>NC_060138.1:207603937-208897437 GCF_021461385.2 Schistocerca piceifrons
CAAGCCTATTTTCTCCAGGAAACACGTCATCGTTGCGCTGCCACATCGTCCTTACACAGTGAGGTTCAAAAATGGTTCAAATGGCTCTGAGCACTATGGGACTTAACATCTAAGGTCATCAGTCCCCTAGAACTTAGAACTACTTAAACCTAACTAACCTAAGGACAGCACACAACACCCAGCCATCACGAGGCAGAGAAAATCTCTGACCCCGCCGGGAATCGAACCCGGGAACCCGGGCGTGGGAAGCGAGAACGCTACCGCACGACCACGAGAGACACAGCGAGGATCGAGTGTTGTAATGGAGATGTAGCGAAGAGCTGTCCCTCCCCCCCCCCCCCCTCGAAGAACGCCTGTGTGGGCACACGCTCGGGCTAGTAAATTCGTGTCCGATGGTCATCTCCACCACCTGGTGCATACACTGCTATACGTTTACAACGAAATGGCAAGTCACTGGACAGCGATGTGCACATATACAGACCGCGGTACACAAGGTACAAAACAAAAGTTGTTATTTGTACTCAGCTGGTTCATGTGAAAGGTTTCTGACTTCATTAGCGTAGCACGATGAGAATTAACAGACTTTTAACGCAGAATGGTAGTTGGGGCTAAACCCATGGCACATTCTATTTCGAAAATCGTTAGGAAATTCAATATTCTGTGATCCACAATATGAAGAATGTGCCAAGAATACCAAATTTCAGGCATTGCATCACACCACGGACAATGCAGTGGCCAACGGCTTTCGCTTTACAACCGAGAGCAGCTGCGTTTGGGTGAAATTATCAGTGCTTACGAACAAGCAATAACGAGTAGAATAACCGCAGAAATCATTTTAGGACATACGAGGAACGTATCCGTTAGGATAGCGTGGTGAAACCTGGTTTTAATTGGCTATGGCAGCAGACTACCGACACGAGTGCCTTCGCTAACGGCACGATATCATCTGTAGCGCCTCTCCTGGACTCGTGACCATGTCGTTTGGGCCCTAAACGACTGGCCAGGTCAAACGTGGCGTGATTTCAGTCATTACGAGCTGATGGTCGGTTCAAGTGTGGTGCAGAACTCATAAAGACATGGACCCAAACTGTCAACAAGGCATTCTGCAAGCTGGTGGTGGTTCTGTAATGGGATGGGCTGTGCTTGACAGGGGATGGAATGGGTCCTCTGCTCCATTTGGTCTTGTCACTGGCTGTAAATGGTGATGTTCGGTTACTTGGAGACCACTTGCAGCCATTCATGGAATTCATGTTCCCAAACAGCGATGGAATTTTTATGGATGATAATGTTCCATTTCAGAACATTCTGGAAAATTAAAGCGAATGATTTAGCCACTCGTAGAACGTTTATGGAGCAAAATCAGGTCAGATCGTGCAAAAAATTCTGCACCGGCAGCATTTTTTCAGTTATGGATGGCAATAGAGGCAGCAAGGTTCAATATTTCCGCAGGAGACTTCGAACGCCATATTGAGTCCACTCCGCGTAGAGTTGTTGCACTATTTCGGGGTCCGGCACGATATTAGGAGGTAACCCATCATTTTTGTTACCTCAGTGTATTTGTCACTGCCGATAAACCGTTTCACTATCAAGTTGGCTGTTTACGACGTCTGTACTTCCGAAAACTTCTGGAAGGGAGCCCCTCGCCCACACCTTCGTAAGAACATCAAGAAAGTTAATTTACTTTGAAATAAAACACTTTATTGCATTATTTAGCAGTTAGCTGTTTTCACCCTATTGGTCATTATAGAGCAATATCATAACAAAAACTGTTATGCTTAAAGGGTATTATAATCCGCACATCAGCAATATGTGACAGCGTCCCTAGTAAGTGTTTCACACAACCAAATAAGATACGGCCGCAACTAACACACTTGCACAATCCAAATGTAAAGCTGAGAAACTGCAACATTTAGGCGGCTTTTACATTTAGTGTACACGACTCCTTAAAATACATATAGAAACACATGGTGTGGTCAACGTCTTCAAACTTCACGTGTGGTCGTCACATGTTCTGTCCGCATTTATTATGGTTGTGCTAAACTCTCATTAGGGATACCATCACGAGTTACTTTTTTTATTTTGTCGATTTACGGAATATAACTTATGAAAGAAGACAAAATTAGTGAAGTAATAAATAATGGAATAGCGTCTTTTTCTTTCAAAATAAAATAGCAGCATATGTGGCACGAAAGAAGTCCGATTGCATAGGGAGTGGCGGTGTGAATGGAACAACAAGATTTACGAAGCGAAGAAATAGCACATCAGTTGCGTTAGAAAACAAAGATCTAAATTACAAGATAGATCTTTACGGTAGGCAGAGACGTGTGAGCGGAAATGATGATGCAATCGGAGCTCGGTGCTACGAACACAAACTGCAGCGTTTAGCTTCCCCAAGCAATTTTTGACACTGTAACTGTTAGGTCACTGGCGTTGGCAGAAATGAAGAAACAGGTAAGCCGACATGAAGTATTCTGGGATATGTGACGAAACCGAACGACGGATCCGTGGGACACCCTTTAGTGTGCCATTTACATGCAGTTAACATTGTTAACAAAGTGGTTGTCGCCATAGATGAACGTTCATCGTTTTCCTTTCAGTTTTTGCTGCAAGGCGGAATGCCATGCTGCTAGTTTCTTGATGTGCAAATAGATAATAATAAATCAATACTCAAATACACAGCTTTAAAATCGGCAGCATATTTGCAATGTGCAGCCGATATTTTTATGGGCAGATATGTCGATATATTTTTCGTCTATATATCGATAACTTTCGTCTAAAATTGTTGGCCGACTCTGATACCTTTCAAAACATCGATATATCGGATACAAGATATTTTTAAAAATATCAACAGTCCCAGTTACGACTGCCACAACCATAGACAAATGTCGTTAAGAAAGTTCCTAAGTGGATTGGCGATTGGTATCGTCACGTTATGTAGCACAGAGAAAGTTTTTCAGTAACATTTCGATTTCAACTATTTGTACATATTTACAGATCCTTACGCTACACAACAGTAGACTTATATGATGGAATACCACGGTGACACTTCAGGCGTCAGGATGGAGAAACAGACCTCCCGTGGCAAAATGCTTAACCTCAAACAATAGGACGTTTACTTGCAAAGCTTACGCTATTTGTCAAGAGAGAAAGCCCCGGCCTCCAGGGAGAAAGCAGAAGTTGCGCCTAGTTGCCTATGAAGTAATTACTCGACGAAGAGCGGCAAACGCGACGCGAACGGCAGAATGGCGGTGCGGGGGTTACAGTCTGACGCTATGAGGGCAGATTAATGGTCGCACTCGGTCTTCATTAGCCGCTGACGCGACTCCAGTCATAATTGCTTCGCCCACTCGCGGGAAATAACTTGTCACAAACTTCTTTGATTATTAACGCCAGTGGGCTCAAAGTGGAATGTCTCAACTTATGAAGAGAGCGCCGCGGTCCGAAGGGTATTCTTATAAGTGGGTCCCTCAAAGAAGTTGGCAGGCGAAGAGAGAGAGAGAGAGGTCGGAATATGTGGATGTTTGTGTGCGCCGCTGCCGGAACGACTGCTCAGAATTAAAAATAAATTCGAGGCACCGATCTCTAAGGCCTACTTTCACCCGTGTGACTGTTCTGGAGATGTAAAAGAGTCGACTGGAAACAGCTGTACGAGGGCATACTGAAAAGTAGTGCCTCCGAATATTATATTCTGTTCTCGAAATCGGTTGAGGTGCTACATGGCATTCGCATTACTATGTCGACTTTCCCGTTTCTGTGATGAAAAGTTGCAACCCTCTGTCGCCAGATCGTGTAACATGGCGGTGCGTACTGTAACTTTGTCGTGGCAGAGACAGCGAGCTGTAATCGTGTTTCTAACCGCAGAAAAAGGGCCTCTAAATGAAATCCATGAAAGAATGAAATATGTGTATGGTGGTGCTCGTATCGACATAAATTATGTGCGACGTTAGGCTTTCATGTTCGTAATGATGGAAACCATGGTGCTAACCTCAACGTGTGACGCAGAGCTCGGAGTGGACGTCTGCGTACGGCAGCCGAAGAGAATCATCGCAGTGGGGTTGATGAATGCATCACAGAAAACCGCCAGATATAGAAGACGCAGCTCTCAGGTAAGTTCGGAAACTCACGAGAGCGTGTACAGGCCATCGTTGCAGAACTGCGGTACAGAAAACTGTGTGTGCTATGGGCGCCTCGATTGCTCACTTCCTACATGGAACAGTGCAGATTGGACATCTGTCGACAATTTCCTTTGAGTTTTGAACGCGAGGTTGATCGGTTCCTTAACAGCATTGTGAGAAGTGATGAAAGCTGGGTTCGCGATTTTGGCCCCGAGAGCAAGAGACCATTAAAGGAGATCCGCCAGAAAGGATCACTGACGCTAAAACAGTTCAAGACCATGTCACCAGCAAGCAAACACGTGCTCAAACTGTTCTAGGATGTTCATGGTGTGGGGCATTTGGAAATGATGCCTAAAGGCAGAACCATAAACTCCGCATGGAACTGTGGAACACTTAGCAAACTTAAACCACGAATTTGAAGAGTCCGTAACATGTGAAGTACAGCGTCCTTCAGCAATGCAATAATCGACCACACACCAGCGTCGCGACGTCCGAAGCACGACGGTTGGGTTCGTGCCACCGATCATCCTTCATACCTTCCCGACTTGGCCCCATTCGATTTTCTTTGGTTTCCAAAACTTAACTAACACATTCGAGGACATGTAGCGGAGCAGGCAGAGGCGAGTTTGAGACTCCATCAACGAAGTCAAACGTTCTACAGTGACTGTATCAACAAACCGGTCTCTCGTTGGGAGAAATGTGTGGACACCAGTGTAAATTGGTTGAGAAATAAATATGGAGTTTTCATATAAAAAATTTGGAACCATTACTTTTCAGCATGCCCTTGTATGGGTGGTGAAACATTTGATTATGTTCAGTGCCTCGTTTACACGTGAACTCGTTCCATTCGCCTTGGGTCGGTTTTTTACAACAAAAAAAAAGAAAAAAGAAGAAAAGAGATTCAAATGGCTCTGAACACTATCGGGCTTAACTTCTGAGGTCATCAGTCTCCTAGAACTTAGAACTACTTAAACCTAATTAACCTAAGGACATCACACACATCCATGCCCGAGGCAAGATTCGAACCTGCGACCGTAGCGGTCGCGCGGTTCCAGACTGTAGCACCTAGAACAGGTCGGGCACCCTGCCCGGCCTTGGGTCTTCATTCTGATTTAAATCCTCATCTACATCTACATCTACATACATACTCCGCAACCCACCAAACGGCACATGGCGGAGGGTACCTAGTACCGCTAGCAATTGTCGCCTGTCCTGTTCCATTTGCGAACTGAATGAGTGAAAAATGACTATCTATGTGTGTCTGTATGTGCTCTCACATCTCTTACTTTGTCGTCGCGGTACTTGCGCGAAATGTATGTTGGTGGCAGCATGATCGTTCTGCGGTGTATCACTAATGCCAGTTCTCTGAACTCTCTCAACAGCATTTTGCAAAAAGATCGTTTCCTCCTATCCAGATCATCAATTTCAGTTCACGGAGCATATCCATAATACCCGCATATAGATCGAATCTACCGGTGACGCAAAACACACACACACACACACACACACACACACATTTACAGTCTACAGACATCTTCCCATCTGGCGGAAGAATATTAAAAATAAATAAAGATCATACCTTACTTCTGTGTAATTGTTTTACAGATTGATTTAGGAGACACTCAGAATATGTTTATACGTTTTTCATTTTATTTCTACGTCTTTAATCCAGAAAACGTTTCCCGTGTTTTGTTCTGTTTCAGTTAATGAATTGTCAACATATGGTCGTAAAAAATATTAATAGAGTGATATTGGCTTTGAATGTTTCTCCATTAACGGTTGCAATGGGTTTAACACAAAATACCCCGGAGGTCGCTGTTTTAAAAGTTCACTGGTGTGGACCTATTCGCAAATGAACATTCATTTTATCTGCAAAATGCTATGGAATTGGCAAAAAACGCGTTTCACAGCTGAAAGACAGGGGTTAGTTAGGGTTACCACGAAGCCTCAAATACCGCGAATTTCGTGAGTGGTAAGATACTGTATCACAGACGCTGTCTTAACGATGACATCTGTTTCACAGATACTGTTTCTCTTTGTTACACCGAAATATCCGCAATGTCAGTATATACCGTGTATTCTCGTATTAACAGAAAGTGTGCATTTTTGTGATTGCTTTGTGTTCCCACCTGCGATACGTGTGACGTTGAGAATTTCAGTTCAAAAGGGGCTTACGTATTACAGATAAGAGACGCACTGTGAACGTACCCTGTATCATTTCGGCTCTGAGCACTATGGGACTTAACATCTGTGGTCATCAGTCCCCTAGAACTTAGAACTACTTAAACCTAACTAAACTAAGGACATCACACACATCCGAGAAAGGATTCGAACCTGCGACCGTAGCAGTCGCGCGGTTCCGGACTGAGTGCCTAGAACCGCTAGACTGTATCATTTCGTTTCCCATGCAGTTCTTGGCAGTCACAAGACTTCCGTCTCATTTATCACACCAGTGTATTTGCGCACGAATTTTATAGATCTACCTGAAACATATCACTCCTATAGTGCAAGAATACAAATCGACGAGACTGTTGCTATACCTCAAAGAAAGCAGCAGTAGATGACGAAACACGAAAGTAAATGTATCTGTTGTAAAGGATATAAGGTGGGGCTAAGGCCTGTCGTTCATGAAGTTTAACTTGTGTGCTGAAGAATCAACGAAACAAATCAAAGGAAATTTCGGAACAGGATGACAAAGTGTAAGGGGAACAAATATCAAATCTCCTGATGCCAGCAGGTAGGGTTAAGTTAAATCAACAGTTACACTGAAGGGGTGTTAAGAACAGTAAAAAAAAAGAGGGATATATCTGTAAGGAGAAGTAAAGACTCTCTAAACATTGAAGCTTGTAAAAAAGAGAGGAAGTAGTAAAATGAAAAATGGCATTGTCAGATAGTGATTAACATGTTATAAACTCTTATTTCCGACACAATCATATTTATTATACAACAGTGGTATTTTAGCACTACTTTAGATTCTGCACGTCAGCATGTGTATAAAATAAAAGAAGCACAAAGAAGTAGGACAATCTTGCTCTGCAGAGCACCGTTACACTAGATCACAGAGGCCAGGAAAACGATAGAATCCTGTTGGCACCGGTGCAGGAAGCTTGCTTTGATAAAATGTCTAGTGATGCTAAATGCACACAAAGAAATAAAAAATGTCCTGTAGGTATAGGTACGGAGCAAAGCACTGAGTGACAGTGGAACATCAATATGAACTAAAAATGTAAATGTAGGTTTCTCTCAAAATCGATAATCTTTGAAATTTCTTGATCAATTGCTTTGAAATTTTGACACGACATTGTATTGTAAGACGGGTGTGTTCTTAGGTACCTAATTCCTTAATATATGCTTATTTTTAGTATATACAGAGTGAAATTCGCGCACTCGGGCTTCGCAGCGTGACTCCTCGCATGCCAGAGATGAAAAAATTTCGTTCGGCGAGTGCATCCGGCAGGAAAAGGGTGTTAAAGAGTGATATTCCGGCAACACTGTAACCACATGTTTGGTAACAAACTCTGTCAGCAAATATTAGTCGTGATTTACAGTTGGCGCAGTGGATAGAGTTTTGGGCTAGCGTGCAGAAGGTCGATGGCTCGATTCTTGGTTGAGGCATATGATTTTTATTTGGTTAATGTAGTCCAGGTGGTACGGTATCTGGCATCTTAATCGTCAACAGCGTTTGCAGCGGGTCCTCTAGAAAACATTTACACTTACATACTACAATCCTACAAACGGAAGATTGGTCAACTTTGAAAGAAGCCACTTCGTGGCCGTGAATTTATTTGCACGACTTCATCTAGTAGATGCGAAACCTGCTTTCATTGCACCCTCCTCAAGTGGTCCCACAGATTAGTGCCAACTATTATTCTTGCCTCGTTCTGGTCAATTACATTTCGTTAGGGCCTTACCTTACCAGTAGGACTAGCAACGTGCTTTGCTAATAATGTCCAAACTCAGTTACTATTTGTATGTGTTGTCTCCATGGTCCCTTTAATTATACCTTTCAACAATGAGTCTGGTAACCCCATGCTTTTTAGTAAGTACCTCAATTAATAATAATAATAATAATAATAATAATAATGATTATTATTATTATTATTTTATCCATGGAATTGTGGGAACATCACGTTTATTACCGTTAGGGAAACAGTGTAATTCGAAACCGAACTTTTCACAATTAGCGGTGTCGGGATGAATCATGTAGAAAAATACACGCATCAAAAAAAAATTTGCATCATCTCGGTTCCGTGAGTTCCGGAACTTGTACAGAAAATTGGAATAGAGATCTACTTTTGAGTCCAATTCTTCTTACCACTGTGTATGAAGTTGTACGAAACAACTCTCTTCTTGTTAATATGGGATCTTGCTCTTGTTTTTGTCGGTCTCTGATGTGAGTTCGCTATTAAGTCGCTTTCTGAAAAATAATAGGAAAGTAGGAAGAAAGATACGATTTAATTTAAGCTTATGGGGGGATCGTTACAGGCAGACCTGTGTACAATATCAATATAGGCATAGGACATTGTGTTAAAGTCCAGTCCATTCAAAACGAAAGCTTGGTCGTTATAGGATCATTAGTCCGAAATATCGGGTAACTCTGCCATTTTGGACCCTAAATGGCAACAATATCAACTTCTCCCTTGCAGCAAAGAGGTTAGGAGTAAAAATACATGAAAATCTAAATCGGACATAAGGGCAATGTGCAAGAAGACTTGTAAAAATATAAAAAAGCTCTTCCCTCTTGACCTGGAAAAGAAACTTGCGCGAATTACTGAGTACGGCGATATTATACCGCAAGGTCTTTCTCTGGAAACTTCACAGCGCCTGGAACTGATAATGAATGGCTGTGTTTGTTACGTCTATGATTCTCGATTCTTGGATCGTATTTCACCACCATCTGTACAGCCATCCTGGCTGCGTACAGACGAGCACAGAGATTTCCATACCCTTCTGACTTTTCTGTTGTCTTATCAATGTACATTGTCCTTCATATCTCTCCTTGACCTTAACGCTGCTGTCTGAACAAAATGGCAGAAACACCTGTTCCTGTCAGAGTTCTTTCTGTCCCACTCCATCGTTCAGCCACTTTTTCGAAGTCCTTCTCCGTAGCAGGAACCCGACTCTGGAATAACCTCCCTCACTGTATTAGAGAACTGAATAACATCTGCAGCTTCAGAAGATACTTAATGACATATCTAATATAGCAATAATAAAGGTTACCACTGTCTCTGCATACAATCGTTAACCTTGTACATCCTTCGTTCCAACCAGATCTTCCTCATTTCCCAGTATGCTTAGCTGGTGCAATCTCCATAATATTCCGTTCCCCAGAACTCGCTACATCAGGAAATATCTATGAAGTATTTATGTCTGCCATTGTTATTATTGTCACTATTATTATTATTAATATTATTACTATTAGTGGCAGCAGCAGTGCTAGCACAAATACTACCAGTATTAACTTTATTAGTTAGGCAGAAAAATAATATTAAAAGTGATAAGACTAATGTTATTTAAAAACAAAGAATATTGTATACTTTAATGCAAGCCCTTTACTAGTAACATATAAGCCATAACTTAAGATTCATGTTCTTGTTCTTTTTCGCACAGGTTCGTTCGATGACTCGTCTTGCAAGTGTAGATTCCTTTTACAGTGTAAAATATATGTATAAAAAGGGCTTTGTGTTATTCTTTCATCATAATTAATCACCTAGTATGACCCTAAGCTGCTAATTTTTATGCGCTTAGCGCCGACTATGCCTACCCTTATTGTTGCATAAGAAAAAGAAAAGTGAACTTCAAAGTTAATTAATGAGTTAACACGGTAACAAATAGTAGAATTTCAAACTCTAAATACCAGTAACACTGTGGAAACCTTTTCACTAGAGTTCAGAAAATTGTTAACGTGAAGTTATTCGATCAGAGACTTCTATTCTCTCAGCCGGGACAATAAGACTATATACGCTCTTTGATTTGACTGTCGGCAGATTAAAATGTTGTTCTTGAACTTTAATTTGCTTAACTGTGGGTCGGTGGCAATTAAATAATGGGGATCTTTTATGAGGAAGTGAGTGATAAATCAACAAAAAGGACAACTAAGCATAGGTACCCTCCTTTTGTGTGAGGTTCCTCCATACGGGGCACTAAACTGCATTTAAGAAAAAGGTTTACGCAACCTCACAGGCCACATGTTAACACACTGAATAAATCCCAATAACACGAGGTAACGTCATAGGGTGCAGCAGAATTTCAGCCTCAGGCATGGGGCTTTTTTGTTGCCAACTGTATTTGCAATACATTTAGAGACGAGACGTCTGACGCTGTTTCACACGTATATGTGATTTCGATTCCTTAAAATTTACAGTGCTGGTCTCGTAGGTAGCGGCCATTACCTGTGGACTGGCGAAAATATGTTGTTTTTAGGCAATCATTAACCGTTGTACAAATGTGTTGTTGGAATTACAAAACATATTTAGGTTTCTGGTTGGTTCAAATGGCTCTAAGCAGTATGGGACTTAACATCTGAGGTCATCAGTCCCCTAGACTTCGAGCTACTTAAACCTAACTAACCTAAGGACATCACACACATCCATGCCCGAGGCAGGACTCGAACGTACGACCGTAACAGCAGCGTGGTTCCGGACTGAAGCGCCTAGAGCCGCTCGGCCACAGGAGCCGGCATATGTTTCTGGACTTTCTATTTTATCGTCATTTTCTCGTTTTCCGTCTTTCCTTAGTTCCTGCCAAATTCATGGAGGTGTGATCTGTCTATGCATTTAAATGGATGGCAGTTTCCTTTTTACCATACGCGTTTCGCGTCTTTTATTTATGAAGCATCTTCAGTTCCGATTTGCCGCGCGGGATTAACCGAGCGGTCTAGCGCGATGCAGTCATGGACTGTGCGGCTGGTCCCGGTGGGGGTTTGAGTCCTCCCTCGGATTTGTGTGTTTGTCATTAGGACAATTTAGGTTAATTAGTGTGTAAGCTCAGGGACTGACGACCTTAGCAGTTAAGTCCCATAAGATTTCACACACACACACACACACACACACACACACACACACACACACACAGCTACGATTTCCAGTGTTGTTTGTCCATGTTACGAAATGTTTGTGGTCCTGGAGATGTGTTCATTCGGTTTTCATGCTGCAGCTGGTCGAGTTCCGGCGTTTCTTCACCAGCATTTATATGTGTGTTTACAGAGTGCAGTGTGTATTGTTGGAAACACTACGCTCTGTAATCACACTCACATAGAGCACAAAATGAAAAGTAAAGTGATGTGTTATAATAAATGTGGGTGAAAACACGCCGAAAATCGACCAGATGGAGCATGAGGATCGAATGACACACCTCCCGGATCACACATATGGATTAACAACCATGGAAATCGCCACTGAATATGTTTCACAAATAAAAGAAGCAAAACGCTATGGCAAAAAGCAAACTACCTTTCATTTAGTTGCATAGACAGAATACCCTCCCCCCCATGAACCATGGACCTTGCCGTTGGTGGGGAGGCTTGCGTGCCTCAGCGATACAGATAGCCGTACCGTAGGTGCAACCACAACGGAGGGGTATCTGTTGAGAGGCCAGACAAACGTGTGGTTCCTGAAGAGGGGCAGCAGCCTTTTCAGTAGTTGCAAGGGCAACAATCTGGATGATTGACTGATCTGGCCTTGTAACAATAACAAAAACGGCCTTGCTGTGCTGGTACTGCGAACGGCTGAAAGCAAGGGGAAACTACAGCCGTAATTTTTCCCGAGGGCATGCAGCTTTACTGTATGATTACATGATGATGGCGTCCTCTTGGGTAAAATAGTCCCCCATTCGGATCTCCGGGCGGGGACTACTCAAGAGGATGTCGTTATCAGGAGAAAGAAAACTGGCGTTCTACGGATCGGAGCGTGGAATGTCAGATCCCTTAATCGGGCAGGTAGGTTAGAAAATTTAAAAAGGGAAATGGATAGGTTGAAGTTAGATATAGTGGGAATTAGTGAAGTTCGGTGGCAGGAGGAACAAGACTTCTGGTCAGGTGACTACAGGGTTATAAACACAAAATCAAATAGGGGTAATGCAGGAGTAGGTTTAATAATGAATAGGAAAATAGGAATGCGGGTAAGCTACTACAAACAGCATAGTGAACGCATTATTGTGGCCAAGATAGATACGAAGCCCACACCTACTACAGTAGTACAAGTTTATATGCCAACTAGCTCTGCAGATGACGAAGAAATTGAAGAAATGTGTGATGAAATAAAAGAAATTATTCAGATTGGAAAGGGAGACGAAAATTTAATAGTCATGGGTGACTGGAATTCTAGTGTAGGAAAAGGGATAGAAGAAAACATAGTAGGTGAATATGGATTGGGGGACAGAAATGAAAGAGGAAGCCGCCTGGTAGAATTTTGCACAGAGCCCAACATAATCATAACTAACACTTGGTTTAAGAATCATGAAAGAAGGTTGTATACATGGAAAAACCCTGGAGATACTAAAAGGTATCAGATAGATTATATAATGGTAAGACAGAGATTTAGGAACCAGGTTTTAAATTGTAAGACATTTCCAGGGGCAGATGTGGACTCTGACCACAATCTATTGGTTATGACCTGTAGATTAAAACTGAAGAAACTGCAAAAAGGTGGGAATTTAAGGAGATGGGACATGGATAAACTGAAAGAACCAGAGAGTGTACAGAGATTCAGGGAGAGCATAAGGGAGCAATTGACAAGAATGGGGGAAATAAATACAGTAGAAGAAGAATGGGTAGCTTTGAGGGATGAAGTAGTGAAGGCAGCAGAGGATCAAGTAGGTAAAAAGACGAGGGCTAGTAGAAATCCTTGGGTAACAGAAGAAATATTGAATTTAATTGATGAAAGAAGAAAATAGAAAAATGCAGTAAGTGAAACAGGCAAAAAGGAATACCAACGTCTCAAAAGTGAGATCGACAGGAAGTGCAAAATGGCTAAGCAGGGATGGCTAGAGGACAAATGTAAGGATGTAGAGGCCTATCTCACTAGGGGTAAGATAGATACCGCCTACAGGAAAATTAAAGAGACCTTTGGAGATAAGAGAACGACTTGTATGAATATCAAGAGCTCAGATGGAAACCCAGTTCTAAGCAAAGAAGGGAAAGCAGAAAGGTGGAAGGAGTACATAGAGGGTCTATACAAGGGCGATGTACTTGAGGACAATATTATGGAAATGGAAGAGGATGTAGATGAAGATGAAATGGGAGATACGATACTGCATGAAGAGTTTAACAGAGCACTGAAAGACCTGAGTCGAAACAAGGCCCCCGGAGTAGACAATATTCCATTGGAACTACTGACGGCCGTGGGAGAGCCAGTCCTGACAAAACTCTACCATCTGGTGAGCAAGATGTATGAAACAGGCGAAATACCCTCAGACTTCAAGAAGAATATGTTAATTCCAATCCCAAAGAAAGCAGGTGTTGACAGATGTGAAAATTACCGAACTATCAGCTTAATAAGTCACAGCTGCAAGATACTAACACGAATTCTTTACAGACGAATGGAAAAACTAGTAGAAGCCAACCTCGGGGAAGATCAGTTTGGATTCCGTAGAAACACTGGAACACGTGAGGCAATACTGACCTTACGACTTATCTTAGAAGAAAGATTAAGGAAAGGCAAACCTACGTTTCTAGCATTTGTAGACTTAGAGAAAGGTTTTGACAATGTTGACTGGAATACTCTCTTTCAAATTCTAAAGGTGGCAGGGGTAAAATACAGGAAGCGAAAGGCTATTTACAATTTGTACAGAAACCAGATGGCAGTTATAAGAGTCGAGGGACATGAAAGGGAAGCAGTGGTTGGGAAGGGAGTAAGACAGGGTTGTAGCCTCTCCCCGATGTTATTCAATCTCTATATTGAGCAAGCAGTAAAGGAAACAAAAGAAAAATTCGGAGTAGGTATTAAAATTCATGGAGAAGAAATAAAAACTTTGAGGTTCGCCGATGACATTGTAATTCTGTCAGAGACAGCAAAGGACTTGGAAGAGCAGTTGAATGGAATGGACAGTGTCTTGAAAGGAGGATATAAGATGAACATCATCAAAAGCAAAACAAGGATAATGGAATGTAGTCGAATTAAGTCGGGTGATGCTGAGGGAATTGGATTAGGAAATGAGGCACTTAAAGTAGTAAAGGAGTTTTGCTATTTGGGGAGCAAAATAACTGATGATGGTCAAAGTAGAGAGGATATAAAATGTAGGCTGGCAATGGCAAGGAAAGCGTTTCTGAAGAAGAGAAATTTGTTAACATCCAGTATTGATTTAAGTGTCAGGAAGTCATTTCTGAAAGTATTCGTATGGAGTGTAGCCATGTATGGAAGTGAAACACGGACGATAAATAGTTTGGACAAGAAGAGAATATAAGCTTTCGAAATATGGTGCTACAGAAGAATGCTGAAGATTAGATGGGTAGATCACATAACTAATGAGGAAGTATTGAATAGGATTGGGGAGAAGAGAAGTTTGTGGCACACCTTGACCAGAAGAAGGGATCGGTTGGTAGGACATGTTCTGAGGCATCAAGGGATCACCAATTTAGTATTGGAGGGCAGCGTGGAGGGTAAAAATCGTAGGGGG
The DNA here is from genome assembly GCF_021461385.2 of Schistocerca piceifrons. Lineage (NCBI taxonomy): Eukaryota > Metazoa > Arthropoda > Insecta > Orthoptera > Acrididae > Schistocerca > Schistocerca piceifrons. The sequence goes on from NC_060138.1 coordinate 207,618,667, forward strand.
AGACCAAGAGATGAATACACTAAGCAGATTCAGAAGGATGTAGGTTGCAGTAGGTACTGGGAGATGAAAAAGCATGCGCAGGATAGAGTAGCATGGAGAGCTGCATCAAACCAGTCTCTGGACTGAAGACCACAACGGACAGAATACACCTCCATGAATTCTACTTTAATACACGAGGGTTGGAACTTAAATAGTGCAACTATTTATTCACAACCGATACAAAAAAAAAAAAAAATGGTTCAAATGGCTCTGAGCACTATGGGACTCAACTGCTGTGGTCATAAGTCCCCTAGAACTTAGAACTACTTAAACCTAACTAACCTAAGGACATCACACACATCCATGCCCGAGGCAGGATTCGAACCTGCGACCGCAGCGGTCGTGCGGTTCCAGACTGTAGCGCCTTTAACCGCTCGGCCACTCCGGCCGGCAACCGATACAAAAGAGTCACATGTTTGCACCTGTTACTGTCCTTCAAAGTAGTCACCAGCGTAGTGTAGAACCCGTTGCCAGCTATGTGGAAGGCATAGTATACTGTTATCAGAGCCTGTTCTGTTGATGGTGCGAATGGAGCGGTCTACTGCCTGTCTCATCTCTGGAAAAGTTCTGAAGTAAATGTCACGAAGTGGTTCCTTCTTCTTCGGAATGAAGGAATTAAGTCCGGTGAGTGTGGTGGATGGTACAGTACTTTCCAGTTCCATCGAACGAACAGAGGAGCCACTGGTTGCACTGTTTGCGCCCGCGCATTGTCGTCCAAAATGATGGGTGGGTTGCACAGAAAGTGTCGCCGCTTCTTTCGCAAAGCTGGTGGCAGGTGATGCTCCAAAAACGAACAGTAATACTGTGCACTGACGATCTGCTATGGAGAAACGTAATGCGTCGGGATAACACCATCACAGTCGTACACGAGAATCGTCATAACTTTCGACCGCTCCATTCACACCATCAACAGAAGAGGCTCTTCTATCGGTATACAACGCCTTCCACATCGCTGGCAACGGATTCTACACAACGCTGGTGACTGCTTTGAAGGACAGTAACAGATGCTAACAGGTAACTCCTTTGTAGCGGTTGTGAATAAGTAGTTGCCACTATTGAAGTTCCAACCCTCGTATATACAGGGTGTTTCAGGAGTGATGGTCAATAGTCAAGGATATGACAGGAATAATCATTCGAAACAAAAAAGTCAATTAAACATGAGGTCTAAAACGCATACTTAAGTGTTATGATCAATTCTTTAACTTCGAAATTGCGAAACAAATCTCTTCCACTGCAAGCTCTTTGCTTGGGAAATGGTGATATGGACTAGAACAAGAAAGAAAGTCCAGTAAACATGTGCCCTAAAATGCTTAACTTAAGAGCTACGAGCTACGAGCACATGTTCACCTTTGCTATTTTGAAACACAACTCTTCTAATGAACAAGTGCTCATAACTTTTAAGGTATGCACTTTCAAGCACATGTTCACTGGACATTTTTTTTTCTTGTTTTGGTCCGTACTACCACTCACCAAAATATGTAAAGCAAAGAGCTTGAAGCAGAAGAGATTTCTTTCACCGTATCGAAGATCAATAATTGCTAATAACTCTTAAGGTATGCCTTTTAGACCCGATGTTTACTTGACGTATTTGTTTTGAATGATCATTCCTGTTATATCTCGGAATATTGACCACACTTCTGAAACACCCCGTATTCTGGTTTTGCGAATATTAAATCTGAATACACAAATGAAAATTCAATTGAATAGCAATTATCACAGGAAAGAATTGAAATGGAGTTCTGGTATTCAAATACACAAGGAAATACCTGCCATTTTTCTTTAAATTTCTTTCACAGCCAGTTTTAATCTAAAGAAATACATAAAACACAATATTGAAGCCAAATTTAGCGTTGATAGTGGAATGCTGTGTGATACAAATTGAAACATGGAGAGATACGTTCTCTAACATTGCAGTCACTGGATTCATATACTCAAAATCATGTCCTGATCTACCTGCAAAAGAATCCTTCGTAACAACATAATCTGTGAAAATAATATGGCAAACGCTTGTAGAAACTCGTCTCCAAAAACACCTGGTATAACTATTATTTTCAGATGGCGTGTAGTCTGAATTGTCATCAAGTATTTCGTATTGATTGTCAGAAGACCCATCAATGACTGTGTAAAACATATTCTCCAAGCGTGTTTCCTCTCCACTGCACATTTTCAATACAAAATCAACACAAAAACACAGTAAACGGATGAAACAGGGAGAACACGAACGTCAGTTAGCACCTACGAGACAAAATACACATAAAATGTTTCAAAAACGCCTGTGTTTACTGCACTACCGTCCGGCAGTCACAATAGAAACTTCGAAGCTTGTACACCTGACAGACGTTTGCGGGAGTTTTAAATATACGTACGCCACTGCGGAAAATCAGCGTGATTGGCGTGACGTAATATTACGTTCTCCGCCCCCAAGTTTACTGTTAAAAATCGGGGTTTGGGGGGATCCAATAAAATGTGTTAGGGAAGACCGTGTTGACATTTAGTGCTACGAATAGGCAACTAGCGACAAGATTCCAGCGGGATTTTGGAACATAGTGATCGAACATTATGAATTACCTCGAAGAAAACGGACTATTGACACAAAGTGAACACGGATTCAGAAAACATCGTTCTTGTGAAACACAACTAGCTCTTTAGTCGTGCAAAGTGTTGAATGCTGTGGACAAGGGATTTCAAAGTGATTATGTATTTCTAGAACTCCAGGAGGCTTTTGACATTATGCCACACAAGCGGCTTGTAGAGAAACTGCTTCTTTATGGAATATCGTCTCAGTTATGTAACTGGATTCGTGATTTTCCGTCAGAGGTCGCAGTTCGTAGCTCAAATGGCTCTGAGAACTTTGGGACTTAACATCTGAGGTCATCAGTCCCCTAGAACTTAGAAGTACTTAAAACTAACCTAAGGACATCACACACATCCATGCCCGAGGCAGGATTCGAACCTGCGACCGTAGCGGTCGCGCGGTTCCGGACTGTAGCGCTTAGAACCGCTCGGCCACTCTGGCCGGCGCAGTTCGTAGTAACTGAGGGAAAGTCGTCGAGTAATACACAAGTGATTTCTGGTATTCCCACAGGTAGTGTTATAGGCCCTTTGCTGTTCCCTATCCATACAAACGATTTAGGAGACAATCTAAGCAGACGTCTTAGGTTGTTTGCAGATGACGCTGTCGTTCATCGACTAGTAAAGTCACGAGAAGATCAAAACAAATTGCAAAACAATTTAGAAAAGATATATGTACGATGCGAATATTGGCAGTTGGCCCTAAATAACGAAAAGCGTGAGTGCTAAAATCTAGAAGTCGTAAATTCAACTAAATAATTAGGAATTACAAAAATTACGAAAAATTTAAATTGGAAAGAACATATAGAAAATATTGTGCTGAAGGCTAACCAACTACTGCTTTTTATTGGCAGGACACCTAGAAAATATAACGGATCTACTAAAGAGATTGCCTACACTACGCTTGTCTGTCCTCCTTTAGATTATGCTGCGTGGTGTGGAATCGTTACCAGACAGGATTGACGGAGTACTTCAAGAAAGTTCAAAGAAAAGCAGCACCTTTCGTATTATCGCGAAATAGGGGAGAGAGTATCAATGAAATGATACAGGATTTGGGCTGGACATCGTTAAAACCAAGACGTATTTCGATGCTGCGGAATCTTCTCACGAATATTCAATCACGAACTTTTTCCTCCGAATGCCAAAATATTTTGTTACCGCCGACTTACATAGGGAGAAACGATCACCGTAATAATATGAGGGAAATCAGAGCTCGCACGGAACTATACAGTTGTTCGTTTTTTCCTATACAGGATTGTAATAACAGAGAGTTGTGAAGGTGGTTCGATGAACCCTCTGCCAGGCACTCATATGTGATTTGCAGAGTATCCGTGTACACGCAGATGTCAAACAGGTTCCAGCCTTTTCACTGTCGCACCGTCTCTGTAAACTAACAAGTACTGTCAGAGGACGGAGGTCCAAAGGAACCCGCTATTTCTCTTATCCACTGCAGAGTGATCGCCGCTCAGGGACGCGCGACCGCAGAAGACGTGGGCGAGACGCAGCCGCCTCTGCTGAGCAGTGTCCTGCCTGCCACGGCCGGTAAATATTTAGTGCTCAGCCCAGAGCCAGCCAAACTCCGTGGAGGCACCTTTCAAACAGCCACCGCCTGCATTCTCGGCCATTTGATGTGCTTCCTGCCACGGGGCCACTGTGAGCTGCCTCTGTGTTTCCCGTCCGCTGCAGGCGCGCCCGTTCCCGGAAAAGTTTGTAGAAGCAGGCGTGTCGCCGCGGGCAACGAAACCGTGTCCTACCAACAAGTAAGAATTTACTCGTGGAAAATCTTTGTGCGTCCGCTAGCTGGAACGTAAAGCTACGAAGCACACAGAAAAATAACTCTGGAACGCTGTGTTTCTCGTACGAACCTGGTATGTGCTCACAAAATACGTTTTATGATATAAATCTTTTCAACTAGCCGCTTATTCGACTGCTTCGGAGAAAAACCGCTTTACTCGTAGTAACTTAAATGAACTAAATAAAAATAAAAGACACTTTCGGCCACTACACAAAATTGTTTGAAATTACCCGTACGTTTCCATGTCGATCCTTTCACCCACATTTACTTTATCATCTTACTTCATGTGGCTCAATTTTACGTTTCTCTTTTAGAAATTATCCCCCGTTTTAATATCGTATATTTGAAGCCACAATAACCTCATACTCACAGTAACGTTCTAGATATTCTGCAGGATAAGTTCCACCATGCAATCCCGCGAACCCTAATAAGAAAACACTGCTCATCTTAATTTTGACAGTTATTATTAAAAAAAGCCTTCTGAAGCAACTAATGTATTAATGTCGAAATAAGACGTCAAAATACCTCGATTCTGGTGAGTATTTTCGCTTTTAAAGATGATGTTTCAGTTACTGTTAATGAATGAAATCACAGATAAAGACACGCTTAGGCAACTTTCGTAATACTCTGTCTAGACAACATACCGTTTCAGTTTCGTAGTCCACTGATGAAACGGAATCGATTGATACACATCACGATAAGTTCATTTTTTTTACATTTTCCTACTGATCTTTCGTTTTTGTTTGTTTCCAACTCCTCGTCCACCTCCGCAGCGCAGCGCAAGGGGCCTGGATTCGATTCCCGGCGGGGGACTGGGTGCTGTGTGTTCATCATCATTTTCATCACCATTGACATGCAAGTTGCCGAAGTGGGGCCAACGAAAAAGACATGCAATACTGGTGCCGGACGCTGAAGGGGATATACCGGCTAATAAACGCTATCCGATCATTCCATTTTCAGTTCCAGCCCCTCCAACAACTTTGAAAGCGGTTTAGTCAAAATAAGATTTGCTTGTATTCATTACCACCAATCTGTGAGGAACTCCCAATGTCGTCAGCCTGCACAGAAGCATTTGTATAGTTAGCCATCAGAGTAGCTTGGAATTACATGAAATTTAATTTGATTCGTGACACGTCGTAGTTCTGACGTCATTAGCCACTAGAATAAAAGCAGGTGTCTGGACTAAAGAGAGTGCTTGGGCAGCTGTGTTTGCGGTCTTTGGAGGATATCGGCTGGTGTAACAAGTAGACGCTTTGGCAGCCGCAGGTCCGCGTATCCTTTCAAGATACCGCTGTACGGCCTTTGCCTAGGTTGAATGTGGCAGCATTGAGGCAGACATATACTTCGGTCCACCGATCTCGTATTATTGTTTTGTACTGAATAATAATAACCAAACATTATTTGAAGTTTCTGTTTATTGTTTATAAAGTTAAGGTCACTTCATGTCTATAGTTGGACCGTGCACCAGCCACCCTGGACAAACAACGTACTACAGCAAAACTGTATCAACAAGAATTGCGGATTGGCCGCGCGGTTAGAGGCGTCATGTCACTGACTGCGGGGCCACTCCCGTCGGAGGTTCGAGTCCTTCCCCGGGCATGGGTGTGTGTGTTGTTCTTAGCCTGAGTTAATTTAAGTAGCGTGTAAGTCTAGGGACCGATGACCTCAGCAGTTTGGTCCATTAAAAATTCAAAAACAAGAGTTATTGATTTGAAAATCTACATAGGTAGATGTCAGTTGAAACTTTATGACTTCATTATTTATTTATTGTGTCACATTGGATATTGCTATTGCATGAAGTGGAGATCGCGCCATGAAGCATGAGTTCCATATTTATCAGATATAAAGAAAGTTATCATATGGCGGGTATTCAAATACTAAACTTTCATTGTATTCGATTGACGTCTATTATCAACATTACTACGAGGTGTGGCCCCCACAGCCACGAACACACTCTGGTACTGGTTTTCATACGTAACAGACTCCGAATGTCTCTTGTCAAAAATGTTCAAACGCGTGTGAAATCTTATGGGACTTAACTGCTAAGGTCATCAGTCCCTCAGCTTACACACTTTTTTTCTTTCTTCTTTGGTCATCAGTCTACTGACTGGTTTGATGCGGCCCGCCACGAATTCCTTTCCTGTGCTAACCTCTTCATCTCAGAGTAGCACTTGCAACCTACGTCCTCAATTATTTGCTTGACGTATTCCAATCTCTGTCTTCCTCTACAGTTTTTGCCCTCTACAGCTCCCTCTAGTACCACGGAAGTCATTCCCTCATGTCTTAGCAGATGTCCTATCATCCTGTCCCTTCTCCTTATCAGTGTTTTCCACATATTCCTTTCCTCTCCGATTCTGCGTAGAACCTCCTCATTCCTTACCTTATCAGTCCACCTAATTTTCAACATTCGTCTATAGCACCACATCTCAAATGCTTCGATTCTCTTACACACTACTTAACCTAAATTATCCTAAGGACAAACACACACACACACACACACACACACACACACACCCATGCCCGAGGGAGGACTCGAACGTCCGCCAGGACCAGCCACGCAGTCCATGACTGCAGCGCCTCAGACCGCTCGGCTAATACCGCGCTGCATATGTCTCTTCTGGGATCTCTTGCGATGCCTGAAGCATATGCTGAGAGAGATCAAGATTAATACCTGCTGGCTGGTATGAATGCGTTCATCTTCCCATCGTAATCAAGTCAGGAGCACGTACATTTCTCAAGGCATCTGTGGTGCGAACAGAAGGGTAGAGCTTGGCACTGTTCTCCAGTAATGTGCCATTTGATTTTCTGGTACTTAATAGTGCAACAACAGCGTTTTTATCACATGTTGGCGAGCATTCAGCCTCCGTTCAGCAATTACCAAATCAGCTCTCCACACCATGATTGCAGAAGTTGGAAATGTGTGGGTCTCAACAATTGTTGGTTGTTGCGAACTTTCATCTAGTCGTCTACGGCCACGGCGGTGATTGACAACCAAAAGCACAAGCGAGACGCATCGCTGAACTCCACAGAATGATGCCAAATTAGATCGGTCAGCGGGGAAAAATTAGGGGGAAGATCTTGAAGTCGCAAATTTTTGCACGGAGTCAGGAGAAAATGTCATGAGCAACGTACTAAAAATCCCGACTGGTGAAGTGTGAGGGTCTGGGGTTGGGTTGTGGATGGGAGGGGGAGGGGGAGGGGGGGACGTTTAAGGGTAACTTTTTTATTTCTTTTTCGTTTTTCTCGAATAACACGAAAACTGCACCACCCAGTGAAAACATTTCTAAGTATAAAATTAAACTACATTAAATACCCTACATAAAAGAACCAATGCATTTTTTCTCTAGGACTATAAGTTTGCACGTTGCAGATAAAGGAAAAATTGCACAGTATTAAAAATAGTGTTCTACTGGTACAAAATTTCTGTTTGCTTTATAATGAAGTGGGTTCAAAACAAACATTAAATGTATGCATCATGTCTAAGTGTCGAAATTGTGTTCGTTGGTGAAACGGGTTGAAGGATGGGGGAGGGGATACATAGGGTAGGTTGATCACCAGATTGTGTTCACACACTTCCATCCTCAAATGGTTCAAATGGCTCTGAGCACTATGGGACTTAACAACTGTGGTCATCAGTCCCCTAGAACTTAGAACTACGTAAACCCCAACTAACCTAAGGACATCACAAACATCTATGCCCGAGGCAGGATTCGAACCTGCGACCGTAGCGGTCACGCGGTTCCAGACTGAAGCGCCTAGAACCGCTCGGCCACACTGGCCGGCTACTTCCGTCCTCGATAGATCTGCAAACTGAAGAGCGAGCAGATGTTCCCCACCCTACCACCCACCCCCCCACATCACAAGAACGAAATACAAAGTGTTTCACAATGCTATACCGACCATCCACGCATGCGTTATGAGTAGCAAGGGCACAGACATGGCTAGGGGGGACCGAGCGAGGTGGCGCAGTGGTTAGCACACTGGACTCGCATTCGGGAGGACGACGGTTCAATCCCGTCTCCGGCCATCCTGATTTAGGTTTTCCGTGATTTCCCTAAATCGCTTCAGGCAAATGCCGGGATGGTTCCTTTGAAAGGGCACGGCCGATTTTCTTTCCCATCCTTCCATAACACGAGCTTGCGCTCCGTCTCTAATGCCCTCGGTGTCGACGGGACGTTAAACATTAATATCCTCCTCCTCCATGGCCAGGGGTATTTATTTTCCACAAAGTGCGTTAGCGCTGCATGGAATGTATGTATGACGTAGTAATAACTACAGGGTAAAACACCCATGTAGACATATTCTATGTAAACGTAACCCCACTTCTAAATTAGGAGATGCGAAACTGATTCTTAATCATACTTGGACGTCAGCTGTACACTTCCTCCAGAATGTCCTGCCCTGTTCGGTTAAGTGAACAGGGAAAATCACCGAGCACGTTGTTTTCGTGTAGTGTAGTTATTTTCAATTTATTAAGTTGGTACATTTTTGCAAGTGTTCGGTGCGCTATTATGTAAAAAACCTCAATAGTTGGAGCTGCCATCTGTCTACCGTACTTAAGAGTCTGTGCCAAGTGTAACAGGTTATCAATATGTATTCGATGACGTCAATTTCAGTATCGCCAATATCACTGTCTGCGATATTTTTAACAGCGTGAGGGTTTCCAACTGCTCTCACATCATTTCAGTGGACACAGAGACTTAAATTGTCTCCCTACAGTTATCATTTTAGGCTTATTTTCTTCGCCAAGAGTTCTGCTGTCATGCCATTAAATAATTTTAGAGATTTTATTAATTGTAAGAATACAAAAAATCACTTCGAAAAACTTGTACTCTTATAGTGCATGTCGTTTGTAACTAACCATATCCATTTTTATTTTATGAAAGTAAAATTGTTTCTACATATACAGCGAATCACTGCACTGTCATGGAATCTATCCATACGTAGACTCGTGGTGAATTAACTCTCGTAATACCAAGGGGGGCGGGGGGTACTTTATGCCCACCTTTTGAAAATATTGAAATCTAATCAGATACCTTACTTTTTAAAATTTTGTAAAAAAATATATGTTGTCTTTAATGAAGTCTTCTCCCAGATTCTATGTTTGTTTTACTTTTTCGGAAAATTTAATTTTAAGGGAGGTGGTCATAAAGTCGCCCCCCCCCCTTTCCCCAATCCTTGGTAGTAGATGCGACTTCCAGAACGGTCGTCTTACTCCACAAATAATAGCATGCCCGGACCTTAGAATACAATACATGGATATTACATTTCTCTGGGTTGACAGCAAAAATCGTCTCAACTATGATTCATTTCTTTATTGCGTCCTGTTCAGTGGCACAACTGTGATTGAAAATATACCGACAGTCACTTACTGATAGAGAAATATCACAGATTTTGGAAGAATCTACAGATTCTCAAATTGAATTTGATTAAATTGACGATGTAGTGAATGAACTTGAAGAGGAACGTATTGTGCGCGAGGATGTGGACAGTGAGAGTACCTACTGACGCCGTAGATGAATTCTGGACACCTGAAACTGATTACGATGCAGCTTGCGAGGTTGGTGACAAGATGATTACAAGCACTGGAAAAATTTATGGCCCCAAATCTTCTTACGTTAAAAAACGAGTAGCACAAAACATAATGACAGAAAGAGAAGGCATAAGAGACGAACCTAAAGTATGAACAATAACGGAATCATTTGAAAAGTTTTTGTCTCCAGAAATTTTCAACATCATAATAAAACATACCAATAAAGAGATATTGAGGCAGAAAATGCCCAAGACAGAAATAGTTGAAATCATGGCATATATAGGGCTACGTATTAGTATGGTGAAGGAAAACGATAGAAGTCATCAGTTACAGTTTATTGCCCTACACTTCAGGAAGGTTCGCTTATACTGCTACCATGAGCCGAACCAGATTACAGCAGCATACTAAAATATTATGATTTGATGACAGATAGTCGCGAAGCTATCGCAGGTAACTTGATACGTTTCCCGCAATACTAGAAGTTTACCGAGCGAGGTGGCGCAGTGGTTAGACACTGGACTCGCATTCGGGAGGACGACGGTTCAATCCCGCGTCCGACCATCCTGATTTCAGTTTTCCGTGATTTCCCTAAATCTCTCCAGGCAAATGCTGGGATGATTCCTCTAAAAGGGCACGGCCGACTTCCTTCCCCGTCCTTCCCTAATCCGATGAGACCGATGACCTTGCTGTTTGGTCTCCTCCCCCAAAACAACCCAACCCAACTAGAAGTTTTTGATAAAATGAATGAATTACTGTCAAAATATTGTTCTGTTTGGATACACACTGTATTGACGAAATGTTGTCATTGTTCCGTGGCAGGTGTTCCTCCAAGGTATCCATGAAGGAAAATTCGGTATACTTATACGCATGCTCACAGACGCTAAAACCAGGGATGTTATCAGCATGGGGCATTAAGCTGGGAAAAGAAATGATGATACACAACAATCAAATTTCGCTGCAGCTATGGTCAAATGTCTGATGGTTCCTATACACAATTCAGGGCGAAATGTTGCCACCAACAGATATTACACTTCAGTTAATTTGGCCGAAGATCTAATGGAGGAATCAAAATCTAACTCGCGAGGGAACGTCACAAGCTAATGGGAAACATATACCTAAAAAACTGAAAGATATCTCAACATGAGAATGATATTCTAGTAAATTTGCTTTCAGTGATACTGGTACTGGAAATATTCCAAACACAATCGTTTCTTATCTCCCCCGTGAAAAACCCAAAAGAAATCTGCTGTTTCTATCATCTCAACATGATGACGCTGTAATTGGTTCAATTTTATATTATAATTCACTTTATATTATAGTGAGACTAAGGTTGGCGTTGACACGATAGATCTAATGATGAGGAAATATTCAGCTAAGAGGGCTACAAGAAGGTGGCCGATATCTGTTTTCTATTCTCTTGTGAACATAGCAGGGGTCAATAGTTATATGCCATTTTTGTTGAACTTCCTAACTGGAATAAGAAAAAACCTAATAAGTGACGACTTTTTCTTCAAGAACTGGGACTACAGCTCACGAAACCATCAGCTCACGAAACCATACATTGAAGAAATGGCTAAAACTACTGCAGGACTGCCAAAGCCTCTGATTTCAAGTTTGGAGCGTATTCTCGCACGGAAAATGAAACAGATATTCCAGGCAAAGGACGCTCATGGAGGTAAAAGTAGATGTCATTTGTGTGTTAGTGAAAGCCGTTCAAAAGCAGAAAAGGATAACAAAGTGAACAAAACAACAATAATCTGCAACAATTGTAAGAGATATATTTATTTATTTATTTTTGGTCATCAGTCTACTGACTGGTTTGATGCGGCCCGCCACGAATTCCTTTCCTGTGCTAACCTCTTCAACTCAGAGTAGAACTTGCAACCTACGTCCTCAATTATTTGCTTGAGGTATTTCAATCTCTGTCTTCCTCTACAGTTTTTGCCCTCTACAGCTCCCTCTAGTACCATGGAAGTCATTCCCTCATGTCTTAGCAGACGTCCTATCATCCTGTCCCTTCTCCTTATCAGTGTTTTCCACATATTCCTTTCCTCTCCGATTCTGCATAGAACCTCCTCATTCCTTACCTTATCAGTCCACCTAATTTTCAACATTCGTCTATAGCACCACATCTCAAATGCTTCGATTCTCTTCTGTTCCAGTTTTCCCAGAGTCCATGTTTCACTACCATACAATGCTGTACTCCAGACGCACATCCTCAGAAATTTCTTCCTCAAATTAAGGCCGGTATTTGATATTAGTAGACTTCTCTTGGCCAGAAATGCCTTTTTTGCCATAGCGAGTCTGCTTTTGATGTCCTCCTTGCTCCGTCCGTCATTGGTTATTTTACTGCCTTGGTAGCAGAATTCCTTCATTGACTTCGTGACCATCAATCCTGATGTTAAGTTTCTCGCTGTTCTCATTTCTACTACTTCTTATTACCTTCGTCTTTCTCCGATTTACTCTCAAACCATACTGTGTACGCATTAGACTGTTCATTCCGTTCAGCAGATCATTTAATTCTTCTTCACTTTCACTCGGGATAGCAATGTCATCAGCGAATCGTATCACTGATATCCTTTCACCTTGTATTTTAATTCCACTCCTGAACCTTTCTTTTATTTCCATCATTGCTTCCTCGATGTACAGATTGAAGAGTAGGGGCGAAAGGCTACAGCCTTGTCTTACACCCTTCTTAATACGAGCACTTCGTTCTTGATCGTACACTCTTATTATTCCCTCTTGGTTGTTGTACATATTGTATATGACCCGTCTCTCCCTATAGCTTACCCCTACTGTTTTCAGAATCTCGAACAGCTTGCGCCATTTTATATTGTCGAACGCTTTTTCCAGGTCGACAAATCCTATGAAAGTGTCTTGATTTTTCTTTAGCCTTGCTTCCATTATTAGCCGTAACGTCAGAATTGCCTCTCTCGTCCCTTTACTTTTCCTAAAGCCAAACTGATCGTCACCTAGCGCATTCTCAATTTTCTTTTCCATTCTTCTGTATATTATTCTTGTAAGCAGCTTCGATGCATGAGCTGTTAAGCCGATTGTGCGATAATTCTCGCACTTGTCAGCTCTTGCCGTCTTCGGAATTGTGTGGATGATGCTTTTCCGAAAGTCAGATGGTATATCGCCAGACTCATATATTCTACACACCAACGTGAACAGTCGTTTTGTTGCCACTTCCCCCAATGATTTTAGAAATTCTGATGGAATGTTATCTATCCCTTCTGCCTTATTTGACCGTAAGTCCTCCAAAGCTCTTTTAAATTCCGATTCTAATACTGGATCCCCTATCTCTTCTAAATCGACTCCTGTTTCTTCTTCTATCACATCAGACAAATCTTCACCCTCATAGAGGCTTTCAATGTATTCTTTCCACCTATCTGCTCTCTCCTCTGCATTTAACAGTGGAATTCCCGTTGCACTCTTAATGTTACCACCGTTGCTTTTAATGTCACCAAAGGTTGTTTTGACTTTCCTGTATGCTGAGTCTGTCCTTCCGACAGTCATATCTTTTTCGATGTCTTCACATTTTTCCTGCAGCCATTTCGTCTTAGCTTCCCTGCACTTCCTATTTATTTCATTCCTCAGCGACTTGTATTTCTGTATTCCTGATTTTCCCGGAACATGTTTGTACTTCCTCCTTTCATCAATCAACTGAAGTGTTTCTTCTGTTACCCACGGTTTCTTCGCAGCTACCTTCTTTGTACCTATGTTTTCCTTCCCAACTTCTGTGATGGCCCTTTTTAGAGATGTCCATTCCTCTTCAACTGTACTGCCTACTGCGCTATTCCTTATTGCTGTATCTATAGCGTTAGAGAACTTGAAACGTATCTCGTCATTCCTTAGTACTTCCGTATCCCACTTCTTTGCGTATTGATTCTTCCTGACGAATGTCTTGAACTTCAGCCTACTCTTCATCACTACTATATTGTGATCTGAGTCTATATCTGCTCCTGGGTACGCCTTACAATCCAGTATCTGATTTCGGAATCTCTGTCTGACCATGATGTAATCTAGTTGAAATCTTCCCGTATACCCCCTCCTCTTGTGATTATTGAACAGGGTATTCGCTATTACTAGCTGAAACTTGTTACAGAACTCAATTAGTCTTTCTCCTCTTTCATTCCTTGTCCCAAGCCCATATTCTCCTGTAACCTTTTCTTCCACTCCTTCCCCTACAACTACATTCCAGTCGCCCATGACTATTAGATTTTCGTCCCCTTTTACATACTGCATTACCCTTTCAATATCCTCATACACTTTCTCTATCTGTTCATCTTCAGCTTGCGACGTCGGCATGTGTACCTGAACTATCGTTGTCGGTGTTGGTCTGCTGTCGATTATGATTAGAACAACCTGGTCACTGAACTGTTGACTGTAACACACCCTCTGCCCTAACTTCCTATTCATAACGAATCCTACACCTGTTATACCATTTTCTGCTGCTGTTGATATTACCCGATACTCATCTGACCAGAAATCCTTGTCTTCCTTCCACTTCACTTTACTGACCCCTACTATATCTAGATTGAGCCTTTGCATTTTCCTTTTCAAATTTTCTAGTTTCCCTACCACGTCCAAGCTTCTGACATTCCACGCCCCGACTCGTAGAACGTTATCCTTTCGTTGATTATTCAATCTTTTTCTCATGGTAGCCTCCCCCTTGGCAGTCCCATCCCGGAGATCTGAATGGGGGAGATATACATGTGGTAAACACAGCAAAGAAATTGTTGTACGTTGCAAGTGTTGTGTAGATTCCGATGAAAGTTGTGAATAATTCTTCGGCCGGACGTTTTGGCCGAGTGGTTCTAGGCGCTTCAGTCCGGAACCTCACTGCTTCTACAGTCGGAGGTTCGAATCCTGCCTCTGGCATGGATGTGTGTGATGTCCTTAGGTCAGTTAGGTTTAATTAATTCTAAGTTCTAGGGGACTGATGACCTCAGATGTTAAGTCCTATGGTGCTTAGAGCCATTTGAACCAATAATTCTTAAAACAAAACTATATTATGTACCTAAGCTATTTGTATATTACCTCAAGTTTTTATAATACTTTTAATTATAGTAAAGTGTACTTAAACAGTACTATAACGACTTTTATTACTAATTTTTTTCAAGATAATTAGACTTGGTAAACATAAATAATGAAGTAAGTGAAAGATATAAAATGCATTTTTGAAAACAGTTTCAAAACATATATTCAGGTTCTGGATCCTCATTATGCATCAGTAGATCTTTCAAACGTATGTTATTAATGTAATTCAAGAACACATATTTAATCCTATTTATTATTTAAATTTTTTATGGTGCCCACAAAGTACCCTACCCCTTCATAATACACGTTACTGAAAATGGCTTAGTATTACGAGAGTTAAATCCTAGCAACGACTGCCTTCCGTATTAATGGTAACTACGTTACTTGAACAGCGTCCCAATGATTTCCGTATCTCTAGGATACTGAAAAAGGATGATTCAGGATGGAGCGTATTGTTGAACTAGCAGGAGAAAGTTATTGGAAAACTGGGCTTTCCGTAATGATAGTAATAGTATAATTACTTATGGATGACTGCTTGACGAAGATAGCTCTTGAAATCCTATTGTTTAATTAGTAGTCCTATTTCTTGACAAAAACTGCAAGTAACGTGGCTAAGCTGTACATTTCTAATACTGTTTTCACCATTCAGTACGCAGCACGCATATATTAAAAAACTTGAATTTGCTCTTATAATTATTGCTTGTAATGGAAGTGGTACAAAACACAGCGGCATGCGAATACTCGGGGTATAATGCTGACATTGTGATGACATATTACTCCTGTAACGAACGCTAAACAAGTTTCCATCCATTAATATCACAAATTACAGCTGAAATATTAATGGCCGCTAATGACCGATCAGCAGAACACACTTGCTCGTCAGCCCGATTGCAACAGACACGTGGAACAGTGAACATCGGGCCGCGTAAAATCGCGCGTTAGAAAGGACGCATACGCTAAAAATGAGGTTAACGTTTTAAAATTCTCCTGCAATGGAACAAATAACTGCATTTTCTTAGTGAGAAATGCACCAGAAACGGTTGGAATGTAGCATACCTCAATGTGGTTTTCGATGAGTGAGGGATAACGGTGAATACACGAACAGTGTCGGCAAAGAGTTTTCTTCACTTAGAATTCCATCCACACATACCGATTTTTTTCAGATAGGGTTACTTTGTTACATTAGAGCTGATCAACGAAGACTGAGAATGATGTTTTTTCACAGACGTTCATTAGCATGTTTCAATGTTTAAATGATCTTTTTAACATTAATCCTTTTCTAGAACGAAATTTTCACTTTAGTGCGGAGTGTGCACTGATATGAAACTACGTGGCAGATTAAAGTTGTGTGACGGACAGAGACTCAAATTCTGTACCTTTCTCTCTCGCGGGCAAGTTCTCTATCGACTTAGTTACCAAAGCACCGCTCTGTACGAGTCCTCCCAGCTTTACTTACGGCAGTACCTCATTTCCTGCCTTCCTAAATCCACAGAAGCTTTCCTGCGGAACTTCCAAAACTAGCACTCCTGAAAGTAATGATATTGCGGAGACATGGTTTAGCCACTACAAGGGGTATGTTTCCAGAATGGAGGGAGGAGGCAAAGTATTGGCGGAAATACAACTGTGAGGAGAGGACGTGCGTCGTGCTTGGGTAGATCAATCGGTAGAGTACTTGCCGGCGAAAGGCAAAGGTCCCGAGGTCGAGACTCGGTCCGGCATACAGTTTTAATGTGCCAGGAAGTTTCGTAACTCCTCTTCTACTTAAATGCGCTTTTTATAACTTCTATGCCAGTCCTCGAACACATGGTGCAGCCCATAGTTTATTATATGCTTGAGAATCGCCTCATATTTCTTGAACACTGCTTCAGAGATCTGGAATCAAATGCTCCGAAGTTTTACTTTTAGTGATGGGATTTTAAAAAAACTCACAAGGTGCAAGTCTGGAACTGTAAGGAGCATGCGATACACAAGTAATCTTAAACCGAGACAGAAACTGCGTGACTTGATTTGGGACGTGAGGCTGCGCACTGTCATAATGAAGTCGCCGCTGGTCGTTTTCTTGCAACCTACTTCCTCAGTTTAGCCAATACTGACGTGTAGTATGCTGCTATAATAGTAGTATGAGAGAGAACTGCATGCTGGGAAATCATTCCATGACAGTCAAAAAGTGTGAACATCATCACTTTCCCTGCAGATGTTGTCCTCTTTTGAAGTTCTGGAATCATAAACACTGTTGTACGAGGTAGACCATTTTCACCGTACGCTTGCTGCAGCCTTTTGTAAATTTCAGTGGCTTCGTGGTGTAAATGAGCACATAATATTATGGCGGCCCTCACGTCACCTCCAGTATTTGATACGCGAAATGCAAAGAGAGTCTACAAAATAGACCATTACTACCAACGTACCGATACGAGAGTGTTCGAAAATGGCTCTAGGAACTATGGGACTTAACATCGGAGGTCATCAGTCCCCTAGACTTAGAACTACTTAAACCTATGGACATCACACACATCCATGCCCGAGGCAGGACTCGAACCTGCGACCGCAGCAGCCGCGTGGTTACAGACTGAAGCGTCTAGAACCGCTCGGCTACCGCGGCCGGCTACGAGAGTGTTGCCTACGGCATTATAAATAAAAACTCTTTCTGTCAAATATTCACGGTACAGATGGGAAACTCCCACGGAAGCTACAAGAATAAATCAGTATTTGTCTTTGTTGCTCAGTTCTCGTAGTCAGTGACGTTTATAGACGCCACGGAGAAGCATGGATAGAGTCTAACAACCTAATGACATATCATAATAATAAAAGAACCTCTCAAAGGTGGAGTAACTCAATAGGACAATAATGGAAAAATGATCCACTAGATCAGTCTTACCACTTAAAGGAATTTCACGAACGGATGGAGTAATACAGCGTGATTGTAAAATCCCATGCGTTCACACACACAGGCAGCGGCAGGAGGAAACATATAAAGAAACTGAAATTTGGAAACTATTTGATGCTCTTTCTTTAAGTAGAAGGGCTGAAGGGGACAAAAGAGGGGAAAAGAGGAGTGGCGAGGCTTAAGAAATGGGGAGAGAGCGCCGGTTCAGGGGAGACTTTATAGACAGGACGAGAAGAATATATATATATATATATATATATATATATATATATATATATATATATATATATATATATATATATATATATATATATATATACCCCTAGCCGAGCCTCAGGTACAGGGCGGGTCGCAGGTGGCGGATAGCGAACGGTCCATCAGATATGGTGGACAGCTGCGAATAAGGGGAAACCCAAATAAGCAGTCCCGGACCGAGGCGGCAGCATCACGAGGGTGTGGGAGGGTGACTTTTGGCAAGGGTCACACTCATTCAAAAACCACAGAACCCGAAGACGTTGCTGTGTCATGGCGAGTAAATGCCTCCATTACAATAAGCACTGTCAACACCCAAATCCAGGACGCGTCTGAAGTGGAAACCATCGGCATCCTGGTCAGCGTCTGTTCACACAATGTGCGGCTGGTCATAATGCGCCAGGAACTAACAATCCCTGGTTCTAAACACCCAGTGGAAACACTGGACCAACTTGATTACAAGCAAGTATGACTCGTGCAAGTAATAACAACATTACCCCAGGTGGTAACCAATCCACCCATCAACAGATGGCAACCAGGAATTCGGATTCTGGGGAACCTGGACTTACGCGATTACATCAGAGAAAGTCGGAGCTCTCTGGCAAACTTCCACTTAAAACACCTACATACATTGGGACCTTTAACATAAATACATTAATCCAACCAGGAAAACTTCTAAACCTTACAACAGAACTTGAAAAGCAAAAGATAGTAATACTAGCTTTACAGGAGACACGTTTTACAGATGAAGAAACATCAGATTATGGCAAATATCGCATCTTTAAGAGCAAGACGGATAAACGAATCGGAAGAGGAGCCCCCCATCTCGGGATGGCGTTTATCATACACAAGAGCGTGCTCAGCTCCATCAAGGAAGTTACTCCCGTAAATAATAGGATAATGACGATGCGCTTACAATGTGCCAACAAAACATACACAATGGTTAATGTTCATGCTCCCACAAACGGAGACAACAAGAAAAACCCCATAGAAACAGAAAAGTTCTGGGAAAATTTGGAGAATATAATGGCCAAGATTCCAAAAGATGATACAAAAGTTCTACTCGGCGATTTTAATGCCCAAATTGGTAGAGAGAAAATCCACCAAAAAACCGTAGGCAAATATCCTGCACATAAATTTACCAATAAAAATGGTACAAGGCTCGTCGAACTATGTAAGCAGACTAACCTGAAGATAATGTCAACATCTCTAAGAAAATGTCCAAGAAAACAAAAGACATGGAGATCTCCTATACAACAAATTGGCGAGTTTCAAATAGATCATGTGGCGATTTCATACCCAGTACAAAAAGGAATTTACGACGTCCAAGTACGCAGAGGAGCAAACATTGATTCAGACCATTACCTAACTAGAATTAAAATCAAGTTTACAGCACGAAGAAGTCATCAGAAGAAAACAGAAATACAGAAATATGACACCAAGAAGATTAAAGAATCTAAAGTAAAAGAAGAAGGGGAGAAGGAAAAGGCAAACACATGGGAAGAATTTCATTCTAAAATCACGCGAATAGCTAAGGAAACAATTCCCTTGAAAAAGATATTCAAACACCCTTGGTGGGATTCAGACTGTGAAAATGCATTGGAAAGGAGAAAAAAGGCATTTCAAGAATATAACAGTAAAAAATCACAAGAAAGTCTACATTTATTTAACGAGGTTAGAAAACAGGTTTCAAAATCTATTAGGCAAGCAAAAAGGAAGTACACAAAGGCACAACTGGATGCCATAGAAGAAAATTTCCAAAACTATAATACAAGAGACTTCTACAGAACTTTCGCAGATAAAATACGAGGATATATCCCTCAAAATTTATGTTTTAGAAAACCAGATGGTAAATTAGCCCTAACAAACCAGGAAAACTGTCAAGTATTGGCTCAATATTTTTCTAACCTACTAAATTGCCCAGAACCTAGTTTAAGGTTTCCCAAAGAAATCAGTGCCAACGCTCAACCGGATTTATTACCACCAACACAGGAAGAAATCAAATGTCACATTAAAAACTTAAAAAATAATAGAACATCTGGCGAAGATGGCATTGTTGCAGAGCTATTAAAAAACCTAGGACCAAAGACGTTGCAAGAGCTCACAAAAATAATAACAAAAATATGGGAAACAGAAAAATTACCAGAGGATTGGAAATGTGCCCTTATTCACCCGTTACATAGAAAAGGAGACAGAACAAATGTCAATAACTACAGGGGAATCTTACTTTTACAAGTCACCTACAAAATTCTCTCAACATGCCTGCTGAAAAGAACACAAGAGCAGCTGGAACGCCAAATTGGTGATTATCAAGCAGGCTTCCGCCCCGGTCGCTCATGCATAGAACAAATATTTAATTTAAAGACAATATTAAAACACAAAGCAATTATAAATGCCCCCATAATTTGTACATTTGTAGATTTTAAGAAAGCCTATGACTCAATTGACCGGCAATCTTTGTTTAACATTTTAGAGGAACTTGGACTTGACTCCAAAACACTAAGGCTTATCAAAGAATCACTGACAGACACTGTATCTAAAGTTAAATTCAGGGGAGAAATCTCTGAACCTTTTCTCATAAAAACTGGAGTACGTCAAGGTTCTGTTTAATATAGTCCTGGATAAAGTCATTAAGGAATGGGAAAAAGAATTAAAAAATCAATCCTACTGGAAACCAATCCATCTTGGTAGAACCAAAGACAACGTGGAGATATCTTGTTTAGCATTCGCGGACGACTTGGCCATACTTGCAGATGATGATGAAATCGCCACCAAACAAATAGAGATCCTTAAGGAATGCGCGGATAAAGTAGGTTTACAAATTTCGTTTCAAAAGACAGAATTTTTCTGTACGAAATTCCATATACACAGTTTGAACACAAAATATGGAAAAATAAATAGAGTAAAACATTTTAAATACCTAGGTGAAATTTTGGAGCCAATCGGAGGAGAGAAAGTTGCACAGAAGATCAGACAACAGAAAATGAAGAGAGCATATGGTATGACACATGAAATATACAATAAAAAATGCATCTCCTCGAACACAAAAATCAGACACTACTGCGCAGTAATTAAGCCAGCAGCACTATATGCTAGTGAAACGCTCACACTCCACACAAAATGTGATTTAGAAAAAATACTAAAAGAAGAACGCAAAATTATGAGAAAGATTTTAGGTCCAAAATTAACAGAAGAAGGATACCGGATACAATCAAGAAGAACCACAGAAACTATATCAAACCTGGCAGCAGACATAAGAAGGCGAGTATTAAAATTTTATGGACATGTCACTAGACTTCCCCCCACACGACTCACCAACAGAATTCTCACTTACATAGAAAAAGTCAAATCAACAACACCATGGATTAGCCAAGTAAAATTAGATTTACAAAAAGCAAATATTGAACTTAAAGATGTCAAAGATAGAAAAACTTACAGAAATAAGGTGGAAAAGTGGATTGTATTGTCGGAGAAGGAAGCACTAAAGAGACCAGGAACAAAATGGACAGAAGAAAGAAAAAGAAAACATGGAGAACGAATGAAAGAAGTATGGAAGAAACGACGTCAGAAAGCTTTGCGTGATCCTTCTGGGTCCATTCGCGATAAGTAGTAAGTATAATTATATACTACTGGCCATTAAAATTGCTACGCAACGAAGATGACGTGCTGCAGACGCGAAATTTAACCGACAGGAAGAAGATGCTGTGATATGCAAATGATTAGCTTTTCAGATCATTCGCACAACGTTGGCGCCGGTGCCGACACCTACAACGTGCTGACACGAGGAAAGTTTCCAACCGATTTCTCATACACAAACAGCAGTTGACCGGCGTTGCCTGGTGAAACGTTGCTGTGATGCCACGTGTGCCGGCCGCGGTGGTCTAGTGGTTCTAGGCGCGCAGTCCGGAACCGCGGTACTGCTACGGTCGCAGGTTCGAATCCTGCCTCGGGCATGGATGTGTGTGATGTCCTTAGGTTAGTTAGGTTTAAGTAGTTCTAAGTTCTAGGGGACTTATGACCACAGAAGTTAAGTCCCATAGCGCTCAGAGCCATTTGAACCATTTTTGATGCCACGTGTAAGGAGGAGAAATGCGTACCATCACGTTTCCGACTTTGATAAAGGTCGGATTGTAGACAATCGCGATTGCGGTTTATCGTATCGCGACACTGCCGCTCGTGTTAGTCGAGATGCAATGACTGTTTGCAGAATATGGAATCGGCGGGTTCAGGAGGGTAATACGAAATGCCGTGCTGGATCCCAATGGCCTCGTATCACTAGATGTCGAGATGACAGTTTAAGTAGGCTGTTTATGTTTTCTTATTGGCAACGTTACGTAGCCCTCTGTAGGAAAATCACTGGCTGTGCTGTGTGCAGTCTGTGGCTAGTTTGCATTGTTGTCTGCCATTGCAGTGTTGGACAGCGTCAGCTGGATGTGAACAGCGCGTAGCGTTGCGCGGTTGGAGGTGAGCCGCCAGCAGTGGTGGATGTGGGGAAAGAAATGGCGGAGTTTTGAAATTTGTAAGACTGGATGTCATGAACTGCTATATACATTATGACTTTTGAACACTATTGAGTTAAATACATCATTTGTTCTCTACCAAAATCTTTCATTTGCTAACTATGCCTATCATTAGTTAGTGCCTTCAGTAGTTAGAATCTTTTATTTAACTGGCAGTAGTGGCGCTCGCTGTATTGCAGTAGTTCGAGTAACGAAGATTTTTGTGAGGTAAGTGATTTGTGAAAGGTATAGGTTAATGTTAGTCAGGGCCACTCTTTTGTAGGGATTATTGAAAGTCAGATTGCGTTGCACTAAAAATATTGTGTGTCAGTTTAAGGACAGTCATGTATAATTTTTCAAAGAGGACGTTTCAACAGGCACCTTATCCGCATGACTGTAATGGATCGTGCAGCCGCGTCTCGATCCCTGAGTCAACAGATGGGGACGTTTGCAAGACATCAACCATCTGCACGAACAGTTCGACGACGTTTGCAGCAGCATGGACTATCAGCTCGGAGACCATGGCTGCGGTTACCCTTGACGCTGCATCTCAGACAGGAGAGCCTGCGATGGTGTTCTCAACGACGATCCTGGTTGCACGAAAGGCGAAACGTCATTTTTTCGGATGAATCCAGGTTCTGGCTACAGCACAATGATGCTCGCATCCGTGTTTGGCGACATCGCGGTGGACGCACATTGGAAGCATGTATTCGTCATCGCCATACTGTTGTATCACCCGTCGTGATAGTATGGGGTCCCATTATTTACACGTCTCGGTCACCTCTTGTTCGCATTGACGGCACTTTGAACAGTGGACGTTACATTTCAGACGTGTTACGACACGTGGCTCTACCCTTCATTCGATCCCTGCGAAACACTACATTTCGGCAGGATAATGCACGACCGCATTTTGCAGGTCCTGTACGGGCCTTTCTGGATACAGAAAATGTTCGACTGCTGCCATGGACAGCACGTTTTCCAGATCTCTCACCAATTGAAAACGTCTGGTCAATGGTGGCCGAGCAACTGGTTCGTCACAATACACCAGTCACCACTCTTGATGAACTGTGGTATTGTGTTGAAGCTGCATGGGAAGCTGTATCTGTACACGCCATCCAAGCTCTGTTTGACTCAATGCCCAGGCGTATCAAGGCCGTTATTACCGCCAGAACTGTTGTTCTGGGTACTGATTTCTCAGGATCTATGCACCCAAATTGCGTGGATATGTAATCACATGTCAGTCTTAGCATCAAACGAAAAAACTACAAAGAAAGAAACTCGTCTAGCTTGGATGGAGAAACCAGATGGCGCTGTGGTTGGACCGCTAGATGGCACTGCCGTAGGTCAAACGGATATGCTACTGCTACTGCTAAAACACCTACTTGGGCATCATCATTTGTTGCATGTCGTGGTTGACGTTTCACATGTGGCTGAACACTTCCTGTTTGCTTAAATAACGTAAGCGTCCGGCGAACGGGCCGGACACTTGGATGATGTCGTCCAGGATACAGAGAAGCATACACAGCACACGCCAGTTAGGCATTTTGATCACAGTAGCCATACATAAACACGATATCGACCTTTTCCTCAATTTGTAAACTGTCCATTTTAACACGGGTAATGTATCACGAAGCAAATACCGTCCGCACTGGCGGAATATTACGTGACACCACGTACTTATACGTTTGTGACTGTTACAGCGCCATCTATCACAAAGCTAGATAAGTGGTCCAACTAAAACATTCATATTTCTTTACATACTACACGAATGTGTAATAGATAATGTAGGTTCCTATTTTAAAAAAAGTAGCTGATATCCTTTTGACCTATTGCTAATTTCGTGAGATATTTGGCCCGGTCACTATCAATGGACCACCCTGTAGTTAGCAGGTTTAACAAGAGAATGAATGTTACGTTTTGTACGTGTAACGTGACATACGTATCACTCCCAAGTAACGTAGCTCGTTGAAACCTGGAAGATACCAAGAGCTGCTACAACGTAGCAGAGAACTCAAACAAGTACACAACGAGGAGAACGGTACGTGATTGTGGGTCCTTCTTGATGTAAAACCCTTCTGTTTTATTTTACTTCCCAAACCAGATCGTAAAACGATTTCGTCGCCATGAGTGAGTTTTCCTTTATTCTTATTTACTTTTAAGTCACAGCGTTGTTCCTAATTTTTTCGCCGTTTCCTCCAGCACATTTTCTGTGTTGCATGTCATCTGCAAGTTCGTTGATCAGCTTGCAGTTGGTTTTAAAACACAGTAAGATTAACTGCCACATTTACACCCGCGCCAATGGTATGTACGTGTGTGAAGTTAGATTCATACCCGACAATGTCTTCTATGTGCTTCGATGTTTTTTTTTTGTCAGTCAGTGTAAATGCAGAGTAAGCAGTTACCAACTGGATACTACGGATGTTGTTGTTGTTGTTGTGGTCTTCAGTCCTGAGACTGGTTTGATGCAGCTCTCCATGCTACTCTATCCTGTGCAAGCTGCTTCATCTCCCAGTACCTACTGCAGCTTACATCCTTCTGAATCTGCTTAGTGTATTCATCTCTTGGTCTCCCTCTACGAATTTTACCCTCCACGCTGCCCTCCAATGCTAAATTTGTGATTCCTTGATGCCTCAAAACATGTCCTACCAACCGATCTCTTCTTCTAGTCAAGTTGTGCAACAAACTTCTCTTCTCCCCAATCCTATTCAATACCTCCTCATTAGTTACGTGATCTACCCACCTTATCTTCAGCATTCTTCTGTAGCACCACATTTCGAAAGCTTCTATTCTCTTCTTGTCCAAACTAGTTATCGTCCATGTTTCACTTCCATACATGGCTACACTCCATACAAATACTTTCAGAAGCGACTTCCTGACACTTAAATCTATACTCGATGTTAAGAAATTTCTCTTCTTCAGAAACGATTTCCTTGCCATTGCCAGTCTACATTTTATATCCTCTCTACTTCGACCATCATCAGTTATTTTACTCCCTAAATAGCAAAACTCCTTTACTACTTTAATTGTCTCATTTCCTAATCTAATTCCCTCAGGATCACCCGATTTAATTTGACTACATTCCATTATCCTCGTTTTGCTTTTGTTGATGTTCATCTTATATCCTCCTTTCAAGACACTATCCATTCCGTTCAACTGCTCTTCCAAGTCCTTTGCTGTCTCTGACAGAATTACAATGTCATCGGCGAACCTCAAAGTTTTTACTTCTTCTCCATGAATTTTAATACCTACTCCGAATTTTTCTTTTGTTTCCTTTACTGCTTGCTCAATATACAGATTGAATAACATCGGGGAGAGGCTACAACCCTGTCTCACTCCCTTCCCAACCACTGCTTCCCTTTCATGTCCCTCAACTCTGATAACTGCCATCTGGTTTCTGAACAAATTGTAAATAGCCTCTCGCTCCCTGTATTTTACCCCTGCCACCTTCAGAATTTGAATGAGAGTATTCCAGTTAACATTGTCAAAAGCTTTCTCTAAGTCTACAAATGCTAGAAACGTAGGTTTGCCTTTTCTTAATCTTTCTTCTAAGTCTACGGATAGTCGATTGAAACGCGTTGTAGATGTTATAAAATTCTCTTATGTACTTCTTTAGTCAGTACCGCCATTAGACTTGTTTATTTACAGTATGCCATCTTAGGCAAAACACTTGGTAGTGGCATTTTGAAGTCGAAATTATGATTGTGAAAGTGTAAATGTAACACTGTAAATGAAAAACAGTCTAACGGCGGTACTGACTTTAAAGAAATATATCATGACTGAGGCCCCGCATTTCGAAAAAAATATTAAATGTCTTATGTACGTTACAGCTGTGTTAATTACTTTGTTAAATGTTAATTTACTAGTAAGTACCGGGTGATCAAAAAGTCAGTATAAATTTGAAAACTGAATAAATCACGGGATAACGTAGATAGAGAGGTACAAATTGATACACATGCTTGGAATGACATGTGGTTTTGTTAGAACCAAAAAAATACAAATGTTCAAAAAATGTCCGACAGATGGCACTTCATGTGATCAGAATAGCAATAATTAGCATGACAAAGTAAGACAAAGGAAAGATGATGTTCTTTACAGGAAGTGCTCGATATGTCCACCATTATTCCTCAACAATAGCTGTAGTCGAGGAATAAGGTTGTGAACAGCACTGTAAAGCATGTCCGGAGTTATGGTGAGGCATTGGCGTCTGATGTCGGTCGATCACGACACACTTGCGACTTCAGGTAACCTCAAAGCCAATAATCGCATGGACTGAGGTCAGGGGACCTGGGAGGACAAGCATGACGAAAGTGGCGTCTGAGCACACGACCAGCACCAAACGACGCGCGCAAGAGATCTTTCACACGTCTAGAAATAATTTGCTGCTTTTTTTTTGTTCTAATGAAACCCCATGTCATTCCAAGCATGTGTGTCAATTTTTAACTCTCTATCTACATTATTCCGTGGTTGTTAAGTTTTCAATTTTATACTGACTTTTTGATCACCCGGTATTTTAAAGTATCTGCAGCTGTCACATGAAACTGAGGTAGCTACTACAGCCATAGGTAATTTTTAGGGTGCTGGATGTTATAGGATCTCTTTGTTGTCTGTCTGTCAGTCCGTCCGACTGATAAAACCTTTTTTTTTTTCATGAACGGGTAGACTTGTTGAGTTGACATTCTAGGTCATTGCGGTAATAATATATGGCCAGTCACATCACATATTTTTATACTCACAAACTCACTCATCGGAACATGTAGGGTACCTCTCCTTTGTATAGAATCATGGAATTTGGCAAGGAGAAAGATTCACAATGTAAGTACAGGGAAAATATCGCAGCTATTAATTTGCAAATACATCTCACGAAAAATATTTCTTTGTCATTTGTTATCCGACTCTCCGTCTGTCCGTCCGTCTGTTGAGACACCTTTTTCTCAGGAATGGGTTGATGTATAAAATTGAAATGTATGTCACGTTCTGAAGTATATGGTCCTTTGTTGGTGTAAAAATATTAAGCTTCTAAACTAATACAGCCAAAAACTAAGGACATTCATATCACAATTATATTCTGACACTCAGAAACTCACTCATTAAAACTTGTAGGGTATTTGGAAAGAAACAAGGTTTCACAGTACACGTAAGGTACAAAAAATACGAAAATTGTTGATCTTTAATTATATCTCATGAAAAAAGTTTTTTTTTTAATCTGATTTCCGACTTCAGACTTGAAATTAAAGCACTCTCGAAAATCTTGGAATCCCTGGGACCCATATATTGTTAGTATCAATGTCAGCAGGCCGATGTGGACGAGCTCTTCTAGGCGCTTCAGTCTGGAACCGCGCGATCACTGCGGTCGCAGGTTCGAATCCTGCCTCTGGCATGGATGTGTGTGATATCCTTAGGTTAGTTAGGTTTAAGTAGTTCTAAGTTGTAGGGTACTGATGACCTCAGCAGTTAAGTCCCATAGTTTCTCAGAGCCATTTGAACCATTTTATCAATGTCAGTAACAGGTGAAAGTCGTCGAAATTCTCGACTTAAAGAGTAGATGAACTGTCTATACACTTTATTAAGTTCATAGGGAACCCTCAGTGCCAATTTCTTCGTGAAGGAATGACTTGCCTCAAATTTAATTACACGTCAAATTTAAAAGACGGTGAGGTAACGTTATGGTTACTAAAAGTGCAGCTGTAACCAAAGACAGTAAGAGCAGCGTTTACGAATTTACGTGCTATTCAGTTGTGGATGGTTCACAATGCACTTTACTTAAACAAAAGACTATAAGTTGCCCCGAAGTGAATGAAATGAAAGCTCCCTAATCAAGGAATGCTGCATCGCGGATCTGGAAGTACAGGTGACAATTGCTGTGTAATAATAAAATGCTAGTAAATTAGCATCACCTCCGCGCTGATTTCCCGTTTTCCGACTTCAGAAAACGATGGCTGGCTAATCATCTTACCGGCAGCTGCAAAACGAGGAGGGGATTATTAATGAAACGCGACCTTTCGCAGAAACTGAGCTAAAAACCCGCGTCCGGAAATAATCTCCGTGAAATAACAACCGCTACCCCGGCGAAATGGTAGGGCTGCGCGAACCTCTCGCCTAGCACGGGCGCCGAGCAAGGCGGCACATAAAGATTTTGACTTTAAGCACTGCGGGCACCCATTCATAATTTACGACGCCGAAGAGAGATTCTCGTGGGTATTTTAGAGAAAAGGCGCTTTCGGACGCTTTAAAAACAATTCACGGAGCCCCTAATCTGATTATCGATTGTGGCCGGTCGGAAGAGGCCGTGGGGATTTAAACCGAGGAAATTCGCGAGAGACTTGTGTCCGGGGAAGCCTGCGGTCGAGGCTACGTTCCACAGTATTCCCGGGAAATGGAGTGGGGTGGGGGTGGATGGGGGTGTCGCTTGCACGCCGAACTTAGGCGCCACGGACTCTCCCTGGACTAGCGAAGCTCCGCTGGAAGCTGGATGGTGTCAACCAACTGAAAATGGATACAGGTCCCGTATAACGTGAAACTTCTCTATAGGATCATTTCGTTATACATTTGACGAATTTTATCCTGTTCTGGTCTCATTTTCTGCACCGCTTGTCCGCGGTGTACGTCTTCAAACTCGTCCAGAAGAACTACGCAGTGGAACTGATATAAATTCAATAATTATCTGACGTTTAGATGAAAGCGGTTTTGCTCTGCGTCGGAATTGTTATATACTATGTAATTCAATTACTTATCCTGTGTACCCTGTATTACTTACATCCGTATTAATCTAATACCTTTACCTTGGCTTCTGTGTGAAATAATCAGGCTATACACCGTATTTTGCGGATTATAAGACGCTACGGACTATAAGGCACACTTTACCTTTTAAACAGTCTTTTTAAAAAATAACATTTTTACCAATTTCATTATTAAATTTGCAAAACCCAGACCAAAAAATAATTTCTTACTATATAAAACCGAACTTAAGTTTAAAATCCGTGAAAATCGTGATCTGATCTATCTTCTTCATCTTCTTCCTCTTAGTCGTCATCATTGTCCTCTTCATATGTGCGAGGGTGAATCAAATATAAAACGGAATTTTATTTTTATAACTTTATTCAAGCTTCAGAAAAATTCGTACACATGACCTCGTTTTTCTATATAGCCTCCGGCACGGGAGAAATGTTTTTCCCACTGGATGGGCAGTTTCTTGAGCCCCTTTGTTAAAATGAACGCGGCTGTGACAGAAGCCAGTTGCGGACGAATACGTGGACAGAGCCATCGTTGTCTTATCTGTCCCCTCCCACTGCTCGCTTTAGTGGTCCAAACAAACGATAATCGCAGGGTGTAAAGTTCGGACTGTAGGGAAGATGTTCAAGTGTACTCAGAACAACTGGAGTTTTTTTTAAGTTGAGGCAGCTGTGTGAGGTCGAGTTTGTGACTCACGACACACCCCGGACGGGAAATGTGCACCTTTTCTGACGATATGCACGTTTTGTTCGGACCAAAAGATTGCAGCAGACGCAGCGTTCACGGTACGACGTTCGTGGAAAAAATTTATGGAAACTTCTTTAAAATCAAAAGAGACGACCGCAAGAATGTCTCCTGCGGAGAGACGGTTTTTGGCTTTGGCGGGTGCGCCCTCCATGTAGCTTTCAGTCGATTCTGGGGCGTAATGGTGCACCATTGTCTCTCCGCAGGTCACAGTCCGGTGCAAAAAATGTTCCCCTTCAGTATGGTAGCATGTCAGTAGCTGTTTACACACCTCAAGGCAACGAAATTTGTGCCCTGGGAGAAAAATTCAAGATTGTCGTAACTTATGCCAACTTTAGTAGCAATTTTAGTACTGTTATTAGGCGATGGTCTTCAGTAAGCTGGCTAAAAATTCAAATATTCTCCTCTTGCTGGTCCTCGGGCGACGTCGACGAGCGTTTGTCGTCCTCGTGAAAACTGTTTGTGACAAGCGTACACCGAGTCTTTCTCAGGATGTCTTCCCCAGACTGTGCCGCAAGTCTTTTCAAAAATTTGGACGGCTTTATGCCCTCTATTGTAGCCAACGGCCTTGCAGCAGTGGTAACACCAGTTCCCGTCAGATCACCGAAGTTAAGCGCTGTCGGGCTGGGCTAGCACTTGGATTGGTGACCATCCGGTCTGCCGAGCGCTGTTGGCTGGTGGGGTGCACTCAGCCCTTGTGAGGCAAACTGAGGAACTAATTGATTGAGATGTAGCGGTTCCGGTCTCGGAAACTGACATACGGTCAGGAGAGCGGTGTGCTGACCACATGCCCCTCCGTATCTGCATCCAGTGAGGCCTGTGGGCTGAGAATGACTCAGCGGCCGGTCGGTACCTTTGGGCCTTCATGGCCTGTTCGAGAGGAGTTAGTTTTGTTTATTCCCTCTATTGTGAGAATCTTGAATAGAATGCGTTGCGCTAAACATGGGGCTAACTCTTGCTCTGACATTGCAATTCTGACTGAAGAAATGGTACGACGACGTTATATCTGTGGAGAACAATCACTGGATACGAAAACAACAATGAGCAGAGATCGCGCTGCTCTTCGTTTACAGACAGGCGAGTAAAACAAAAATTCCGGCTTATATTTAACTGACCATCGTAAGACGGTCTTAACAGCCATTGGGAGCGTTACTTACTCCACACTTTTTGAAAGATTTAACAAAAATGCCTTCTCTCAGTCTAGAACAGGATTTTTTCCACTGACAGACTAGTTTTATTGTAGATCGTTTAAAACTACCTTCGGCGTGAATTCATGTTGGTTTTCAGCCAACACACATTTGTTCCATTCCTCTCATATACACTTTAAATAGTTTATATATCGAGACATCAAAAGACTGCAATTGTGAAACAAGTCTCATGGAATAACAGCAAGCCCTGTATTTCCCTATCTCAATTTCTCTTTCACAGAATTTTTCAGGTGACTAATAAACTTGACAAAGGACGAGTCGCTCTCTCACTATTCTCCATATTCAAGGATACAATTTAATGCTGATTTTTTTCACCCAAGACATCGTGTTTGTGAGACGATAGGAAATTATCAGCATGAGGAGGCACTGATGGAAGTGTGTACATTGTTAATAGATGCAGGATCTTTACGGTGGCTCTCTTTGGAATAGTATTTTTCTGGAGCTGAGAACAAGCAGGCATTGTGGTCATTTAACAGTAGATCTTGAAGTGTACATTTGCGGGTTGGAAGCTACGTGCAGCTATTAGGGAAAGGAAAATCTCGACCCTCTTACTGGGGAGAGAATGCTGGGCTCAGAATTTCTCCCACAGTGTGTAGACAATGCATCCGGTCAAAGAGGCGGAAAAACGGCCTACCTGCTCTTAAGTGTTAGGAGCCTCTTGCCACTGCAAGGTGGGGGCACAAGCAAAATGTAGGTCGCCCGGTCAACATTTACGATAGCATCATAAACGCCCTCTGTCAACAGGGATGGCAGCTATAAAAATTCGAGAGTTTCCATGTTTACCGTGGACCGGACACTATCGCGGGAGCTGTGAGGTGGTGGTGTCCTTTGGCCTACAGCGTTTTTGGGAAGCCTTGGTCCGTCATAACAATTTTAGAAGGAATGCAAGATTCATGGCGGCCTTGAAATAATCTATGTTGGGGCACAAAGCACTTTTCTTAGTTTAGCCAGGACCCTGGTTGCACACGCGGTAACACTCAGGCCGTCCAGACAATGTGTAACACCCCACCAGTCACTTATCTGGTTTTTAGCGTATGTTCACCCCAGGTAATTGACTTACAGATCAACAGAGAGTGCAAAACTGCTGTAATGTCGGATAACGCAAAGAGGGTTATAAGGCCCTGTGACTCCTGATCGAACTGCGGTGGCAGTGTTGACATTAATTGATTCAGAATTGATCCCTTTTAATTAAAAAGGGGTGCACATTGATGTTATATTCAGCTACTGAAAACTGGATGCAAATGTTGAACATAAAATTAATTAAGAAAGTGGCTTGGGATTTCAACTACTTGATTGAAAACAGATGTGGTCGATTAGCACTCACGACCTTCAATCGTCACATTATATGCAAATCACCGAATTCAACATGTAGGGGCGGTGTCATTGTGCAGACACCGGCTGACCTCGTGGTGCTGCAAGGTTGTGCTCATCTATTCACTCCTAGCTATTTTGCTCAGTACATAGCTGAACGAAAACTTTGTATCTCCAAGCTCAACCGTTCCGTTTGCTAAGTCCTAAACTGCAGAGATGCTCACTGTCTCTCAAGCAAGCTGAGTAAAAAACGCCACGTCCGCACTATAGGCAATCTGGGAACGGGAGACTTCTATGGAGACTTCTGACAGTCCGCTCTTCACCTCGGTTTCCCCTCCAGCAAAATCACTTACGCCAATTGCAGCGCAAGTCGCGTTAATTATGCGTTTCTTCCCAGCGCCGACCAATGCCTGCTCTGAGAAGTGAACAAATTCCCACAAAATTTCCCTTCCTCTCAACTTCTGCTATTAGCTCCTCCCAGGCCACCCATCAAGGTTAGTATCTGCACAAAACACCAATTTTTCCGGAATTCTAACTCTCAGGAGTGTACTTCAAATTCCTTGGTTCTACATTCCCATCGGAGGCCAGCGTATTTCATTCTGTTGCTCTTCACCTGGTTTACTTTAGACTCTACGGACCGTGAATTCAGCGTGAAGTTGCTATAGTCATGAACATGCATATTTTGGCCTCTGTTGACCGCTCCACCGTAGCTTTGCGCGGCTTTCTCGCATGTTTCACTGAAAATGGGACGAGGGACATTTATCAACAGGCGTACAAGTTCTCTGTCTGCTTCCCGGTACACCAGCATGGGGTCAACCAAGCCCCCTCACTGTCACTCATTTAAGGCAACTGGATGCCGTGCCCCGTTACTGCTTTCTCAGAGTTTGAGCCGTCCTAAGCTGGCCTATTGTCGCTTCCCTTTGCCACTCACCAGCCGGGCCATGGTCAACGCTGAATACTTCCTTTGGATAAACAAGCCTCCAGTAAATCGACGCATTTCCAGAAAGTTTTCATGTCACGTGAATTACTTTAAAACCATCACCAAACATTAATTATTCCAATACGTCCATACTATACCCTCTACAAGTTGCATTGTGCCTTGTCAGTCTTTTTGTTCAGCCCTACTGTTCACTCAACGTGCGATCGATCATTTTTAATCACTTCATGTAAGGGACGTAGTTCTTACCATCTTACAAATGGTCTCCATGATAAACATGTTGTTCACTTTAAAGCTTTGTGGAAATTCAGAATAATACGCTGCCTTATGTGCCCACTGAAAAGAAAAGTTGGGAGCAAAATGTCAGGGATTGGCTGCTTCTCCTGAAAAGAGATGACTATTGTTAACTTTGATTAGGATTTGCCAATGAATGGAACAGACGAGTTAAATGGGAGAAATGGAGTTCGTGGAGTCTTGTGATTGGCACGAAACACTTGTAGGGGCAGTTGTGGCAGTGTTTTTGTGGAGTTTACTGAGGTTCAATGGGAAGTGAGGCGAGGAGAAACTGGATCTCCCGATTAAAGCTACAGGCTGGAACTGGTCTTCCGATTTAGACTCTGGTCTGGAGAGGATTCCGGCCTTGACTTTTGTTAGGAGTGGGGCTTCCGATTCAGACTTCAAGTTGCAGTGGGTCTTTTGATTCAGACTCATAGCTGGAATGGGTCTTCCGAATCAGAATTCAGTCTGGAGAGGATTCCAGTCGTAACTTTTGTTATGAAGGGGTTGCAGTAAGCCACTTATCCTGGGAGTGACTTCGCACTAGCACAAGTCTTTACTGGGGAGCCTGTAGTGAGGACTTATCTGTACTGATAGTTTAGACCTTAGTCATCTCGGACAACTCGCTGTGCCAAGGGCAGGCTGAAATTTGATCTCCTTGCACGCACTAGCGTATAAGTGATTCAAATTGGTCCATGATATGACTGGTGGAATCTGTCGAGATTTCAGGTCTCCGTTAGAGTGTGATTGCAATCCGGCTAACAGATCAACAGGTGCTACTTCGTATATTTCATGCCCACGATAGGGAATTACAGGCGCTGCACAACTTTGCTCTGCAGACGCTTGAAGCACGACAATCACCTGAGACTGCTTCTCCGGTTTGTTAGGGCAAACAAGATCACAATCTCAGCACTTGTTCTCAGCGGCAGCAACGTAGTATAACTTCTGTGTAGAATAAATCCATCAAGGTCTATGCAGTGTTAGGTAATTTCAGGTTGCATATCCGTATTTTAAGCCAGAGTAAATTGTTCTGTCACACAAACCTTAGTTTTTGCCAACTACCCGCCAAACAGGGTTGTTAACTGTTCGTTGTATATTTGTGCTGCCATCAGGTCAAATTTTATTTTTGTCATCACGCTTAACATGTGTTTTTTCCAAATTTTTTGTCAATAAACTTCTGCCATAACATTTATAAATGAGCTATCCCGTGTTGGTATATTAATCCCCCATCAACCTTTGACAAAAATAATGACAAGACCATCATTTCATTAGTACTGTTTCAGCATTCGAGTTCATTTAGAGTCTGATAACTGTGATAATCTCTAAAGCAGGCTGTCAGCAACACACACAGTTAAAGGGCAAAATCAGTTTAGCGGGCGCATAGAGCAGGGAGTCAAGTGGAAGGTTTACTAGTTAAAGTAACTGCTGCGAGGGCGGTAGCTAAGAGTCGGGTGTCGCCTTACAAAACATACCGCGAGTCCAG
This sequence comes from Schistocerca piceifrons, assembly GCF_021461385.2. Taxonomy (NCBI): domain Eukaryota; kingdom Metazoa; phylum Arthropoda; class Insecta; order Orthoptera; family Acrididae; genus Schistocerca; species Schistocerca piceifrons. Next base: position 207,653,971 of record NC_060138.1, read on the forward strand.
TGTAGTCTTACAAACTGATCTTGCGCAAGAAGAGAACTCTTCCTCAATAAATCCCCTCTACTTCTCTCCCACTCTTTGCTAATCCGTAATTTCATACCAGTCTCTTACACTAACACTTCTTATCGACGTGAGCAACAACATCTGGCGATATTTCAAGAACTTTTGGGATTGTTTTGCACTTGAAAATGATCATGAATTAAGTTAAGTACCTCCAGGACAACAGCAAAGGACAACTACAGTTTTAGCAGCTTTCATGACAACAGTTCTGATACTCGGCACATGAACTCTCAGAGCTTCTTTCGTATTCGCTATTTGGTTTTGTTCGACACTGGTTTTCTTTCGATGTTGAATAATAAAGTGATGGAATGACAATATTTTCTCTTCATACTCTTGTGGCATTTTCTGAGATATTTTGGTTTTGGTTTGCGTGCTAACTCCATGACGCTTCATGAACTTGTAGCACCAACGAACTCCACCCTTAAATTCCGTTAAGTACTATTGCAGCGCTAGCTTACGAGCGTGTATTTCAATCATTTATGCACGATTTCCAATGTAATTTTGACGGTGTCCTTGAATCCATTTTAATACTTCATCTTCTAGTTTTGCCCATTGGTATTCAGCTCTCTATTTGCATATTTAGTCTTCCTCATCTTTTCCGTTCTTCTTTACTAGGCAGTCAATCGCGAAGGTTTTTTTTTCTGTTGGCAGAGGACCGAAATTCCATTCAGGTGCTCTGTTTCCATGTTCTACTGCATATGTTATTACCTTCAATTTACAGCCCGCATCGTAAGAATACCTTTTTTCCATTACGAAACTAGCTATAGCAAAAATATTGTACTGTTACCGATAACACAAATTAATATCACTTCAAGTTCACTGGCACCGCAGACTGCAGTGAAGTATCATGCTACACTGTGTTTTGGGTTTGTGATGGAGGGGCGGGAGGGAGGCATGTTGGCAAGCTTGTGAATCCCCGCGACTCTTGTTCGTCGCGTTGTTGCGCCCCTGCTGCCAGTTGAATCCAATGTTGTCAGATAGAGATAGGTATCCTGTGGCATCAAATATGTGGGCATTTTTATGAGTGGCGGGAATTTTATATCAAACACTGGATATTTTAATGTTAATTTCGGTATAAAACGCCCCTGAATTTTTTAGGTAATTTTCCGAAGAAAAAAGTGCGTCTTATAGTTCCGTCAAATGCGGTATATTTTTTCGGATTTACAATTCATGTAGAAGACTAGCTGCTTTTCGTCTCCTGGAGATACACGGTAACCACCTTAGTGTACTTCTAACCTGGCAAAGAGATCGATCATCACTGTCCGTGTCTCGTCTGTTATGTTGTGGCGGAAACGAGTCCTCTGGTCTTCTCCGCTTTACGTGAGTGGTTCTCTATGTGATACCACTCGGCAGGCACTGTGCTTCTAGTTGCGAAGACTTGCGGTCTTGCTGCTTTAAAGTGGTTGTGAATATGTAAGTTATTCAGCCTAACTGAAGCGTTTTATCTTCATTTTTAGGATGTGGTCATTTAAAAGCATAATCCTTCATTAATGCTAGGAAATGTTCAGGGCTTCAATTTAATCAGTATTCTCGGTTTACTGTGTTCCTTCGGAACGGTATGGTATGGGATATTCTGCACTACGTAATGATTAGGCCATGATAGAACCATCTTTTCCTTGTGCGAATGTGAGAATAAATGTGCCTTCGGGTGAGCGTGTTTCTTTCAATTCTTATTTACTGGTATATACCTACTAATGTGTGCCTAGAAATACCTATTTCCACATCTGTTTAGTTACACCTATTACCACGTCTTCCTCGTTCAATGTGCCCTCAGCTCTAGTTTCTGTAATTCAGTGCGTGATTCTAGTCAGATTGAATGATAAGCGTCTAGCATGTTATTTGAGCACCTGTATTTTCGTATTTTTGAGAGATTTTAGTGACCCCCTTTGTTTGTGGGGACCACGTATTGCACGAGCCTCTGCGGCCTTAAGCTACCTTGGTCTCGTTAGTTCTATTTACGGTTGTTCGTAATTTAATCTGACCTTTGCAGTGGAATAGTCTTTATTCAGTAGTCTTGTAATTTTTATGTCACTCGCAAAGGCGGTGCTCGATGAGTGATTTGTTCACCTCATGTTTATTCGCTTTCTCACGTCTGTATTGCGGGCGCGAATTCTCCTATCTTATATAAGTAAAACTCTTCCATTCTGTATAAATCTTTTTGTCGTAAGAGCTTGCTTATGGTGATGGTTCATTTTTCTCTGACCTTTATCATATTCTGTAAATAAAGTCTGAGAGCATAAAACAGTAGACCCCTACGACCATTCCGTCTCCTTGCACCTCCCATACGATCAGTTACGAAGTAAGAAGTGGTGTTATTTTTAAGTAATCTGGTGCGTTGTTTCATGGTCACCAGCCAGGCAATCAGTTAGGATGTTCCACCATATTTTTCGTATGGAAATCGAAGAATAAATATTCTCATTGGAACAAACACCGTATGACCCGTCGTGTTCCTTCTTACTTACCACGTAGTTACCCTCGTTGCAAAATATTGTGGGCTTAATGGGTGTCTTTACTCAGAATATTTCAGTGTTGCTTTTACCACCTGCACACAGGGGACAGTAATAGCAATGAAACACAATCTGAGAGGGAGCCCTCACCCCAGGAGTGCATAGCCCACGTATTATTAATTTACTATACATTCCATTGTGTGATTACGTGATCTGATTTTGCGTAACTTGGTTAATTTAATTTGAACCCGATTATGTCTGATTTCCCAGTTCGGCCTGATCTCCAATGTGCAAAAGAAGGGCTTGGCTGGTGGCGCCTTTGTACGTAGACCTGAGCTAAGTGGCTCCAACACCGAAAACGCATGTGCACATACATCAGTAGCACTACCAGCGTGGTATTACACGGAGAATCTATGTTACCTAACTACCAAAATCACCCGTATCACTTGCAGGCTGCTATCTAACGGCTTCCAGGGGTAACAAGAATTCATTTTTCAGTACTTCATATGACCATTGCCCAAATTGAAAAATGTGAACTGCTTTCACAAATGGTTCAAAGGGCACTGAGCACTATGGGACTTAACATTTGAGGTCATCAGCCCCTAGAACATAGAACTACTTAAACCTACCTAACCCAAAGATATCACACACATCCACGCCCGAGACAGGATTCGAACCTGCGACCGTAGCAGTCGCGCGGTTCCGGACTGAAGCGCCTACAACTGCTCGGACACAGCGGCCGTCTAGCATTTCCGACCGCATGTCCATAAAACACATTTAATTCCTCTAAGTATGAGGAATCTTTTCTGGAAGTATACTCATACGTTTTTGTTATACACGGTGATTAATATATTAATTGATTTTTACTGGTGGCTGTTAAAGAGGGAGGATTATGAACATCGATTACAGATAGCCAGTGCAGACATTAATAAATGACTAATGACATCCTACACTTGACTACATCTAAGATGTAGCGGTAGTCAGTGAATTTCTGGTAGGAGTAAACGAACCTGAGTGCGAGCAGCTAACAACAGAGTCCATTAAAAGAATCTCGCTAGACGAAATATGAGCCACCATTCTAAAGCAGAACGCAAGTCACTTTGGAGCGTTGAAAATGGTGGAGGACCAGGAATACAACCAGGTAGGCATGTGACTCTCCACCTCTGAGCTAAGTGGGGCAGTTCAGTGATTGGAATATGCCAATTGGTCGTATCGAATCATTGCAGTAAGATGGGTCTCTCTGGGGACGCAACACAATGGTAGAGAGGAGTTACCGCGTTCGAACGTACCCTTGACTATACGTTGAGCGAAAACGCTAGACGGGTCAGGATATCAGTGGGGACAACCCGACATGTCTGGAAGGAACAGTGTACCTCTCCGAAAAAGTTCCTAACCTACAGACACCACAGAAGTGTAGCAGGCCTTGACAATGACACTAAGTTTCAAACCGACAGATACAGCTGGTGTCAGTGAACACAGAAAGATTTCAGCTAGTTTCCATGCTATTTGGCTCGTTTTCAAATGGCTCGGGGCATGGAAGCCAGTGACGGTCGAGTGACGCTTTTATTCTGCATTGCGTGGGGACTTTAGTTCAGGACTCTGGTGGTTCTGTCATGTTTTTGGGGGTGTTCCAGCTACAGTAACTTGGGTCACCTCACGCAGGCAATCGTGAACATGGAGCAGGTTTCAAATGTAAAGGACAGCAATCAGCTGCTGAATCGTTAATTTATTGTAGATCTATATGTCAACTATAATATAGTCATCATTTGTACTAAAACACCAAAAGAGAAAGACCGAAGGCCATGTAAAAAAATGTATATCAGGTAGCTATACGAATCCATGTGAATGGGAACATAGTGATAACATATCATTACCACGAGAGTCATACAGGCAAAACCATGTCAGAGCATAAACATGTGGCGATTGGCGTTAGCATTTACACCTCAGAAATAAAACTGAAGCACTTGCTTACAATCAATGCAGACAGCGACAATATGCGTCACCGAGGGCTTTTAGTACCTTCTATTGGAGTATACTTTCAAGAAGTTACACGAGTAGCTCAATTTTATTGCGAACGGTAACCATTAAATTAATATTGAAATACATATATCTGGAATATGCAAATTACATAGTGATTATATGTAAATGCATAAAATGTGAAGAACCGAATTTAAAAGCAATTAAAGTCATAAAAGACAGGAGGCGACACCTATGGGACTACATAGCGACAAAATCAAGTCGAAGTACACTCCTGGAAATTGAAATAAGAACACCGTGAATTCATTGTCCCAGGAAGGGGAAACTTTATTGACACATTCCTGGGGTCAGATACATCACATGATCACACTGACAGAACCACAGGCACATAGACACAGGCAACAGAGCATGCACAATGTCGGCACTAGTACAGTGTATATCCACCTTTCGCAGCAATGCAGGCTGCTATTCTCCCATGGAGACGATCGTAGAGATGCTGGATGTAGTCCTGTGGAACGGCTTGCCATGCCATTTCCACCTGGCGCCTCAGTTGGACCAGCGTTCGTGCTGGACGTGCAGACCGCGTGAGACGACGCTTCATCCAGTCCCAAACATGCTCAATGGGGGACAGATCCGGAGATCTTGCTGGCCAGGGTAGTTGACTTACACCTTCTAGAGCACGTTGGGTGGCACGGGATACATGTGGACGTGCATTGTCCTGTTGGAACAGCAAGTTCCCTTGCCGGTCTAGGAATGGTAGAACGATGGGTTCGATGACGGTTTGGATGTACCGTGCACTATTCAGTGTCCCCTCGACGATCACCAGTGGTGTACGGCCAGTGTAGGAGATCGCTCCCCACACCGTGATGCCGGGTGTTGGCCCTGTGTGCCTCGGTCGTATGCAGTCCTGATTGTGGCGCTCACCTGCACGGCGCCAAACACGCATACGACCATCATTGGCACCAAGGCAGAAGCGACTCTCATCGCTGAAGACGACACGTCTCCATTCGTCCCTCCATTCACGCCTGTCGCGGCACCACTGGAGGCGGGCTGCACGATGTTGGGGCGTGAGCGGAAGACGGCCTAACGGTGTGCGGGACCGTAGCCCAGCTTCATGGAGACGGTTGCGAATGGTCCTCGCCGATACCCCAGGAGCAACAGTGTCCCTAATTTGCTGGGAAGTGGCGGTGCGGTCCCCTACGGCACTGCGTAGGATGCTACGGTCTTGGCGTGCATCCGTGCGTCGCTGCGGTCCGGTCCCAGGTCGACGGGCACGTGCACCTCCCGCCGACCACTGGCGACAACATCGATGTACTGTGGAGACCTCACGCCCCACGTGTTGAGCAATTCGGCGGTACGTCCACCCGGCCTCCCGCATGCCCACTATACGCCCTCGCTCAAAGTCCGTCAACTGCACATACGGTTCACGTCCACGCTGTCGCGGCATGCTACCAGTGTTAAAGACTGCGATGGAGCTCCGTATGCCACGGCAAACTGGCTGACACTGACGGCGGCGGTGCACAAATGCTGCGCAGCTAGCGCCATTCGACGGCCAACACCGCGGTTCCTGGTGTGTCCGCTGTGCCGTGCGTGTGATCATTGCTTGTACAGCCCTCTCGCAGTGTCCGGAGCAAGTATGGTGGGTCTGACACACCGGTGTCAATGTGTTCTTTTTTCCATTTCCAGGAGTGTATGTAATGAGACTAATGGGTTAAAAATCCATTTACAGAAGTTTGATACAACACATATTATTAATGTGTGTCAAAATGTAAAAACACAAATTGTGAATAAAACCCGAAAAATCTGCAATAATATAAAATAGTGTCACAAGAAGCATGAGAAGTCCTCTCTCAGATTATATCTGAGAGAGGTAATTATCTAAAAACACTTTATGTTGAAAACCTAATGTTTGGATAAATTTCGATTTACAGACTTGCTTATTTGTGTCTATTACATATCTATAAAGTTATTGCTACATGTGTATCAAATTACTGTTTCATAATACAAGCAATTCACAAACATGTAGTTGGGTTCCTTTTCGAAAATACGAAGCTGACCCTGCCAGGGCTGAGGAGTGTAGCTCAACACAAATGTCCCATTTACCAAAATTATCTTTATGAGAGAGAGAGAGAGAGAGAGAGAGAGAGAGAGAGAGAGAGAGAGCTAAGTGTCTAAATTGTTGATAGTGCACTAAGGCTTTGTGCACAGGAAAATTTATGCACTGCTTATCTTACAGCATCATAGTACCACATACGAGATATATGAATCTGGATATTGTATGTAGGTACCACGTACTAGGACTTCATATATCATGTGTGAATGCTTATGCTGCTTTAAAATATTCTGTTCCTCAAGTTAATAATTTCCTAATGGAGATTTTAGTTTTCAACCTCATTAATATATTCCATAAAGAAGTCTGAAATACTTTTAGTGATTTTTACATGACAATGAATGTTTCATTTGTATGTGTAACTTAACACATGATGGATGAATTATTAATGAGCTAGTACTATTTTAAAACTATAAGCTCTAAATGAGACCATTTTCCTCAAAACTGTAGCTACTACTTTCATTTCATGTCATGTTGTCCAGTTGTGTTGTATGTGTGGAGAGCACACACTATTCGAAAGACACCTATAGAATACAGTTACTACAATGGTTCCTATATTATGCACATATATGACTGGAATACTCTGGATGCTCAGTGTATTGGGACCTGAAGAAGATGCTACTGAGGTCTTGAAACTACTAGCCTAAATATTCGAAAATAATGGCTGATGATATATACTCTTACAACAGTACTCTGCCCTCCGTCTGTCCAACACACCCAATATCTCTATCTGTTTATTTTGTCCTACCCCCCTCTCTTTAAACATCTCTCCCCCTCTGACCACACCCTTATCCTTGTCTCTCATTCCATCTATGTCGCCCCTCTCCCTTCTCCATCTGTCCATTACTCCTCTACACGTTCACCTATAGCCTCTCTTCCCCTCTACCTATTTTCTTCTCCTCTCACTTTGTCCATTCCCTCCTCCATCCATCTCAAACTGTCCTCAATCATATCCATCAGCATCTTTAGCACCTGAAATAGAGTTGAAAATCAATTTGCCCCTGAAATACAGGCTGCAATGCAAAGCTAGTCAATGAAGCAGGCCAATAAAACTCCAACACCACTTGACTGTCATCTGGGGCTGCCTATATGTCAGGGCCCAGAAATCATTTCTTACCCCTCACATGTAGTCTGCGCTGCAAAGAAGGTTGATTTGGCAGGCTGATACTGTTCTCACACAACATGCCAGTTGAGCAGGGCAGCCTATATACTAGGAGTTGGAAGCCACACGTTTTTTGCCCGTTTCTCCACTCCTACTGGAGCTGGAAAGTTAGAAGCCTCACAGTGCTGATACTTGCGAAACCAACTGTTCTGTGGCAAATTTGCTTGTAACTGATTGGGGTATTTTGGAGTAGTTCCCAGCTATACACACATAAACTCACACACACTGCTTAAAATGTTTGCTGAGACTTCCCAGCAGTGATAGGCGTCTATTTATAGCATTCGCTGGCTGAAGTATGATGAGGTTTCAGCGAACTAGCAGGATATCTCAACCAGATGTGCTGCACAATGGTACATTCAAGAGTAAACTGGTGAGTGATTTCCAACAAGAAAATCTTAAGAATGAGTGTCTCTAGGTGGAGAAAGATATTTTAGAAGCGAATCAGGAAATTTAATGTCGCTCAGCCAGCTCACGTGGAGCAGATGTCTAGATTATAGCACACAAGTCATACACATGTTGCAGAATCGCTGGGAAGTGTAAGAAACATGTTGGCGCCAACAAAGGATGTTCCACATTATGTCCCTAGACTTGTAATACAAGGACTTTGACGGACCAGGCCCCTTTGCTTTTTTCTTTTATCATTCGTTTATTACATCAGAGAAATACACATTTTAAGACAAAATTTAACTACATGAAATATTGCTCCCAGTAAAGGTTAACCTAAGCAGTGACAAAACTTAGTTGTCTTAAGTGTTTCTGCTGGCAACAAATTTGAAGGAGGCAATGTAAGGTTTATATCAATTTAGCTCAAACACGTAGCTAGTGATTGAATCACGACACAGACACTTCAACAATTTCGGTAACAAATAAATAGCGTGAATTTGTACTCACAGTAACCAACTAATTTACAGCCTTGCCATTGAATAAGTAGTAGGCCATTTGGAACGGATTAGCAACATCCCGCAACTCGGGGAGTTAATACCAACAGTCTTTAAATGTCTTGCTCCCCATTAAATAAACAAACTTACAGTAATTAAATGAATAACAAATGAAACACACTACGTTCCACTCAAACTCTTCAGTAAAAGCCAAGCCAAAATGAAGATTCCATTAACTGACTAGCACTGAAGTCACACTAAAGCTCATCTGTGTGTTCCCAGACACACACGGGGCAAACGTATACAAGACAAGATTCTGAAGGGAGCACATCAGTAAAACCGGTAGTGGAGCTAACTCGTGCCACTGAAAATTAAAGTACTAGAGCAGGGCACAAGGTGGTATACAATGAGGTTGCCTTACTGCTATACTGCGCTCCAAAATACTTATTCAAATGGCCAATTCAAAATTAAGTACACATAAACCAGCATTAATTAACGAGGAGTGACACCAGGTCGCTCGAAGGGATGACAACACTTAATTGAAAAGACAAATACCAGAAGCGGCAGTAACATCAAACACTTTTTCCGAGTTTTAACCAAGAGACACTTCCCGCTATACAAGTAAACATTTAACCAAGCACAAGGAAAGAACCGCAAAGAGAAAATTCAAATAAAACCCCCAAAAGATTATAAAGGACAGGGAACCTCAACTATTCAAATTTAAAAGAATTAGCACTCCCCAAAGGCAGTGTAAACGCGAAGGCCACACTTAAGAGGCCACCAAAATTGGTTACAAAAGGTCTTACACATTTGCTCCTTTTCTTTAAAGAAACACAAGGGTGCTTAACTTCTGCTGGCTTCTGCTGGACATCCGGTATGGCTCGTGTAGGATACACCAGGCAGCAACCCAAGCCAGGAGGTCGCAAGGCACGGCGAGCAAACTCAGGAGAACAGACAGGTAGGCAGCCAACACATATCCTCCATGCTGAACCGGCAGAGTTCGTACAACCAACTCTCCACACACACGTGGTTGCTTCCACCTCGTACCTCGCGACGTCTCAGCAGGTAGCCCGAGAAAACGTCAACTGCCACTCGCCCCGCGAATGCGGACAACGACAAGGCAAGGAAAGATAAGAAACATCGAAGGATCGATATTGGACATCCAAGAGACAGGCGCGCCAGTAACGAGCGCCACGGCGCTCTCTCTCTCTCTCTCTCTCTCTATATATATATATATATATATATATATATATATATATATATATATATATATATATATATAGGGTGTTTCAAAAATGACCGGTGTGTTTGAAACGGCAATAAAAACTAAACGAGCAGCGATAGAAATACAGCGTTAGTTGCAATATGCTTGGGACAACAGTACATTTTCAGGCAGACAAACTTTCGAAATTACAGTAGTTACAATTTTCAACAACAGATGGCGCTGCGGTCTGGGAAACTCTATAGTACGATATTTTCCACATATCCACCATGCGTAGCAATAATATGGCGTAGTCTATGAATGAAATTACCCGAAACCTTTGACAACGTGTCTGGCGGAATGGCTTCACATGCAGATGAGATGTACTGCTTCAGCTGTTCAATTGTTTCTGGATTCTGGCGGTACACCTGGTCTTTCAAGTGTCCCCACAGAAAGAAGTCACAGGGGTTCATGTCTGGCGAATAGGGAGGCCAATCCACGCCGCCTCCTGTATGTTTCGGATAGCCCAAAGCAATCACACGATCATCGAAATATTCATTCAGGAAATTAAAGACGTCGGCCATGCGATGTGGCCGGGCACCATCTTGAATAAACCACGAGGTGTTCGCAGTGTCGTCTAAGGCAGTTTGTACCGCCACAAATTCACGAAGAATGTCCAGATAGCGTGATGCAGTAATCGTTTCGGATCTGAAAAATGGGCCAATGATTCCTTTGGAAGAAATGGCGGCCCAGACCAGTACTTTTTGAGGATGCAGGGACGATGGGACTGCAACATGGGGCTTTTCGGTTCCCCATATACGCCAGTTCTGTTTATTGACAAAGCTGTCCAGGTAAAAATAAGCTTCGTCAGTAAACCAAATGCTGCCCACATGCATATCGCCGTCATCAATCCTGTGCACTATATCGTTAGCGAATGTCTCTCGTGCAGCAATGGTAGCGGCGCTGAGGGGTTGCCGCGTTTGAATTTTGTATGGATAGAGGTGTAAACTCTGGCGCATGAGACGATACGTGGACGTTGGCGTTATTTGGACCGCAGCTGCAACACGGCGAACGGAAACCCGAGGCCGCTGTTGGATCACCTGCTGCACTAGCTGCGCGTTGCCCTCTGTGGTTGCCATACGCGGTCGCCCTACCTTTCCAGCACGTTCATCCGTCACGTTCCTTGTCCGTTGAAATTTTTCAAACAGATCCTTTATTGTATCGCTTTTCGGTCCTTTGGTTACATTGAACCTCCGTTGAAAACTTCGTCGTGTTGCAACAACACTATGTTCTAGGCGGTGGAATTCCAACACCAGAAAAATCCTCTGTTCTAAGGGATAAACCATATTGTCTACAGCACACTTGCACGTTGTGAACAGCACACACTTACAGCAGAAAGACGACGTACAGAATGGCGCACCCACAGACTGCGTTGTCTTCTGTATCTTTCACATCACTTGCAGCGCCATCTGTTCTTGAAAATTGTAACTACTGTAATTTCGAATGTTTGTCCGCCTGAAAACAAACGGTGTAATTCTATCGCTGCTCGTTTAGTTTTTATTGCTGTTTCAAATATACCGGTCATTTTTGAAACACTCTGTATATATATATATATATATATATATATGTGTGTGTGTGTGTGTGTGTGTGTGTGTGTGTGTTTTAGTGGTCTACTGAAAACCAGGAAAACCGCAGTGTGGAAGATCGTAAGGGGCTACAACCTCGCTTATCCCGAGTTACTGGCTCGACCACTGCGGCAGCCACACCAGTCTAAAGTATTTGCCACTCCACTGCTGGAGATAGCGCCGACTTATTGATGGCACTGTATTCGAGTATTTAATTTTTATAGCAGTATTAGACTTGTACGGGTGAGTGTGTTGGACCCTCAGAAGCGGCAACGTATCTACTTTGCTGCCTGCCGCCTCCCCATACGAGCCGCGCTGGTACTGCGTGCTCCAGTGCCAGGGAGGGATTATACACGGCTGGGTGGCGGGCTTAGTAACGAGACACCGGCCGCGGGCGGCGCTGGGCCGGGGCAGAATTTAATAAGACGACAGCGGCGGAGCAGCGGCGGCAACGCGCCCCTCATTTCCCGTCTCGCCGCTCCGCCAGGGACGCCGCATATTAAAATACGCAGAAATTCTCGATTTAGAGGGAAATTTATACTGAACACCGAGGTGACACCGCAACAAAGACACAATTTGACCCCGTTCCCCAGCCACCGCCCCCGCCGCGCCCCCCGCGACGTGTTTCTGCGTCTCCAGTTCCTTCGCCGCAGCCTCCGCCTTCGCCGCCTGCTTTCGCCCCCGGGGGCAGAAATTCTGCGCCGGCGGGGAATCGGAACCGCCGCATCGCGATGCAAATCCCCGTCGGCGGGCCCTCTTTTTCTTATTCGCCCGACTCTCTTCTGTATTCCGAGTCGGACGCCCCTGGCAGCACCGTGTCTGGCGCGTCGGCTTTCCTGACAGCCACGGGGAGGAATCCGTCAGCCGGGAGGTGTGCGGGGGCCGGACGGTTGTCGCAGCTGACTCGCAGACACATCTAAAAACATACACGCGGGGTGTCAACGAAATATCTTCACATCTTTAGACCTTAACAACTTAAAGACTACATGTTCCTAAAACTGAGAACATGATTTCAGACAGGTATTCCTCGCGTGTAGACAATAAAATAATTTGGAATGATATTTTCACTCTGAAACAGAGTGTGTGATGATATGAAACTTCCTGGCAGATTAAAGCTGTGTGCTGGATAGAGACTCTTAACATTAACACCGTATCAGTGCACATTCAGCTACAGAGTGAAATTTTCATTCTGGACACATTCCCCAGGCTGTGACTAACAAGGAGACGGCACGACCGTGGGGTCGGGGATTTGTCCGCAATGTTGTGTCGTGAAAGAGGACCCCTAACACATCACGTGGTTAAAATATTGGGGCACACTACCCGCAAAAACCCGGGAAAAATGGATCCAAAGTTTTTTAAGTGTAAAATGAGTATAAAATGTTAGTACACTGCCAAGCCGCCGTGTGGCCTACAGTCTGGCTTTAGCTGTAGCAGCGGTCGCACGCTCCTCAAGTTTGCTCCGTGAACGTTCAGTGTTTACGCCAGTGTTTTCGAGTTTCGTGCTCGTTTATTGACGTTTTGCACGTGAATTAAGCGTTATAAATTGAGCATTTTGTCTTGGTCGTGTCATCTTTCTACTTAGTGCTGTTGGGATTTCGGCGTTGTCCGAGGTTTCTTCGCTGCAGAACACCATGGCAAACTCCGTGAGAAAAAACACCATGATTTTCACCTTCGACAAGTACACCAGTCGAGTACAGCCCTCTGCACTTGAAATACACGACTGGATTACCGAGGTAATTGGCCTTCATTCTTAATCAGTTCATACCATGCAGCTAGACTCTGATGAATACTACATTTTTGTAAAGTTTAACGATTCCGTGAGTGTAGACCGCTTTCTGGCAAAATTTGTTAATGAAACGGAATTTATACACCGTGATGGTACTAAAAGTACTGTAAAACTCCGGAATTCCGAGTCTGTAATTAGGAATGTTAGGGTTTTGAATATTCCCATAGAAGTAGACAACTCGAAAATTAAAGATGTCCTTTCAAAATATTGGGTTGTCAGGAAATAGTCAACGAAAGTGGGCTTCGCATTTCAAGCTGCAGTGCTTTAACGGCATTCGCTCCGTGGAGATGGAAGTGAAGGCAAACATTCCCTCCCACATCTTTGTTGACGGGCACAAGGCGCATGTTATGTACTCAGGGCAAACCCCTACATGTCATGTATGTAACGAGTCTGGTCACCTCCGTCAGGACTGCCCTCGCCGTGTTTTTGTGCTAACAAATAACCTTATGCAACGCCAGAAATTAACACTCCACGATTTGTTGCCAGCCAGTAATACAACAGACCCGGCGGCTGTCGTAGATCCTGTTACTACCTCCGAAAATGTTGCACTTAATGTTAATGACTTTCCGTCTTTAAAACCTGCATTAACTGCTGAAATTCCGTCCTGTGACAGCGAGATTCCCACTAAAAAGCGTCCTCTAGAGGACACTGAAAAAAATGTTGACGAGGACTCTTCCTGTGAAACACCCGTTGCCAGGAGGCCGAAGCCCAGTCCTGAAGATCTGTTGGAAGTGGAAAAAGGAGATGGAATGCAGGTCGATGTGGCTCCCACTTCCGCACAAGGACTTATACCGCCACGAACAAATAGTGATGCAGCTGGTAGAGACCTTTCACGGAAATGTGACCCTGAGCCTGAGGTCACGACTGAAATAACCGCATCAAGTGCACAGCCCATACAGTGCGAACAGTACGAGGAAGTACCAAGTAAACAACCTGCTGACTCCGAAGCGCAACACCGCGCCGAAGGAGGAAATAAACAAGCATCACCGCCTCGCCAGCAAGACAGCACAACAGACACCACGCCGGAACCAAATATTGACGACTCGCAAGCCATGGCCGTTGCCCCATTCAGCCACCGCCGGCGGCAGCGACCGACACCGGGTCTTGCAGTCACACGTCGTCAAGCGAAAGCCACACCAGAAAAGAAAGACATCAAGAAAAAGAATATTAAACATGAAGTCATCAGGGCCAACACTGACGAGGAGAAAGAGAATGGCCACAGTGACTTATAGCAATGCATTGCCGGGATTTCAGGATACGTTTCTTCTCAAGCTCTTTGTTTAAAAGCAATGCAAATTTTTCTAGGAATTTAGTACATGTAATGGGCACACAGCTTGTAAAGATCGTGCCTTGTAGGGAAGCAGTTTGCTGCTATATTCATACCGGTCCTCATCCCAAATAGCTTCTTATGGTATGTCTGTGATGCAAGCTTATAGCATTACTACTATTAACATTAATAAAATACAGTCACCCTTGAAATTGGCAGCACTAAAAGAATTCTTGTACCAGTCCGAGATAGATATCGCGTTGCTACAAGAAGTTGCGATAACGGAATTTCGGATCCCAGGCTTTTTTGAAATTGTTAATGTTTCTACGGAAGCCAATATCGGTACAGCCATTCTTATAAGGGAAGGCATTCCGGTGACTGAAATCGAACGACTAGAATCAGGAAGAGCCATAGGCATAAAAATATTCGATGTGACAGTGCTTAACCTTTACGCCCCATCAGGAAATTCCCACAAATTGGATCGTGCGAAGTTTTTTCAAGATGAACTGATTTATTTATTGAGGAAAAATCCGTGTTCTCTTATACTAGGTGGAGATTTTAACTGTGTTTTAAACCAGAAAGATCAACAACCCAACTTCAACTACTCGCCACAGTTAAAAAAGTAAGTGATCTACACCTTAAAGATGTGTGGGAACTTCAGCACCCGACGTCAGTCGGTTCACGTATATAACCAGCCACTCCCGCAGTAGACTAGATAGAATTTACGTGTCACCAAATTTGCAAAATTATTTATTTAACGTTGAAACTATTCCCGTGTATTTTAGCGATCACAGTACACTTTTAACTTGCTGTAATTTAAGTGTACAGCCAACCCGACGATTCAGAAGCCAATGGAATTTAAATATCTCTGTTTTAACTGACGAAAAACTGGAACAGGAAATAAGAGTAGCGTGGACTATGTGCCTCCGCACGGTAGACAAGCACCCAACAGTCATTGACTGGTGGACTAGGAGGGCTAAACCAAGGCTGCGGAAAGCTGTCATGCAGTATAGTGCAGCGAGGCACAGGGAGTTGAGGAATACAATGGAGTTTTATTATAAAGTTTTAAGAGACTTATGTCAACAGGCCCATGATGACGTAATTCGTCTGAATGATATCAAAAAAATAAAAGCCAAGTTACTAAGCATTAAACGGCAACAGATGGAGGGACTCAAAATTAAATCGAAGGCCACATCAGTCGTAGCAAATAAACAGCTTCTCTCTATCACTTGGTGCGGCATGCTAAAAACAGACGTCTAACTTTAATTGATGAAATCCAGACGCATACTGGTACGAGGCTCGCATGCCAGAAACAAATACTGGACGAAGTCCACAGGTACTATGAAACCTTATATGCCCCTACCACAGTGGAAGATGCAGCTCTCGAGGACTTTCTCACTATTTTAGGTCCACAATTGTCGGGAACAGACAACGCTGACATCCTGTCGCCTATTACTAAAGATGAAGTGCATGGGGCAGTACGTAACTCACCTCTCAAAAAATCTCCGGGACTTGATGGCCTCCCCGTGGAGTTTTATGCCCGCTACTGGTCTATAATTGGGGACAAGATCACTTCCATGGCAAATGAGGTCCTCAACGGAAAACCGGTCCCTACAGAGCTTAAGGAAAGTAAAATAGTACTGATTCCTAAGAGGGAGTAAAGGGAAAACCAACTTAAACAATTTTCGGCCTCTTTCGCTACTAAATTCTGATTACAAAATAATTTCGCGTATTATCAACAAAAGACTGTCTGCCTTTTCCAACAAAATATTGAGTCATCATCAATCTTGTTCTCCGACCAGAACGATATTCGAAAGTCTATCTGCATACAGAGATGTCATTGCAATTACCTCAGTGACAAGTATAAAATGTGCGTTAATCTTTATAGATTTCAACAAAGCTTTTGACCGCGTTAGTCATAGATACCTCTTTGCGACGCTGTCAAGAATGGCTTTCCACCCCCAGATTGTGAACATGCTAAAGAATATTGCAACAGGTATAAATGCGAAAATAGCAATCAATGGCCAAACATCTAAACCCATACAGATAAGGCGAGGGGTTCCACAGGGCAGTCCCTTATCTATGTTTTTATTTTCTGTATCTTTAGAGCCCTTCCTCCGCACTGTCCACCCAAGATTAACAGGCATAACATTGAGTGGTGAGAAAACTGTCATACGAGCTTATGCTGATGACGTGGGCGTTGTAATAAGAAATAAGGAGGAGACAGTTACACTGGAAAGA
This sequence comes from Schistocerca piceifrons, assembly GCF_021461385.2. Classification (NCBI taxonomy): domain Eukaryota; kingdom Metazoa; phylum Arthropoda; class Insecta; order Orthoptera; family Acrididae; genus Schistocerca; species Schistocerca piceifrons. The sequence continues at coordinate 207,670,722 of NC_060138.1, forward strand.
GAAATCCAAAGGTATTGTTAGCGTCGGGAGCGACAGCAAATGAAAACAAAAGTAAAATATTGAATCTATGGGGCGTAGATCACTTTCGACTGGCATGGGCAAAACAAGACAACAAACATAAAACTTTGGGAATAACCTTAATGGCACGTCCGATGAGGATGGCTGCTTTTAACTGGACGGAAACTAGGAGGAAAGTTCATGGTGCTGTAATGGAAAACATCCATCGAACTATGGACCTGGTGCAAAAAGTCAGATTCATCAACTCCTGCGTTTTGTCTAAAGCGTATTTCACTGCGCAGGTATTTCCAATCCCTAAACCAGTAGCGAAAGGGATCATGTCCACTGTCACCAATTATTTATGGCGAGGAGACATATTCAGGGTTGGTGCGACTACTGTTATACTGGATGTCAGAAACGGGGGCCTCGGTTTGGTGGATATTCGCAATAAAGCGTCTGCTCTGTTCCTCAAACGGACTTTCCATATACTCAGAGAACTTCCACAATGTATAACCGCAAAGCTCTTTGAGGCTGTGACACCCCATAGCCTGCAAGCACCGATTGATGTGCGAAGGATTAATGCCCATCTGCAGTATGTGAGGAAATTTTTCCTCGAAGCAAGTTATCTTAGTGACGAAATCAAAAGCAACACACGTATCACAGCGCGCGACATCATACCTGAAAGGAAGTTAAATGAGGGTAGAAACAAAATTGAAACGAAATTCCGAAATTGTGACTGGAAAGCTGTATGGCGGAACATCAACTATGCCGGGCTATCTACAGACGCTATTTCCGCATGGTACAAAACAGTTAATAATGTCATCAGCACCAACGAGAGACTATATGGGATCGGTTTAAACCAGACACACCTTTGTGGAAAATGCAATATGGTGGATACACTCAGCCACAGATTCAACTGTGGTGGCAATGCGCATAACTGGAATTGGATCAGGTAACAAATCGCTTTTCTCACCAGATCCTCTACGGAATATATAACGCCATCGCTCCTTCTGAGACCAGACATGACATACTTTCCGAAATTAAAAACCAACGCCATTAGCTGGTTACTGGGAAAATATGTTAGTTGTGTCATCCACACACTTGGGTCGGACAACGAGATAGAATTCCGCGTTTACATGAAGTGTGAATATGCAAAAATCAGCACGTATCGCAACCACAAGAAGCACTACGGCAACATGCTGAAGATCATTTTTGAAAGAATGGGTGTTGGTTAAATATGTGGAACCACTACAACACCTTGAACGAGAACGAACAGAAGAAAATTAAAAGTCACTTGGTTTCTTATTACTATTTACTATCACCTTGCTTCCAGAACTTTTTTTTTCTTTTTTTTTTTCAAAACATTTTGTTCAAAAATTACTCGTGTTCGACTTCCAAAGTATTTGTGTGATTCGTGAAGAATTGTTAAGTTTTTTTTTTTTTATCAGTGTTCAGTTTCTACTCAGAGAAGAGGTTTCTTTGTCTTTCTTAGATCGGAGAATGGAAATATTGTGTTAAGATTTCTACACACTTAGTGCTATGACCCAACAGGGAACATGAAAAAGGGGTGGGAGGGGTTTGGGCCTCGACGCACTGGCAGTGCCGTGAACAGACCCTACTGCTAGTGCGGCGTGTCCCACGCCCTGACCATCCTAAAAACACAAAAAAATAAATAAATAAAAAATAAAAAGAAAAATAAAAGTGGTTAATAAAAATTGGATTGCTGGGAAAAAAAGGATGGATAAAAAAGTGGATAGAGGAAAAAACAAAAAAGATGGAAAAAAGTTGTAAAAAAGTGAAAAAAGTAGCAGCGTCAAAAAAAAAAAGGTGTTTAGGGCTCGGATTCTTACGCCAGAGGTCTCGTGTTCGATTCCTCCTCTGGTACTTTTTTTTTATTCTCTTTCATTTTCTTTGGTGATTCTACCTGTTATTCAGAAAGTTTCCCAAACCTACATTATCTTTAACAAATTAGTTTCATTATTGAATAAAAAAATTTTTTTTTTTGTCCAACAACACAATTCATGGCGGTGGGTTTTCCATTTTTCATCGTAAAGTATATGAGGAGAAACATTACCTTTTTAATCAGAATAACAAATTCGATTGGAAAACATTCAATTTTTATACATATAATAATTATAAACAAGAACCGCCGTGGTAATTATCGTAAAAACAAACAAAGCAATAATTTTTGAGACATCTTGCGCAACATATAAAAGCGTATTTTTTGCAATCACAGGGCGTTTGCAATAAATCTGTACAAAAACATGGCCCATTAACATTTACCAAAATGTTTCGAGTTTCTGACAATTTTGAGGCAAACCAGGCATATTGAATCATGTCTCGGAATATTGGTGACGATAATTGATGGTGAATTATAGAATGAATTTTTGTACAATTTTCCCGGGAATTAATTTCACTATTCTCCTGTAACAATGCGCTGCAATTTTGCAAGCAAACAGAAGGGGAAAAAAGTGCTGGATGAGGAATCGAACCCGAGACCTTTGGCGTAAGGGTCCGAGCGCTAACCATGTTTTTTTTTTTTAAAAAAAACCTCATTTTGTTCGCTTTTGTTCGTTGCATCTGCTCGGGGCGGACGTCGTAAGACAACGGTTTAAGTTCGTTATTGATCGATTAACTCAGTTTTTTTTTAATTACAGAAGGCACGTAACCCTCTGACCGAACACGCTGAGCTACCGTGCCGGCTATCATGTAGGCCAGACGACGGCCCAGCAGTGGACTAACATTTTACACTCATAAGGCACTTAGGAAACTTTGGATCGATTTTTCTCAGGATTTTCCGAGTAGTGCGTCCTAATACTTTAACCACGTGAGGTGTTAGGGGTCCTCTTTCACCACACAAAATTACGGACAAATCCCCGACCCCACGGTCGTGCCGTCTCCTTGTAAGCCATTTCTCAGCAATATTCCTTTCTCCACGAGTGTTAGTCTTGCACGTTTCGGAGGAGAGTTTCAGCGAAGATTTTAAGGTAGGAAATACGGCACTGGTGAGTAAACTTACGTGGAAAGGTCGTGAATCGTGTTAGGGTAGCTGAGTGGCAGAGTATTTGTTCTCGAAAGGCGAAGGTCTCGAGTTTAATCTGCCGGGAAGTTTCAATATAAAGAATTGATTATAGCATGTATCCGGAAATGCTTCGGTTCCAAGGTATCACCTGCAAAATAATTTTATTCACTAGAAAGTTCTTATTCCTACAGGTAGTTGCAGTGACAGAAATATGAGGGCGTGCTGAGAAGTAATGCGTCCGATTTTTTTCATTCTATTCTCAGTTTAGGCTGTAGTGCTACATGTCATGCATATTACTCGGACGACTTTCTCGCTTCGTTTAAGCAAGGCGTAACTCTCAGCTGCTAAACGGCTCCGAATTGTAGCGTGTAAAGTGGCGACGGTGAGGGAGGAAGGGCGTACTGTAATCGAATTTCTAACCGCAGGAAACGTGCCTGCAGTTCACATGCATGAAAGCTGTGTGCGGTGGTAAACATATCGACACCAGTAATGTGCGACGTTAGGTTGTTCGTGCTCGTAATGAAGGAAACGGCGGTGGATGACAGCGTACGGCATTCGGCGAGACTCATAGCACACGGGTTGATGAGCTCGTCAGAGAAAATCGACAGATAACACAGACACAGCTTTGAGGTGACTGTATCATACCACGAGAGTTAGTACAGACTACCAATTTGTACAGACTGTTAATACAGACCTACGGTACAGAAAACTGTGCTGCTGGCAGTGCATCTCATATGCGGTAAGGCGGACGACAAAGCTGCCATCGCTCGTCGATTGTACCGAGCGGAGTACACACAGCGTGGATGTCCAGATTGTAGCACATCAGTGCCTGTGCGCTAATGGGAAGTTCACAATTCCTAGTTTCGAGAGGGGACAACGTCTAACTACAACTCCAGATGCAGAAAAGGAGATTGTGCATTCTGAGCACACGATTCCTTCTGTCAGTACACGAAGGTTGGCATTGCTATTCAGTGTTCCTTATACGACTGTCTAGAGACTGTTGCAAGAGTAACAGTTGTATCCGCAACGAGTAGTTCTTTCAACAGTGTGCTACAATCCTTACTTTCCTGCCTCAGTATGAGGGGCATTCAGTAAGTAACGCCACACGTCTCTCAGACAATTTTAGTTGAAAAAAACCTGTAACTGTTGTGAAATATTCCCGCTTCAGTCCTCATAGTTCAATGAAGTTCCGGTAGGTGGCTATGTTATACGTAACCTTCGAAATGACGTACCAATGGAGGTGCATTCCAAACAAAGTGCTTTCATTAAGTTTATTTTGGCGAAAAACGAGAGCATCGCCGATATTCATAGGATCTTGCAGAATATCTACTGAGACCTGGCAGTGAACAAAAGCACGATGAGTCGTTGGGCGAGACGTTTATCATCTTCGCAACAAGTTCGCGAAAACCTGTTCGATCTCCTGCATGACTGCCGGCACACAGCTGTGCTACTCTCGGGAAATTGAAGAAATGACTTCAGCATGTTCGTCGGCACAAAAATGAAACGAACATCTCCTTCTACAGTACAAAGCATGGCCTCACGCCAGTCTGCACCCGAGAGCAGCTCACAAAACTTGACTGGACTGCCTTCCTCATTCATCCTAGAGGCCTGATCTGGCACATTCCGACTTCCATGTGTTTGGCTCAATGAAGGATGCACTCCGCGGAAAGCAGTACCGGGTGATGTGGAGGTTATCGATGCATCTATACTCGGCTCCGATGTCGACCAGTAAAGTGGTACCGTGCGGGTATAACAGCTCTTCCACTAAGGCGGCGTAACGCCGTCGCACTGAATGGAGATTATGTTGAAAAAGTAGGATTTTGTATTCGAAAGAGGGGAGTGGGAATAATGTGGTGTATTGGAATCCTGAATAAAATCAAACTGCTTTCAGAAAAAATGTGTTGCATTACTTGTTGAACAGCTGAAGACCATTTCACACGAGATGACATTGCAAACATCCGTAGTGAGGCTACTAAAAAAAAAAAAAAAAAAAAAAAAAAAAAAACCACATGCAGTCTTCCATCTCATCAACAAGTGCCGTTCTCCTTCAACATATGGGGGACTATCATTGATGATCGGTTGGTTGGACCTCTTGTACTTGTAAGCAGATTTTCGTGCCAGATGTTCACACCGAAACTTATGTTTTTGAAACCGCTCCGCTGGTCATTCGTCAAGAAGCTCACTTACTGGATGATAGCACTCCTGCATACTGTGTACGCCTCGTGGGTACATGGATCGAATGTTCCCGATCGATGGATAGGTGGATGTGGTCCAATAACGTGACCTCCACGCTCACCTGATTTAGACGCTACCTGTCTGCACTTGTAAGGTCTTTAAAATCATTGGTGTATTCGTCTCCAATGCCTGAGATGGGATCCTTAAGGAAATTAACTGTGGCAAATTTGAAGAGTAACGCAATACTTTTGGAACACAGGGTAGTGTTCACAGGGCCATGAGACATCGATGTGAGGCCTACGTTCAAGCAGAAAATGGAGATTTTGGACAGTTCTGGGAAGAAAAATGTTTCTCTGGTTGTTACTGTTTTGAAGGCCGTAACCCGGAAAGCAAGCATTTACGGACACGCGTTGTTATGTTTTTACTGTCTAAATACGGGGAATACCTACCTGAAATTATGCCATCTGTTTTTGAAAAACCCTATATATTCGATAATAACGACTGGTTTTCATCATGCGACAAGGTATGTCACAAAGGTTTGTTTATTTTTCAGATGCCGCATACCTGACGAACAATGAAGACGTCACAAGTGAAAGTCCAATGTCCATGTACAACGGAGGACAATATGCAAGACAACGATCGTTCCAGCTTCATATTTGGGCTTGGCATGTCATTCGTAGAAACGGACAGTGTTCTCCAGAAACAGGAGGCGGTCGCCCGTCTGTGCCAGGCGCCAACTCGTTAGGCGTTAGCAAGGAGTCTGACAAAATCAGTGAGTACAGCGGCCAGAAATCTGGATGCTCCATGATCAACAATGCACAAAGATTTTAATAAAAGCTTCCATTATTACAAACTGCAGCCGCCTCAGCCACTAAACCCAATGGACGAATTTCTGCGCGAACAGATTGCAGCAGGTATGCTAGGCAAGACTGACATACTGTTTGCGGCGCTTGACCAGGTACATCCCACACCATTGGGCTCACAATCTGACACCTAAGCTATGAGCCACCCAACCATATGGCCGCGTAGTACTGTCGACAATTCCGAGATGCGTTAGGCGTATCTGTTGGAAGCATAATTGTGAGCGATTTTATAGTCAGCTTATCGGGAGTTGCGACTTTCAAATTCGAATGTACGGTGATCAACCCAAATGGTTGTATTCCATTGGTGTCCCCCCCCCCCCCCCCCTACTCCCACCGTCTCCACCCGGTATTATACTGGGAAGCTAACAGTCTCTGGGGATGTGACGGTGAAAGACGAGAAGTTTGCGCGTTTTATCCATTTGAGAATAAATTGTATTGTTTTCTGTAGAATCTAAAGCATGTAATTATGGACACACTTTCTGAACTGCCTATATCTAATCTCTTATATCGAATTTTTTACGTGCTACTATTATCGAAGTCGTTGATTCGAGTTTGATAAAGGATAATCTGCCTGTATTAAGGAAGTCGCTAAATATAGATAAATTCAGATCGACAGCTGCACCAACGATAAACAAACTTTTGTTGTAGTGCAATAACAGCACAGATGCTATCTACTCTAGTTTGTTATTTCGCTTATTTGTTTATCAGTCTTACTCTGAACCATAGCTGACCACATTGGTCCGTTCTAGATCCTGGAATTGATCCATCTTATTGTCACATCTAATTCTGGTGAGCGACGGAAACATAAATGAGTTATAGCGATTTTCTTTGTCAGATGCTCATCGCTTGACCTCATGATATTCACTTTTGTTTCTTCTTTCAGGTAGATTCTCTGACTGATTAGAGCAGGATGGGCTGCTGTAGGGCAGACCATAATGAGCTTGGACCAAGTGGACATCCAAGACAAAATACGTTGGAGGGGGATTCCAGACCAGGCATGTACTACCCCAGGAACTGGAACTTCCTGAATGATTTCCATCGGCCCTGTGTTAATTCATGGCGAAGGCAATACTTCACTAACTGAAAAATACGAGAATGTGGTATGAATACCTGAAGGGAACTGTTGCTGTTATACACTGATGCTTTTCTTATCTTAGTAACACTACGTTGGAACGATTTTGGACCAGCACAAACTACTGACCCTTTGTATAAGAGAAATGTAATATTTGTTCTCAGCAACTTCTTTGCACTCTACCAGATCATTCATAATATTCTCCATTTTAAAACACAAACACACACGTATGCACATACTCGAAATATATATATATATATATATATATATATATATATATATATATATATATATATATATATATATATATATATATGCCGACAAACTTTCAGAGGTCGTTCAGAGATACAGTCTGTGCATTTTGTTACAAGTGGTTCAAGGTCTGCGGCGACTTGGTACAGAGTAACAACGTAATTACGATTTAATAGTTTTATTACACGAATCTCCTTCGTTTCTGCAAATCATTGTGATGTAGTTGCTGTCTCTGCAAGGACAGTTCCGTATAGAGTCGTCGCCCCGCTCTTCCATAGCATTCAGTGACCAATACAGAAGACCTAGTCTTCATCAATAAATCTATCCCCTCTACTGTTTCACTGTTAATGTGTACCTAAAACTGCCGGAAAAACAAAACCCATACATAACCGAGCAGCGCTGAATGCAAGCAAACTTGAGCGCATAGACCGAGGTAATGGGCATTACTGTTTTGAACAGCCGTGAGTGAATGGGACAAGTTTGTTGCCAAAGAAGACAGACCACAAATCTTTGACATTTGCGCTGTTGTGCGCCACTTTCTATGTAAGACGAGTACAAAGCTAACTGTGGCAAGAAACCAAACGAAATGCAGTAATGCTGTAACCAGCTGGCGGAGTCTGTGGGTCCCTAATACCAAAATGATCAGAAGGTGTCCCTGAACAACCTCTGAAAGCTCGACGCTGCTGTTATGATTCACCATATGTATAGGGTGTCCCATTTACCTTGACCACCCTAAGTAACTCTTTTTCCAGATGAAAATTACAAAACGTTTCAAACAAATGTTCTTCAGCCGTCAGGGGGACATCAATCAGCATGATTGCCTTCGTTCTAGCTTTGTTTTTTTACAAAGATATAAACAATGGTATGACGTTTTTAAAAGGCATCCTGCAGTTTTTATTCGGTAATTCATTTTCTCTCCTAAAGATCTATTCAAAAATGTGTCACACTGTACCATTCACTGAAACACAACGTTGTTTATTACCTAAGACAACACTGACTCTGAGCCCGGGATCACAAACTCGTCCACTTGTAGGAGTTGTCAGGACCAAGAAAAAACCAAGGAAAAAACGTAACACAAAATTGACTTTGACTCTCCTGTACCATTGCCCAGGAGTAGAACATTCAAAGGTGCTCAAAGTGGTGACCCTGAACACAGATACACTGCTGCACTCGTTGAATGAAAGAATTATTTACTGCTTCCAGTGTTGCCCGCTGAAGAGAATTACAAGCAAGTACGATACGTTTCTGCATGTCATCTGGAATTGTTGGAATATCGCGATACGCAACGTCTTTAATGCATCCCCAAGGAAAAAGTCCAGAAGATTTAAACAGGAGACCTAGCAGGTCAAATATCTGTTCCTCCTCGACTAATCCATCTGGCAGGATACAACTGGTACAGAACACGACGTGCACGCAAGGCATTATGTGCTGGACATCCATCGTGTTGATACCACATAAGCATTCTGGTTCTTAGCTGCGCTTCATCCAGAAGAGGAGGAAGAATTCGTCTGAGGAAGTTGACATGCGCTGTGCTGCTTAGACTGCCATTGATGAAATAAGGGTCAATTATAGTACCAAGCTTCCCACACCAGACATTAGCTCTCCATTGGCTCTGATGTTCCACCTGTCTAAGCCATCGTGGGTTGTCGCTGGACCAATAATGCATGTTCCTTGTATTTACCTGTTCTTTGTTTGAGAAGAAACATTCATCGGCAGATAGAGCATTGGAGAAGAAGTTCGGGTTGGCGAAGATTTGCTGCTGTGCCCACTGACAGAACTGTGGAAATCATTCCCATGCAATTCTTGATGTAGGTGTACATGGCAAGGATCGAACCGGTGACGTCTAAGAATACGATGTACACTGGTTTGAGGAATGCCAATCTCGTGTTCAAGTTGTCGTGTGCTCACATGTGGATTCATAGCAACGGAAGCGAGAACAGTAACTTAGGCAGCTTCGTCTGTGCGAATGCTACGACGATTGCGTTTTCGTAGGTTGAAACTTCCCATTTTCTGAAGCGTCGCAACAAGATTAGAAAACATCCGTCGGAAAGGTGGGCTCTTGTCAGGATGTCGCTCTGTACAGTTCCACTGCCTGCGTAGCATTTCGCCTACCTTCAACAACCACAATAACAGAAACGTTATGTCGATGCAGTTTGTAGGAAGGACAGCCTTTACTGTATGCCTAAACTACACAACAATATTTAAAAGGACTGAACTACTGTACTAAATGTACCCGAGCATAAGAAAACAGTATTGCAGTTACTGTTCTGCTAACTTACATTCCCCATAGATTAGTAGTATTTCTACCTTCTCTTCGTTGGTGTACATTCTGCTCACACAACTCTTCAACTACGATGATTGGCGGAATGACGGTGTGCATTCTACTTATGTTTACATTTGTCCTCTGTCAACGTCAGCACGTGGATGTGTTCCATTACCCCGAATACCTGCACTAAGCGCTGGGAGCGTCAACGTCAATGTTGTGTTACGTAATTAATAACGTTGTGTTTTTGTGAACGGTACTCTGTGATACATTTTTAATAGATCTTTAGGAGAGGAAATGAATTACCGAATAAAAAATACGAGGTGCCATTTAAAAGAGTCATACCGGTGTTCATATCTTTGTAAAAAAACAAAGCTACAACGAAGACAATCATGCTGATTGATGTCCCTCTGACGGCTGCCGGCCGCGGTGGTCTCGCGGTTCTAGGCGCGCAGTCCGGAACCGTGCGACTGCTACGGTCGCAGGTTCGAATCCTGCCTCGGGCATGGATGTGTGTGATGTCCTTAGGTTAGTTAGGTTTAAGTAGTTCTAAGTTCTAGGGGACTGATGACCACAGCAGTTGAGTCCCATAGTGCTCAGAGCCATTTCTGACGGCTAAAGTACATTTGCTTGAAACAATTTGTAATTTGCATCTGAACAAACAATTTAGGGCGGTCGAGATAAATAGGACACCCTGTATACATACAGGTAACCCCTCTACACATTCATGAGAAGCATTTTCTCTGGTATTTTATCAGGTATTTGAAATTTTGTTTTCGAAGTCTGTAGCTTGATTCAGCTCACACAAATACTGCTCACCACATCTTTCATGCGGTGCCCAGTGTCGACGAAAAGCGCCGATTTGTTTCCCTTTGCAAACAAAATTATATTTAAAGCGGGATTTTACTTGCCCATTCGATACAGCGGCCCAAATTAGTCCAGTGCGATGTATGCATATTTCATTTACATGTGTTAACATGGCCAGCAACAAACGACGAATGACGAATACTCCAGTAGCGACAGCGCCACTATCACTGCTGACTGCTGCAGTCATGCAACAGCGCTACTTAGTCGCTGTTGGAGTTGTAAGTAGGCTGTTTAGGTTTTTATGTTGGTGACGCCACGTAGCGCTCTGTATGAAAATCACTGGCTGTGTGTGCTTTGTGCAGTCTATGGCTGGTTTGCATTGTTGGAATATTTGCTATTGTAGTGTTGGGCAATTGGATGTGAACAGTGTGTAGCGTTGCGCAGTTGTAGGTGAGCCAGCAGTGGTGGATGTGGGAAGAGAGATGGCAGAGCTTTGAGAGAGGACGATCTGGACGTGTGTCCGTCAGAAAAAGGAAATTTGTAAGACTTAATGTCGTGAACTGATATATATACTTTTGAACACTATTAAGGTAAATACATTGTTTGTTCTGCATCAAAATCTTTCATTTGCTAATTATGCCTATCAGTTGTTAGTGCCTTGAGCAGTTCGAATCTTTTATTTAGCTGGCAGTATTGGCGCTCGCTGCATTGTAGTAGTTCGAGTAACGAAGATTTTTGTGAGGTAAGTGATTCATGAAAGGTATAGGTTACTGTTAGTCAGGGCCATTCTTTTGTAGGGGTTATTGAGAGTCAGATTGCGTTGCGCTAAAAATATTGTTTGTCAGTTTAGTGTTGATCAGAATAAGTAAAGAGAGAAATGTCTTAGTACGTTCAGTTTTGCTCAGCTGTTTGAAAATCAAATAACGTAAGAGGGTTACCAGCATTGTCATTCCTAATTTTTCTAAGGGGATGTTTCTGAGTCTTGATTACTCTTCGTATTTTACTGATCCTGTTAATGTGCGCCCATAAAAATATCGCATTAGATTAATCTGAAACCGCTCTATTGAAAGAGCACGTAGAGTTCCGCAAAAAATAATTTTGTTTTTGTTGGGAAACAGACCGACGCTTTCAGACATCATTGAGAATCTCATGAAAGACTTCAGGAGCAATAATTTGTTTGCGCCGACGGAAAGGTATAGGTTACTGTTAGTCAGGGCCATTCTTTTGTAGGGGTTATTGAGAGTCAGATTGCGTTGCGCCGACGGATCGCAAAAATTAAATTGTAAAGACCTGCAAATACACCAGTAAAACTGCGCCTCAAGACTCTTAGGAGGGACTTCAGATTATAAATAAGAAAACAAAATGTAGCAAGACTACTTTGAACTCTCTACAAAAGTTGGTTTGGTAGTGTACAAAGAACATCAAGTGCAGTCACGTTCCGTCAACGCCTACAAACATTCAGGAAATAATTAAAGATATACAGACCTCAAATGTGCATTACACTGAGGTGATTAACACAAATGACCTTATGCTGTATAGGTTTCACAGTTCACGGTTAACAGAGAATGACTACATAGAAAACCGCACTTTTGTGGTGTATTTCACAAGTTCTTACTTTTATATATCCAGGGTTTCTGCTGTAAATCGACTGTTTATCATTACTGACAAAGATGTTTTGTGCATAATGATACAAACATAAAAACAAACAATTTAGAGTAATAATAAGAGCTAACTGGTATTGCAAACTGTACAAAATAATACATTCACAGTCATCGACAATGGACTAATCACCAGAAATTTATGGCACATAAATAAATTACTAGTGAAGCAAGTAACACAGAAATTGTCTATTCCGATTCTTCCTTACAACTCTGTCAGATTGTTCTCATCTCCTCGAAACTCGGTGAAGGTAATTATCCGTCCATAGCCGTCACAAACCATTCTGATTTCTTTATGGACTCTCATTTTGCCTCGGAGTTTTAATCTGATGTGCTCGTATACTACATTAAATAAAAGAAAACTTTTCACATTTCTTACTGGTTGCAATAATCCCTAAAACAGGAGACAATCTGATTGTAATACAAAGACGCTCACTCTCTTTGTGCTGACGAAATATATTTGCAGTACGTGAAAAGCAGAGTGCCATAACGCTATACAGACGTGGGCTGAAATGAGTCTGTAGGTGACAAGCAGACCCTTTCCTTATGTATCTCGACGCTGACTGAGTTGCACACATTTACGATCAACGCCGACCGATCCCTATGGACCTCCGCGCGTTACGCCAAACGATCAAACGCCATCTGCGCAACTCTATAAATTGTCCCCCATTCGTACTTCGAATCGGCAGAGAAATCTGTAAGAACGGTCGGGGAAAAGAATGCTGCGCGGAGAAATATGGGCGAGATTCATCTAAATAGCGCCATTCCGACCGCCTTATGGCGCCGCCGCTCCTGACAAAATCCTCCGCCTGCTACTGGCAGCAGGCTCGCAGATCGTAGGAGGGGCTTACTCACCGCCTATGAGGCAGCGTCGCTTCCCCCCGCGGGCACGCATACTCACCTGAAACAAGCAGAAGGAAACATGACGTTAGTGTGGCTCTATATCGAGTAGAATTAAACATCTGGAAGAACAACATCCCGTCACACGTATCCAGTCTCTGTTTTCGCCATGTTCTCATTCACACACAACGCAGGCAGTAAAAACAACAACAATACGAACAGGCAGTTTTTCTGATGTACAATGACGAAAACGGGATGGATTACACAGTAAACGCTTCACCGAACTTACCAATCTAATGTGCAAAACACTCTTAAGAGAAAAAAAAAAGAAAACAGATACATAACAGAGAAATTATCCGAATGGGACGGAAATCGGTGTATGTTATGTACATGTACAGAAAAGAATTGATTACAATTTCGGAATAACCAGATGATTTATTGAGGAGCAAGAGCTTCACAAACTGAGCAACTCAATAACGCGTTGATCGAACTCCGAAAATTATGCAAGCAGTTATTCAGCTTGGCAATGGTTGATAGAGTTCCCAGAATGAGATTTTCACTCTGCAGCGGAGTGTGCGCTGATATGAAACTTCCTGGCAGATTAAAACTGTGTGCCGGACCGAGACTGGAACTTTTGTCCCGAGTTCTAGTCTCGCTCCGGCACAGTTTTAATGTGACAGGAAGTTCCATTGACAGAGTTGTTGGATGTCCTGCTGAGGGATATAGTGTCAAATTCTGTCCAGTTGGTGCGTTAGGTCGTCATAATCCCAAGGTGGTTGGAAGGCCCTACATACACTATGTGATGAAAAGTAACCGGACACCTCCAAAAACATGCGTTTTTCATATTAGGTGCATTGTGCAGCCACCTACTGCCAGGTACTCCATATCAGCGACATCAGTATTCATTAAACATCATGAGAGAGCAGAATGGGGCGCTCCGCGGAACTCACGGTCTTCCATCGTAGTCAGGTAATGTGGTGTCATTTGCGCCATACGTCTGTACGCCAGATTTTCACACTCATAAAAATCCCAAGGTCCAGTGTTTTCCATGATATAGTGAAGTGGAAACGTGACGGGACACATACAGCACAAAAGCGTACAGGCCGACCTCGTCTGTTGACTGACAGAGACCGCCCACAGTTGAAGAGGGTCGTACTGTGTAATAGGCAGACGTCTATCCGGACCATCACACAGGAAGTTCAAACTGCATCAGGATCCACTGCAAGTACTATGACAGGCGGGATGGGAGAAAACTTGGATTTCATGGTGGAGAGGTTGCTCATAAGCCACACATCACGCAGGTAATTGCCAGACGACGCCTCGCTTGATGTAAGGAGCGTAAACATTGGAACAGTGGAAAAACGTTGTGTGGAGTGATGAATCACGGTACACAACGTGGCGATCCAATGGCAGGGTGTGGGTATGGCGAATGCTCGGTGAACGTCATCTACGAGCTTGTGTAGTGCCAACAGTAAAATTCGGAGACGGTGGTGCTTTGGTGTGGTCGTATTTTTCACGGAGAGGGCTTGCAGCCCTTGTTGTTTTGCGTGGCATTATCACAGCACAGGCCGACATTGATGTTTGAAGGACCTTCTTGCTTCCCGCTGTTGAAGAGCAATTCGGAAATGGCGATGGCATCTTTCAACACGATCGAGCTCCTGTTCATAATGCATGGACTGTGGCGGAGAGGTTACACGACAGTAACATCCTTGTAATGGACTGGCCAGCACAGAGCCTTGACCTAAATCCTATAGAACATATTTAGGATGTTTTGGGACGCCGACTTCGTACAAGGCCTCACATCTATAGCTCTCCTCAGTGCAGCACTCCGTGAAGAATGGGTTGCCACTCCCAAAAAACGTTGCAGCAACTGATTGAACGTATGTCTGCGAGCGAGGTTCAAAAAACGGTTCAAATGGCTCTAAGCACTATGGGACTTAACATCTGAGATCATCAGTCCCCTAGACTTAGAACTACTTAAACCTAACTAACTTAAGGACATCACACACATCCATGCCCGAGGCAGAGTATTTTATCGCTGGCATGTTGAAAGATACATATTTCCTTGTTGTTGTTGTTGCTGTGGTAAGTTAGTATTGGACCAAACTGCTGAGGTCATCGGTCCCTGGGCTTACACGCTATTTAATCTGACTTAAACTAACTTACGCTAAGGACAACACACACACACACACACACACACACACACACACACACACACACACACACACACACACGCCCGACGGAGGACTCGAACCTCTGATGTTGGGAGCCGTGCGAACCGTGACAAGGTACCCTGACCGCGCAGCTACACCGCACGGCCATATACCCTTGCAGTACTAACTAGACATAAGAGTCTTACAACAAACGCCTTCGAGAACGTGCGGGTGCAGGATTGCTCCGTCGAGCTCCCTGCTTTGTCAACCATAGAGCACATCCGAGGAGCGATGGTAAGTCGCATATTCCAGTAACAGTCTTCATCCAACAATATTTGTTATCAGACGCTGGCCGCGTTTCAGGAATGGCACGAAATTACAGAAGATGACTTCCGGAGCCGTTGCTTCTATGCTACACAGAATGCGAAAGTGTATTTGTATCCGTGGGGATCACATCTCATAGTGATACTTATGACCGCCGTAAGTTCCGATAGATTTAAGAGTTCAGTTGTTTAATTCCGGTTATGTGTTGAACATGTCCACTAGATTTGTTTAAGTACCGGACTGTTGCTTCAAAGTGTACTAGCTTTAAGTACCAGACTATAGCTTAAAAGTGTACTAGCTTTTTCAAGACAGTGTGACTTTAGCAACTTGGCTAGTTAACACAGGTAAAACGATGTACTGTTCAGCGAAATAGACAATTTTTTTTCAGTGTCAATCTGTGGCTTATTTGAGAACTGATGTAAACCTACGCACCAGGGAAGTACTGCATAACACACATACTCGTATTATGTGTCACAATTTCACACATCATTGTAGTAAGGAAAGGAACGCATACAGAATGTAATATACGAAGTGAACAATGGAAATAAATGCTACATAGCATCGTACTGACATAATAAACGTGCCAAATTCAAGCATCTTATAAACTAGCGAACACTCAGATAAATAGCGAAAAGTATAACGAAAAATTAAATTTAACGCCCTCTTCTGGATTAATCCACCTGAAGGTTTCAAACAATGAAAATACGGAATAGAATTGCGTCTAAAACTTAGTAAGAAATCAAGAACAGTTATGTTTTATCATGCAGTCTAAGTCAGAAACTATTGAATGTACATACAGTGGCTTACAGCATTGTGAAAAACAAACTATGGTAATTTCTTTTAAAAAAGCGCAGAAATAGCTTTAGCAAAGTCGTAAGTTCCAGGTATAGCAACATCTGTAAACTGAAGGACAGAGTGTACAATATTAAGCTTTTTTTCCTGTCTCATCTACCTCTTGGCAATTACTAATGGGATATAACAATACAGTTATTGATAGAGATTCGTATGGGATTTGTAGAAGAACTATCAGGTATCAGAGTTTAAAAACTGTGACATAATAAATGCAATGATGCTATACGGCGACACCATGCAGTCGTACTGTGGCATATAAAAACGGAGTGTCGGCCACGCCCCAAGCGTGGTTGTTACCCGAGGGCGAATTACTTCAGAAATGAATGGTAGACGTCACATCCGATTTCAATGAAAGAGGACAAGAATTTGATCCGTCATCCTCCCAAACGAGATTTCATCGTGCTACCCGGTGCGTCACGCCGTTCAATCCGAGATACTAGAACAACGTCCTCTTGCGGATTACTCGAAGAAAATAAAACAAGCACACTAACACAAAAGACCGAAGAAACTATGTTCTATATTTGAAATGTGAGATTCTTGGTTTAGCTTTACACAATGATCATTTTTTTTGTATCTTTGTAACAGTTTTGTTTGAACACAATGACTTGATCTTCTTGATGAACCATATATATAAGGCTATACCTACTAACGTACAAGTACTTTTCCACACTCCTTTATAAATGTTGACATTATAATGTACAATCATATAAAATAAGGGAAATCAGAGCTCGCGCGGAATGATATAGGTGTTCGTTTATTCCGCGTGCTGTTCGAGAGAAGAACAATAGAGAGTTATTGTGAAGATGGTTCGATGAATCCTCTGCCATGTATTTAAGTGTGATTTTCAGAGTATCCATTACATGTGGATGTAACGACGTACGGAAACTGCACAGAAGACACAGAATTCATAAGTTGCTCTGCTGTTGCAACTGATGTCGTACATACTTTTATATATATCATGTAAGCGCTTAAGATGTGCGCCCCTGTAGCTGAGTTGTCAGCGCGACATAATGTCAGTCCCAAGCGCCCAGGTTCGATTTCCGGCTGGGTCGAACATTTTCCCCTCTCAGGGACAGGGTGTTGTGCTAATAATCATCATTTCATCCCCATCGATGAGCAAGTCGCCGAGGTGGGGTCAAACCGAAAGACTTGCACCCGGCGAACGTTCTCCCGAAGGGAGGCCCTAGTCAAACGACATTTTATTTAGTGCTTCCGATTACTTAAGTAAGATCTTTCAACAGAATTTGAACGAAATGCGATAACAGACTGCAACACGTCTATTAGGATAATCACCAAAAAACCAGGTTACGTGTTGTTACTGCCAATAATTGTATCACCATTTCAACAAATCTCTTTTCTCGACGTGAGTCGTAGCGAAACCAAGGCAACAGATTTGCCACTTCCCAAAAGTGGCTATGAAGTGTGAGTGAGGTGGAAGGCGAGTAATATTTCTGGACGAACTAAGGTAGGAAAACTGCCTTTTGTTGCAGCTAAGCGCTGACTAATCCCATTCACATATATGAAGATGGTATCTGTTCTTTCGGACATGTCCCAGCTTGCAGCTCTAGAAGAATGAAACTACAATGAAATCCAGATCATTAGCTGCTTACAGGCGTTAATAAATATCAGTGGGGACAGTTGAAAATGTGTGCCCCGAACGGGACTCGAACCCGGGATCTTCTGCTTACAAGGCAGACGCTCTATCACACTTTTCTTTGTTATCAGAATGACTTGGTACTATCGTGACTCTTCAGTAGACCATAGTCAAGTCATCATGTAATATAAGCTGCAAATGGTAGAAAAATTAATTATGATAACAGAATAATAAGTAATAGGAGAAAGGAGAAAAAAAAAATAAATGAACGAGGAAGCAGCCGGCAAACCACCACCAAGCCCACCTGATATGTATCAACAATTATTTTTATATGGTTTTTAGTAACTTTTTAAGTTATTAAATTTTTCTATTATGTCATTTTTATATATTTCTGTAGCTTGTAATAGAATCTAAAAGCAGAAGGAAAACGAAATGAGCTTACATTCGAAACGGCAAACTAAGAAAGATCCCAATTTGATTGCGAGGATTGTATACGCTCATGTGTATATATACTTCATCTATACACATTTTACAATAGAACTGGAGCGATGATGAGTCAAAACACAAAATAAAACTAACAGGAGAGGACAAGCCGAAGGAAGTCAGATGTGAACATACATAACAAAGAAAAACACTTATCGTCAGAAAAATTAAGTTAACCATCACCTTGTTGACGGGAAACAAGATTCAACACGTTGGGGAAGAGGTATCGATATCGAGGTATTCGCAGACATGTCTAATACGCCTTGATCATGTACTGCATTAAGTTGATGTGACCTTCCCCCTCGCCTTCTACAATATGATGAACGAAGTGTCCGAGCAACCACATAACTGTATGGGGTTCTCGACCGTGGAAAGAAAGATTAATCTGGGCGCAGTATGATGTCCATAGTGCATGCAGCCTCAGAAGATGCAGTAAGGAAGGCCAATTGTGTCCTGATCCAAGACCAGTTTGCCTCATGACCTCCAGAAGTAAAGCGATGTCGTATCGCATCGGCAGACGTAGAACGACCACATAAATCTGTGTCACTATGCCCAATACGGAAAAGCGGCTCGTTCATTTGAATCAAGTTATTTACTACCTTATACCACGAGGACGCTCCGCGCATCGACGAAATCGGAAGACTGATATTGAACCAAACTGTCGTCCAGGTTGTTTGCAGTGATTCTCTTTCACGAGGTTCGGGCAAGGGACTGCTACCACATAAGTCTCTAGGAATTTCATGGTGAGGACAGGCCTCCATAAGATGTCAGCCCCTAAATAGCTCACCGCAAGACAGAAGTCAAGAATGTGTTTTACTTACAATTTATGCGACCAACATCAGTAAGGGTTCAAGACTAGCAGGACGGACGTAGCGTAATAAATGAGACGTGAATGTGTGAGTTTCTTGAGTCATCGTCAAACAGTACGACGGACATGTAGCATCTGCAACTTCCTTCGTACATCAGTCAGACCCAGCCCCCCAATGGAGTGAGGCTTCGTGATCACCTCATACCGTAAGCAAAATATGTGTCTTTTTCATCAGAAAGGACCAGACAATTGTTGTAGTTTCTTCGCCATCATCGAGGGAAGCGGATAAATTTGGGCCACGTAATAAGCTTTGTATAAGAATATGTATCCAGTATTCGGACTTTCTGGAGCAGAGTAAGAGAACGCTATTCATGCTCTAGTATCGCTCCCTCATTTTTTTCCCGTAACAGACCCAGTTGAGCGCCGTCATTTTGAATGAACAACGATCAATGATGATACCGAGAGAGGTCTGCCGATCCATCGCAGTAGCCCATAGAACAAGCGCGTCATCAAAACCTCGCAAGGAAAGAAGCTTGCGTTTACCTTCATTAAGCTTTGCACCTGAACTCCGACAAAAATCATCGATTGCAGCATTCAGTCGAGGTATCTCAGTAGGATTGCGAAGTAGAACCGTCACGTCATCCGCGTACGCACGACAGCTACAGTCTCGCCGGAAAGCGTCCAACCTGTCAGCTAGGATACTAGCATCATAAGCAGGGGCTCCAGAGACAAAGTCATTGACAGCGGTCTTCCCTGCGGCACTTCCATACCGATATTTAGTGGAGGCGTCAGTTGGCCATTAACAAACACCGGAGCCGAAATACCCACTCGCCGTGTGTCAGCAGTGAAACCAGCTGCCTCTAGAATCCGAAGCAGAAGCTAGTGATTAACACAATCAAACGCTTTATCGAAGTCTAGAAAAGCAAAGGCACAAAGGGCGGATGTTACAGCAGCAACCGAAACCACGTCACGACACTCGAGTATAGGGGTAAGAATGGTACGATCAGTTACGCAGCTTTAATGTTTTGCAACAATCATTTCCATCAGGCCGACATCCTACTGTTAACTGCTCTCGTCGCAGTATTATAATCAAATTTTAACAATGTAAGTGGATGAAAGTTATCAGTGGCAGCCAGTCTAGTACGTTTCAGGATTAAAACAATTTTTCCTACTTTGAAAGAAGTCGGCACTACTGTACCCTATAACACTTCATTCAAAAGGGAGGTAAAGGTAGCACCCAACAACGGCCAAAAGCGCAAGTAAATTTTCTTCGGAATTCCATTTTGACACGGGAACTTTTAAGAATGCGATCCCAAAATGATTTTGGAAATTTCCTCAGGCTGAAAGGCAGGTAAGTGCACTGCATTATTTTCAGGTGTAATTGTCGTATCCAAGATGCTGACAAGGGGGGCGTAAAACGTTTCATTGTACTCATCGATATCGTAGATCTCTACATAGTGCTGGTGTAAGATACGCACTATATAAGACTGCGCCATTATGATACGGCCATCATTTATTGTGAGAGAATGAATACAAGCGCGTCGGCGACGGTTCTGATGCCGAAGCAAATGAACGCTGCTTCTATCGCATTTTCAAACCTTCCTTTTGTATTCTCTTCAAGGTTAACAATTTTGCCTTTACACGCCTAACATCCGCAATTCGCAGAGGGGCGTGATCCGAAACAGCATAAAGTTCACGCAGGATGGAATAGTAATACACTCCTGGAAATGGAAAAAAGAACACATCGACACCGGTGTGTCAGACCCACCATACTTGCTCCGGACACTGCGAGAGGGCTGTACAAGCAATGATCACACGCACGGCACAGCGGACACACCAGGAACCGCGGTGTTGGCCGTCGAATGGCGCTAGCAGCGCAGCATTTGTGCACCGCCGCCTTCAGTGTCAGCCAGTTTGCCGTGGCATACGGAGCTCCATCGCAGTCTTTAACACTGGTAGCATGCCGCGACAGCGTGGACGTGAACCGTATATGCAGTTGACGGACTTTGAGCGAGGGCGTATAGTGGGCATGCGGGAGGCCGGGTGGACGTACCGCCGAATTGCTCAACACGTGGGGCGTGAGGTCTCCACAGTACATCGATGTTGTCGCCAGTGGTCGGCGGAAGGTGCACGTGCCCGTCGACCTGGGACCGGACCGCAGCGACGCACGGATGCACGCCAAGAACGTAGGATCCTACGCAGTGCCGTAGGGGACCGCACCGCCACTTCCCAGCAAATTAGGGACACTGTTGCTCCTGGGGTATCGGCGAGGACCATTCGCAACCGTCTCCATGAAGCTGGGCTACGGTCCCGCACACCGTTAGGCCGTCTTCCGCTCACGCCCCAACATCGTGCAGCCCGCCTCCAGTGGTACCGCGACAGGCGTGAATGGAGGGACGAATGGAGACGTGTCGTCTTCAGCGATGAGAGTCGCTTCTGCCTTGGTGCCAATGATGGTCGTATGCGTGTTTGGCGCCGTGCAGGTGAGCGCCACAATCAGGACTGCATATGACCGAGGCACACAGGGCCAACACCCGGCATCATGGTGTGGGGAGCGATCTCCTACACTGGCCGTACACCACTGGTGATCGTCGAGGGGACATTGAATAGCGCACGGTACATCCAAACCGTCATCGAACCCATCGTTCTGCCATTCCTAGACCGGCAAGGGAACTTGCTGTTCCAACAGGACAATGCACGTCCGCATGTATCCCGTGCCACCCAACGTGCTCTAGAAGGTGTAAGTCAACTACCCTGGCCAGCAAGATCTCCGGATCTGTCCCCTATTGAGCATGTTTGGGACTGGATGAAGCGTCGTCTCACGCGGTCTGCACGTCCAGCACGAACGCTGGTCCAACTGAGGCGCCAGGTGGAAATGGCATGGCAAGCCGTTCCACAGGACTACATCCAGCATCTCTACGATCGTCTCCATGGGAGAATAGCAGCCTGCATTGCTGCGAAAGGTGGATATACACTGTACTAGTGCCGACATTGTGCATGCTCTGTTGCCTGTGTCTATGTGCCTGTGGTTCTGTCAGTGTGATCATGTGATGTATCTGACCCCAGGAATGTGTCAATTAAGTTTCCCCTTCCTGGGACAATGAATTCACGGTGTTCTTATTTCAATTTCCAGGAGTGTATTCATACGAGAGATGGGTCAGCTAGGTGAGCGACGTTTATCATCCACGGAGGGCGAAACAACTTGTTGTCGTTCAAGATTGACAGTTGTGGCCACAGCACAGTGATCCGTAAAGGAAGCTGGGATGACTTTAACGTTACGAATACTGTCGCTCAGGCAGTCTGATAAGTAAAATATATCTAACCTGCAACTAGAAGTCGCAGGAAAGTGGATAAATTTAACTAACGTCGGGTATTTACATATCCAGACGTCTTTTAGTACTAAGGAACAGACCAATTCATGTAATTCGCGACAGAAATTAAAATTTGGAGATTGACCCACAGAACGCAATACACAGTTAAAATCACCACCCAGCAGAATACCCGGAGGACCGTTACGCAACAGATAAACTATATCCTCTCTATAAAAACGCGAACGATCCACTGCGCGACCAGTGCCAGAAGGGGCATGTAAAAGAACCAAGGTAAGATTAAGAAGTAGACAACCTATACCCCTTCCAGAATCCTACATTTCCACCTCAGCAATAGGAATACCTTCGCGAATAAATAAAGCGGTCCCCGTAGAACATTCGGGTGCTACATTAAAGATCATACGAAAACCAAATAAGGAGAAATTACTAAATAAATCCTCCTACAACAAGTCTATGTCCGCACATGAATCATAAATGAACTGACGCAACGAAGCCAACCGCAATTCTGATTCCACACGATTAACATTTAAGGAAAGGAATGGTAGGCTTCGGTCATTGATCACAGCTATACAGGGATGTACGGAACGTATTGAGCAGAATTTGGTAGAGAGATTAGCGTCAAGGTCCATTGCGGAGTCCATAGATGAATCACACATCGGGGAACCAGAATCCCCATTATCACAATCTTTTTTCTTACATTTCTTACGTGTCACCGCACGTTCAGGTTGTATACTCTGCTTCTGTCGGCTACGTGGCATGGCGGTCACTGTAGACGGAGGTGTGGGAGGGGTCATAGCTAAGGTAAAGCCTCCTGTCCCTCAGAACAAGGATCATGTACTGCAGGTCCAGTCGCTACGGCAGAAGCATTCTGTGGAACTACCAATACAATAGGTGATACTTGGTCGCTAATTTTATTCTCCTCAGAAGTAGGTGTAGGCGGCAAATTCGGGAAACCGTCGGCGTCTGAAGACGAAGGAGCAGGAGAACATTGCGTTGTCTCAGACTGTAACGGAGGACACAAAGACGAAGAGGGGGACTCCGCTCCCCCTCCACACACAGGCAGGTCCGGTGGAGCCACTTCGTGAGCAGGAGGGATGCTGGAGATAACTTCTTCGCCACTCACAGTACCACGGATTGGAGGTATAGTAGAATCGAGAGCAGCAGAGGACACGATGCGGAGGAGGTTGGGGCAGAAGGTACAGCCAAATGCACACCCTCACCACCTTGAATGTGACGTGGCTTGTTTGTCACTGTTACGGTTTCTATCCTGGGGGGCAATAGGATTCTGAACCCGTCGCGGAGGTAAAGGCGGAAATTCAGTTACACGATTATCAAAAATGGTTCAAATGGCTCTAAGCACTATGGGACTTAACATCTGAAGTCATCAGTCCCCTAGACATCAAAAACATCCACGCCCTAGGCAGGATTCGAACCTGCGACCGTAGCAGCAGCGCGGTTCCGGATTGAAGCGCCTAGAAACGCTCGGCCACAGCGGCAGGCCACGATTATCAGAATTGACTTTTCGTTGATCTGAAGCAGAAGTAGGAAAGACATCGGGAGTAGAAGGAATAAGATCAGCGACCGTCAATTTGCTACGCTGTATTAACGGTGGTTTTAATACAAAAACCCTCCGTGGGCAATTACACCGAATGTGTCCACTTTCATTACATACGAAGCAGGCTCCCTCTTGACAAGTATACATGACACGAACGTGATAACCACACACTAGTAAATGTGATGGAATATTGCGATTGACATGCGTTTCCACGAAACAAATTCCACTGTAACACTGTAATCTGTGTTGAGTAGACCGACGTTCACGACGGATGTTTTGCACGTTAATATAAGGAGTCAATATGTCCTATAAAAAGTTGTCATCAACGTCCCGCCGGAGGTTGAACATTCGAACATTGGTTCAAATGGCTCTGAGCACTATGGGACTCAACTGCTGAGGTCATTAGTCCCCTAGAACTTAGAACGAGTTAAACCTAACTAACCTAAGGACATCACAAACAACCATGCCCGAGGCAGGATTCGAACCTGCGACCGTAGCGGTCTTGCGTTTCCAGACTGCAGCGCCTTTAACCGCACGGCCACTCCGGCCGGCCTCGAACATTGGTATAGTCAGTTGCAGCATCTGCGAGTGACACCATACTAACGGAATTATCGCTATGCTTGAGCGAGACTTGAGAACCATGTCGCGATAATAATCTTTAAGCGTGAAGGGGATCCATAAATTTCGCGTAAAACAAGCACTCGTCTGCGTCAAAAAAGCGGTGTGCACCTGATCAGAGGTCACATGAATTGTATCGACAAACCAATCGTGGATTTCTATAGACCTTGGCTGCATATGTTACATTGTTTCATCGTCAGTGAAGCTCACAGTACCTTTTCTTGGAATGCATATGGAAACCATGGCAGCCATAGCGGAGCAACCGACGCCTCTGCAAGGAGACGAACACAAACAGACAGTAAGGAGGAGCGGAGGCGCTACGATTCACTCGGCAGACAGGACAACACTAACGAGGAAAATTTCACACAAGCGACGCTGCGGCTAGTAAGATAAACAACAACCTTCCCGCTCGAAGAGGAACTAGCACTGACCCTTCGATGGCACAGAGGATAGTGCGACTGCAGGGACATGTCCGAAAGAACAGATACCATCTTCAAATAGATAAGGCTTACCGGCCAATGATCTTCTTCATTGAGGATGCACTCAAATTGCTCAAACTTTTACCGTAATCGGTAGATTGACTGCCGCGAGCAGTGAGTATAGTGGGCAGGGGCACTACAAATGTAGTGTGGACAGTAAGTTGGAAATGTGGGTCTCACGGAGAGCGTGCCAGAGGGAAGTCCCTGCAGTCGCAATATCATCTGTGCCCTCGGTGGCTTTAGTGCGAGCTGGCACGGTAGCTCAGCTTGTTCGGTCAGACAAGCGCTGCCCCCTGTATTTAAAAAAAACAAAACAACCGAGTAAAGGAATCAACGATCAACTTGAACGGGTGTCATGGTGTAATGTGACGTCCGCCCAGACCAAACGCAACGAAGAATTCCGAACAAATTGTATAATAAAAAATATTTAAAAAAGTGGGATAGAGCGTCTGCCACGTAAGCAGGAAATCCGAGGTTCGAGTCCAGGTCGGGTCACACATTTTAACTGTCCCCGTTGATATTTATCAAGGCCTGTAAGCAGCTAATGGTCTTGATTTCATTAGAAATGGTTCAAATGGCTCTGAGCACTATGGGACTCAACTGCTGTGGTCATAAGTCCCCTAGAACTTAGAACTACTTAAACCTAACTAACCTAAGGACATCACACACATCCATGCCCGAGGCAGGATTCGAACCTGCGACCGTAGCGGTCGTGCGGTTCCAGACTGTAGCGCCTTTAACCGCTCGGCCACTCCGGTCGGCATTTCATTAGAATTTCAATTCCATTCACTGTTATTTCATCTCATGTTCACGTGGTGTCAAATAGTGTGGGCAACACGTTGATATAGTACGAGAAAACAGCAAAACCAGATTTAATTTATGGAGTAAAGATAAGAAAATAGCACAATAAATAATAAATTGGAAACTTGCACAAATAAGACCTATGATTTCAGCTAAGTTCTCAAAAGCAGAGTATGCTCTCTGTCAACAATGCAATATACGGAAAGGGAAAATTTGTGAAACTGTTCTTTTAACGGTCTGAAGACAAGAAATTGTGGGATACGTAAAGTATTTATTAATAAATGTATCAGATATAATTATATATTACAAGTTCGTGCGCTACCACGGCCAGTGTCATTTTGAATAAAATAATTTTTCGTATTAGGCTGTGTCATTACCAAACTATAAAACTTCCGACGTGTTGACCGACTAGCTGCGGTCCTCTTCAGGGGACTTATTTGTGTTCATTTTTACGCCAGTCTACGAATTTATCATTTAACAACCATGTTCAAAAAAGTCGGTTTTATGGGATCATTTATTGCGATCGATGTTTAGGTATTGATAATTCAACGAAACCAGCATCGGTGGACTGTCAACATAGCTCATCTCTAATGAGACTTATTTCGCTGGTATTAGCGTATTTCACAGTCTACGTGAAATCATTTAACAAGTGACGAATAAAAAATGAATAAATTAAAAGAAGTTTGGCGTTGCGGAACTGCACTTGATAATCCTCTGACAGATCTGAACTCTACAATCGAATTCATCTGGGCCTATTGATTGGTTGCGTTCTTTATGATCTATATTATTTAACGTCTAAAACGGTGATAAAATCCCTCTTGCAGCTTGCTATCAAATGGTTTCCAGGGGCAAAAAAAATAATTGATTTTCAGGAGCATTTTGTATAATTATTGAAGGAACTGAAAAATTTAAAATATTGACATAATCTACTCATCGAGAGGTGTAAGTTTAACACAATAAGACAAGTAGTAAAATTTGTAACGGTGTACACTCTCAGTCCAAAAATTTCCCGGAATGATTTTTATTTTTGAGCGTTGGCTACCGTGGCTGTAGCGTTATGTCACACATTTCAGTGGAGCAACATCTGCAAACCAAGTGTGCAAGACGTACTAAGACTGAACGAGAGAAAACTGAGTGCAAAATGTTTCCTGCACGCCATGACTCCCGAACACAAACAGCATCGTATGGACACCTGCCGCGACTTAATTGAAATGCAGTATCTGGACAAATTATTTTCTGGAAGACATCATCACAGGTGTCGAGACTTAGTGTTATCAGTACGAACCTACCACAAAATGAAACAGTGAAGAAATTCGCATGAAGGGTCAACGCCTTTAACGATATATCATTCACCCAATGTGACGCACGTCTTGAACAACGTCTCGAAGAAAGATTCTCGTGAGAGATTCACATGGTAGTATGAACGTTCTTTACGTTGTGCTTAAGTGGAGGGCAGGGGACGACGTACACTGCTGGCCACCGTAAATGCAACACCCTGAAGGAAGCATCCGAATCAAGTGAAATTTACACCATGGGTTTGCAGCGATCAGATATGCAACTGATTAGAATTTCAGCGCAGACGCACATCACGCGCGCCTGTGGCGCCACCTCATAGCGCCATTTAAGGCTTGGCGATTTCGACGAGTGTACGTTCGGCACGTGTGTTTACCTTGTGGTTGTTTCACAAGACGATCAGTTATGCCTCGTAGACAACAGCGAACATCGTTTGATCAAGTATCCGAGTTCGACAGAGGAAGGATAGTGGCTTACCGAGATTGTGGATTATCATACAGAGACATCGCTAGTCGTGTTGGACGAAACCAAACAACTGTAATGCGGATATGTGACCGTTGGATGCAGGAGGGTACGACGGACCGACGTGGTCGATCGCATTCACCTCGGTGCACCACTGCACGTGCTGATAGGCAAATTGTGCGCATGGCAGTGACGGATCGCTCAGTGACATCCCGAACCATAGCACAGCACATTGCGTCTGTAACGCATCATCCAGTGTCTGCGCGTGCCATTCGACGCCGTTTACAGCAGAGTGGTCTGTCCGCAAGACGTCCATTGCTTCGTCTACCATTGACGCAGAACCACAGACGTCTCCGTCGCCAATGGTGTGATGACAGACGGATGTGGACGGTAGAATGGAATGACGTTGTCTTTACTGACGAGGCACGCTTCTGTCTGCAGCACCACGATGGTCGGATTCGAGTGTGGAGACACCGTGGAGAGAGGATGCTGGACAGCTGCATTATGCACCGCCACACTGGTCTTGCACCGCGTATTATGGTATGGGGCGGTATTGGTTATTACTCTCGCACGTCTCTAGTACGCATTGCCGGTACTTTAAATAGCCGGCGCTACATATCCGAGGTGCTGGAGCCAGTTGTCCTTCCTTACCTTCAGGGCTCGGCCACAGCCATATTTCAACAGGATAATGTGCGACCACACGTGGCACGCATTGTCCAAAGGTTCTTCGTCAATAACCAGATTGAAGTGCTTTCCTGGCCGGCTCGCTCTCCGGATCTTTCGCCGATAGAAAACATGTGGTCCATGGTTGCTCAACGAGTGACCCAGATTACATCCCCAGTTGCCACACCAGATGATCTTTGGCAACGTGTGGAAGCTGCTTGGGCTACTGTACCCCAGGAACACATCCAACGTCTCTTTGACTCAATGCCGAGACATGTGGCAGCGGTGATCTCCAACAATGGCGGCTACTCTGGCTACTGATTCTGGCAGGAACCACATGTCACAGACGTCTGTAAACGTAATCATTTGATACTTGGTCAACATGTTATCTACAAAATAAATTTTGTTGTGCTACCTCTTGTCTTTCTTGGTGTTGCATTTACGGTGGCCAGCAGTGTACAACACCTGAAAGACTAAAATCGTTATCTTATCTTCTCTCTATTCTTTACTAACTGAGTCTGAGAACTCTTTTGACTGAGTGGAGTATGCGATTTGAGTTAACGTAACTAGTGGCGTGCGAATTACCCAGATTACTTTCATCCAATATTTGGGAATCATTGGACTTACGGACTTGCAACAGACTTAAAACATAATTTGAAAACTTCGATGCTTTGTAACGCTAGCACCCCTGTAAAATGATGGAAGGAATAAAGTTTGTTGGTTACTACATTTTCCCTGTTAACGCAAAGTAAATTTCAGCGTCAGGAATGGCCTTTTAATTTATTACTTCTTTATATCTAAATCTAAACAACACATTTTGCAGGTAGTATCTACGTATGTTACCAAATGTACCCGCAAAATTATATCACGGGATGGTAAAAAGTTCAGAAAATATGATGTCATAATCATTGGTATGTGTGAAAAGCTAGATTTCTTGAAAACGGAGCATAAATTACCCAGACACTTTGGTTTTCTAATTTTGGTTTAAGTCTACGATTAACTAATCCGAAACGAAAAAGCTAACATAATTAGAGTTTACGTCTTCAATCATAATAGCTTTTACATGCTTAACGCAAATATTTAACAATTTATCTCATTTGTGAAGTAATCAGTCATTTGAAGCTATTTAATACATAGATGCTGCTGGTTGTGAGGGGAGGAGTAGAGGGGGGGTGGGCGGAAGAGGGAGTGGAAGTGTCTAATTGGCGATTCGTCTCTTATGACCTCAATGGAGACGGGACATTCAAATTTAGCCCATCGTCACATTCACTGCAACACTTTGATTACAAATGGCGCGCCTGACAGTGCCGCATTAATTGAAACACTATTTATATCTCAACGGAGGTTACGAAATCAGCGAGGTGAGAGTTATATAAGGGGCGACGATCGGTAAAGGCATTTACATCAGTCTTCTCACCTTTAATAAGAATACGTCGGTATAGGCCTCGCCAGAAGTGTGTGATTATGTGCACTGCAGTCAAGCCATCCGTAATTAATCAAATTTTAGCGACAAATTTAAGAAATTACGTGGTATAACGGTGACCGGTAACCGGTAACGGTAACCGTCCGAGAAGGCAAATCTCAAAAGATGGTCTGCTAGTGACAGTGTACCGATTACTGCTAACGAGAGGAGCTTCTTACGTAACGGTAATGAAGCATACCCATTAAGTGTCAGTATTCCTCAGTCGTTTGACATAGATATGGTTAACGAGTACAAAAATAAAGAGTCGAGACTTCCATACTGTTACTTACATTTTCATTTATCGATGTTTGACTTAGGATTTCCAAGCGTGGCCCTCGTCTTTGAAACCTGTGGTTGCTGATCGAAGCGCCCAGATGCAAAGTAGTCCTCGGTACCTTACCCAGTTTCAGGTATAGAGGATATCCGAAAACAAGATAGGCTTACATTTCTAGCAAAACTTTATGCGTTTAGCCTTTTCGTCACATTACCTTTCAGATGTAATTCGTATGAAATAATACGACTAGTGTTGAAATAAATATAAAGTAGAGAAAAAAATGCATAATTGGAGCGTAAAACTTCTCTTGCAATGCCCTCGAAGCCGCCTAAGTAGTACGCCTTTCTACTTGCACATTATGTTGTCCTAATTAACTACTGCAAGCGTAGAAAAGTTTGTTGTAAATCCATGATCCATAACTCGTGTCTTTCCCTTGTTAAGTCGAGGAGCAGGCGAGAGGATTGTAAGATGGTTCAAATGGCTCTAACCACTGGGACTTAACACCTGAGGTCATCAGTCTCTTAGACTTGGAACTACTTAAACGTAATTAACCTAAGGACATCACACACATCCATGCCCGAGGTTTTTGCTCTATTCGAGGAAACGAGAGAGAAAAGATCGGGTACTACATTTAGATAATGTCCTGCGAAGATTCATATCCGCCAAGATTTAAAACAACTCCGAGACCGCCGCCATGACAAGAAAACGGCATAATTTTCCATGAAAACCCAGACGGCAAAAGCACTGTTTACTGAGATAGACGGTTTCCTGTTACTCGACAATGCTACGTCTGCGGTTCTTTACAGAGACAGGCAATCATCTCTAGCAATGCAAGAAAATTCTGTGATGAATAAAAATTCTGTAATAAATAAGAGCTCTACACCAGATTACAGGAAGGTGCAAGTGTCTCCACTTCCTCCACCTTGGGCATGCTTGTGGTCAAAAGTAAAAAGTTTACAGAAGCACTCACGATTTTTTTGCTCGTCTGTCCGGTATGCTGAACTTACCGTACGAACCGACTTCACAGACCTCGAATATAACCCATCGACACCATCTCCAAATTCTCATCGTCATTCACAGCCGCGACCACTTCCCGACGCACACTAGCTGCGCAGCAGCTCAAAGAGTACTGGCGGAAAGAAGAACTACACTACCCCGCTAGGCGTGAGCGTAACACATTTGGTTCCTATTCTCAAGATACTCAGAATATCACTCCGTAGCTTCTGTGTAATCTTTCCCCTAACCATTGCGCCACTT
Source organism: Schistocerca piceifrons (assembly GCF_021461385.2). NCBI lineage: Eukaryota > Metazoa > Arthropoda > Insecta > Orthoptera > Acrididae > Schistocerca > Schistocerca piceifrons. Next base: position 207,702,078 of record NC_060138.1, read on the forward strand.
TTTATTTCAGATCAAGTCTTTTGTGCTTTGTGGGTCCGGAACAACACTGCTACTCACAAAGGATCTGGCAAGGTGATTTATATAAAACTGAGGAGCCGTGGCTTCTTTACTGAAAAACTGAGAATTAATCCGTAAGGCTGAGTGGTCTGGTGCCAGTTTATCAATTGGGCACCAGTTCTCCAAATTGCTTGCCCCTAACTTAACACTGTAGCCCTTTCAGGGATAGGGGGCATACAGTTTAACATGAATCAGAATTAGGCGAAGGCGAAGGCTAGGTTCAGCGTGAACTTACTATCTCGTAGCCCAACTGGGATTCGGTCATGCGACGTTTCGCTTTGCAGTTACGCCCTTTAGTAATACACCACCATGCCCGATTTACGGGGAGGGAAAACTAGAGTTTAACGTCCTATCGACGACGAGTTTAATAGAAATGGGGTGCGAACTCTGACTGAAGAAAGATTGTGAAAGGAAAACGCCCGTGTCCACTGCAAAGATATTTTTCAGGGAAACCTCGGAAATGTTATATGTAGATAGAGAAACTGTAGTTTGAACTGCCGCCTTCCAGAATACAGGTCCACTGTCTTACACTGCACGACCTCTTTCCGTTTCCCACCTTTTGAAAGAGAAAATCGTTCACCTCGGAAAGTGTAACTTTAATAAATACTGCTCTTCAAATTGACTTCAACTTCAGCGAAGTGTCAATGATTTATGTTTGCAGTCGCGTGCAGTGTGGACGCCGACAGCTAGTAAATCTGTTTAAATAACGCCGAACATCTGTTACAGTGACACGTACCAGTTGGCGACTACGTCGCAACAGCGACAATAATTTTTTACAAGAGAAAAGGATTTCCTGTGTTCATATGGACATATCGCGCTCCATGTCGTACTTTTAGGAAGACCGATTTGTCATTTAAACACGATAAAACGGCTACAATTTCAGCTGTGATAAAAGATGTCTTACAACGTAACAGGTTTGGATAACTGATTGCATGACGGTAGCTTCCGGAGATATTTCAAACTATTGATGTCTGTTGATAACACCAATAATAGATAATTCAAATAATGCTGAATGAAGCAAATATTCTGTGCACACTTTCGAAATTGCGAACATATTTGTCGCAAGATTATAGATGAAAACACCTATTATCCGTGTTGTTATAATGTATAATTACTTTGTAAACACACGCTTCGGCTACAAGTGTGCAGAGCTTACTTAATGTATAGATAAACCGCCGAGAGCAGCGAATTGCTTCAGTAATTAACAGTTTTGCTTTTCAGACGAGAATATCATCAAATATTCACAGTCGTGATGGCAACGCTTACAGGTTTACCATCATGCCAATGAATTAAACTAGTAATAAATCAAATAAGTCAGCGGTTTTATCTGTATAATAAGGAGATAATTACTTTGAGTTTAGACTAAGACAATACCTCTACGGTTCGAGGAATGTACTACACTACTCGCTAACTCAATCACACCTTTTCTAATCAGAATGATAGTGTGTTGCGAATGTAAGCGAGGGAGGCAGTCCTGTTCTAAATGGCGACCTATTCAATCTGATGATGTATTCTTCTTAATATAGTCTAAATTGCGACTAAAGAAATGGAAATACTGTGATAGTACCATTTCTGAAAACATCAAAGCCATACTTGGCGAGAAATTGCTGCTGGACATGTACTAAGAAAAGGGAGAAGCAAAAAAGCATTGAAACGATGCCAATAATTTAAGTAAATAAAAATACAGCATTCACACGAATTAGTATAATTTCATTTGTTTCTCTTTCACTGCAATAAACTCGCGTTAAAGTGATGTGATGTTATTAAAATACCTCTTATTTATTTCGAACTCGTTTCCTAAAATGAAATTGTGTGCATTTCGCTCTGTTGTACTGTATGCCAAAAATAAACCAAAGCATATTTTATAAACATTACTCTGCATTAACTACGATCAAAGTTTTCGACGTATTTGAGATGACCTTTATCGGGAGATCAGTTCTACCGCAGCACTGACAGAGTAGTTAGAGTCCTAACTTCGCGTTTTTGAGCACCGTGTTTGAAGTGCGACTGCTGTTTTTATTTTACTTAATGCTTTTAATTTTTTTACGTTTATCTACCACGTCAGTAACAAGTTAATACAACAAAGGTAGGGAGTACAAGAATGTTATATTGATCGTAAAATTACAACTGGGTTTCACATTAAATGTCATACGTTTATTACATAACTAACTGAATACGCGGCGTTGCCCAGGTACTTTCCTCAGTCTTCTCTTAATCTATGTTCTCTACCTCGCTTCTCTGTCCATCTCCTGCACCCTCTCTCTCTGTCTCTGTTGTACTGTATGCCAAAAATAAACCAAAGCATATTTTATAAACATTACTCTGCATTGAAACTTCCTGGCCGATTAAAACTGTGTGCCCGACCGACACTCGAACTCGGGACCTTTGCCTTTCGCGGGCAAGTGCTCTACCGTCTGAGCTACCGAAACACGACTCACGCCCGGTCTCACAGCTTTACTTCTGCCAGTATCTCGTCTCCTACCTTCCAAACTTTACAGAAGCTCTCCTGCGAACCTTGCAGTACTAGCACTCCTGAAAGAAAGGATACTGCGGAGACATGGCTTAGCCACAGCCTGGGGGATGTTTCCAGAATGAGATTTTCACTCTGCAGCGGAGTGTGCGCTGATATGAAACTTCCTGGCCGATTAAAACTGTGTGCCCGACCGAGACTCGAACTCGGGACCTTTGCCTTTCGCGGGCAAGTGCTCCACCGTCTGAGCTACCGAAACACGACTCACTCCCGGTCTCACAGCTTTACTTCTGCCAGTATCTCGTCTCCTACCTTCCAAACTTTACAGAAGCTCTCCTGCGAACCTTGCAGAACTAGCACTCCTGAAAGAAAGGATACTGCGGAGACATGGCTTAGCCACAGCCTGGGGGATGTTTCCAGAATGAGATTTTCACTCTGCAGCGGAGTGTGCGCTGATATGAAACTTCCTGGCCGATTAAAACTGTGTGCCCGACCGAGACTCGAACTCGGGACCTTTGCCTTTCGCGGGCAAGTGCTCTACCGTCTGAGCTACCGAAACACGACTCACGCCTGGTCTCACAGCTTTGCTTCTGCCAGTATCTCGTCTCCTACCTTCCAAACTTTACAGAAGCTCACCTGCGAACCATGCAGAACTAGCACTCCTGAAAGAAAGGATACTGCGGACACATGGCTTAGCCACAGCCTGGGGGATGTTTCCAGAATGAGATTTTCACTCTGCAGCGGAGTGTGCGCTGATATGAAACTTCCTGGCCGATTAAAACTGTGTGCCCGACCGAGACTCGAACTCGGGACCTTTGCCTTTCGCGGGCAAGTGCTCCACCGTCTGAGCTACCGAAACACGACTCACTCCCGGTCTCACAGCTTTACTTCTGCCAGTATCTCGTCTCCTACCTTCCAAACTTTACAGAAGCTCTCCTGCGAACCTTGCAGAACTACCACTCCTGAAAGAAAGGATACTGCGGAGACATGGCTTAGCCACAGCCTGGGGGATGTTTCCAGAATGAGATATTCACTCTGCAGCGGAGTGTGCGCTGATATGAAACTTCCTGGCCGATTAAAACTGTGTGCCCGACCGAGACTCGAACTCGGGACCTTTGCCTTTCGCGGGCAAGTGCTCTACCGTCTGAGCTACCGAAACACGACTCACGCCTGGTCTCACAGCTTTGCTTCTGCCAGTATCTCGTCTCCTACCTTCCAAACTTTACAGAAGCTCACCTGCGAACCATGCAGAACTAGCACTCCTGAAAGAAAGGATACTGCGGAGACATGGCTTAGCCACAGCCTGGGGGATGTTTCCAGAATGAGATTTTCACTCTGCAGCGGAGTGTGCGCTGATATGAAACTTCCTGGCCGATTAAAACTGTGTGCCCGACCGAGACTCGAACTCGGGACCTTTGCCTTTCGCGGGCAAGTGCTCTACCGTCTGAGCTACCGAAACACGACTCACGCCCGGTCTCACAGCTTTACTTCTGCCAGTATCTCGTCTCCTACCTTCCAAACTTTACAGAAGCTCTCCTGCGAACCTTGCAGAACTAGCACTCCTGAAAGAAAGGATACTGCGGAGACATGGCTTAGCCACAGCCTGGGGGATGTTTCCAGAATGAGATTTTCACTCTGCAGCGGAGTGTGCGCTGATATGAAACTTCCTGGCCGATTAAAACTGTGTGCCCGACCGAGACTCGAACTCGGGACCTTTGCCTTTCGCGGGCAAGTGCTCTACCGTCTGAGCTACCGAAACACGACTCACGCCCGGTCTCACAGCTTTACTTCTGCCAGTATCTCGTCTCCTACCTTCCAAACTTTACAGAAGCTCTCCTGCGAACCTTGCAGAACTAGCACTCCTGAAAGAAAGGATACTGCGGAGACATGGCTTAGCCACAGCCTGGGGGATGTTTCCAGAATGAGATTTTCACTCTGCAGCGGAGTGTGCGCTGATATGAAACTTCCTGGCCGATTAAAACTGTGTGCCCGACCGAGACTCGAACTCGGGACCTTTGCCTTTCGCGGGCAAGTGCTCTACCGTCTGAGCTACCGAAACACGACTCACGCCCGGTCTCACAGCTTTACTTCTGCCAGTATCTCGTCTCCTACCTTCCAAACTTTACAGATGCTCTCCTGCGAACCTTGCAGGACTAGCACTCCTGAAAGAAAGGATACTGCGGAGACATGGCTTAGCCGCAGCCTGGGGGATGTTTCCAGAATGAGATTTTCACTCTGCAGCGGAGTTCGAGTCTCGGTCGGGCACACAGTTTTAATCGGCCAGGAAGTTTCATATCAGCGCACACTCCGCTGCAGAGTGAAAATCTCATTCTGGAAACATCCCCCAGGCTGTGGCTAAGCCATGTCTCCGCAGTATCCTTTCTTTCAGGAGTGCTAGTTCTGCAAGGTTCGCAGGAGAGCTTCTGTAAAGTTTGGAAGGTAGGAGACGAGATACTGGCAGAAGTAAAGCTGTGAGACCGGGCGTGAGTCGTGTTTCGGTAGCTCAGACGGTAGAGCACTTGCCCGCGAAAGGCAAAGGTCCCGAGTTCGAGTCTCGGTCGGGCACACAGTTTTAATCGGCCAGGAAGTTCCATATCAGCGCACACTCCGCTGCAGAGTGAAAATCTCATTCTGGAAACATCCCCCAGGCTGTGGCTAAGCCATGTCTCCGCAGTATCCTTTCTTTCAGGAGTGCTAGTTCTGCAAGGTTCGCAGGAGAGCTTCTGTAAAGTTTGGAAGGTAGGAGACGAGATACTGGCAGAAGTAAAGCTGTGAGACCGGGCATGAGTCGTGTTTCGGTAGCTCAGACGGTAGAGCACTTGCCCGCGAAAGGCAAAGGTCCCGAGTTCGAGTCTCGGTCGGTCACACAGTTTTAATCGGCCAGGAAGTTTCATATCAGCGCACACTCCGCTGCAGAGTGAAAATCTCATTCTGGAAACATCCCCCAGGCTGCGGCTAAGCCATGTCTCCGCAGTATCCTTTCTTTCAGGAGTGCTAGTTCTGCAAGGTTCGCAGGAGAGCTTCTGTAAAGTTTGGAAGGTAGGTGACGAGATACTGGCAGAAGTAAAGCTGTGAGACCGGGCGTGAGTCGTGTTTCGGTAGCTCAGACGGTAGAGCACTTGCCCGCGAAAGGCAAAGGTCCCGAGTTCGAGTCTCGGTCGGGCACACAGTTTTAATCGGCCAGGAAGTTTCATATCAGCGCACACTCCGCTGCAGAGTGAAAATCTCATTCTGGAAACATCCCCCAGGCTGCGGCTAAGCCATGTCTCCGCAGTATCCTTTCTTTCAGGAGTGCTAGTTCTGCAAGGTTCGCAGGAGAGCTTCTGTAAAGTTTGGAAGGTAGGAGACGAGATACTGGCAGAGGTAAAGCTGTGAGACCAGGCGTGAGTCGTGTTTCGGTAGCTCAGACGGTAGAGCACTTGCCCGCGAAAGGCAAAGGTCCCGAGTTCGAGTCTCGGTCGGGCACACAGTTTTAATCGGCCAGGAAGTTTCATATCAGCGCACACTCCGCTGCAGAGTGAAAATCTCATTCTGGAAACATCCCCCAGGCTGTGGCTAAGCCATGTCTCCGCAGTATCCTTTCTTTCAGGAGTGCTAGTTCTGCAAGGTTCGCAGGAGAGCTTCTGTAAAGTTTGGAAGGTAGGAGACGAGATACTGGCAGAAGTAAAGCTGTGAGACCGGGCGTGAGTCGTGTTTCGGTAGCTCAGACGGTAGAGCACTTGCCCGCGAAAGGCAAAGGTCCCGAGTTCGAGTCTCGGTCGGGCACACAGTTTTAATCGGCCAGGAAGTTTCATATCAGCGCACACTCCGCTGCAGAGTGAAAATCTCATTCTGGAAACATCCCCCAGGCTGTGGCTAAGCCATGTCTCCGCAGTATCCTTTCTTTCAGGAGTGCTAGTTCTGCAAGGTTCGCAGGAGAGCTTCTGTAAAGTTTGGAAGGTAGGAGACGAGATACTGGCAGAAGTAAAGCTGTGAGACCGGGCGTGAGTCGTGTTTCGGTAGCTCAGACGGTAGAGCACTTGCCCGCGAAAGGCAAAGGTCCCGAGTTCGAGTCTCGGTCGGGCACACAGTTTTAATCGGCCAGGAAGTTTCATATCAGCGCACACTCCGCTGCAGAGTGAAAATCTCATTCTGGAAACATCCCCCAGGCTGTGGCTAAGCCATGTCTCCGCAGTATCCTTTCTTTCAGGAGTGCTAGTTCTGCAAGGTTCGCAGGAGAGCTTCTGTAAAGTTTGGAAGGTAGGAGACGAGATACTGGCAGAAGTAAAGCTGTGAGACCGGGCGTGAGTCGTGTTTCGGTAGCTCAGACGGTAGAGCACTTGCCCGCGAAAGGCAAAGGTCCCGAGTTCGAGTCTCGGTCGGGCACACAGTTTTAATCGGCCAGGAAGTTTCATATCAGCGCACACTCCGCTGCAGAGTGAAAATCTCATTCTGGAAACATCCCCCAGGCTGTGGCTAAGCCATGTCTCCGCAGTATCCTTTCTTTCAGGAGTGCTAGTTCTGCAAGGTTCGCAGGAGAGCTTCTGTAAAGTTTGGAAGGTAGGAGACGAGATACTGGCAGAAGTAAAGCTGTGAGACCGGGCGTGAGTCGTGTTTCGGTAGCTCAGAAGGTAGAGCACTTGCCCGCGAAAATCAAAGGTCCCGAGTTCGAGTCTCGGTCGGGCACACAGTTTTAATCGGCCAGGAAGTTTCATATCAGCGCACACTCCGCTGCAGAGTGAAAATCTCATTCTGGAAACATCCCCCAGGCTGCGGCTAAGCCATGTCTCCGCAGTATCCTTTCTTTCAGGAGTGCTAGTTCTGCAAGGTTCGCAGGAGAGCTTCTGTAAAGTTTGGAAGGTAGGAGACGAGATACTGGCAGAAGTAAAGCTGTGAGACCGGGCGTGAGCCGTGTTTCGGTAGCTTAGACGGTAGAGCACTTGCCCGCGAAAGGCAAAGGTCCCGAGTTCGAGTCTCGGTCGGGCACACAGTTTTAATCGGCCAGGAAGTTTCATATCAGCGCACACTCCGCTGCAGAGTGAAAATCTCATTCTGGAAACATCCCCCAGGCTGTGGCTAAGCCATGTCTCCGCAGTATCCTTTCTTTCAGGAGTGCTAGTTCTGCAAGGTTCGCAGGAGAGCTTCTGTAAAGTTTGGAAGGTAGGAGACGAGATACTGGCAGAAGTAAAGCTGTGAGACCGGGCGTGAGTCGTGTTTCGGTAGCTCAGACGGTAGAGCACTTGCCCGCGAAAGGCAAAGGTCCCGAGTTCGAGTCTCGGTCGGGCACACAGTTTTAATCGGCCAGGAAGTTTCATATCAGCGCACACTCCGCTGCAGAGTGAAAATCTCATTCTGGAAACATCCCCCAGGCTGTGGCTAAGCCATGTCTCCGCAGTATCCTTTCTTTCAGGAGTGCTAGTTCTGCAAGGTTCGCAGGAGAGCTTCTGTAAAGTTTGGAAGGTAGGAGACGAGATACTGGCAGAAGTAAAGCTGTGAGACCGGGCGTGAGTCGTGTTTCGGTAGCTCAGACGGTAGAGCACTTGCCCGCGAAAGGCAAAGGTCCCGAGTTCGAGTCTCGGTCGGGCACACAGTTTTAATCGGCCAGGAAGTTTCATATCAGCGCACACTCCGCTGCAGAGTGAAAATCTCATTCTGGAAACATCCCCCAGGCTGTGGCTAAGCCATGTCTCCGCAGTATCCTTTCTTTCAGGAGTGCTAGTTCTGCAAGGTTCGCAGGAGAGCTTCTGTAAAGTTTGGAAGGTAGGAGACGAGATACTGGCAGAAGTAAAGCTGTGAGACCGGGCGTGAGTCGTGTTTCGGTAGCTCAGACGGTAGAGCACTTGCCCGCGAAAGGCAAAGGTCCCGAGTTCGAGTCTCGGTCGGGCACACAGTTTTAATCGGCCAGGAAGTTTCATATCAGCGCACACTCCGCTGCAGAGTGAAAATCTCATTCTGGAAACATCCCCCAGGCTGCGGCTAAGCCATGTCTCCGCAGTATCCTTTCTTTCAGGAGTGCTAGTTCTGTAAGGTTCGCAGGAGAGCTTCTGTAAAGTTTGGAAGGTAGGAGACGAGATACTGGCAGAAGTAAAGCTGTGAGACCGGGCGTGAGCCGTGTTTCGGTAGCTCAGACGGTAGAGCACTTGCCCGCGAAAGGCAAAGGTCCCGAGTTCGAGTCTCGGTCGGGCACACAGTTTTAATCGGCCAGGAAGTTTCATATCAGCGCACACTCCGCTGCAGAGTGAAAATCTCATTCTGGAAACATCCCCCAGGCTGTGGCTAAGCCATGTCTCCGCAGTATCCTTTCTTTCAGGAGTGCTAGTTCTGCAAGGTTCGCAGGAGAGCTTCTGTAAAGTTTGGAAGGTAGGAGACGAGATACTGGCAGAAGTAAAGCTGTGAGACCGGGCGTGAGTCGTGTTTCGGTAGCTCAGACGGTAGAGCACTTGCCCGCGAAAGGCAAAGGTCCCGAGTTCGAGTCTCGGTCGGGCACACAGTTTTAATCGGCCAGGAAGTTTCATATCAGCGCACACTCCGCTGCAGAGTGAAAATCTCATTCTGGAAACATCCCCCAGGCTGCGGCTAAGCCATGTCTCCGCAGTATCCTTTCTTTCAGGAGTGCTAGTTCTGCAAGGTTCGCAGGAGAGCTTCTGTAAAGTTTGGAAGGTAGGAGACGAGATACTGGCAGAAGTAAAGCTGTGAGACCGGGCGTGAGTCGTGTTTCGGTAGCTCAGACGGTAGAGCACTTGCCCGCGAAAGGCAAAGGTCCCGAGTTCGAGTCTCGGTCGGGCACACAGTTTTAATCGGCCAGGAAGTTTCATATCAGCGCACACTCCGCTGCAGAGTGAAAATCTCATTCTGGAAACATCCCCCAGGCTGCGGCTAAGCCATGTCTCCGCAGTATCCTTTCTTTCAGGAGTGCTAGTTCTGCAAGGTTCGCAGGAGAGCTTCTGTAAAGTTTGGAAGGTAGGAGACGAGATACTGGCAGAGGTAAAGCTGTGAGACCAGGCGTGAGTCGTGTTTCGGTAGCTCAGACGGTAGAGCACTTGCCCGCGAAAGGCAAAGGTCCCGAGTTCGAGTCTCGGTCGGGCACACAGTTTTAATCGGCCAGGAAGTTTCATATCAGCGCACACTCTGCTGCAGAGTGAAAATCTCATTCTGGAAACATCCCCCAGGCTGCGGCTAAGCCATGTCTCCGCAGTATCCTTTCTTTCAGGAGTGCTAGTTCTGCAAGGTTCGCAGGAGAGCTTCTGTAAAGTTTGGAAGGTAGGAGACGAGATACTGGCAGAAGTAAAGCTGTGAGACCGGGCGTGAGTCGTGTTTCGGTAGCTCAGACGGTAGAGCACTTGCCCGCGAAAGGCAAAGGTCCCGAGTTCGAGTCTCGGTCGGGCACACAGTTTTAATCGGCCAGGAAGTTTCATATCAGCGCACACTCCGCTGCAGAGTGAAAATCTCATTCTGGAAACATCCCCCAGGCTGTGGCTAAGCCATGTCTCCGCAGTATCCTTTCTTTCAGGAGTGCTAGTTCTGCAAGGTTCGCATTAGAGCTTCTGTAAAGTTTGGAAGGTAGGAGACGAGATACTGGCAGAAGTAAAGCTGTGAGACCGGGCGTGAGTCGTGTTTCGGTAGCTCAGACGGTAGAGCACTTGCCCGCGAAAGGCAAAGGTCCCGAGTTCGAGTCTCGGTCGGGCACACAGTTTTAATCGGCCAGGAAGTTTCATATCAGCGCACACTCCGCTGCAGAGTGAAAATCTCATTCTGGAAACATCCCTCAGGCTGTGGCTAAGCCATGTCTCCGCAGTATCCTTTCTGTCAGGAGTGCTAGTTCTGCAAGGTTCGCAGGAGAGCTTCTGTAAAGTTTGGAAGGTAGGAGACGAGATACTGGCAGAAGTAAAGCTGTGAGACCGGGCGTGAGTCGTGTTTCGGTAGCTCAGACGGTAGAGCACTTGCCCGCGAAAGGCAAAGGTCCCGAGTTCGAGTCTCGGTCGGGCACACAGTTTTAATCGGCCAGGAAGTTTCATATCAGCGCACACTCCGCTGCAGAGTGAAAATCTCATTCTGGAAACATCCCCCAGGCTGCGGCTAAGCCATGTCTCCGCAGTATCCTTTCTTTCAGGAGTGCTAGTTCTGCAAGGTTCGCAGGAGAGCTTCTGTAAAGTTTGGAAGGTAGGAGACGAGATACTGGCAGAAGTAAAGCTGTGAGACCGGGCGTGAGTCGTGTTTCGGTACCTCAGACGGTAGAGCACTTGCCCGCGAAAGGCAAAGGTCCCGAGTTCGAGTCTCGGTCGGGCACACAGTTTTAATCGGCCAGGAAGTTTCATATCAGCGCACACTCCGCTGCAGAGTGAAAATCTCATTCTGGAAACATCCCCCAGGCTGTGGCTAAGCCATGTCTCCGCAGTATCCTTTCTTTCAGGAGTGCTAGTTCTGCAAGGTTCGCAGGAGAGCTTCTGTAAAGTTTGGAAGGTAGGAGACGAGATACTGGGAGAAGTAAAGCTGTGAGACCAGGCGTTAGTCGTGTTTCGGTAGCTCAGACGGTAGAGCACTTGCCCGCGAAAGGCAAAGGTCCCGAGTTCGAGTCTCGGTCGGGCACACAGTTTTAATCGGCCAGGAAGTTTCATATCAGCGCACACTCCGCTGCAGAATGAAAATCTCATTCTGGAAACATCCCCCAGGCTGTGGCTAAGCCATGTCTCCGCAGTATCCTTTCTTTCAGGAGTGCTAGTTCTGCAAGGTTCGCAGGAGAGCATCTGTAAAGTTTGGAAGGTAGGAGACGAGATACTGGCAGAAGTAAAGCTGTGAGACCGGGCGTGAGTCGTGTTTCGGTAGCTCAGACGGTAGAGCACTTGCCCGCGAAAGGCAAAGGTCCCGAGTTCGAGTCTCGGTCGGGCACACAGTTTTAATCGGCCAGGAAGTTTTATATCAGCGCACACTCCGCTGTAGAGTGAAAATCTCATTCTGGAAACATCCCCCAGGCTGTGGCTAAGCCATGTCTCCGCAGTATCCTTTCTTTCAGGAGTGCTAGTTCTGCAAGGTTCGCAGGAGAGCTTCTGTAAAGTTTGGAAGGTAGGAGACGAGATACTGGCAGAAGTAAAGCTGTGAGACCGGGCGTGAGTCGTGTTTCGGTAGCTCAGACGGTAGAGCACTTGCCCGCGAAAGGCAAAGGTCCCGAGTTCGAGTCTCGGTCGGGCACACAGTTTTAATCGGCCAGGAAGTTTCATATCAGCGCACACTCCGCTGCAGAGTGAAAATCTCATTCTGGAAACATCCCCCAGGCTGTGGCTAAGCCATGTCTCCGCAGTATCCTTTCTTTCAGGAGTGCTAGTTCTGCAAGGTTCGCAGGAGAGCTTCTGTAAAGTTTGGAAGGTAGGAGACGAGATACTGGCAGAAGTAAAGCTGTGAGACCGGGCGTGAGTCGTGTTTCGGTAGCTCAGACGGTAGAGCACTTGCCCGCGAAAGGCAAAGGTCCCGAGTTCGAGTCTCGGTAGGGCACACAGTTTTAATCGGCCAGGAAGTTTCATATCAGCGCACACTCCGCTGCAGAGTGAAAATCTCATTCTGGAAACATCCCCCAGGCTGCGGCTAAGCCATGTCTCCGCAGTATCCTTTCTTTCAGGAGTGCTAGTTCTGCAAGGTTCGCAGGAGAGCTTCTGTAAAGTTTGGAAGGTAGGAGACGAGATACTGGCAGAAGTAAAGCTGTGAGACCGGGCGTGAGTCGTGTTTCGGTAGCTCAGACGGTAGAGCACTTGCCCGCGAAAGGCAAAGGTCCCGAGTTCGAGTCTCGGTCGGGCACACAGTTTTAATCGGCCAGGAAGTTTCATATCAGCGCACACTCCGCTGCAGAGTGAAAATCTCATTCTGGAAACATCCCCCAGGCTGTGGCTAAGCCATGTCTCCGCAGTATCCTTTCTTTCAGGAGTGCTAGTTCTGCAAGGTTCGCAGGAGAGCTTCTGTAAAGTTTGGAAGGTAGGAGACGAGATACTGGCAGAAGTAAAGCTGTGAGACCGGGCGTGAGTCGTGTTTCGGTAGCTCAGACGGTAGAGCACTTGCCCGCGAAAGGCAAAGGTCCCGAGTTCGAGTCTCGGTCGGGCACACAGTTTTAATCGGCCAGGAAGTTTCATATCAGCGCACACTCCGCTGCAGAGTGAAAATCTCATTCTGGAAACATCCCCCAGGCTGTGGCTAAGCCATGTCTCCGCAGTATCCTTTCTTTCAGGAGTGCTAGTTCTGCAAGGTTCGCAGGAGAGCTTCTGTAAAGTTTGGAAGGTAGGAGACGAGATACTGGCAGAAGTAAAGCTGTGAGACCGGGCGTGAGTCGTGTTTCGGTAGCTCAGACGGTAGAGCACTTGCCCGCGAAAGGCAAAGGTCCCGAGTTCGAGTCTCGGTCGGGCACACAGTTTTAATCGGCCAGGAAGTTTCATATCAGCGCACACTCCGCTGCAGAGTGAAAATCTCATTCTGGAAACATCCCCCAGGCTGCGGCTAAGCCATGTCTCCGCAGTATCCTTTCTTTCAGGAGTGCTAGTTCTGCAAGGTTCGCTGGAGAGCTTCTGTAAAGTTTGGAAGGTAGGAGACGAGATACTGGCAGAAGTAAAGCTGTGAGACCGGGCGTGAGTCGTGTTTCGGTAGCTCAGACGGTAGAGCACTTGCCCGCGAAAGGCAAAGGTCCCGAGTTCGAGTCTCGGTCGGGCACACAGTTTTAATCGGCCAGGAAGTTTCATATCAGCGCACACTCCGCTGCAGAGTGAAAATCTCATTCTGGAAACATCCCCCAGGCTGTGGCTAAGCCATGTCTCCGCAGTATCCTTTCTTTCAGGAGTGCTAGTTCTGCAAGGTTCGCAGGAGAGCTTCTGTAAAGTTTGGAAGGTAGGAGACGAGATACTGGCAGAAGTAAAGCTGTGAGACCGGGCGTGAGTCGTGTTTCGGTAGCTCAGACGGTAGAGCACTTGCCCGCGAAAGGCAAAGGTCCCGAGTTCGAGTCTCGGTCGGGCACACAGTTTTAATCGGCCAGGAAGTTTCATATCAGCGCACACTCCGCTGCAGAGTGAAAATCTCATTCTGGAAACATCCCCCAGGCTGCGGCTAAGCCATGTCTCCGCAGTATCCTTTCTTTCAGGAGTGATAGTTCTGCAAGGTTCGCAGGAGAGCTTCTGTAAAGTTTGGAAGGTAGGAGACGAGATACTGGCAGAAGTAAAGCTGTGAGACCGGGCGTGAGTCGTGTTTCGGTAGCTCAGACGGTAGAGCACTTGCCCGCGAAAGGCAAAGGTCCCGAGTTCGAGTCTCGGTCGGGCACACAGTTTTAAACGGCCAGGAAGTTTCATTTCAGCGCACACTCCGCTGCAGAGTGAAAATCTCATTCTGGAAACATCCCCCAGGCTGTGGCTAAACCATGTCTCCGCAGTATCCTTTCTTTCAGGAGTGCTTGTTCTGCAAGGTTCGCAGGAGAGCTTCTGTAAAGTTTGGAAGGTAGGAGACGAGATACTGGCAGAAGTAAAGCTGTGAGACCAGGCGTGAGTCGTGTTTCGGTAGTTCAGACGGTAGAGCACTTGCCCGCGAAAGGCAAAGGTCCCGAGTTCGAGTCTCGGTCGGGCACACAGTTTTAATCGGCCAGGAAGTTTCATATCAGCGCACACTCCGCTGCAGAGTGAAAATCTCATTCTGGAAACATCCCCCAGGCTGTGGCTAAGCCATGTCTCCGCAGTATCCTTTCTTTCAGGAGTGCTAGTTCTGCAAGGTTCGCAGGAGAGCTTCTGTAAAGTTTGGAAGGTAGGAGACGAGATACTGGCAGAAGTAAAGCTGTGAGACCGGGCGTGAGTCGTGTTTCGGTAGCTCAGACGGTAGAGCACTTGCCCGCGAAAGGCAAAGGTCCCGAGTTCGAGTCTCGGTCGGGCACACAGTTTTAATCGGCCAGGAAGTTTCATATCAGCGCACACTCCGCTGCAGAGTGAAAATCTCATTCTGGAAACATCCCCCAGGCTGTGGCTAAGCCATGTCTCCGCAGTATCCTTTCTTTCAGGAGTGCTAGTTCTGCAAGGTTCGCAGGAGAGCTTCTGTAAAGTTTGGAAGGTAGGAGACGAGATACTGGCAGAAGTAAAGCTGTGAGACCGGGCGTGAGTCGTGCTTCGGTAGCTCAGACGGTAGAGCACTTGCCCGCGAAAGGCAAAGGTCCCGAGTTCGAGTCTCGGTCGGGCACACAGTTTTAATCGGCCAGGAAGTTTCATATCAGCGCACACTCCGCTGCAGAGTGAAAATCTCATTCTGGAAACATCCCCCAGGCTGTGGCTAAGCCATGTCTCCGCAGTATCCTTTCTTTCAGGAGTGCTAGTTCTGCAAGGTTCGCAGGAGAGCTTCTGTAAAGTTTGGAAGGTAGGAGACGAGATACTGGCAGAAGTAAAGCTGTGAGACCGGGCGTGAGTCGTGCTTCGGTAGCTCAGACGGTAGAGCACTTGCCCGCGAAAGGCAAAGGTCCCGAGTTCGAGTCTCGGTCGGGCACACAGTTTTAATCGGCCAGGAGGTTTCATATCAGCGCACACTCCGCTGCAGAGTGAAAATCTCATTCTGGAAACATCCCCCAGGCTGTGGCTAAGCCATGTCTCCGCAGTATCCTTTCTTTCAGGAGTGCTAGTTCTGCAAGGTTCGCAGGAGAGCTTCTGTAAAGTTTGGAAGGTAGGAGACGAGATACTGGCAGAAGTAAAGCTGTGAGACCGGGCGTGAGTCGTGTTTCGGTAGCTCAGACGGTAGAGCACTTGCCCGCGAAAGGCAAAGGTCCCGAGTTCGAGTCTCGGTCGGGCACACAGTTTTAATCGGCCAGGAAGTTTCATATCAGCGCACACTCCGCTGCAGAGTGAAAATCTCATTCTGGATTACTCTGCATTAACTACGATCAAAGTTTTCGACGTATTTGAGATGACCTTTATCGGGTGATCAGTTCTACCGCAGCACTGACAGAGTGGTTAGAGTCCTAACTTCAGTAATTTGGTTCACACGTATTTGCAAGCATATTTCACACGTATCTCTAGCGAATTCCGATCTTTAGTTTCATTTTCACTCGGCTCCATGTTTATGAAGATGTGCCTCCCGAACTATGTGCTGTACTGTGATAAAAGTTTGCAAGTACAAGCAGTTTTATATGTGCCTACCGTCTGTGAAATGCGTTGAGAAAAGAATTGATAATAAAGAAGTAATAAATAAATACCCTTCTCTTCTTTTTTAATTTACATTTCCTCCTCCATCTCTCTCTTCCTGCTATAACGCTCACCCCTTTAAGAGGCTGGTGGTTCTTACCTCCACCGTATTTCTTTCCATATTGTAACTGCGTACCAAATTTGGTTGAAACCATTTAAGGGGTTTAGGGTGAGTTTTCCTACCGTAGGTTTGCCCACGTACAGGAATGTCTAACATACTTCATATACATTTAATTTGGTTCACACGTATTTGCATGCATATTTCACACGTATGTCTAGCGAATTCCGATCTGTAGTTTCATTTTCACTCGGCTCCATGTTTATGAAGATGTGCCTCCCGAACTATGTGCTGTACTGTGATAAAAGTTTGCAAGTACAAGCAGTTTTATATGTGCCTACTGTCTGTGAAATGCGTTGAGAAAAGAATTGATAATAAAGAAGTAATAAATAAAAATGTCACGCATGATGCGGCAGCTGTCAAGCATCTTCGTATGTGACGTCCAATCTTCTGAGCTATGTGTATTACATTGATATATGTTCATAAGTACATTCCGCGGTAGAGGTGGATAGTGTCTGCGAAAAATGTTGCGAATAGGATTAGTAGCAACGAAGTAATAAATTTAAATGTCTTGCATGATTTTCACACGTATCTCATTCTTTATAAAATCATATCTCCTGAACTATATGTCAAACAATGATCTAATTCTTCTGGTTCATTGATGGTGTATATAAAGATTGTTTGCGTAATTTGTCGTAAATACTGTTAGTAGTACAGAAATAATAAATTAAAACGTCCTACTTGATGCGGCAGTCTTACTGCGTGAACAGCGAAAATGTGTAAGCGATTAACTTACACTCTTTCATCATTTTGTAGGGCATTTCATCGAGAAAAAGTTTCGTTAAGGTTTGAAATTATATGTACAGTTTGTTGCAAGTCTCTACGTGCTCTTGTTCTCAAATACTGGATGACTATAGTAAGGGCACTTACTTTTTCAGGCTTACGCTACCTGGTGTTAAAAGGCTGAAAATATAATGCATCTTTTCTGTAATCCTGCGATTCACTTCTTTGTGATGTACAGTTTCTTCTAGTTTTGTCAGATATTCATTGTAACCACGCGTTCAGCATCAGTTAACTACTCTAATCCCTTAAATATGACTAGCAGTTTGTCTTTTGGTTGTGAGAAATCAATGAGGGATATCCTCACTCTGGAGATTTGTTTACATTTGTAATGTTGTGACAGGGAACCGGACATGCAAGGAACTGACACAGACAGAACTCGGAAAGCTAAAGGTATCCTAACCTACTGCAACTGGCGTCAATGAAGCCTTGTACAAACTATTTTACATAGGAAAATTTGGCGTTCTTTAAACTCGCAACCCACGGCACACTTTAAAAACGCGTACTACCGCCGTTATGATAGCGTCCCATAACCACGTGGCGGGCGAATCATTCCATCTTACAACAACAACCAGCACACTCGACATCATTCCAGAAATATGAGAAACCAGACAAAAGAGTCAGTACCAGACACTCACCTGACTTCGTGGAATGGTTCGTGGCTAACAGAAGACCTGCGGACTGGATCTAAAACCTTTCACAAAACGAAAATAGTATATCACTTTGTACTCCTGAAGACACTGATCCCACCAGCTCTGAAAGGGAATTAACTTACAAATTTCTATCCGAATTAGTACTTATATCCACGTTCTAGCAGAAACGACTGTACTCAACAAAGCCCGGAACGAGATTGTCATCTTGCCAATAACTTCACGTCCCCACGCTGGACGCTGAGTCGTGAGCTAAAGTCTTATAGCATGGAGTGTCTCGGCCAATATCCAACGCCGACTACACACCGCGCCAAGCTAAGCCAATCAGAGGGACTGCAATAAGCGCGGGATACTAAAGGTCTCAGTGCCTTTGAGGGAAGAGTACCTTCTGGTACCATCCGGCCCGGGATTAGCTGTGCGGTCTAGGGCGCTGCAGTCATGCACTGTGCGGCTGGTCCCGGCGGAGGTTCGAGTCCTCCCTCGGGCATTGGTGTGTGTGTTTGTCCTTAGGATAATTTATGTTAAGTAGTGTGTAAGCTTGGGGACTGATGACCTTAGCAGTTAAGTCCCATAAGATTTCACACACATTTGAAAATTTTTTTTGTACCATCCGGAAGCTTCGTCACGCGGTCTTCCCCAGCACAAATCAAAAGCCTTGGTTTTGAAAACAACGGGAAAACCCGTTGCCACTTTTGTGGCTCGCGTCCGGCAGGCAAGTTCTCAGAAAGCCAACGAATTTTCGTTCCCGGTGAGGAGGTAAAGAAAAAAGGAATCGCTCCAGTCTTGTCCCATAGGCGTCACGCCATTGTTTTCGTGCAAGTGGTTACACAAAGACCCGAGAAATGGATTGATTGAGGCCGCTGGTATCACTACCTGTTTGAGGGGGTTACATAAAGTAAGTAGTCCACCCTAAGTCCTTCCCAAACCGTCCACCCCTCACAGAGCTATGTCGATTACGCAAAGATTAAATGCAAACCCGCAAAATGTGGCAGATACATGCAAGTAACATCCTCGAACACGTGACATTCACGTACAGGCAAGTAACGTCCGTCTTTTACAACTACTTTCAATATGGTTCCGAAATCCGGGAGCTGGAATGGAAAGTTCCACATATTGCCTCCAGCTGGCTTTCAGCAACTTCCGACAGTTGCCTATCTCCACAACACAAGTATCGAGTTCAAAGTCAGTTGGTCGAAATATACGCAAATACACTGTACTTCAGGTAACTAGAGAAAAAAATGGAAATTGTTGATAATATAAGGCTTGATATGACCAAGAATGTTGAAAGGTGAACTTAATTTTCAGTATTTAATTTGGTTGTCTACATCGCGAGTTCTTAAAATGGCATGACATTGAAACATATTTTAATGACTCAATACTTTACTGTACAGAATGTAAGGAGCTACCATCTGTACGGATATTTTGTTATCTGGGGATGTAACAGATCGTATAATTTTATGCAGACAAAATATTTGATATTGAAATTCATCGACTTCAGTGAAGCCTCGACTTTTATCAAACATCACCTCCATCTATCTAATAGCTGCACGCTGTGCTACAAGCTACTTCCCTACTGATCACGTCCACGCACATTAACCCGCAACGCTTGTCGAGGATAGTAGAACAATATAAAGGTGGTTCAGGAAAACGCACTAGCTGTTCTTAATATTCACTTCGTATCCGAAAAGCAAGTTGTTTAATACGTAAAAATCAGTTCCTCCAACCTCCAGAAATGTATTATGAAAACACGACTTGTACACTTCATGAGGGCTCCTAGCAGATGTTTTGATTTCTTGCGCTGTTAACCTTTCCGCGAAGTATTTTACAAACAGGCCCTTCTGCCAAACAGCGGCAGCAGCCGTTGCAAGAATTTCAGTCGGCCATTTCCTACTCATACCAACAACAGAAGATGCCGCTTTCCGAAAGGAAAAGCAGCAGATTCTTCCCAACAGGTACTGGAAGACACTGACGATCATCAAAAAGTCAAAAGCTCTTAAGCCATTCTCTGAGATCTGACCATAAACCATTTAGAAAGTCTTTAACGTAGTCCTTTTATCATCACCAGGGTACAAGAAAAATTACTTCCCCAGAATGACGGTAACCAACCATAATGTCCACCACTGTACAGAGGTTCGTTCGAGGAGTGTTACGTTACAGTATAAAAAGGCACAGGTGTACAAAAGTTAAGGGCGAAAGTCACTGTTGCATGAAGTGTCACTGGCAAGTAACATAGCCGGCCGGTGTGGCCGAGCGGTTTTAGGCGCTTCAGTCAGGAACCGCGCGACCGTTACGATCGCAGGTTCGAATCCTGTCTCGGGCATGGATGTGTGTGATGTCCTTAGGTTAGTTAGGTTTAAGTAGTTCTAAGTTCTATGGGACTGATGATCTCAGATGTTAAGTCCCATAGTGCTCAGTCATTTGAACCATTTTGAACCAAGTAACATAGCTCGATGAAACGTTGCACATTCCTAGAAACAACTGCTACAGTAGAATACAGAAAGTAACTGAAGAAAATATGGAGTAAAACGCCTGTGTTCCCAGTCAATAGTTCCACTGAAGTCACTCCGATTTATGTTGGTATCTGGACATTATAAAGAGTGAAACATGGTTCTTAACAGGTCTCTCGTCACTACGGACAGCAGTGCATGCTCAGCCACGTGCCCCCATGCTGGCCACAAATTTGGTAAAGAGTTCTTCTGGCAGGGGGTTCCAGTCACCCATCAGCGTGGATGACAACAGCTGGGTGCACGTCGTTGCACTTGGACGTGATGCAATACGTCACACCAGTGCATCCCACCCGTGCTCGACGGCATTTTAGTCGGTGGGGTTGATAGGCCGGTCCATTCGACGAATATCGTCTCGTCACAATAGCTTCTCCACCTGTTCTGTTCAATGCAATCGCGCATTGCCATCCATAAAAATTAACGCACCCATGGAAAGGCGCTCATAGGAGAGGAGTATAGCTTCACAGTGACCGGTGGGTGCACCTTGTTCAAAGATTAGGACGTCAGTTGGAACATGCAACACTATGCCTCACCACACCATGACACCTGTGCCGCCAAAACGATGATGTTAGGCATCATATGCGAGCGCTACCTCGCTCCTCGTCGATCCGGTCCATCGCAAACGGTGCCGCTGATGTGGGGGTCACTGTACCGGTTATCGTCGTTGGCCGTGATCGACTACCTTCTCACCATCAGGCACAGATGCCTATGGTTTGGTATGCTCACAATGCACGCTCTCCGTGCTGTGAACAATACCTCTCGTCACACTTCGCAGCAGTTTCTCGCTCATTCTTTCCCGTGTGAACTCATTCAAATATTGTCCTCGGCCTGTGTGCACCACAGTGCACGGTACACGCTCGCTGACTGACGCACACTGTATTTTCGCATTCCTTGAACTGCCTCGTGTTGCGAAACCACGCCCATTTGGCTCTGTAGTCATGTTGACATCATACCACACATAAAAAAAAAATGTTTTGCATCAACCCGGTTCCCAGAACTCCTGAAGGTAGGCGTTGACTGTGGATAATGTATCACAGACACAGTCCCTTTGATTGTTCAGAGACGTCACTGAACTCGCCCAAAGATGTAAACAAGCATGCATGAGCAGTGCCTCTTAGACGCAGGGGGTCCGACAGCCGATCAGTTCCAGTCATTCTACCAGGAAGGAGATACACGGCTCGTTCAATACCGCGGCTGTATCGCGTCCGCATTTTTACTTTGTGCCAGGAAGGGCTCTCAACAAGAGAAGTGTCCAGGCGTCTCGAAGTGAACCAAAGCGATGTTGTTCGGACATTAGGAGATTTAGAGAGACACGAACTGTCGATGACGTGTCTCGCTCAGGCCGCCCAAGGGCTACTACTGCAGTGGATGACCGCTACCTACGGATTATGGCTCGGAGGAACCCTGACAGCAACGCCACCATGTTAAACAAAAGTTTCCTTGCAGCCACAGGACGCCGTGTTACGACTCAAACTGTGCGCAATAGGCTGTATGATGCGCGACATCACTCCCGACGTCCATGGCGCTGCAACATGCCGAATGGACCGCTCATGATTGTCATCACGTTCTCTTCACCGATGAGTGTCGTATATGCCTTCAACCAGATAACTGTCGGGACATGTTTGGAGGCAACCTGGTCAGGCTGAACGCCTTAGACACGCTGTCCAACGAATGCAGCAAGGTGGAGGTTCCCTGCTGTTTTGGGGTGGCATTATGTGGGGCCGACGTACGCCTCTGGTGGTCATGGAAGGCGCCGTAACGGCAGTACGATACATGAATGCCATCCTCCGACCGATAGTGCAACCATATCGGCAGCATATTGCCGTGGCATCCGCGTTCTCATCGTGCACATCTTATAAATGAATTCCTTCAAGATAACGACATCGCTCGACTTGAGTGGCCAGCATGTTCTCTAGACATGAGCCTATCGAACATGCCTGGGATAGATTGAAAAGTGCTGTTATGTACAACGTAACCCACCAACCACTCTGATGGATCTGCGCCGAATCGCCGTTGAGGAGTGGGGCAATCTGGACCAACATTTCCTTGATGAACTTGTGGATAGTATGCCACGTCGAATACAGGCAATCATCAATGCAAGAGGACGTGCTACTGATTATTATAGATACCGGTATGTACAGCAGTCTGGACCACCATCTCTGAAGGTCTCGTCGTATGTTGGTACAAGTTGCCATGTGTGGTTTTCATGAGCAATAAAAAGGACGGCAATGACGTTTATGTTGATCTCTATTCCAATTTTCTGTACAGGTCCCGGAACTCTCGGAACCGAGGTGATGCAAAACTTTTTTTGCTGTGTGTATGTGCTGTCAAGCTTTCTGTGCATGACATGGAGACCGCTAGCAACATCACCCAGCATTTTCATTCGTTTCCACTGGTTAATATGTTACAGCACTTCACGTATCTCGTCCTTGAATTTTGCAGAGTGCTGTTTTATCTTCACTGCAGTTGCGCTCTATCAGAACAACGATTATGTAATTTTAGTACGGTAGAATTACGAGTAGTACTAATAGCACTTGTAGGGAGAGAACCACAAATGAATCTGAGAGAAGCTGGAAGCCGACGAGTTCTCTTTGTTTATTGTTTGTTTGCTTGTTTGTATGCAGCTTCCCTAGCTGAGTGGGCAGAGTGGCACGGATTCAATTTCTGGTTTGGTCGGAGATTTCATCCACTCTGGCTGGGTGTTATGTTGGCCTCATCATCGACACGTAAGTCGCAAAAGTGGCGTCAAATAAAAAGACTTGCAATAGGCGGGCGAACTATCTCAGATTTGGTTTCCCGGCCAATAATGACTTACGATCGTTTCATTCATATTTTTGTTAGCTTTGCAAGTATTTGGAACCACACATCGTTTTGTGTTAGTACATTGTGTATTTTACATCCTTACGAAATATAAATTGCTTCCTATAAATAATAAAAATTTGTTGATCGAATAACCTCTGTACATTTATGTAACAAATCCAACTGATTTTAATGCAAGTAAACTTAACATGCACAAAAATAAATAAAAATCTATATAATTTTTGTGTTCTGTATTCAATAGAACATTCTTCATCATGATCAGAGTCCAGAGTTTCATGATTACTGACAAGAGCGAATTTGTTTGTAAATAGCAGAAATATACTTTATATAAGCTTGACGAAGTGCTGAAGGAGTGTTTCACACGTTTCCGTTTTGTGGATTTTTTATTTTTATTTTTGCATTCTCTTGAGAAATTGCATTTTGCACCACTATATGATGAATCTGAATTTTTTTTATTACATCATCCCCTTGTTTGACGTAACATATCAACAATTTTCGTACAAAACCTGAATAAAACATACACAATTTCAATTTTGCTATAAATACTGTTTGTTTTTAAGTAACAAACAGGAAAATAATTACGTAGAACAGAAATGGTCTGTAGGTTATGAGGCTATTTTTATATCCTCACTCAGTTTATGGACAGTTCACCGTTTCCAGCTTTGGGGAGATTTTGCTAAGACACTGATGACATACGTAAAAAAAGAGATGGAAATGAGGCACCTCCCAATAGGTATGTAACACACATAGCGTACAGGTAAAGTGGTTACGACCTTAACCTACCAAGGCTAATAGATAAACTACCGTAGTCTACGATTAATTACGAGAATATACGGTAGCCTACGGTAGATGTACATCTCTACTACCTTTTGTCATTTTCACTAAGGTTGTTCTGGGCAATATATTCAAGTATGAAATGGAGACTAATACGGTACAAAGATCCTTAACTGCCAACACCATATGAAACAGCTAAATACGAAGCGTGTTTTTTAAGTAAGGTCCGTTTGAACATAAGTACGCAACAAAAGGTTACTTCAAAAAAGTAAATTTATTTTCGGAAAGTACATACTTAACTCGATTTTTCGACATAGTTGTCAAATTTGTTCAGACACGTATGTACCTCTCAACCAATTTTAAAATACCCCCTTCATAAAAACTAGCCACCTGCTCCGATAACCAAGAGTTCACTGCCGTTTTCAAGTCGTCGTCATCATTGTAACGGTTGCCACTGAGGTGTTGTTTGAGGTGGAGGAACAGAAGGTAATCACTCGGCGCAAGACCAGGACTGTAGAGTGGGTGGTCTATAACTTTCCAGCCAAAACTGTCCAATAAATCGCAGGTCTGACCTTCAGTGTGAGGTCTTGCATTGTCATGGACAATTCCCTTTGTCAGCATGCCACGACTTTTGTTTTGAATCGATCTGCGTAGCTTTCTCAGGGTTTGGCAGTATGCTTCTGCATTGATAGTGGTTCGTCGTTGCATGAAGTCGACCAACAAAACACCATGCCTATTCCAAAACACCGACGCCATGATTTTTCGCAGGGACAGAGCCTGTTTGGCCTTCACCTTTAGAGGCGAGTGTGTGTGTCTCCATTCCATGCTCTGTTGCTTAGATTCGGGCGTGGTATGCGAAACCCATGTTTCGTCTCCGATCTGACTCAAGAAGCCGTCACCTTCATCGTGATAACGAGTGAAGAACTTCATCGCACACTCAAATCTTTGGTTTTTGTGGTCCTCTGTTAGGAGTTTTGGGACCCAACGGGAGCACATTTTCCTAAACTTCAGGTGTTCAGAAACAATGTTGTAAAGCACTGATCTCGACATGTCAGGAAATTGGTTTGAGAGACCTGTTATTGCGAAGTGCCTGTTCTCACGAACCCTCGCTTCAACTGAAGCCACCAAATCATCTGTAATCAAAGAAGGGCGATCGAAGCGGTCCGCATCATGGACGTTGTCACGGCCATCTTTAAATACCCACTTACGCACTTTGATTTCACTCATAACAGTATCACCGTACACTTCGCAAATCTGTCGATGAATTTCTACAGCAGACAGGTTCCTTGCTGACAAAAACCGTATCACTGAGCGAACCTCACACGCGGCGGGAGAGTTGATAGTCTTAAACATTTTGAAAGCACAGAACAGAACCGTGCAGGTTAGCCACAGAGCTGAAACGGAGCACAGTTGTTCCCGAGGCATGCCGGTACACGACGTACGCGCTCGTTGCGGTATGCGCGCGAACTACTAGTGTCTACAACAAAACGGACCTCACTTAAAAAAACACGCCTCGTAGCTGCAGAAATAATGTTTTAAATTTATTCCTCTTCGATTGTTACCTGAAACATCATAAACACGTAGAATAACACGTCGCGACTCCTGTCAACTTTCTAACAAGATATGAAGCATCTAAATGCACGTAGTTTTCGACATAGCGAATTCTCGGTGTTCTTTCTAGAGCGTGTGGCGCACGTGGAACGCCCGGATTCGCCCAGGCTACGCAGTCCGGTGGCTAGTGCGCCGGCTGCGCGAATTGTATAGGCCCTGTTGATCTGGGCTTATTCGTGATGAACCAATTACAAAGGATTTCAAACCAATCACGCCATTCATACAGACGAAACGAAATAAACTGCGGAAACATCAAAGTAATTTGCGCATATCAATCACGTCGATTTCATTAATTTTGCTCCGAATTTCGATACGTTAGGGATATTTTGAATGGGATCTCATATAAAGCGGCCGCCTCAGCTGCGATAACGCGCGCCGCGCAGCGGAATTTCGTTGCGCGTCCTCTAATGCAATCTCTTTCCGCGAAAATAATGTGAATTGGACTCTGAAATGAAAGTCCGCTTTGTGGCTTTGTGAAACAAGTGCTCTGATTCCTTCTGGCTTAATCGTTATCGGTTTTAATACCACAGTAGTTACGCAACATCAAGTCGATTTTTTCCTTTATTTTTGTTAATTTCATCGAAGATCTACCTGCTTTATACCTGCGAAGTTTTCATTTCCTTTTATGTTTGTTCCTTTTAGCCCTGGGGATGGTGATCATCGTTGAAACAACTGGTTTTTAGTTACACCGGTTCTTTTCGTCTCGAATTTAACGTGACTGTTAAAACGGCT
This sequence comes from Schistocerca piceifrons, assembly GCF_021461385.2. Taxonomy (NCBI): domain Eukaryota; kingdom Metazoa; phylum Arthropoda; class Insecta; order Orthoptera; family Acrididae; genus Schistocerca; species Schistocerca piceifrons. Next base: position 207,727,751 of record NC_060138.1, read on the forward strand.
CAGAAATAACCGGTTTCTGAAATAAAAGATTTTCGGTTTTCATTGCTGTTACTTGCAGTAATAAACCCAGACTTTGAACAACTATTGAGAATTTTTATTGAAAGTAAAGGAGTCGAAGATTGCGATCGATATAGGGTTCAGGCTGCGGCAGAAATCGATCTCATTGTGTTCTGCAAAGATTGCGAAAGTGAAGAAGATTGACGCAGCGACGGTGAGAACGAAAGATCACAAGTTGAGGAATACTTTGCATGGTCACTTTTTGATGGTGTTAAGCAACCACAAAATTACGGTTTCAGTTGCTATCCTAAATTTACAGTACCACAGTAAAATGGTTGGTATATGAATTAAATGTACCTTCTCTTACAGTGAAGATTGTGGCTGTTTTCTTCTTATATGATGTCTCAAGTCTGTTGCGGCTCCTCCCGTTTTTAATATTTTAAAGCAAATACAGAATCGTAGTTCATGGTTACTGCATTGCGAAAAATACTTCTAAACTAGGGGTGGCGCTGTTCTGCAATAGAACTGATGTTCGAGGAAGACAGCGGGAGCTGCCGTGTAGACCAGGTGAGTCAAATCTTGCACACTGCACTTACACGCGTACCGTCTAATAGGCCACATCACATGCCAGAAGCTAAATCATTCTCTCTGCAATACTGTACCAACTCTTACCTACTTGTTGCTTGTTACTAACTGTAGGTGTTATTGCAAAAATTGTGCTGATTGCTTTTTCCGATTTCTATAATAATCCAATATTTTTAAGCAATATACAATTTACGAACAATAATTATTCGTTCACAAAAAGTTTTGTTTAACCCTTAGCTTCCCACGTCATTTTTTTGTCTCACTCTTTTTCAAGTGCGGTCTAATAGACCGTTTTGTTTGTTGTTGTTGTTGTTGTGGTCTTCAGTCCAAGGACTGGTTTGATGCAGCTCCCCATTCTACTCTATCCTGTGCAAGCTTCTTCATCTCCCAGTACCTACTGCAACCTACATCCTTCTGAATCTGCTAAGTGTATTCATCTCTTGTTCTCCCTCTACGATTTTTACCCTCCACTCTTCCCCCCATCACTAAATTGGTGGTCCCTTGATGCCGCGGAACATGTCCTACTAACCTGTCCTTTCTTCTAGTCAAGTTGAGCCACAAATTCCTCTTCTGCCCGATTCTATTCAGTACCACCTCATTTGTTACGTGATCTACCCGTCTAATCAGAATTCTTCTGTAGCACCACATTTCGAAAGCTTCTATTCTCTTCTTGTCTAAACTATTTATCGTCCATGTTTCACATCCATACATGGCTACACTCCATACAAGTACTTTTAGAAAAGACTTCCTGACACTTAAATATATACTCGATGATAACAAATTTCTCTTCTTCAGAAACACTTCATATATGCCTCTTGCCATTGCTAGTATAAATTTTATATCCTCTCTACTTCGACAGTCGTCAGTTTGTTTGAACCCCAAATAGCAGAACTCATTTACTTCCTTAAGTGTCTCATTTTCTAGTCTAATTCCCTTAGTATCACCCGATTTAATTCGACTACATTCCATTATTTTGCTTTGGTTGATGTTCATCTTATATCCTCCTTTCAAGACACTGTCCCTTCCGTTCAACTGCTCTTCCAGGTCCTTTGCTGTCTCCGACAGAATTACAATGTCATCGGCGAACCTCAAAGTTTTTATTTCTTCTCCATGGATTTTAATTCCTACTCCAAATTTTTCTTTTGTTTCCTTTACTGCTTGCTCAATATACAGATTGAAGAACATCGCACCGACCGCTGTGGCCTAACGGTTCTAGGCGCTTCAGTTCGGAACCGCGCTGCTGCAACGGTCGCAGGTTCGAGTCCTGCCCCGGGCACGGACGTGTGTGCTGTTCTTAGGTTAGTTAGGTTTAAGTAGTTCTAAGTCTAGGGGACTGATAACCTCAGATATTAAGTCCCATAGTGCTTAGAGCCGTTTGAACAATGTTTGAATAACATCGGGGGTAGGCTACAAGCCTGTCTCACTCCCTTCCCAATCGCTGCTTCCCTTTCATGCCCCTCGACTCTTATGGCTGCCATCTGGTTCTTGTACAAATTGTAAACAGCCTTTCTCTTTATTTGACCCCTGCCACCTTCAGAATTTGAAAGAGAGTATTCCAGTCAACATTGTCAAAAGCTTTCTCTAAGTCAACAAGTGCTAGAAACGTAGCTTTGCCTTTCCTTAACCTATCTTGTAAGGTAAGTCGTAGGGTCAGTACTGCCTCACGTATTCCAACATCTCTACGGAATCCGAACTGATCTTACCCAGATCTTCTACCAGTTTTCCATTCGTCTATAAAGAATTCATGCAAGTATTTTGCAGCCGTGACTTATTAAATTTTCACACCTGTCAACACCTGCTTTCTTTGGGATTGGAAGTATTATATCCTTCTTGAAGTCTGTGGTATTTCGCCTGTCTCATACATCTTGCTCACCAGATAGTAGAGTTTTGTCATAGTTGGCTCCCCCAAGGCTATCAGTAGTTCCAATGGAATGTTATCTACTAATGGGCCCTTGTTTCGACTTAGGTCTTTCAGTGCTCTGCTATATTCTTCACGCGGTATCACATCTCCCATTTAATTTTTACTTACGTTCGTTTCCATTTCCGTAAAATTGCCCTCAAGTATGTTATCCTTGTAAAGACTCTCTATATACTCTTTTCACCTTTCTGCTTTCCCTTCTTTACTTAGAACTGGTTTTCCATCTGACGTATTGAGGTTCATACAAGTGCTTCTCTTTTCGCCAAAGGTATCTTTAATTTTCCTGTAATCAGTATCTATCTTACCCATAGTGATATATGCCTCTACAGCCTTACATTTCTCCTCCAGCCATTGCTGCTCAGCCATTTTGCAGTTCCTTTTTGACTGCATCATTTACTGCATTTTTATATTTTTTCCTTTCATCAACTAAATTCAATATCTCTTCTGTTACCCAAGGATTTCTACTAGCCCTCGGCTTTTTACGTGCCCCATCCTCTGCTACTTTCACTATTTCATCTCTCAAAGCTACCCATTCTTCTTCTACCGTATTTCTTTTCCCTATTCCTGTCAATCGTTCGCTAATGCTCTCTCCGAAACTCTGTACAACCTCTGGTTCTTTAAGTTTATCCAGGTCCCATATCCTTAAATTCCCACCTGTTTGCAGTTTCTTCAGTTTTACTCTACAGTTCATAACCAATAAATTGTGGTCAGAGTCCACATCTGCCCCTGAAAATGTCTTACAATTTAAAACCTGGTTCCTAAATCTATGTCTTATCATTATATAATCCAGCTGAAACCTTCTAGTGTCTCCAGGCCTCTTCCAAGTATGCAACCTTCTCTCATGACTGCTGAACCAAGTGTTAGCTATGGTCAAGTTATGATCTGTGCAAAATTCTACCAGGCGGCTTCCTCTTTCATTCGTTATCCCCATTGCATACTCACCTACTACTTTTCCTTCTCTTCCTTCTCTTCCTTTTCGTACTATCGAATTCCATGCCCCCATGAGTATTAAATTTTCGTCTCCCTTCACTATCCGAATAATTTTTTTATCCCATCATACATTTCTTCAATCTCTTCATCATATAGGGAGCTACTTGGCATATAAACTTCTACTACTGTGGTAGGTGTGGGCTTCGTTTGTATCTTGGCTACAATAATGCGTTCACTATGCTGTTCGTAGTAGCTGACCCTTGCTCCTATTTCTTTTATTCAATATTAAACCTACTCCTGCATTACCCCTGTTTGATTTTGTATTTATAATCCTGTATTCACCTGACCAGAAGTCTTGTCCCTCCTGCCACCGAACTTCACTAATTCCCACTATATCTAACTTTAACCTATCCTTTTCCCTTTCTAATTTTCTAACCTACCTGCCATGCATGATATTCCACGCTCCGATATCGGACATCCGTTGTCTGTGACGTGTTAGATGGGAGCCTCTTGAGTTCCTTGCCTCAACGCAGATACAATGGAATTTTGAGTTGGACGCCTTTACAGACCATCCAAGGAACAATTCCAGACAGCCACAACACGTTCACTAGCGTTGACAAGCGGACGATGTTACTGAAACAGGATCAGACTTGATGGATTTCGTACTTTCATGCTCGATGACGTTATATGCTCCTTGATATAAAACTGATACTCATCAGCGACAGTGCTACCAAGACGATGAAGCACGCCAGTTGTCCCGAAGGATACCCAGACCCGACATCAGACAGAACGGCAACCACTTCGCACAAAGTTTGACACGTAACATGTTTCGAATATCGATACTCCGGATTTAAACTCATGAAGTGGTTTAGCTGTTACAGAAGTTAATCGTTCTTCGCCGAATTTGTTGACACTGATTTCATTTGATTGACGAAGTGTGACATAACGTAATCCCACCAGAAGAAATGTTACGCATCCTCTAGAAAGAGCACATTGGTCGCTTCAGAGCACCAGGCGGTCACTTGATCCTCCATGCATGGCAGTGAAGTGGTGGGTATTTGCCAGTCCATGATATGAAACCAGGTAAGTAAGATAGGCAGGAAGGAACTATTCCGTTTGGATGCGCCTGTGATCAGACCGTGAAAGAAACTTCGATTCGTTGGAGTATCAATACGGTCCCTCCAACGTGTCTGCAAGTAACGGTGCATCGCTCGCAGCTGTGTAATGTGGAGGCAGAAGAGATTCTAGAGGACAGTTCCTGGAGACATGTCACACGTGATCAAAGACAATCGGTTTCAAACCCAGCAGGGTTCAGTGAACCTTACGAAGGGAACTCCATGCAACGGACGCTTGGAATCGGATGCCTAGTAAAAGACCATCGCTCACAAGAACATATAATGCCCAGTTCCTTCATGGGCCATACGAGACAATACCTGGATATCATTTCACTGTAGCCGTGTGAAGTGGCCCCACGAGACGCTACTGTGGCTCTTCGAAAGATACAACGTCTCGAATGCAATGACGAGTTTGTCCCGCAGTCCAGGAAAGAGGTAATTCCTTGACGCTCTGTGTTTTTCGTGTCCTTCCTAAGGCCAATTCGTTCATGTTCCCGTGAACATAAATTAGGATATTTATTTCTGACTTCTCGTTCTCTGTGGTAGGTTCAAATGGTTCAAATGGCTCTGAGCACTATGCGACTTAACTTCTGAGGTCATCAGTCGCCTAGAACTTAGAACTACTTAAACCTAACTAACCTAAGGACATCACACACATCCATGCCCGAGGCAGGAATCAAACCTGCGACCGTAGCGGTTCGCGCGGTTCCAAACTGTAGCGCCGAGAACCGCTCGGCCACTCCGGCCGGCTCTGTGGTAGGGGTACCTCGTTTGACTAGTAGTCAATCCTGGGTCCCGAGACTGAACCTCGCCACTGCTTAAATTTTCAATAAAAATATCAATGGCGCAGAAGACTACCGGGTATAAGTCACGCTCATTCTGCCAACGAGCTTGTCAGAGACTGGACAGTGGTTCAAGGCACTCTTTTCCTTTTGCACTGAGTGGAACACACGCTACGGGGCGTCTGGCTTGGATCTGTCCTTGAAGTAACCGATTTGTAACAGTTTGTTGTGATACTGCGGTGCTAACTCCTGCTGAAATTGCTGCTGCAGAAGCTGTATGATGCGTTAGAGCCATACGCCGAACACAATGGTCTTCCATCTCGGTAGTGCCACGTGGCCGTCCGGAGCCTGGTCTTCTTGCGACCGTACATTCTCGTGACCACCGCTGCCAGCAATCACGCACGGTGGCTACATTCCTGCCAAATATTTCTTCAGTATTGCAGAGGTACATCGAGCTTCTCTTACCCTATCGCGCGACCTCGTCCAAACTTGGTGAGCAGCTAATAACGGCGTCTGTGTCACCTTAAAGGCACTCGTGACGATCATCAATTCACCATGTCCTGTCACAAACTAACGCTCATGACCGTTACAGCGTGTATTTGAAGCAAACCTGATCTGCAACGTCATAGTGGTGCTATTAGCACCACTCTTATGTGACTATGGCGGAATACGAATACACATCATATCTGAGTTGTCGAAACACGCCTAACAACTTTTGTATTCCGGTCAGTGTGTATACATTGTGGTCCATTGATCGTGACCGGGCCAAATATCTCACGAAATCAGCGTCAAACGAAAAAATTACAAAGAACGAAACTTGTCTAGCTTGAAGGGGGAAACCAGATGGCACTATGATTGGCCCGCTAGATGGCGCTGCCGTAGGTCAAACGGATATCAACTGCGTTTTTTTTTTTAAATAGGAACCCCATTTTTATTACATATTCGTATAGTACGTAAAGAAATATGAATGTTTTAGTTGGACCACTTCTTTCGCTTTGTGATAGATAGCGCTGTAATAGTCACAAACATATGGTTCGCAATTTTAGACGAACAGTTGGTAACAGGTAGGTTTTTTAAATGAAAATGCAGAACGTAGGTACGTTTGAACATTTTATTTCGGTCGTTCCAATGTGATACATGTACCTTTGTGAACTTATCATTTCCGAGAACGCATGCTGTCACAGCGTGATTACCTGTAAATACCACATTAATGCAATAAATGCTCAAAATAATGTCCGTCAATGTAATAAAAAATGGGGGTTCCTATTTAAAAAACGCAGTTGATATCCGTTTGACCTATGGCAGCGGCATCTAGCGGGCCGACCATAGCGCCATCTGGTTTTCCCCTTCAAGCTAGACGAGTTTTGTTCTTTGTAGTTTTTTTTCGTTTTGCTTATTTCGTGAGATATTTGGCCCGGTCACTGTCAATGGACCACCTTGTATACCTGCCGTCTCTCTCTCTCACTCAGTAAGACCTCTGTGACCCGGAGAATACACATACACCAACTCCCTCAACGTAGTCGTCATGAAGCTGCACACACTTGCGCCACAGATGTGTTAAGTGCTGTAAGGTGTCCTCGAACAACTTGTTTAGTGGACAGCTGCTCGCAAATCCTGGACGTCTGGAAAATGATGACTACGCAGAGACTTCCTTATAGCCACGAAGAGTGGGCCAAGTCATGAGAATACGGTGATGTGGCAAAACCTGGAACACGATGTCAGCGTTGGCGGCCGTGGTTGTCCGGCTAGTACGGGGACAACCATCTTCGTGATGCAAGAGCACATCTTCCACCCATTTTCCTGCGGTATCGTTTGAAATGCACGGCGCAGTCTGCTGCTAATAGTGGTCGTGGCTAGTTCCTGCCAGTCAATGATGAGGACGCCGTTATTGTTCCAAAAGACTGTGGCTTTTTGTTTCCCTCTGAAGGTGCTATAAGGATCTTCTCCGGCATAGTGGTGCCTGTTTGCTTCCGGTCTACTGGGCGGCTTTGGTCCCCGGCTCATTGCAGTCGAGTCAAGTCTGATCGCCAGTCAATAGTCTGGAATGAAACCCTGTGTATTCTCATTGTGGCGTTGAACGAGATCATTGCACATCCCCTTGCGCAGTTGTGTTTGTGCTGCGTTGTTTGAGAACCTACTTGGTAGAAATTTATGCAAGCTTAAGCTGTCCATGCTTCATGCATGAAGGGTGCTTTTGGCAAGTCCTGTTGCTATGTCCAGCTCCGCGAACTGTGGTATCTATTTTCCTGAATACGCTTTTCCACTCTCGAAATGTTGACTTGTGTTACCACAGCCCTTTACTGTCCGGAATTGTTTCCCTTCTCCGCTGATGTGCGTCCACGTTTCTAGCCATCCACACAGTTGTAGACAGATTTCGTGACAGAGTACATTCTCCAGACACTGCGACCAATCACCTGTGAATGTTGTTGTTGTTGTGGTCTTCAGTCCTGAGACTGGTTTGATGCAGCTCTCCATGCTACTCTATCCTGTGCAAGCTTTTTCATCTCCCAGTACCTACTGCAACCTACATCCTTCTGAATCTGCTTAGTGTATTCATCTCTTGGTCTCCCTCTACGATTTTTACCCTCCACGCTGCCCTCCAATACTAAATTGATGATCCCTTGATGCCTCAGAACATGTCCTACCAACCGATCCCTTCTTCTGGTCAAGTTGTGCCACAAACTTCTCTTCTCCCCAATCCTATTCAATACATCCTCATTAGTTATGTGATCTACCCATCTAATCTTCAGCTTTCTTCTGTAGCACCACATTTCGAAAGCTTCTATTCTCTTCTTGTCCAAACTATTTATCGTCCATGAGTCACTTCCATACGTGGCTACACTCCATACAAATACATTCAGAAATGACTTCCTGACACTTAAATCAATACTGGATGTTAACAAATTTCTCTTCTTCAGAAACGCTTTCCTTGCCATTGCCAGCCTACATTTTATATCCCCTCTACTTCGACCGTCATCAGTTATTTTGCTCCCCAAATAGCAAAAGTCCTTTACTACTTTAAGTGCCTCATTTCCTAATCTAATTCCCTCAGCATCACCCGACTTAATTAGACTACATTCCATTATCCTTGTTTTGCTTTTGTTGATGTTCATCTTATATCCTCCTTTCAAGACACTGTCCATTCCATTCAACTGCTCTTCCAAGTCCTTTGCTGTCTCTGACAGAATTACAATGTCATCGGCGAACCTCAAAGTTTTTATTTCTTCTCCATGAATTTTAATACCTACTCCGAATTTTTCTTTTGTTTCCTTTACTGCTTGCTCAATATACAGATTGAACAACATCGGGGAGAGGCTACAACCCTGTCTTACTCCCTTCCCAACCACTGCTTCCCTTTCATGTCCCTCGACTCTTATAATTGCCATCTGGTTTCTGTACAAATTGTAAATAGCCTTTCGCTCCCTGTATTTTACCCCTGCCACCTTTAGAATTTGAAAGAGAGTATTCCAGTCAACATTGTCAAAAGCTATCTCTAAGTCTACAAATGCTAGAAACATAGGTTTGCCTTTCCTTAATCTTTCTTCTAAGATAAGTCGTAAGGTCAGTATTGCCTCACGTGTTCCAGTGTTTCTACGGAATCCAAACTGATCTTCCCCGAGGTTGGCTTCTACTAGTTTTTCCATTCGTCTGTAAAGAATTCGTGTTAGTATTTTGCAGCTGTGACTTATTAAGCTGATAGTTCGGTAATTTTCACATCTGTCAGCACCTGCTTTCTTTGGGATTGGAATTATTATATTCTTCTTGAAGTCTGAGGGTATTTCGCCTGTTTCATACATCTTGCTCACCAGATGGTAGAGTTTTGTCAGGACTGGCTCTCCCACGGCCGTCAGTAGTTCCAATGGAATATTGTCTACTCCGGGGGCCTTGTTTCGACTCAGGTCTTTCAGTGCTCTGTCAAACTCTTCACGCAGTATCATATCTCCCATTTCATCTTCATCTACATCCTCTTCCATTTCCATAATATTGTCCTCAAGTACATCGCCCTTGTATAGACCCTCTATATACTCCTTCCACCTTTCTGCTTTCCCTTCTTTGCTTAGAACTGGGTTTCCATCTGAGCTCTTGATATTCATACAAGTCGTTCTCTTATCTCCAAAGGTCTCTTTAATTTTCCTGTAGGCGGTATCTATCTTACCCCTAGTGAGATAGGTCTCTACATCCTTACATTTGTCCTCTAGCCATCCCTGCTTAGCCATTTTGCACTTCCTGTCGATCTCATTTTTGAGACGTTTGTATTCCTTTTTGCCTGTTTCACTTACTGCATTTTTATATTTTCTCCTTTCATCAATTAAATTCAATATTTCTTCTGTTACCCAAGGATTTCTACTAGCCCTCGTCTTTTTACCTACTTGATCTTCTGCTGCCTTCACTACTTCATCCCTCAAAGTTACCCATTCTTCTTCTACTGTATTTATTTCCCCCATTCCTGTCAGTTGCTCCCTTATGCTCTCCCTGAATCTCTGTACAACCTCTGGTTCTTTCAGTTTATCCAGGTCCCATCTCCTTAAATTCCCACCTTTTTGCAGTTTCTTCAGTTTTAATCTACAGGTCATAACCAATAGATTGTGGTCAGAGTCCACATCTGCCCCTGGAAATGTCTTGCAATTTAAAACCTGGTTCCTAAATCTCTGTCTTACCATTATATAATCTATCTGATACCTTTTAGTATCTCCAGGGTTCTTCCATGTATACAACCTTGTTTCATGATTCTTAAACCAAGTGTTAGGTATGATTATGTTGTGCTCTGTGCAAAATTCTACCAGGCGGCTTCCTCTTTCATTTCTGTCCCCCAATCCATATTCACCTACTATGTTTCCTTCTCTCCCTTTTCCTACACTCGAGTTCCAGTCACCCATGACTATTAAATTTTCGTCTCCCTTCACAATCTGAATAATTTCTTTTATTTCATCATACATTTCTTCAATTTCTTCGTCATCTGCAGAGCTAGTTGGCATATAAACTTGTACTACTGTAGTAGGTGTGGGCTTCGTATCTATCTTGGCCACAATAATGCGTTCACTATGCTGTTTGTAGTAGCTTACCCGCATTCCTATTTTCCTATTCATTATTAAACCTACTCCTGCATTACCCCTATTTGATTTTGTGTTTATAACCCTGTAGTCACCTGACCAGAAGTCTTGTTCCTCCTGCCACCGAACTTCACTAATTCCCACTATATCTAACTTCAACCTATCCATTTCCCTTTTTAAATTTTCTAACCTACCTGCCCGATTAAGGGATCTGACATTCCACGCTCCGATCCGTAGAACGCTAGTTTTATTTCTCCTGATAACGACATCCTCTTGAGTAGTCCCCGCCCGGAGATCCGAATGGGGGACTATTTTACCTCGGGAATATTTTACCCAAGAGGACGCCATCATCATGTACTCATATAGTAAAGCTGCATGCCCTCGGGAAAAATTACGGCTGTAGTTTCCCCTTGCTTTCAGCCGTTCGCAGTACCAGCACAGCAAGGCCGTTTTGGTTATTGTTACAAGGCCAGATCAGTCAATCATCCAGACTGTAGCCCTTGCAGCTACTGAAAAGGCTGCTGCCCCTCTTCAGGAACCACACGTTTGTCTGGCCTCTCAACAGATACCCCTCCGTTGTGGTTGCACCTACGGTACGGCTATCTGTATCGCTGAGGCACGCAAGCCTCCCCACCAACGGCAAGGTCCATGGTTCATGGGGGGCACCTGTGAATATCCGCAGTATTTACGCTCTCCTTCCGCACCAACCATGCCGTCCAGCTCTGTCCTTCATGAACTGTCCGCTCACGTAATGACAGGAGTTACATAAACGGGCCGACTGTGTAGGGATTACACTTCTAGTGACGTCCTACCAAAAGTAGACAACGGCACTACACAGTTGCGACTATAATGATGTGTCAGATGGCGCACCATGTATGATGGGAATAAATAAAGTGTAAATTAGTATGGATCTCCTCTCATAGGTAGGCCGACAAATGGGAAAAAAATACCCATAATGTATCTTGGAGTTTTCGTCTAGAGCTATATAAGTGAATCCATCTAGAACTCGTAGGATAAGGCGATATCAGACTATGATTAACCTGAAGGATTCTATGCAAATGTATTTCATTAACACATGAAGTAACAAAAAAGACATTCCTTCTACCGATTTTGGAGAAAATCTAATTGACTGAGGACATTATCAGGTTATTATTAAAGGAGGTAGAGAAAAATGAAAGAAAAAGCCAGACGGTTCGTCAGATGTTCATTGAATCGGCATAAGAGCATCACGGACATGCTTACCCGAATTCAATGGCTGACAGGTCAGGAGAGATATTGTACTAGGGTCGTTCAATAAGTAATGCCCCACAGCTCTTTTAAAAAAGCCAAAGACAAACGTCTTTGTTGGTGCTCCACGTCTGATGTTTGTTCTGTTCACCGGTGAAGTTTCGAACCGATCTGGCAGATGGCAGAGCTGTAGTACAGCGTCAAAATGGCGTCTACACAGGACTCACGTTGCAAGCAGCGTGCTGTTATTGAAGTGTTGTGTGCAGAAAAACAAGCAGTGGTGCACATCCATAAACGTTTGTGTGGAGTGTGTGGCAATGCTGCAGTTGACAGGAGTACAGTTGGGCGACGGGTAAAGAAAATTACAGCATCAGGAAATGCAGAAACGGAGCTCCATGATCAACAACACTCGGGACGTCCAGTCACATCCACTGCTACAGACGTGCTGAATCGTGAGGACGCCGACCGGCGCATCACAACTCGACAATTGGCTCTGCAGTTGTCGGTCAGTGCATCTGCAATGATCGAGACTCTCGGATATTCAAAGAGGTGCTCACGATGGGTTCCACGAATGCTCAAAGCGGACCTCAAGATTCAAAGAAAAGCTATTTCATCTGAATTGTTGGAGCGTTTTGAGACAGAAAGAGAGGCCATTCTGTCGCGGATCGTTCATTCTGTATACCCTGAATCATCTACAAATTTAATAAAGTTTTCTTCCTTCTGTGTTGCATAATCATAATAAGTAAACCCTCTTACTTTTTTAGCCTCCCGGGTGCTGAAATTTCAATGGACGTGTAAATAATATTTGGAATGATCATGTGCGTAAAATCAGGACTGTCGAGATCATACATAGATTTTCGAGTACGACACTCTAATCGAAAAGGTGGAAAAACGAGAGCATGCTGAAAAGAAGCGCCTCCGAATTTTTAATTCTGTTTTCAATATCGGTTGCGGTATTACACGTCATGCATATTTGTCGACGGACTTTGCCACTTCGCTGACGCAACTTGCAGTTCTGTGCCCCTAGAGGGATGCTACTTGAAGCGTGTAACACGGCGGTGTGTATCATAATTACGTCGATGCGTGAGAAACAGCATGCTGTAATCGTATTTGTGACAGCAGTAAGCATGGCCCCAGCTGATATCGATAGATGGAGGAAAGATATGTTGTCCGGTAACAGTACCGACATTAGTAATGCGAGACGTTGGGTTGCTCGTGCTGCACGGGCCGCTTCCTGTTTCTCCCTATTGACGGTGACAAATAACCGATTCTGCAAGGTTATTCGATTTCACTCACGCAACCAGCCCGAAGTAACAACATTAGTTGCGTCACGTTACGCGAGAAAGTATTCGTAGCAACGGGCAGTTAGTAACAGCCAAGAATAATAGTCATTCGTTATGTAGGCACAGAAAATTCTTCAAAGTCGGTAATATATGGAAAACTATTAGCAAGTCAGTCGCGTGCCCAATGCTAGTAATCATAGCCCGTAATAAGCACTGTGATTTGCACGGCATAAACTTTTTCGCAACGGGAGAAGCTACAAGTACAACATACCCATGTAACCAAAGACATTTATAGGGAACATACGCCGACCTTTGATATAAAATGTTACTTCTTGCTTTCAATGGTTAGTAAGCCATTGGTTTGTCATACAGGTTTGTTCATTAATTTCATAGCAAGACTAACCAGATCGAAGCATTACATATTCTATATACTAAGATGGTATCTGTTCTTTCGAACATGTCTGAAACAACAGATACCACTGGCGACCATGCAGCTCGTTAGAATGAAATTACAATGAAATGAAATGAACACCCTTAGCTGCTTACAGGGGACAGATGAAAATGTGTGCCCCGACCGGGACTCGAACCCGGGATCTCCTACTTACATGGCAAACGTTCTATCCATCTGAGCCACCGAGGACACAGAGGATAGTGCGACTGCAGGGATTGATCTCTGGCACGCCTCCTGCGAAACCCACATTCTCGGTCGGGACATACATTTTCATCTGTCCCCGTTGACGTATGTCAACGCCTGTAAGCAGCTAAGGGTGTTCATTTCATTGTAATTACATATTCTCATCAAAGAAATTATTTCAGTTCTTTATTTGTCGGGTGAAGACCGTAATATTTGAAAATTACCTTGTTTCGACGTAATGGCGACTGATGGCGCTTAACCAAACATGCTTTAACGGCGGAGCTTTGCAAGGCTAGAAAAATTCTTATTATGCAATTTTATGTCACAGGGAGGAAGTGAAGGTAAATGAAACCACGACAACTTTAAATTGAACACAATTACATGACACAGACAGCTTCAACAGCACGATAATTTCATCGCTTAATCCGATACGCTAGCACAAAGATTCTCTCTCTCTCTCTCTCCCTCTCCCTCTCTCTCTCTCTCTCTCTCTCTCTCTCTCTCGAGCATCAGAATCAACGAAAGTTAATACAAAAAAGAGAAGGTTTATAATAATCTCTGAAATTACTTTAGACGCTCTGTGATACCACTATCTTTGTCACACACCCTTTTTAAGTACAGCACTATACACTGTATTTCATTCAATATTTATCGAATTACCAGGGGACGGCACAGTGCCCGTAATGATAGAACGGTGGAACCAATCTCAATGTGCGTGACGTGCACGACTGCAAACGGCAACCGACGACACTCACCGGAATAGTGTTGATGAGCTCGTCAATGTTCGGATAACAAAGGCGGAGCTATATAAGGTAAGCGTGGCACATCAGGCGAACTGCCACACAGAAAACTGTGTTCTCTGTGGGTGCTTCAAATGCTCACTCGTTACTGGAAACAGGGGAGATTGAACATATGTCAACAAATTTTGAGTATGAGAATAAATGGGTATCTTAAGAGTATTTTGTCAGGTGCTGAAATCCGAGTACAGCATTTTTACCCCGAAAACAAGAGAGCATCTCAGAGTTCCGGGGCAAAAAGTGTTATCGACGCCAGAAAAGCTGAAGACCGTGTCATCAGCAGGCAGAGTCATGCTCACAGTGTACAGGGATGTTGAAGGTGAGGTGCATTTTGAGTTGGTGCCTACAGGCACCACAACAAACTCTTCAAGGTACTGCGAGACCCTCAGAAAACTGAAAGCATGAATTGTAAGAGTTTGTCCACTTTCTTTCAGAATGACAATTCCAGGCGTCACACAAGCTCTGCGACACTTCCAAAAATCCGAGGCCTTGGGTTCACTGTCATCAGTGGTCCTCCATATATTCCCAACTTGCCCCTGTCCGATATTCATCTGTTTTAAAATTTAAAGAACACTGTCGAGGACTTTACTTTGGTAATAGTATAAGCGGTGTAAGCAAAGGTGAGATTGTGTTGTTCAAATGTGTGTGAAATCTTATGGGACTTAACTGCTAAGGTCATCAGTCCCTAAGCTTACACACTACTTAAGCTAAATTATTCTAAGGACAAACACACACACCCATGCCCGAAGGAGGACTCGAACCTCCGCCGGGACCAGCCGCACAGTCCGTGACTGCAGCGCCTTAGACCGCTCGGCTAATCCCTCGCGGCGTGAGATTGTGGCTCCGTCAACAAAGTCAAACATTTTACATTGACGGTACCAACAAACTGCTCTCTCCTCGGGAGAAATGTGTCCGTTGTCAGAGTGATTATGTCGAGAAACAAATACGTAGACATGAGGTATATAGATGTTTGTTTCTCTTAAAAAAGTCCATACGAATTTTCACATAAAATTTCAGACGCATAATGATTAACACAATTGCCTAGTTAGCAGTAAATCCAGGTTCGAATCCCACCCTTGGTTCAAATTTCCATTCGCAGCTTCAGTCTGCATGTATACATCACAGATGTTTGAGACTTGAAAAGATTTTTGGAGCCATATAGTTTCGTTTGATTGAGACATTTATTCTTGGGTTTCAAGCAGGATCGCTATTTCGTTCGATGCTGAGGCGCTATTCCAGAGCCTCAGCAATGCTGTTCAAGTTAGGGGGAACAACGAGTGGGCTGACGTGTGAATGGCAGTGGGGCAGTGTGGATTGTGCAAACCTACTGTGCCAGGTTGGCGTTGTGGTTACCGCGTCTGTCTAGCGAACTGAACACCTAGGTTCTGTTGGGAATGCAGGAGGACGGCAAAGGTTCCCTTCAATCAGAAAGATTCCCAACAATTGGTAATAAAATACTATCTATTAAATATGAAGAAATAATCTGAACCGCGCTTCTTAGATGTTGAAACTATTACAAGTCCTCTAAATTATGAGTATCCGAGTGATGCCTGAGCCGTGAGCGGTTCGCGGTCGTGCCATTTATGCTCGTCATTTTGTTTTTATGGTTCTGTCACCTCGTTTTCTTTTAATTCGATTTACTGGCGTCACTAGGTTGCTGGTTTGCTTGCCCGTGAGTGGCAGCAGCAGCGCGTATCGATAAGTGCACTGTCGTACTATCTCTGGAGTGACCGCTAGTATTTCCGGGTCGTGGTGTGTCTGGGGTCGGTCGGGGATGGAGCGCCAGTGAGGCGCGGACAGCCAGTACTCGCTGACCGTTGGCCGCACCTTGAGCTGTCCGTCGGAAGGATATTGGAATGGTCGGTCGTTCGGTCGGTCGTCTCATCAGGCGACGTGTATTTGGTCTTTTGACCGTTTCTGGGTTCGTTAGTTGGTCATCATGCCGGACGTGGGTCGGTTCCTTCCTCGTGCAGAGATGTCGTCACCGATGGGCAAGAGCTACCTCTGCATGGTTGGGTCCGAGCAAGTGTGCCCGGGTCGCCGCGTCTGCGAGTTCCGAACGGACATCGAGTTGAGTCGGGTTGGAGCTGCAGTTAGCTCCACACAGCCAAGACTCGCCCGACCGTTGCCGAAATACATGATTTGAGTTGGGACGACTTTGGTTGGTCGTTCGGTCGGCCGTCTCATCGGACGACGTGTATTTGGTCACCGACCGCTTATGGAAACTCTCTGTGTGTGGACTTGTCATTTCTCCCTGTTGTTCCACGTTGATTGGTTTTAGGATTGTCGGAATTCTTGGTGCAAGTGTTTATGTGGAACTGTGTGTAGCTTCTGTGACTTCCACTGAGCAGATGAATGCTGTCTGTGTACTGGAGTTGTTAGTCTGTCGGTTGCGACAGAGCAGCGAGGAAGTCCCTGCGGCGTGAGGTCAGGCCAGGGCCGCTGGCGGCGTGGAGGCGTGGTTGAAATTGTGAGGGATTTTTCCCATTGTAAATACTTATTATTATCCTGGCCTTAGGCCCTGAGTTGTTCTATGTCCAGTGTGTGTGGCCTTCAGCAGAGTATTAATGTAAAATTTTTGTAACCAAGGCCTTCAGATAAAGACAATTTTAATAGCTTGTATTCAGGCCTTCAGTCGTATTGTTTTTGAATGCTTCTAAGTGCATGTGTGATTAAGTATTTTAGCGAATAAAGTTTGTATGTTTGTGCAACTAGCAGCAACTGATTAGGGCTCCTTTCCACAACCTGATCTACTCTGTCCAGCGAAACCAAATTTCATTGCCTACGCAGAGTCCAGATCTGGCCTATGATACCTACAGTGGCTAAGTCTTGCAGACGACGGAAGAACACTGCAGCTTGTAGACTCGAAGGTAACTCGACAGTGTACACAACACTGCGGACTGAAGACAGCTCCGGTATTTAACGAGTCATCGAACAATCGCTGTCCATATAAGTGATGCCCCTGGTGGACCTCAGTGTAGTTCGTACAGCCAACCCATACAGAGGCTGCGCTACGAGTGTTTCGAGTGCGGCTGATTGACTGCACCGTCATCACAGGTTCGATTCCCTAAGTAAAAATTTTTATTCGGCACTTCAGTCTGCATATACAGGGTGTTACCAAAAGGTACGGCCAAACTTTCAGGAAACATTCCTCACACACAAAGAAAGAAAATATGTTATGTGGACGTGTGTCCGGAAACGCTTACTTTCCATATCAGAGCTCATTTTATTACTTCTCTAAAATCACATTAATCATGGAATGGAAACACACAGCAACAGAACGTACCAGCGTGACATCAAACACTTTGTTACATGAAATGTTCAAAATGTCCTCCGTTAGCGAGGATACATGCATCCACCCTCCATCGCATGGAATCCCTGATGCGCTGATGCAGCCCTGGAGAATGGCGTATTGTATCACAGCCGTCCACAATACGAGCACGAAGAGTCTCTACATTTGGTACCGGGGTTGCGTAGACAAGAGCTTTCAAATGCCCCCATAAATGAAAGTCAAGAGGGTTGAGGTCAGGAGAGCGTGGAGGCCATGGAATTGGTCCGCCTCTACCAATCCATCGGTCACCGAATCTGTTGTTGAGAAGCGTACGGACACTTCGACTGAAGTGTGCAGGTGCTCCATCGTGCATGTACCACATGTTGTGTCGTACTTGTAAAGGCACATGTTCTAGCAGCACAGGTAGAGTATCCCGTACGAAATCATGATAACGTGCTCCATTGAGCGTAGGTGGAAGAACATGGGGCCGAATCAAGACATCACCAACAATGTCTGCCCAAACGTTCACAGAAAATCTGTGTTGATGACGTGACTGCACAACTGCGTGCGGATTCTCGTCAAATTTACAATTTGATCACGTTGGAATAAAGCCTCATCCGTAAAGAGAATATTTGCACTGAAATGAGGATTGACACATTGTTGGATGAACCATTCGCAGAAGTGTACGCGTGGAGGCCAATCAGCTGCTGATAGTGCCTGCACACGCTGTACATGGTACGGAAACAACTGGTTCTCCCGTAGCACTCTCCATACAGTCAGTGACGTGGTCAACGTTACCTTGTACAGCAGCAACTTCTCTGACGCTGACATTAGGGCTATCGTCAACTGCACGAAGAATTGCCTCGTCCATTGCAGGTGCCCTCGTCGTTCTAGGTCTTCCCCAGTCGCGAGTCATAGGCTGGAATGTTCCGTGCTCCCTAAGACGTCGATCAATTGCTTCGAACGTCTTCCTGTCGAGACACCTTCGTTCTAGAAATCTGTCTCGATACAAACGTACCGCGCCATGGCTATTGCCCCGTGCTAATCAATACATCAAATGGGCATCCGCCGAATCCGCATTTGTAAACATTGCACTGGCTGCAAAACCACGTCCGTGATGAACACTAACCTGTTGATGGTACGTACTGATTTGCTTGATGCTGGTACTGTAGAGAAATGAGTCGCATGTCAACACAAGCACCGAAGTTAACATTAACTTCCTTCAAATGGGCCAACTGGCGGTGAATCAAGGAAGTACAGTAGATACCGACGAAACGAAAATGAGCTCTAACATGGAAATTAAGCGTTTCCGGACACATGTCCACATAACATTTCTTTATTTGTGTATGAGGAATATTTCCTGAAAGTTTGGCCATACCTTTTTGTAACACCCTGTATACATCATAAATATTTGAGACTTGAAAAGGTCTATGGCACCATACAGTGTCATTTAATTAAATTTGAAAAAAAAAAGCTTTAAAAGTTCCACATAAAGAAATCGTAAGCATTACTTTGCAGCACGCTCTCGTAAAAGACAAGATTGTACCGGTAAGTGATATACACACTGTCACATATCACTAGTGAAGTATGTAGTACTAAGACGAGGAATAGCTGACGAGCTGGCTCGTGTTACAGTAGAAGCAGACGCTGCCCTTCTGTCTGGAGAAGCATCGCCTCTGTCATGCGCAAGTGATTACTTGTAGTGACTGCGCTGTCTTGGCCAACAGGCTCTCCGCAGTGATGGATCGCCGGTAATTTGTAAGGCGCGCCCAGGTGCGGCAGCAGGAGCAGCGCGAGGCATCGGCGACGCCGAGGTGGAGAGAGAGCGTTTACAGAGCCGGCGTAGGCGCATAACTCCTGTCAGCGCCGCGGCGCCTTTATGGCGCTGTAAACAGCAATTCCGGTGGGCGCGCGCGCTGCGAACCCGCGATCGCGCTCGAGGGTTACCGTGGGACATCCATCCAGCGGGGGAGGTGTGTGTGTGGGGGCGGGAAGGCGTACCCACCCCCTGGCTTTGTGGCCGCGGAATGGCTGCCGACGACACGGGCCGCGCGGGCATTCACATGCAAATTCTCCTCCCCGGGGTCCGGAACACGCCGCTAAAAAGGACGGCATTATACTCCGTCATGCCACCGGTGATCGACTTTCCTTTGTCGGGCGCCGACCTCCCACTCCTTTCCCGCCCCCTCGCCGCGGCAGATCTCCCTTCCGGCCTTGCCCTGCCGGGCCGGCAAACAACAGCAGCAGCAACGACAACAACACCGAGGGTCCCGGCCACTCCTGCCGAGCGGCCGGTCGAGGGCTTTACGAGCTTCCTGCTCGTGTTTCCTGGAACCCTCAGACAACTCCTCTCGACTCAGTGTTGGATTACGGCTTCGATACGCCCCTCTCTTCTGGGCTAAAAGATGTCTTGTTAATATTTGTGAGAAGGGATTCTGTATTTTCAACAAACTCGCAGAACTGCCAACTCTATACAGAGTAGAAATGGGCAAACTCGTTCATCCTTGGGAACTAGTTCACTGCTGATCGTTCTTTTTTGGGAACCGTTCATTTTTACTCGTTCGCCGTTCATTTGTGCTTGGTATATGGTTCTTATGAAAAACTGAAAACTGGTAGTGTAGGTGACTGAAGGATGGAGGGTACCAAGAGGGGGTACTTGCCTCCCCCCGGGAGTGTAGAGTTTTTATTCATTACAGAATCAGAAGTAATTTCTGTGATTCTGCAGAACCTCTCGTTTAGCCAACCGTAGCCTTTTGTGGCTGATCGCAGAGCAATAATATAGGGTGGTGCACGGAAAACCGGCCCCGAGTACAGACTGCTCGCCAATTAAGGACGATGTGCTGCCCATTACGAGCAGATACAACAAACAGACAAACATGTAATAATTAGGCAGTGAAGAAATAATAAGCTAATCCAAGCAACAATTGCGAAACAATTGATGAAGATGTGTAGAGAGCTGGAGAAGAGAACATGAAAGCCGGCCGGAGTGGTCGAGCGGTTCTAGGCGCTACGGTCTGGAACCGCGCGACCGCTACGGTCGCAGGTTCGAATCCTGCCTCGGGCATGGATGTGTGTGATGTCCTTAGATTAGTTAGGTTTAAGTAGTTCTAAGTTATAGGGGACTGATGACCTCAGCAGTTAAGTCCCATAGTGCTCAGAGCCATTTGAACCATTTTGACGTTGTAAACAATAATCGTTTATACCCTATAAATACTTCACGTTGTGTCTGAGTTCGTAGGCGAAGTAGAGACTTTATGGAAGCATAAAATAAAATGTGGTTTTCTCATACTTGCGTCACACGCTTAGTAAAAATTAGGTTTTTACGTTGCATTATTAAAGTTAATGCAGCAATAATAATAATAATTAAGTTCGCAGTAGTAAAGTTTTTGGTTTGAAAGCTCCTTCTGAACAAATGTTTTTGAGATAATAAGTAAATACGATTTTATGGCAATCTATGGCTTTTCAAATGGAGTGGCACCGCTTTTCCTACTGACCCAAAATGACCTACAACCAACTTTTTTTTCTTCAAAGAAACCAAACTAGCAGGTAATGCAAATTGGAAACAACCAAACTTAAAAATAATTAGAGCCTTCTTAAATGTAGTGTTTTGTATATGAAAGATACACGAAAATCGTTTTATATGAATTTTCTTACAGCAAAAATTAAGCAAATTATTGTAAGTTAGCTGCTAAATCAAGTCGATGAAACCAAAAAATATATGAATAACAAAAAAACTTGCCTTGTTATAAGTATGTCTTCTGCTGTTCATCGATATAATGAAGTGAGCTGATATGGCCTTCTGTAACCTGAAAAGACGTACCAATTACATACAACGTAAGTTTTATGTAATTTACGTAACTATAAAATACTTTTTGATTACCGGTCGTGGACGCTGAATAGCCAGAACCAAGTGCAAGAACAGTTTGGAACACATGTAAAATAGGCGAGCGCAGTGAAAGAAACGAACAACTGGATACTGAACTAAGTAGGAGCAGTCGATAGTCGAACTGAGACAAGTGATCATGCGAAGAACGACGAGTGCGGCCGAGGGAGACCGAGACAGACGAGCTGGAATGAGAACTGCCGAAGTGACCGCCACGACCGAAGTGAACTAGTGAACTACGAACCGATCGTTCCTCGTTCCCGGGAACTATAAGTAGACCGCCGCGACCGAAGTGAACCATGAACCGATAGTTCCTTGGAATTCGTTCCTCGGTCCTTTCGTTCATCTTGGCGAACCGTTCCTTTCCACCCGTTCGTTTGCGAACTACCCATCTCTAATACAGAGTTTATTTTGAGACGCGGAACTGACGGCTTAAGTGCTTGGCGTAAACAACTATAGTCATTTACAGCCGTTTCTTCAAGTAGTACGACAGACGCACTAACGTAACCGAGGCCGGAAAAGTACGCTAGTACGGAAGCTCTCCGCCTAGAAATAACAGTTCAGCACTGTAGCCCGACTTCAGTCTTTCTCTGCTGGCAGCCTGGAGCGCTCCCGCTTCTAATGTGCAAATGGGATTCCGACAGCAGCACCGTCAGTTCTCAGTGAGAGGCTGCAGTAGGAGGTTTGTGTATCTTTTAGCTTTGCGCGTGCGATAAAAATAGTCGAAAGAAGGTCATGGAGGAGACACTATAGGAATCTGTACCAACAATTTCAGAATTTTTCTTTAATTTTTTGGGGAAGTAGCGACTTTTAACTTCGTACATGTTTCGAATAAAATACTGGCGAAATTGCGAAACATACCGTTTTCCGAAGCTTATGTACGTCAGAAGCAATGCGCTAATGCACGAGCTGTTTTAGCAAGCATAGAAAGTAGCAATTTTGTATTTTTAATTTTTTTAATTTTTTTCGGTTTAGGAGTCATTAATCTACTGACTGGTTCGATCATGCCAGCCTTGAATTCCTCACTTGTGCCTACCTCTTCAGCTCACAGTAGAACTTTCACCCTACGTCCTCAATTTTTGTTGGATCTGTTCCAATCTCCGTCTTCCTCTAGAGTTTTTATCGTCCACAATTCGTTATAGTACCGTGCTAGTAAATCTACATTTCTTCAAAGAATCGAATTTACCTCTATAAAACAGATTCCAAAGTCTGATTACTTTACGAATAATGTGTTAAATATATGACTTTATATCTGTAAGCGATAAAATATTTAAGAAAGGTTTGAAATTAAGCTTAAATTTTGCCAGATTATTAATTATGAAGCAGTTATGTAAATATAGTCTAGGTAATTTGCACTCCATTTCAAGTAAAGGCTGCTTTTCCACGCATCTAAATGTTTATGGCGTCATCTCTCCTGAACAATGTGAATACGGTGAAATAATTTAGCAGATGCATTCAGTGGTTTAGAGAGTGCCCCAGAAATGTTGCTAAAAACTTCGAGGAGTCGTAAAGGGTGCCTTGAGGAACTGACCGAAGACTAGAAGTTGTGTCCAGTAACGCCATCCAGCGACGCTACAGAGCTTCTGAGTTGTAATAACTGGCGCCAGTCACTAGGCCAAGCCTCCCTTTCGGCACCAAACGTGACTTCTATACTGAGGCACCATAAGTGGAACGTCTAGTAATGTTTCGTTATTCATTAATCACCAATGATTGCCATGATTGCCAAACGAGAAGATAGAGCTTGCTGCTGCGTAGAAAGGCCGTGTCTCCTATAAATGAGATGTTCTGTTGCCTCAGTGGATGAAGGTTTCGAAATCGATCCACAATTATTTTTCTCCTGGAACTCTCTAAAATATCCAATGTTTTTCGGTGTATGGGAGAGAAATAAACTTGAAATGAAAACTTGTGTCCCAAGCCGTCATTCATAAAGGCAAAAGTGATTCACATTAATAGGAAACAAGGCCTGGTTATGCTGCAGCTAACGCCATCTGGCTAATTACCCTGGCGATCGTAGCAACCAGTCGTGATCACTAAATGACAAAAGAACATTGTGAGATGTCCCGCCTACAGTCCGTCAGCGTGTGAAGTCACGTTTGATGCTGAAGGGGTTGCCTACTGTTAGGAATCGGTGCCTATAATTTAGACGCCCCGTAGCGTCGTTCGATGACGTTTCTGGGCATTGGTTCCTATCTTCAGTTTTTTCTTCAAGACGCCCTCCACTACTCCTGAAGGTTTGTTGCAACATTTCTGGGACATGATGTATTTATATACTGCGTGCAAACTGTGTTGCGAATAGCATTAGCAGTGAAGGAGTAGTAAAATGAGTCACCATGCTTAATACTGAGGTCTAACTGCATGAACAACGTAAATGTGAACTTTTACCTTTCACCTTTCTTTGAGGCTGTCAGTGAGATAGGGTTTCCTAAAGCTTTTAAATTGTGTCTGAAATTTGGTGGAAGTCATTAAATGCTCTAACTCTGAAATACTATATGAATGAAGTCTGAGGGTTTGTAGGCCGCCCGTTTCGCTCCCAAAAAAAAATTTGAAAATTTGTGTGAAGGTCTTATGGAACCTAACTGACATCATCGGTCCCTGAGCTTACGAAATGCTTAATGTAACTTAATCCAACTTACGCTAAGGACAACACACACATACACTCATGTCCGAGGGAGGACTCGAACCTCCGAGGGGGGGGGGGGAGGAGCCGCGCGGACTGTGACAAGACGTCCTAGACCGCGCGGCTATCCCGCGTGGCGCTCCCTTAACACAGTCACACAGTCTCTAGTCGTAATATTTGTCTTATTGTGTTAAAATTTCAACGTAATATTATATTTCAAAACGAGTAGGTTGCGGTTGCATCTTAATTTTTTTAATGCGGTCAGTACTTAAGCCACACATAGATAATGGAATTGTTGTTGCCTCTGGAAGCCGTTAGATATAGAACCTGAAACTGCGTTTCGCGATACCGGTTTAGTAATATAAATAAGTTATTCCACAAAGTCTTCAGTCATGTCCTTCCACACGTTCCTTTCTTTGCGAACTCTTCAGAAAACCTCCTGATTCGTTACCATATTGACCCATTTAATTTTCAACATCCTTCATAGCACTACAGTCACGTTTCAATTCTCTTATTTTCCAGGTTTCCCCATTCTATGGTACATTATCATACAAAGCTGTACCCCAAAATGTACATTCTCTGGAATTTCTTCCTCAGATTAAGGCCACCGATATTTAATACTAGGCGAATTCTCATTGTTTGGAATGCCCTCTTCTCTTGTGATAATCTGTTTCTTAGCTCCTCCTTGCTTCGTCCGTCATTTATTGTTTAGCTTTTGAGATAGCAGAATTCCTTAACTTCGTTTATTTCATGGTTCCGAAATCTGATGTTAAATTTATCGCTGATCTCATTTCAGCTACCTCTCATTATTTTCATCTTTTCGTCGGTTTACTCTCAAACCATATTGTGTACTCCTCAGACTATTCATTTCATTCAAAATTTCCTATAACTCCTCTTCACATTTTGTTCCAGATAGTAACGTTATCAGGGAATATCATCATTGTTATGCTTACAACCTGAATTTTAGTCCCACTATTGAACCTTTATATTATGTCCATCATCGTTCCTTCGATGCACACATTTAACGGTAGCAGAGTACATTCCTGTGTTACGCCCTTTTTAACGAGTATTTCGTTCTTGGTCTTGCATTCTTATTGTTCCCTCTTGGATCTTGTACAAGTGATGTACTTTCTACCTGACTCTCCTCACAGCTTATTCCTTTTTTCTCAGAATCTGGGTAATCCTGCATTACTTTCGAAAACTGCTTCCATGTAGGCAAATCATATGAACGTGTGTCGGTTTCTCTTAAGTCTTACTACCATTATCAATCGCAACACTGAGTATCTTCTCGCAAGTTTTTCCCTTGCTCTCTTTGGGGTATCAGTTCGTTCAGTATTTTTCGAGATATGACATGATACAACTCAAGTCATTTCCCAGAAAGGGTATATTAAGCCACTTCAAAATATTGGTATTAATCTGGACCCAGTTTAAAATAATAGCTGATTTTTACTTGCTTTGAAACACTATTGACATCGGCGCCATATCTGAACTTCAGATTTGTTACGTGATCTTTGTATGAGACAGGGACTCCATAGTGAATTTATATATCGCCGTAAAGAGTGGAGAGCTGTGGCGGCTACCTGCAGACAGCACTTATCGTGAAACTTCCTGGCAGATTAAAACTGTGTGCCCGACCGAGACTCGAACTCGGGACCTTTGCCTTTCGCGGGCAAGTGCTCTACCAACTGAGCTACCGAAGCACGACTCACGCCCGGTACTCACAGCCTTACTTCTGCCAGTATCTCGTCTCCTACCTTCCAAACTTTACAGAAGCTCTCCTGCGAACCTTGCAGAACTAGCACTCCTGAAAGAAAGGATATAGCGGAGACATGGCTTAGCCACAGCCTGGGGGATGTATCCAGAATGAGATTTTCACTCTGCAGCGTGAGTCGTGCTTCGGTAGCTCAGTTGGTAGAGCACTTGCCCGCGAAAGGCAAAGGTCCCGAGTTCGAGTCTCGGTCGGGCACACAGTTTTAATCTGCCAGGAAGTTTCATATCAGCGCACACTCCGCTGCAGAGTGAAAATCTCATTCTGGAAACATCCCCCAGGCTGTGGCTAAGCCATGTCTCCGCTATATCCTTTCTTTCAGGAGTGCTAGTTCTGCAAGGTTCGCAGGAGAGCTTCTGTAAAGTTTGGAAGGTAGGAGACGAGATACTGGCAGAAGTAAGGCTGTGAGTACCGGGCATGAGTCGTGCTTCGGTAGCTCAGTTGGCAGAGCACTTGCCCGCGAAAGGCAAAGGTCCCGAGTTCGAGTCTCGGTCGGGCACACAGTTTTAATCTGCCAGGAAGTTTCATATCAGCGCACACTCCGCTGTAGAGTGAAAATCTCATTCTAGCACTTATCGTGGTAACAACGCAACTTCGGACATTGAACGCCAGGTTGTAACGAATTTAAATCACACTACAGATGGTGCAAGAAATTACTGACACTAGTATTACCCAATAAGGCACACCCAAGCTCCGTCGTGTCTACATTTCTGCCACAGTGGAGGAGAATTGTTAATAATGTGAACTGCAACATCTTAAAAATGGTGCACTGTAACTTGCTACACATCCACCCGCAATTGCTCTGCACTGAACAACAATTAAACACTAACGACCACATTCGTTTGATAATGCTCCTCGAACATTTTGACAACATTTATTCACATTGTAATGTGTGTGAATTCACATTTTGTGTGAATAGCCAATGGCCACTTCAGATTGGGTGCTTTAATTTGTTTTTAGAAAAAAAAATCTAATGTAGTATGCCTTTTCAAACCGTTTTTATTATATAGCTTTCTTGTTTGTCTTTTTTTACACATATTTTATAACTGGCTTTAAACAAACTTCCCGCTGAGCTAGAGACCTGAAATTTTAAACATAGCTCAGAACTTGATGACAAGATAATGGTGTACAGGTAAGAACCAACTACCTGCAATGGTGCAATAGCAGTGGGGAGGGGGGCGTGTGGGGAAGTGCAGTCGAGGTGAAAGGAGCATAACGCAGAGCACCGCCTGTCCAGTTAGACTTCCTGCACTATGGTTGCGCTTAGTGGATTGCGTCACAGCCCCTCGGACCCAATGTGCGTAAACTGATTGGTGCAGAGCAAGTCTGCAAATATCAATTCGATTTACACGTACGCCTCTCTAATGCGTGAAGCAGATTCTACCAAAAGGGCCACAGGTATCACTTGCAACCTGGAAAACAGTTACTGTGACAACAGGATCTACAAGCATCGATATGGCTGAGGGTTGGGGTCAAAAGGGGTTATTACAAAGGAATAGCTTAGGGACACTTGGTGGTACTTGAACCAAATTTGGTGTATATATGTCACAGTGTACTACATTTCTATTAAGGCGCTATCTCGTCTCTGTGTCTATTCTGTACAAATTTTGCAACTGATCTTAAACAGACGTCCCGGTGAGCTAGAAACTTGCAACTTCAGTATTGTTCAGTAGTGGATGACGATGCAGTATTACCTCGCTTCCCGAGTGGTTATTGAAGGAGGGTACTTTACTTACCATCGTTGTTTTCAGATGAGATAGAGTTTGAAACTGTCACCGTAGCTTAGAACTGAATAACAATGTAATAATAACCACTTTCTTTAAAAAATGGTTCAAATGGCTCTGAGCACTATGGGACTTAACATCTGAGGTCATCAATAGAACTAATTAAACCCAACTAAACACATCCATGCCCGAGGCAGGATTCGGATCTGCAACCGCAGCGGTCGCGGGGCTCCAGACTGAAGCGCCTACAACCGCTCGGCCACACCGGCCGGCTAACTCACTTTCTTGTGTGTGGGGAAAGGTACATAGTGTATCGCTGCCATTTCCCCATTTCCCTGTTCCAAATACTTCATGGTAAGTACGGATGCTCTTAAGCCGCCTCACGATCTCGAATCTCACCAGTTCTTACCTTCTCGGTCTTTTCACGAGATTCACGTAGGAAGAAGCACTATATTGGTTGACCCTTTACTTGCTACCTTCTAATATGACCTTTGCTGTCAGAAATGCGTAAAAGTGTCGTCGAAAGTAATCTCCTCTTCCCAAAGATTGCGCCTAATACGCGACAGTGTTGGCGGAACTGAAAATACAACCAGAATAACAAAAGCTGTGTTAAGTGTGAAAATTCGTTATGATAATGAGATCAGGTTGAAAATGTTTCGGCACCATAAACATAACGCATTTTAACCATCACATTTACGCAACCTCTGTTATTGGTTTACTGCCGCTGACGAACTCCGGCGGATGCCTGCCTGATTAAAAATTATCGACCGCTCACCCCGTTCCCTGGCCGAGGAGGGAGGGGTAAATACTGAAACGTGATAATTCAGGTAGATGTGAAAGGGAGCGGGCGCGATGAAATCCATCAGCCGGCCACTAACTCTAACTACTTTGACAGCGTGTCAGACCGATAAATCACACTTCGGCTAAACAGCGGCGCCGGGCCATGGAAACAGCGTGCGGCCAATGTTCCGCGGAACAATACACAAGTGGGACACGCCACTGTAATTTGAATTTATACAACAGTCGAAATGGCATGCGAATTTCGCGTTAGCGGCGAGTGCTCTAAAGAGCGGAACGTCCATCGACGAAAGTGCTGTTTTAAAATCTGCGCCATTAAAACTGCTCTGAATGAAGGAATGACAGGAGTAGTATGAGAAGCTGTATCACAAAGTATGATTTGCAGCAGCATCAGCGAGATTGCTGACGTCTGCATTTACACTTGCATAACGTACACAATTTTTCTCTCGCTTAATATTCATAAGCTTGTGTATTTCCATATCGGTCACAGCTGTTGCAGTTCTTCTCTGGGTAAATAATCAGCTGCCCACTTTGTGTGAACGGACAGTATAGTAATTGCTTTGATGAAATTAACTGTGCATATGGCGTATTTGGCCGGGAGTCCCTTTGGGGAGTTCGGCCGCCTGGTATAAGTCTTTACTTTTCGCGCCATTTCGACGAGTTCCGCGTCGATGATCGTGAGGACAACACGACAGACAGTCCCAGAGTGGAGAAAATCTCCGACCCGGCCGGGAATCGAACCCAGGCCTACCCCGTGGCATTTAGCTACGCCGAGCACTCAGCTACGGTAGCAGACATTGCTTTGATGACGATTCTCTTAAAGTCAGAAATTTGTCTGTGTTAACGTTTTTTCTCACAAGCAAACGACAGCGGATTTTGCTTACAGTGCATGTCTTAAAAGTATTGTAATTATGGAGCAGTCTTTGTTAGAAATTTTGCAGATTGTTCCGGCCATACATCAAGCGCAGGCACGTCGACCTAGAACGACAGAGCAGAGAAGGCGTCAGCCAATAGAACGCTGACTATAAAGACACCACGACAGGGGCGCCGCCTATACGAAGAGAATATAAATGCAGCTCTAGCTAGCCCCGGCCGCGACCGTACTAGAGGACGGGCAGTAGAAGACCAGCAGTGATATAAAGGCTTTAACCGTGGCTTATGAGTTGAATTAATTGCTTGCATGGGCATTGTATATATCGAAGGACATTGATTATTTGCGTGTCGCCATTTGCTTGCGACCCATCATTGTAAGAACGTAAAGTTAAGCACTGTCAATTCAATTTACTGTACCAAACTACATTAATAAGATATGCTTGAATGTTGTCTGGCTATCCGAGGCAACAGCTCCCTAGTCATCCTATATCAGACGAGTGGGCAGGTTCCCACACAGATCACATAATTTCTCCACTTAATCTCCGTAAACCTATATACGTGTACTCTATCTTTTGACAAGATTCATAATTCCGACGTCACGATCTTATCATCGGTAGAAATCTGAGTATCACGCAGATGCTTCTCCATCGAACCAAATACCTGCAAATCTTTCGGCGCTAGGACAAAACTGTGGGAACCCCATCAGCTCAAACGAAGATTATGGATCCCATGGATTATTTACAGTTCCCACATCACTCAGTATAACATTTTTTTATAGTTCATTTATATATATATATATATATATATATATATATATATATATATATATATATATATATATATATATACAGGGTGTTTCAAAAATGACCGGTATATTTGAAACGGCAATAAAAACTAAACGAGCAGCGATAGAAATACACCGTTTGTTGCAATATGCTTGGGACAACAGTACATTTTCAGGCAGACAAACTTTCGAAATTACAGTAGCTACAATTTTCAACAACAGATGGCGCTGCGGTCTGGGAAACTCTATAGTACGATATTTTACACATATCCACCATGCGTAGCAATAATATGGCGTAGTCTCTGAATGAAATTACCCGAATCCTTTGACAACGTGTCTGGCGGAATGGCTTCACATGCAGATAAGATGTACTGCTTCAGCTGTTCAATTGTTTCTGGATTCTGGCGGTACACCTGGTCTTTCAAGTGTCCCCACAGAAAGAAGTCACAGGGGTTCATGTCTGGCGGATAGGGAGGCCAATCCACGCCGCCTCCTGTATGTTTCGGATAGCCCAAAGCAATCACACGATCATCGAAATATTCATTCAGGAAATTAAAGACGTCGGCCGTGCGATGTGGCCGGGCACCATCTTGCATAAACCACGACGTGTTCGCAGTGTCGTCTAAGGCAGTTTGTACCGCCACAAACTCACGAAGAATGTCCAGATAGCGTGATGCACTAATCGTTTCGGATCTGAAAAATGGGCCAATGATTCCTTTGGAAGAAATGGCGGCCCAGACCAGTACTTTTTGAGGATGCAGGGGCGATGGGACTGCAACATGGGGCTTTTCGGTTCCCCATATGCGCCAGTTCTGTTTATTGACGAAGCCGTCCAGGTAAAAATAAGCTTCGTCAGTAAACCAAATGCTGCCCACATGCATATCGCCGTCATCAATCCTGTGCACTATATCGTTAGCGAATGTCTCTCGCGCAGCAATGGTAGCGGCGCTGAGGGGTTGCCGCGTTTGAATTTTGTATGGATAGAGGTGTAAACTCTGGCGCATGAGACGATACGTGGACGTTGGCGTCATTTGGACCGCAGCTGCAACACGGCGAACGGAAACCCGAGGCCGCTGTTGGATCACCTGCTGCACTAGCTGCGCATTGCCCTCTGTGGTTGCCGTACGCGGTCGCCCTACCTTTCCAGCACGTTCATCCGTCACGTTCCCAGTCCGTTGAAATTTTTCAAACAGATCCTTTATTGTATCGCTTTTCGGTCCTTTGGTTACATTAAACCTCCGTTGAAAACTTCATCTTGTTGCAACAACACTGTGTTCTAGGCGGTGGAATTCCAACACCAGAAAAATCCTCTGTTCTAAGGAATAAACCATGTTGTCTACAGCACACTTGCACGTTGTGAACAGCACACGCTTACAGCAGAAAGACGACGTACAGAATGGCGCACCCACAGACTGCGTTGTCTTCTATATCTTTCACATCACTTGCAGCGCCATCTGTTGTTGAAATTGTAACTACTGTAATTTCGAAAGTTTGTCCGCCTGAAAATGTACTGTTGTCCCAAGCATATTGCAACAAACGGTGTATTTCTACGGCTGCTCGTTTAGTTTTTATTGCCGTTTCAAATATACCGGTCATTTTTGAAACACCCTATATATATATATATATATATATATATATATATATATATATATATATATATATATATATATTTGCTTTAAATTTTCGCGTACTGGTACTATATTTTCTGTAGATATAAAGTAAAGTGTACTACACTGGAGTTTCAAGTTCTCTGCATTGTATGTGAGTAATGTATATGAGATACTTTGTAAACTGTTTATTACGCTAAATAATTTTCTGATGACGTTTTGTAGTTAAAAATATTTGTGTGTATAAGTTGTTTATGTTGATGTAAATTTGACAATTTAAGAAATGATCACGCTTAGGAACACTGTAAGAAATAGGTGCTATGTAAAAGCCCGTGTGCTTTTGTTTGAAACGGAAGTGACTCTGTGCTGGTGGAAAAGGTGGCAAGAGCGAACTGGTGCGCTACCTACAGCAAGCGCGGGAAGTAAGCCACACAGCCTGTAGGCAGCAGTGATTCAGGCAACACCCATGTGGAGCAGCAGACGCTTTGCCTGCAAATTTGCACAAAATTGCCTCGGATGAAGACTGCAAACAGCTTAGGGCATAGCTGCGAGTTGTTAGGCTACTGTATGTAAAATTGAACGACGCCAAGAAGAGAAATTGAGCCCATACAGAAAGACACTTGCAGGCCGTACTATGGGAGCGTAGCCGCTATAATTATTGCCCCATCCAAGCCTACAACCACCAGATAAGATTTATTTGTATTTTACTTTTGTGCAGCGTGAACCATTAATTTAAACTTTGTTTTAATAATCATTCTTGAACTTTAAAGAAACTGATTCACCCTGTTATTTCATCCTAATCATACACCTATATCGGGTTCCTTCCTGGTGTTTGATTAATGCGAGTATCCTATTTTACAGACTTATGAAGTGCCAAGTTAATATAAAGAGGCACCATTTAAATTATTTTTCTTAACTAGTGCAAAGTGTTATAGTAAAAGCATGCTTATGTAAAATTCAGAGTGAATCAAAGTTACTAGAATCTGTCAAATGATTATAAAGACTTAGTTCAAAGAATAATAGTTTTTGACAGTAAATTCCGGTAATGAAGAGGTTTTTTGAAGTGAAATGTTAAAAATAAAATGGGTTAGCCTTAGTATCTAATTATTTTAGTATTTAAGTTTCTTGATTATGGAAAGTACTTTTCTAAAGGTCCTTCCTGGCCAAATTTTTTTAGCTTCCTTGAAGTTACCTACTGCTCTTTTTCTCTTTTAAAAACGCAGTGTATAAGGGTGTCGTACAACATTGTTTAAGTAGAGTAATATTTATTTGAGGAAGTAACTTAAACAGTAGCATGAAAGTGGGCAAGATTACTACTTCTGCTTTTCCAATACTTCACTGTTTCATTGCCAGGATAGGCTGGCGACCTGTGGTACATATTTTAAACCACTAAATGAACTTGTAACTGAGTTGTCCTAGCTGCAATGCGATAGTATTCATACTGCGTTTTTTTCTAAACGCTCGGTAAGGTCATGGAAAAGAATTGCTCAGTCTGATTTACTTAACCGTTAGACGCAGCACACGCTAAAATCCTGAAAAAAGGGCTAACTCTCTTGATTAGCTTTTCCTATTAACAGGACTACCACTCCATAGTGTACTTTATTTAGAAACTAAACTAAATTTAGTAAGAGGGCTATGCGTGGCATTATAGAAACAGGGTTTTCTGTTATTTAGGTAAAAGCATACTAAATTACAATACTAGTGGCTGGGTTATACCAGTACTTCCGATCTCGTAACCTATAAATTTATGAATGCAAACTTTGTAATTGGCTACGTTTTCCTTTAAGTACGGTAGTAAGAGTCGAGTTATCTGCTTTACGAAGAAACGAACCATGGCTGAGCCTGTAGAGACTACTGAACCGACCGCTAATTCCCCGTTTCGCATTAAAAAATGGACAGTAATTTTACCTTCTGCCTATGCTCAGATATAGTATACCGTGTCAGGAATGGCAGAATATAATGGCTCAAATAAGAACGCAAATACCTGTGTTTTCTTAAATGAGACGTGAACTAACGTCGCTGCTGTACGGGTGTATAGGGAGAACCATTATAAATCAAGTTCACTAGCCTACTTCATGTCAGAGCCTTTAGTGGTTTTCCCCGTAGTGAAAGTCTTCATCATCACACTAACGGTCGATCCAAAGTACGTCCCTGAAAAACAGGAATTCGAGATAATTCTTCATCCTCTGCCACTGACATCCAGTAACACTCAAACTAGTCTCTTCGTAGAGCAAAGTCTTTTCCTCAAGCCATACTTGTTCCATTCGTAAGAAACGTTTTGGTTCTTCTTTGTGGATCTCCTCAAACTTAACAGTTCTGCTACTTTTTCTCTAAGCATAATCGCTAATCTTTGAAAGCAACGAATCAATCTCCTGAAATATTTTGCACGTTTCCAGTCATTAATTTTTTACGGAATGATTAACGTTTCATAATTGGGACTCACAGTCATGTGAAATTTCTTGAAAGACATCACGTTTACGCGAGTGACTGTTAATGGTTCAAATGGCTCTGAGCACTATGGGACTTCTGAGGTCATCAGTCCCCTAGAACTTAGAACTACTTAAACCTAACTGACTTGAGGACATCACACTCATCCATGCTCGAAGCAGGATTCGAACCTGCGACCGTAGCGGTCGTGCGGCTCCAGACTGTAGCGCCTAAAACCGCTCGGCCACTCCGGCCGGCGTGACTGTTAAACTTTTTGTTTCCACTACTGTAATTTCGGTCTTACACCATTATCAACTGCAGCTGAAATACAAGATGTTTATAAAATATTTTACAAGAATAGTTGTGTATTTTAACATTCGGCCGATTACACAAAATGAAAAATGCAGTTATGTAATCATGTTTACTTACATGTTTTGGCTTAAGCCATATCTATTTTACACAAGCTGACACATTTATATGTCGTTGGCATCTGCTGTCATATACATTCGTAACGCTGCTAAGTAGTGCGAGCACGTATGTCCATATATCGTGAAACAGCACAGTCTGTTCTTACATATGTTCGTTCCATCATCACTAGTAACTTTTGCACTAAACCACAGCAGCGAACTAATGTTTACAGGCTACTGGTAGCCGTTTTGGCGTGTAAACGTATTACAGGTAATATTTTTGTTCTGAGTACAGCGCCATTACAGTCCAACGATTGTACTAGCAAGCATGGAGTTCTGCACTTGTTTTGCGATGTATGGACATGTATTAACATCTACCTGTAAATTTCTACAAGTTTTCAGAGAGCCCTTCATTATATACGTATCATTTACTGAAAAATTCTGAGGTCACTAATAACGTTATGTGGCAGGTCATTCATCCATACTAATTGTATAAATGATGTACGTATCTATGTGTGTTCCACATCTACTCCTAAACCACTGGACCGATTTCAACCAAACTTGGTACACATATCACATAACGTCTGGCGGGAATTACTGTAGGAGTAAGAAGCGCCTATCTGTCAAAGAGGAAGAGGTGGTGGTGAGAACGATGTGTATGTCATGATGAACGATTTCGCAGATATTATTCATCCAGAATTTGAGAATGGGAGCACTTAGTGCCTTGCTACAAAATTAACACATAGTTTCAATCCTATACAAAAGTTTTGCTTGCTGAGAACCAACAAAAAGTGCTGAAAGGCGAATACGTTGGTTGCTTACCGCATTGTCACTGTTTGTGTGGTTAAACCGCCCTACGACGTTTTAATTTATTACGTATTTGCAAATAACTCTGTTCGCAACAGATTTCGCAGGCAGTATACAAATATATCATTGAATGTACCAGAAAAATTATACCATTGTACAACACACTGTTCAGGAGAATTGAGTTCATGGTGACTGAGCTCTGTACAATCGAAGCTGAAGGACGAAATTTGCTACAGATACAGTCGAAATACGTGTGCGAATATTTGTGAAATATGTTACATATATGTACATATGTGGCATGCGCGTACTCTGCCAAAACCGCTGCTAAAATGCTCCCCGTAAATCAGTAGATGGATGTCAACCAAATGTGGTACGCATTTCAGATTATCTACAAAGGAATACTGTCGGCGGTAGAACCAGAAACCTGTGGGGGTGGGGGATGATAAGCTGGAGAGAGAAAGGGGAGAGCAAGAGAGAGGGAGAGATGGAGAGGGGGATGGAGGATACGTGACAGATATAAGAGAGGAGAACATGCGCACAGTGGGGAGAGCAGAAATGGACAGAGAAAGGGAGGATGAGGAGTTGGACAGAGATAGGAGGAGGAGGAGGAGGAGGAGGAGGAGGCAGAGGAGATGGACCGAGAGAGGGTGGAGGACGAAGTGGACAAAGGGACGGGGGCAGGAAATAACCAAGAGAGATGGACTCAGAGAAGACAAGTGGAGGAGATGACGAGAGAGGGCAGAAGCAGATTGACAAAGAGAGCGGAGACGAGTATATGGACAGAGAGCGTGGAGAGCAGCACATGGACAGAGAGAGGGGCGAGTAGTAGATGGGCGCAGAGAAGGACACAAGGAGAGAATGCAGAGTGGAGGAGATGAACGGTGAAAGAAGGAGACGGACAGAGAGGAGGATGTAAGTGATGAACAAAGAGGGAGAAGGAGGAGACGAGCTAGAATCGGCAAAAATACGTGCCTGAGCAATGCCGGGCATTCATGTAGTATACAATATAAACAGTGATGGACCTAACACATTCTTCTGGGTCACGCCTGAAGCTATTGATACATCTATAAATGTCCAAGATGCTACTCCAGGTGAGTGTAAAAAGAATGTGCGCAACGAAGAATAATATACGCTAAAATGAAGACTTGGCCCTGTCTGACTACCCCTTGTAGCACATCTTAGGATCTCTTAATTCTATAAATTACAATCTAAACATAAATGAAAGATTAAGGCAACTAATCACACTACATGATTAACGTTGTTCCTGCTTATACATTTATTGTAGATGAAAAAACCTTTATATTACAAAGTACACATTTCCTAAGTAAAATTACTAATCAATTGCCAAACTCTGCCCCTTTTTATGACTGCGTAGTCTAATATCAATAACGCGAAATGATTGACTTCATCTACGTACCAAACACTAGGAGACACTACTTTGAAAGGTGATCTACGGTGGTGTGGAACCTCAGAGGAAATAAATTAACGTTATCACAGCTGTTTAGCTTTTATATTCCTAAAAAGCCGAAGCAATTTGCGATATCACCATATGTACTGCGTCTGGTGCGTCGAAGTGATGGTTCTCGTACTCGTCTGCGACGATGGAAGAACTCCAGCCACAAATACTCTTTCAAACCCTAGAATGGCAGAAGGTGGTCCTCTAACTAATATACTCTAATACTTTCTTCTCCTCTCTGTGTTCTACAGACGAGAAGCGCGAAGTCCCAGCCACAAGGACGGAGTTCAGATAACGTCTCAACGTAAGTATAGGCAGAGAAAGTGCTCTCAATTACTGAACGCTGCGTACTCAACGACGACTTCCAACCCGGAGGTGAAGTCCAGAATCGTATAGGTTCGCAACAATAGAGTGCCTGACGGTTCTAACTATAAACTTTCCTGAGAGCAAAGACAGCAAGTCCGTCCATACCAACAAAGCTGATATCGAGCGACCGTCACACACGGGCGCTCACAACGGAAAACCACGTCTCTACAGCGCTGGCTTCCAAGTAAGGCTTGGCTCCCCACCATCGTAATTCCGAAAACGAATTATATTCCCGAAACCACGGAATAGTCTCCCTCTCTACGCCAGCCACCATGTTTTAGTCTTTTGTCATACAGCGCGGAAACTTTGCGAAGAAAAACCTATACTCGTACAACGGTACGCTTCTGAGTAAAAATCCTTGGAAATAACCCAGCCTGTGTGGTTTCCGTCCAAGATTTTCAGCGTTTGGAAGTATTATCCGGTTATCCTTCCGGCCCCTGCTACAATATCCGCTAGCCGTCACCCTATTGCGCTCCAGAGCTCAGGTGCCACAGCGTCCATCTAGCTACTTCCTGTATTTAAACAGGACCAACACCTGTGCAGGCCTTCCACCCAGAGCTTGAGTTCTGCCTGCCGTTTCATCTCCTCTGGCATTCCAACCTTTACTAGTATAGACAATCATTCATTACGCCATTTTTATAATAAAGGCACTCCGTCACCTTTCATGCAATAAGCGTTAACAATTATTTACAAGACGTATGTGACAATGTCAGTCTCCTTTATATATTCATACAAACGTTGTACAACCTATCACATGATACCTAATTGTGTTTGTAGATCACGGCAAAGTTTGTGGATGGGTTTTTCTAAGGTGCGAAATCATAGCCACTTTACAGATGATTATCCATTCAAGATACATCTAAAATGCATAATTTTAATTGATTCTAAGAAAACGCTGCTGCATTACGAAAATTACTCGAACGAGGTAGCACAGAACAGGACACTGGTGGAGCAGCATTCGGAGGAATTAGAGTGCAAATCCTCGTCCAGCAATACAGGCTTACGTCCATCATGGTTACTGAAAATCAGTAAACTAAAATACAGAGATTGTTCAACTGAAGACGACGTGGTCGATTACCGTTCCCATCCTTCTTCAACCTTAGGCTGTGCTCCAACTAACTAATATTCGACTGGACGTAAAATCCTTATCTGTGTTCTACATGAGGGATATATTTATGCACCACATTCTCTGAAGCAGGGCAGGACTTGTTTCACAACTTCAAAATATTCTTGAATAAGCACTTTACGATTATCAATATCGCAAGTCTGCAGCCTGAATGTTCCTGGTTAACGCAACTGCGGCTGGTCCCGGCGGAGGTTCGAGTCCTCCCTCGGGCAGGGGTGTGTGTGTGTGTGTGTGTGTGTGTGTATGTGTGTGTGTGTGTGTGTGTGTTTGTCCTTAGGATAATTTAGGTTAAGTAGTGTGCAAGCTTAGGAACTGATGACCTTAGCAGTTAAGTCCCATAAGACTTCACACACATTTTGTTAACGCAACTGTATCCTGGAGCGAGACTCGAAACACTGATCTTATTGTTTGTGGGCAATGCTGTGACTGATTGAGCTATCAACGCACGACCCACCAGTCGCATCTTCAGAGATTTTCTGCCACCGCCTTTCTATCACTTTCGAAACTTCTCAGTGCATCCTCTACATAGCTTGTAACAAGACGACCGTACGAAATTCTCAACACCGATTCGTTTCACCTTGACAGATTGTATAGGGCATGAACAGAAATTTAAAACATGTAAACAGGACCGTTTTCGAGAATATTGCACGGTTTTAGGCGTGCTTATATGTTTTGCATAGTCGAAAATATTCAAGCATTCCGCAGCAGTTTAATAATTGAGAAGACTCACCATTGAATCTCACTGCTAATACTTTTTTTCATTTCCACGTCATTCTAACAACACATTTCTTATGACTACGAAAGTTGTCAATATTAACTGTTTGATTAGTTATTTACATAAAATTTATGCTGAAAAACGAGGAAAAATTGATTTGCTAATGAGTGTGGAAATAAGAAAGAATATAGGAGAACTTTCAATTCAGACAGTATAGCTATGTGATTGGTATTATTGTATCTACATTTGTGACAAGTATAATGTGTAACCTAATATAATAGCGTAATATATAATCTAATATACAACCTATGCAGTAATCAGGATGATAATGATTGCAGATGCATTGAAAACAATAATTATTGTGATGTACACCCCTTGTGATGAACTCCGAGATTTGGTGTGTGTGTGTGATTTTTCAGTGTATCTATTGCAAAACAAACTTTCTTTTCATTCATTAACGGTTCTCGTTCATCACACAACTTATAGGCGTACCGCGCATACCGAAGCCTCAGAATACTGATACAGACGACCGTTAGTGCACGACTGATTGAATTTTTGTGCAGTCTTGTTTAGAAGCTATGTCTCTTTTCTTTTCCATGACGAAGGTGCAGTTTTGTGGTACTTTTATAAGACCTGCCTGCAAAAATAAACATCGCTAGGATGCACCATCCGGGTACATTTCTGAGATGTATATTTAATACTGAAAAGTTATCAGAATTAAGTGGGAATGAAAAAAAAAATTACCGGTAGTCAGATCCGATCCAGGGACATCACCCCTATGAAACTAACGGCTTACTCACCCACCTGTGGGCTGTTTGGAAGCTAATGACCATACGAAGTATATAAGGATGGCTGAAGTTTTCAAACTCTAAAACGGCTGAGAGTTGCTTCTTCCTGTTTACGTATGTTGGCTCAAAATGGTTCAAATGGCTCTGAGCACTATGGGACTTAACTGCTGAGTTCATCAGTCCACTAGAACTTAGAACTACTTAAACCTAACTAACCTAAGGACATCACACACATCCATGCCTGAGGCAGGATTCGAACCTGTGACCTTAGCGGTCGCGCGGTTCCAGACTGAAGCTCCTAGATCAGTCTAATCTAAAAGCCGTAAATTCAACTAAATACCTAGGTATTACGATAAGGAACAACTTAAATTGGAAGGAACTCATAGAAAGTGTTGTGGGGAAGGCTAACCAAAGACTGCGTTTTATTGGCAGGACACTTAGAAAATGTAACAGACCTACTAAGGAGACTGCCTGCACTACGCTTGTCCGTCCTCTTTTAGAATACTGCTACGCGGGGTGGGATCCTTACCAGATAGGACTGGCGGAGTACATCGAAAAAGTTCAAAGAAAGGCAGCACGTTTTGTATTGTTGCGAAATATGGGAGAGAGTGTCACAGAAATGATACAGTATATGGGCTGGACATCATTAAAAGAAAGACGTTTGTCGTTGCGACGGAATCTTCTCACGTAATTCCAATCACCAACTTTCTCTTCCCAATGCGAAAATACACTCCTGGAAATGGAAAAAAGAACACATTGACACCGGTGTGTCACACCCACCATACTTGCTCCGGACACTGCGAGAGGGCTGTACAAGCAATGATCACACGCACGGCACAGCGGACACACCAGGAACCGCGGTGTTGGCCGTCGAATGGCGCTAGCTGCGCAGCATTTGTGCACCGCCGCCGTCAGTGTCAGCCAGTTTGCCGTGGCATACGGAGATCCATCGCAGTCTTTAACACTGGTAGCATGCCGCGACAGCGTGGACGTGAACCGTATGTGCAGTTGACGGACTTTGAGCGAGGGCATGTAGTGGGCATGCGGGAGGCCGGGTGGACGTACCGCCGAATTGCTCAACACGTGGGGCGTGAGGTCTCCAAGTACATCGATGTTGTCGCCTGTGGTCGGCGGAAGGTGCACGTACCCGTCGACCTGGGACCGGACCGCAGCGACGCACGGATGCACGCCAAGACCATAGGATCCTACGCAGTGCCGTAGGGGACCGCACCGCCACTTCCCAGCAAATTAGGGACACTGTTGCTCCTGGGGTATCGGCTAGGACCATTCGCAACCGTCTCCATGAAACTGGGCTACGGTCCCGCACACCGTTAGGCCGTCTTCCGCTCACGCCCCAACATCGTGCAGCCCGCCTCCAGTGGTGTCGCAACAGGCGTGAATGGAGGGACGAATGGAGACGTGTCGTCTTCAGCGATGAGAGTCGCTTCTGCCTTGGTGCCAATGATGGTCGTATGCGTGTTTGGCGCCGTGCAGGTGAGCGCCACAATCAGGACTGCATACGACCGAGGCACACAGGGCCAACACCCGGCATCATGGTGTGGGGAGCGATCTCCTACACTGCCGTACACCACTGGTGAACGTCGAGGGGACACTGAATAGTGCACGGTACATCCAAACCGTCAGCGAACCCATCGTTCTACCATTCCTAGACCGGCAAGGGAACTTGCTGTTCCAACAGGACAATGCACGTCCGCATGTATCCCGTGCCACCCAACGTGCTCTAGAAGGTGTAAGTCAACTACCCTGGCCAGCAAGATCTCCGGATCTGTCCCCCATTGAGCATGTTTGGGACTGGATGAAGATCGTCTCACGCGGTCTGCACGTCCAGCACGAACGCTGGTCCAACTGAGGCGCCAGGTGGAAATGGCATGGCAAGCCGTTCCACAGGACTACATCCAGCATCTCTACGATCGTCTCCATGGGAGAATAGCAGCCTGCATTGCTGCGAAAGGTGGATATACACTGTACTAGTGCCGATATTGTGCATGCTCTGTTGCCTGTGTCTATGTGCCTGTGGTTCTGTCAGTGTGATCATGTGATGTATCTGACCCCAGGAATGTGTCAATAAAGTTTCCCCTTCCTGGGACAATGAATTCACGGTGTTCTTATTTCAATTTCCAGGAGTGTATTTTGTTGACACCAACCTACATAGTGAGGAACGATCACCAAGATAAAATAAGGGAAATCAGAGCTCGTACGGAAAGATAAGGTGTTCGTTCTTTCTGCGCGCTATACGAGATTGGAATAATTGACAATTGTGACGGTGGTTCGATGAACCCTCTGCCAGTCACTTAAATGTGATTTGCAGAGTATCCATGTAGATGTAGATGCCTAGAACCGCTCGGCCACACCGGCCGGCGTTTACATATGTTGAAGTGCTAGTCGTGCCTTACGCATCCTGTTAGTATGAATCACATTGGTGAGAGGGACGTTCGTACGGTTCCCTTGTAAGCCATTTAACCACAATTTTTTTCCTAGAACTGTTAGTCCAGCAACTTTGGAGCCAAGAATTGAATGGGTGAGAGGTACTGGCGAACTGAGCAAGTGAAGGCGGTGGTAAGCCGTACTTCCATATAGTGGCATAACAGGCCCTTCCCCACCAAGATCACTGCACTTCTGTTTCATCCCCATCGCTGTTTATTCATTTATTGAGATCAACATGACATTGCAATGAAGCAGCATATGCAAACATCAATAACAGTTTTGCCGTACGATAGATTTCAAAACATGGAAAGCATACAAACGAAATCACAAAAACACCACATGAAAAAGTGGTTCTACCTATTAGACGAAAACAAGAATGCAAATGTCACCCTAACAGTGACAGGAAGATGTTATGGAACAATTCAGCCGGAATATCGTCACGAATTCCTTTCATGTATTTCACCCCTCGCCTTTTCTATTCTAGCCTCACCAAATTTTTCCATTTTCCTTCTTCTTCTTTTTTTTCTTCTTCTTCTTCCACTTTTACTTGTTCGTTTTTCCCCTCCTACTTCATCCATGTTCTTTCCCTTTAACTTTGCCTTACTCATTTTGTCAAGATATTCCCCCCCCCCCCCCTCCGGCCCCCTCCCTCACCATTCCCACGGAAACGGCGTCCTGGGAGAGAGCTCTGGCTGCCGTGCCTTAGTTACGCCACTACATAGCTCAGTCAATAAGATCAGTGTTCCCGAAAGTCAACAATCCGAGTGCCGGTTACCCGTCTGACTTAAAATTTAAAATTGACAAGCAGTTCTAAAACGGCTCCCATGGAGGATAAAGATTAATTTTGTTTCTTCTGTTCGCTATCAGTTCCAGTAACTGTTCGCGTTGAACAAGTATTAAAAGAGGGTGGGGTCTAAAATAGCC
This sequence comes from Schistocerca piceifrons, assembly GCF_021461385.2. Taxonomy (NCBI): domain Eukaryota; kingdom Metazoa; phylum Arthropoda; class Insecta; order Orthoptera; family Acrididae; genus Schistocerca; species Schistocerca piceifrons. Next base: position 207,770,856 of record NC_060138.1, read on the forward strand.
ATTGATTAACAAATTACAGTCTGCTGCTTTGTTTAAATGATTTCTGGTGAATTTTGAATAGGCTCCTTCAAGGAGAAGACCAATTTTCCTCACTTGCCTTGCCTAATAAAACTAGTGCTCTGTCCTGAATGGCTACAACGTCGACGGGAGAATGAACTCGGAGCCCCTTTTTGTACACAAGGTTATTACAAGCCTTTAGATGGAAGTCGCGGCTGCGGAAAGAGCCCGTATTGTTCTGAAGCGATTCTCGGACAACTCCACAACGCGCGGCCAGTACTGTCAGCTCGGCATTCAATTTGGCGGTGTCCGGGACAGCCTGCAGTCACTGCATGTGGCCGTTGACCCACTTTGGCCGACAGCGTCCGTAAGGTTGGGAACTTTAAATGTGTCAATGCTTTGTTTGCCTTTCAAGTCAGGGCAGAATGGCGGCAGTAAATTGCGCTCCGCGAGTGCCAACGTCACGGTGGTCGATAAAAACGGAGCGGCAGTGGCCCACAGAAACCTCGGAGCACTGGCAACTCGCGTTCCGGTCACCGCTACCACACACACACACACACACACACACACACACACACAACGTAAATGTCCTCTGTCAGTCCCAGAAGAATCACCTCAGGCAGCAATCGATGTACAATGAAGGCTTTCACGACCGGATGTTTCAGCTGTCGAGAATTCTTCCGGGTTGTATGGCCGTGGTCCATGGAACTGTTCTGTCCCTGATGTTTCGACCAAGGCTACGTTTGACATCTTCGGAGGTGCTCCTGGTTGTGCTGAGTCTTGCCGACTGACAAGTCGGACGTCAAAGAACGGCCTGAACACCGTGGAAAGTGGACGTGATCTGGATTTCACGTGATTGCAGAGATAAACCTTGTCAAAGATAAAACATAACTATTGATCATAGTACGTCAAAGATAAAAACTTCTCATCGGTTCGTTAGCGCCACTGTCCATATATCGCTGGGTTTTATAGCTTCTTTTTCCTGTTAAAATTATCCCCATGTTAATATACCTCGACGCCGAGTTAAAACATCTAAAGCAAGCTTTTGAGAAGAATGGGTACTCTAGTAAGGAAATAAATAGAGTTTTGCTACCAAATAACAGGAGGGCTAAGAACAACGATAGGACACAGCGATGGGAGAACACGGTTTCTCTAGCCTTCAACAAAAAAGGAACGGATGAAATCGGCAAGATTTTAAGGAAACATAACGTTCGACCAACTTTCTGATCAACTGAGAAAATAGCCCAAGTACTTCGTTTCGTTAAGGATAAACGTCCCCTCTGTCTGCAAGTGGTGTATACAAGAATACGTATACATGTGGTAGAGTCTAATTTGGAACTACAAAGAGAAGTATGAATAAACGGTTAAAGGAACATAAAAGTCTTTGCCGACTAGGGAAAACAGACAGCTCAGCCGAGGCGGAACATGCTCTGCATTCGGGTGATCACGTAGTGAAATTTTCGGAAACTGAAGTTTTATGTACCATGACGAAGTATTATCCACAGCTATAAAGAGAAGCCATCGAAATATAGAAACATGGGGATAATTTTAACAGAAAAGAAGAAGCTATGAAACTCAGCGACAGTGGCGATACAGAATCGATGAGAAATTTTTATCTTTGACGTACTATGATCGTTAGTTATATTTTATTCTTGAAAAGGCTTATCACTGCCATCACGTGAAATCCAGACCACGCCCACTTTCCACGATATTTAAGCCGTTCTTCGACGTCCGACTCGTCAGTCGCAAGACTCAGCACAACCAGGAGCACCTCTGAAGATGTCCAACGTAGCTTTGGACGAAACGTCAGGGATAGAAGAGTTCCATGGACCACGGCCATACAATTCGGAAGAATTCTCGGTAGCAATGGATGTCCACCTGTCACCGAATGTTCTTGTTAAAATGGGCATCTACCTGTCCTGACCTAGAACCACGTTTCAGGTTCCTCCCATAAAACGCAATTAGCTTAGCCTCTTAGGTTAATCACAATGATTCTGGTCGGACTACTCACAAAAATTATCGAAAAGTAGGGGAATTAGCGAGCTACATAAGTAACTCTCATAGACTGACTATACAAGTTGAGACATGAAATAAAGCCGTAAGTTTAGGGTATGGCCTCGCACGGAGAACATTGTCTCGTCGGTGATGATCAGTTTATTAGAACAGAAAATAATTACTCTGCTATACTGTGCGTTTGGCAGAGGTACTGTAGCAGAGCCGGGGAGCAGAACTTGCCTCGCCGATTCCGTGCTTTCAGCGGCCAGCCTTAACCGCGTCGCTAGCTGTTCGCTCGGTCGGAACGGCGAGCGCTTGTTTAGGTATGCAAACTCTGCTGCCGACAGTCGCCAACAAAACAAAAAGGCCAAAATCCCTCCCCTGCAGACTCCAACGAGGCAGACAACAACACCGAGTTGCAATTACGTCAGTCATGTTGTGAAGAACGCCGGTGAATGTTAATGGCCGCTTTAGACTTGTTCGCAAGCAGTGCGCGAACACCGACTGGCCTGTTGACTAGACGAAGTGACCTTTTGGTCCTGTCCGTCCCTAAAACTTCAGCATCAGTGGCTGTTTTAGGTGTGCGTCTGACATTGAAGTTCACATGTCGTGTACCTAGATGAACTTAGTATTTCGTTTGAAACACCTAATTACCGCTTACGTCTGTCCGTATATACTATTACACGCTGTTATCATTTCTTCTTTGTACTATTTCTGAGCACAGTCGATTCGTCGCAAGCAAACGGCATGAAGCGAAAAGTGCAACTGCACAGACAGCCATAATCTTTCAAAAAATGTGCACAGGCTAGAGAACTGTACCTAGGTTGTTGGAGTGTAGACGCCAATCTAATATGATAATTAATACGTAAACTTAAATTACTTTTTGAAACTGTGAAGCAACCATGGATAATATAATAAAAGCTAAACTCCGAATTGGCCTCGGACCTACCGTCTACCCTATAAAAAATGTCTCTGAGCAGTATGGGAGTTAACATCTGAGGTCATCAGTCCCCTAGAACTTAGAACTACTTAAACCTAACTAACCTAAGGACATCACACACATCCATGCCAGAGGCAGGATTCGAACCTGCGACCGTAGCAGTCGCTCGCTTCCACACAGTAGCGCCTAGAACCGCTCGGCCACTCCGACTGGCGCCGTAGGCAGGGATAAAACACGCAGAGTGAAAAGTTATCCAATACTTGTACATAAACCAAACAGCAGTTGGAATTGTAGAGGACATAAAAGGGAATCACTACTTCAGAATGGAGTCAGACAGGGTGGTAGTCTACTCACGACGTTATTGAATCTGTACACTCAGGAAACAGTACAGAAAACCACAGAGAAATTCGTAAAAGGAATTACATTCCAGGGAGAGGAAATAAAAACGTTCAGGCTTGCCCGTGACATTGCAATTCTGTGAGACTATCTAAAGGGCTTGAAAGATCTGTAGAACAGAATGAATAGCGTCTTGAAAAGGGTTTTTTTTTTATCATCAGTCTACTGACTGGTTTGATGCGGCCCGCCACGAATTCCTTTCCTGTGCTAACCTCTTCATCTCAGAGTAGCACTTGCAACCTACGTCCTCAATTATTTGCTTGACGTATTCCAATCTGTCTTCCTCTACAGTTTTTGCCCTCTACAGCTCCCTCTAGTACCATGGAAGTCATTCCCTCATGTCTTAGCAGATGTCCTATCATCCTGTCCCTTCTCCTTATCAGTGTTTTCCACATATTCCTTTCCTCTCCGATTCTGCGTAGAACCTCCTCATTCCTTACCTTATCAGTCCACCTAATTTTCAACATTCGTCTATAGCACCACATCTCAAATGCTTCGATTCTCTTCTGTTCCGGTTTTCCCACAGTCCATGTTTCACTACCATACAATGCTGTACTCCAGACGTACATACTCAGAAATTCCTTCCTCAAATTAAGGCCGGTATTTGATATTAGTAGACTTCTCTTGGCCAGAAATGCCATTTTTGCCATAGCGAGTCTGATTTTGATGTCCTCCTTGCTCCGTCTGTCATTGGTTATTTTACTGCCCAGGTAGCAGAATTCCTTAACTTCATTGACTTCGTGACCATCAGTCCCGATGTTAAGTTTCTCGCTGTTCTCGTTTCTACTACTTCTCATTACCTTCGTCTTTCTCCGATTTACTCTCAAACCATACTGTGTACTCATTAGACTGTTCATTCCGTTCAGCAGATCATTTAATTCTTCTTCACTTTCACTCAGGATAGCAATGTCATCAGCGAATCGTATCATTGATGTCCTTTCACCTTGTATTTGAATTCCACTCCTGAACCTTTCTTTTATTTCCATCATTGCTTCCTCGATGTACAGATTGAAGAGTAGGGGCGAAAGGCTACAGCCTTGTCTTGCACCCTTCTTAATACGAGCACTTCGTTCTTGATCGTCCACTCTTATTATTCCCTCTTGGTTGTTGTACATATTGTATATGACCCGTCTCTCCCTATAGCTTACCCCTACTTTTTCAGAATCTCGAACAGCTTGCACCATTTTATATTGTCGAACGCTTTTTCCAGGTCGACAAATCCTATGGAAGTGTCTTGATTTTTCTTTAGCCTTGCTTCCATTATTAGCCGTAAAGTCAGAACTGCCTCTCTCGTCCCTTTGCTTTTCCTAAAGCCAAACTGATCGTCACCTAGCGCATTCTCAATTTTCTTTTCCATTCTTCTGTATATTATTCTTGTAAGCGGCTTCGATGCATGAACTGTTAAGCCGATTGTGCGATGAATATCCACAAAAGCAAATGAAAGGTAACGGAATGTAGTCGAATTATATTCGGCGATGCTGAGGGAATTGCGTTACGAAACGAGGTGCCAAAAGAAGCGGATGTGTTTTGCTATTTGGGCAGCAAAATAACTGACGAAGGCTGAAGTACAGAGGATATAAAATGCAGACTGGTAGATTGGCAAGAAAATCATTCCTGAAAAAGCGAATTTTTTTAACATCTATAAGACATGTAAAGAGTTAGGAATCTTTTAAGAAGGCATTTGTGTGGAATTTATCCTTTTATGTGTAAGTAAAAAGAGAACAGAAGATTCTGAAATGTGGTGCTAATTAAGAATGCTAAAGAATGTGTGGGTAGATTGAAGAGACCCAGTACAGGAGTGGTAGGCTTATCTTATAACCCGTTCCCCTTTTTTTTTAGGCAGTAAGTGATATGTGGACAGAGATTACCGGAATAAGATGTATACTTTCCAACACCTACAACCACCTCCACCGCACAACCACCCTTGTAAATCAATTGCCACCATCACGCAACATTGAACACTACAGATTCAGCATTAGCGTTCATTGTTTCCGATTATGTTTATATCACCCCCTTACCATCCACACACTGATAATCCACAATTCTCTAGTAATGAACCGATTTCTAAAATATCATCGATCATCCCAGCAGCACCGAAGACTATAGTCTCGAAACTAATAATGAACGTAATTTGTTATTTGAGTATGTTACCTCATTCCAACCCCCTTTTCTGCTCCTGGCGAAGATAAGGGTGCTTAGCTTCCCTCATCCCTCCCGTCCCCAAAAATGAATTCTTTTCGGATTTTAAGCTACATTCGTACGAAATTTGGTTTACAGTCAGTTTCTGGGGCTATTCCACGCATAGATACCAACTATTCACAGCATAGTAACGTACTGTAAAAAAATATTTGCTATAGATCAGCGAACGTAATGTACACAACTTTATACTCTCTTACGATGTTTGTTGTGAAGGATCAGGCGCAGCTTGACTACAGTCGTTACACTCACAAATATAACACTAAAAACAAATATAGCTTCCACTATCTACTTCTTAACCACACTCCTTCACAGAAATTAGCAAATAATGCAGTCTTAAAATTTTTTCACTACTTTCCGTGTGGATTAAAATGTCCTAGCAAATAATGAAAGATTTTTGAACAAACTGAAAGCATTCCTAGTTAATAATTTCGTCTACTTCACACGCAAATTTATTAGTTAGTAAGTAAGCAGTTGGCATGCACTAATGAAATTTTGTAGTGGATTACGATAAATGGCTAGCATTTTCATAGATAACATGTCTACTACTTGCAAACCAACTGATATGTTTGACATTATGGCGAGTTGTACGCAATGTGATTAACGGAATATGCAAGAAGTTACACTAATGGTATCCATCCATCAGAGTCCAAGGACTTATCAGACGTCTCATATGCGTAAACGGAAGTTTACTTTACCTAATGAAAGGCAATGTGGTGAAATGGTGTCAGTCAGGCAGTTTGTTGTGACTGTGAACCTTTTCGCAAACAAAACAATGAATTATTTGCTTCTGACTGAGGTTTAATGTTTAATTCGTATCACTTTGCTTGCTCTACGCGTTGTCTCGGTTTTGTCAGCATTAAGTACATTTGGCTTTTAAGCTTCAACAGCTTTCGTTTTTCAGATTAAATTATCGGTATTCAGATCCATCCATTATACAAGCAACGATTATTCACTGTTTTTGTCAAAACACACTCAGAATCGTTGTGCCATCATCAGACACTATTTCTGTATCAGTCTGTGAATTGCATGATCAAGTAATGAATAATGTAACCAAAGTAAGCCGAAAATATTTTAAGTGATTTTTACCATGTTCTCGCACGGCATATAATCGTTGCTGTCGCCCTTTGCAACCAACAGATTCTGCAATTACTGAAAATTGTATCTCCATATCTCCATCGCACATTCAATGGTGAAAGATAAAACAATAGTTTTGGCCACAGTAACATCTTTTTGAGAATTCTTCTTCTTCTTCTTCTTCTTCATCTGCTTTCACGGCCACTTCAGTCACTCATTTTCTGAGTTTCGTTTCCAGTAACTTTTCTTTCCGAATCATCTGACATTTTTGTAGTTCTTCGTCTGTAAATACTCTATTTTGTCTATGTCATTTGTCAGTTTTTAGTTTAAAGCTTATCTTTATGTTTTAAATTTCCTAAAATTTTCTGTTTTGTATTGCAAATCGTCCAGTGTTAATTCTAGTTCCTGTATATCCTCCATAATTTCTTTTATCCATCCTACTTGTTGCTTCATTTTCCCGAGTTTCTCTATAGCTTTCCTCGGTAATGCGGTTTGTGGTATCCTCATAATATGAACAAAGAGAGACTCTTTTCTCCGTATAGTATCTGTAATGAGCTCCAGTTTGCTGTGTACAGCTTCATTTTGCGCTTCCCTAATTGTCTATGTTTTTGATGTTCCTTATTTATTCATATTCTAGCTGTTCTTCTCTCTGCCTTTACGATTTTGTCTGTTTCGTTCTTCTGAGTAACGTTGAACGAGTTTCACTTCCATATGGCACTTTTGGTTGAGCCATATTCCTGCAAGATTGTAATTTAGTGTTGATAGATACAGAGTTTTTGTTGCATATAGACCATGTTAATGTAATGGCGCTTTTTCTTTCAAATTATATGTCATATTTGCATCTAGGAATTTAAATTGTTTCACTGTTTTCACTTTCCTGCTATTTAATGTTATGTGGTTGCTTACTAGTGTATCTGCTACCAATATCTGAGACTTTTCGAGTGATAGCTGGAGTCCTACTTTTGGTATTATATTTTTTACGCTAGTTATTTGATTTCTGGCTTCCTGAATACTATGATGTAGTAAAATTAAGTCATCTGAGAACCCCAAACCATCTAAGTTTATTTGATTTTTCTTAACTCCAGTTCTTATGCTTTTAGGATTCTCCTTGAACCATTCCCCAGTCACGTATTCCAGATCACAGCTGAAAAGAAATGAGATAAGACATTCCTCGTCTTAATCGCACACGGCTCAGATACTTCGCCTCTGAAATTTACTTTAGACTCGATTTTATTAGATTTAATTTTATCGTTCTTATTGATTTGGGATGGAGTATGAAATTCTTTAAAACCTTAATCATAAAATTTTGAAGTCTACTACCGTTCTAACTTGTTTTTGTTTTCTTTTGTAGTAATCCATTACCAGTCTCCGTAATAATCCATTACCAGTATCCGTTCTGTACGCCTACTCCATGGCCTAAGTCCTACTTGGTATTTCGTAGTTCCTGCTGACGGTGATCTTGACTTTCCATTATCAAAGACTCCTTAGAAATACGTATGGCGGAAAGTCTGATGAATTGTGATAGTTGGATAATGCGTGTACCTCACCATTTCCCCGATTTTATCGAAACCAGAGAAAGACGATGGCTCCTAAGACAGCTGACAATGAGTTTTGCAGTTTTCCACCGGAGAGGGCGCTGCCACCTGGGTCATATGGTCAGTGAGTCAGCACCTTCTCAAGTCATGCGCGGAATGCTCACGGGACGGAATATCTTCATCAGTCTTCAATAGCTCACCCGAGGGTGACTGACAGCTGTCCAGTCAAAATATCATACAGTAAAATGAACGACGACTGGTTGCGAGCCCGAAACTTTTATGCTGAAATATATTCGGGCATAAAGGGAATGGTTCTCGTTTGCATACCAGACGGACTCGAATTCCCGTAACTAGACATATACATATTACGTCACACGTTAGTCATTTTCTCTTAATTTATGGAACACAAAGGACGTACGTAACCGTCCAAACGTAAAAAAAAAAAATGGTTCAAATGGCTCTGAGCGCTATGGGACTTAACATCTGAGGTCATCAGTCCCCTATAACTTAGAACTACTTAAACCTAACTAACCTAAGGACATCACACACATCCATGCCCGAGGCAGGATTCGAACCTGCGACCGTAGCGGTCCCGCGGTTCCAGACTGTAGCGCCTAGAACCGCACGGCCACACAGGCCCGCAAACGTAAAAATGTTTTGACTGTTTACCTCACAAATCTCATAGAACCACTTTTTTAACGGTACTCTTGCTATTATTGGATTTGTGAACCTTTTTTTAAATACTGTACTCAATATTTCAGACATTACTTTTCGATCCTTTCACTATTATTGACACCAAGTACCATTCCGATGATCAACTTGTGTTTAGAAATTTTCACAGTTAATATACATAATGTATGTTTTGTGGAACATAAGTTTTCAAGTGGCACCTTTAAGCTTTAATTATCGAGCACTGACTGATTAATAATATAGTGGCTATCTTGTCTGAATACCAACTGCAAACCAACTGATAATCACTTCATGAAAACCTGATTGATTGCATCATTACTGCTGGGCCTTGCCCCACTGAGCCTATGTGCGCGACAAATTGTAAAATAGTAAAATACAGGATAATTACATTTTAACTATTAACTCAAAAGACGGAAACAATAAAAGACACAAAGGTGCAATAGCACAGAAGTAAGTTGTTTTACGAAAAAATGTATAACTAGAAAATGACAAAATAGTAGCTACCATTTTGTGAGAGTGTAATTTCTACGTGCGCGTGGATTTAAAAAATGTGCCAAGAATTTTCCAGACACTGAAATATTATAATTTGAATAATTAACATATGAGCATGACATTTTAGGAAAAGTAGATGTTTCCATAAACTGATAAATCAGATCAACTAAACCGTGGTGCTGCATTTTGGAAAGATTTACATTTTGAGATTGGAAAATCATAGAAGACGATTTTCCTAAATAAAAATAACTCCTGAAACACGAAATATTTGAAAAGAAAATAACACGTTTATTGAACAGTGGGAGATGAGGGGTCTGGAATAAGATACGTGTCTCTTGAAATCAACAGTTTTTAGTATAACTGCGTATTGGCGTGCACGATATATATATATATATATATATATATATATATATATATATATATATGCATCGTAAATTATGAACATTTTTTTAAACAAAATATTGCCAAATGAACCAAATTCCTGCGAGAGCACACATGCCTATTGGGGAAAGCGACTGTAGGATTCAACATAGCCTGAGAATTATACACGGCCTTTTGTTAAATGTCTTGGAAGACTTGGAAATTTTCTTAGAAAATAAGAAAAAGAAACAAAATATACTAAACGAACAAAATGAATTTAATTTACAAGAATTCTTCCAGTTATTCGACGAAGTGCTAAAGAGATGCAGCCTGGACATAAAATCTTCGATATTAACAAAACAAAAATATTTTAAGAAACTGAGATTTTGAATGTACATTTGTAAAGAAATTTTTAAAGAAATATTATCTGCAATATATTTTCAAAGGTACCGCAAATATTAAAGACGTATTTTTTTCAGATTTATTTGACAGATAATCCAGCGCAATCACATGCAAGAATGAAGTGTGTGTATACATGCCCGTAAAAGTGGCCACTGAAATAGAATAGCATTACTTTCGGTTGCAATACAAATTTCGTAACAATTATCGGTAGTTTAGCACAGTTTGATGGTAGCGTAGCAACTGAAATACAGTGGTTTTTCGCAGGTTACATTAGAACCAATGAGTATAAATGTAGCACCTTATCTCGCTCAGCCGGCCGAAGTGGCCGTGCGGTTCTAGGCGCTGCAGTCTGGAACTGCAAGACCGCTACGGTCGCAGGTTCGAATCCTGCCTCGGGCATGGATGTGTGTGTTGTCCTTAGGTTAGTTAGGTTTAAGTAGTTCTAAGTTCTAGGGGACTAATGACCTCAGAAGTTGAGTCCCATAGAGCTCAGAGCCATTTGAACCATTTATCTCGCTCAATAAGATCACTACTTTATCTTTGTATAAAGATTGTCATGGATGTTGCAAGTACTGTAGTACAGTCAATTTAAACTTTGGTGCTGTCAATGTACTCGGCCAACTGCTGTATTTAAAATGTAAGTTACCTTTATGTTCTTTTATGACAGTGTAAGATTCCATATTGCCACTCTTTGTATATTTTACACTGTACATTTCAGAGTGTCTGATAATGCTCCTGTTCATTTAAAGAACGAAACCGGTCAATAAATAATTCTGCGAGTGACTTGCGAGTGTCGTGAATAACTTAAATCACTATGCAGCTGTTATCAGTAATCGTTAAATTACAATGTGAATAATGTGTGGATAAGTTTTTACTCTTTTATGCAACTACGGTGTAAGCAGTAATTAATAAAATTATGTTCTTAATACGTAGAATTGGAGCATATGGAGGTATGCATTCTAGACAGTCATGAAGGTATCCAGTTGGACTCGTGGTGACAAAAATATTCCTTGTCGCCAGAATTTATTCAAACTACAGTTTATGACGAGGCTGCGTAGCAGCATTCATAACACCTCTCTCTCTTTCTCTTCTCTCTCTCTCTCTCTCTCTCTCTCTCTCTCTCTCTCTCTGTCTCTCTCTCTCTCTCTCTTTCTACTACATCTACATCTACGGGTCTTCCCTACATTTCACAAGTAAGTCCCTGGCAAAAGGTTCATCGAATCAATTTCAGACTATGTCGCTACCCTTACATTATCGAACGGGAAAAATGATCATTTCCATATTGCCGTGCGATATCTGATTGATTGGTTGGTTGATTTGGGGGGAAAGGTACCACACAGAGAGGTCATCGGTCCCATCGGATTACGGAAGGATGGGGAAGGAAGTCGGCCGTGACCTTTCGAAGGAACCATCTCGGAATTTGCCTGATGCTATTTAGGGAAATGACGGGGAACCTGAAACAGGATGGCCGGACGCGGGTTTGAACCGTTTTGAAACGTCGCCCTCCCGAATGCGAGTCAAGTGTGCTAACCACTGCGCCACCTCGCTCAATGCGAGATCTGATTCCTCTATTTTATTACATGATCATTTCTCCCTACATAATTGGATGCCAACAAGGTATATTCGTATTAGTAGGAGAAAGTTAGTGACTGAAATTTAGTGAAAAGATATGGACGAAACGAAAAATGCCTTTGTTTTAATCATTGCCACCACAACACGCTTACGATATCCGTAACATTCTCTCCCCTATTTCGCCATAATACAAAACGTGCTGCTCTTCTTTGTACTTTTCCGATGTCCTCGTATGTGACACGCATCGCATACTACGCAGCAGTGCTCAAGAAGAGGACGGACTAGCGTAGTGTAGGCAGTGTCTTTAGCTGATCTGTAAGAGTCCTGCCAATAAAACGAATGAAACCTACCCCATATCTATGAGTAACAGAATATCTGTTGCTTTTTCCTAATGAACAGTCTGCCTCCGTGACTGAGTCGTCAGCGCGGTTTGGTGCCATGCGAAAGACACGGGTACGATTCTCGCCCCTTTCTTGTTTGGAGGCCTGGTACTCCGCCTTGTGAGGCCAACTGAGGACCTACTCGAAATATTACCACGTATTCCATAGTCAACGACCGGGAGAGCGGTGTGTTGACCACATGACCCTCCATACCGCATCCGATGACACCACTGGCAAAGATGACACGGCGGTCGGTAGAACCCGACTGTCCGATAGAGGGCCAGAACGCAGAAGTTTGCAAGATCATCCACTTTCTTTGTTTATCCTGATCTCTGTTTGGAGAAACTTAAGGATTGTGAAACAGACGTAACTTCGCAGAGTAGCTCGGTGCGAATGAATGTAATCGTGATTTGCAGCCCGTCACTCGACCTACCGCAAGTAAAACGGCCGTGCACAGGACTCACTTCCATTTATTCGAGCTGTCTCAGTCGACGGTAATTTATAAAATAAATAGCGGCTATAAAGCTTTCGTAAGTGGCAGCAAGTTTTCCGTTATCTCAGCCTCGGAAAGAACAATTCTGATACACGCAGTTTACCCTGGAGGGGTAGAGGCTGAGAGCGGAAGGAAGAAAAGTAGCTCATTAGCGTACGGGGGAAGAGTAAAAAGCTTCGTCATGGCGAAAGTAGTGCACGGCAGTACATTTAGGCCATAACCTCGACAACTGCCTTAAATCCCGGGCCCGGAAAAATTACCAGCGTTCGCCGGCAACTTTGTATTATATGCGGGGCGCAAGTTGTCCGAGCGAGTACCTGCTGGCGGCGCGCTACCTGTGCTGTGCTGTGCTGCGCTCCGTCGTGCTGCCTGGTAGAGACCTTAAAAAGTTTTCTTATTAAAGAGCCAGGGCGGCGGGATGTGCACCGCGAGGGTATGGCCGCCTCCTAGCAACCTGCCGCCCACATATTGGGGGAGCGGGGGCGATTCCCCCATCCTTCGCAGCAGCAGATCAAGCTTCAGCTGATACCTGCTGCACAAAAGATGCGGCATTACTGGGCAAGGCATCCTGAACACTATAATGCACTTTCGGACGTTCATTTATTGACATCTACGATGGTGTCGATTAAAACTGCAACACCACAAAGGATAGAAAAGACGTTTTACTTACTGTGCGTGTACGTGGTAGCAGGAAGCACACAATGAAACAAGCTGATTAGAGTCGGTCAAATAGCTGACCACCTTGTTTCGTACATAAACTAAACTCCTCCCGCACAGACCATGAAGGCCCAAAGGGACCGACGGGCCGCCGTGTCATCCTCAGACCACAGACGTCACTGGATGCGGATATGGAGGGGCTTGTGGTCACCACACCGCTCTCCCGGCCGTATGTCAGTTTCCGAGACCGGAGCCGCTACTTCTCAATCAAGTAGCTCCTCAGTTTGCCGCACAAGGGCTGAGTGAACCCCGCTTGCCAGCAAAGCTCGGCAGACCGGATGGTCACCCATCCAAGTGCTAGCCCAGCCCGACAGCGCTTAACTTCGGTGATCTGACGGGAACCGGTGTTACCACTGCGGAAATGCCGTTGGCGGTTTCATACATGATAAAAAGTAGTGTCAACACAGTGATCCTTCTTACCAGACTTTACAGACAGACGTTCACTGTGTTATATGCCGTGAATACAATCGCTTCACATCTCGATCACCTCCTCTTCACATAGGCGGAAGAAGTCGTACAAGCTCTGCGCATCAATCTCTGTGGATGTCTAGTACGGACCGCCTTGTGACAGGGATGATCTCTCCTCTTCTTTTGTAGCGTGTGCTACCAAGAGATTCACTTTGGTGGCCAGATGGTCGGGTGAACATGGTGGATATTCCAATATTTCCCAACACCCACCTACTCTCGAACTCCTGTATAGGATCGACGCGTGTCTTTGTGCGCTGTTCGGGAGGATAATGGGTTGGGTTAGTTTGTTTGGGGGAGGAGGCCAGATAACGAGGTCATCGGAAGGACGTTCTAACAATACCACCACTTGCAAAGTAGGTTAGAAATCAGATTAACAATGTTGCTCACGCAGCATATGTTCGCTTTATCGGGCAACAACAAAGTTATAGACTGTGGATGGTATCGTCAGAATGGAAATAATGAAGTCACTGTAAAATAGTCATTAATTTTGGCATTTATCTTGAATGGATTCCCACGTAGATTTCGTTATGGCTCATCTTGTTGATTCTGGGGTGATTCCACTTTGACTTCTAGAAGGTCCAGATCTGTATTTTAGCAATATTTGAAGACCTAACAAACGTGTTTTTCAGGAAATTCTTAATGATCAAACAATCAAAGATCAGAACAATGGTATGGTAGAAATAATTTTTGACTTGGTGTCCACGATCCACATTTTTATTAAACTTCTTGTAAATTCTCATATACTTCTTCTTAATTGTCACACCATCAAGAAAACAGTATTGTATCAATCTTTATAAATTTAATTTCCACTTTAACCAAACACGAGACTTGACTGTTCTTTTACAAAGCGAAATAACAACTTAACTTCTGCAAAGTGAAACAAAGACTGCTCTGTGCGCATTCGCGCAAAACTGTTACAAGTAAGTCAAAGAGTATGGCATTCTCACAGAAAGGAATACACACAAGAACCATATCATTGTAATATATCGATACATCGGAGTACCCATACATTAATAAAACCAAATGTGAATATTGTGACAAAAATATGTCTGTTACTTCGCAGAAAAGTAGTACGATATTACTGGTATCGAGAACTGGGGTTGGAGTGCCGTAATGGTCACGTAAATAAAGAACCGTTAAACGGGGAAGGAAGTCAGCCGTGTCCTTTCAAAGGAACCATCCCGCTATTTGCCTAGAGCGATTTAGGGAAATCACGGAAAACCTAAATCAGGATGGCCGGACGCGGGATTGAACCGTCGTTCTCCCGAATGCGAGTCCAGTGTGCTAGCCACTGTGCCATCTCGCTCGGTGAACGATAATAGGATGTAGTTCCGTAAAGGTGCCACCACTTTTATCTCAGTGCCGGACAAAAGTTATGTCGCAAGAAATTGCAGAAACAGGCTGGAGTGACCGTCTGTGCCTGCTATACAATGTGATGCAGGATTAACCCATCGTTACTGTAGGCCACAATAACCACCGCTTTGGTACTTTTAGGTTCGCGGAGCACGTTCTGTGGGCGAGGGGAACCAGAGCGTCTCCATTGAATACCGCTTTAATGGTGGTTCGCACGGCAGAGCCCAGGTATTGCCCACGTGAACACTTCAACCTCCGTGTGCTACCTACGGAACAGTTTATTTGCAAGTGCATAATGATGATACTATTATACCTCGCTCATTTCGTACAGTATCCAACGCTCTGCAATTTTACGGAACCCAAGAATATAGAGCAAAATGTGGAGCACTGTTTTGTGGTACACGCCTACCTCTGCGGTTAATTCACGCACTGTTCATTGGCGATCCAGATCCAGCACAGAGGTAGGGAGCTCAATTGTTATGTTGTCGGTGTGGAGTCGTCCCGAACGGGGCCGATCTTGTATGACATTCCTGCCATTGCTACAGAATTTCATCCATCTCGCCACTGTACTGCACGCCCATGCCGCATCTGGACAAGCCTCACGCAGCATTGTTGTCCATTCCGACAACGTGGCACTTCAGTCTTGATCCACGCGCATTTTTAACGTTTCCTAAATCCACTGTTACGGCGCTTGGGCTGGCCTCTTGCACTTTATGACAGTACACACTAAAACTGACTCAAACACAGCCCTCTGGCTCACTGCGTTACTTCAGCTGTCCTTATTCTATCAGCTACATCCAACATTGATGCACATCCTTCATGTTACAGCAGTGTTATTTATTAGGCAACCCTCGTATCATGCTACGTACAGCGTAAGGAGGAACGAGGACTGTCGTTTTTAATGACATAAACAATTACAACAGATCAATCAATAATACCTCATGCATGTTCCCCTCGTGAAAGTGAAGCGATGGTTAATCAATTTTTATTCAAACATAAAGCAAATGAATTTGATCCCCTGTTAAATTCATCGTATGTACATGTTCCAGACTGTATTTTGTAGTAGACGTTAGCCAAAAAACACACCAGGCTACAGTGGTGCGGGCGAGTCCCTTAGTCGTCTGTCCACAACGGCCCGGAGGACTTCTGCCTTTTAGGAAAAAAAGGTGCTGTCTAGCCGGTCCAGGCAGGGCTGCTAAACTAAACTAAACTCCGTCCGAACAGACCAAAAGGCCCAACTGCACCGACCGGCCGCCGTGTCATCCTCAGCCCACAGGCATCACTGGATGAGGATATGGAGGGACATGTGGTCAGCACAGCGCATTCCCGGCCTTATATCAGTTTATGAAACTGGAGCCGCTACTTCTCAGTTAAGTAGCTCCTCAGTTTGCCTCACAAGGGCTGAGTGCAATCAGCTTGCCACCAGCGCTCGGCATACCCGACGGTCACCCATGCAGCTGCTAGCCTAGCTCGACAGCGCTTAAGTTCGGTGATCTGATCGGGAGTGTTATCATTGCGTCAAGGCCGTTGGCTCACCAGGGCAGCACCCATGCAATAATTGTTGGAGAGATGTTTTGTCTCTTTTAGTTGCGCTCCTAGGTCAATCTTCCCGAGCTATTCCTCATGTCACCCTGGTGCCGATCAGACTCCAGCCAAGTCTCCAATGGTCGTGATGTAAGATGTAAGATGACGCCGGTGAGTCCGCGCAGAATACTGTGGCTGGTAGATGCGCAGACAGTTGAGTACACATGACGAGAAACGTTGTAGTAGGGGTTGCGGGAAGTCGCTGGAGGAAAAGTGCCGTTCTGAACTGAAGCCTACATTCGTTTTTTTTTATGTTAAGTGGGGCATCTCCGCGCCCACATTAGTATGGTTACCTTTAAAAAAGATCTTCACATCTTCTTTGATTAGTATCTAAAAAGAATTCCATCGAAAATGCAGGTATTTATTTTCGCCTTGCTTGTTAACAATTTTTAACATTCAAAGAAGCCTCTTGAGCGGCGAACATCGGGTAAAAACTACTCATGTCTCTTGTTTCCGTGATAAAAATTGCTTCTTTTGCCAAAACACTACTAACATGTGCAGAAGCAATTGCTAGAGAGTTCTGAAACAGTGGTTTATTAAGTTTATTACCTGAAGAAAAGTAAGGTCAGTATCTTGCGAGAAAGCACACTCTCAGTACAGAAAGAAAATGAAGTATTGACCTACACTGTTCCAAAACCCATTGCATTTCTCGCTTCATCACATTGTTTCTGCATCTACATATACATAATGGATACTTTGCAAATCACATTTAAGTACTTAGCAGAGGGTTCATCGAACCACCTTCACAATTCTCTCTTATTCCAATCTCGTGTAGCGCGCGGAAAGAACGAACACCTGTGTCTTTCCGTACGAGCTCTGATTTCCCTTATTTTATCAGGGTGATTGTTTCTCCCTATGTAGGTCGGTGTCAACAAAATATTTTTGCATTCGGAGGAGAAAGTTGGTGATTGGAATTTCATGCGAAGATTCTGTCGCAACGAAAAACGCCTTTCTTTTAATGATGTCCAGCCCGAATCCTGTATCATTTTAGTGGTACTCTCCCCAATATTTTGCGATAATACAAAACGTGCTGCCCTTCTTTGAGCTTTTTCGATGTACTACGTCAAATCTATATGGTAAGGATCCCACACTGCGCAGCAGTACTCTAAAAGAGGACGGACAAGAGTGGTCTAGTTAGTCTCCTTAATAGATCTGTTACATTTTCTAAGTGTCCTGCCAATAAAACGCAGTCTTTCCTTAGCCTTCTCCACAACATTTTCTATGTGTTCTTTCCAATTTAAGTTGCTCGTAATTGTAATTCCTAGGTATTTATTTGAATTTACAGCCTTTATATTTGACTGATTTATCGTATAACCGAAGTTTAACGGACTCCTTATAGCACTCATGTGGATGTCCTCACACTTTTTTTTATTTAGGGTCAACTGCCAATTTTCGCACCATTCAGATATCTTTCCTAAATCGTTTTGCAATTTGTTTTGGTCTTCTGATGACTTTATTAGTCGATAAACGACAGCGTCATCTGCAAACAACCGAAGACGGCTGCACAGATTGTCTCCTAAATGCCGGCCGGCCGGCCGGTGTTAAAGGCGCTTCAGTCTGGAACCGCGTGACCGCTACGGTCGCAGGTTCGAATCCTGCCTCGGGCATGGATGTGTGTGATGTCCTTCGGTTAGTTAGGTTTAAGTAGTTCTAAGTTCTATGGGACTGATGACCACAGATGTTCAGTCCTATAGTGCTCAGACCCATTTGAACCGTTTTTTTGTCTCCCAGATCGTTTAAATAGACAAGGAACAGCAAAAGGCCTATAACACTACCTTGGCAAACGCCAGAAATCAGTTCAGTTTTACTCGATGACTTTCCGTCAGTGACTACGAACTATGACCTGTCTGACAGGAAATCACAAATCCAGTCACGTAACTGAGACGATATTCCACAAGCAGGCAATTTCACTATAAGCCGCTGGTGTGGTACAGTGTCAAAGGCCTTCTGGTAATCTAGAAATACGAAATCGATGTGAAATCCTTTGTCAATAGCATTCAACACTTCATGCGAATAAATAGCTAGTCGTGTTTCACAAAAAAATGTGTTCTAAACCCATGCTGACTGTGTGTCAATAGACCGTTTTCTCCGAGATAATTCATAATGTTCGAACATAATGTATGTTCTAAAATCCTGCTACATATCGACGTTAACGATATGGGCCTGTAATTTAATGGATTACTCATACTGCCTTTCTTGAATAGCGTCGTGACCCGTACAATTTCCAGTCTGGGTACGGATCTTTCGTCGAGTGAACGGTTGTATATGATTGTTTAGTATGGAGCTAATGCATCAGCATACTCTGAAAGGAACCTAACTGGTATACAGTCTGGAGCAGAAGACTTGCTTTTATTAAGTGATTCAAGTTGATTCACTACTCCGAGGATATTTGCTTCTACGTTACTCATGCTTTCGGCTGTTCTTGATTCGAATTCTGGAATATTTGCTTCGTCTTCTTTCGTGAAGGCATTTCGGAAGCCTGTGTTTAGTAACTGCTTTGGCAGCACTGTCTTCGATAGCATCTCCATTGTTATCTCGCAGAGAAGGCATTGATTTTTTCTTGCCGCTAACATACTTCACATACGACCAGGATCTCTTTGGATTTTCTGCAACGTTTTCATCGTCGGAAATAGTGAAGTAACAGGGTGGAGAATGATGTTTTGCGTAATAACCATATAGTAAAAACTTTCCCCTCTGTAAGCTATCATTTTTCAACATTTCATTTCGTTATTTCAAACCGTTTATGATATATGAGGAATGCTGTAGTTATTTTACTCTGGCTTTAACATTGGCCCGGTGCGATCGGAAATGAGTGTGCTATGTCAGATCAATTGTGGCATGATTGGTCACAGATAGAGGCCTCCACCCTAGAGGAAATAGAAATCTAATACATCAACTAAATTTCATACAGGGTTTCATATTATGTAATATGCACCAAACACAAAACCATAGTGATCCCTATTGTTATTGAATTTTTTTTTTCGGATTTCGCACAGTGTCTTACTTCCACGTAAATATCGCAATAACTACGACCATTAACGAAATGATGGGGGTATCGTCATAGAGTTTCTAACATTCTGCGTGGTGTCTGTTTGTTGTATATTGTGTCTCCCTACCACTTTCGCGCAACGACGCTCTGAGCATGTTTTTTAGGGAATTGACTAGTTTGAACCTGGGACCTGTTGCTGGTAAGGAGACGTCAGACCACACATGACATGTAGAATTCAGAAGAGATCAGTGAGACTAGCAATGATATAACCAAATACTTAATGATTTCAGCGTCAGCTCCACTGCACTCTCTGTAAAAGAATCTTAATACTAACTAAATTTAGTGGAAGGGGTTCAAGGCTTTCCTATTTTTAGTTAGCTGGTAAAATAACGTCGAAAAAGCAGTTAACTTTACAATTGGAAATTTTATTCTACTCACAAAACATTGTTTATAAATTGCACTATTGATAAAAGGAAATGTTTTAATACAGGATGGTAAAACCCAACTGCGTTCAACAAAAATGTGAACGAATATTCCCTGAATGGGTTTCCAAGTTCTACAATGGATCGAAGGATGACCTATGCCATATCACATCTATAATCTAGGTTTAAATTAAGTTTCACAAGAGAGAAAACTCAATTATCTTTAATTACTTATCTAACTTGTCGTAAATTACAGTGGCTGATGTGGCTTCTCAATAACTATATAACAGAAAAATCATCGCGTTTCAGATTTTTACTTCAAGTGGCAAATGTGAACACCATGAGCTTTAATTGACGATCGACACCAGTATTACGCAAAAAAGGGGTGTAACAGATGAGACTTCTGCAGTTCTGAGTGAAGCTTTATGCGCTGTTATGCGGCATCGCGTGCGTTCATTACCTTGTCGGTGTTCTCAGGGGGCGGCGGGCAGCGCAGCTCCGCTCACCTCGCTGTCTCGGAACAACTCTCCCCTAACTTCTCCTTACTACAATTTACCGAAGTTGGTTTAAAAAAAAACTATCTGGCTGCGTTTTCATGTGACCAATCAGGGTCTCTATGTTAACCTTAAGCTCCACCTACAAAAATTGTGTCTATCCAATGAGAAACGTTATACTTTTCGTGGTGGGGCAATGTTTTTTAAAGTTTGCAACGTAACAGAGACGCGAAAAAGTCTCACGCTAAAACTTGCAGCTGGTGTGGTCCTTTTAGCGTTATCGTAAGATCTATACCGTTCTTCTGGAGGGCTCTAGCTTTTAACATGGGCTGGGGGGTGGTCCTGACGTAACAGAGACGCGAAAAAGTCTCACGCTAAGGCTCTAGCTTTTAACATGGGCAGGAGGGTGGTCCTAACGGTTAGCTGGTGACGTGGGTGTCCGTCCCTTATCGTAGGGCCTTCTAACTAAACACAGTTCTGCTCTCGGCTTCTGTTCTCGTTTCTCCCCTCGGAACTGCGTCTGTCTCACGGTGGGAAGGTATGACATGCATTTAGGCATTCTTGTGTTAGTCTGTGGTATTCCATTTGCTCACTCGTTACTCGTATTACTTTGGTTAATTTAATGTCACGATTTATTCGGAGCTATGTGACATACTACTGGATTTGCTTATCATGTCAGGGTTTATCATGGAAGGCGTTGGATTTGCCTGACACCTTACAAGTTGACATATAAATCTATAAGTAATGCACGAATGAAATTGTTTTACTTAATAGTTTCTGGAAAATCGTGAGAAAAATTGCCGGGCGTGCGCCTCGACTTTATCATCGCTGAGCAGCCGAAAGATGGCAGACACTGTCAGCCTCCCCTGCGCACTGGCGCAGTGGTTAGCACACTGGACTGGCTTTCGGAAGGACGACGATTCAAATCCGCGCCTGGTCATCCTGATTTGGGTTTTCCGTGATTTCACTAAATCGCTGCAGGTAAATGCTGGGATGGTTGCTTTGAAAGGGGACGGCCGATTTCCTTCCCCCTCCTTGACACAATCCGAGATTGTTCTCGTCTCTAATGACCTTGATGTCGACGGGACATTAAACTCGATCTTCCTTCCTTCCTCCCCTTCCGAAAAAATGAATGAACCAGCCCAGCGCTTTTGGTCACTGCGCATTGGCCATCTTATCCTCTGCAGGCTATAGTCGCATTTCTGTGTCCACAAAGTAAAGGGTGTTTATAAATGAATATCGGGGTTTTAAAGCTTTATAATATTTATTACATTAAACTTACAGTTATAAATGATATGTCAAATGAAGGAGTAACCCAAACAGTTGTATTTGGCACCAGTGAGCATGCGCAGCGCGCAATGTTTCCGCCGCAATCCGAACTTCACTCTGCCCAACTACTGGATAGGCCGCAAGGGGCCCAATGATAGGGCTGGTTTTGCATGGCCTCCACGTTCACCTGACCTAACGCCATGCGATTTTTTCCTTTGGGGCTTCATCAAGGATCATGTGTACGTGCCTCCGCTACCAGCAAACCTCCAGGAAATAAGAAACGGGATTGAAGCAGCTGTTGCTACAATCACTGAAGACACACTTATCAACGTTTGGGAGGAACTCGGCTATAGACTTGATGTGTGCCACGTGACAAATTGTGCTCACATTTAACATTTATAAGGTTCTTGGTAAAACTGTTTGAGTTGCTCTTTCATTTGGCATGTCATTTTTAACTGTAATTTTAATGTAATAAATATTATAAAGCGTTAAAACGCCGATATTCATTTATAAACACCCTATAGTTATTGTCGCGACAAACTGGCGCCACACAGTTCGGTAGAAAACAAACTTTTCCACTCGTGGACGGCAAAAAGCTAACTGGCCGCTCGCTAAATTTCATGTAGAAAGGAAGTGCAACATTGTCTTCATCTCGCCGGACCTGTGGTTGTACGATTACGATTGGACTAGCGCAAGTTACGCGTTTTTCTTTGAAGAGTACAAGTGAAATAGGGGTGCGAAGTACGAAAAACATCCTGGCTTGAAGCTCCGAGTGGAACAGGAGACTCTTCAATGCTGGCGGCCTACCCTGAGTGGCGCGGCTTGGGGCCTCTGAGAGCAGAGTTGGAAACAGCTGACGTCGCCTTCGCTCTGAAATGGCGGGAAAGTGCAGCATCACTAAATAGCACTCTTGGCCTGAGCCGAATTTGTCAACTCTCACGGAACTCACAAGTTTCACTTTCAATTATCGTCATCCCATTAATTCGACTAGTCGCTGCTCTTTAACTCGTGAGTGGACGACATGTTCGTGATTGCTTATCCATTGCCGGACAGATGTACTTCAACCAATGCATGTTTAACAGTATACTCGAAGAAGTTGTTTTTATCCCTTCAGGTCGCATAGGTTTCGGCCAAACTCATTCTAAGTGATGGCTCGTGTTCCGTTTTGTTACTTTTTGTTGCGGCCCAAACAACAGTCTACGAGAGGGATGGTCAACCAGTAACGCAACACCTTTTTTGTTTTCAAAGCAGGTGGTATTAATGCAGCATTATTGCACCATATATATTCCCCATTCTTTTGACTCCAAAACCGTATTTTTCAACTCAATCTCCGTTCAATGCGACGGCCTTACGCCACCTCAGCCGGAGGGCTTGAATGCCCGCACGGCACCACTCTACTGATCGATGTTGGAGCCAACTTCTTGCGACTCGCATTCGGGAGGACGACGGTTCAATCCCGCATCCGGCCATCCTGATTTTGGTTTTCCGTGATTTCCCTAAATCACTCCAGGCAAATGCCTGGATGGTTCCTTTGAAAGGGCACTGCCGACTTACTTCCTCGTACTTCAAATAATCCCATAAGACCGATGACCTCGCTGTTTAGTCTCTTTCCCCACACAATCCAGTCAGACTTCTTGCTTCATCTGTGACGTCCCCATCATCCACTTACGGATTCCCGTGGAGTACACCCTTCATAGGAACAAACAGGAACCCGGAGGTTACCCTGCTTTGTGGATCCCAACTGAGCGACGAGTGTGTCAGCACCATCAACAGAGACGCCCAGTAGAACAGGGAGGTATTTATTTGTGGCCACCTCAAACAAGAGTGTCCGCACGTTCCAAAATTGCAGGAGTCACAGCTGTGTGCGGCCGGTCGGCACACGGGAGATCGGGCAGGGTTCGGCGACCTTGGTGCGATGTTGTTTTGCATTACATTGGTTCAATGGTTCAAATGGCTCTGAGCACTATGGGACTCAACTGCTGAGGTCATTAGTCCCCTAGAACTTAGAACTAGTTAAACCTAACTAACCTAAGGACATCACAAACATCCATGCCCGAGGCAAGATTCGAACCTGCGACCGTAGCGGTCTTGCGGTTTCAGACTGCAGCGCCTTTAACCGCACGGCCACTTCGGCCGGCGCATTACATTGAAGTAGATACACTGTTCAGCTTTTAGTTACAATCAACTACGTAATAACCCTGGTTATCAATGACCTCTTGCCATCTATTGTGCAGATTTTCAATGTCGAATCAATAAAAATCAATTTGTTTTTGAATAAATTACCTGGAGATGGCGTTTCGG
This sequence comes from Schistocerca piceifrons, assembly GCF_021461385.2. NCBI lineage: Eukaryota > Metazoa > Arthropoda > Insecta > Orthoptera > Acrididae > Schistocerca > Schistocerca piceifrons. The sequence goes on from NC_060138.1 coordinate 207,794,978, forward strand.
ACATCATCCATATTTTCAAATTATTTTGCCATTTAGAGAACTTTGTAGTAATCAGAATAAATGGAAACCAGGTGCCGCAATATAAGGTGAGCGGATGAGATATTATCTTTCACCCCAATTCATTACTTATTTCCAGTGTTTGTCTTGCACAGTGCGGTCTTGCATTGTACTGTTGCAGAATAAAGCATTTTCTGTTGACAATCGCATCTTTCAATTAAAGATTAATTTACTCCATGTAGTTGTTCACAGTAAATGTCTGTGTCCACAGTCTGTTCAGGTTTCAGCCCTTCAAAAGGAACGGCTTTGCAAATAGTACACCAAAAAGCGCCTTTTTCGGGGGTGGGGGTAAACCTGGCTTATCTGTGATTCGTGGCGGTTCCTTGAAGAGAGTTACTGCCTATTACGTTTTGGATTATCACAGAGGACCCATTTTTCAACTTCAGTGATCTAGCGGTCAGAAAACGTTTCCGTATTGTGGCTCTGGAGCAGTAAGTTGCACGTGGTGGCTCACTTGGCTTTGTCGTTACCAATCTGTTGCAAATGTTCTTGGACTGTCGACCAAGCTTGGTTACGAGTGTCTGACAGTTGCTCAATTGTCTGGCACTTATGTCCCTAATACGTCATTGTCTAGTTATTTGTCTCCCTGATCGACAGGAGTCGGAAAGACCAAAATTGCCGGATCTGAAATTAGATAACGACATTTGGCATTTGCTATCACGTAATTCACATGAACAAACATGACCATATGCCACCGCAAAACCTAGATTCAAACATGGCACAGTCATACATTCTTATAGCTTGTAGTAGAAGTCTGTAAGGGATTGTGTCGATGCGTGCGAGTTTATTTACAAGCTTTTCCGCTTTGTCAATTCCCTGTGTTCTTTGTTGGTTAAACGTCAATCGTTTGTTCGGAAACGATCAGAACCTTCTCTATCCGAGGTCAATGAACTGTTCTGCTGAGAGGTCAGTGGAAGCACTGTGCCTGATGCTCGAAATATATTCGACACAGCTAACAATTGGCAGCGAACTGCGACTTAACTGTCTGAAGAGTGGCAGACAAAGTAATGGATACCACGGGGGGGGGGGGATTTAAGGAACAAGCATGAACTAAAACAGCGTCGAATGAATGCGTGGCAGTGTGGTTGGCTAACCTGAGTTAAAGGCCATGGAGTTTATTCTTTTTCCTCCGACATCCGGGAGCCATTGAAAATGCACTGTGCAGACTCATGTCGAAGCACTGGTACACTTTTTAACAGGGCTCGGAACCTACCCAACGCACGTTCTTCGATTGCACCTCTGTCAGCGAATAGAGTGTCCCTGTAGGGAACCAGGAACCCTGAGCGTATCCTTGTGCACTGTAAATTACACACTAGAGTCGGACAAACCAATTTCACAGATGCCGATATCTAAGAATCCGTAAAGGAACCAGACAAATGGCAAGATCTGAACGCAGCCATTGAATTTACATCACGTATACTATCTACAAACCAGACCGTACAGAAGAACCTTACACGTGATAGCGATGCAGTGGAAACAAAATTGGGTACACAACAGTGACAGACTGACGGCTAGTTTGCTTCCAAACGAGGGGACACCATGAAATAAAACCTACAGACCATTGCTAGCTACACTACGTGATCAAAAGTATCCGGATACCTGGCTGAAAATGAGTTACAAGTTCGTGGCGCCATTCATCGGTAATGTTGGAATTCAATATGGTCGGCCCTGATGACACCTTCCACTTTCATCATGTACTGTAAGGTTTCTTGGGGAATGGCAGCCCATTCTTCACTGAGTGCTACACTGGGGAGAGGTACCGGTGTCGGTCGGTGAGGCCTCGCACGAAGTCGGCGTTCCAAAACACCCCAAAGATGTTCTATAACATTCAGGTCAGGACTCTGTGCAGGCCACTCCATCACAGGTACGTTACTGTCGTGTAACCACTCCGCCACAGACCGTGCATTATGAACAGGTGCTCGATCATGTTAAAAGATGCAGTCGCCATCCGCTAATTGCTCTTCAACGGTGGGAAGCAAGAAGGTGCTTAAAACAATAATGTAGCCCTGTGCTGTGATGGTGCCACGCGAAACAAGAAGGAGTGCAAGCCCCCTACATGAAAAGCACGACCACACCGTAACACCATTGCCTCCGAATTATACTGTTGACACTACACACGCTGGCAGACGACGCTCACCGGCCATTCGCCATACCCACACCCTGCCATCGGATCGCCACTTTGTGTACCGTGATTAGTCACTCCACACAACGTTTTCCAACTGTTCAGGCAGTAGGTGGCAGCAGAATGCACCAAATATGAAAAAAGTATGTTTTTGGGGGTGTCCAGACACGTTTGATCACATAGTGTAGAAATCTGCCTGGGTGTGCCCTGAATAGGCACGTTAAACCTCTAACAGCTATACTGTAGAAGCAGTACCAGTGCAAAACTAGATCGTATACAAACGAAACAGACCATCCACACACATAGAACAATACAATGATTTACATCAAATAGGAATTGAATACTCATTAGAATATAACAGCATGGAAGACAAAGTGAAGGCAGACATACTTCCCTACAGTCAGTCAATCATTTGGAATAGAAAAAAGTATTTCAGGCAGGGCTAGTGGCTCGAAGTTTACTACCGGGATCCTTCCGTATGGAATGTGTCTGAGTGTAGGAACTCACACTACTCTATTTCTTTTCTTTTTCCTCCTATCAAATGCTCCCAAGTTTTCAATCTGAATTTATTTTTAAGTTTTTGTTTAACTATAAAAATATGAGTCTATATTATAATACAACAAAAATGCTTTTCTTCAATAGACAAACAAAAAAAGTAATGCAAAGAAGGGACTACCAACAAAGATACATGTAAATAAATAAATAATCCTCTGCAACGAGGAAGATTGGGAGAGCGTGATAAATCTTCGGTCTTGTGTTATCTTGTTAAAACACGAGAGCATGCAGACATCGAAGACAGGGCGTAGTCAACGGTCGTAGCACGTAGGAAAAGTAACGGTTGCTGCTCAAAGTATCGGCTACACGAAGTAGCGGTCATCGTGTTGTGCACGCAAAGCCACTCCATACCATGACGACACATGTTGGGTCGATATGAGTACGACGAAAATGATCCTGCAGACCAAACTGTAATTGCAATCTCGTATGTTGCCGGCCCTGCGACGATACAAACTCCCGGTTCATCGCTACGTCTGAGATGCTGTTGGGGTTGACAGGGGTAGCCCCGAGTAGAGCGGGGAGCATGTCGTGGCCAGCTGCTGTATCCGCTCCGCTTCTGCCAGAGGGTGCCATGGCGACCGCATGCTGACGGCTTCGCAGTGGGGTGGAAGGGGGTTGGGTGGGGTGTAAGGGGGGGTGGGGGGTTGGCAGCAGCTGATGTGGTGGCTGGAACAGACTGACAGCAACCTTGTATTGCTTTCCAAACAGTCGTCTCACTAACACGATTTATCAACATGCGTCGCTAAATAGAGTGAGTCATAAAGATGCATCCCGTTTCACAAGACTTCTACATCTTGTCCATGAATGAAGGTAGAGATTTGGTTTTGATTTTAATTCATGTTTCATGTTGCTTTATGTTCAAAAGAACTTTCCGATTTTTTAAAAAGTTTTACTTTTTCCATCTTGCACATTATAACCTGCCCACACTCTTCCGCATATTAATGACTCACGTAGCGTAATGTTTTGTACTTTACAGAAAAATCATCGACTACGAAGAATAAATGCTAACCGAAAGAATGATAACAGGATTATAACCTGATAATGAACAATAGTGATCGTAAATAAATTATGTACGAGTATTCCGGTTAAATAACGTTTCTATTAAATAAGTAATTGTGTTTGACTGGAAAATTCTCACTGAATAATAAAATACGGTCACCAGCACATTCTTAGGCAAAACCACAAACTGGTATCTGCTTACTTTCAAAAACTATACGCAACATTTACTGAGATGTGTCTAGGCGGCAACGTTAAATGCACATGTGCATGTTGAGATTAAAGTTCATCATACATGTTGTTAACAAAAAGTGTAGAGTGTTTTGAGACTGGGTACTACCAAAACAAAGTCCAAGAAACATGGGTTCTAAAATGCATTTCTTAAGAACTTTGAGCACTTATTCAATAGAAGAGGTGTGTGTCACAGTAGAGAAGATAAACTAGTTCTCATGGAGTCTTAATGTATACATTTTAGAGCCTATGTTTTCTGGAGTTCGTTTCTTTTGGTGGGTAATATTCGAGATTTTTTAAAAATCATGTAAAAAATAATAAATGAATGTTAAGTACTGTACTATTGTAGCAAATGCTTTATAATCTGTGGAATGCATACTGACTAGCAACTGCCAACACATAACGCAATTGGGCAACGCTACTCACAATAATGTTACCTGTCGTCAGCTTTTGTGAAACAATACCTACGGCTGATTAATGTTCTGTAATAGAGTGTATATCGATTTTGCTCAATACGGTTCAACAAATAGAAATAAACACTTTATAACTAGAGCCAAGATTACATAACAGCTAAGAGGAACACATAAAATATAATCACCCTTCTTAAATCTAGTAAATCACTACACTTTGCCAGTATTTTGAAGTTACTTTCTTATATCAACTCAACTCTCTGATCGTTATAATTAACTGTGGGACAATGCAAAATGAATTTCACTTAATTATCATTGCTTCTCTCTTTTGAAATTTTTAACCTCGACTTTTAAATGGCAAGTTCACATACTTTAAAATAAAATAACATTTCGTTAAATAAAATGACAAGCGGCTGTGATAATCATGATTCGAAATGATCCTATTGTGTTTGGTGACTTGCGTAAATCAGCAACAGTGAAGCTAATTACAGTTTAACAAAATTATTCTAATGCTCACTTCAGCTGAATCTGTGACTCTGGCGGGCATTATACAAACTGCACTGGTAGACGGCACAGTGTTACTTTAAGGTGAGTTACACATGGGGCGGCATAGTGCATTTCGTAGCAACAACAATTACCAGTCCGCAGCTCGTGGTCGTGCGGTAGCGTTCTCGCTTCCCGCGCCCGTGTTCCCGGGTTCGATTCCCGGAGGGGTCAGGGATTTTCTCTGCCTCGTATGACTGGGTGTTGTGTGATGTCCTTAGGTTAGTTAGGTTTAAGTAGTTCTGAGTTCTAGGGGACTGATGACCATAGATGTCAAGTCCCATAGTGCTCAGAGCCATTTGAACCATTTTTGAACAATTACCAACGGTCTCTTCTTTCAGTAACGAGCAAATTGTATTAATTTTGGCCACACAGTGCTCTTCTCGCCCCCCCCCCCCCCCTCCAATTTCTTAAATTCTCTTGATTTGCCTACGTAATGTAACGCATATAATATAAGCTCGCTCATTAAACAGGCAGTGTATTACATGTCGCACAACGGCACAGTCACTTTCAGTCCATGCTAGTCCACAGTAGAATGGCACCTCTCTACTCTCTCTGCCTGCACGCCATGCTCTTAACAAACTCTTTGAATTTTAGAGCAATGCAAACTCCCTAAATTGGCCACCGTTTCCAGTACAGAATTCTACAATATTATGTTTGAATATTTCGTTTACAGGTATAAATTACATTTTGACAAGTAACGATGATAGTTTGCAAAATAATCAAATACTTACTTCTACAAAGGATGTTTCATACACAACAATTACTTCGACTGGTCTTGTAAGTGATCCGATACTTAACTCGTAAGAAGTTGTGGTCGCACAACCATGTTAAACGCTGCACTTCGGAGTCCTGTAGTGGTAGATGGTTGCAACTTGCATCACTGAATCTGGCAAGTGTTGCAAACGCTACTGAGAACAGAATAAACTACACTCCTGGAAATGGAAAAAAGAACACATTGACACCGGTGTGTCAGACCCACCATACTTGCTCCGGACACTGCGACAGGGCTGTACAAGCAATGATCACACGCACGGCACAGCGGACACACCAGGAACCGCGGTGTTGGCCGTCGAATGGCGCTAGCTGCGCAGCATTTGTGCACCGCCGCCGTCAGTGTCAGCCAGTTTGCCGTGGCATACGGAGCTCCGTCGCAGTCTTTAACACTGGTAGCATGCCGCGACAGCGTGGACGTGAACCGTATGTGCAGTTGACGGACTTTGAGCGAGGGCGTATAGTGGGCATGCGGGAGGCCGGGTGGACGTACCGCCGAATTGCTCAACACGTGGGGCGTGAGGTCTCCACAGTACATCGATGTTGTCGCCAGTGGTCGGCGGAAGGTGCACGTGCCCGTCGACCTGGGACCGGACCGCAGCGACGCACGGATGCACGCCAAGACCGTAGGATCCTACGCAGTGCCGTAGGGGACCGCACCGCCACTTCCCAGCAAATTAGGGACACTGTTGCTCCTGGGGTATCGGCGAGGACCATTCGCAACCGTCTCCATGAAGCTGGGCTACGGTCCCGCACACCGTTAGGCCGTCTTCCTCTCACGCCCCAACATCGTGCAGTCCGCCTCCAGTGGTGTCGCGACAGGCGTGAATGGAGGGACGAATGGAGACGTGTCGTCTTCAGCGATGAGAGTCGCTTCTGCCCTGGTGCCAATGATGGTCGTATGCGTGTTTGGCGCCGTGCAGGTGAGCGCCACAATCAGGACTGCATACGACCGAGGCACACAGGGCCAACACCCGGCATCATGGTGTGGGGAGCGATCTCCTACACTGGCCGTACACCACTGGTGATCGTCGAGGGGACACTGAATAGTGCACGGTACATCCAAACCGTCATCGAACCAATCGTTCTACCATTCCTAGACCGGCAAGGGAACTTGCTGTTCCAACAGGACAATGCACGTCCGCATGTATCCCGTGCCACCCAACGTGCTCTAGAAGGTGTAAGTCAACTACCCTGGCCAGCAAGATCTCCGGATCTGTCCCCCATTGAGCATGTTTGGGACTGGATGAAGCGTCATCTCACGCGGTCTGCACGTCCAGCACGAACGCTGGTCCAACTGAGGCGCCAGGTGGAAATGGCATGGCAAGCCGTTCCACAGGACTACATCCAGCATCTCTACGATCGTCTCCATGGGAGAATAACAGCCTGCATTGCTGCGAAAGGTGGATATACACTGTACTAGTGCCGACATTGTGCTTGCTCTGTTGCCTGTGTCTATGTGCCTGTGGTTCTGTCAATGTGATCATGTGATGTATCTGACCCCAGGAATGTGTCAATAAAGTTTCCCTTTCCTGGGACAATGAATTCACGGTGTTCTTATTTCAATTTCCAGGAGTGTATATACCTGAAGAAATGTGTGCCTTCCCCGCCTAATTCAAGTTGTTTTATCAAGGCACGAGCGGTGTTACACTGTATTAGCACATTATTAATATATTTGGGTACAGGTTACTTCCATCAAAACTATACAAAATAGTCTGGTAAACGCGTGCTTTAAAATGGACGTCTTAAGAGCCATACTGTGAAACACATATCTTCTACTGCAAGCTCTTTGCTTTCCATAGTTTGCGAGGTGGCAGTATGGACCAGAACATGAAAAAGTCCGGTAAACATGGGATCTAATACGCACATTTTCTCATCTTCATTAATGCAAAAAAATGGTTCAAATGGCTTTGAGCACTATGTGACTTCTGAGGTCATCAGCGACCTAGAACTTATAACGACTTAAACCTAACTAGCCTAAGGACATCACCCACATCAATGCCCGAGGCAACTTTCGAACCTGCGACCGTAACGGTCGCGCGGTTCCAAACTGTAGCACCTACAACCGCTCGCCCACCACGGCCTGCAATGCCAAAAGCTTCACCACTATAGAACAAGTGTTTATAGCTGTTGAGGTATGCACTTTGGAGCCCATGTTTACTGGACAATATTTTCTTGTTTTGGTCCATATTATCTGTTCCCAAAAAATAAAAAGCAAGGGACCTGGAATAGAGGGGATGTGTTTCACAGTATCGAAGCTGGACAAGTGCTCACAGTTCTTAAGGTATGTATTTTAGAGCCCACGTTTATCACCATTTTTTTCTTCTTTTGTTGTGAGAATCCTGTCCCTAAAGCTTGAAAAAGTATGTCTGAAACACCCTGAATTAAGAAACTTATATTAATATTGCAAAGTAAGTGAAGTAATAATTACAATGCGCTGATTTGTCATCTTAGATATGTGTACAAAAATAGCCACCCCAAGGATATATCACGCTAATACGGTGTAACACCGCTCGAAGCCTTGATAAAACAGCTTGAATTAGGCGGGGAAGGCACAAATTTCTTCAGGTATATAGTATCCACTGATGCTATCCATTGATAATTAGATCACCTAGTTTGTCCCTACATTTCACCTGCTATTCCAAATAGGGTCAGGTACTTCTTACGAGTTAAGTATCGGATCACTTACAAGACCAGTCGAAGTGTGATAGGCTGCCTTAGTGTTCATCAGATCATCAGAAAGCTTGTTTACAGCCCTGTGGACACCGCTGGCGTCATCACAGAAAAGAGGAGTGTGCACAACATACTCGTTATGAAGATATAGAATACTCGCCGAGAATGCTGAAGTAAGGATCGTTGTTGATATAGTAAAATCTTCTTGGGCTTCCACCAGTGTCATGTGCTTAAAATCCTACGAGCATTCGACCGAACTCTTCTCGATTATTGCCAAGTGGTTAATGACTGCCGTGGCTTCGCCATTCTACAGCGCGAACCAGCTGCCCCTACCGATGTCGTTTTGTGTAACCCGCAATGTTATATTCGGCCCTCAAAAATCACGTGAGAGATTTTTGTGTTCTCCCGTTCGCTACACGAAAACTATTTGTCCTACAGAAATAAACGAATGGGATTTCTTTTTAGGAAATTTAGTGGAGCACAATTTTGTACAGGGCGGCCATAGTTTTGCAGTTGTTCAAGGAAAACTCGTCTAAGGGACTTTAAAACGCACCCCCACTTCCACACTCAGCCCACACCTTTCATAATGGGTAGTATGTTGTTCATGGCACTCCATCCAACCACTGCACAAAAATTTGTGTCTACACAATTTTTTTCCCCACATTTGACTTTTCTTACCTTCTTGTTATGTCACCTGTTTAGTCGAGCACTTCCAAATTGTAAAATTGATGTTTGTGTAAATCTTACCTAACAATTTTGTGAATCCTAACAGGATGAAATAAACAATTACGTCGTTGTATACACGGGGCCTTCTGGTTATGGAACTGCTGAGCTTGTAAGGGTAAAATTTGGATCGAACTGTCATGTAATGGGTTTTAGCGTAACGTTTCATTACCCTCAAGGGCACATTTAAATTAATAATGTTACCAAAATAGACGACATTGCTGGTGGCGTAATAGTCCAGCCAACAAAATGCAAGAAATGTTGAACATCGGGAATGGGTCATGTAGTCGGAAATTTCTGTGTAGTGGTAGGAGGGAGCGCCACGAGCAACATGACAGACCTACTGAGCGGAGAAGGATGACTGTGGGAATGCGTTTGAAGGTCACTTCTATACGTTTCCTTGAATAACTTGAAAACTGTGGCCTCAAGGAAAAACGTATCCCAGCGCGAAATTCAACTATATTAAATTTTCTACAACAGTGTCTTGTTAACTTTTTCTGTAAGGCTAACAGTCTGCACGTAGCAAGCGAAATAATATGAAAATCTCGTCCGTGGGTTTTGAAGCCCAGATATAACATTGCGGGCTGCATAATGCGACATCGGTAGGGGCAGCTGACTCTCACTGTACAGCCGCGCTGCCGGCTGTGACGTCGTTGGTGTTGGCTTCCTCGCGTCCGTCGCTCTCGCTTCAGCCTCACGACAGTCGGCTTTCAGGCTGTGCTGAGCTGCAAACCGCCGTCCATACTGCTGCTGTTTCCTGATACTTTTATTTCAACTGCTTTTTTTATAATGCTATCCCTAAAGCCGTTCGTCCTCATAATGATAGATGTTTCGTCGAATATCATCTGGCGTCGGTTCAGCCATGACTGATTTTTCTGGTCAGCGTAGGCATAAGAGCTTCTCACGTCCCGCTCGATGTTGCTGTTTATTCGACGTAGCTGCCGCCACATGCCATGGTATCTTATACACCTCAAGCGTTCTGATCCCTAGATCGCCCTTCACAGGCCTCATGGGTTGAACACTGATGAATTGCTGTGTCCCTCCAAAAAGCAGATAATTTTTTCCGGCATTGTGTCACAGAAAGGTAAAAACACAAGTTTTTTGCTCTTTTCCTTGGTGGTGTTTTTCCTGCGCGTCCCACGGGAAATGGCCAACGATACTTAATGGTATTTGTAGCCATTTTCCCGGAAATCTATTCCGAGTTGGATTAGTTGTAGTCGCAGGTTTTTCTGCGTCTGAAATGACTTTACCACGATGTACGAGAGTGTTCAGAACGTCACGTTTTTGTGCCGGAGGACGGCAGTCAGAGCGTGGAGATACCGATTCTTGCGTGTGGGTTTCCTGTAGACTCTGTGGCTTACATGCTTATTGGAGTATCGGTGAACGAGGACGTCAAGAAAGGACAGTGCGTCATCTGCCTCTACTTCCTTCGTACACTACTGGCCATTAAAATTGCTACACCGCGAAGATGACGTGCTACAGACGTGAAATTTAACCGACAGGAAGAAGATCCTGTGATATGCAAATGATTAGCTTTTCAGAGTATTCACACAAGGTTGGCACCGGTGCCGACACCTACAACGTGCTGACATGAGGAAAGTTTCGAACCGATTTCTCATACACAAACAGCAGTTGACCGGCGTTGCCTGTTGAAAGTTGTTGTGATGCCTCGTGTAAGGAGGAGAAATGCGTACCATCACGTTTCCGATTTTGATAAAGGTCGGATTGCAGCCGATCACGATTGCGGTTTATCGTATAGCGACATTGCTGCTCGCGTTGGTCTAGATCCAATGACTGTTAGCAGAATATGGAATCAGTGGGTTCAGGAGGGTAATACGGAACGCCGTGCTGGATCCGAACGTCCTCGTAGCAGTAGCAGTTGAGATGGCAGGCATCTTATCCGTATGGCTGTAACGGATCGCGCAGCCACGTCTCGATCTCTGAGTCAACAGACGGGGACGTTTGCAAGACAACAACAATCTGCACGAACAGTTCGTCGAAGACCTTGGCTACGGTTACCCTTGACGCTGCATCACAGACACGAGCGCCTGCGATAGTGTACTCATCGACAAACCTGGGTGCACGAATGGCAAAACGTCATTTTTTCGGATGAATCCCGGTTCTGTTTACAGCATCATGATGGTCGCATTCGTGTTTGGTGACATCGCGGTGAACGCACATTGGAAGCGTGTATTCGTCATCGCCATACTGGCGTATCACCCGGCGTGATGGTATGGCTGCCATTGGTTACACGTCTCGGTCACCTCTTGTTCGCATTGAATGCACTTTGAACAGTGGACGTTACATTTACCCGTGGCTCTACCCTTCATTCGATCCCTGCGAAACCCTACATTTGAGAAGGATAATGCACGACCGCATGTTGCAGGTGCTGTAGGGGCCTTTCTGCATGCAGAAAATGTTCGGCTGGTGCCCTGGCCAGCAGCTCATTCTCCAGATCTCTCACCAATTGAAAACGTCTGGTCAATGGTAGCCGCGCAACTGGCTCGTCACAAAACGCCAGTCACTACTCTTGATGAACTGCGGTTTCGTGTTGAAGCTGCATTGGCAGCTGTACCTGTACACGCCACCCAAGCCGTTATTATGGCCAGAGGTGGTTGTTCTGGGTACTGATTCCTCAGGATCTCTGCACCCAAATTGCGTGAAAATGTAATCACACGTCAGTTCTAGTATAATATATTTGTCCAATGAATACCCGTGTATCATCTGCATTTCTTCTTGGTATGGCAATTTTAATGGCCAGTAGTGTAGGTGGTGGAATGGAGCTGTTGGAGATCAGTGTGCTGATGGTCACGATAGTCAACCAGCATGGGCGGGCTAGCTTTAGAGTGCTGAGTGGATGCCTGGCAGTTGTTATAGAAGTATCTTTACTGGACCATCAATTTAATATTTATGAACTTCAACAACTGGGATGGTACAAGAAGAATTCAACGCCCCCAAGTACGGAAAATGTGTACAGTCTGCAAGAAGGCGGCGCAATAGTCGCCGGTGGCTTGACAGCTTTCACTGGCAGGCAGCCACTGATGGCGAACATTTCTGCAGGGATGTCGATCGCAGCAGCATTCGGAGGGCTCATAATGTAGACTAGAGACTACCAGGCAGGCCAGCACGCAGCGTGCAGCGGTGCACAGGATCACACCGTGGAGCGAGGTGGATGGGATGGCTTCCCACATGATTGGAGCCAGGCAGCAAGGAGTTTGGCTGCACAGGCGATGGGGGTTCAACGGATGCACAGCCTTCGGTTCAAGCAGTAAACATCCAGACCAGACTAACAGCAGCTGAAATATGCCACCAGGTGGCCCACTGATTGGAGAGCCTCACACGTGGTACCAGCAGCAGGACCCCAACCGCAGTCGAGCCTGGTTAACACTTGTAGAGTCATGGACTCGTGGATCGACGTAGGTGTCCCCTTAGGACTAGTGACTATCAGACTGTAATGCCTTTGGCTAAAAATGACAAGTATTTACAAAGTCTTGACCCGTTCTTATATTGCTACAGCATCGGTTTCGATCACGTAAGTCACAATAAGTCAGAAGCTCATGCGTGAAATAACCTGCCCGCCAACGCTGCAGTGGCTCCGCCTTCTCGCTGAGTGTGTGATATTTCGGTTCTGGTTCCTCGGCTATGACTGGCGATATGATAACTGCCTGGAGTTTATGTTGTATCACCGAGCAGTCCCTGATAAATAACTTTCGGCTAGCTCTGGTGTGGCCGACTTATGTGAGTCCTGTATTTCACATTGCAGGTGTCTTAATTTTACTCAGTTGTGCCTAAGCAATTATTTGCTTAGTTGGTAGAGGCCCAGAAGTGTAACAAGACTGGTTATTAGCGAGGGAAATAAAGGGTTCTTGGACTAGAGTTAGTGGATAGTCTAAAGTGGGAAGGTAGCAGGATGGGAAAGTTTGGTGAAGTGGATACTGTAGTGTAGGTTGTGGTAGGAGTATAACCCTAGGATGCACAAAACCTAATATTGGTGCCCAGGAGGATGGGAATCCATCACAAATGTTCATGAAAATTAATTGTTAACAGGTGTACTGTCGCACAAAGGAAAACAAAAACGTCTTATTTAAATGAATATAAGTAGGTCTGGCCCAATTAAACATGAAACAAATCGGGTACAACACGAAGCGCATAGATTTATTAATGGGGGTAGTCATATTTTAGCTGTGAATGGAAACAAACGGACACCATAAAGAGATTTATTGAGATTGAACATGAAAATTACCCGCTGACGCCTTGAAAAGAACAACTAATAATCGGATAAGCGAATAAAACACAAAGTATAACCTTGGCACGTGTGGGTAGGCAGGGTTAAAATCAGTTACGTTAATAACGCGCGGTCATGGCCAGTGACTGCGTAAGTTGTTAATGAAGTATAGGAAGTACAAGGAGAGATAGTGAATACTATTAGACGGCCAGTATATACACTCCTGGAAATTGAAATGAGAACACCGTGAATTCATTGTCCCAGGAAGGGGAAACTTTATTGACACATTCCTGGGGTCAGATACATCACATGATCACACTGACAGAACCACAGGCACATAGACACAGGCAACAGAGCATGCACAATGTCGGCACTAGTACAGTGTATATCCACCTTTCGCAGCAATGCAGGCTGCTATTCTCCCATGGAGACGATCGTAGAAATGCTGGATGTAGTCCTGTGGAACGGCTTGCCATGCCAATTCCACCTGGCGCCTCAGTTGGACCAGAGTTCGTGCTGGACGTGCAGACCGCGTGAGACGACGCTTCATCCAGTCCCAAACATGCTCAATGGGGGACAGATCCGGAGATCTTGCTGGCCAGGGTAGTTGACTTACACCTTCTAGAGCACGTTGGGTGGCACGGGATACATGCGGATGTGCATTGTCCTGTTGGAACAGCAAGTTCCCTTGCCGGTCTAGGAATGGTAGAACGATGGGTTCGATGACGGTTTGGATGTACCGTGCACTATTCAGTGTCCCCTCGACGATCACCAGTGGTGTACGGCCAGTGTAGGAGATCGCTCCCCACACCATGATGCCAGGTGTTGGCCCTGTGTGCCTCGGTCGTATGCAGTCCTGATTGTGGCGCTCACCTGCACGGCGCCAAACACGCATATGACCATCATTGGCACCAAGGCAGAAGCGACTCTCATCGCTGAAGACGACACGTCTCCATTCGTCCCTCCATTCACGCCTGTCACGACACCACTGGAGGCGGACTGCACGATGTTGGGGCGTGAGCGGAAGACGGCCTAACGGTGTGCGGGACCGTAGCCCAGCTTCATGGAGACGGTTGCGAATGGTCCTCGCCGATACCCCAGGAGCAACAGTGTCCCTAATTTGCTGGGAAGTGGCGGTGCGGTCCCCTACGGCACTGCGTAGGATCCTACGGTCTTGGCGTGCATCCGTGCGTCGCTGCGGTCCGGTCCCAGGTCGACGGGCACGTGCACCTTCTGCCGACCACTGGCGACAACATCGATGTACTGTGGAGACCTCACGCCCCACGTGTTGAGCAATTCGGCGGTACGTCCACCCGGCCTCCCGCATGCCCAATATACCCCCTCGCTCAAAGTCCGTCAACTGCACATACGGTTTACGTCCATGCTGTCGCGGCATGCTACCAGTGTTAAAGACTGCGATGGAGCTCCGTATGCCACGGCAAACTGGCTGACACTGACGGCGGCGGTGCACAAATGCTGCGCAGCTAGCGCCATTCGACGGCCAACACCGCGGTTCCTGGTGTGTCCGCTGTGCCGTGCGTGTGATCATTGCTTGTACAGCCCTCTCGCAGTGTCCGGAGCAAGTATGGTGGGTCTGACACACCGGTGTCAATGTGTTCTTTTTTCCATTTCCAGGAGTGTATATTGAGAGCAACAAGAAGGATGCCTGACTTCAAGGACGCGGAGTCGCCTCCTAGACTCGTTTCTAAACTGCTTAGGCGGGCGCGGCTATGTGCCATCTTACCAATCGATCAGTGCGCATATGAATAATCTGTCCGTGGTGTCAGCGAGAAGTTACATTTCATTCCTCCTAAAAACCCGAAATACAGACATCTTTGCAGCAGTAGCAACGCTTGTCTCATCCGTCATCTCTCCCGCCCAAATCCTAAAGCAAAGTCGTCACTGAACAAAACCCTAAAGCGATGTGCTTACTCTACAACAATCTGACGAGAATAGAGTTCTTGAAGATGTGGCTGAAACTCGCCTGTCCTGCTGCACAATGAGAGCGGAGATTCCGAGTTCCGACGAATGAAATACGCGTAACAGGGTTAAACAATCTCTGCCTCTTTGGCATCACGTTATGCCTCAGCCAACTGCTTACATGCAGGCAGCTAGAAACAGGAGATACCGCCCACACCATGACGTGATTCTGAAACTGACAAATGAAAAACTCGGCATGTAGGCACAGCACAAAAGAACGGGGGTTTTGCCGAAGATGACAGCATTTGCCAATCATGAGGCTGTGTTCTTAAGTTTAAACTGGGCATTATTCCGAGGTGTCGTAACGACCACACACACACCTGAAGAGGAACACACCGGCCTTTGATGGAGGAATGCGTTCTTCCCATCCATTCTGGAGAGCATGCTGGGGAAGGAGAACGCCAGGCTCACTACCTGCAGATGGGCCACCGTCCAAAGTGCTAGTTTTATAGCTCCAGATTCTTCTTAAAAAGTTTCTTATCACGTGCATTCATCTTGTGAGCTGTCCAGTTTTCAGAACTACACAGGGGAGGCAGAAGTGAAGCGAAAAACAGCCCCTGGCGATGATAATGAAGGCCATTACAGAGCAGTATACTGAACGACTACTTGACCAAGAGAATTTGTATATCACTTTCTGAAATATTTTACTGTTCAGCGAAAAATTGCAACGTTATAATATCCCAGTAACATAGCAGACGATTGGTCGGTTCGAGATAGTGAACGGATGCAGTGGACATTTTTATTCAGCGTAAGTAGTAGTTTTAATAGTTATAGTATATTTTGCGCTTTCTGTTGAGAGGTTAGCAGGTAGGGTTTCTATGTTAGTTGAAGAGCAACTATATGTGCAAAGCATTTTAGTCTGTCAGTTAACTGGATTGAATGGTAATGAATCGTTAGGTAAGAGCCACTGGTGTAGAAGCTTTGAATAGTATAATTATTGCCTGGGTTTTCCTGGTGTATGTGGATAATTGGTTATACCAGGAGAAAAAGTGTTTCAGATGGAATTTGATGTACAATTGGACTGTCAGAAGTGTGGGGTCGGGGGTTACGAAAGCAGAGTCTGCAGCTTACTGAAACAGAACAACAGCAGGTGGTAGCTTACTCATACTGAAAGTGCAGAAGACGTAGAGGAGAAAGAGAGAGAGGACAGAGCCTTGGGATACACGTGCAGTAGGAGGTAAGATTCGCAAAGCTGGCGCCAAGGTCTCGAGGTGTAGCAGACGTGCTCTGGAGTTTGGGGAGCGATTAGAGAGGCGAGAAGAGAGACCGCCTCGCGGAAAGCAGCAGCAGCAGAGAGAGAGAAAGACAGAGTCTGGAGCTGGAGCATTATCCCTCTGGCAGGTTACCAGCCGGCAGCCGGCGCAGGCGCCGAATAAATACGCAGCCAGCCGGGATGGCTCCAGGCAGCGAGTCGCATTTCCGGGCCATTCGCGGCACCTGCCGTCGCTGCCTGCGTCTAATAGCCCGAGGCAAGTCTCCAGCCGCAGCAGCCGGCGGACTCTGAGTGCGTGTCCGCCATTCCCAATAGACACGACACCGGCTATGGGTTCGTGGGGGAACCAGGCAGATCAGCCCTTAAGGAGACGGAGATATCCTTTCAGGTGACATTATTCTGGCTATCGCGGTTGTCGAATTGAGAGGAGCTTTCATAACTCAAGGCAAAATGGTAGGGTTGTTATCGTTAATGGCACACCTATCAAAAGAAGATTTGCATCACCTCGGTTCCGAGAGTTCCGGAACATGTACAGAACATTGGAATAGTGATCAACATTAACATCATTTCCGCCCTTTCTATTGCTCATGGAAACCACACACTACATGTTGTTCCACCATACAGTGAGTACTCCAGAGGTGGTGGTCCAGACTGCTGTACACAATAGTACCTCTAATACCCAGTAGCACGTCCTCTTGCATTAATGCATGCCTGTATTCGTCGTGGCAAACACACCGGTAATTCTGATACCCAGTAGCACGTCCTCTTGCATTGATGCATGCCTGTAGTCGTCGTGGCATACTATACACAAGTTCATCAAGGCACTGTTGGTCCAGACTGTCACACTCCTCAACGCGATTCGGCGGAGATCCCTCAGAGTGGTTGGTGGGTCACGTCGTCCATAAACAGCCGTTTTCAATCCATCCCAGGCACGTTCGATAGGCTTCACGTCTAGTCGAACGATGTCGTTATCCTGAAGGAAGTCATTCACGTGATATGAAGACGAATGCCTTGCAAATATGCTGCAGATATGGTTGCACTGTCGGTCGGAGGATGGCATTCACGTATCGTTCAGTCGTTACGGCGCCTTCCATGACCACCAGCGGCGTACGTCGGCCCCACATAATGCCATCCCACAACAACAGGGAACCTCCATCTTGATGCACTCGCTGGAAAGTGTTTCTAAGGCGTGCAGCCTGACCGGAATGCCTGCGAATACGTCTCCGACGATTGTCTGGTTGGATGCATATGCGACACTCATCGGTGAAAAGAACGCGATGCCAATACTTAGCGATCCATTCGGCATGTTGTTGGGCCCATCTGTACCGCACTGCATGGTGTCGTGGTTGCAAACATGGATCTCGTCATCGACGTAGGGGGTGAAGTCGCTTATCATGCAGCCTATTGACCACAGTTTGAGTCGTAACACGATGTCCCGTGGCTGCATGAGAAGCATTATTCAACATGATGGCATTTCCGTCAGTGTTCTTCCGAGCCATAATCCGTAGGTAGCGGTCGTCCACTGCAGTAGTAGCCATTGGGCGGCCCGAGAGAGGCATGTCATCGACAGTTCGTGTCTCTCTGTATCTTCTCCATGTCCGAACAACATGGCTTGGCTTCACTCGAGACGCCTGGACTCTTCTCTTGTTGTGATCCCTTCCTGGCACAAAGTAACAATACGGACGCGATCGAACCGAGGTACTGACTTTCTAGGCATGGCTGAATTACAGATAACAACAGCCGTGTACCTCCTTCCTGGTGGAATGACTGGAACTGGTCGACTGTCTGACCGACTCCGTGTAATAGGCGCTGCTCATGCATGGTTGTTTGCACCTAATGGCGGGTTTAGTGACATCTCTGAAAAGTCAACATTATCCACAGTCAACGTTTATCTTCAGGAGCTCTGGGAACCGGGGTGATGCTGAACTGTTTTTGACGTGTGAATATAGCACCGCGATCCATCCAGTATCAGTGTAGTACTATCTCACCGGAAGTTTGCAAGCGTCAGGCTACTGTCATGATGCTGTTAAGTCTGATGTAACATGCTACTGAGGTACAGTCCGTCCAGAGTAAGGTGGTCGGTGCACGCGCAGTAGACGGGGCATGTGTGGAGAGAATGGTAGTAGTGGGGGTTACAGGCAGACGCTGTAGGGAAAATGCCATGTTTGAGGGGATGTGCCATTCTTAACTGAAGCCTATGCCCACGTCTTTTGAAGTATTAAGTGGAGTGCCTCCATACCCACATCTTCATGGTGATCATTCAAAAAATTTCTGTCACCTCTGCTTTAATTAGTGTCTAAAATAACTATGCAGTACTTTATTTTCGCCTATCTTGGTAAAAATTCGCAACTTTCAGAGTAGTGTCATGAGTAGAGAATTTTTAGTAATACTTACACATTGCTTTTATGCCGTGTTAAAACTTGCTTCTTTCGCCTAACACAGTTTATACAGTGGCACCTCACTAACAAGTTGTGCAGACCCAATTGCGATAGAACTCTGAAAATTGTGGTTTATTAAGTGAGAAACTGAGGAAAATTAACGCCAGTATCTTACGAAGAAGCACATCCTTGGAAAAAAAATGTGCAAGGTCTTCAGTTGCGTCGTTCCAAAATACATGACATTTCTCCTTTCAGCAGCTATCGAAGGCCTTTAAAATTACATTATTTCATCGAAAAAGTCTGTAATTAATTGAATAACATTGTAGATAATAAAGTTTTACATTGTAACCATACAGAGAAATACTTTCATCCTTACGTGCTTTCACTTTCCAAAATCTCATTTTCATATCTAAAACCGTTTATGAAATATTAGGAACGTTTTGAAGATTTCACTCTGGCTCTATCGCTGGCGTGGGCCGATGGCAAATGGGAGTGCCACATCACATCAGTTTTCTCCATATTGGTGACAGATAGAGATCCTGACCGAAATCTAAAGAAAAATTTTGCATATTAGCTCAATTTAATACGCAGTAACATATTATGTAATATGCACCAAACGCAAGATCATAGCGATCCCCATTTTTCATTTAAAACTTTCTCAAATTTCTCTGTGTCTTATTTCCACCCAAGTATCACCATAACTATGACCATTATTGAAATTATGGGCAGATCATCATGAATTTGACTTGAAAAGCTGTGAGTAAGACAAAAATGAAATTTTTTACCGAATAGTTTCCGTACAATAGTTTCAGAAAGGTTGCAGGGAGATACCTCCATTCTATCATCACCGACCGGCAGGAAGGGAGTAAACAAATGTCTGCCCGCCCTTCGAAACAAATGAATGAACTCGCCCAGTGCTTTGGACGAAAACTGGTCACTGCACATTGGCCACAGTATACTGCATGGACTCTATTGGCTGAAGGAGAAGCGTGCAGATTGGCAGCCAGAGGTCAAAGAGGACGAATTTCCTTGTCTTAACATGATGAAATATCTGTATGTTAGAGTGGTGGGATAGTTGTGGGCCACGCGGTCAGACGCAATCAGTGGATTCAGTACCTGGACGCTGGCGGCTTGCAACCGACGGCCGCTCGAGGATGCTACTGACGCCAAAGAGAAAGATTATCAACGGTCGCCGCCGAAAAGGAATACAACAAAACACCAAAAAACTCTGCTTCTAATGTGTTATTACGAACTGCTTTTGAATATGATTTAATAGTTTACACAATCCTGACGTGACTCGTGAGTTGCGTGGTATATTACGTCAGGGTTTTTCAGTGCGATTCTAATGCATTGACACATAATTAAACGATTTAGTGATCAGTTTACGAACTGTATTTGATTTATTCTACGAAGATGAGTTACTCCTGAATTTTTAGGAAGAAGCAAATGCAAGGCAGACTGATAAAACAAAACCACAAGTATATAGACAAACTAAAATAAAACAAACTTTCATGCTTCTCCAAGCACTCAGATAATGCGACACCTGGTCTCAACACAATCCAAGTGGTTTATTACTTATCAGTAAGTCCCCCACCTATAATTGTTTAAGGAATCGAACTCTCGTGTATAATAATTTAGAAAGTCTTTGAAATTACGTTTAAAGATTGTCGGATGTTGTTAAGTGCTCCCATTGTTTATCACTATATGAGGACAGTCTTGGAAATTAGCATTCCGTTTCAGAAAAGCCAGTTTTTCACGCATCTCAGTCTTTGTGACAGGATATCTCGTGCACTAGGTGTGATACGATGATATAATATTGCAGGCACGTTAATTGGTCTATGTCGATACGGTCTGAGAACTGTGTTGCGAATATGTTAATTATGGGATGGTTTTTAAATGGCTTTTCTGCTAGCAGTCGCAATATCTTTTCTATTTATATTTTGCGCGATACAGAGGGTATTTTCCCTAACAATTTATTATTACATTAGCTAACTGGTAGATGCCCAAGAGGTTTTCCACTATCAAGGTGGAAACATAGAACTTTAGAGACCCTGGAGGAAACTGATCCAAATACCAGCATTGAGGTTGACTGGGACAGAAGTTTATGGGCAAATATACGAAGCCAATTTTTGTGATATTACGGTTCTATTTAGTCACGATTCGTAGACTGGATGTGTTGATCATTTACTTATGTTTCATGTTTAATTATTGGTATACTTGTGTCTTCTGCCTTGGGCTTAAACGGCCTACTTATGTGCAATAAATCATGACGATGACGACGACGACGACGACGACGACGACGACGACGACGCATTCAGTGAAATGATATCCATTTTGAAACGTTGTTTTTCGTGTGCTATGCACATGAATATGGGATTCATTTTCCAGACGCATTGTGCAAAATATGTATAGAAAGAAAATCGTTACTGGTAGCAGAAATACGTATTTATAACAAACACATTTTCCTTGCAATCGTAGGCCTTCACCAATCGTTTCTAACGGATAAAAATAAGAATTAGTAACAAAGAACTAATAAATTAAAACATAATGGCAAATGATTAAGTTTAACTATAAGAACATGGTCGATATATTACGGGATAAATTATTTTCCTTTAATTAATTCGTGAGCGGTATGGCGACAAAAGTTTCGTGTAGTTTGACATTATGTGTAAAATTTGTTGCAAGTCCCAACATTTTGTATTCTTAAATACTGAATGAATATAGTCTGTGTAGTTTACGCGCCATTAGTTACGCTATCTCAATATATATTTATAGTTTCTAACTTTTAAACCTCACTTACTGTGTTAAACCTCTAGTGGCAAATTATGTCTCTTAATGAGTACATTATAACAGCGATGCGTGTTCAATTAACCAAGCAGATCACGAAGCATCTAAATTACTAAATGGTTTAAACCATCACATTGTCAACTGATGCCAGCTGAAGGCTGTGTGGCGCTCCATCAGAGAATCAAATTATAACTCTATTACTCGTCCCACACTCACGACGTTGGACGCTCAAAGAATATAAAATTCCGGTCCAGGTGAGGTAACCCTGAATATGGTCCTAATGTTAAACCCTCAGACCTACATGTAAGGATGTATTAGATTGATGGCTTTAAGTAAAATGTTCTGATTGTGTTGCACACAAAATTCTATAGTTCTTCTCTCAGAAATTCTAGCTATAGGTAATATCAAGCACTGTTTGTAATTATTTTACCACATTAAATGAAAACTTGCATTGCATATTAAACGCCAAATTAATAGTCAGAGTTCCTTACTATAACTTTACTGGGTTCAGATTAAGAATCAATAAAAAGATTAATGTTGTAACACATCTGAAGTAAATTTTCAAATAAACATTATACGCACATCGCTCAGTACATCATTAAATATCTTTAAGTGTTTCAACATTAACTCAAGATTGATTTCGATAAATGTCTCAACCTAGAGCAACAGGAAAGAATTACGTCACTCAGTTGGATATATAAAAGCAAGACTGAGGCTACATAATTTAAATTAATGTTTCTCGTTCAGCAGCACTGGCGTCTAGACGCTCCTTGGCTCCTAGTGCTACAGCTCTGCTGCCACTGCGCACACTGTTCTGGCCAGCTACTATTTTTCCCACAACATTTCTGAATATTATACGATTTCTACATCACTTTTATTGACACATGACGACTCTCCTGCTAGTGGCTTCATCTAGGCACTCAACAACATTGTTCAGCACAATCTCCTTTCCTAATAATTAGCACAAGGATTAAAATTAAGTACTAACGGTACTAGGCAAACTGTTATGTACATCCCCGCTAACATGTCAATCCAAACAAACCACAAGCTGGTTTGATTGAAAACATCTTCTTGCACAGAATATTTTTAGCAATAAATTACTATTACAACTACTATTTTTTTTCAAAATTTTAATTGTACAGTTACAACTGTCACAGATTCCCTACATATATAGATACGATCTATTCCTGGAATTTTTAACTATGTACATCCCACCAAAGTATCAAGCTTATAAGTAGGTTGCTATACTTAAACCAGTGAGTGCCTATTTATATTTCTCGTAACACATTTTGTTACGTAGAACTGTGATAATAAGATATAATCACCAACCCCAATAATAAATTTTCAAGTTGTCTTTATATCTTCCTTTCCAGTCTTCTTCAAACACAGTAAATAAATTTATCATTATTCATCCAGCTCCACCAGTAACAGCAATTCATTCCTAACAGAGCAACTCATGTGTCAGCCATAGTTCAATAGCTGCACCTGGCAACTGCAACATTCATCTTGACAGCTCTACCAGTGTGTCTATAAAACAAATTTTAATCAGATACTTCAGTGACTACAGAATCTGGCAAATTGCTTCACATTATCGTACTGATTGGATCTTATATGAGTTTGCATTCACATCCTAACCGTCACTCACCTCACACATCTCACAATGAAATACATAATATATAACCACTTCATCCTCCATCTTATACACAATTAACATAAATACTCTTGAGTTCCTTATATGTTTTCGGTAGCACTGGTATTATAGTTAGTTAACACTCTGCCTGAATCTCCATACAGAATACAATTATGTTACGCAAACATATACCATTTCCTTCGTTGCTGTGTTCATTGATTGATCTATTTTTATTATGAAGTGCCCTCGTTGCTAATCTGCTTAATAAATAACTTTTTATCATGATGTTATATGCTGGTAAGGGCAACAAATCTTACTTAAGAGTGTGTATGTTCACTAAGGTAAGTTACTTTAGTTATATTTAATATCATTCATTGCTTTTCCAGCGGGTGATGGTGGGTGTAATCTGCCCACTTCGAATATTTAAAGGTGCTAACGTAGCTACTGGAGTTCAATTCAGACTTCCCATATAGGCGTTACTCTTTTAATACTTTCTTGTATCGAAACTCAGATTCTTAATCAACCAGTTAGTTGACAGGAGTGGGGTCAATATGCCGCTTCTCCTACCGTGAGGTGTGTACAGATGCTGTTTAGGCTCAAACACTCTCGGGCCTGGATGCTCAAAAAACGTCGATTTCCATTCCACATGAGACCATCTGCAATAGCGGTCTAATATTAAATCCTAGAGTCACGCTCGGCAATTTAATAGACTGATGGTTTTAAAGCATGATCAGACTGCACTATAGCTAGTATTCGCCTTTGCACTAAGTTTAAAAGTTCCATTTCTCTCAGAAATTCTAACCTTTCTAAAGAGTAAATATTAGCACCATTCTTAATTAATTTTCCACATTAAATAAACTCTTGAATTGCATGTAAAGCATCACATCAGTAATCACAGTTATCACTCAGGTAAGTTCAACCTACGAATCGTAAGGACGTAAGAGCTGTCATTTCCAAATAAACATTACCCCCTCACCTTATCTTATCTCACTAATTAACATCAGTATTCCAACAGGATTCAAGATTCAATTCAACAAAAGATTGGTCTGGTACGAAAAAAAAATCACGTCAGTCAATAAGGAATACGTTGCAAAGACTGACGGTACATAGTGTAGCTATATATTTCTTGTTCAGCAGTGGCACATTGTTGATACTCCATTGCTTCCTGATTATCGTCGCTCTGCTGTCGCTGTGCACGCAAGTAGGGAAGGTGCCATACTCGTCCCCCACCCCTCCATCACCATCACTCCTGGATACTGCATGTTGTCGCAATATTTTTTCTACAATGATTCTTTTCACTCATCAGCACATGACAAATCTCCTACTTGTGGATCCGTCTAACTGCTCTGCAATATTGACAAACACGTTAACCTGTCTTCCTAATTTGTATAAAGATTAAAATTTCTTTATAACGGTCGCAATTTGCGAACCATTACACGCGATAAAAAAATTTGATTTTCAATGTTTCATGTAACTATCGACCGAATCAAACATTTTGAGATGCACCTCATTAAGATATGTAATCATACGAAAAATTTTTGACGCAGAAAATGAATTGTTAAAGTTAGAAATTGTGTATGTCTTGAGGCAGTGTTATTTATGTTGCGAAAATTAACCAGAGAACTTGATGTAGAAATCGTATAATATTCAGAAATGTTGTGGGAAAAATAGTAGCTGGCCAGAACAGTGTGCGCAGTGGCAGCAGGGCTGTAACACTAGGAGCCAAGGAACGTCTAGACGCCAGTGCTGCTGAACGAGAAACATTCATTTAAATTATGTAGCCTCAGTCTTGCTTTTATATATCCAACTGAGTGACGTAATTCTTTCCTGTTGCTCTAGGTTGAGACATTTATCGAAATCAATCTTGAGTTAATGTTGAAACACTTAAATATATTTAGTGATGTACTGAGCGATGTGCGTATAATGTTTATTTGAAAATTTACTTCAGATGTGTACAACATTAATCTTTTTATTGATTCTTAATCTGAACCCAGTAAAGTTATAGTAAGGAACTCTGATTATTAATTTGGCGTTTAATATGCAATGCAAGTTTTCATTTAATGTGGTAAAATAATTACAAACAGTGCTTGATATTACCTATAGCTAGAATTTCTGAGAGAAGAACTATAGAATTTTGTCTGCAACACAATCAGAACATTTTACTTAGGGCCATCAATCTAATACATCGTTACATGTAGCTCTGAGGTTTAAACCATTTAGAAATAAAAGCACATAGCGATTTTCAGCAAACTTCACACGTAATTTTACACTTTTTCCAGCTTTAGCGCAGTGACACCCTGCCACCACCTCTCACACAAAAAATAAAAGAACGAAAAAATTTTACGCTTGTTACATCTTCGCTGTTCGTACAGTAAAACTTCAGCATTAGGGGTGACGTTTTAATTTTTTACTTCTTTGCTATTAACTCAAAATGGTTCAAATGGCTCTGAGCACTATGGGACTTAACTTCTGAGGTCATCAGTCCCCTAGAACTTAGAACTACTTAAACCTAAGGACATCACACACATCCATGCCCGAGGCAGGATTCGAACCTGCGACCGTAGCGGTCGCGTGGTTCCAGACTGTAGCGCGTAGAGCCGCTCGGCCACCCCAGCCGGCTGCTATTAACTCAGTTCGCATTACATTTCACAGACACTGTACCAGTAAACGTAACAGCAAAATTATATAATTTCGCTCCACGCAGTTCAGGAGATACTGTGTCATAAACATTGACATCTATGAAAAAATTAGCTGTTCTTAAAATGGAACACAGATTATCCAATTATGGATGAATAATTCGAAACTAATAAAACCAACATAATTACGGTTTTGCGTTTTCAGCTATAAATGTTTTAACTTACCGACTCATTTGTAAAACAGATCTTTGAAGCTGTTTTATACATGGGAGTTCGTTTCTTTAAGGACAAAAGGTACCTTTTTAGTTCTATATTTTGTGAATAGCACGACGCACTCCTTTAATGCACCATTTCTTTCGTAAAAGTTTTACAGGCTTTTAGTTTGTCGCAGCCAACACAGAATACTTTCCAAACACACTGCAAGTATATTGAACACCTGAGGACGCACTGATGTTTATAAAAACAACAATTAAAATGTTATGCGCGAGATTTCCTACAATTCTTCTTTGAATTCGGCTACCATTTACTGGAAAAATACACCTGTGAAGGGGATGATACTTCCATCAGATACGTATTACATGTTGGCTATGATAATAGATCTATATTCCGCATTTGCAGTATATTAACCACAATAAAAATAAATACATCTTATATTTTAATTTTTAGAATATTTTTGCCAAATATAAATTTCATATCCCTACAATTTAGTTAAATGTGCAATAAAGTTTAGGTCTGCTAGTTAAGTATAGACAACTACAACTTGTAGAAAAAAATCGTTGGAATGCTTTATGAACTTAAGGTGATATGTGCACCTAAATTGTGAAAAGTACAACTACTGGGAAACTGCGAGTAGTGTTTGTGTTTTTAAAATGTGTCACAGGACGTGAATGACGCATTGTCTTCATTCCGCTACATCTCTTCATCATCAAGCTTCTTCTTGACAGTTTTTTAGTACTTGTTACTTCATTGGTTTATGTATATTATTTATAGTTTTTTCGACGTGCTGCAACAAAATAATATGAAATTCATTTGGTTGCATGAGTTTACTAGGCATCTAGAGAAATTTTATATAACTCAATTTAAAACTGCTTAAAAGAAATTATATCTTCCTAGCAACTGAATTCAACATTTAATACATCATTATGTGTAAATTTCTGGGAGTAACGTGATATAAGTTCATATTCAGTTATTGATTACTGAAACATCTTTGATAAACGAAGTGGCGAAATCTAAACAACGTGATGGTGTAGGCTGCCTGAAAGTAGAAAAACTACAAATTAATTAAAAATGTTTAGGATCAGCTGCAGACAACCTACAGTATTAACAGAAAAATTTGAATCCTCCCTGAAGAACTGATATGCAGGTTTCTCTCGACAGTGTGGACTGCTTTGCTTGTAAACAAGTTACCCTTTTATTTTATTTTATAGAATTGCTTGATGTGTGGCATTGTTACTATTTATTATACTTTAATGAACATCTAGTCTCACAAAAACCTGTAGCACTTGGGCAACAAACTTTTAGTAGGACGTAAACAAAACATTCACCAAACCGCAAATAAACAGGAGCAAAAGTGATCATCTACAGGTTCTGCAAACCAGCAGTGTTATCTACATATACAATAACATCCCTAAGAGAATCGTTAGAAGCAAACATTTTCCAGTTGGTCTGCAAAACAATAATGGTTTTCTATAATTCAAATAATGGTTATTTAGCAAACTACACGACAGTGACACTAAAATTTAGTTTATAGTGGTGATTTTTCATTCAAACGCCAAAAAAATACATGTAAATGTAGTCAAGAAAGACTACAGAATTTAATGAAGTAACAGAAAATAGAGATTTCCATCATTCTAAAGTACTCGCAGGTAGGATGGAGTTATTTCTAGCAACTAAACTGTAGTCCTGGTAACCCTCATCCTGTGATGTTTAAAGCTTTCCCGGGGTACTGACTTTTGGATGACGGGACTGTGTCTGTGCTAGCAAAAGGACTGAGTTTTGCTCCCACACCTGTTTCACCGCCACTAGTGGATTTCATCAGTGCCTTCGAAGAAGCTGTACGTCGTCTTGATACAAATGAAGCGGAGGAAGGTCGTCGAGAGTCTTGCCTTGTGTTAATCAGAGGTGTACCAATGAAGAGTAACATCTCGCCCATGGAGCGGATAGCCCTCCGTAACTTACGAGCAGATGTGGATAGTCTTAAAATCTGACAAAGGAAACTCTACTGTCCTCATACCAAGGGATGACTATACTAATAAGATCAATGTTTTATTATGTGACTCAACGTATCGCGAAATCGATAAGGATCCCACGAGCCGAGTGGTGCGAAAATAGCAGAACTTTTATCAACTAGTTCTCTACCGAAGGAGGTCATCAAGAGATTGAAACCAAACAGTTCAGCTCCACCTAGGCTATATGGACTGCCTAAGATCCACAAGGAAAATGTGCCATTACGTCCAATTGTGAGTAACATTGGAGCAGCCACCAACGATCTAGCAAAATTCTTGGCATCTTAGCTCAAACCAATGCTAGGCAAGTGTGCACATCACATAAAGAATTCTTGTGATTTTATCAGCCGACTTCAGTCACTACAACTACAAAGTAACGACTTATTGGTCAGTCTTGATGTGGTTTCACTTTTCACAAAGGTGCCTCTTGTGGACTCACTACACCTCATTGGCAATATGTTTGGTGCAGACATTACAGCGTTGTTTGAGCACACTCTCTCATCTACATATTTTATATCTAACAATGAATTTTACGAACAATCTGACGGTGTCCCCATGGGGAGTCCTTTGTCTCTCCTGTTGGCCGATCTTTTTGTGGACGACTTTGAGGAGAGAGCACTCTGCCACTTTTAAACCGACAGTATTTTGGGGATACGTTGACGACACTTTTATAGTGTGGCCTCATAGTCTGGACCGTCTCCAAGAATTTTTACATCACATGGCCTCCATACATGAAAACATAAAGTTTACCATGGAGATAGAGAAAGAAGGTTGGCTGCCATTTTTAGTCGCCTTGGTGCGACGGATGAGTGATGACACACTTGGTCACTCGGTGTACAGAAAGCCCACTCATACAGACCTGTATCTACAAGCTACTAGTTGCCACCATCCAGCACAAACAATGGGCGTTCTCAAAACCTTGATTTGCCGTGCCCATACCATCTCTGACGCCGACAGTCTTCGAGCAGAACTGGAACATCTGCAAAAAGAATTTCTGAAGAATGGCTTTTCAACTAGGCAAGTGAACAGAGTGATGCAGACCTACAAACGATGGAACAAGGAAGAGGAAGAGGCCTTCAGGTCGACTGCTTATCTACCATTTTTTTGGGAATATTTCTTAGGCAGAATATTGAGAAAGTATCAAGTGAGAGTCATCTTTCGCACTCCTTCCAAAATTTCATCACTGGTGGGATTCGTTAAAGAGGGCCTGGGCCTGCGTAAATCAGATGTTTACAAAATTCCTTGTGAATGCGGTAAATCATATATAGGGCAAACGACACGAACTGTGCAGGAACGCATTGTGGAACATCAACGGCATACTCGCCTTCTCCAACCCAACAAGTCCGCAATCGCCGAACACTGTATTTCCACAGACCATTCCATGAATTACAACGACACAAAAATTTTGGCCCATACATCAAACTTTTGGAGCTCGATTATCAATGAATCTCTGGAAATAAGATTGTCTGACAACGAGACTCTCAAAACCGAGATAGCGGTTATCAGCTAAACTCTGCTTGGAATCCTGTTATAGAGAAACTTCGTAGTCGACGTAGTTATCTGCATAATGATGAAACTCGACCTGATATCGATACGCCAAGCTTTCACCGCAAGGCGCGGCGCACGGAGTTGTTATGAACGCGCACGCTGAGCAACGCATGCGCAATGTCACCTCAGTATGGCTTTAAATAGCGGAGGTCAGCGCGTACTCGCGCTCCGCCATTTTTGTTTCCCTTGACCTCCAAAATGCCTATGACCGTGTATGGCATCCCAGTCTCTTCTTTAAACTCCAAACCTACGCCCTGCCTATCAATTTTGTCCGTCTGGTCGCTTCCTTCCTCTCGCACCGTCCTTCCTATGTCACCCTCCACAACACCAACTCCCGTATCTTTTATCCCACGGCTGGCGTCCCCCAGGGTTCTGTCCTCTCCCCTCTCCTTTATCTCTTGTATACAGCTGATATGCCCAAGCCACCCCCACCAGTCCACCTTCTCCAATATGCTGATGACACCGCCTTCCTGGCTCTCTATCCTACCCTTCAACGGTCTCAACGTACCCTCCAAACCCACCTTAACCAGTTCACCACTTGGTGTAACCAGTGGCTCCTCCGTCTCAACCCCTCCAAAACCCAGGCAATCATCATAGGCCGCACCACTCGCTCCTTTCGCCTCCATGATTTCTACCTCACCCTTTATGGTCGTCCTATCCAACTCACCCCCACCCTGAAATACCTTGGCCTCACCCTTGACCGACACCTCACCTGGACCCCTCATCTCCTGACCATCCAGCAGAAAGCCCATTCCCGCCTCCGCCTGCTGAAACTCCTGTCCAGCCGGACATGGGGATTGCATCCTTCTACCATCCTCCACACCTACAAATCCCTCATCCGTCCTATCCTCTGTTATGCCAGCGTTGCCTGGATCTCCGCCCCCACCCGCTTTTACAAGGCCCTCCAAATCCTTGAACGCCATGCGCTCCGCCTTGCCTTCCGTATCCGCCTTCCTTCCCCCACATGGCTCCTGTATGAACTGATCCCCTTCCCCCACCTCCTCTTGTTCCTCCAACATCTCCGCATCCTTTACATTGTTTGCCGGGTTGATACCCCCCACCCTCTGGTTTCCTCCTTCCTCTCCACCCCCCGCCCATTGCCGTGCCTCTATCGCTGTATCCCTCCCTCTCTCCACCTCCACACCCTCCATCTCCTTCATCAGGGCAATTTCCAACGCCTCCCCCTCCCGGATGACGAACTTCGCCGTGACATATACCCTTCCTTCCAACTATAACCCGGCCTTGTTCACCCCCCCCCTCCCCAGGGCCCCCTTCTCCTCTTTCCTCCTTCTCCCAGAGCGGATTTTCCTCCATCCCCCCCCCTCCCCTGAGACCCTGCACCCCATACTTGCCTCTCTCCTTCCCACATCCCTCCCTACCTGGCCCTCTTCTGCGCGCCCCCCATTTCCCTCCCCCATCTCTTCCCCTTCCTCCCTTCTTCAGGTCTCCCTCCTCTCCTTGAACCTGGCAGATCCTCTGTATCGATCCTCATCAGTGTGCCACATCAGTGTTGTGTTTAGTGCTGTTTCTCGTGTGCGTCAAGAGGTGTGATTTTAATTGTGTACTGCCTTGAGGTTCGCCGTCAGTGTTACGTTGTGTGCTATGCCATCCGTCAACACCTTTATGCTCGTCACACTGTGCCTTGTGTTCTTTTAATCGTCGCAGTGTGTGGCTTTTTGTGTGTGCTACTTTTAAACAGTTTTTTATCTCCATTTTACAGTCACCCCGTTTTTTTCTTTGTCTATTGCCTTCCATGATGTTCTCCCCTTTTATATCTATGTTCGCCTTCTTATCTCCTTTGCTGTTTTTAAATGTCTTCTATTGTTTTGTTCTATGTCTTTCGGCTGAAGAGCAGCGCATATGCTGCTGCCAGCCCGCCCCGCTGGGGAATTGAAAGACAATAAAGAAAAAAAAAACGTACTCGCCAGTACTACTACAGTGGTACTCACCTGAAGATGGCCAGAAGACTCTGCGCCGAAATATCGTGGCAGGACGTTACTGATATCCGGCAGTTCTCCCGCGTTTTTATGGAACAACCCTCATCCTATCGCCACCTTCACCGCCATCTAAAACGGTTCCATATTGCTGGAAGATCTTGTATATTAACGTTGATGAATTTATATTCATCGGCATCCTGCAGACAGAAAAGGGAGAGTTGCAAAACAACTTATGTTTTCTGTTGCGGTGGGCGACACGGCAACTGCACCTGCCCACCGTAGAGCGGCTGTATAAGCTACGGGCCTAGCCGTGCAGAGAGAAATACGGAGCTGTTGGCGTCAGGGGAGTGTATTTAAGGCGGGTAGACCAGGGTCCGCGCACAGTTATTCCGGAGGTATCGAACGGTGGCGCACGGAAGGGCACAGTGGAGCTGGCCAATCTTCCCTAAGCCCGGGTGCCAGGCGCCGGGCTTAGGCGGGATGCACAACTCGCGCTCTGTCCTCCCCTCCCCCTCTCCTCCCCCTCCTTTCCCACGCTTCCCAACATGCCTCACAGAGCCAATGACGTAGCCGCTAGTGGCAGCCACGCACAGTACCCTAATTATCTATTGCGTCGTAATAGACTGCACGTCTCACGAAACTATGGTCTCTGTTTGTGTACTGAATGAGAAACACCAACTGGGTCCCTAGACAAGAATCTTATCAAATGAAATTAATTTTCCGCAACTGTTATTGTAATAGTTGCGACTAAGTTCTCCAGTAAATGTACAATGCGTGATTACTCCCTCGTTCCAGTAAGATGAACGTGTTTATCATGTCAGTTGCCAGTAGATGGCCGATGTATGGTGCAGTCTGCGACATGTATGAAGAAATTAGCGTCCTGCTCGTCTCTCAATCTAGTATGGTAAATAGTGCAACAACGTTTACAAAGTGGCTACTTTAAGAGTCCTCCGAATATTACTTTGCAACAACATCTTGGTTAGTATGCAGTAACATTATTCGGTAAATTTTATAGATGTTTGAGTTGCCAGATACTTTTGCCATTTTTACCTTACATGAAGACCACCCAGCAATCATTTTTTTGTAATATTTTGTATTTAAGTACTTGAACTTCAGAACTCCAGTATCAGTATGGATGATTAGTGGTTTTCTGGCTCATATCTAGCTGTGATTTTTTAAAATTCTTCTTCGCTCACTTCTAATACCTACAAAATTTAAATAAAAATTTTATCAATTATATTCTAATGAACACGGAGGTAATAGTCAATTTTGCAAAGAAAATCACGTCTTCTTACTTATAATTTCATATACACGCAATGCAGGTATAGAATCTTAATTATCAATACTTTACAAAGGGGTGTTTACAAAAATTGTGTAGAGTAAGAAAAACATTACAAATTTATTATCAATAGTTTATAGGATGTAGATAATTAAGTAAAGGTTGTTTGAATTAAGGAAAAAATTACAAATTTATTAAAAATCTATTTTTATAAAATATCGGAGATTAAGAATTTACATTTGCAATGAAAACCGGAATAGCTCATGCTATATATAATATGAAGGAAGAAAACATGCGTTTTTCATTACAAATGATGATTACACATGCGTTAACAGGCACATATTAGTGAATTTTGATTTAAATGATGTAGGTACTCAAACTGAAAGAGGTAAAAAGAAAAGTCCCAAAGCAATCGATCCATTGGTCACACATTTACCGCTATCCAACACTTCTGAGTCAGCCACACGACCAATCGCGATTATTATTATACTTTTACTCTATGAATGTTCCTCAGAAAACTTCAAAATCAGTTTTGTCGAAAGTTTTGGACGGTTGCATTGAAGTGCTTTGGTTGACTGATCTTTGAGTTTGGTACTCCACATGCCACAGATATAAAAAATTACAAAATTATTGATTACCATGTGGTATCCTTGTGAGAACTCTGATTATTTTTACAGTTAAAGGGAACGCAGGTTCTTCAGGTTGGGTTTTAAGAGACAGAGGACTCAGTTAATGCAAATTAGATACGTTTTCTCGAAGTCAAAGTGTCTGTCTTACGAAGTGTGTAAACACACACGAAAATGTACGCTCTACGAATTACTATAAGGTTAATTCCTATATCTTGGTTCTATTTTAGACTTTTATCTCTGTGGCCATAGTGGTCTAGCGGGCATAGCGCTAGAATCTAGCCGTGAAGATCCTTGATCAATTCTGGATTGGGGGGGGGGGGAGAGGGGGAGGATTTTTCCTCTTTCCAGGACCACTCAGCCTGCTACCATCAAATGAGTACTGCGGAACTTTCCGGCCGGAGGGGGGGGGGGGAGGGGTAAGGGGCGGTTGAGGCGATGGTCTCACCATCCACCCTCTCCTACCGCCGTCCTGCTCTAGCTACAGTCTGGCAGTAGCCCGATAACAGACTCACTTTCTTACTCGTAAAGCGTCAAGTATACTGAAAGGTAATAGGTTAGAATACTTTTATTTTAATAAATCTCATTATTAATTAATTGGAGAATCATATTTGTAACATATCAATGTAGTGGTCACTGATGTGATGAAGCTGACTCATACATCTCTCACATGAATGACTATTTAACCTTCCCCATCGCGTCCTCGGCGCTGCTTTTAACCAGTTTTCTGTTACATTCTTAGCACTACTCACAACGGCACCTTGCAGCACTAGGTACGAATAAGTTCATGATGTTTTTATGTTATTATTAGTACCGTTGTCTGTAGTATCTATTGTGTTACACGTTGGTAACTTTTATATTGCTGCACATTACTCTACCTTTCCGCAAGTTGGGTGTGAAAATGACCCGCTAGTCAGATCGAAACCAGTCATCGCGTGTAAGGATTTGTGTACCGTTCTTATGTGGAGCCTCGTTTCTTCACATAAGACGAAAACATTTCGAATTAGGAGAGTGAGTAAATACCTAGACATTACAGTTGAAAATCAAACAAAGCAAAACCAACGGCTGTGAATACTGGTAAAAAAAGGGGGATATGCACTAGCTGAACATCGAAGTTGGATACGACAGAGAATTTGAGAACTGAATGACTATTTTTTGTGGCGGTGTTCGTAGCGACAAACACTTGGCTGTAGAAATGGCTTACGAAGTCACCGCCACACTTTTAATAGCGGGCCGACCGGTCCGCTGGAACAGTAAACAGAAAGATGAAACCCCAAACACTCTGATTAAATAAAAGTCGGTACTTATCTTTATTAATGAAGATACAGAAACACAGTAGTGAACTCGGTGTTTACAGATATCTGTCTAGTTCGAGTCGGAGCGGCTAGGTCAGCGTCGGCTGACGACAAACAACAACTCTGCTGCGATGAACACACAAGTGACTATCAAGTACACAATTCGGTGGCGAGTATACAACTGAGCGGCGAATACAGAACTGTCCTAGCGCTCGCGACTCCAGCGCTTAAGAAGCCAGAAGCCAGCGGTGGCGCGCGCAGACTTGCGGCGATTTGCTGTCTCGCTGGCGCTGCTTATGCGGACGGCGTCCGGACTTTGATGCTGCCAACCTTTTGGCAGCGGGCTCGGGTGGCATTACTGGCTAGGATACAACACTATTCTCATGCAGGAAGCAAGATACTGTAACACAGGATGGTCTAAGCAAGGTAGATATACCGATCAGCCAGAACATTATTACCGACTACCCAATAGGCGGTATGTCCACCTCTGGCACGCATTGTAGCGGCGACGCGTCGCGGCAAGGAAGCAATGAGACCTTGATAGGTCACTGGAGGGAGTTGGCACCACATCTGTACACGTAAGTCGCCTAATTGCTCTCAGTTCCGCTGAGGGTTCGATGAGCTCTGATGCCACATTCAACCATGTCGTAGATGTGTTCTATCGGCCTCAGATCTGCCGAGCTGGGGTCAAACACATCAACTGGAACCCGCTACTGTGTTCCTCAAACTACTCCGTCACACTCGCGGCCCTGTGACATTGTGTATCTCGTTGAAAAAATGCCACTGTCGTCGGGAAACATGATCGTCATGAAGGGTTGTAAGTGGTCTTCAACCAGAGTACGATACTGCTTGGCGGTCAAGAGCTCCATTGGACACATGGATGCTCAATTGAACCGCCGCTAGCTTGTCTTCGTCCCACAGTACAGATCTCAAGAAGCTGTTCCCCTGGAAGATGGTGGATTCGTGCCCTCTCAAAGGGCATGACGAAGAAGGTGTCGGTATTCATCAGACCATCCAACGCTCAGCCACTTGGCCAAAGACCAGTGCCGATGGTCACGTGCCCATTTGGATCGAACTTGCCAATGACGCGGTGTTAACATTGGCTGTGGAGGACCATCGTTAGGAGTGTTCGGTGTGCTGTATGTTCAGACACATTCGAGTGTCGCGACACGAGGAACAGTGTGAGGGGCATTGACAGGGCTGTCTTTACCATTCGCTCTAAACGTCAGAAATTTTAACTACGAACATCCGCACTTTCTGAGGAAGTCCCCAGCTGCAGGTGACGAAAAATCACTTAACAATATAATTACATACGTAATATGTCATCTCAAGTGGTAAAACCAAATACCTTCGAGAAAGCTGCACGCTTGTCCCTACAGTGGGGTGGCCAACAATATGCAAACACCAGACATTACCACACATTAGCATGCCTACTACGGTGTGGTAACCTACTGGTATTAGAATCAGGTTACAGTCATCTCCGAATGAATAAATACACGTTTTGCTTCGTTTTCAAGGAAATTTTGTACCAATTTTCCTACAAAATAGTGGTAAGTTCAGGTAACGATGATGAGGTGGATAGCGATCAAGCATTCCACTCTTCAAAATCCCAATAATATTGAGATCTGATGACTGTGTTGGCCAGTGGAGCTGTGGCAATCCATCTTCATGCTCACGAAACTAGTCCTTGGCGATGTTAGCTGTACCGGCCGCTGTGGCCGAGTGGTTCTAGGTGCTTCGGTCCAGAACCGCGCTGCTGCTATGATCGTAGGTTCGAATCCAGCCTGGGGCATGGGTGTGTGTGATGTCTTTAGGTTAGTTAGTTTTACGTAGTTCTAAGTCTAGGGGACTGATGACGACAGATGTTAATTCCCGTAGTGCTTGGAGCCATTTGAATTCCATGTGAGCTGTGTGAATAGGCACCCTGTCGTTTTGAACATAAACTCAACCACAAGGTGGAAATGGTGTGAAACAAGCCACAACCCACCAAATGACTTTCTTCTGTTGCTCCATAGCCCTGATCTTGTGGCTTGGGGGAGACGTTTTCTTGTTACGGACATTTGCATGACTGATGAGTGATGTTGAAAAAAACTGCTCGCTCTGCAGTTCCACGCTTCTGGAGGTCCCTTCGTGTTGTTTTGGTCCTTATAGGGTTCGCAAGTGCGATATTCAGTTCTTCAGTGACTTCTGCAGCTGTCGTCGTCTTAAGGTATGTCACAGTCCTCTTGAATGACTGTCCGTCACCATCATTCAGCACGCAATTTCGTCAGACTTCTAACTTAGCTGGCGATGTTTCCCCCTTGCGCTGTATGGACTATAAACCAAATAGGCTTGGTTACGAAAGCATCCACCATAAGAACGCCAATAAATTGCTCATGTTCGCATTCACATACCTCGAACATAGTGCACTCATAGGTACACAGAACACTGTTCTAAACATGATTAAAATCTGCAACATAATGAGGACATTACACAGGTGCCATCCGCAGTCAGGTGTATATGATAACCGAAGCCGCAGCCTTATCTAACATTCCGTCTATGTTCAAGCATGCATTTATCGCGGTATTACTATATTTTTATCCAGCCCCTGTATATTTTAATGTTACCTGATTCAGGGTTGAATATTATTAATTATGGTTTTTATCTTATTTTCTCTTGCAGTGAATTTATAAAGGCCGGCCAGTGTGGCCGAGCGGTTCTAGGCGCTTTAGTCTGGAACTGCGCGACCGCTACGTCGCAGGTTCGAATCCTAACTTGGGCATGGATGTGTGTGATGTCCTTAGGTTTAAGTAGTTCTAAGTTCTAGGTGACTGATGACCTCAAATGTTAAGTCCCATAGTGCTCAGAGCCATTTTTTTTAAATTTATAAATCAGAACGTTTTCACTCGTCTCCATCCCGAAAGGTCAAATCATGCCACAATGATATTAAAATATTTGCTGAGATCATAACACAGTGTTACGTTTTGACGCAAATTAGGTGTTGATCTAGTATATTCTTTGGTAGTTATCAAGTAACTGCCTCATCGCTGTATTTTCAGCACCACAATGTAACATTCGATCACTCTCAACATGTGTCACACATGTTTATGAAACATTTTAGTGAAATGAGGGTGTCTCTGTGTCTCCCTGACCCTCTTCTCCTCTCTGGATAATCTAGCTTGAGCCTCATTAAGCATGAACAGGACGCCATGGACTTTTTCTATTCATGTGACGTGAGTAATTTATGTGTTTTTAATCAATGTGAACGCCACAGAACATACACACGGCAATTTTACACTGTTATGAACTTCCTGTTTACTAACGTTCACAGCGTAAGTATCCCTTCCAGTTTGATTTTAAAATGCAATACATAATTATTTCTATGTTAACAGACGTTCACTACTTAGATGTTCATTCGAAATCAGTTCCTGCTACAAGCGCGACTATGGACCAGTATACCATGCAACAGCGAACATTTTTAGTGTTTTCCAGTAGTACATTGCAGGTCATTGAATCTTCAACACCATAAGGCAGCATGAAACATACATCACTATGGCATGTAGTGTACCTGCATATGCAAGAAACTAACATGGAACAAGTAAGTAAGAACTGCACTATCTATATAGGGTTGTAAGAACGTATAACTTATTTCTATTGCTGACTGAGTACTTCGTATTGAACAACATTACATCAATATTTGCTTCACTTGCAAACTAATAATGATAACTATTACGCGTAGCATATTTTTCGGTTGGTTAGTACCTCAAAGTAGAAGTGTCGCAGACACGCCACTTATTTTTCCCGCTGGGAAACAGTTAAGGTATTGAAGTGTGGACACATTCAGACAAAACGGAAAGTCTATACTGATAATTGTAGCCCACTTCATGGTGCAATTACGACCACACAGAAAACAACAGGTAGTAAATTATGTGATGTATTTGTGGGAAGCTGTTACACCCAGAGGAAAAACAACTAATGCACTGAGTGGGTGCATATTAAGGTACCAATTGTCATAATAATTGTAGTTATACATCTAACATGTTGTATACCGAATACACTGCTGTTTACTCGGAGTGTTTTTCATTCAGAAATCGTATTTAAATATTCGTTGTGTGTGAAGGTTCGAGTTATGCCTAATGCGAGAAGGAAAGAGGGCTACGAGCACTCCTCTGGCTACAACAGTGGCAGTACCATAGGCTAGTGAGGATGCAATTTACCGTCTCGTCGTATTCCTGCTCTTTTTGACTTGGATCTCAAAGATTTCATGTGAATATGCAATCGATGGGTTCAAGAGGGCCACCTCGTATGACTGCCTGCAAATCTTGTTTTTTTGTAACAAGACATGTATTCACACGCACGGTACAAAGATGACTGGATCACTGTGGACTGATCAGCATAGCGTCTATTATTGCAGTTTCCTTTCATGTGGCAACACATAGAGACACATCAACAGTAGTACACTCAGAGACAATACTGGTCACAGGAGGGGCATCATATCATCTTTTCATCCGAATCCTCGCGCCGGGTATAGAATCATTATGGATGCACCGATGTGTGGGCTTCTATGGATAATTAATATCGACAGATTACATTCGCGGTTGTTTTACAGCCACAGACCCTGCGTAATTATATGAAATACTACTGGATGCGTGATATGATCATCTCCGATTAGCACAGTAGATAATTTTCACAGCAGCCGCTACATTTTTAACTTGTTAACGTCTGTGGCTGTGCCTCATCATCAGAGTCTCGATGACGTTAATTTACAACAAGATATCGTATCACTACCTGTCACCCATTCTGTTGTGATGTCCTTCATTACAGACGGTGTTCGACTGTTGTCCTGATGAGGACGATCTCCAAATCTCTCACCCACTGAAAACAGCTGGTGCTGCGTTGTCAGAGAGACTGGCATGTCACTACTTGGGAACCACTACGATTTATAAATTCCACCAAAGCTGATATATTCGTTGCCAAAGAACAGCAACTGTAATGACATTTAAAACGATATCCTTAATTTTTCAGCTGTAGTCGCACATTTTTAATACATGAGTAGCTTCAGTCTCCTTGGATCATATTCAGGTCTCTGTATGAGGGCGTGAAAAGTAATGTAACCAAATCTTTTATGTGAAAGCTCTTAAAACTTTTTAAATGAATCAAACTTTATTAACATTTAACACCCATTTATCATGGACATATTTATTTCTCAACGTAGTCACCCTGGCAATGAACACGTTTCTCCCAACGAGAGACCAGTTTGTTCGTGCAGTCGCTGTGTAATGTTTGACTTTATTCGTAGAGCCACATCCTCACCTCTTCTTGCTCCGCTTCATCACTATCAGAGTGAAGTCCTCGATGTGGTCTTTAAGTTTTGGACGCAAGTGAAAATTGGATGAGGCCGAATCGGGGTGGTATGGGGGATGATCGATGGCAGTGAAACCAAGGCGTCAGATTGTTCCAGACGTCTGAGTGCTTGTGTGTGGTCTGCCATTGTCATGCTAAAGAACAGGTTGTTCCTTGTGTGAGTAAACTCTTTGAATTCGTGTTTTCAGTTTTATGAGCATCCCGCAGTAACTTGCAGAGTTCATGGTGTTGCCTTTAAACATGAATTCCAAATGCGACACACCATGAACAAGCCAGGGCACTGTAAGCACGACTTTGGCTGCTGATGGCAATACATGAAACTCGGATTGGAACAAGTCAGGACTGTATGGAGGACGATCGATGACAGCGAACACAAGGCATCGAATTGCCGCAGATGTCGCAACTCTCGTTTGTGGTCTGGCATTGTCATGGTGAAGCGGAGGTACTCTACGTGTGGACGAACTCTTCGAATTCGTTCTTTTAGCATCCTCAGCGTGTTGCAGTACACCTACAGGGTTACGGTCGCACAACCATGTTAAACGCTGCAATTCGGAGTCCTGTAGTGGCAGATGGTTGCAACTTGCATCACTGAATCTGGCAAGTGTTGCAAACGCTACTGAGAACACAATGAACTATTTGGAGGCACCATCTCGTAGCCATGTTACAACCCATTGTGCTTGTGTCTGAACTATAGTATTCTGATGTCTGGAGACAGTACGGAGTGCTGAGACAACTACTTAGATGTGAGGACAATCCACGAAGATCGAAACTAGTCATGTATGAAAAAATGTGCAACTGGGACTGAAAGAAAGACGTTTTATGAAAGATGTAATATTCTTCTTAGAGAAGTGTTAATCGCCCAGTCCGTAGTAATTATATATACGGAGTAGTAGTTTCGGCAAATTTCAGTTGCTTACTTCAGACATAGACATACGCCAGACATTGTGCCACTGTGTATAGTGCTTTGTCATCTATTCATGAAGATATGCGAGCTCAATGACAAAGTAGATAAATGTGGTTACGGAAAATTGAGTGTCAAGATTATAATAAAACTTGTTGTAGATGCACATATCTAGCTGACTCAGATACGCCAGTGTAACGTCATACGTCGAGTAAAAAAAATCATAAGACAATGTGATGACCTCATGCATCGAACATGGAATGACGCATGTGTCTCATCCAGCTCACTCACATGTTGTTCCGTGTTTAACGGTCCACTGTTGTACTCATGAAACTTGATAGTATTAAATAAATAAATTATAGAATTGTTACGATTGATTACGTTAGTCAACACACCCTTCTGTGCCCTTCACATGTACTTCGCATCATAGCTCTAGATTACGTGGGGCGTTCAATAAGTAATACATTTTTGTCATGTTAGTTTTATTCAGGATTCCAACACACAATATTATTTTCCACTATTTTGAACATAATCTTCGTTCAATGCGACGACCTTACGCCACCATGGCCGTACCGGCTTAAAGATGTGCTTTTTAACTTCTTCTTCGGAGCAGAGGTGGTGTGGCGTCACTCCATGGATTGCCGTTTTATTTCCGGCACGAAGTGATGCAACCATGTTTCATCACCTGTGACGATTTTCGATGAAAAATTGTCACGCTGAGGCTCATAACGCGCGTGCAGTTCTGCACAAATGGTCCTTCGTTGCTCTTCGTGGTCTTCTGTTAGGCGGTAAGGAACACAGCGGGTACACACGATTGAGTACCCCAACTGGTAGACGAGTGCATCACCACTACCAACAGCTGCATCCAGTTGTGCAGCGAGATGTTTGTTTGTGGTCTGTCGATCACGTTGCACGTTCTAACACTGCAAGATTGACAGCTGTGTGCGGCCGGCCGGCATGGCGGTGAACGGACGTATTTCAGGGACCATGTTGCTACGTTGACAGACGCCTCGCCCAATGACTCACCGTGCTTTTGTTCACTGACAGGTCTTCGTAGACATTCTGCAAGTGCCTTTGAATATTTGAGATGTTCCAGTTTTCCTCCAAAAGAAACGCAGTGACAGATCTGCGCTTGGAATCCATCTCCGTTACAGACGCAAGTTTGAAGGCTACATGTAGCGCTGCCACTGAAACATCCCCTTAGAAAAATTTATGAATTACTGTGTTGGTAATCCCCTTACGTTATTTGACTTTCAAACAGATGAGCAAAACTGAACGTACTCAGACATTTCCCTCTTTACTTATACTGGTAATCACTAAACCGACACACAGTGTTTTTAGCGCAACGCAATCTGACTTTCAATAATCCCTACAAAAGAATGGCCCTGAATAATAATAACCTATACCTTTCATGAATCACTTACCTCACAAAAATCTTCGTTACGCGAACTAATTCAATACAGCGAGCGCCAATACTGCCGGCTAAATAAAAGATTCTAACTACTAAAGGCACTAACTACTGATAGGCACAGTTAGCAAATGAAAGATTTTGATAGAGGAGAAACAATGTATTTACCTTATTAATGTTCAAAAGTCATTATATATAATTTTGAGAGCGGACGATCTGGACGTGTGTCCATCACAAACAGTAAATTTGTAAGATTGGATATCATGAACTCTATATATATATATATATATATATATATATATATATATAGTTCATGATATTGTAAGACGAAGATATATATATATATATATATAACAATGATGATGATATATATATATCATGAACTATATATATATATATATATATATATATATATATATATATAGTTCATGATATCCAGTCTTACAAATTTACTGTTTCTGATGGACACACGTCCAGATCGTCCGCTCTCAAAATTCTGCTATCTCTCTCCCCACATCCACCACTGCTGGCGGCTCACCTCCAACTGCGCAACGCTACGCGCTGTTCACATCCAACTGCCCAACACTACAATAGGCAATATTCTAACAATGCCAACCAGCCACAGACTGCACAAAGCACAGCCAGTGATTTTCATACAGAGCGCTACGTGGCATTACCAACATAGAAACCTAAACAGCCTACTTATACCACCTGTCGGAACTTCATGAAACTGTAAGGAATGAAGCAGGAATGTTCCACTACGTTCCACAACAAATTTCGCATTTCTTCAACCGAAACTATCCAAGAAAAAATTATGATGATGATAATGATGATGATGATCATTATGTTTGGTTTGTGGGGCGCTCAACTGCACGGTCATCACCGCCCTTACAATGTCCCACTCTTTACACAGTCCAATTTTAGCCACGTTGACAAATGATGATGATGAGGATGATGATGGGGTAACACAAACACCCAGTCCCTGGGCAGAGAAAATCGTCAACCATGCCGGGAATCGAGCCCGGGACCTCGTGATCCAGAGGCAGTAACGCTGAAAAGAACGTGTTGCATTACCTACTGCACGCCCCTCGTACACGCAAGTGACGAAAAACAGCGACTAGGGAGTGTGGGAGGATGTTTTGGTGTGAGATTTCTTCATGTGACGCGAGTGAAAGCGACTCTGTAGTCTCGGCTGGGCCGAAGGCCCGCCACAAAGCGTTGGCGTCGGCGTCGGCGTCGGCGTCGGCGTCGGCGTCGGCGTCGGCGTCGACGGCTCACGCGCCACAAGGCGCGCAGCACGCGACGCCTGGCGGGCGACGTCGGTCGGCGGCCGCGCTGACGCCGACGCCGGACGCCGCTCGCCACTGTTACAACAACTGGCACTAAAAGCTTTACGGCGCGCTTTCATTGCACCCGTGAAATGTTTATGACGTCTGGTGCGCGGGAATAAACACCGCGGCCTAACCGGAACTCCCGCCCCCCACTCCCTTCCCCCATCTCCCACCTTCCTCCCACGTTCAACACAGACATGGGACCCGTTATAAACATGTCAATACGTGACGTCACCACCACCGGGGCCCGATCGCCTGTGGGGAGTTCGCGGAGGTGGAGCGTCATCGTAAACGCTCAGCTCCAAGAAATTCGTACCGGAGATCCCCAGCTATTTCCTTTAGTCTCCTCTTTCTCATTTGCTCTGTTTCAGTCACTCCTGTGCATTATGAGGAGTTCAGTAATAGTTCCTTGAGTAACTTCTAGGTCACCTGCTTCAAGCTGTAGAGGAACATACTTAACAAAGCAAGAAGTCCAAACATATCGGAAATTTCTTTCTTAATTACGAGGGTTACTCGGAAAGTAAGGTCCGATCGGTAGGGAAATGTAAACCAATGTGAAAATAAAAAATGTTTTCTTCTAATAATTT
Source organism: Schistocerca piceifrons (assembly GCF_021461385.2). Taxonomy (NCBI): domain Eukaryota; kingdom Metazoa; phylum Arthropoda; class Insecta; order Orthoptera; family Acrididae; genus Schistocerca; species Schistocerca piceifrons. The sequence continues at coordinate 207,839,391 of NC_060138.1, forward strand.
CCGGGTATGCAGCCGGATCCCGTCGACGTTCAGCCGCGATATTTCGGCCCAGAGACATCCGACCATCATCAGGTGAGTACACAACTACTGAAGAGCCCAGGTGCAGTCGCGGTATTTAAGCCGTATCGCACGCATGCGAAATGCACTGGCATCCTACAGCGCATGCGTCAAGTGTAGACAGGCGCGGCAATGCCGAGTTGTACGCGCTGCCTTCGGTAGTGAAAGTAAAAGACCATCCAGCCACTGAGTATCGAATGACGCCGTCGATTCAACTGTGATTGTATAATTTTAATAACAGGATTCCAATCCTTATCCAGCTGAAAGCCGTTGTCGCGATTTATAAGATTATCGGCAAGACCTATTTTCACCGATTCTTTGATTATGGAATCCCAAAATCCGGAACCCGGAGCTAGAATTTTTGTCCCATTGTATTCCATTGAATGTCCCAAAGAAATACAGTGCTCTGCTACTGCCGATTTTGACGGTTGTCGCAGACGGGTGTATCTTTCATGTTCTGTACATCGTTCATGGACAGTTCTTGTCGTCTGGCCAATATATGCAGAGCCACATTCACAGGGAATTTTGTAGACGCCTGCTTTCTTCAGTTGTAAATCGTCTTTAACGGATCCAACCAAGGCGTAGTTCTTTGCTGGTGGACGGAAGATAACCATGATTTTCAGGATTTTATTTTTCTTCGGTAATCTGCCTATTTTCGACGACACATTCCCGGCATATGGAAGGAGCACAGCTGATTTAAAGTCGTCATCAGCGTCCTCAGTGCGTTGCTTCTTGTTATGACAGTTGCGCATGGCCTTCCTTATCTGGCGTGAAGTGTAGCCATTCTCTATAAAAACCTTCTCCAACTGTTCTAATTCTGCGTGGAGGTTTTCATCATCCGATATTACATGCGCTCGATGTATTAAGGTACTGAGAACACCGGCTGTTTGTGCTGGGTGATGGCAGCTTGACGCCTGGAGATACAAATCTGTGTGAGTCGGTTTACTGTACACAGAATGTCCTAATGATCCTTCATCTTTTTACGGCGTACTAGCACGTCTAGAAATGGTAAAGTGCCATCTTTTTCAATCTCCATCGTGAATTTGATGTAATTTGAAGTAATGAGTTTAAGTGACGAGGGAATTTATCCAGTTCCTGTCTGCCATGAGGCCATACAACAAAAGTATCATAAACGTACCGCCAGAAGACCGTAGGCCTTCAAACAGCAGACTCAAGTGCTTGCTCCTTAAGTCCTCCAAAAAGAAATTAGCTACCACAGGGGACAAAGGGCATGTTCAAACAAGGCCGTCATTTCTGCACTGAATAAGTTACCAATAAGATGTAACGATTCCATTAAAGGCACTTTGGTAAAAAGTGAGACCACATCATAGCTGACTAATAAATCCGAGCTGCTAAACTTCCTTCCTTATTAGAAGAAGAAATACGCCGGAAAAATTTCAGACGTCACAAAAAATGATTTATACGAAACAGTTAGCTGCACCTTCCAGCTACTTTTCTACCTTGTCCTCCACTCCGAGACATTTGTCGTAGCGTTGTACCAACTTTCCAGTACTCTCGTCATAGGAGCAATCAGCATGTGCTTTCCACCAATCCTCTGTGCTAGTACGAAGCTCACTGTCTGTACCAAAACGTTGCCTTCACATCCAGCATTTTATGTAAGCAGCCAATTAAAGGCTGTATAACTGGTGACCAAACACTCTCCATCGAAAACACTGTAGGAGCATCTTCATTATCCCTGCAGAGTACGGTCGAGAACTGTCATGAAGAAAGAAATGCATGAAAGTTACGCTACGTGGGCTGCATACCATCGTGCGAAATCTCTCACCATGTCTTTGTATTTGGTGGGAGACACTACTCTCTAGTCACCTTTACCCATGCTCAGTGCGCGCTCAGAACTGAAAAGAGCGAAGTGGCGCGATAGACTGGCATTCTACAATCAGTTCCTCTCTAGAAAATATGTTTCGTAACCAGACGTTTGGTTAGGACTGTTCCCCAATGTCTTTCGATGACCTTCGTAGAGGAGCACCAGGATGCATTGTCTAAGGACGTGCGGAATGAACACTCAGTTGAGACCATTGCCCCTTGAACCAGTAGGATGTCGCTGAGGGCTGATAGCCCATTCTGATGATAGCAGTAGGCTTGCACGCCCAGGTGGCCCCAAGTTTTCCAGTCTACTGGCCAACCATGGTCCATAATCTCATTACTTCCTGGACGACACGGTTGTCTGAAGAGTGGGAGAAGAAGACTACTGAATGAAAAGGGAAGATGGCCACTCCTTATACATCGTCGGTGTAAGTGTGAAAATAGGCTTTTGGTCTTGAGTCGAACATAGAGTCAAGAGGCGGAGTCGATAACATATCAGCGTTGGCGTGTTGTGCTGTGGATGAATACTGAATTTCACAGTGATACACAAGGAACAGTGCCCAATACTGACGACAGCTCGTTTAATATCGTAGCAGGCCTGGTTACATGAAGGAGTGCAGTTCCACTTGGTGTTTTCGTGCAGAAGCTGATTAAGTGGTTCCACGATGGCTTCTGCGCAAGGAATGAATTTTCTGTAATACTTAAGTTGACCAAGCACAAGTTTTGATTGTTTAGCATCCTTTTGGGGACGGGACTTGCTGAAAAGCCTCAGTGTAATGTTGGGTGCACCATATCCCAGATGCAGTAAACACATGACCCAAATACTCCACCTGAGGTACAAGGAAGCAGCACTTGTCCTTATTGCACTTAAAATTCACTGGAGCTAATTGAATAAAGAGCCTAAGCGGGATACCTGATCTGTGCTGTTTTCCAGTAACGGTAGTGTGATACTAGTAACAGGCCATCCTTGGCACAGCCCCGGTAATGTGTTCTGATAAGTAATGCTGATATATCACTGGTGTGCTGGAAATTCAGGAACGGAGCTATTTGTTCCAGAAAAATGCAAATGGAGTGTTGATCATCAGTACGTTTCTTGATGTCTCGTGAAGTGGAAGTTGGTGATACATGTTGAAAAAATCAGTTTGCAAATACCTTTCTGCCAGATAGATGTATCCAGATATCTTATACTTTCGGTATATGGCAAGCATCAGTAATAGAGCATTTATGGTAGTCCTAAAGTCTCCACAGAGTCTCAGTAAACCATTTCGCTTCACTGCAGTGTCGATGGGGGTTGTCCATTGACTTTCAGAAACTGGGGTCAGAATGGCTTCCCCCCCCCCCCCCCCCCCCAGGCGCTGGAGTTGGAGTTTGAGGTGCAGCTTATCCTGCTGTAGCCCAAAAGGGATATTGCGGACTTAAAAAAAAGTTAGTATCTTACTGAAAGTAATGCGACATTTGCCTCAAATCCAGTGACTCCAGTTGATGTATCTGAAGATACAGAAGCGTGTTTGAAGAACGTGTCCTGCAGGTATGAACCAGTGACAAGTGGTTGGAAACTGTTATGGACTTCCACCTAAAGGAGTTGAATAGATCTAACCCCAGAATATTAGTTCCACCATCATATCATCTATGAAGATATGGGCTTCAAGAAAACTGTGTGGTACCGCATATGGGTGCTGGAGGGAGAACTGACTGAATACAGAGGATGTTTGCACTGTAAACACCTGCTATGTCGTCTACACTGGAATCCAGGGTATCCATGTAAGTGCAGTCAATAGTGATTTTCGGGGCAACTGGCCAACTTGAACTTACAGCCCCCACATTCCACGGAGGGGCGTTTGGCTCATTGGTAGTAGCAGTGTTGATGCTGATGGGCCACAAAACAATTACTACAGGAAGGTACCTGTGGGGGGGAGGGGCGTGGGACATTTGCCTGTGGTCATCCAATGAGGCCAATATGCTGGCTGAGATGAGGCCTTGGAATGGCGAGTTGTCCTGCAACGCTGCTGAAGATTTGGTAGACTGTTCAAAGGCCATAATAGCGGGAAGACATGTTTCCGATGATGGATCCTTATGCTTAAGGAGTGTGGACATATATTGTGTCACTTTATATGACTATTCGCGCTGTGAGTATGAACAGTTAAAGCAGCCTCTCTTGCAAGACCTCATAACCTAGACATCCCCTCTCTGTAGGACTGTCCATTTTGATTATGGCAACTGAAAAATTTGTGGGGCTGGCTGCGACATGCACTTGAGAGTCAAAATAGCCCAATAAGCATGATTTCAACTGTGAACGGCGTGTGATTCCTATTCAGTATTGGGCTGCTGCATCAAGTGGTACATTTCGGAGCCCACATACACCTAAAACAGTACTAATTACTCTACGTCGCCTGTGCCAGGAACTGCTGTTCAAGACGATCCACATAGGTAGCCTATAGCTTGACTTTCTTGTCAAATGCCTGGAACAGGGCTGGCACTGTGTGGAACTCTTTCACCAGCGAGTCTGCGCACGATAAACGGTTCGAGGTTTCTAATGGCGTCGTGGAGATACCAGACACTCTCTCGACCATCAGTTCTTGAGTCTTTTGCATATTCTTGTGAGGTCTCGTCTATGTGATCACACAAGTTGGAGTGAATGTCAGTGCATCCAAAATTGGGAAGTCACATGAAAAAACACCATCTAACTGGTTTAGCACATGTGTGAAAACTGAGATGCAGAAAGCACGTCACCATCACTTTCTTTGACATGTGCACATGCAGGTACCTATGAAGTAAAGCCCAGATAGACAATGAAATTATTAGTAAGTACATGAAATATTGGCTCCTTCCTGCAGTTAGCGTTACATCAAAAAATCACCGTGTGTGATGGGGTTTGGTCCTCACCAAAAGCCACAAGACAGGCTTGATAGGTTAACGGCCAAACTGAATATCAAAGTTAAGTTTCGGATTCACTATGAAATAGAATTTCATTAGCACAACACAGCGATGACACAAAAACAATCTCCAAAAACGTCCAAACTGCAAAGGCCAATTCTCTACTTGGTCTGATGATGGTACTGGCTGCTCCAAATGCTGGAGGTTTCCAGCAGGATCACAAGTGTCGAAGAACTTGAAATCTCGATGTTTCCTAAAAAAGACTCTGATGAATCGTTACTGTGGTCGGCACCTGGTCAATAGAGCTCACTAGGAATGAACTGGTCTGGCACTGCCCGCGCACTGGTCCAAACGCAGCAGAGGCGCTAGCATACTGCAGAACCTACTTTCATTCACCTGATTCCTCGGAGGCAAGTAGGTCCGTGACAGCAGAGTCCTCTTTTGGTTCTGTTGCTGTTGCCTGCCATCCAGACTCTCGTCTGCTTAAGTGGCCCCTGTGGCTTGCTGTGTAGGCCATCTACTACAAAGTGGTGTATGAACAGTTGCTACATGAGAGTGTAAATAGGACTGACATAGCACTTGGCTACAGAAATGTGAATTACAAGGAGCTATTTGAACAGTGTTACTCATTCTTTTTAACGATCTATGAACAGTCATTGTGCTATATAGATTGCTCGTAGCTCTTTGGAATTCATCAGTGATACCTTTCTGAGTACCATGCAATTTTTACAGCCACCCTTCTCAAGGCTCAATGATCTCTGTCCTTGATAACATGGGGTCTCCCTGGTCTTGGGTAAGCTGTGGTGGTTCCTTTGTATTTTCACTTAATCATCACATTACATTACCATCAGATGACTTGCGAAGCTTAAGAGAGGTTGAAATAGTCCTGATGGATCTGTTTGTTAAGCAGCCAACATGAAATGACAAGTCCTTGTTTGAAGTCAGTGCCCTCTCCTAATTGACTGATCCTGCTGTTACTGCTCTCAACTGACAATTCTCTTCTCCACGCCACCGCTATTGCGTACATACTAAGAAGGTAGGACGTTTCAGGTGACACGCCCACTTTTGTCAGCCGGCACCAAGCCACCTCAGTCTTTCTTGTGGCAATTGTTGACAGTAATTACAGTTCCCGATGTCTCTTCCTCCAATTTGGTTTGCAACACCACATTGACGGGGTGTAGGTGATAATTGGATACAAAATTAGTACATTACATAACTGGAAGAAAAACACCAAGCAATGGTAGCAAGAAACTTCTCTCCATGCAAATATAGCTGTCATTACTTGTCTTTCATATCTGAAATTGAAGCATGTGAGTGCTATGAATATTTTAAAATTTTGTGTGATTCTTTTCACCAGCCGTATGGAGCGAATGAGATGAGAATAATCTCCAAACTTACATGGTAATGTTGATGCATAAAATGTCACTCACTATAGAACTCGACGTAACCTAGATCAGACTCCTTCTTGATGAAGTACGCTTCATTGCTTCACGCTTGCCCCCTTTATTTACAGATAAAATGCGAATAGACGCTCTGTTATAAGATGTTATTCAACGGCATTTCTGGTTTCAAATGGTTCAAATGGCTCTGAGCACTATGGGACTTAACATCGGAGGTCATCAGTCCCCTAGAACTTAGAACTAATTAAACCTAACTAACCTAAGGACATCACACACATCACCGAGCGAGGTGGCGCAGTGGTTAGCACACTGGACTCGCATTCGGGAGGACGACGGTTCAATCCCGTCTCCGGCCATCCTGATTTAGGTTTTCCGTGATTTCCCTAAATCGTTTCAGGCGAATGCCGAGATGGTTCCTTTGAAAGGGCACGGCCGATTTCCTTCCCAATCCTTCCCTAACCCGAGCTTGCGCTCCGTCTCTAATGACCTCGTTGTCGACGGGACGTTAAACACTACCCACCACCACCATCACACACATCCATGCCAGAGGCAGGATTCGAACCTGCGACCGTAGCGGTCGCGTGGTTCCAGACTGAAGCGCCTATAGCCGCTCGGCCACTCCGTCCGGCATTGCTGGTTTACATTTGTGTGTTTCAGAGGGTAGGTGTGGAAGTTGGGCCCTGTATTTGAAATACGTTATTCAATATCTCCAACATAATGGATTAGAAACTAAACTATTACTAAGTGAAACAAGAATCACAACTAATTCGGTTTTATCGTTAAGAGAAACATCTGACAAGCGATTGTGATGTTATTCTAGTAAAACCTTGGCACATCCGATAAGGAGTCGGGGGGAATATTCTAACAGTTGTGGAAATCAACCAATCACAAGCGCAAGGCTTTGTCGTGATTCTCCTGGTATTAGTAGCAAAGATAGATGCTATTAAAGAAGAGAATGGGTTGAATCTGTGGTCGGAGTTGAAAGATGGTCACTGAGTCTGGATGCAAATATTGAAAGAACAGCAACGACTATAGCCAACGGCCGAGTACGAATCAGTCCGAAATCTCTCTGTTGCGATTCTAAGAAAATATCCAAAGACACGAGCAAAAATAAACAGAAAGAGTGTCACTGCTTTGCCTTAAGTCACTTGTCAAGAAACATTATTTCCGTATGCCCGAAATTCAGAAAAGGATAGAAGAATCGCAATACCAAGGAAGATTTGTGCGACATAAACGAAGGTCGGTAGGTGTGTTTCCACATCTGAAATATGATGTCTATTCAAATTTCGCATCAGTAGCTTAAGAATGGCTCTATTAGCTAGACTATGAGGATAAAAGCAGGTTTACTTTAAATACAGGTTGTAACGATCGTGAGCGTTAGTTACCTTTGAGATGGGATATGGTGAATTGTTGTTGCACCAGAATTCCTTTAAAGCGATAAAAACGTCAATACCAGAACCTAACTGAGTTTGGACGAGGTCGTATTAGGGTTGCAAGTGTGGTGTCACCGCCAGACACCACACTTGCTAGGTGGTAGCCTTTAAATCGGCCGCGGTCCATTAGTATACGTCGGACCCGCGTGTCACCACTGTCAGTGATTGCAGACCGAGCGCCGCCACACGGCAGGTCTAGAGAGTCTTCCTAGCACTCGCCCCAGTTGTACAGCCGACTTTGCTAGCGATGGTTCACTGACAAATTACGCTCTCATTTGCCGAGACGATAGTTAGCATAGCCTTCAGCTACGTCAATTGCTACGACCTAGCAAGGCGCCATTATCAATTGATATTTAACTTGTGATGCCTGTACCATCAGACCGATGTTCACCAATTATGGATTAAAGTTAAGTATTCTACCAGTTACCTCCTGTTTTGCTAGTCTTATTTCTCTGACCTGTTCCAGACCTCACCCCAGACTGCGTGAGCTTAAACGCGTGCCTTTCGGCTACCAGTCATAGTGGATTGGCTGTCGGGCCAGTCCACTACAGTTGGCGACGAGTGTAAAAACGGTCTTCTTCTTTATACTTGCTTAAATTACTTGTGTCATGGTTTCGCCACAATCTCCAGATGTACTGTCCGAATTTTATCGCTTGCAGAATCAGCAGACGCAGGCCTTATTGGATACCCTTGGACAGCTCGTCCAGGGTCAACGTGCGATGCAAAACGATGCGGCAGCCGCCGCTTCACCGCTACCGCAGCCACCACACGCAGTTGCACCACCTTTTCGTCCTTTTGATGCTGCACTGGAAAACTGGACGGAGTGGTCACGCCAATTTGGATTCCATATCGCCGCCTACAGAATTCCAGGTAACGAGCGGCAGCCTTTTTTGTTAGCATCCGTCGGGGTGCACACGTACCGTGTGATAGTGAAATTATTTCTCCGACGCGACGTAGCAACTCTGTCCTACGACGAAATTTTGTCGGTATTCGATGCATATTTCAAAGAATCAGTCAATGTAGTTGCAAAAAGGTATACCTTCTTTCGTACAAAACGTACGGCCGGTCTGACTAATAGGGAGTGGGTTGCAACCTTGCAAGGCTGTACTAGGGATTGTGCTTTTGAGTGTGAATGTGGACTCCCTTATTCAGATACTATGGTACGTGATGCAATTGCACAGAACGTTTCTGATGTTCGTATAAGGGAACAGATTTTGAAACTAGTCAATCCCTCCCTTCAACAAGTGATGGACGTATTGGATAGGCAAGACACACTTGACTTTGCTGAGGAATCATTTGAACCTTCACCAGCTCTGTGTCACATTAACCGGCCCGCCGGGTGCGCTGCATGGAACAGTAAACAGCCCTCGTGCCCGTCCGCGCAGCTGCCACCAAGCTCTCCACTACGTGTGCCGCACAAGCAAGCAAATGCAGTGCTAAAGTCATGCCCGCGGTGTGCTACTAGACATTCGCGTGAGAATTGCCCGTCACGCTAAGCTATTTGCTTTTTCTGTAATAAAAAAGGACATTTTCAGAGTGTTTGCCAGAAAAAGCTTAGATAGGACACTCACAACCATTCCAGGCCCTTTGCTTCACGCCAGAATCGGAATCGAACCAAGAATACTCCGGCTCGTGAACCTTCGCCCATGGACATTCATGTAATTAATTCCACTCCACCCAGTGCCACTCTCTCTAACAGTGACTGTGTTCGTCCCAAAAATAGTGGGCGTCGTCATCGATGGAAATCCCGTCAAGTCGCAAGTGATTCTGTACCAGTGTCAGTTCACATTGCACGAGACAGTCGCTCTTGTCGTCAGCAGGACAATAAACTTTTTGTCGATTTGGCTATTCACGGCAAAGTGGTACCATTCCAGCTCGATACCGGAGCTGCAGTTTCACTGATCAATAAAGTCACGGCCGGCCGCGGCCGCGGGACTGTAACGGTCGCAGGTTCGAATCCTGCCTCGGGCATGGGTGTGTGTGATGTCCTTAGGTTAGTTAGGTTTATGTAGTTCTAAGTTCTAGGGGACTTATGACCTAAGATGTTGAGTCCCATAGTGCTCAGAGCCATTTGAATAAAGACACGTACAAACAACTGGGCACACCTCCGTTGTGTGCCGCAAATGTTAAGTTAAATAGTTATTCTGGACAAGCTATCCCTGTGTTAGGACAGTGCAGCCTTCTTGCAACATACAGGGGACAAACAAAATGTGGTGTCACCGCCAGACACCACACTTGCTAGGTGGTAGCCTTTTAATCGGCCGCGGTCCATTAGTATAAGTCGGACCCGCGTGTCGCCACTGTCAGTGATAGCAGACCGAGCGCCACCACTCGGCAGGTCTAGAGAGACGTACTGGCACTCGCCTCAGTTGTACAGCCGACTTTGCCAGAGATGGATTACTGACAAATACGCTCTCATTTGCCGAGACGATAGTTAGCATAGCCTTCAGCTACATTTGCTACGACCTAGCAAGGCGCCGTATTCAATTGGTAATTAATATTACGAAGCATGTACCGTAACGAGAGATGTTCTACAATTGTGGATTAAAGTTAAGTATTCTACCAGTTACCTCCTGTTTTGGTAGTCTTATTTCTCTGACCTGTTCCAGACCTCACGCCAGTCAGCGTGTAATTAAACGAGTGCATTTCGGCCTCCTCTAGAAACACAGTGTTGGCTCTTCTGCCAACACTACACAAAACTTGTGTCACTTTACGTCCTTCGTTCTTCTTCTGCATTGAACTTGTTTGGTTTGGATTTATTTCAGTTGGTTAACTTGTCTATAGTCAGTAAGGACCTATCAGTGAACCAGACTGTGCCTTCAGACAGTGTTTCTCGTCTATGTGAAGAGTTTGCAGACATTTTTGCACCGGGCCTTGGTTCCGCTAGGAACTATAGAGCATATTTGGAACTGAAAGTAAACGCGCAACCGAAATTTTTCAGAGTGCGCAATGTTCCCCTCGCCTTGCGTGATGAGGTCACAAGAACGTTAAACGATTTGGAATCACAAGGTGTGGTTGAACGTGTGCAGGCTTCTCTCTGGGCATCACCCTTAGTAATTTTGCCAAAACCTTCCGGGAGATTGAGACTTTGTGTGGACTTAAAGGCAACAGTGAATCCCCAACTAGTGACTGCAAGTTTTCCTTTACCCCGCCCGGAAGATCTTATTGACAAACTGTGCCCGGGTAAATATTTTTCGAAGTTGGACCTCGCAGATGCGTACTTGCAAATACCGGTGGACGAAGAATCCCAGCGCGTTTTGGTGGTTAACACGCATCTTGGTTTGTATCGATTCAAAAGACTGCCATTCGGGTGTGCATCCGCCCCTGCATTGTTTCAGCAATATCTGCAAACTGTTTGTGCCTCGGTCCCTACTGCAGCAAACTATCTGGACGATATTGTGATCTCCAGAAAGACGAAGAACATTTAGCCAATCTCAGAACATAATTTCAGGTCTTGCGACAAAATGGTCTTCGCTTGCGGAATTACAAATGTGTGTTTTTTGCTCGTGACTTACCCTATTTGGGACATGTAATCAATGCACAAGGCATACATCCCAGTCCCGAGCACCTCCGTGCCATACAAGACTTGCCTTCGCCGCAGAATTTGAAGCAGCTACAGAGTGTGCTGGGAAAAATCAATTATTATCATAAATATGTGCGCCACGCCTCTTCCATTTCAGCTCCGCTTCATCGCTTACGCCGTAAAGGTGTTCCGTTCGTCTGGACGACGGAATGCGAACGCGCCTTTCGCCAGTTGAAATCGGCGTTGCTTTCCACTACTTGCCTTACGCCATTCGATCCCCAGAAACCCCTTTTGTTGATGGTAGATGCATCGGATTTCGGGATCGGTGCTGTGCTTGCGCACAAAGATGGCTCGCATGATCGCCCTATTGCCTTTGCGTCCAAATTGCTCTCGTCTGCGCAAAGAAATTATTCACAGATCGAGAAAGAAGCTTTGGCTCTCGTATTTGGTGTTACTAAGTTTCATGATTTCTTGTATGGTCGTCACTTTACCATCATCACTGACCACAAACCTTTGACATCGCTTTTTCATCCGAACAAGCCTGTACCTCCACGTACAGCGCAGAAATTCATTCGCTGGTCTATTTTCCTCTCGCAGTACCGCTACTATATCTTGTATCGGTCCACTGCTAAGCACGGAAACGCCGATGCGTTGTCCCGTTTGCCTGTTGCTGAGGACAGGGCACTCGATTCTTCCGAACTTGCTTGCATGTTCATTGATGCGGAAACCGATGACGTGGTCGAATCGTTTCCGATTGATTTTCGTCGTGTAGCTACAGCCACAGCTGCCGACCCTCTCCTCGCTACCGTTCTGCGTTTTGTGGCTACGCAATGGCCCTTGTCAAAGTCACGGATCAGGGATCCGTTGGTTCGCCAATTTTTTGCTCACAAGGAGAGACTTTTTGTTCGACGTGGTGTTTTGCTGTTGCGTTCTGATAATGATCAGTCCAGGGTCGTGGTCCCACGTTCGTTACAGTCCTCTGTCTTACGGCTTCTCCACCAAGGACATTGGGGTATAGTGAGAACGAAACAACTTGCTCGTCAGCACTGTACTTGGTTCGGAATCGATGCCGCGATTACGAATATGTGCTCTTCTTGCATGGCGTGTGCCGAACAACAATCCGCACCGCCGCGGAAATTCTTTGCATGGCCAAAAGCCACTTCCCCTTGGCAACGCTTACACATCGATTTTGCTGGTCCATTCTGGAATGCTCGATGGTTGTTTGTGGTCGATTCCTTCAGTAATTTTCCTTTTGTTGTCAGGATGTCTTCCACGACGTCATCTGCCACCATCCAAGCGTTATCTGCTATCTTTTGCATAGAAGGTCTTCCACAGACTATTGTTTCCGACAATGGCCCACAATTCATGTCCGCAGAATTTCAGTCATTCTGCAAGGCCAATGGTATTCAACATCTGACATCTGCGCCGTTTTTGCCTCAGTCAAACGGTGCCGCTGAACAATTGGTCCGGACTTTCAAGTCACAGATGTTGAAGTTGAAAGAGTCGCGTTCTCGGGAGGACGCGTTATTGCTCTTTTTGTCCTCGAATCGCTCTCAGCCCCGAGATGGTCGCTCTCCGGCTGAGTTGCACCACGGTCGTCCTCATCGAACCTTGATGTCTTTGCTACATCCGCCGCATCAGGTTCCTGTGCAGCGGCAGCCTCCTGCTTTTGCTCCAGGCGATGTTGTATACTATCGCAACTACCGAGGTTCACGGCGTTGGCTCGCAGGGCGCATTCTTCGCTGCCTCGGCCGTGCTATGTATCTGGTTTTGGGGGCCTCTGGTGAGGTACGTCGGCATCTCAATCAGCTTCGCCTCTGTCGTCGCACGAGTTCTGCCGCTCCCCGTCTGCTTTCAGCGACGGTGCCGTCCGGTCAGCGCCCTGGGGACCCATCTACTGGCTCGCCTCAGCCCCAGGTATTACCGACGCTGCCTTCCATTTTGCCCCATGCTGATGCCGCCGCCGCCTGTTCTCCCGCCGGCGACGCCCGCAGTGGACGCTTCGCTGCAGACGCCAAGCGCCTCCCTGGGTCACGCGCTGCCGATCGTTTCCCGTGACTAGTTGTCCTCCGACATGGAACTCTTGTCCGCTCCGGACCAGTTGTCGTCTTCGCCCGTCGGGTGCCCCGACGCGATGGAGGTCGACCCTACGGCCGCTCCTGTCTCTTTATGGGAGCATACACCGCATGTTGGCGTGCACCCTGGAGCTGGTTTTCAGGCGTTTCCTAGCTCCCCTCGGACCGAATGGCAGGGTGCGGGTGGCACAGCCTCGCCTGTTGTTAGGCTCCCCACCTCGTCGCATACGTCAACATGGGGTCCTCCCCACGGCGGGCGGCAGCCTTATACCACAACCGTCCGCCGAAGTGCGGGGGAGGAATGTGGTGTCACCGCCAGACACCACACTTGCTAGGTGGTAGCCTTTAAATCGGCCGCGGTCCATTAGTATATGTCGGACCCGCGTGTCGCCACTGTCAGTGATTGCAGACCGAGCGCCACGACACGGCAGGTCTAGAGAGACGTCCTAGCACTCGCCCAGTTGTACAGCAGACTTTGCCAGAGATGGATCAATGTCAAATACGCTCTCATTTGCCGAGACGATAGTTAGCATAGCATTCAGCTACGTCATTTGCTACGACTTAGCAAGGCGCCATTATCAATTGATATTTAACTTGTGATGCCTGTACCGTCAGACCGATGTTCACCAATTATGGATTAAAGTTAAGTATTACCTCCTGTTTTGCTAGTCTTATTTCTCTGACCTGTTCCAGACCTCACCCCGGACTGCGTGAGCTTAAACGCGTGCCTTTCGGCTACCAGTCACAGTGGATTGGCTGCCGGGCCAGTTCACTACAGCAAGAGACTGGATTTTCCTTCTGCGGTACTGCAAAAAGACTTGGGAAGATGTACGTGATTGGTGACAGTGATCACGAGATTGTACAGCCACATGACGATCGGACTATAGACGCCCACGTGGCAATACCAAGAGGGAAGACCATCGCGTTCGACATATGAAGGGCTTATTTCAATAGTGGTACAAGTCCGTTTTTGTTCATATTGAGATACAGAGTCCTAAAGTAAAATGAGCGCTGAAAAATATGCAGTTGAGACACCAGAAATATTCAAGTATATGGCTTCTTGCTAGAGATGAACCTTTCTTTCTGTTTGTTTGGTAATTCATTTCAGGATCATTATAGACAGAGAAGTGCAAGTAATGGACTTGTACCACGATTGAAATAAGCCCTTGATATAACTTTAGAGCATTGCACTGCGTCAGCAGTAGCAATTTGGGCAACAGTTGACACCTCAGTGACGCACCGAACTGTTACAAATCGATTACTTGAAAGACAGGTTGTAGCCAGACGCACTGTAGCCTGCATTCCACAGACCCCAAACCAACACCATTTTTTACTTTAGTGATGTCAAGCGAGAGCTCATTGGAGGGCAGGGTGGAAGCTAGTTATGCTTTCGATGAAAGCTGGTTCTGTATCAATGCCAGTGATGGCCATGTGTTGGTTAGGAGGCCAATTGAGGGCCTGCTATAAACCCGTCAGCGTGCTAGATACACTGGATCTACACCTGAAATAATGGTCTAGAGTTCGATTTCGTAGGCAGCAGGAGCACTCTAGTGCTTATCCCACGCACAGTGACTGCAAGACTGCACGTCAGTCTGGTGATTCGAGCTGTTGCACTGCCATTCATGAACAACATTCCAAGGGGAGTTTCCAACAGGATAACCCTCGCTCACGTACCGGTGTTCTAACTCAAAATGATCTACAGAGCGTCGACATGTTGACTTGGTCTGCTCGATCACCAGACCCGTCGCCAATGCAGCACATACAGGATATCATCGGACGACGTCATCAGCGTGATTCACAAGCAGCCATAACCGTCCTTGTATTGCCCGAGTGCAACAGGCATGGACCTCCAACTGACAAACTGACATCTGGCACTTGTACGACACAGTGCGTGCACATTTTCATGCTTGCATTCATCATTTTGGTGGTTACACCGGTTACTATTTCACATTTTCAGTGGCTTATTTCAAGCTTATTTTTCATCATTAACCTGTGATCGTAGAGTGTTAATCTCTTTGATATGTTACCTAGACAAATGTAGTCCCGAAATTTCATTACTCCAGATTAATTATATTCTGGTGCTGTGAATTTTTTTTCGTTAACGTGTTAGTCGCGTTTTTGCTAAACAAGTTACTTAGTAAGTGAGTAACAGTAGTGGACCTAAGTTGGAGCCTTGTGGAACTCCATTAATGAAGGACTTGCGGTAAACACACTGGACGGCTGTACTGACTGAAATTGTTTAAATAAAGTTTGAATGTAAAATAAAGACTTATGTCTAGATCATGCAGAGTCCCCACCAATCCCTAGGAAGAGGTGGCGGTCGCATGACAGGTTAGTGGAGGTAGCCCATGAGTCCTCTCTTTCCTGCCATTTTCTGAGGTTAGTAGAGATAGACCAAGTGGCCTTTCTTTATCTCAAAAATTCAAATTTCCCGCTAATTCCTAGGAAGAGGTGGCGGCCGGATGACTAAGGTTTGTGGACGTAGCCCAAGTGACCTATTTTCCCCTCTTTTCTTACATTAGTAGCGATAATGGTGGTGTGTTGCATTGTGATGATGAAGTTTGAACTTCCTGCTATTTTCTGGGGGAGGGGATGGGAGGGGGTATTAGGTTAGTGGAGGTAACCCAATTGACCTATTTTCCAGCCAAAACTCGCCATCTTGGATGATGTAATGGCCGCCACCCTGAATGGTGTCAAGTGCTGTCACCAAGTCTACAGGCCGCCATGTTGGGGTGATGTCATCACCACCATCTTGGATACATCTGGCAACAATGGAAAGTGGAGTGACATACATATTTTGCTCTACTACTGATGTTTACCACTAATCTTGTCAGCTACTGACAAGGGTTCTTTCTCTACGCTATAGCCTAGATAATTTCTTGTATTTGTCCATATAGGCAAGCGTTGTTCACATGTTTCCTAGTTTCCTAAAGGTAGTCCAAAGAGGATTCTTTTATGTAGACAATAGCGTCATTAAAGAACCCTATCTCAGTGCTCGTGACCCTACTAGATAACATAATAATTTTTGTATATTAGGAACATTAGTGGTCGTATAATGTTTCCTTGTGGCACACCCGATGTTTCGTTTCTATTGTATTATCTCCCTTCCAGTATAACGACTCCATTATATTAGTAAACAGTTAAACGAGACTGACTTATACTTGAGAAGATACTTCGTATTATCACACCCATGTTATTAACGAGCAATATAGACCAGTGCCGAATAACTTTAGGAAAAGTAGGAAGACGGAATCAATTTTGTCCCCTTTTAAAGTGTTTGGGCAATGTGAAATTTAGACTACTCTCATAGACAGTAACTCCGATAGTTAACGACATGCAGGATGTCCAAGCGAACAAGTTAGAGACGTCATCTGATTCGAAAACACGCTCTGACCCTTTCCACTCTGGCCCACACGATCGTTTGGGTTCGATTTTAAATTTGTTGTGGCACAGCTACATCACTTTTCTCCGTCAACCCAGACTGCAACGATTTTGCGGGTACCCGGCTTCCGTTTGGCAGCCGTTTTGTTTCATTTTCTGACCACCAGATGGCAACAGATCATTTCAAATTTCAGTGAGAAGACAGCATCATATCTCACCGAGCTAAGTGCAATATGTTTTCCTACGTTGAATTAACTTCAGTCAGCCGACCGGTGTGGCCAAGCGGTGCTAGGCGCTTCAGTCTGGAACCGTGCGACCACTCCGGTCGCAGGTTCGAATCCTGCCTCGGGAGTGGATGTATGTGATGTCCTTAGGTTAGGTAGGTTTAAGTAGTTCTAAGTTTTGGGGCACTGATGACCTCATATGTTAAGTCCCATAGTGCTCAGAGCCAACCAATTTAAGTCAACTGCTGCATTATTTTAGAAGGAATATTTCATATAACACATGTAAGGTATCTAATCACATGCATGATTTTGTACATGTTTGTGTTTTGGATAGAATGGTAATGCTAGTGACTTCTTGATCAGACTGTCACCATGAGAATCTCCTCAGTATTTGCAATTCACTCTGCAGTTCATAATCTATGGAAATTGTTACGCAGCACATTTTTTTCAGGTTGGAAAGGGCTAAGACAAGAAGACCGACACACGACAAAGGAATTACTCGAATAGGACGGGAATCGGTAGATGAGATGTACATGTACTGACAAACAAATGACTACAAATTCAGAAAAACTGGTCGATTTATTCAAAAGAAAGGCCTTCATAAATTGAGCAAATCGCTTAGACGTTGGTCCATTTCTTGCCGTTATGTAAACATTTATTCGGCTTAATATTGGTTGATAGAATTCTTGGATGTCTCCCTGAGGATATCTTGGCAAATTCTGCCCTCTAAAAAGCTCTGTCCTCTGGGATAGCACGGTTGCAGATAAAGTGCATCAAATTCTGATAACATTCATCAAGGGTATGAGGGCTGAACCATTTATAAGTACGATTTCACAACATGCATTTATAAGTACGATTTCACAACATCGGGTTGTGAATGTTGTGAAATCGTACTTATAAATGGTTCAGCCCTCATACCAATGACGAATGTTACTGGAATTTGATGCGCTTTAACTGCAACCGTGCTATCCCAGGGAACATACACAACCCGATCTGGTGAGCAAGATGTATGAGACAGGTGAAATACCCTCAGACTTCAAGAAGAATATAATAATTCCAATCCCAAAGAAAGCAGGTATTGACAGATGTGAAAATTACCGAACTATCAGTTTAATAAGTCACAGCTGCAAAATACTAACGCGAATTCTTTACAGACGAATGGAAAAACTAGTAGAAGCCGACCTCGGGGAGGATCAGTTTGGATTCCGTAGAAATGTTGCAACACGTGAGGCAATACTAACATTACGACTTATCTTAGAA
This sequence comes from Schistocerca piceifrons, assembly GCF_021461385.2. Lineage (NCBI taxonomy): Eukaryota > Metazoa > Arthropoda > Insecta > Orthoptera > Acrididae > Schistocerca > Schistocerca piceifrons. The sequence goes on from NC_060138.1 coordinate 207,857,442, forward strand.
GAAAGATTAAGAAACGGCAAACCTACGTTTCTAGCATTTGTAGACTCGGAGAAAGCTTTTGACAATGTTGACTGGAATACTATCTCTCAAATTCTAAAGGTGCCAGGGTAAAATACAGGGAGCGAAAGGCTATTTACAATTTGTACAGAAACAAGATGGCAGTTATAAGAGTCGAGGGGCATGAAAGATAATCAGAGGTTCGGAAGGGAGTGAGACAGGGTTGTAGCTTCTCCCAGATGTTATTCACTCTGTATATTGAGCAAGCAGTAAAGGAAACAAAAGAAAAATTGGGGATAGGAATTGAAATCCATGGAGAAGAAATAAAAACTTTGAGGTTCGCCGATGACATTGTAATTCTGTCAGAGACCAAAGGACTTGTAAGAGCAGTTGAATGGAATAGACAGTGTCTTGAAAGGAGGATATAAGATGAACATCAACAAAAACAAAACGAGGATAATGGAATGTAGTCTAATTAAGTTGGGTGATGCTGAGGGAATTAGATTAGGAAATGAGGCACTTAAGGTAGTAAAGGAGTTTTGCTATTTAGGGAGCAAAATAACTGATGATGGTCGAAGTAGAGAGGATATAAAATGTAGACTGGCAATGGCAAGGAAATCGTTTCTGAAGAAGAGAAATTTCTTAACATGGAGTATAGATTTAAGTGTCAGGAAGTCGTTTCTGAAAGTATTTGTATGGAGTGTAGCCATGTATGGAAGTGAAACATGGACGATAAATAGTTTGGACAAGAAGAGAATAGAAGCTTTCGAAATGTGGTGCTACAAAAGAATGCTGAAGATTAGATGGGTAGATCACGTAACTAATGAGGAGGTATTGAATAGAATTGGGGAGAAGAGGAGTTTGTGGCACAACTTGACTAGAAGAAGGGATCGGTTGGTAGGACATGTTCTGAGGCATCAAGGGATCACTAATTTAGTATTGGAGGGCAGCGTGGAGGGTAAAAATCGTAGAGGGAGACCAAGAGATGAATACAGTAAGCAGATTTAGAAGGATGTAGGTTGCAGTAAGTACTGGGAGATGAAGAAGCTTGCACAGGATAGAGTAGCTTGGAGAGCTGCATCAAACCAGTCTCAGGACTGAAGACCACAACAACAACAACAACAACACAACCCGATAGCGTGTGTGCGTTATCCGACCCTTCTGTTCGCCAGCATGTGGCAGTAGCGCGGACGTGGAGGTCGGTTCGTGCTGCGCGTTGCTGCGTAGCGGCCGTGACAGGAACACAGCAGCAGCAGCAGCAGCAGCAGCAGGGGCGATGGAATTGCGGCGCGCCGGGCCCTTGTCAGCCGGCGTGTAGGGCCGGGCTAGGGTTGGCAGGGCGCCTTGTTCATACGAGGCACGCGGCCCGCCTGTCCAAACACAGCCGCGCTGTCAGAACACACGCTGCCCGCCCAGGCCGCGTCCGGCTCTTTCAGCGTCGGCACGCGAGCCGCAACCCGCCGACTGCTGGCTGCCACTTCTGGACTCCGTCACACGAGCCGCCTCTCTGCGCCGTCGGCCTTCACTGTACGTTGCACCGAGAAACGCTAAAGTAGAGGTCTCACTTCCTGTAGTTTTCTTCCGCTATCCACTTACAATAATTCTGTTAGCTGATTAGCTGAGTACGCCAGTAATAACAATAATCAACTTATTGTACACTATCAATTTGTGTAAAACATTTTAATGGTAAAATCTTCCCAAAAAATTGTAGCTGCTCGTTTATTGTGGTTCAAATGGCTCTGAGCACTATGGGACTTAACTTCTGAGGTCATCAGTCCCCTAGAACTTAGAACTACTTAAAACTAGTCCGCAGCTCGTGGTCGTGCGGTAGCGTTCTCGCTTCCCACGCCCGGGTTCCCGGGTTCGATTCCCGGCGGGGTCAGGGATTTTCTCTGCCTCGTGATGACTGGGTGTTGTGTGCTGCCCTTAGGTTACTTAGGTTTAAGTAGTTCTAAGTTCTAGGGGACTGATGGAGATGGATGTTAAGTCCCATAGTGCTCAGAGCCATTTTAACTTAAACCTAACTAACCGAAGGACAGCAACCACATCCATGCCCGAGGCAGGATTCGAACCTGCGGCCGTAGCGGTCGCGCGGTTCCAAACTGTAGCGCCTAGAACCGCTCGGCCACTCCGGCCGGTGTTTATTGTGGAATCAAGGCACAACAGTCCGATAACGAACAGCGTCTTCAGGTTAAATTTGACTGGATTATACACTACTGGCCATTACAATTGCTACACGAAGAAGAAATGCAGATGAAAAACGGGTATTCATTGGACAAATATATTATACTAGAACTGACATGTGATTATAAAATGGTTCAAATGGCTCTAAGCACTATGGGACTTAGAACTACTTAAACCTAACTAACGTAAGGACATCACACACATCCATGCCCGGGGCAGGGTTCGAACGTGTGACCGTAGCAGCAGTGCTGTTCCGAACTGAAGCGCCTAGAACAGCTCGGCCACAACGGCCTGCCACGTGATTACATTTTCACGCAATTTGGGTGCATAGATCCTGAGAAATCAGTGCCCAGAACAACCATCTCTGGCCGCAATAACGGCCTTGATACGCATGGGCATTGAGTCAAACAGAGTTTGGATGGCGTGTACAGGTACAGCTGCCCATGCAGCTTCAACACGACACCACAGTTCAACAAGAGTAGTGACTGGAGTATTGTGACGAGCCAGTTGCTCGGCCACCATTGACCAGACGTTTAGAATTGGCGAGAGATCTGGAGAATGTGCTGGCCAGGGGAGCAGTCGAACATTTTCTGTATTCAGAAAGGCCCGTACAGCACCTGCAACATGCGGTCATGCATTATCCTGCTGAAATGTAGGGTTTCGCAGGGATCGAATGAAGGGTAGAGTCACGGGTCGTAACACATCTGAAATGTAACATCTGAAACATCCCCTTAGAAAAATTTATGAATGACTGTGCTGATAAACCCCTTACATTATTTGATTTTCAAACAGCTGAGCAGAACTGAACGTACTCAGACATCTCTCTCTTTACTTATTCTGATCAACACTAAACTGATACAAAATATTTTTAGAGCAACGCAGTCTGACTTTCAATAATCCCTACAAAAGAATGGCCCTGACTAACAATAACCTATACCTTTCATGAATCACTTACCTCAGAAAAATCTTTGTTACTCGAACTACTGCAATACAGCGAGCGACAATGTGACTGAGTCCCTACACACGAGAAACGGGAAAGGGGAAACTTTATAGGCTATGCCACCAACATGGTGGCCATCTTGAAAGCCGCCATCTTGGATTCAACTCCCAAATTTCAAATGGGAATGTGGTATTGTGACGTATCAAACAGGTAGAGAATTTCACCAGAAAGACAATGCCGTTGCTATTTTAAACATAGCTTTATTCATTCTCCGATTATAGCCAATTACTTGCGGCAACAGTGGGACGCTCGGCAGCGTGAGTATTACGTACTGAGAAGTCATAAAATAGAGTCTGAAACGGTGCAAAGTGACTATCCCATACCTGATATGTTACATGTGTTTAACTGTTAGGTATCATTTACTCATGCTAACGTTTTAATCATTGTTTCCTTATTTACCGGTTACAAAACGTCCGTAACACATGAAGAACACACTGAAATCATCTTGATATCAGGAGAAAGAAGCGCACGGGTCATGGCTGAGGATTTCTACAGTCGTCACCCAACCACACAGCCCATCACTCTCAGCGCAGTTGCCAAGCTTTTGGCCAAATTCCGAGCAACAGGTTCTGTCGCAGATAAACCTAAGGCTGGAAGAACAAAATTCTCCACCGATGAAGCAACAACAGTGAGCTTGTCGGCATCATTTAGCAAGAGTCCGCAACGGCGTACTCGTCGCCTGTCACAAGAATGTAGGGTTAGCCGTACCTCCATACTGGAAATTTTATCGTAGCAACAAATGGCACCCGTACAAAATTCAGCTGCTCCAGCACCTGAACGAGGATGACTCATGCCGTCGGGTACAGTTCGCAGAATGGGTGATACAGCACCTGCAGATAAACCCACGTTTCCCCTATCAGGTGCTGTTCAGTGATGAAGCCAATTTCTTTATCAATGGTGAAGTGAACAAGCAAAATGACAGATACTGGTCCGACAAATCCGCACTGGATTTATGCGTCCAAACGGTCGACTCACAAAAAGTGATGGTCTGGTGTGGTGTGTGGTGTACCAAAGTCGTTGGACCTTTTTTATTGATGGCACGTTAACAGCGAACGGTTATCTGCGGTTATTGAATGAAGAAGTGTTTCCCTCGTTGTTAACGGAGGACGGGACATTTCCGGAATTCTTCCAGGATGATGGAGCCCCACCACATTATGGGCACAATGTGCGAGCATACCTGGATGTACAGTTCCCTCAAAAGAGGATTGGTCGTAGGGGTGCTGGGGAGTGGCCACCACGTTCACCAGATTTGATTCCATTGGATTTTTATCTTTGGGGTCATGTCAAAGCACTGGTTTATTCTGTGAAAATACGGGATTTGCATAATCTAAAACAGCACATTGTTGATGCGTGTTGTTAAATTCAGCCAGATGTGTTGGTCGAAGTTCATTACGACTGGGTTCGGTGGATAGCATTAACAATCCAACATAATGGACAACATATCGAGCCATTACTATGACTGTTGGTTGTCTCTCGGGACTGTGTAACATCGGTGTAATGTCTCTTCGGCACATAACACACATGCCGCCGAGTGTCCCACCGCTGCCACATGTAACTGGCTACAACCTGAGAATGAATAAAGCTAGGTTTAAAATAACAACGGCATTGTTTTTCTGGTGAAATTCTCTATCTGTTTGATATGTCACATGACCACATTCCCATTTGAAATTTTGGAGTTGAATCCAAGATGGCGGCTTTCAAGATGGCCGCCATGTTGGTGGAATAGCCTATAAAGTTTCCCCCTTCCCGTTCCTCGTGTGTAGGGACTCTGTTTCCTTGTTTTCTACTCCATTTGAATTTTATGAGGGTGTTTCCGGACTTTTGGACCACCCTGTATGTATATATCAGTTCATGATATCCATTATTAAAAATTTACTCTTTCTGATGGACACACGTCCAGATCGTCCGCTCTCAAAATTCTGCCATCTCTCTCCCTACATCCATCACTGCTGGCGGCTCACGTAAACCTGAGCAACGCTACGTGATGTTCACATCCAGCTGCCCAGCACTACAATAGCAAATATTCCAAGAATGCAAACCAGCCACGGACTGCACACAGCACAGTCAGTGATTTTCATACAGAGTGCTACGTGGCGTTACCAACATAAAAACCTAAACAGCCTACTTACAAATGGATGTTGAAAGATACATCAATAATCTTAGATAATGACCGGTTATCATTGAGGGACAGTCTAACTTGGACCAGTGCTAGACTCTTGAAAGTACTTAGAAAAACAGCTATCTAGCCGCCAACGAAGAAATGATAACATAATCCGTTATCGTGAAACCAGTATTACTTTTATTCCATAATAAACGAGGGTTAGCATTTACAAGTGGATTATACTATTTTTAGAAGTGTATGCCACAAAATTTTCTAGTTTGCCCACATAGAGAACTTAAATGTTGATGTACAAAAGTATCCGGTGACCCTTATGCTGTGAAATATTGACTTCTGGACGTCACGAGAGGTGGAAATGCCAGAAAAAAGAGGCGGAGAGTATTGTGCTGTTAGTAAAGGAGAAGTAACAGCAGAACCTGTAGTTTAGGATGGCTTAGTAACTTCGAACGTGAGCTAGTCATTGGACGTCACCGGAGAAACATCCATCAGGAACATTTCAAATATTTTAAAGTTTCTCAAGATGGCGATGTAATTCTGAAGTTAGAAAGCCAAGGAACAATCACAGCCAAACCAAGACCAAGCGCCGGCCGGGGTGGCCGTGCGGTTCTAGGCGCTACAGTCTGGAACCGCAGGACCGCTGCGGTCGCAGGTTCGAATCCTGCCTCGGGCATGGATGTGTGTGGTGTCCTTAGGTTAGTTAGGTTTAAGTACTTCTAAGGTCTGGGGGACTGATGACCTCAGAAGTTAAGTCCCATATGGCTCAGAGCCATTTGAACCAAGCCTAGACCAAGCAAACCAAATGTACTGACGGCGAGGGAGCATCGAGTTTGCGGTAGGATAGTAGTGAAAAATATTGCATGAACATAGCGGAAGATGTCATCCGTGAGTTCCAAAGTTCTTTTATGAAGCTAGCCTAGTGTGCGTAGATTTAAAACCATTGGGGTACAATGGTCAAGGGGCTCATGACATGCCACACATTTCGGTAGTCTGTAGAGCGACAGTGCCTCATTGCAATGTTTCATGGGCGACATATTGGTCGAGGAGGTCCGTCGGCGTGGTCTGCCCGTTCGCCGGAATTGAGTTTGTTGGATTTCTGGCTATGGGGATATTTAAAAGCATTGGCGTATGCCCAGGCTATCGACAATGTCCAGACGTTACAGGAGCGTATGACCAATCCATTCGACGGAATCCGAATGGAGTAAGGTGTATTTGAAATAATTCTTGAATCGCCGCAAAGATGTGCTGAAGGCTGCGTCATTATCCATGCAGCACTGTCTATACTGCCTGCTTGTAAGTAACGGACAGATGGGAATGATAAGACAGATGGGCCCATATCTCAAGAGGAATTCGTTTCTGAATATATTACGGGAAATTTTCTTCTATTTTTGACGAATACTACCTGCTATTTTTATATGTGATACCTTCTATCAACAGCCCGTGTTTACAAGTCGGTCACTATTATTCAAGTAACGCTTATTGTAGTATCGTTTTTTTTTTTTAAATCCTTTCACCAAATCGCATTTTAACAACGTATGATAGACGTACAGTTTGACTCTAACCCGAAACAGGATGACCCATAAGTCACTTAACATTTGAAAATTCAATAAAAAATGGCTCTAAGCACTACGGGACTTAACATCTGAGGTCATCAGTCCACTAGACTAGGAACTACACAAACGTAACTAACCTAAGGATATCACACACACCCATGCCCGAGGCAGGATTCGAGCCTGCGACCGTAGCAACAGCGCCGTTCCGGACTGAAGCGCCTAGAATCGCTCGGCCACAGCGGCCGGCGAAAATTCAATACTTCATGGAATAATGAAGGCAGAGAGTATAAACTGACACCTGTGCTTGAAATGACACTGAGCTTTATTTAAACAAAAAAGGTGCACAAAATGACCAAGAGGTGGCACTTCATATGATATAAAAACAGTAATTAGCATAACGATTTTTAGCAAAGATGATGTTCTTCTGACAAATGCTCAATATGTTGGCTGTCATCCATCCAATACCTGTAGCCGAGGGACAATGTTGTGAACACAACTGTTACAGCGCGTCAATAGGCATGGTGACAAATGACGTCGGACGTTGTCTTTTAGCGTCCCTAATGAGGTTGGACGACTGTGATAGACTTGCGACTTCAGGTAATCCCACAATCAATAATCAAACAGATGGAGAGGTCCGGGGACCTGGGAGCCGAATATGACGAAAGTGGCGGCTCAGCACGAGGTCCTCATCAAACGATGTGCCCAAGAGATCTTTTACACTTGTAGCAATGTAGTGGAGAGGGCCATCCTGCGTAACAGTCGTACCTTCCATCTGGTGTTTACCAACCAGACTGGATATGATGTGATTTTGTGACATATCGGCTTACCTCGTACCCGTAACACTGATAGTTTGAAAATCAGCCCCCCGAATTTAGTGGAAGAAAATGGGATCCATACTACACCGTGACTTCGTAACTTTCTTGTCATGCAACTGGGCCTACAACAAGCTTCTAGGATTCTCAGCAGCGCAGATTCTGCAGTTATGGGTGTTTTCATGCGACATCACTGACGTGTTGCTGTCCAGTGCCATCTGTTGGCCTGCATTTGCACTCGTTTATGGTTTCAATAACAGACGTTTCACACGGGTGTCAAGTGTTTCGTAGTATTAACCCATTTTCAAACATTAACGTGCTTTTGGGTCACACTGTGTGTAAATTTCGTGGCAAACCACTGCATAAATACCAAAAAGCTTAAATTTCGTGCTGCGTTATGTCCATACCGATATGATATGTGTATATGATAGAAACAGTAGGAGGTTGTACCAAAATTTCACCTGTCTGCTGAGCTGACGTGTAAATTGAGACGCAGAATACAGCGTGCATGCGCACTGCAGTATAATTACGGTTTCAGCGGTGCAGAATTGTATCCTGCGAACAGCGCCGTTGGTGCGTACGCGACTTGGTGTCTCTGGTTTAATGTTTCGGATATGGAGAGCTGTGCCAGTACTGCAGTATCAGTGGGCTGCATGCCTCATTTCGCAACTGCGTGGGGAGCTATTTGTTACTCGCCGAACGCAGGATCCTATCATGGATCTCGAACGGCAGGGAGTTGGTGCTAACGAACATTTGCGATAGATAATACGGGAATTCAATTCCACTGATAAATCTTGGCGACGAGCCTATATTGTGACCAGTTTTCTCTTTTGGCTTATTAATGCTAGTGTACTGACTATAAACATACGTCATTTGAGCCTTTTTGCGTCCTGTGCGCGAATGTTAAACAGTGTTTATAAAATAAAAATTTAAACGGGTGTCTTATATGACATTCTAATACGGTAGACCCTAATTTTCTTATGTTTATGGATGAAACATTATAACAACAGGATTACCATATTTACGAGGATGAAGTATTGTATCAATAACAAGTCTTTACGTCCACGGGAATGATTGCTTCACATTTTAATGTCCATAGGGACTGGGCAGACTGGGATTCCACGTGCACCATCTTCAGATGGAATATGTCTTTAAGGGGGGTAGGACGTCAAACGGGCCGACATGGAGCAGGAGAGGCACCACAGGACATTTTAATTTCCACTGTCTATACTTTTACAAGTAAATTCATATAACTTTGTCAGCATGATCAGGAAGGATTCAGGATTCACACTCGTAGCAGCGGAAGTTCAAAAACACAACAAAATAATTTTTTTTACATGTGAAATTTCATCATTTTTTCACTTACTATTGGCTGCATTTGTTGCTATAGGTACACTTTTCTGCGTAATTAAGAGAGACTGTTCGATGAATTTTGCACAGCATACAAACCATACTTACAGGTGTCTGAAATTCTAGAATCTATTTAATTTATGAAAATATGAATGAGCTGTTATTTTTAAAGTTTAAGTTTAGGGAAAAAAATCTAATTTTGTAGTTAATTATCTCAATTTTTACCACAGTTTTTAACAGATCTGGAAAACTCGTACACCTGTAAGTATGGTTTGTATGCTATGCAAAATTCATCAAAGAATCTCTCTTACTTATGAAGAAAAATGTACCCATAGCAACAAGTGCAGCCAACAGTAAGTGAAAAAATGATGAAATTTCATATCTAAAAAAAATTATTTTGTTATTTTTTTGCACTTCCACTGCTATGAGTGTGAATCCTGAATCCTTCCTGGTCATGCTGACAAAGTTTTATGAATTTATTTGTAAAAGTATGGACAGTAGAAAATAAAATGTCCTGTGGTGCCTCTTCTGCTCCAAGTCGGCCCGTTTGACGTCCTACCCGCCTTAACAAAAGTAACCCGTCCAATTTACCTGAGAGCTTACATACTACGTCATAGGACAATGGCATGTAAACTATCTTACTAATTTGTCAGGAAATTACATGCTACGTCATTCAATAATAGCATGCCAATTTCCTAATTAATTTGACGGATTATTCTTGTAGTCGATATATTAAAATCTGACTATGGTTCGCGCGGCACGGAAACCGGTCACAGTTTGAAAAATGTGTAATTCAGACGGGTAATAAATATGTTGTAGCAACACTGCTCCTCAGAAAAGGCAATGTATCAGTATTAGCAGTGATGATTCCAAAAAGTAACACTTTGTTAGCAGAGTAAACGATCTTATGACAATGTCAGTTACGACTGCAGTGGGAAAGGAATGATCGAGACTGGAATGTGAATCAGTGGAAATGTGTCGCCTGTTTCTTGTAACATCAGTTGTGTGTTCGTGACGAGATATGTTATAATCCAAGTGAATGTCTGTTCCACATCAGCGTCAAGTGATTTAGGGGAACTGCGTGACCTGTGCATCGGAATCTGGTGCCACATACGTACCAAGTACTTACGGGATCCCTTCCACACAGAATCGCTCCTGTATTGCATTCGTAACGTGATCCGTAGGGCTATTAAGTAAGTAATTTTTTGTTTTGGCTCATCATTATGTAGCAAAGCATACATAAAACTGATTCCACAATATGATTACAACAAAATTAATTATACTGAGACATTGTGCATTTAATGTAAAAAAATAATATTACCCCTACGTTTATAACAGTTTTTTTTAATAACTGAATTTATTTATTATTTGAATATAGTTTTGCTGCTTTCCTTGTGCACAGAACATGTTTTATTAAGACCTTTAATATAAAGTATGAGATTAATGTTAAAACACTTTAATACCGCCATTTACTGAATGGGGTCTGGAGCATCCGAGCTCTGAAATGCAACCGATGTAACGCTGTAGTAGTTACCAACGGAACAAGGGCTCTTTAAGTTTCGGATAGTGTCAAACACCATTCCGCAATTAATTTTTGTTTATCATATTTTACTAAAGGTTTAGTAAAATTTCTCATTATTTTGTAAACTTAATACGCCACTATTGTCATTCATATTCCATTTACTATTCACTGTTTATATTGTGTTGGTACACGGGTACACCAGCAATTTAAGTTTCAGTATTATTCAGTATGTTAATTCGATTACTAATTTGACTTCTGAAAGTGATTAAATGCTTAGGGAAACAAAAGTGTCATGAGGAAATTCACTAATTGATGTAGAAGACTCGTGTAGCACATGATTTGAAGGTTCTACATCTACATCTACATGATTACTCTGCAATTCACATTTAAGTGCTTGGCAGAGGGCTCATCGAACCACAATCATACTATCGCTCTACCATTCCATTCCCGAACAGCGCGCGGGAAAAACGAACACCTAAACCTTTCTGTTCGAGATCTCATTTCTCTTATTTTATTTTGATGATCATTCCTACCTATGTAGGATGGGCTCAACAAAATATTTTCGCATTCGGAAGAGAAAGTTGGTGACTGAAATTTCGTAAATAGATCTCGCCGCGACGAAAAACGTCTTTGCTTTAATGACTTCCATCCCAACTCGCGTATCATAACTGCCACACTCTCTCCCCTATTACGTGATAATACAAAACGAGCTGCCCTTTTTTGCACCCTTTCGATGTCCTCCGTCAATCCCACGTGGTTAGGATCCCACACCTAGCAGCAACATTCAAACAGAGGACGAACGAGTGTAGTGTAAGCTGTCTCTTTAGTGGACTTGTTGCATCTTCCAAGTGTCCTGCCAATGAAACGCAACCTTTGGCTCGCCTTCCCCACAATATTATCTATGTGGTCTTTCCAACTGAAGTTGTTCGTAATTTTAACGCCCAAGTACTTAGTTGAATTGACAGCCTTGAGAATTGTACTATTTATCGAGTAATCGAATTCGAACGGATTTCTTTTGGAACTCATGTGGATCACCTCACACTTTTCGTTATTTAGCGTCAACTGCCACACCATACAGAAATCTTTTCTAAATCGCTTTGCAACTGATACTGGTCTTCGGATGACCTTACTAGACGGTAAATTACAGCATCATCTGCGAACAACTTAAGAGAACTGCTAAGATTGTCACCCAGGTCATTTATATAGATCAGGAACAGCGGAGGTCCCAGGACGCTTCCCTGGGGAATCACGAATCCAGTCGCACAACTGAGACGATACCCCATAGGCCCGCAGCTTGATTAGAAGTCGCTTGTGAGGAACGTTGTCAAAAGCTTTCCGGTAATCTAGAAATACGGAATCAACTTAAGATCCCCTGTCTATAGTGGCGATTACTTCGTGCGAATAAAGAGCTAGCTGCGTTGCACAAGAACCATGCTGATTACGTATCAATAGATCGTTCCCTTCGAGGTGATTCATAATGTTTGAATACAGTATATGCTCCAAAACCCTACTGCAAACCGACGTCAATGATGTAGGTCTGTAGTTCCATGGATTACTCCTACTACCCTTTTTAAACACTGGTGCGACCTGCGCAATTTTCCAATCTGTAGGTACAGATCTATCGGTGAGCGAGCGGTTGTATATTATTGCTAAGTAGGGAGCTATTGTATCAGCGTAATCTGAAAGCAACCTACCCGGTATACAATCTGGACCTGGAGACTTGCCCGTATCAAGCGATCTGAGTTGCTTCGCATCCCCTCAGGTATCTACTTCTAACAAACTCATGCTAGCAGCTGTTCGTGTTTCAAATTCTGGAATATTCCATTCGTCTTCCCTGGTGAAGGAATTTCGGAAAACTGCGTTCAATAGCTCCGCTTTAGTGGCACAGTCGTCGGTAACAGTACCATCGGCACTGCGCAGCGAAGGTATTGACTGCGTCTTGCCGCTTGTGTACTTTACATACGACCAGAATTTCTTCGGATTTTCTATCAAATTTTGAGACAGTGTTTCGTTGTGGAATTTATTAAAGGCATCTCGCATTGAAGTCCGTGCCAAATTTCGCACGTCTGTAAATTTTAGCCAATCTTCGGGATTTCGCGTTCTTCTGAAGTTCGCATGCTTTTTCCGTTGCCTCTGCAACAGCGTTCGGACCTGTTTTGTGTACCGTGGGGGATCAGTTCCATCTCTTACCAATTTATGAGGTATGAATCTCTCAGTTGCTGTTGCTACTATATCTTTGAATTTGAGCCACATCTCGTCTACATTTGCATAGTCAGTTTTGAAGGAATGGTGGTTGCCTCTTAGGAAGGCTTCTAGTGAAACTTTATCCGCTTTTTTAAATAAAATTATTTTACGTTTGTTTCTGGTGGATTTGGAAGAAACGGTATTGAGCCTAGCTACAACGACCTTGTGATCACTATTCTCTGTATCAGTCATGATGCTCTCAATTAGCTCTGGATTGTTTGTGGCTAAGAGCTCTAGTGTGTTTTCGCAACCATTTACAATTCGCGTGGGTTCGTGGACTAACTGCTGAAAATAATTTTCGGAGAAAGCTTTTAGGACAATCTCGGAAGGTGTTTTCTGCCTACCACCGGTTTTGAACAAGTATTTTTGCCAACATATCGAAGGAAGGTTGAAGTCCCCACCAACTATAACCGTATGAGTGGGGTATTTATTTGTTAAGAGACTCAAATTTTCTCTGAACTGTTCAGCAACTATATCATCGGAGTCTGGGGATCGGTAGAAGGAGCCAATTATTAACTTAGTTCGTCTGTTAAGTATAACCTCCACCCACACCAATTCGCACGGAGTATCTACTTCGACTTCACTACAAGATAAACCACTACTGACAGACACAAACACTCCACCACCAATTCGGCCTAATCTATCTTTCCTGAACACCGTCTGAGACTTCGTAAAAATTTCTGCAGAACTTATTTCAGGCTTTAGCCACCTTTCTGTACCTATAACGATTTCAGCTTCTGTGCTTTCTATTAGCGCTTGAAGCTCAGGGACTTTCCCAGCACAACTACAACAATATACAACTACAATTCCGACTGTTCCTTGATCCAAGCACGTCCTGTATTTGCATGCACCCTTTGAGATTGCAGTCCACCCCGTACTTTCCCGAGACCTTCTAACCTAAAAAACCGCCCAGTCCACGCCACACAGCCTCCGCTACCCGTGTAGCCGCCAGCTGAGTGTAGTGAACTCCTGACCTATTCAACGGAACCCGAAACCCCACCACCCTATGGCGCAAGTCAAGGAATCTGAAGCCAGAAGATAATATTTTTTATGTAAAGATAATAACATTTAGCTTCGCCCAGACTTATATTTAGAATCAAATCAAGCGACGGCTTGGAAGTTCCGTCCAACACTGATCCCTTGTACGGATTTAAAAACTCGACGGCCAAGGAAGCTGTTTATAACGACTGGAATTGTGAACGGAACGTATCCCAGCACTTCAAGGGCGGCCACCTGGCGTCCATCAACCGCACACCTCTTCTCGTCCACCGTTCACGTCGATGCAGCTTGAAACACGTCATGTGAGCTCTCTCATCCACAAGAGGCTGGGAAACAGATCCTACCCCGCCGACTACACCGATTGAAAATCATTGTTTCTTGGCACTGTGATAAGGACTCAACGGCCCTTTCGAACCTAAACAACGTCATACTGACGTGTGCCAAGTACTCGGCCGCACAAGCCGTTCTATACAAGAAATTGGTTGTGTGTGTGTGTGTGTGGGGGGGGGGGGGGGGGGGGGGGCTATCTTCTCCTCAAAAGTGGAATTAATTTACTTCATCGGTTCGATATATAAAAGTATTATTTGATCGCGAAATGTTTAAAAGACGCCGGTATCCAGCTTTGACCTATAAAGTTCTGTGAATCATGCACACCCATGGAACCAGCCCAGTTCGAAAATTGGAACATCTGCTGGTGTTTTTACTTTTAATTAGTAACTTACATTTGTAAATGACGTCGTTGTCCAGTCTCAGTTATAAGTCGCTGTGAGATGTCGTTCTTCTACGGAACCAGCTCGGTTCGAAACCTGGATCGTAATTTTGTGTTTTTAATTTACGATATATTACGAATTTATCTCTGTACTTAACACTGATTTTATCATGCTACTGCGAAAATTGCTATCATTTTAACATGGCACTTTTTGTAACTTCTTCTTGCTTTATGGTGGTGTTCAAATGGGTTAGTGAAGGTCACTTACCCTGTCCTACTCAGTTCCGTTGCTCACCTCCAAGCTGGGGAACCCCGAGAACCTGAGCAACCCTGTGGAAGACTGGGCACCCATCTTCAGTGCAAACAGGGTCAGAGCAGACGAGAGTGGGAGAAATGGTCCTCCATAAAGCTGGTAGTTGGACTGTGGGCTAATGACCCATATTCGGAGAAAAGCCTGATTACGGAAGCTCGAGGGAAGACATGGCAAAGTAATACGGAACATGAGAATTGGATCGTAGAATGTACAGACATTATACAAGATTGAAATCGTGAAATTGTACAAGGTGGATATCATGGCCCTGCAAGTGATAAGATGGGCTGGACAGGATACGTTTCAGAACAGCAGTGCACTATGTATACAGCGAACACAACAGTGAACACATATCTGGTGTGCGATTTATAGTCAACCAAAGCACTGAACAACTACTGATATGAATTAAAGCAATACGAGTAACTCCTAGGAAGTGTTACATGCGAACAAAGGTGAAATTCTTTAACTACAGTCTCCTAAATCCACATGACCCTATTGAGGAGGAGACAGCACAAGATAAGATCTTCTATGAGGAACTGGAGCAAGCTAATCGACAATGTCCAAATAATGATATAAAATTAGTGAAAGGAGATAAGAATGCTAAGGCTGGGCAGGAGCGGTTCTTCTCACCTACCACTGGTAAATACAGCCCCCATCAAGAGAGTAATAACAGTGGGACCCACATGATAAATTTTTCAGCCTCACTTAACAGTTTGTAGCATGTGGTCCCAGCATAACAGTATATATAAAATGACCTGGGTGTCATCAGACAACAATACTCGGAACCAGATCGACCATATATTAATAGATACCAGGCATGGCTCTGATGTACTAGACCACATAGTTTCAAAGATGCTAATATGGTCTCTGATCATTACCTCCCCATGGCAAAAATTAGAGTGAGAAGTTCAAATGCCCATAAAGCAGAAAGACAAAATAATACCTCAGAATTTAAAGACCCACGAAAGGCTGAACACCTAGGTATTAATTGGGAAAATAGTGTGACAGGAATCCTGCAGAACTATACTCGTAACGTAAATGAACAGTGGATTAAAAACAGAAATGAAATACAGGCTGCTGCAGACGAAGTAATTAGTATGAAACAACGGACCTAGAGGAATGAATGGTATGACGAAGAGTGTGAGGAGGCAACAAAAGGAATGAATGAAGCATATGAAAAGGTGCAGGTGAGAGGTATAAGAATGCTTGTGGTTGACTAGAGAGAAAAATGCGTGCAGAAAAGCGGTTTCTGAAAGCAGAAAAGCTTTTTTGGAGAAACTTTCACATAGCATTGAATCAATGAATAATGTTAATGAAAGCAGGAAATTGTGTAAGAAGGCCAATAACGTTAGAAAGGAATTCAACCGAAAACTACACAATGTAGAGGAAAATATGGTGATCAAGTAACATCACAGGAAGGAATGTAACATCGTTGGGCAGAATATTTTAAGTAGTTATTATACTTAGAGAATACTCAAGCATGAGAACTAAGTGAAAACCAACGAGTGGAAAAAAGAGGAAAGTGTTATGCTCTCGATGCAAGACATTCGGCAAGTAATAAAGAAACTAGCCAACATTAAGTCTCCTGGAAATGATAACCTGCCAGCTGGGCTTATTAAGTGTGGTGGATAACCTCTTGCTACAAGCCTGCACGCCATGATCTCAGATATATGTACACAAAATGTCATCTCGGATGATTGGAATATTCGTGTGATATGTACTACACACAGGAAAGGGGACGTCCTGGAATGTACGGACTACGTGGGAATTACATTATTGGACGCTGCATATAAACCATTCTCCTCCCTGCTTTGTACTCATGTACAATTTTTTGCAGAAAAGGTAACTGTGATACATCGGCGGGCCTTAGAGCTGATAAATCAGTTAGTGACCAAATATCCACACTGAGGCAGATATTGGAAAAAAAAAACAATGTAATACCATACAGAAACACATCATAAATTTGTTGATTTTAAAGCAGCATATGACGCTATAAAAAGAATCCTATCGAAGCTATGAATGAATCGATCATAACACAACAAGTAATACACTTCATAAGTTTAACCATGGAAAAAGTAGTATACAAGGAAAAGTATGGAAACAAGGAAAGTTAACATGAAGTTTTGAAACCAACTGTGGATTGAGGCAAGAGGATGCACTCTCATGGATGCTTTTTTACATAGCACTTGGGAATGTAAAAAGGACAGTTGAAATCAACGCCACAGGCACAATATACAATAGAATGGTGCAACTCCTATCCTATGCAGATTATCTGGATATTGTTCCAAGAATAGAACTAGCTGCTAAAGAAACATACAGGTCACCGGTAGTAGCATCAATAGAAATGGGACTGAAAGTGAACATCAGTAAAACCAAATAGATGAGAAAAATACGACCAGACCTAAATACAATGTTAGAAATCAGTAACGTTAATATAGAATCTGTTAGTGACATTGTCCATTGCATCCAGCTAGCTAATAAATGCTATTAAGGACTATCCCCCTCCCTCCCCCCTCAAAAGTTGTCCAAAAATCTGTCCAGAAGAACAAAGTGTCAGTTTTATAAAACTTCAATACGCTGAGTAATATATACAGCTTAGAAACATGGACACCCAACAACAGTGTGAAGAGCTCATAGGATGTTTTGAATGAAAGGTCTTACGCAAAATCTATGGGGCAACTCATGAATGTGGAGCAAGGCGCGGACGACATAATTATGAAGCTTAAGGATTATATAAAGATCTTGAAATCATAAACTTCATTAAAACAAATAAACGGCCTGAAATGGGTCAGCCAAGTTTTTCGCATGGAGCATGAGAATCCAACAAAAATAGCGCTGCTACAAAACCTAATGGGAAGAAGAAGCAGGGGAAGACGAAGACTTCGATACTTGGATGACATACAAAAAGTTTTAAAAATTATTTGTGTCAGAGGGCGGAGACGGAAAACCCTGAATAGGGACGAATGAAATGATGTCCTAGAGTAGGCCAAGGCCCATCAAGGGTTGTAGAGCGAGGAAGAAGTAGTTCGCTGTAAGGAAGTTGCTAAATAAAACATATAACAACTTGCTAGAGTCATCGCCGCTAAACAGATCGTCCAGTCCTGCGAAAAACCGTGCCTTGTTCTGTCCATTCTGTCGTAGATGGGGACAATCTGAGGAGGTCCACCGTGTCAGCCTGACAGGTTCGTTTATGGCGCTCTTGAGAGTAACGGACTATTGTCCACTTGCTGATGTTCCGAGGTCTCCAACTTCTAGCACCTAGGAGGACGACCTGTCATGGATTGTGCTTATTATTCAAATAGTTGATGTGGGATGAAAAAATGTTAGCTTACTCGCATTAGTATCATTACATAAAACGTCTCATACTATTTGAGCTCAACTATCAGAGGGACCGCACCAACTCGCCATCACCGATTTCAAATGGTTCAAATGGCTCTGAGCATTATGGGACTTAACTTCTGAGGTCATCAGTTCCCTAGAACTTAGAACTACTTAAACCTAACTAACCTAAGGACATCACACACATCCATGCCCCAGGCAGGATTCGAACCTGCGACCGTATCGGTCTCGCGGTTCCAGACTGTAGCGCGTAGAACCGCTCGGCCACTCCGGCCGGCTCACCGATTTCGACCAGGTATAAGGTATCTGCAGGGATTAGCCAGAATTAAAGGATTATTCTAAATGATGGACCCATTTTTGAAAATTCGTATGTATTCAAGCACAAATCCAAAACGAACAAGCTTTATAACATTGAAAAAGAGGAAGTTTCGAAGGTTTTGGCGGCTGCGGCGGGCGGACGTTGATGGTTTCAGAGGCGGCCGGTAGAGTTCGCGCGGCAATAGTGCCGTCATTCAGTTTCACCGTCAGCTGTGAGTGAGATGGCGTTCTTGAGCTCGCGAAAAGTGGGTCGCAAATTGCAGTGCAGCGCGCATTTCGTACCAAATTCGGTATACAACCACCAACACGCAAGAGCATTAGCCATTGGTTTAAGGAATTTAAATAGACGGAGTGTGTGCAAAGCAAAACCCACAGGCCGACCACATGTGTCAGGGGGTGATGTCTGACGCTTTCAAGAAAGTTTTGTGCGTGGTAAGTCTACCAATAGAGCCAGTCGAGAACTTGGAATAACCCAACCAACTGTATGGAGAATTCTGAGACGGCGTTTGCTGTACAAGCCCTGCCGATTACAACTTGTGCAGGCTCTCAACCCCATTGACAAACTAATTAATTACTAATTATTATATATTATTGAACGTATTATATTGTATCAAACATGATGAAAAAATTTAGAAACCTCCTCCTTTCTTTGGTCTACAGCTTGTTCATTTTGGATTTACACTTGAATAAAGTTTTGAAAGTGGATCCATCACTTAGAATAACCGTGTGAAAGTGACAGAAGTGGGAGTTCCAGATGGCCAGGCTTTAAGAAAAAAAAAAAATTTTTGACTCAGGGTGGACGGGACATGAGCTATTTATGTTAGCGTATTTGCTAAGCAGATCTTGGCGCAGCGGAAACAGTAGAGAACAGTAATCAGACGTGCAGTCGAAACGCTCACAGGAAACGACGAAATCATATTTTTTTATTTTCAGTTTTTACGTTATTAACACTGCACCTAAGCCGAAATAATATCCTATATATCATATTTATTAGAATTTGCAAAAATGAATGGAAAGTTAACACAAATGCAGTTCTGAGGCAGCAAATAAATGTCCAAGAACGGATTGTACTCAGCATCCACGAGGACTCTACAAACAACTCTTCAAGAAGGGCCTGTACTTAAAGCCTTAGTTTCTTTTTGACATTTGAGCAGCCCTCGGTATCTGCACGCAAGTTGTAGCTTACCGGTGCCGATAAAAATCGGCCCATCGAGAGAGGAAAACCAATAACATCCGGAGAAGACTGCATCAAAGTAGATTCCATTATACATCAACAGATATCCTCGCAAATATTACCACACAGTTTGCTAGCAAATCTTTTATGAATGTAAACCACTTTCGTTTTTCTATAAAAACTTTAAAACAAGAATGTAATGGCAACAATGCAGCTTTTATAACGTGTGGAAGATATCATGACAATTTCTGCTTCCCCTGTTTTTAGTCGTAAATATCTCCCAAGCAGGTGTAAATCAGCTGTAAAAAGTATAGTAGTTTTATACACAAAGTTCTCGTGTGCAGCATACAACTCCTTCCTGGAAATGAATTTAAATCCCAAATTTTCCTTTGCATTTCCTTTCCAAGCTTTTAATGGAAACAGTAATAAACAAATATGCTGAGCATTATTTCTGTTTATTTGCAACATATGTAACTTAAAACAGTAATCTAACAAAAAAAGTTACTCAGAGAGTCTTGACCGCACAACCCTCGGAATACAGGTCAATACCCTTTCGTCTGCGACAACCGCTCCCCGGTATCTACAATAACAAAAATGCCTCATGCCTCACCCGACCCGAGACGAAAATATTGTTTGTTTCTAAACGCTTGGCCATCTCTTCTGTCATTTTCGTTTCTAGCGAAGTCCGGCATTGGCCATAGATTTGGACGGAATCGACGATGAGAAACACGTGTGATGCTCTTATAAGTTCACCACAGTGTATAGGGGACAACAGAAAAGCCGGCCGCTGTGGTCGAGCGGCTCTAGGCGCTTCACTCCGGAACCGCACTGCTGCTACGGTCGCAGGTTCGAATCCTGCCTCGGGCATGGATGTGTGTCATGTCCTTAGGTTAGTCAGGTTTAAGTAGTTCTAAGTGTAGGGGACTGATGACCTCAGATGTTAAGTCCCATCGTGCTTAGAGCCATTTGAACAACAGAAAATCAATTGCGGGTAGTAAATATGTGAAGTTTAAGGAGTCATTGATCCACGGTTAAATAAAGTAAAACTTATGGTGACAATCATTCTGTGGAAAAATTCTACAGCGTCGTGACATACACAGAGCTCACAATAATCATGAGATACCTCCTAATATCGTGTAGGACCAACTTTTTCCCGTCATATTATGTCCGATAAATGTCGATGTGGTTCATGTCGGATGATCTGGGTGGCCAAATCATTCGCTCGTATTTTCCAGAATGTTCGGATTCGGCGCATTATCATCCATAAAAATTCTATTGCTCTCTGGGGACATGTACTCCATGACTGGCTCCAAATGGTCTCCGCCGAGCGGTTAAAGGCACTACAGTCTGGAACCGCACGACCGCTACGGTCGCAGGTTCGAATCCTGCCTCGGGCATGGATGTGTGTGGTGTCCTTCGGTTAGTTAGGTTTAAGTAGTTCTAAGTTCTAGGAAACTTATGACCACAGCAGTTGAATCCCATAGTGCTCAGAGCCATTTCAACCAAATGGTCTCCAAATAGCCAAAAATAACCATTTCCAGTCATAGATGGGTTCTATTGGACCAGAGGATCCTGTCCACTCCATGTAAACATAGCCCACACCATTATGGAGCCACCAGCAGTGTGCACAGTGACATTTTGGCAACGTGAGTCCATTGTTTCGTGGGGTCTGCGCGTCATTCTAACCATACCATCAGGTCTTACCGACTGAACCAGGGTCCTACCTGACCAGGTCATGATTATACAGTCATCAAGGTCCAAATGATATGGTCATGATCCCAGGAGAGACGCTGCAGGTCATCTCGTATTGATACTAAAGGCACTCGCGTCAGTCATCTACTGCCATAGTCCAATAATGCTAAATTTCGCTGCACTGTCCTAACAGATACGTTTGTTATACGTTCCACATTGATTTCTGAGGTTCTTTCACCCAGTGCTGCTTGTCTGTTATCACTGACAACTGTAAGCAAACGCGGCCGTTAAATGAAGGCCGTCGGAGACTGCAGTCTCAGTGGTGGGAGGTAATGCCTGAAAACTGGTATTCTCAGCGCACCCTTGACACTTTGGATGTATGAATAATGAATTTTCTAACGATTTTCGAAATTGAACGTCCCATGCTTCTAGGTTCCACGTCCAGAGAATTAATTCCCGTCGTGCGGCCATAATAACATTGGAAACCTTTTCACATGACGAAACCACATGCTACCAATTGCATAAAAGAAATTTAATTTCTCTACCGGTTTCGAGCAATTAGTGTCCTTCTTCAGATGGTCCAAAGCTCCAGCTCCATGATAAGCCTCGCTCTAGGCACCTTTCGATATGCTTGTAGGGATCATGTCAACAGGAAGCGGAATGCGAAGTGTATCATGGAGCTGGAATTTGTGACTGGACTTCTCAAGAAGAGCACAAAGTGCCGGAATCCCGTAAAGAAATTAAATTTCTTTTATGGAACTGGTTGCTTATTATTTCTGTATATAAATCTACAGCTGCTGATAATGGATAAAATACTAGAATTATGATATGAATCACCTATGTACAAATGACAGCTCCACCGATGAACTGTCCCTTTATACCTTGTATATGCGATATTAACGCCGTCTGTATATGTGGATATCGCTAACCCATGAATTTTTTCAACTCAGTGTAAATTAAAATAGATACAAAGCGAACAGTATTTAAAAAGGCATGACTACACTACGAAATTCCTTTGGTAATGTTAATTTTGATAGGAAGAGAAACGGAATGAATGAGCAGTGCTGTCAATCACTGACAGTGAAACATTTGTCTGAAGCTGCTTTGAGGCAAGACGTCACGTGTTTTCGTTCCGGAGAGAGAGCCGGAACAGCCTTACGGAATACAGAAGCAGTTTAATAACAAGGCCAATACTGAGAAAGGTGTACGTGAGAGGCTGGTGGCAAGCCAGTTTGCAGCGGCCAGTATTGATTCAAGCCTGCGACAGCGACGTCGGCGTTTGATAAAGGCAATCCCGGCTCGTGGCGGAGGCAGCGCGGCTCAGCGCGCGATTTACGAGCGGCGGCGGCGGCGGCGGCGAGTGCAAACACCCCCGCACTGGCTGCCGCGGTGCGGGGGCGCGCAAACACTTTGTCCGTGCCGCGCTCTGGGTTCACACGTGCTGCAGCGCAGTAGCCTGTAACTTTAAGAAGAGTGCGATGATCTGGCGCTCAACGTAAGTGACAGCTCCCTGTTCTGCTAAACTAATGCCCCTGGTACTTAGAATGCCAGGGAAAGACCAAAGCTCAATTAAGTAACTTGATCAATATGTGCTACTCCGCAGAATATGGAACGCTCAGCTTTTAAACGTGTTTCACAATGTACCTCCTATGTGTACGAGTCTGAATACCAATGTAACTATGCGTGTGGCTGTAATGCACAACTCTGGTGCTTGTGAACTGTTCTCCTGTTCTGTTCTGTCAAGATGGTACTTACAGACCTCAATAAATATTCAGCTTTCTGTCCCCTACTTTTGAAACAATTCTCACAGGACGAACGAAGAACATTTTATTGACAATTGACATATATATGTGTACTGAACCGGGAATATCTCAGATGAATACCAACGGCGATTTATCATTTCTTATTGTACTAATAAAACGATTTTTATAATATACTACCAGCATGTATCATGTGTTCCGAGTTTTTTTTACTTGTTTTCGTATACATCTATATGACATCTCTCCAAATTACTCTTTAGTGCCTAGCACGTGGTTCATCAAACCACCTTCACACTAATCTCTGTTTTTCCATTCTCTAAAAGCGCGGAGAAAAAGAAGATACGTATTTCTCTCCGTGCGAGTTCTAATTTCCCTTATTTTATTATGATGATCGTTTCTCCCTGTGTAGGCCGGCGTGAACAAAATCTTTTTGCATTCGGAGGAGAAAGGTGGTGATGGAAATTTCGTGAGAGGATTCCCTCCCCCCAGCAACGAAAAACGCCTTCGTTTTAATCTTGTCCACCCTAAAACCTTAATCATCTTCGTCACACTCTTTCCCCTATTTCTTCGTGATACAGAATGTGCTGACATTGTTTGAACTTTCTCGATATACTCCGTTAAACCTACCTGTTAAGAATCCCATACCGCGCAGAAATACTCCAAAAGCGCATAGACAAGTGTAGTGTAGGCAATCTTTACAGTAAATCTGTTACATGTTCTGAGTGTTCTACCAATAAAATGCAGTCTCTGGTTCGCCTTCCCACAACGTGTTCCATGTGTTCTTTCCAGTTTAAATTGTTCGTAATTCTAATTTCTGTATACTCACTCGAATTTACGGCCTTTAGATTTAAGTGATTTATCGTGTAAGTGAAGTTAAACGCAATTTTTAGCACTTAAGTGGATGACCTCACACTTTTTATTACTTAGGTTTAATTGCCAATTTTCATACGGTAAAGATATCTTGTTTAAATCATTTTCCAATTTATTTTGATCTTTTGATGAGTCTACCAGGCGATAAACGACAGCATCATCTGCAACCAACCTAAGATAGCTCCTCAGATTGTATGTTAAATAAACATTTTAGATAAAGAACAGCAGAAGGATATGGCACTACCTTGGGGAACGCCAAGGTGACCTCTCTGACAGCAAAACACGAATTCAGTCGTCTAACTGAGACGATATGCCATAAGAAAGCAATTTGATTACAATGCGCTTGTGGGGTACGGTGTCAAAAGCCCTCGGCAGATCAAGAAATACGGAATGAATTTGAAATCCTTTGTCGATAGCACTCATCCCTTCGTAAGAGTCAAGAGCTAGTTGTGTTTCACAAGAACGATGTTTTCTACATCCGTGTTGACTACGTGTCAATAGACGGTCCTCTTCGGGGTAGTTCATAACAATCTGACACAACCTACAAACGTTTTGCATCACTCCCGTTCCCAGAACTCGTGAGGATCAACGTTGACCCTGGATATTGTATCACAGACACAGTCCCTTTGACTCTTCAGAGTTGTCACTAAACCTACCCAAAAATGTAATCAACCAAGCATGAGTACCGCCTATTAGACGGAGGGGGTTCGGCATCCGATCAGTTCCAGACATTCCACCAAGAAGGAAGTACACGGCTCGTGTTCTATGTGGTTCAATCACGCCAGACGGTCAATACCGTGGTTCGATCGCGTCCGCATTGTTACTTTGTGCCAAGAAGGGCTCTCAACAAGGGAAGTGTCAAGGCGTCTCGGAGTGAAACAATGTTTTTCGGACATGGAGGAGACACAGAGAGACAGGAACGGTCGGTGACTTGCCTCGCTCAGGCCGCCCAAGGGCTACTACTGCAGTGGATGACCGCTACCTATGGATTATGGCTCGGAGGAACCCTGACAGCAATGCCACCATGTTGAATAATATTTTCCGTGCAGCCACAGGACGTCGTGTTACGACTCAAACTGTACGCAATAGACTACATGAGGCGCAACTTCATTCCCGACGTCCTTGGCGAAGTCCATTTTTGCAACCACGGAATCATACAGCGTGGTACAAATGGGCCTAACTACATGCCGAATGGACCGCTCAGGATTGGCATCAAGTTGGCTTCACCGATGAGTGTCACGTATGCCTTCAACCAGACAATCGTCCGAGACGTGTTTGGAGGCAACATGGTCAGGCTCAACGTCTTAAACACACTGTCCAGCGAGTGCAGTAAGGTGGAGGTTCCCTGCTGTTTTGGGGTGGCACTGTGTGGGGTCGACATACGCCGCTCGTTGTCATGGAAGGTTCCGTAACGGCAGTACGATACGTGAATGCCATCCTCCGACCGATAGTGCAACCGTATCGGCAGCATATTGCAGAGGAATTCGTCTTCATGGACGACAATTCGCGCCCCCATCGTACACATCTTGCGACTGAGTTCCTTCAGGATAACGACATCGCTCGACAAGAGTGGGCAGCATGTTCTCCAGACATGAACCCTATCGAACATACCTGGGATAGATTGAAAAGGACTGTTTATGGACGACGTGACCCACCAACCACTCTAGGGATGTACGCCGAATCGCCGTTGAGGAGTGGGACAATGTGGACCAACAGTTCCTTGATGAACTTGTGGATTATACGCCACGAGGAATAGAGGCGTACATCAGTGCAAGAGGACGTGCTACGGAGTATTAGAGGTAATGTTGTGTACAGAAATCTCGACCACCACCTTTGAAGGTCTCGCTGTATGGTGGTACAACATACAATGCGTGGTTTTCATGAGAAATAAAAAGGGCTGAAAAGATGTCTATGTTCATCTCTAACCCAATTATCTGTAAAGATTCCGGAACTCTCGGAACCTAGGTGATGCAAAACGTTTTTGATGTGTGTTTGTTCCAAAATCCTGCGCATATAGACGTTAACGATTTGGGCGTGTAATTTAGTGGATTACCTCTATTGCCTTTCTTGAATATTGGTGTCACCCGTGCAACTTTCCAATCTCTGGGTAGGGATCTTTCGTCGAGCGACCGATGGTATACGATTGCTAAGTATTGAGCTATTGCTTGAAAAAATGACCAAGAAATGATTTGACTTTAGGAAGGCAGTAGCCCCTTGGATGCCAACTAAATCTGTAATAAATACAGAACGAACACGAACCCTACATGTATAATTTCAGAGTTGTTCATGGATTTTCCACGAATATTTTAGTAGAAGGCACCCGTTGCAACTGGTAACTTCAGAATAATCGTATAACGTATCGTTTCTCACCTCCATTTATCTCTGTACCAGTGTGGCACTGACAAAAATCTACACTACGGTGCAGATGCCGACGGTATACTGTGTATATGATTGCGAAAATGTGATTGTGCCTTTAACGAACACATACTTTTCTTATTGAACAACGAAATATGTTTCGGTGAGGTTTCACCATCTTCAGTTGTTGTCTGTCAGATAATAAATTAAGAAATTTCCCATGATAATAATTGAAATTTTGGACATTATTGTATTTACGTGTATAAAAATATAAACAGAAAAAGTGTATACCGTAATATTAGATACTGATGTTTAGCTCCAGTTTTCATCTGCAGTTAACATGAATCTTTTCATATATTGATACGTATATTTAACAAAATGTTAGATCCAAAACAAAACGATGGCTTTTTGGATTAGCCAGTGTTAGATTATAGCACTACTGTCACTGTATTATGTACCGCCGCCAAGAAAGATCCGTTGTCTTACTCCTTAACTGTTGTGTGTTAGGTTAAAGTATTAGTACTAACAAGATACTCTGTTATATTACTTAAACGTCTTTAGTTACGTTAAAGTATTAGAACTACGTGACGGCAGTTGAATGATAAAACAACCGACGTTGCTCCCTAGGGGTCATGAGGACAAGATTAATTATGACATGCAGTTGGGCATCCAAACAATCATTCTTCGCGCTCTCCATAGGTGAGTGAATCGGGAAAATACCCTAATAACTGCTACAGTGGGACGTTCCCTTTGCCATGCACTTCACAGTGGTTCTCAGGGTACACACGGAGATGTAGATCTCTGTTGGAAGCGTAACATAATAGATCGACAGTAGTATTATAACATTAGCAAAGCGGAAGAAACAGTAGCTCTGTTTTAGATCTACCTTTTTGATAGATATACGTAACATAACAAGGAATGATCGAGATTAACTGCTGATGCGAAACTGAAGGACAATATCAGCTATACTGAAAATGTTAGAGAGCAATATAAACATCGATATTTAATGTTAACGTATTATTTTTTCTCTTAACATTTTCTGTTATTTATATCTAAGCTGAAAACTTATGAACCATCACACAAAATATTTTTTATATGTTATCTGACATAAGATAAATGAATTCACGGACGACGCTGAAACTTCTCTGAAATACGTTTTGGTGTTAAACAAGAAGGAATTGTGTTTGCTCAAGGCAGAATCACACATTTCCATAGTTATGCATTAGAAAGCAAAAGGACAAAAGCAGAGCTTTAGCCACGAGATGGATTTGTATCATTTTGGAAACAAACATTTACCATTCACTGACAGTACTAGCTTTTGACAACACTAATGCCCACTTCACACATTTTTCAGTTCCTCTCATTTCTGTATAGTGTTTACAATGAAACCAAATTAATAAAATTAACTTGCAAAGTATTAGATCCTTAAATGTATCACAGAGAAATCGTGCCAGAAGAAAGTATTATTATGGACATAATGCAAATGAATTTTCCTCAACTAAGTAAAGCTGACCTAGAGTTTGGTTCAAACACCACCCTAGCGATGGGAAAAACCAATTGGTTAAAACCAGTACCGGTAATTTAGAGCTGAATAACTAATATTTTTAAGGATCTGTTTGGTCTTGTTTATGACAGGTGTTTTTTGTAAGAAAAGGCAATTGGCCATAGCAGCAGTGCTAAAATTTTGGTTTTTAAACATATTTTTTTAAAAATAAGGAGTAACTTTTATACCTAAAATATCAATTGCTTTAAAATACTGCATTATATAGGAGATGGGAAAATAGTTCAGTGCTATGTTAGTAAAATGCCGACAGAAACGAGCAACAAACACTTGGCATCACAATCGGTATGCCATTGTTGAGACGATAGTGTACGTGTTCCCATATTGCGTGGCCTATTGGATGGTAAGCACGTACATCTAATGTCCGAGACTTGCCCTTTCTGGTATAGCTGTAGTTTATCCCTGTTGTCGTCACACATTATTTGTATTACACAACGGCTACATTCGTAGTCTGGAAGTATTTTACAGTTTGTGCCGTCAGTAAAGTACAATACCCCATTTGCTTTAGAAGATTAAGAGGAGGAGGAGCAACAACAAATTTGCGGCATCATATAAGGAGAAACCTTAGAACTTAAGAGTGCGTTTATCTGCTGCCTGTGTCTACATAATATGCCTTCATCTGCTTGTAGCCTTTGAAAACGGACGAATAAAAATAAAAATCAGAGTTCTTTAACTTCAGTTTTCACCCTTTAGCACAGACTATTCTTGAAGTCCAAACAGTGTTACGATGATCGATTACTATGTGAGTTTTGAGCAGAGTTTCGAAAACTTATTATCAGTGAGAGAATACTGGTAATTTTTGTGGTATTCAACCGCTTATGGCTTTTCGAGAAAAGAATGTTTTCTTTTATTTGCCTATTTAATTAAATGTTATGATTTATGTGTCTTGACATTGTGACAGTCAACAGTTTTCAATCTTTGTTAGATCTATACCTTTATTATTGGAAATAAAAGGAATGACAAATTGATTATTTCAGAAACCGATTAGTTTTGGCGGTTTAAAAGTGAGGTTAAGCTGTTGTGAACAAAAAAAAAAAAAAAAAAAAAAAATCGGAAAGCGGTGGTTTCAGCGCACGCTTTTGTAGACCAGAGCCTCTCGATAAATTATCTGCGTGGCAAATAATGAGTAGTTATTGTGCATATTACAATTCCTGCACTAGAGTATGCCGTGTTATCTGTTACACTCATGGAGCATTTGTGGTTGCTCTTTGAGTAGTCGGATAATTTGCATCTGTAAGGTGCAATTTCACGCGGTATTTGCTTTAATTGGTGCTAATTCATTCTGTGCTTGGGATCAGTGTTTCGTATGGTACAATTTGTCGCTCTGCAGTCTTAAAATACTTTGTGCTTCCCATCTGCATTCTGCCCTAGTAATGGAGATGGTATTAGAGGTAATTATGTGATACCCACACGGACAACCACTGACGATGAAGGGCTCTTGTTTGTTATAAAGTTATTCATCAATTTATTAGCTGCAGTGAGCATTTTGATGCCAGTACCTGAACATTTATTGTAGTAGGTACTGGGACTCGTATTGTCTCAATATTCTTATGAATTGATAACAAAAAGAAATTTAAATTTTGATTGTCAATTTTCTGATTCGGAAAAACGGTTATGACCAACATTTTTCTCTCCGTAGGACATTCTCATAGGTACTGAGCTTCCTTATTTCCGACATCTTGCACATAGTCTCAGTAGCACTACGCAAGATGTTTCCAGCGTAGGAGCATCGTTGTAGAAATACTAGCGGCACACAAGAGCAGTATCATTTCTGAAGTATTCTCACTTACTTTTACTAGGCTCAAAAACGTGAGTGGATTCACCGAAGTCGCTTGGCCATCGTGTATACGACCCATCCTTTTTTCTACATATGTGTATTTGATTCTGGTGCCATTGTTTTATTCAGAGGGGAAGCCCACGGCTTCTGCTGATGTTGTAAGTTCTTTTAAATGCTACGTTTTAAATTAATAGAAAGTGTACCATTTATTTGGGCTTACAGCTGAATAAAAACTAACGTAGAGACCGGAACTGGTTACAGCACCACGACGGCTGACATCACCGTTGCCACCACGGAATTATTACAAACCAGTGCACTGATGCAACATAAATGGTTTATTTTGTGTCAGTGTCAGCTGAACGGTAATTGCGACTCACCACTACATTAGCTGAGACTCCTCATTTGACATACTCCTTAGTGACGTTATTTTTTTTAAGAGGCAAAGAAGCCACACGTATAAAGACGACATACCTCCTTGGCTAATTTATATTTTACACGTCGTTACGGTAATCTGAAGACCAATATTTTGCATGATTACTCTCATCGCAAGAGAAATAGGAGTTTCTCGCTGAGAGCTGCTTCTTGATGCATATGAATCAAGTTTATAATATTTTGACTCAACAGAGCTTACACAAGGACAGGACTGCTAAAGACATACCGTAAAAGTGCTCATATACCGTACAAGCGCTAATAATTGTATTGAATGTTGTTGCTAAGTACACCAAAAGACACCTAGCAGATCTGGAATCAGTTTAGTCACTTCAGTGCATTTGTAAAGAAATCTTCTTGACGTCACAATTCCTTCATATGAACTCCACTATCGTCTGTTATGGTAACTATCAGAACCGAGATAATTTTTCATCCAGGTTACACAGATGCTGTTCATCTTCTTCTAAAACCTCTTTTTAAAAAGCGTCAAAAACGGGTAGGGCACTGCTTTCATATTAGGCACGGTGATATTACCTAATGGAAGCTGTTGCTTGCAAAAGCATAACGGAAAAATGGCTCATTTGACCACAACTTGATCATCTTCGATGCTGTTAATCATATCTCTTCTACTGAAAGGTCTTTGGTTTCTAAGTTGTTGGAGGAGATACCATGGACCTACACAAAAAAAATGCAGTAAACAATGGCAAATAGACACCTTAAGAGCTATGAGTATATGTTAATCTTCCTAAATGTGAAATACATCTGTTCCACTAAACAAGTGCCCATATCTCTTAACGTATACATTTTAGAGCCCGTACTTGCTGCACATTCTTTTCTTGTTTTTGTCCATACTACCTCCTCCAAAAATGTGGAAACAAAAGAGCTTGCAGTAGAAGAGATGTGTTTCACAGTATCGAAGACGAAACAGTACTTATAGCTCTTAAGATGGGGGAAACATACCAAAGAACGCGCAGTTCAGGAAAACCTTAAATATGTGGGTTATTTCAGAAGGGAAACAAGATCATTATATGTTTACTTTTATTACCAAAATATCTACATGTTCAGAAAACAACAGCAGCGCAGGGGTAGTTTATTGAGCATCTCAAAAATACAAAAAATGGGAATTGCGCACTCTTTCGTTCACCAGCACTTCAGAGCGCGCAAAACATTTAGCGAATGTCACAAATGAACTCAGTACCATCCTCAAATGAAGAGCACTGTTCGTGCCACCATCTCTCACATTTAATGCACTGCATCCAGTCCTCTGGAATTGGCTCCTTATACTGCACGTCACGTCCTGGACAGAAAATAGCCTACCTATCTGCTGTCTCTTTAGGTGTAATAGGCCTACTCGTTCTGGAACAGGATGCATTCTCAGAAGCGATGATCTTTATGGAACAGGATGCCCCCCCCCCCGCCCCCCCCCCAGTGTTACGTCTATAATATGGTACATACTTCCTTCTCGTATTTCTTTCCAAAATACAATTTTTATATGGAGAGATTGTCATGAACTCTGAACGTCTGGCTTGTCGCTTCCTCTTTATCGTTTGTTTAGCTCTTAAAGTATACGTCTTAGGAAACATATTTATTAGACATTTTTTCTTTGTTTGTTCCATATTAACACCTCTGAATGTTCGCTATCCTATAATTCTAGCAAAAACAGTACCTGTGCATATATTCCACCGTCAGAGGTATCATAACGCTTATAACTTTCGTCTCGGTCGTTTCTGGGCCAGGGTCCCTTGCTTCAAATTGATATATTTACCCTCTCCATTATCTCTGAAACTTAGAAACATCATCATGCCATCACCCTGCTTATACACTTCTTTCATTGTCAAATTAGAAAGAAAAGGGAAAAAGATGTTGATCTGAGTTTTATGGATCATACAAGTAATAAAAGATCATAATTTTTGCAATGTTTTCGGGCTGGTCATCCTACACTTTAGAGAAGTGCTGATGTGGCACGCCCTCAGTCTGAAGTTTGGCCCCGAGCGGTGGAGCCAGGCGGCTTCTGCTTCTCGAGGCTGACGGCTGGTGGATCCTTACAGATAAGAGCCGGGGACTGTGCTGTCGCGCCGGCTTCTGGACATTTCGGAGCGGCTGTCTCCGGGCCGGCCCATTTCTTGCCGGCGGCAGCGGCGGGCGCTTTGAGAGATGGCCGCCCATGATAGCGGCAGCCAAGCAATTCCCCAGTGCGGCTGGTCAAGGTTTACGGCCCACGACGAAAACACAACAAATGGCCGGGGCGGCCTTCGCCGTCTTCCACGACAGTGTCGGCAAAACAGCTGGAGGCGGCGTCCCGCAGGAGAAGGCTGGCGGCCGGGCTCACATGTTTTATTTATGTGACGCCGGGCAATCCGTCTTGCCCGCTCATCGGCCTCTGCCGCACAGCTGGATGGTCCCCGCCGACTGCACGCACTAGGGAGCGACCCACGGGACTGGCACGTCCCCTATAGCTCTGTACCACAGCGAAGTCTACCTCGCAGGGGCTTGCTTTTCGCGTGCACACGCGATTTGAATGACAACTGATTCTTAGGAGGGTGCAACGAGAAGTAGGTGAAAGTAGGGTAAAACTGGGTATGCGGGTCAAAGAGGGTAGCTTCAGATTTCCGTGACTAGTGTTGCCATTAGAACTACTAGCAACTTTCATTCTTAGAGTTGTAAACAACCACTATTAGCTGTCGTCCTAGACATTTTTAGAGCTTTTGTTCAACTTTTCTCCAATTCTTCTTGCAGCAGTGTCTTGAAGGGAAACATAACCTGATAAAAGGCAGAGTGTATTTCAATGTTTGTACTAGGGCTATGCGAAAAGTAAGGCCCGATCGGTCGCGAAATAGGAACGACAGTGAAAATCCGATGAAGCTTTGCGTAGAGGTGTCGGGCGGCATCTCTAGTATGCCTGTCGATCGCGTCACGTCAGTGTTTTCAGTTCTGCGCACACAGTGAGCTGATGCCTAGAATAATGATGTCTCCCACTAAGTATGGGTGCCAGCCGCGAGATTTCGCCTGATTTCAAGCAACCCACGTAACCTGCGTGCCATGTATTTTCTTCCTCACGACAACTCTCAGCCGCACACGGCAGGGGCAAAGACGACGCTTTTGCAGTATTTTTGACGAGAAGTGTTTGATCACGCTGCCCGGACTTACCCACGCACCGCTGGCTATGAAGACAACATATTGCACCGACAACGAACTGCAGCTTAGAGAAGTGGTGGAAAGCACACGTGGCTGCCTCCAATGACGAGGGCATTGGACAGTTGGTACAACACTACGACAAATGTCAAAGCCGAACGACGACTACGTAGTGATGTAGCTGGGAGGTATAGCAAATGAAATATTTTTGAATTTCACTGTTGTTTCCAATTCGCGAGAGATCGGACCTCACTTTCCGAATAGCCTTCGTATGAATGCTAACTTTCCAGCGTCGTGTTTTATTGAGCCTTGCCCTGTGGGGAAAATCTGAAATATCAGGTGGGCCAAAAACAGTTTTGCGAAAATCTTCTAACGCCGCCTCAAAAAGGTTACGTTGTAGAAAGTGCAGAGAAAATCATCGACAGGAGAAAGAGCAAAGCAGTAATTCTGACTTCATCACGATGCAAAAATGATTTAAAAGCTGAAGAAAAAGCCAGAAAAGATGAAGAAGAACAGAAAAACACAAAACGAAAGCTTTTTAAGAAGAAGAAACAAAAAGTGAAGAAACAGAGAACGACAGTTGGGGAAGCAAGACTTGCTCAAAAACATTGAAACAAGAAGATCCATACCCAGCGAAGAAGATTCAGACAAATCATGCATATTTTGTAATGGGCTGAGTTAAAATCGATATCAAAGGAGGAATGTGCTGCCATCTTACTGCTCATTTCTGGGCCCTTCAACAGTGTTACAGTGCTGAGGAAGAAGAAAACCACTTCCCATGTGATTTCTGTTCTCAATAAACTGTTTCCGGTTTCTTATTAGGACAAGTTATTGAACACTTTTCCTATATCAGTGAAATGTGCTGAATTCTTCAACCAACTTTGTCACTCTAAAAAGATAACCGTCCTTGCGGGTAGTAATGTAAGAATTTCAATATATTTTTGCCCTTTTTTGCAGTAAAATAGGACTTCTTTCTTGTTTTCAAGTTTTTGTATTCTTTGAAATGTGGATCGCGTTTACCCCATGGACGGGGCCAAACTGTTTTTTTTTAATACTTAATAGGTTTATTATTTTTCATGCTGCAGTTGTTTTGTTTTTAGCTGAAACTTGGTTAGTGTCGTGTTGTTGAATATATAAGAGATATGAATACACTTGACTTGCAAATTTACTGATCGCTGAAAATAATCTACACGTATTAAAATCTACGATATTCGGTTTTACCTTACTGTCCCCTCATGCTTCCGAATATTTTTATGTGAAGTCTACAGGCTTTGTAAACAACACAAAAGTTATTAATTTTCTATGTATCTATTCTTCATATCCACAAATTTGTACCCATCTGTCGCTAGATGCCTCCGCATTACAGCGTGTTACATGGCGGTGTATAACGTACTACGTTGGCGCATGTGAAACAGCGTGCTGTAATTGCGTTTCGAGTTCGAATAATTCGTCCAGACATGCAGCACCGTCTTCTTCAGCATGATAATGCCGGACTATACATGAGCGCTGCGACATCTGCAACAATCCGATGCCTTGGTTTCGCTGTCATTAATCATGTTCCATACCTCGTCATGAGTTGCCCAATCTACTCAGCCAGTCTTGAGCATACTCTGTAACACCACATTTCAGAAGCTCGTACTCTGTTCTTGTCTATGCCGCTTATCGTCCACTTTTCATTTCCGTATAAGGACAAGCACTTTCAGCAAAGAATTCTTAACATGTAATTTTTATCAGATGTAAGCTAATTCCTATTTTTCTGAGTCATTTTTAATGCTATTACAGGTCTGCATGTTATTCCCTCTGTAATTAGGCCGTCGTCATTTATTTTGGTATTCAAACGGCAAAACTCTTACATAACTTTTGTAGTCGCTTTTCCTATCCTGATTACTACATCATTACTTAACAACACTGCATTACTCTTGTTTCACTTTATTTGATGATTACATTGTAACCGCTTTTACAGACACTTTTCCGTTCAACTTATCTTCCAAGTCGCTTTTGACGTATTTAACAGAATCGCAGTGTCATCGGAAAACCTTAAAGGTTTTATTGTCTCTGAGTGAACTTGAATCCCCTTTTCGAAATACTCTTTGTTTTCCTTTCCTTCTTGATCCATGTAAAATTTTAATAAGTAGAAGCGATCATTTATAACAGACTTTTTATCATTTTAATGAGTACAGGTTTCCTTTCGCTTACTTTGATTTTTGGATCTTAAGGGTAGATGCATTGTACTATCCCAGTATGGTGGTAAGTTGCTAGCGATCCATAATTCATGGTAGAAAAATATGGGTTGGTGAATTAATCTGGTTTCGCCACTACAAACTTGAAAACGTGGGGTCCCAAAATATAATTTAAGAAGGATTGTGTTTCATCTATAGTATCAGTAAACAATTATACTACTGTCTTAAAAATGTTAATGCACAAAATAATTATTTCATTAGAAATCATTATAGTAAAATAGGTGTCTCCTAGCCCATACAGATTCCCAATCGTATACAGATTATACTGTATGTTCGTGTTTGTGAATTTTTACCGGTTATGTAAATACCTGTAGCATTTAAAACGAAACACGTGAGGCGCGTGCAATAGGTAGTAGTAAGGATGTGAACTATTCATGCATCACTTACATATTGCATTCGCCCCATTTTTTCGTTTTAACTTATACAAGTATTTCGTGACAAAAGAAAGATGTGGTAAATTTCTTGCCACGAAACATTGACAAGTGGAACAGGAAAAGGGGAAGCCGCAGTGATACACAAAATACCCTTCTCCACAGATCAGACACTAAGGTTGGTTAATATTGCATTGTCATCAAGTACTGAGCATTGTTAAGTTTCAAGTCTCTAGCTCGTCGGGAAGATAGTTTAAAATCAACTGTAAAACCTGTACCGAACCGTAGACAAGAAACAACCTAATGAAAACGTGTTAAAAACCTGAGAAGGACGAGTAGGACCCGCGACCTGAGGGTTCCAGACAAATTAGTTATGTATTGCTTTAGGTGTCGCGATCAACTTTGCTTCGATAAACGATTATGAAACTACACTAACAGAAAGAAAATCGCAACAGCAAGGAAGGGTTGTGCAACATAAACGAAAGTTGGTACGCGTGTTTCTACAACGGACAGATGATGTCAATTCGAATTTCGCACCATCGCCACAATGAGGCTGCAAATTATATTTGCTTTAAATATAAGCTGTAACGGTCGTGAGCGTTGGTTACCTTTGAGATTGGACATCGTGAGATGATATCAGTCAAGAACACGATTGAAGCTAAGCACTCCGCCTTCAGGCCACAGTGGCCCATCGGGTCCATCCGACCGCCGTGTCATCCTCAGCCGAGGATGCGGATAGGAGGCGTGTGGGGTGAGCACACCGCTCTCCCGGTCGTTATGATGGTTTTCTTTGACCGGAGCCACTACTATTCGGTCGAGTAGCTCCTCAATTGGCTGAGGCTGAGTGCACGCCGAAAAATGGCAACAGCGCATGGCGGCCCGGGTGGTCACCCATCCAAGTGCCGGATACGCCCGACAGCTCTTAACGTCGGTGATCTGACGGGAACCGGTATATCCACTGAGGCAAGGCCGTTCCCCACGATTGAAGCTACAAAGATTATTAACACCTCACTGAGTTTGAACGGGGTCGTGTAACAGGGCTACAAGAAGCTGGGTGTTGCTTCTGCGATACTAATGGAAGACTTGGCAGGCACGTAACCACTGTACATCATTGGCTGCGGTGCTCACGAGAATGTACGCTCGCTAGTAGGTCGAAACCCTAGACAGAAGTCGTGTAGCATGCATTCCACTCAACCCAAACCACCGTCATTTGTGACTTCAGTGGTGGCAAGCGATAGCTCATTGGAGGATGGCTGCAGATTTGTTGTGTTTTCTGATGAAGGCCGGTTCTTCCTTGGTGCCAATGATTCTGTGTAATGATTAGGAGGAGGCCAGCTTAGGGCCTGCGGCCAACCTATCTCCGTGCTTGACACATTGGATCTACAACTGTATGGTTTTCCAACAGAATAAAGCCTGTCAACGTGGTGCTGTTGTAGCCCTAGATACTCTACAACTTGTCGACATATGTCGTTGGCCTGTTCAATCACCACATCTGCCTCCACTCCAGCGCATAGGGGACATCATCGGATGGCAAATCCAGTGTCATCTACAAACAGCTTTAATCGTCCTTCTATCGACCGACCAAGTGTGACAGGGATGCAACTCCATCCCACAAACTGACAT
Organism: Schistocerca piceifrons; assembly: GCF_021461385.2. Lineage (NCBI taxonomy): Eukaryota > Metazoa > Arthropoda > Insecta > Orthoptera > Acrididae > Schistocerca > Schistocerca piceifrons. The sequence continues at coordinate 207,894,879 of NC_060138.1, forward strand.
CAGACACCTGTATAATACAATGTACGCTATCTGCAAGCTTCCATTCAACATTCTGGAGCGTACACCGGCTATTAATGTATCAGAATTCCACATTTGCAGTGGTTAATCTCGCGCAACGGTCTTACAATGTTAATCACTTAAATATATTGCCTAGAGAGATATATTCCAAATATTTAATTACTCTACATTAATTATTTTTTGGTTTTCCGTTTTTTTCCGTCACTGTATATCATAGCCTGAATGGGAGTCCAGTTTGTTAACCACTATGGAAACTCACTCGGTGATAAACTCTAAACACTGAAGGTATCACATGAGAATACTGTTCACTTGAGAAATTGTCTGTAAAACGTGATAATTCTGTTTTATAAATGGCCTAACTCCTTGTTACATCTAGACAAAGTGTATTGAAAACCAAGTGTGGGGAAATTAAAACCGCAATATTGAGATGTAATTAAATCTGTGAATGTATATCAAGTGTACAAAGTACGTCATAACTGAACAATATGAAAGAAAGTTTCTACGCAAACAAAGGTGATGTGGGCTCACATACAGATATAAATGAATATTTCTTATAGTGTTTATCACACTAAATCCGCTACACGTAAGTCTACCTATCTGATAGAAAGTGGTCAATCATATTTCAAGAAAGATATGGTGGGTAATTTGCTTCTTTACGATCTCGTAATACAAATTCTCGGAAAACCAACTTCTCTCTATCTTTCAACGTACCCTGAAAGATTTACGTTTTGAATAATAGCCACTCGAGAAGCTTACAGACAGACCTGCTGTAACGTGTGGCAAAATTAAAACAAAAGTTGAGCAACTTTCTTCACTTCAGTCGTAAATCTGGAAGTTTTTCCAATTATCGTCCGATGCTGTCGAAGCTGCAATAAAAGAAATGTCGTCGTAAAAGTTAGAGCAATCCTAGCAAAATCGTCTCTCTTGTTACTTCGTGTCATTTTAACTAGGCTATGAGTCCCTACGAGCCTGAAAGTTACTATGGTTCGGAGTAGATATAACTTCGAAATTTCGAACACTTAGTACACAGAGCACGATGGTTAATACATGATAGTGGAGCATATGTGCTGGAATTTTATGAAAGATGTTTAATCTCTCGGTTGTTTAATACAAAGATATTTTATTTATGTGAACGTCAAACGTCTGTAACTAATACATCTCGGAGATTTAAGGGTCATTTAAAGGCTCTTGCTGTATGACAAAGCACAGAATATATATTTGAGAAACACGACGTGGCAGCCACTATAAATTTCACATGTGTTTCTGCGTATAGAACATCCAAACAAACGTCTAACAGTACCATGTTCTCCGTCACTGAAGGAAGCGGATCTGAAAGCCTATTTCCAGTTATTTTTCCCTATCCTTCCGTCTCTACGTCTGCAAACACACTCGCAGAGCACTTTGGAGGGTACTTCCCGTAAGACACTCGCTATTGTAGAAAGTTCACTCGGCCAAAATAAAAACATTACGTGTAGCTACTAAGACATCCTTGTGCAGATACATTGAAGATGAATGTTTCGCTTACAAGGAATCATATTTGTTACCACAATCAACGAAATAGTTCAGCATGTTACGTTGATAGGATGGCGCCGAGGCTTTTCAAGTGTTGATGACGTGATCATTGTAGACATAGCAGATTTTAGAAAAAGGCAGATGGGACACAATGCCGAAAATAATTCGCGAATCGAATGCTCAAAAACAACAATTGGTAAACCACTACACTATCCTCAACTACTACTTCAGTGTGAGCTATAACAACAACTGCTCCCTGTGTAACACTACGTACCCCCGTGTCACATATACAGGGTGGTCCGTTGATAGTGACCGGGCCAAATATCTCACGAAATAAGCGTCAAACGAAAAAACTACAAAGAACAAAAGTCGTCTAGCTTGAAGGATCAATGGACCACCCTGTATGCATCTACATCTACATCCATACTCCGCAAGCCACCTGACGGTGTGTGGCGGAGGGTACCCTGAGTACCTCTATCGGTTCTCCCTTCTATTCCAGTCTCGGATTGTTCGTGGAAAGGAGGATTGTCGGTATGCTTCTGTGTGGGCTCTAATCTCTCTGATTTTATTCTCATGGTCTAATCGCGAGATATACGTAGGAGGGAGCAATATACTGCTTGACTCTTCGGTGAAGGTATGTTCTCGGAACTTTAACAAAAGCCCGTACCGAGCTACTGAGCCTCTCTTCTGCAGAGTCTTCCATTGGAGTTTATCTATCACTTCCATAACGCTTTCGCGATTACTAAATGACCCTGTAACGAAGCGCGCTGCTCTCCGTTGGATCTCCTCTATCAACACTGTCTGGTACGGATCCCACACTACTGAGCAGTATTCAAGCAGTGGGCGAACAAGCGTACTGCAACCTACTTCCTTTGTTTTTGGATTGCATTTCCTTAGGATTCTACCAATTAATCTCAGTCTGGCATCTGCTTCACCGACGATCAACTTTATATTATCATTCCATTTTAAATCGCTCCTAATGCGTACTCCCAGATAATTTATGGAGTTAACTGCTTCCAGTTGCTGACCTGCTATTTTGTAGCTAAATCATAAGGGATATATCTTTCTATGTATTCGCAGCACATTACACGTGTCTACATTGAGATTCAATTGCCATTCCCTGCACCATGCGTCAATTCGCTGCAGATCCTCCTGCATTTCAGTACAGTTTTCCATTGTTACAACCTCTCGATACACCACAGCATCATCTGCAAAAAGCCTCAGTAAACTTCCGATGTCATCCACCAGATCATTTATGTATATTGTAAATAGCAACGGTCCGATGACATTCCCCTGCGGCACACCTGAAATCACTCTTACTTCGGAAGACTTCTTCTCATTGAGAATGACATGCTGCGTTCTGTTATCTAGGAACTCCTCAATCCAATCACACAATTGGTCTCATAGTCCATATGGTCTTACTTTGTTCATTAAGCGACTGTGGGGAATTGTATCGAACGCCTTGCGGAGGAAACACGGCATCTACCTGTGAACCCGTGTCAATGGGTTTCACACGACCGTCTTTTTCGAAACCCATGCTGATTCCTACAGAGTAGATTTCTAGTCTCCAGAAAAGTCATTATACTCGAACATAATACGTGTTCCAAAACTCTACAACTGATCGACGTTAGAGATATAGGTCTGTAGTTCTGCACATCTGTTCGACGCCCCTTCTTGGAAACGGGGATGACCTGTGCCCTTTTCCAATCTTTGGAACGCTACGCTCTTCTAGAGACATACGATACACCGCTGCAAGGAAGGGGGCATGTACCCTCGCGTACTCTGTGTAAAATAGAACTGGTATCCCATCAGGTCTAGCGGCGATTTTAATTGTTTGTCTATCCCGCAGTCGTCTAGTTCGATATCTACCATTTTGTCATCTGTGCGATAATCTATAGAAGGAACTACAGTGCAGTCTTTCTGTGTGAAACAGCTTTGGAAAAAGTCATTTAGTATTTCAGCCTTTAGTCTGTCATCCTCTGTTTCAGTACCATTTTGGTCACAGAGTGTCTGGACATTTTGTTTTGATCCACCTACCGCTTTGACATAAGACCAAAATTTCTTAGGATTTTCTGCCAAGTCAGTACATAGAATATTACTTTCGAATTCATTGAACGCCTCTCACATAGCCCTCCTCACACTACATTTCGCTTCGCGTAATATTTGTTTGTCTGCATGGCTTTGGATATGTTTATGTTTGCTGAGAAGTTCCCTTTGCTTCCGCAGCAGTTTTCTAACTCGGTTGTTGTGCCACGGTGGCTCTTTTCCATCTCTTACGATCTTGCTTGGCACATACTCATCTAACCCATATTGTACGATGATTTTGAACTTTGTCCACTGGTCCTCACACTATCTGTACTTGAGACAAAACTTTTGTGTTGAGCCGTCAGGTATTCTGTATTCTGCTTTTACTATACAGAAAAATCTTCCTACCTTTTTTAAAATTTCTGTTTACGGCTGAAATCATCGATGCCGTAACCTCTTTATGATCGCTGATTCCCTGTTCTGCGTTAACTGTTTCAAATAGTTCGGGTCTGTTTGTCACCAGAAGGTCTAATATGTTATCGCCACGAGTCGGTTCTCTGTTTAACTGCTCAAGGTAGTATTCAGATAAAGCACTTAAAAAAATTCCACTGGATTCTTTGTCCCTGCCACCAGTTATGAACGTTTAAGTCTCCCAGTCTATATCCGGCAAATTAAAATCTCCACCCAGATCTATAACATGGTGGGGAAATCTACTCGAAATATTTTCCAAATTATCCTTCAGGTGCTCAGCCACAACAGCTGCTGAGCCCGGGGGCCTATAGAGACATCCAATTACCATGTCTGAGCCTGCTTTAACCGTGACCTTCACCCCAATCATTTCACATTTCGGATCTTTGTCAATTTCCTTCGATAGTATTGCACTTCTTATAGCTATAAACACGCCTCCCCCTTCACTGTCCAGCCTGTCTCTGTGGTATACATTCCAATCTGAGTTTAGGATTTCATTACTGTTTACGTCTGATTTCAGCCAACTTTCTGTCACTAGTACTATGTGGGCATTGTGACTGTTTATTAATGAGAGCATTTCTGGAACCTTTCTATAGACGCTCCTGCAGTTTAGTATTTGCACATTAATATTGTTATTCCCTGTTGCATTTTGCCTACTCCTACCTTGCCGCGTCTCAGGAGGCGTCTTGTCGGGCCTAGGGAGGGAATTCTCTAACCTAAAAAACCCCCATGTGCACTCCACACGTACTCCGCTACCCTTGTAGCCGCTTCCGGCGTGTAGTGCACGCCTGATCTATTCAGGGGGACCCTACATTTCTCCACCCGATAGCGGAGGTCGAGAAATTTGCACCCCAGATCTCCGCAGAATCGTCTGAGCCTCTGGTTTAAGCCTTCCACTCGGCTGCAAACCAGAGGACAGCGATCGGTTCTGGGAACGATACAACAAATAGTTGGCTCTGATTCCACCCCGCGAGCGAGGCTTTCCGCCTTCACTAATTCCGCCAACCGCCTGTACGAACTGAGGATGACCTCTGAACCCAGACGGCAGAAGTCATTGGTGCCGACATGAGCAACAATTTGCAGTCGGGTGCACCCAGTGCTCTCTATCGCCGCCGGTAGGGCCTCCTCCACATTTCGGATGAGACCCCCCGGCAAGTAGACAGAGTGAACACTGGCCTTCTTCCCCGACCTTTCCGCTATTTCCCTAAGGGGCCCCATCACCCGCCTAACGTTGGAGCTCCCAATAAATAATAAACCCCTCCCCGTGTGCCTGCTCGGACCTTGCTGAAGGAGCAGCCACATGTCCAGGCAGAGCGGGCGATGCCACACGGCCAGCCTCCACATTTACCCTCCGCCTCGTGCGCCGCGAACGCCACTGAACCCGCCACTCCCCTTGGGGAGGGGGTGGCCCAACCGCGCCCGGTACCCGCGAAGACTTCTCGACAGCAGGGACAGTGGGTGAAGCATGTGACACCTGGGGTGTACCTTGCGACGCACCAGACTCCCCACTGCCGCTACACTCCGAGGCAGCAGCCTGAAGACGGCTGACCGCGGCCATCAACACGTTCAGCTGTACGCGAAGAGTGGCCAGCTCCTCCTGCGTCCGTACACAGCAGTCACACATCCTATCCATCCTAAGGAATCAATTTACTGAAGATACATAATCAACTTTTAACTAGACTGCTAATTCACTAAAGGCGGCTGATTATTGACTAAACTGTGATTGCTAGCCAATTCTTGCAGAAAACAATGAAAATAGCACTACCTGTCTCTGGACTGTATTGAAAACAAACACTAGCACTACTGGCACTATGGTTGACTAAAGGGACTCTCTGACTGTATTCAAAACAAACACGAAATCTATGGAACACTATTAATAGCACTCGACAATTAAAGCTTCCTAAAAGCAAAAACACACGGAAGAAGAAGTGACAAGTAAGAAAAATACAGTTAATACTTAAATTAAGGTAGCTCGCTGCACAGCAGACGTGAAGCAGACGGCGGTTAGGACGATACTGACACTACTGGCACTACGGCTGACTAAAGGGACTCTCTCTGACTGTATTCAAAACAAACACGAAATCTATGGAACACTATTAATAGCACTCGACAATTAAAGCTTCCTAAAAGCAAAAACGCACCGAAGAAGAAGTGACAAGTAAGAAAAATACAGTTAACACTTAAATTAAGGTATCTCGCTGCACAGCAGACGTGAAGCAGACGGCGGTTAGGACGACACACAGGACATGTGGCCATAACTGAAAAAGTGTCATGATGATTTCTCCGAGAGGGGACTGTCAAGGGGAAATAACTATGAGAAAAAGACTGAATAACCAACGAAAGGATAACGTCCTACGAGTCGGGGAGTGGAATGTCAGAAGTGGTAGGGAAGCTAGAAAATCTGAGAAGAGAAATGCTACGGCTCAGTCTAGATATAATAGTGGTTGGTGAAGTGAAATAGATGGAAGACAAGGATTTCAGGTTAGACGAGTACAGCGTAATATAAAGACCTTCAGAAAATGAAGTAACGGGAGTGGGATTAGCTGTTAATTTGAAGGAAGGGCAAAGAGCGAGTTACTGCAAACAGTTCAGTTATAGCGTTAATCGTATCAGAATCGACAGCTTGCCAACACCGACAACCATTGTTCAGGTATACATAATGAGGCCACAAGAAGAAAATGGAGATATAGAGAAATTATATGAGAATATCGAACAGCTAATAAAATACGTAAAGGGAGATGAAAATCTAATGATCATGGTGGGTTAGAATGACGTTGTAGGGGAGGAAGTAGAAGGAAAAGTTACGGGAGAATATGAGCTTGGTAGTAGAAATGAGACAGGAGAAAGACTAGTAGTAGCGAATACTCTGTTCACGACTCAGAAGAGGATGAGCTATACATGGAAAGGCCGGGAGATACGGGAACATATAAGTTAGATTACATCATGTCCCCCTGTATAGGTCAGGCGTGCACTACTCGCAGGAAGCGGCTACAAGGGTAGCGGAGTACGTGTGGAGTGCACATGTGGGTTTTTTCTTGATTAGAGAATTCCCTCCCTAGGCCCGACATGACGCCTCCTGAGACGCGGCAAGGTAGGAGTAGGCAAAATGCAACAGGGAATACCAATATTAATGTGCAAATACTAAACTGCAGGAGCGTCTATAGAAAGATTCCAGAACTGCTCTCATTAATAAACAGTCACCATGCCCACATAGTACTAGTGACAGAAAGCTGGCTGAAACCAGACGTAAACAGTAATGAAATCCTAAACTCAGATTGGAATGTATACAGCAGAGACAGGCTGGACAGTGAAGGGGAGGCGTGTTTATAGCGATAAGAAGTGCAATACTATCGAAGGAAATTGACAGAGATCCGAAATGTGAAATGATTTGGGTGAAGGTCACGGTTAAAGCAGGCTCAGACACGGTAATTGGATGTCTCTATAGGCCCCCTGGCTCAGCAGCTGTTGCGCCTGAGCACCTGAAGGATAATTTGGAAAATATTTCGAGTAGATTTCCTTACCACGTTATAGTTCTGGGTGGAGATTTTAATTTGCCGGATATAGACTGGGAGACTCAAACGTTCATAACGGGTGGCAGGGACAAAGAATCCAGTGAAATTTTTTTAAGTGCTTTATCTGAATACTACCTTGAGCAGTTAAACAGAGAAACGACTCGTTGCGATAACATATTAGACCTTTTGGTGACAAACAGACCCCAACTATTTGAAACAGTTAACGCAGAACAGGGAGTCAGCGATCATAAAGCGGTTACGGCATCGACGATTTCAGCCGTAAATAGAAATATTAAAAAAGGTAGGAAGATTTTTCTATTTAGCAAAAGTGACAAAAAGCAGATTACAGAGTACCTGACGGCTCAACACAAAAGTTTTGTCTCAAGTACAGATAGTGTTGAGAATCAGTGGACAAAGTTCAAAACCATCGTACAATATGCGTTAGATGAGTATTGCCAAGCAAGATCGTAAGAGATGGAAAAGAGCCACCGTGGCACAACAACCGAGTTAGAAAACTGCTGCGGAAGCAAAGGGAACTTCTCAGCAAACATAAACATAGCCAAAGCCTTGCAGACAAACAAAAATTACGCGGGGCGAAATGTAGAGTGAGGACGGCTATGCGAGAGGCGTTCAATGAATTCGTAAGTAAAGTTCTATGTACTGACGTGGCAGAAAATCCTAAGAAATTTTGGTCTTATGTCAAAGTGGTAGGTGGATCAAAACAAAATGTCCAGACACTCTGTGACCAAAATGGTACTGAAACAGAGGATGACAGACTAAAGGCTGAAATACTAAACGTCTTTTTCCAAAGCTGTTTCACACAGAAAGACTGCACTGTAGTTCCTTCTATAGATTATCGCACAGATGACAAAATGGTAGATATCGAACTAGACGACTGAGGGATAGACAAACAATTAAAATCGCCGCTAGACCTGATGAGATACCAGTTCTATTTTACACAGAGTACGTGAGGGTACATGCCCCCTTTCTTGCAGCGGTGTACCGTAGGTCTCTAGAAGGGCGTAGCGTTCCAAAGATTGGAAAAGGGCACAGGTCATCCCCGTTTCCAAGAAGGGGCGTCGAACAGATGTGCAGAACTACAGACCTATATCTCTAACGTCGATCAGTTGTAGAGTTTTGGAACACGTATTATGTTCGAGTATAATGACTTTTCTGGAGACTAGAAATCTACTCTGTAGGAATCAGCATGGGTTTCGAAAAAGACGGTCGTGTGAAACCCAGCTCGCGCTATTCGTCCATGAGACACAGAGGGCCATAGACACGGGTTCACAGGTAGATGCCGTGTTTCTTCCGCAAGGCGTTCGATACAATTCCCCACAGTCGCTTAATGAACAAAGAGCATATGGACTATGAGACCAAAGTGTGATTGGATTGAGGAGTTCCTAGATAACAGAACGCAGCATGTCAATCTCAATGGAGAGAAGTCTTCCGAAGTAAGAGTGATTTCAGGTGTGCCTCAGAGGAGTGTCATAGGACCGTTGCTATTCACAATATAGATAAATGACCTTGTGGATGACATCGGAAGATCACTGAGGCTTTTTGCGGATGATGCTGTGGTGTATCGAGAGGTTGTAACAATGGAAAACTGTACTGAAATGCAGGATGGTCTGCAGCAAATTGACGCATGGTGCAGGGAATGGCAATTGATTCTCATTGTAGACAAGTGTAATGTGCTGCGAATACATAGAAAGATATATCCCTTATCATTTAGCTACAATATAGCAGGTCAGCAACTGGAAGCAGTTAATTCCATAAATTATCTGGGAGTATGCATTAGGAGTGATTTAAAATGGAATGATCATATGAAGTTGATCGTCGGTGAAGCAGATGCCAGACTGAGATTCATTGGAAGAGTCCTAAGGAAATGCAATCCAAAAACAAAGGAAGTAGGTTGCAGTACGCTTATTCGCCCACTGCTTGAATACTGCTCAGCAGTTTGGGATCCGTTCCAGATAGGGTTGATAGAAGAGATAGAGAAGATCCAACGGAGAGCAGCGCGCTTCGTTACAGGATCATTTAGTAATCGCGAAAGCGTTATGGAGATGATAGATAAACTCAAGTGGAAGACTCTGCAGGAGTGACGCTCAACAGCTCGGTACGGGCTTTTGTTGAAGTTTCGAGAACATACCTTCACCGAGGACTCAAGCAGTATATTGCTCCCTCCTACGTATATCTCGCGAAGAGACCATGAGAATAAAATCAGAGAGATTAGAGCCCACACAAAGGCATACCGACAATCCTTCTTTCCACGATCAATGCGAGATTGGAATAGAAGGGAGAACCGATAGAGGTACTCAAGGTACCCTCCGCCACACACCGTCAGGTGGCTTGCGGAGTATGGATGTGGATGTAGATGTAGATGTTCAGGCACAGTGTCCGAAATCAATTAGTAGGTTGAAGGATATCCAGGAGCAGACATAGGCTCACATCACAACTTAGTAATGATAAGAGTATGCAGAAGTTTAAGAGACTACTGCTGAAGAATCAGTGCGCAATGAAGTTGGGTACGGAAGTACTAAGGAATGGAGTTCTCTGAGACTATAGACACTGCGATAATGAATAGCTCAGTAGCAGCTCAGTTTGAGAGGAATGGGCATCTCTTAAGAGGACAATCACAGAGTTGAAAAGAAAATCGTACGTACAAGGAAGGCAACTGTGAAAAATACCATGCTTACCATACCCAACACTTCGACTGATTGAAGAAAGAAGAAAGGACAAGAAATGTTCATAGAAATTCAGGAATACAAAAATACAAATAACTTAGGAAGTAAATAAACAAGAAGCTAAGGAAGAATGGCTGCTTGAAAAATGTGAAGAAATCGGAAAAAGAATTGATTGTCGAAAAGACAGATTCAGCATATAGAAAACTCAAAACCAAGGGCGATAATATTAAGTGTTCAATGTGGATTCCATTGTTAAGTGCAGCGAAGAGAAGGGATGGGTGGAAAGAGTACACTGAAGGCCTTTTCGAGGGTGAACACTTCTTTGATGACGGGACAGAAGAAGAAAGAGGTATTGGGAGAGAAGAGATAAGTGATGCAGTATTAGAATCCGAATTTAAGAGTTTTGAAAGAAAATACGTTGAAATGAGACAGAAGGGATAGGTGACATTCCAAGATAATTTCTAAAACATGTGGGAGGAGTGGCAACGAAAATACTTCTCACGTTGATGTATAGAATGTATGAAACTAGCGGTATACCATCAGACTTCGAGAAAAAACGTCATCCACCCAATTCCGAAGACTCCAAGAGCTGACAAGTGGGATATTCAGAATGAGATTTTCACTCTGCAGCGGAGTGTGCGCTGATATGAAACTTCCTGGCAGATTAAAACTGTGTGCCGGACCGAGACTCGACCTCGGGACCTTTGCCTTTCGCTGGCATGTGCTCTACCACTTGCCCGCGAAAGGCAATGGCCCGAGTTCGAGTCTCGGTCCGGCACACAGTTTTAATCTGCCAAGAAGTTTCAAGTGGGATATTTGTCGCACACTCAAACTAGTAGTTTATGAGTCTTTTTTTTTTTTTTGACAAGATTAATGTACAGAAGACTGGAGATTTGGGGATCTGTTAGATGATGATCTGTTTGGAAAGGTAAAGACACCATAGAGGCAATTACGACGTTTCGGTTGATAATGGAAGCAAGACTGAACTTTGTACAATACATTGCCACAGGGGTTTGGCGATTATTTACAACTGTCTTTGAATAGTAAAGCATTACTTTATGAATCCAATTACAAACTCTTCTCTTGAGGTGTAAGTCCCACGTTTACAAAGATACAGTTCCATTTGAGACTTCAGTAGCACTAATGTGATAGCTAGATGAAGTTGACTGCTCCATTACAGCAGAGCGAGTCCATGTTCAGCTCTATATTGACCTCCGTGTGATAGCGCTGCGGTGCTGAGAGGGAGGGCGTGATTCGAGGAGTGCCTCCCATTCGCCGTTGCTGACTGCAGCGACATATCGGTAACGTCTGTGGGATAGATGCTCGTTGCCGACTTAGGTTTGACACCGGGATCTTTGGACAACACCAAACAGCTTTACAAGGCAGGTAAGCCCCTGCCCTCCACATTCTGAAACAATGAGTGGCGCCCGACATTTTGTTACCCACTCATGGTTTCAGTGTCCGTCAAGCAGTTTTCTTACATGCTCACGACATTAGCACGCGAACAGCAGACCTGTTCCTTTGTTTCGTAAATGATCATTCCAAAGCGCCATGCCACAGCTGTCTGTCCCTTCTCTAAGTTGCCTGCATCAGAGGATAGCTACAGAGAATTCCGCCTGGTGGTGTTCAGAGCAGGTGACGCGATAAGGAATGTATTTAAGCAGAGCAGAATGGAATGGAGAATCTTTATAGCGACTATACAGACAGCAAATTGGGAAAGTCACCAACTTTAACAGGCCCGGTTCATGACAACGACAGTGTAGCATTCAGCAATGCTGGTCGGCTGTCGTGAGGTCTATGCAAGGTGGCTGGACTGTGAAATCATGGGTGGGCGACGTGCTCCGTTCACGCCTCGTCGTAGAACATGGACGTCGAAGGCTTGACGAGAGGTCGCGATCTGTGGTAGCGCTAATTACAGAGTAACTGGTGCAATCTCAAACTTTCATACCTCCTACGTTTTCCAGAGTTGACACAGCGACATCATCAACTGCGATTGCAGTGGGCCAGATATCGCCTACTGATGACTGATCGGAAACACGTTTCTTGCTGCATCGGGTCGATGTTCGTGTCGTGATATGCAGTCATCCAGACGAGCAGATTCTCGAAACACGAATCGCGTCACGGACACAGACCAGTGGCAACTAAATGATGATATGGTGGACATTCAGTTTATCTTCCGTGTGTTCTATGGTAGTAATCGGAGACAGCATGACCGCTATGGACTGTGTCAACTTCATGGCGAAGAACCTGCATTTTCTCATGCTTAACGTCTTCTCCGAAGGTGATGGCATTTTCCAGCAAGATAACTGTCTGTTCCACAACACCAGTGAATTGAGAAGCTTGCAGATGAACTTCTGTTCATGTCTTGTCCACCAAATTCGCTTGATCTGAACGCGATGGAACTCCTATGGGACGCTATGCGGCACCTGTTCCGCGCACACAAACCACAGATCCATAATTTACGGAAACTGCATGATCGTACGTAGATACATGACGCCACAAACGATCGGGATCCTAGCCTCCATGCTGAATCCATGGAACGCAGAAACGCTGCTGCATTACGTTCCAAACACGGGCCAACATTCTAAGACAGATGATAATAATGTTTTGGATCGTGAGCGTAGATTTGATGGTATTACTAGTGTGAAAATACTAATTACCAATAAAAGTTCTGCAACAGAGACAATGGAAGATAAAGGATCATTGTAATGTGTGGGTCGTTGCAGCTCTCTTCCAGATAAATACACTGATGAGCCAAAACATTAAGACCACTGCCCAACTCGAGATTGAATATCTTCTGGTGATGTTTCGGGCGCGTGACGCAGTACAGAATGAATGTAAGCGGAATATAAACGAATGGTCAGTCGTTATAGCGAAGATACGGGCCGCAAATGCGGAAATTCACTGATATAAGCAGTTCTGACAAAGGGCACATTGATGTGGCTTCGCCTGGGAACTAAACAGTCTTAAATGGTGAATCTGGTCGCCTACTGGCGTACTACTGTCGTGAGCACCTATCCAAAGTGGATGAAGGATGGTGAAATAACGAGTATGGTATTGGACGACCATGTCTCATCACAGAGCGTAGATGTCTGAAGATTCCCCACTGTTGTAATCCTGGATCTGTGGCATACCTGTCAACGGAGTACCGTGCTGGTGCAGCCACACAGCCCAAAGGCCATTGTTGAACTTTGGGTTCCACATCTCACGACCCTTACGTGTTACTGTAATGACCCAACGACATCGGCAGTTATGATCGCAGTGGGCACAGTGACACTGAGTTTTCACCGTGGATCAATAGAAACGTGTCGCCTGTTGAGTGAATCGCATTTCTTCTTACACTGGGTCGATGGCTGGGTACTAACATGCCGTCATCCAGGCGGATGGCTGCATGAAACTGCACCGCGCCACAGATGCAGACCGGTGAGGGTGGAGTTATGCTATGGGGTACACTGAGTTCGGCTCCATGGGTTCTGTGATGGTAGTAGAAGGCATCGTGACAGCAGTGAACAACCGGAACATTACTGCAGACCACCTGTATCGCTTCACGCTTGAAGTCTCCCCCTACGGCGATGGTATCTTCCAGTAGTATAATTGTCCGTGTTGCCAAGACCAGAATCGTGCTGCAGTCGTTTGAGGGACATTATAGTTAACTCCCATTGATGTCTTGCCCAGCATTGGTGTCTGGTAACAACTGGAAAACATGAAACTTCCTGGCAGATTAAAACTGTGTGTCGGACCGAGACTCGAACTCAGGACCTTCGCCTTTCGCGGGCAAGTTCTCTACCAACTGAGCTACCCAAGCACGACTCACGACTCGTCCTCACAGCTTCAATTCGGCCAGTGCCTCGTCTTCTACCTTATAAACTTCACAGAAGCTCTCCTGCAAAATTGAAGATGTGAGGACTGGTCTGAGTGGTGCTTGGATAGCTCAGTTGGTAGAGCACTTGCCCGCGAAAGGCAAAGAACCCGAGTTCGAGTCTCGGTCCAGCACACAGTTTTAATCTGCTAGGCGGTTTCGTATCAGCGCACACTCCGCTGCAGAATGAAAATCTCGTTACTGGAAAACAAATCGAGCCCCAGCTGCGTAGCCGTAAACCATCATCCCACAATGCGCAGGAACGGCTTGACCTGTGTGTATATATCTGGTGCCACATACTTCTTCAATCATGTCAAGAATTTGTAGAATCCACGCAAAGCACAATCCTGCTGTACTGAGTTTGAAAAGTGGAACAACACGCTGTTAAACAGGTGGTCATAATGGTTTTGCTCATCGGTATATATCGTGAATGGTGAATATGAAGGTCTTTAATACACTTAGCATCTGGCACTGCCGTTACGGGTTAAATCGAATGGGTGTTGTTGTGATAGGGCTCCTTCAGAAAAATAGAAAAGAGTGAGAGGAAACAGGTATCGGAAACTGCATACTTTAAGAAGAGTAAGGAAGTTGTTATATCAGGTAGAAAAGATATCTTTCTGCACAGAATTCGGGGTCTGATAAAGCTAACTGAAATTCTCTTGTGACAGGGTGTGAACCGTCCGGAGATGAAGGGAAGGAGGAATGTGTTGGTGTACACGCAAGAAATGGTTCAAATGGCTCTGAATACTATGGAACATAACATGTGAGGTCATCAGTAACTTAGAACTTAGAACTACCTAAACCTAACTTACCTAAGGGCATCACACACATCCATGCCCGAGGCAGGTTTCTGACCTGCGACCCTAGCAGTCACGGGGTTCCGGACTGAAGCGTCTAGAACCGCTCGGCCACCACTATCAGCGGTGTACATGCAGGTGCAGCAAGGTTTTTAAGGATGCATGAGACAATTGCTCGCTGAGCAGTAAGCTTTTGAGAGGTATAGGTTTCCTGAGCAAGTTCTCATTGTCTTACGAGTGGAGGAAGCATTAATAGCTACTAAGCATGGCGTGTCAGTGATGTAATCGGACACGGAAAGCGTGATATTCGAGGACGTGGAATAAGTGGTAAAACGTGGTAGGTGCAGACATATCTGTAATGAAGAGAATTCTCTATTATGACGACATTATAGTGTACATCATGTTCGCACATTTTATTCAGAAATTCAGCATTTTGGCACATGTGACGAGGGGTAGTTTTAATATTTTAACTACCAGCTGCAAAAAATAAAACTATGTAATTAATTTTTTTTGCTTGATTACAGGGTCATGTGTGTGCTCTTGTCACACATGGAAAACCCGCACCACAGTTAAGCAGAACAACGTTAGAGAAACCAAAACAAAATAGCGCAGCTGGGTGTGCCAATTTGTTTAGGTATCTCTAGTGTCGTTATGTTGTACAGCTGTACGGGAATTTCCATTTGTACGAGGTGTATACACATGCACCTGCAAACGAACTAAAATTTAATTACGTAACTTCATTATTTCCACCTGATAAATAAAAATTCATTTCTGTCACTCATATAAGCTGTATTGATTAAGCGTCCACGAAGTAATTAATTAAATTAGTATACTCCAGGTGGAAGCTGCTTCTTTACTCAGTAAAACTGTCAATGCACAAACAGGTTGAGTACGACATTAATGAGTCTAGTGTCAGTCAAGTGGCATGTTTGACCACAGATTTCACTGACAGGTATCTGCTTTAGGATACAAGAAGTAACGTGCCCACTAATTGTTATGCTTTGGTTGACCTCGTCCTCATCGCTGCAGTGGATAACGGTAAATCATTTTATTGTTAAAAACTGGTACGAGAAGGACTTTTGACATCCATCGTACTTTGAAGGACTCGATAGAGCGACCCACCAAGACAGACCTGATTATGTGCTTAAATTCCACACAGGAGATCGCCAGAATGGATTTCGCCAGAATGGATTTCTCAGGGATATTTTCTGATATTAGCGTGAATACGACGTGGACGGGTATTTTGGCAGACTGAAAGAAGCGAGGAGTTCTGTATGGCACAGTTTCCCTTTCCGTTAGTTTAAAATGACCTCACCTGTTAATCTCGTTCTTCCTGGAAAGCCGGGAGATCAGACAACTTCTTTTACAGCAGGTTGCTCTATTGCCAAGATAAATAACTTGATTAAGGAAGATAACAAGGGCAGATACAGACCAGTAACAGACAGACAACTGTAATTAACTGATTGACACTTTCGATAAAACGCAGAAACAGGTGGCAGTATCGTTACAGTGAGTGGTAATTTTCCACGGCACAAGCATGGACTCTATGACTCTCTGAAAGCTTGTCTACATGAAAAGACGTGGGAACACATGAGGATAATGTTAACAAATGGTTCAATTGGCTCTGAGCACTACGGGACTTAACATCTAAGGTCATCAGTCACCTAGGACTTAGAACTACTTAAATTTAACCAACCTAAAGACATCACACACATCCACGCCCTAGGCAGAATTCGAACCTACGACCGTGGCGGTCTAATGCTAACATGTCCAGTTCCTAGAGAGGGTATCGATCAGAAAGTAGAGATGAATCGCGTAATTTATAATTAGGAAGGAAAGTAATATTCTAACACGAGCACACTGAGTACAGAACATTGACAAATCATACCTCTCTAACACTGATGGAACCATAACGCCAGTATCTCGTAATGCAAATCGAGTATTTGCATCTTAATCACGGATGGATTTGCTACGAGTATTCTACCGAGAATGTCTTGCCAAAATTGGAAACGAATATATGTATCGCTCAAAAGACAGCACTGCTGATAGTCACGAAGTGGTGCCCACCAAGAACTGCCACGAACTGAGACTGAGAGGGCGTCTCCAGTAGATTTATTTCCTCTGACGCAGAACTGCAATGTGCTTCCTCCGATAGAAAATGATTCCTTTATCCAACTTGAATGGGGGTTGGTAATGCAGGTAGCTGTTGTGGCTGTCTGCCGAGGGACAGTTCAGCCCACCCATGACGCAGGTTGCTGTTCCTGGTATGGCGCCAGTTCTCTGACCACGGTATCGGTGAGTATCGTTGCCTTGGCTTGAACTTGAATCTAATGGTCCCTGGGACCTCTTCAGTTTTATGCCATCTTGTGTATTTTAAGAATGATATCACTTGTGACCACTAAATTTCCTCCACCCCCAACATCCGATAGTCGTTCACTGAAGCAAGCTATCGGTGGTTTAAATTTACCTTAGAAAATTATTTTTAATGTATAAATAAGACGATTAAAGTCATGGAATTTTTAATTAATTGATTCATCGGCCCGTACTTCCTGTCATTGAACTAGTAAGTTCATAAACATTCCGAATCTGTGATTGAAAACCTGGTTACCATTTTCTCTCCCTTTCTCTCTCTCTATAATAGGAATGGGCTGTACAGCTGCTGATACTTCACCACATGTTCCAGACGTCTCCCAAATGTTTGTGAATTACAACGGAAGAGATAACAAATGTAAATGTATGATTCATCATAACTTGTTGTTGCTACGTTTCAAATGGTGCAAGGAGTCATCCAAGCTACTGTGCTACATGTTAGCTTGTGTGACAATACACATATGTGATACAAGGCACTGCTGTAGAAAAAGAAGAGAGACTCTGCTGAACGAGTGGTAGTGTAATGGGATGAGACAGAGGAGCAAGCACTGGCAATTTTAAATTAAGGTTAGGATCTTCTGTCTATATCACTTTACTCTGCTTTATGACTTCATGTACGTATGACTGATGATATAAAGACGGTCTTTCAGATGATTAAACGTGACTATCGAACACGTGGCTGTGTGTTAACATTGCTTTGTTGTGTTTTCTATCCTAAATAAATACAATTACATTCTGTAACTGTTTTCTTTATTATGCTAATGACAATAGCTGTCTAAACCTGTATGTTTCATATGCGCCAGATGTGAAAATAGCAGGTGTCTTAAGCCTCTTCAGGTGTGAGAGATTGTGAGGGTGACACTCAACGATGGGGGTCAGAGACACACAGCATTCCATCGTCAGATGGACTGCAGTTTTTTTTCCCACGTACGAGAGTTGCCACCTTAAAAGATTTCAAATTAAATTCTTCATCTATTCGAAACAATTTTCCTCTCTGATGTTGGTACTTCAGAAAACACCGTTTCGGAAGCATTCCTCAGCTTCTTGGGGAGACAAAAATCGACGAGCAAGCTATTTGTGTGGCAAAACGAACTAACGTAAATCATTACCAGTTGAAACAGCTGAATAAAGACAAAATTTGTCTCCCTGCATCAAATAATACATTCTTTGACGTTTTGTGTGACAGCTGGCATTGCCGTGACAAAATCTAATGCTACAGTTTTATTTGTTTTCCTGATTTCCTCGAAAGCTTATGACGAACAAAACCCAGTCTCATAACCTGTTACGATGCTGTGTAGGGATCTGCCATATATTTCATCTAAGGTTTCCAGAAGTTCTTTACCTTCATTGGTACGAGCCTGTATCTGTGCTTCGCTCAAATTTTGCCGAATCCGTGAGGAATGGATCTGTTTCTCAAGTAAATGTTCATGCAATATCTAATTTATTTTACTCTTGGACATGCATAAGGTTGCCTCAATGTGACTGTAAGTCTCATCTCGGCCTTCTAATCATGTGGCCCAAATCATAGATTTATGCAACATCAACACAGTTTGATCGATATTCAAAGCCGGTTATTAAAAGTCGAATTTCAAATCATTTACTTCTATGGGAGCTTTAAATCAATCAAGTAATACAAAAACACTTGGCATGCTAGTTACCAACTACTAAACATGCTACAATGTTGGGTTGGCAAGGTGGAGATATTATTTATGTTCGTTATTGTTGTGTACATAGTTCCACGTAGTCAGCGCGTACACAACTTTCCCAATAGAGCGCGCCCCGCTAAGCACAAGGCGCAGCGCTCGTCCGTCTCTGCACTATGAGATGGCGCTGTCTTAGAGACGGACCAAATTCTGCTTCCGCCGATCCGCGTATTAATATGTCACGCAGCCAATGAGATTGCTGCTAACGTAGAACCTTTTCTCCTCGCGGATCACACTCGCGCAGTGATACCTGAACGCGCGAGGTATTATAACGAGTGTACAGACCTCCGATTAATCATTCTGCATTAGTCTGTATTAGTCTGCATTTGTCTGCACCAGTCTATAGTAAAGTTTCAGTCTGCGCCTAATAAGATTATCACTTTCCCGTACATAGCCATGAAAAGAAATGTATAGACACTTTGTCAAGTATCAGAGATATGTGAGAATAAGATTAACGTACCCATACCAAAGGAACTTCAGATTGTCAATTGTAAATAGCATCCAGAATCAAGTTAAGTAATTTTATGTTGTTATTATTTTAATAAATGTGTGTGAAAATTAATCAAGTTCTGTTTAAAGTTGGTCACCGTCAATCTGCTACTCTAAGCGTGCAAGTGGCATTTCTATCGTCTGACCTAACGGCAGAAGATAAACACGCCACGATAAGACCACGAGACATATCGCTGACACTCGCATACTTCGTTAGAGCGACAAGTCAAATAATCTGATGGTGTGTGTACCGAAGGTCTTACAGTACGCACACCACAGTTATCTTTGGAACTAATAGTTTTCTTTCTGAACTAGTGTTTCCCTTTTACGTCCTCTACTCTTCCAGCTGCAGTTTGGTTTATGTACAAGTATTGGATAGCTTTTCACTCTGTGTATTTTATCTCTGCCAACGGCGTTGCTGCAGTGGTGACACCGTTCCCGTCAGATCATCGAAGTTAAACGCTGTCGGGCTGGGCTAGCACTTGGATGGGTGACCATCCGGTCTGCCGAGCGCTGTTGGTAAGCGGGCTGCACTCAGCCCTTGTGAGGCAAACTGTGGAGCTACTTGATTGAGAAGTAGCGGCTACGCTCTCGGAAACTGACATACGGCCGAGAGAGCGATGTGATGACCTCATGACCCTCCATATCCGCATCCAGTGACGCCAATAGGCTGAGGATGACACGGCGGCCGGTAGGTACTGTTGGGCCTTCATGGTCTGTTCGGGAAGAGTTTAGTTTTGTTTCTTCTTTCGAGGTATAGTGAACTGACCAATGACGTGTATGTGCAGACTGAAGGAACAAATGAAAATTTGTATCAAGGCCGTGATTCAAACCCTGGTACAAATTTTCAGTCTGCATATATATATATATATATATATATATATATATATATATATATATATATATATATATATATATATATATATATATATATCGTAGATGTTCGAGACATGAAATGTCTCTGGAAAAATATTTTTTCATTTGAAAAATCACGAGTCAGTGCACCAAAGTTTTGAGGAATTTGTGCCCCAGTAAACGCTTGAGACAATGTCTGCCCTTCTTATCGTTGTGATGGCTCTATATGCCGTTCTGTGTTGAATTGTTTCTGGAATCGTTAGAGTCACATACATCGTGAGGATGCTGCCGGTGCTGAGACGCTGTTACGCTTCGATGACCATTACTATGCTGTAGCATGGGAGAGTTACGGTGTGACTGCTGCCTGACAAGCAAAGTTTGGGGTAACGTTTTTTTCTCACAGCGTTTTACTGGCTGTAGGTGTATCATACAGTTGCTTCCAGATTTAATATCCGTTACTGAAAGAGAGAGATTGTGTTCCGTGTTCGCGGAACGACATCAGTATTTCAATTATTGATCCCCCACCCCATTTGTAGCACTGCTACGGGAACTCTAGATTGTATGAGGTTTCCTTTTGTTCTGGTTTTCGTGCTTCGTGGAATTGTACTCTGCACGGCCCACTATAGCAAAAATGCAATTATATTGCTGCCACTGCTCATTTAATTCCTGAATAATAACGAACAGTCATTCTAAAGTGCCTCAGATTGATCCTTATCCACAGTCACCTATGAAACGCGAAACATTTCTGTTCTATTGTGTTCTTATTTTTGTGTGAAGCAGTACTTGTTCAGAGCATAAATTATTAAGTGCATTCTCCCTTCAGCAGAATTATTATTTCAAAGTGAGTTGCCATTACAAACAGTGTTTTGAATTCTTTGCACGTATATTGCAGTCAGTAAGTCAGTGATGGTGAAAACTCTGGAACAACATGCTGTTTACCAGTATGTTCGAGGTGCGATTGTATTTCATGTTCACTTGCGAAAACACATTAGGCTTACACGATGACGTGTTACACCATCACTACACGTTATCAGTCTTAAAGTGAGGTGGTAATTACAATGGCAGGTTTTGCCAGAAGGTTAGCGATTTTGATTCTGATTTTGCAGACGTTTGAATATCGTTCAAGCTCCCATATTTTATCCATTGTCTAAAGGAAGCATTTCCCACT
The DNA here is from genome assembly GCF_021461385.2 of Schistocerca piceifrons. Taxonomy (NCBI): domain Eukaryota; kingdom Metazoa; phylum Arthropoda; class Insecta; order Orthoptera; family Acrididae; genus Schistocerca; species Schistocerca piceifrons. The sequence continues at coordinate 207,916,339 of NC_060138.1, forward strand.
TCTGAATAAGTCAACTACAACGAGGTCAGACAGTGTTATTGTGCTTCACTGCGTCTAAATTTCGTATTAAAGGGGGACACATTGGGGGAATTTATACTGAAGCCGTCTTTTATGGTATCAGTTTAGCAACTTCATCGCTGATGAGAAAATCTGCACGATGAAACTGTGAAAATAAATTTCAAACTTCCTTTTTTAAATATGCTTGATTACTGGAACTTGAAGAAGACGTTCGGAGGCATAACCGTTGCCCATTACGAAAACATTTCCTTGAATGAAAACCTTCAAATGAAATTTCCACTTCTGTTCACAACAATGTGTGTTTAGGCGGTCGTTGCACGACGGCGAGCTGAACAGTTACGTCTCAATAAGTTTTTTATGTGAAAGCTCTTAAGGCTCCTTTAAATACAACAAACTTCGGAAGTGTATGAACCCATTTAAGAGCACTGTGTATTGTGTACAACCGAGGAATAATTCGGAGACAATGCGCCCTATAATAAAGCAGCATGTGTGAGGCAATGCATATAGACAATAGCATTCGTGAAATAGAATGACAAACCCAGACCAGACCTAAATCCAACTGAACACCTTTGGGATGAGTTGCAACGTCGACGTCAGTCCAGACCCCGGCGTAACATGGATACCTTCGCTGACTGCGTCTCTTGAGCGAGAATGGGCTATTATTCCACCACATACATTAAGACCCATCATTGAAGTTGAAGCCAACATTAAGTCGAAGGGTGGACACTTCCCATATTAATACTCACTAATACGTGTACGGTTACTTTTCATCAGTTACTGTATTTTGTTTTGACTTCAATACTTTTTTCCGAAGCAGTCCATTTAATTTGTGTTAATGGTTTACACCTAATAAAAATAGTAGCCTTAAAAGTTTTTACTAATTTTATGTGAGTCACAACAGAGGGAGGACGTGACTGATAGTGGAACAATAAAGAGGAGTCGACGGGGAAGAGGTAAGAGATCCAGTATTAGAATCAAAAACTAAAAGACCTTGGGACGCCTTAAATGAAATCGCACATTCATCTTAACTGGCTCCTCACAGGAATAACATACAGAAGAGTTAAAAAGCAAGTCGAGAATCCCTTAGCCGGCAATCAGCTTGTCTTTGCGGAAGGTGAAGATACAAGAGAGGTTGTTCTGATGTTGCAATTGATAATGAAAGCAAGACTGAACAAAAAGGTCCAACAATGTAAAATAGTGCAAGAAGTTAGAAAGTCTGAGAAAAATAGTGGTAGGGTATAGGGACAGATAGATAACATAAAATATGCGAAAGAACCAAGACGGAACAGTACTACTGGAAAATGAGAAACAAGTGTTCAGATTATAACGGGTGTAAGTCAGGGATATAATCTTTCACCCCTAGTGTTCAGTTTATACATCGAAGAAGCAATGATGGAAATCAAAGAAAGGTTCAGGAGTGGCATTAATATTCAAGGTGAAAGGATATCAGTGATAAGATTCGCTGATGACATTGGTATCTTCAGTGAAACTGAAGAAGACTTTCAGGATTTGTTGAATGGAATGAACAGTCTAAGTGCGGAATATCGACTGTGAGTAAATGGTTCAAATGGCTCTGAGCACTATGGGACTTAACATCTGTGGTCATCAGTCCCCTAGAACTTAGAACTACTTAAACCTAACTAACCTAAAGACATCACACACATCCATGCCCGAGGCAGGATTCGAACCTGTGAGTAAATCGAAGGAAGACCAAAGTAATGTGTAGTTGAAATGAGAACACCGAAAAACTTAACATTGCATTTGGGCATCACGAAGTAGACGAAGTTAAGGAATTCTGCCACGAACGCAGCAAAATAACCTATTATGGACGGAGCAAGGAGGACGTAAGAGGCAGACTGACTCTGGCTAACAGGGCATGCCTGGAGAAGCAGAGTCTACTAGTATCAAACAAAGGCCTTAATTTTAAACTGATGAGTTTCGGAGAATGTACGATTTGAGCATAACATCGTATGGTAGTGAAACATGGACTGTGGGAAAACCGGAACGGAAGAGACACGATGCATTTGAGATGTGGCGCTTCACACAAATGTTGAAAATTAGCTTTAGTGACAAGGTAAGGAATGAGGAGGTTCCCCGAAAAATCAATGACGAACTGATTATTTAGGAATCACTGACAAGGCGAAGGGGCAAGGTAATATGACATCAGTTAAAAGATCTGGGAAAATCATGCATGGTACTGGAGGTGTAAAATTGTTGAGGCAGAATGAGATTATAATACCCTATGTGATGAAAAGTATCCGGACGCCTGGCTGAAAATGGCTTACAAGTTCTTGGCGACCTCCATCGGTAATGCTGGAATTCTATATGGTGCTGAAACGAAAATGCCGTTTGGCTAGGGCCAACCGTCGGGTAGACCGTTCGCCTGGTGCTAGTTTTTCGAGTTGACGCCACTTCAGCGACTTGCGTGTCAAAAAAATGGTTCAAATGGCTCTGAGCACTATGGGACTTAACATCTATGGTCATGTCCCCTAGAACTTAACTACTTAAACCTAACTAACCTAAGGACATCACACAACACCCAGTAATCACGAGGCAGAGAAAATCCCTCACTCCGCCGGGAATCGAACCCAGGATCCCGTGCGTGGGAAGCGAGAGCGCTACTGCACGACCACGAGCAGCGGACGACTACTGAGGTTGCTGATATTGATTACTTCGCTCCCAGGTAGATACCATTTTCCTTGGCTTACGGAAGGCGTTCAATACAGTTCCGCACTGTCGCCTGATAAACAAAGTAAGAGCCTACGGAATATCAGACCAGATGTGTGGCTGGATTGAAGAGTTTTTAGAAAACAGAACACAGCATGTTGTTCTCAATGGAGAGACGTCTACAGACGTTAAAGTAACCTCTGGCGTGCCACAGGGGAATGTTACGGGACCATTGCTTTTCACAATATATATAAATGACCTAGCAGATAGTGTCGGAAGTTCCATGCGGCTTTTCGCGGGTGATGCTGTAGTGTATAGAGAAGTTGCACCATTAGAAAATTGCAGTGAAATGCAGGAAGATCTGTAGCGGACAGGCACTTGGTGCGTAGAGTGGCAACTAACCCTTAACATAGACAAATATAATGTATTGCGAATACATTAAAAGAAGGATCCTATATTGTATGATTATATGATAGCAGAACAAACACTGGTAGCAGTTACTTCTGTAAAATACCTGGGAGTATCCGTACGGAACGATCTGATGTGGAACGATCATATAAAATTAATTGTTGGTAAGGTGGGTGCCAGGTTTAGATTCATTGGGAGAGTCCTTAGAAAACGTAGTCCATCAACAAAGGAGGTGGCTTACAAAACACTCGTTCGACCTATACTTGAGTATTGCTCATCAGTGTGGGATCCGTACCAGGTCGAGTTGACAGAAGAGATATAGAAGATCCAAAGAAGAGCGGCGCGTTTCGTCACAGGGTTATTTGGTAAGCGTGATAGCGTTACGGAGATTTGTAGCAAACTCTAGTGGCAGACTCTGCAAGAGAGTCGCTCCTCATCGCGGTGTAGCTTGCTGTCCAGGTTTCGAGGGGGTGCGTTTCTGGATGAGGTATCGAATATATTTATTCCACCTACTTAAACCTCCCGAGGAGATCACGAATGTAAAATTAGAAAGATTCGAGCGCGAACGGAGGCTTTCCGGCAGTCGTTCTTCCCGCGGACCATACGCGACTGTAACAGGAAAGGGAGGTAATGACAGTGGCACGTAAAGTGCCCTCGGCCACACACCGTTGGGTGGCTTGCGGAGTATAAATGTAGATGTAGATATAGGTGGCAGTACAATGCACCCAATATGAAAAACGTTCTGGGGGTTTCTAGATACTTTTGATCACATAGTGTACATCTAGCTAGTTTGAAATGAAAATGTTGGCAGAGGAAAGGAATATGTGACGGCCACATACAACCATCCAGATGACTGATTATTAAAAAATAAAATAAGTGTCTTTGACCACACAGCATATGGTGGCTCACAGAGCTGAGATGCAGACCTATGGAACGGCATCCCAGCTGGCTGTGAGAAACGAGGAAGAAGGCAGCAGCGAGAGAGTGGTATGGGGCGGCGTGCAGTGCACAGCTGCGGGGGCAGCGCGCATTAATTAGCGCAGTGTCAGCCGGGCGGGCGCATTCGGGGCGATGTTTCCGGGTCGCTAGCGCCGCTGCCACCAGCCGCCAACCGCCAGCCGCCCCAGCCGCCGCCAGCGCCCGGGGCCGCCTCCACTGTGCGGAGCCGTAGCAGCAGCGCTCGTTTGCACCGCCACCGCCCCTTCTGCTGCTCCTCGCTTCACGTCACCTGTCACGCTGTCGACTGCAGGCATCGATATCGCCCCGCGCCCTCGCCTCGCCGCGCTCCGCCTTTCCTCGGGGTGGCTGAAACTTTCTCCCAGCGAATATATGTCGGCGCCAGCTCGCTCCGGCGAGGCGGCCGCTTACCGTCGGATGACGCGAAAGGCGCGCTCACTCAGAATAAGATCTCTCACTCGCCCGTAAGAGTCGCTGGGGGATGGAGCGGTGCACTCGAAATTCCGATCCACCCACTCTGACTTTTACTGTGCCGTAGCACAGCAGAAGAGCGCCATCGCGAAGCTGCATTGATTAAACGTTAACATCTATGGTGCATTTTTGCTGCATAGACATTAGGCTGCACTTACAATTGTAAAACTACCGTAGGCCTCCGTTGATTACCGCAGACTACGCTAGTTTTCCTAGTAACTTTGGTCAGTTAATGTCGTATCTGCATTACCTGAACGTGAAGTGTGTTGCATATCTCTTGGGGGTTGAAACTCCCTGGAAGATTAAAACTCTGTACCAGACCGAGATTCGAACTCGGAACCTTTGCCTTTTGTGGGCAAGTGAGTTCGAGTCTCGGTCCAGCACACAGTTTTAATTCTCCAGGAAGATTAAAACTGTGTGCCAGACCGAGACTCGAACTCAGGACCTTTGCCTTTCGCGGGCAACTGTGTTCGAGTCTCGGTCCAGCACACAATTTTAATCTTCCAGGAAGTTTCATATCAGCGCACACTCCGCTGCAGAGTGAAAATCTCATTCTGGAAACATCCCCCAAGCTCTGGCTAAGCCATGTCTCCGCAATATCCTTTCTTTCAGGAGTGCTAGTGCTGCAAGGTTCGCAGGAGAGCTTCTGTAAAGTTTGGAAGGTAGGAGACGAGGTACTGCAAGAAGTAAGGCTGTGAGGACGGGGCGTGAGTCGTGCTTGGGTAGCTCAGATGGTAAAGCACTTGCCTGCGAAAGGCATAGGTCGCAGGCTCGAGTCTCGGTCTGGCACACAGTAATAATCTGCCAGGAAGTTTCATATCAGCGCACACTCCGCTGCAGAGTGAAAATCTCCCTCTTGCGGGTTGCCTCATAATGACAGCTCTCTTTGCATATGCTATCAGTGTCTTACGAGGAACCCACTGTGTGCAAGGTCTCAAGTTCAATTTTTAGTAAGGCTCATTTGGAAGAGCTGCATTACCAGTTACTACAGGAAATATTATCCGCTGATGACTCCTCACAGGCATCAGAAGGGCCACAGCAAATGAGTGTCCCGGAGGTACAGAGATCAGAGTATCGCTCTACACAAAATGAATATCGTCGCCATTCAAGAAACGTTCAAAACAAACCAATAATTTGCATCACGAAAACGTAATGAAAAGTAATGCGCCACAGTAATTGCTGAGGTTTGCACAATGAAGGTGAAGGGTGAAGTCCTTGGGAGTTATAAACCACTCTAAAAAAATGTATTTTGAATCATATTGGTATAACGATGTGATGAGAAATGATGAAATGTGATGGCATGCAACTAACTGCGAAACAGTCTCTTATGGAGCTTATTGCAAAACTGGCTGTCCTTCAAACGTGGCTGTAGATAGTGCAAACCATTGGCGGTGCGGTTTTCAATGTCACATACTTTTCAGGAGGTATAGTTTGCTCTAAAGTATATTTTTTGTATGCAGACGAAGAATCAAGCAGAAGCAAGTTATTTTGAGCGGATGTTGGCCAAAAGCACTGCTCAGACCATAGCTATAGTTCTCTTCTGCCCATTTTCCCACTCTCGCTTGCTGTGACATAAATATTCCCTACTGCCCTTGCAAGATCACGTGCACGAAAAAAAAAAAAAAAAGCATAGGGGGCAGAGCACCTCCAACTTCTCGTACAACAATAGACAACTTTCTAGTCAATTCAACAACCAGATTAACAGTCGGCACAGTTGTATACGAATGCGTTAATGCATTGGTGTAAGTTGATTTTGATACAACTCTCTTGGTACTTTTGATTTCCGGGGTTCCTTTCACTTGCATTTACTCTTCAAATCGCGATTGGTCGGAGTTGAAAACAAATTCCTTTGTCAACGAAGGATAAGTTTTTTTGTCCCATCTACGCATTTTTGGACACCTTAAGCAGTTTACTGTGCGTCATCAAGTTGATGCTAAATTTGGAATTTCGTTAGCTTATGTCTTCCAGTTCTATTACACTGTTTGAAGTTATGCAGACATCCATCGTTCCCCTTGAAATTACTGTATCCACGTTGACGCAATTCCATGTGCATGAGGTAGTAGGTCAATATCATGCACATTCTGCAAATTGCTTCGAGCATCCTTGAAACGCGCAAACACCAATTTTTGTTTCAAGTGCGCCTGGTCCTTTCTTGCAGATTCGTAGTTTTTCTTACGCATTACACGGTCACGATGCTGCGGACTTATTAGAAATCTTTTCATAATTGTTTTTCTACTCTGCTGCAGATGATCTACCATGTATGTAATTATGTTTATCACAAAGATTGTCCTTTACTACGTTTCACTGGAGACGGGATTTTTGGCCGGCCGGAGTGGCCGTGCGGTTCTAGGCGCTGCAGCATGGAGCCGAGCGACCGCTACGGTCGTAGGTTCGAATCATGCCTCGGGCATGGATGTGTGTGATGTCCTTAGGTTAGTTAGGTTTAATTAGTTCTAAGTTCTAGGCGACTGATGACCTCAGAAGTTAAGTCGCATAGTGCTCAGAGCCATTTGAACCACTTTTGAACGGGAGTTTTGGATCCCTGTCCGACAGGGATAATGAACTACATGGCTCGACACCTGTTTCAATATCACTTTCAGTTCTTCAGCACGTATGGTCATCATTGTACTCACATTGTTCGCGCGGTCGACCGTATACGACACCACACATTCCACTGACTCATCTTGCAGAAACGCTGGTATTTCATCTGCCACTTCCTTCCTTGGGTTCCTTACTGACGATATGTCAACGTCGGCATCTATTCTTCTAGATACAATGCAAGGTTTGCTTCGTTTATTGCTGCCATTGCTCTGCTTTATGTCAGCACCACTAGCACTGTAGCACTGTTGTGAGTTACTCTTCGACTAAGCAGGTCAAGTACGCTCCTTCTGTGCTAACCAATGGACAACTCTACACTCGCACCCTGTTCCCACTAGCAGGCAATATTGTGGTTGCGCGGCAGACAATATGTGGGGCGTCGAATGCCATAAACATTGTTGGCCTTTTGCTGTCTCACACTGAAGGCGATCCTTGTTGGTATATTTACCTAAAAATCAGAATCAGTGAATCTTCTAGAAACTGGATGAGGATATGTATAGGCCCGGCTAAACTACGGAGCATGTTTGTTGTGCATAGTTATCCTCCTGTCTGTTACTTAAATCCAAATTTTTTTTATACCAAAACTGAAATTCTGAATATTTAATTCAAGTATATTCGAAAACTGTTTGTTTCTAACGGGAAACAAAGGGCTGATGTAGTAAAAACAGAGAAAACAATTCTTATTTATCACACAGTGCTAAAAAACTCAATTTCCACAACAGAAAATAAAACAGAAGAAAGCACAAAAAAATACATCAAGCATTACTTCAATACTTCGTAACCTACATGTTTCTGATATTCATAAGCAGCTTTCGCATTTATCAGTAATAACAGGAAACTCTTGTTTTTGATCATGACGAAGAGCATTCCAATAATTACAAACTAACGCCATTACTATATAAAAATATTTTAAGTTTGTGCATGTGACCTGTATTTACATAAAAAGTAGTGCTTTATTTTCACAAAAGCGCTGACGTTACGTGATTAACTAACTGTTATTACCTCTGAAATACAATTTATATTCTATACAGATACAAAATACATGATGGACTAACACGGAATGATGGGCCGTTCTTATTATGTGCTAAACAAACGACCAAGAAAAAGAAAAAAAAAAAAGAAAAAAAGTCGTCGGCACCAGGTTCCTCTTCCACACATTCATTTATGTTTCTTTCCCTACTAATCTACCAGCGCTACCGGTAATCCTACCACGTACTACGTCATTCGGGTAGCGTACCAAAACTACTGAAATGTAGTTTTGGTAGAGCGCAACTCCAGCTGCAGTCCAAGGCATGGTAGAAGTAGACGCCTAATGTTGCCTTCACTGGACTAAGAGTAGGTTTAAACACAACACTGTAGGATATGAAGTATGTAGTATAAAGATATACTTGGAAGGAGGGACAGCATTGGTCGTATTTTTTTGTTTTATTAACCGCACAATCGATTTTAGGTCACTTAGTGACCATCCTCAGTGCTGTAATACACAATTTAAATTGGTAGGCACTGGTGTCAACAAGCTTAGAGCGAGTTTATGTGATCGCTCTAAGCTTCTTGACACCAGTGCCTACCAATTTAAATTGTATATTACAGCACTGAGGATGGTCACTAAGTGACCGAAAATCGATTTTGCGGTTAATAAAACAAAAAAATACGACCAATGCTGTCTCTCCTTCCATGTACATCCATTATCTGGTCGTGGTGCACAGGACACTCCATGGAGTCGCCAATCAATAGTATAAAGATGTTATTACTTTTGTGCCGTGTCGGGCGACACGTTTGTCCGTCCCCTAGCCAGAGTCATACTTGATAGCGTGTTGTGATGGAAGACAGGCCGCACGTGCATTTCATTGTCTCTCGGGCAGAGGTGGAGTAATGAGGGACGTGTGGTAGTCAGTGAACAGCAATGAACGGGAAGCCTTCTCGACGCTGATACGCTAAGGCGCTGACTAAGGGGCGTCACTAATGGTCAGAGCAGGGCGCGGCCGCTGTATGAAGAGACAAGCCGGTGGAACAGTGAGTGCCTTTACCCCAACCAGAGGACATCACCTACAGTGAAGACGATCCACTGCACTTGTGAATATCAAGAGGAACGCTACTCACATCGTTTAGTAGCTGACAGCTGCATCTCAGTGGTTAAATTATTCATTAGAGTAGAGTGCAGAGCAGAAACAGTGCACTGACATGAGAGTGATGAAATCCGACATTTCGATATCCAGCATGAAATATTGTATGGAGGAAGATTACAACGAAAGAAATGCCCTGTCAAAATTTTAGCCGCAAGTATTTTTTAAAAGTTGTTGCGATTACTCGATTTTGTCACACGAAGAACCGCTTAGGACGCCGGTTTGCACAAACCTTCCGACCCAGTTCGCGATCTGCGGGTGACAAGAGGGGACATCGGTAAGTAATGGTAACATCCGGAGTGACACAATCGAATGTGAAGCACCTAAACCATTCAAATATGTCACGCATCATTAACGTTTTGAATAAGAGATGTTTTGAATAAGATAAACTGCTGTATATGTAACTCTTACAAGGGTGACTATCAGAGAAAACTTAATCATGACAGTGTTTGAGGTTTCATTACAGACGACTTCTATGAATCACAGCTTTAATTTATTTAAACGAATTATATCTAACTCATAAATTATTTTATAACATATCTTGTGGCACACTTCTTACGATAATTCTTGAATAACATAGGAAAATATCGGATAAGTTAACGACATTAAGTTGCACGGTATTATGAATTTTCTGGCCTTTATTTTGAAGTCAGATAGTAGATTTATGGAAATGTTATTACTGTATGTATCTCCTTTAGATTCCATCTCTTCAACGTTTCTAAAACAAAAGATTTTTTTAGACGACATGTTTTTGTTAGTGGTAGTACTTACCTTACAGGCAGTGTAAGATGAGTTTGCGATATTGGTTAGATGACAAAATAAATATTTTATTTAGAAAATGAAAGAATTTTATTTATTTTTATCTGTTTGTGAGAAAAGTCACAAGTATAACTTTTCTCCTTAGGTTTTTTGTAGTTTAAGCCCATAGACTGTGCATTAGCCCACACTTGGCATCGAGAACTTTGATACCAAATTTATGTTTTTCCAACTTCACCGAAAAGGATGCACTCTCTTTCATCGTCATCATAGGAATCACTGTTGTCGTACTCAATTTCGATGGATGTGTTTGAAGATGAGTCACACAAGTGTCTAATACGATTCTTTCTTTGTTTCACTCCAAAACCTCTGCCGAAAGCAAATTTAAATTTACGATCTTTGTTCATGTTCTTCCTTTTTGCATTCGCATTATCTTTTAATTTTTTTATCTATCTCGATTTTTATTTCATATTTCTTCTTCCCATTGTTCTATTTTCTATGTCGCGCGTTTCTTCCACAGTCGTTTTCGTGGGTGCTGGTTACATGTGAAGAATGGTAACTTATTTCTTCGTTTTCTTGAACATCCTTTAGCTGCAGCTTGAAGTAACGGTGCAAAGGGGAGGAAGATATAGGTGAAGTCACTGGCAATCCACCAAGTTATGCATGAGATAATGGAGATAAAATAGAAGAAGACGTAGGATTAGATGAAATGAATACCTTGGCATAGTTTCTTCTTGGGGTAACGGAGGTAAAGTAGAGGTAGTTGCAGTGTTAGGTGTAGGCCCTGGTAGTGCATCAAATTGCGCACTTGGGTTTGCATATATCCCACGTGGAGGATCTGTTCCGTATGGAATTTCATTGATAGCATTATTCAGTTTTGTTTGTTTTGATTCGGGGCGCAAAAACAAACTAAGATCGTACGCGCCCATGTAAGAACCGTAGAGCACGAAGATAAGAAAGGAGTTAAAAGCGGCTACACGTTAAGGCCAATTGACAGAAGGAAAGACAGCTAAAAACTGGGAGAAAGGTCTATAAAATACGCCATACAGACAACGGAGGTCCTGAACTAAAGATTAAGCGCCTACGGCGGATAAAAAGTAAAACTATGTCGACAGCCCACGCGTCGTTCACTTAAACGGTTGACAATTCATAAACATAAAATAGACTGTAAGTGGTTACAAAATGGGCATTCCTTCACGCTATGGTAAACCGTCAAAGGTAAGGCAATGAGCAAAAAGTGGTGCTTGATCACCGCTTGACAGATGGCTAAAAAGCCGGCGCCCAATACGCAACGTAGCTAAAATGATCCTCAAGAAGCGAGTGGGCCGAGAGGAGGTAGGCCAGGCCACTGGGAGAGGCTTGATTTCCCGACGCTTGTTTCCATGAAGGGAAGAGCAGTGGTGGTGCCAAAGTGACATCACCTGCTGACAGACGGCAACACAGATATCATCTGAGGGAATGGAAGAGCTAGCGGTCCGAGGTAGGAGGACTGCAGGCTTGCCACAGCGTCAGTGGCCTCGTCTGCCATCAGACAGACGCGATCAGGGTTGGGTTGGGTTGTTTGGGGGAAGAGACCAAACAGCGAGGTCATCGGTCTCATCGGATTAGGGAAGGACGGGGAAGGAATTGGCTTGAAAAAATGGCTCTGAGCACTATGGGACTTAACTTCTAAGGTCATCAGTCCCCTAGAACTTAGAACTACTTAAACCTAACTAACCTAAGGACATCACACACATCCATGTCCGAGGCAGGATTCGAACCTGCGACCGTAGCGGTCACGCGGTTCCAGACTGTAGCGCCTTTAACCGCTTGGCCCCACCGGCCGGCACGGGGAAGGAATTCGACCGTGCTCTTTCATAGGAACCATCCCGGCATTTGCCTGGAGCGATTCAGGAAAATCACGGAAAACCTAAATCAGGATGGCCGGACGCAGTATTCAACCGTCGTCCTCCCCAATGCGAGTCCAGTGTGCTAACCACTGCGCCACCTCGCTCGGTGACGTGATCAGGGACCCACATAAACAAGGGCTCCCTCAATAGTGAGCAAGTGAAAGCTTTTCTGGACTCGTTGCACTAGGAGATGGACGGGGTGCAGCATACAGAGGCTTTGAAGGGCACTGAGAGAGTCGGAGCGAATGACACAACTAAACATTCTGTGTCCCCGCATATACTACGTGGCCTGATACAGGGCGGAAAGCTCCGCTGTGAATACTGAGCAGTGTTCTGGAAGCCGACACCGAAAGTCGTCGGTGTCAATGACAAATTCACACCCAATACCGCTGTCAGTCAGAGAACCATGAGTTAACACAAAGGTACTACAGTGAAGTTCCGTGCGAAGGTCGAGAAACTCACAGCGATAAAGCGAGGCTGGAGTAGTCTCCTTAGAAAGCGAATGAGGTCAAAGTTGAACATGCACCGCCGCACGAAGAAAAGATGCTGAGGGGTTCACACCCATCGAGAAAGTGGCTGGTTGCATGAAGTTAGCGGTCGGAGCAATAGCCGAAAGCTAACTCCAGAAGGTAACAAAGAAGAGGGCGCGCCCTATACTGTCGGTCGAAGGAATCATCGAAGAAGGAGGCATAAGACTGGTGGGCAGGCATGGCAGATAAACGGCATGCGTTTGCACTGAGGAGAATATCGCGTTGGTGTAACAGTGGTTTCTGCATACAGACTCTCAGCCAGGCTAGCTAAACTGTGCCATTGGCCAAACGGATGCCACGATGGTGGATCGTATAGAGACGGTGTGAGATAGAAAGACGTGCAGTTGCACAAAGCCGGCCGCGGTGGTCTAACGGTTCTAGGCGCTCAGTCCGGAACCGCGCGACTGCTACGGTCGCAGGTTCTAATCCTGCCTCGGGCATGGATGTGTGTGATGTCCTTAGGTTAGTTAGGTTTAAGTAGTTCTAAGTTATAGGGGACTGATGACCACAGATGTTAAGTCCCATAGTGCTCAGAGCCATTTCAACCATTTGAAGTTGCATAAACGAAACCACCATTAGTTCAGAACGGACAAGGGATCGGTACAAATGGAGAATGGTGGTCCGATCTGCTCCCCAGGAAGTATTGCTGAGGAGACGTAGGACATTGGGGGATCGGATACAGCGAGCAGCCAGCTAAGACAAGCGAGAGGACCAAGAAAGTTTCCTATCGAGAATGAGTTCCAGGAATTTCGTAGATTCAGCGAAAGGAAGAGGAACAGGCCCAATATGTAAAGACGGCGGAAGAAACCCACTGTACCGCCAGAAATCCATAAGAACGGTTTTGTCAGCGGAAAAACGCGAGGCGTTGTCGATGCTCCACGAGTGAAGACGATCGACACCGCTGAAGACGCTGCTCAATGAGCAGTATAGTAGTCCTAATTTATTGGAACCTGGAGTTTACTACTTACGAAATCGAATGTGTACCTTTTTTTCTGCTCTTTCTAAAGAATAATACAACTCACTCGATTGGTCAGTCTGACAGTGAACATTAAATACAAAGTACCCTTTGTAGAACTGCGCAGTAACGTTCAGTGTAGGCAGAGGCAAGTGCTGTGTGTAATGAAACGCTAGCACTACGATGTATGCGTTTTCAAATTTTGCCCACCTCAAATACTTTTCCTTCCGATTTTTGTAATGCACAACTTTCATTCAGTGTTTTTATACATTTTTACGAAGATCATTTTACGTAGACATTCAGTGTAACTTCTTAATTCGGACCAATAATACAGGTATAATTTCTTCGTTTTCGAAAAGATTTTGGACTTTTCTCTGTGAAGAACTTATAATAAGATTTATACTTCATCTGGAGCAGAGTATTGTAGTTTCCTGGAGAAAATAATTTTGGGAATATTTGAATAAATTTCAAAAACTAGCGTCAAGGTTGTCGAAATATTTAACTTGCTCTAACGCGGAAAAATAATATTGAAGAATTTCGCAAATTTGACGAAACTGACGTCGTAACGAAATAAATATTATCGCAGAAAAATCGAAAAGACTATGTAATCAACTAATATGATCTGTGATTGTTATTGTAATCTCTGTTCCTTTTGATAAAGGATCAAAAACACTGCCCTTTTGATTCTTGGTTGTGTAAGAAGCCATTTCGTGACGAGGCACGAAAACGTGTATGTTTCATGTAATATTTATAATACAATTTAATGTTATTTAAAAGTGTAGCTAATGTTTTACTGTAACAGATCCTATACTCATTAAGCAACTTAAACAATTTATGCAAATTTTATAGGGGAAAATGTGTGCAGAGGTCAACGCCATTATTCTAAATGATAACGGTCCAGAGTCGTAATAAATATTTTATTATCTGCTAATCTTGACAAGTAATAAATATAAATGTAAATGTAAGAGATTTCTCTTGATTAGCGGTTCTTATTGTGAAGCAGCAATAGTAGTGAGTTTTTCTAATATTGAACCATATTCATATAACGCGATTTCAGTAAACATTTTTAATTGGTATTGCCAGAATCTCCTCAACATTGACTTTTCACAAAATAAAAAAATCAACTAACGTTAATTACAGTTAGATATCTGAAATGAATTGTGTAGGTGATGTCTATTGATATAAAAATAGCTTGATTGGCAAACTAACAGCGAGAAGTACCATAACTGAGTCCATGGCATAAATAATTTTCCAGTTGTCAAGCAGGCAGACTAATACTGAATCCAACTTTACATAACAAACAAATGCCAACAATACACATACGTAAAAAAGAACCACCACAATTTTCCTTGGCAATAATGCCATGGTTTGGAAGAAAACTACCCCAGTGATACCTGGCTACTTCTCATATTTCCGTGTTCTGATGCTTTTTGCTTTAATTATCTTCTACAGTATGAGCGTCAGCACTGAAGACCTTTAAAATCGTTGTTAAATGAGTGTCGGTAGCTTGAAAAAATCTCTGGAATAGAGTACTGCTGTACGATTCTTAATACATTTTCAGTTAAATCTAAAATCAGCGTATCTTACGTGATACTTCCACTTACAGCCCAAAATCTTTCATGGATCCCTTCTTGATTCCTTTAACCAAAATTCCATATTAACTTCAAATTTCTTACAGCTGACTTCCTTATAAATTTTCGGTGTATACTTCGTTTCCTAATTAGACGGAATATAATTAAGATCAAAACTGCAGAACATACTTGCGTTACATTCATAGGAAAGCCGCAGCATTTGTTAACAACACTAAGGTGAAAAAGATAGTTGCATGTAGCAGGATGTGGACCTACATCCTTCAGCTGCGTGAGCCACGATTTCTCTGTTACGATAGTACTTCGTCATGTGATGTTAGTCTACTGTCTTTGTTACCAAAGTATCTCTCGAGTGCTAATATCATTGACAGATTATTAAATGGCATTTAATAATCGTGGTAAAAAGTTTGTGATATAGTTTCAATGCCCATTACCTTGAAACGGCATAGTGCAAGCTATAATACAAATGTGTTTCACGCTTATTTTTAAATTATTGAGTATAACAACTCACTCCTGTGAGAGCACTCACATGTGGAAACACTAACCATCGATAAATCACGAAGTGAGGTTTAATTACAACAATAATTGTAATAAATCGTTCCAAGAACGACGTGTTTGCATTAATCACCGAGTGAGTGCATGACGTCTTGTGAGGTGCCATTTTCAAACCCTAACGCAAGTCGATAGCAGTTCCTGAAGTAGTCGATATTGCGTGTGACGTAAAAATGAGTGTTACCCCGAACATCACTCAAAATGAATATAAAAAAAATAGAAAGAGAGTTCTGTTACGCCATTATTCCCGCATTGATCGAACAGCGTTGAGATTTTCAATAACTGAATTTTGATTGTGATTAATGATTTTCAAGGTAGACAGAGGATCGACAGAGCGCTTGTATACCTTCCGTGAAAATATAAATGTGTCACTATTAATTGCTTTTGGATGTGATTCAGTAGAGTAAACAGTACTTACGTAACTGGATGACCTACGCGATCTGTTACATTAGAGTTTTTCAGTGCGGTTGTAATGAATTTACCCGTGATAACCGAAAAATGGTTCAAATGGCTCTGAGCACTATGGGACTTAATTTATGAGGTCGTCAGTCCCCTAGAACTTTTCTTTTTTTTTTGGTCATCAGTCTACTGACTGGTTTGATGCGGCCCGCCACGAATTCCTTTCCTGTGCCAACCTCTTCATCTCAGAGTAGCACTTGCAACCTACGTCGTCAATTATTTGCTTGACATATTCCAATCTCTGTCTTCCTCTACAGTTTTTGCCCTCTACAGCTCCCTCTAGTACCGTGGAAGTCATTCCCTCATGTCTTAGCAGATGTCATATCATCCTGTCCCTTCTCCTTATCAGTGTTTTCCACATATTCCTTTCCTCTCCGATTCTGCGTAGAACCTCCTCATTCCTTACCTTATCAGTCCACCTAATTTTCAACATTCGTCTATAGCACCACATCTCAAATGCTTCGATTCTCTTCTGTTCCGGTTTTCCCACAATCCATGTTTCACTACCATACAATACTGTACATCCTCAGAAATTTCTTCCTCAAATCAAGGCCGGTATTTGATATTAGTAGACTTCTCTTGGCCAGAAATGCCTTTTTTGCCATAGCGAGTCTGCTTTTGATGCCCTAATTGCTCCGTCCGTCATTGGTTATTTTACTGCCTAGGTAGCAGAATTCCTTAACTTCATTGACTTCGTGACCATCAATCCTGATGTTAAGTTTCTCGCTGTTCTCATTTCTACTACTTCTCATTACCTTCGTCTTTCTCCGATTTACTCTCAAACCATACTGTGTACTCATTAGACTGTTCATTCCGTTCAGCAGATCATTTAATTCTTCTTCACTTTCACTCAGGATAGCAATGTCATCAGCGAATCGTATCATTGATATCCTTTCACCTTGTATTTTAATTCCACTCCTGAACCTTTCTTTTATTTCCATCATTGCTTCCTCGATGTACAGATTGAAGAGTAGGGGCGAAAGGCTACAGCCTTGTCTTACACCCTTCTTAATACGTGCACTTCCTTCTTGATCGTCCACTCTTATTATTCCCTCTTGGTTGTTGTACATATTGTATATGACCCGTCTCTCCCTATAGCTTATCCCTACTTTTTTCAGGATCTCGAACAGCTTGCACCGTTTTATATTGTCGAACGCTTTTTCCAGGTCGACAAATCCTATGAAAGTGCCTTGATTTTTCTTTAGCCTTGCTTCCATTATTAGGCGTAACGTCAGAATTGCCTCTCTCGTCCCTTTACTTTTCCTAAAGCCAAACTGATCGTCACCTAGCGCATTCTCAATTTTCTTTTCCATTCTTCTGTATATTATTCTTGTAAACAGCTTCGATGCATGTCCTGTTAAGCTGATTGTGCGATAATTCTCGCACTTGTCAGCTCTTGCCGTCTTCGGAATTGTGTGGATGATGCTTTTCCGAAAGTCAGATGGTATGTCGCCAGACTCATATATTCTACACACCAACGTGAATAGTCGTTTTGTTGCCACTTCCCCCAATGATTTTAGAAATTCTGATGGAATGTTATCTATCCCTTCTGCCTTATTTGACCGTAAGTCCTCCAAAGCTCTTTTAAATTCCGACTCTAATACTGGATCCCCTATCCCTTCTAAATCGACTCCTGTTTCTTCTTCTATCACATCAGACAAATCTTCACCCTCATAGGGGCTTTCAATGTATTCTTTCCACCTATCTGCTCTCTCCTCTGCATTTAACAATGGAATTCCCGTTGCACTCTTAATGTTACCACCGTTGCTTTTAATGTCACCAAAGGTTGTTTTGACTTTCCTGTATGGTGAGTCTGTCCTTCCGACAATCATATCTTTTTCGATGTCTTCGCATTTTTCCTGCAGCCATTTCGTCTTAGCTTCCGTGCACTTCCTATTTATATCATTCCTCAGCGACTTGTATTTCTGTATTCCTGATTTTCCCGGAACATGTTTGTACTTCCTCCTTTCACCAATCAACTGAAGTATTTCTTCTGTTACCCATGGTTTCTTCGCAGCTACCTTCTTTGTACCTATGTTTTCCTTCACAACTTCTGTGATGGCCCTTTTTAGAGATGTCCATTCCTCTTCAACTGTACTGCCTACTGCCCTATTCCTTATTGCTGTATCTATAGCCTTAGAGAACTTCACACGTATCTCGTCATTCCTTAGTACTTCCGTATCCCACTTCTTTGCGTATTGATTCTTCCTGACTAATGTCTTGAGCTTCAGCCTACTCTTCATCACTACTATATTGTGATCTGAGTCTATATCTGCTCCTGGGTACGCCTTACAATTCAGTATCTGATTTCGGAATCTCTGTCTGAGCATGATGTAATCTAATTGAAATCTTCCCGTATCTCCCGGCCTTTTCCAAGTATACCTCCTCCTCTTGTGATTCTTGAACAGGGTATTCGCTATTACTAGCTGAAACTTGTTACAGAACTCAATTAGTCTTTCTCCTCTTTCATTCCTTGTCCCAAGCCCATATTCTCCTGTAACCTTTTCTTCTACTCCTTCCCCTACAACTGCATTCCAGTCGCCCATGACTGTTAGATTTTCGTCCCCCTTTACATACTGCATTACCCTTTCAGTATCCTCATACACTTTCTCTATCTGTTCATCTTCAGCTTGCGACGTCGGCATATATACCTGAACTATCGTTGCCGGTGTTGTTCTGCTGTCGATTCTGATTAGAACAACCCGGTCACTGAACTGTTCACAGTAACACACCCTCTGCCCTACCTTCCTATTCATAACGAGTCCTACATCTGTTGTACCATTTTCTGCTGCTGTTGATATTACCCGATACTCATCTGACCAGAAATCCTTGCTTCCTTCCACTTCACTTCACTGATCCCTACTATATCTAGATTGAGCCTTTGCATTTCCCTTGTCAGATTTTCTAGTTTCCCTACCACGTTCAAGCTTCTGACATTCCACGCCCCGACTCTTAGAACGTTATCCTTTCGTTGATTATTCAATCTTTTTCTCATGGTAACCTCCCCCTTGGCAGTCTCCTCCCGGAGATCCGAATGGGGGACTATCCCGGAATCTTTTGCCAATGGAGAGATCATCATGACACTTCTTCAATTACAGACCACATGTCCTGTGGATACACGTTACGTGTCTTTAATGCAGTGATTTTCTCATGTCGTTGATCATTGCTGATTCTTCCGCCTGTAGGCGCAATTTCCCACCCCTAGGACAAGAGAGTGTCCTGAACCTCTATCCGCTCCTCCGCCCTCTTTGACAAGGCCGTTTGCAGAATAAGGCTGACTTCTTATGCCGGAAGTCTTCGGCCGCCAATGCTGATTATTTATCAAAATTTAGGCAGTGGCGGGGATCGAACCCGGGAGCGAAGACGTTTTTATTATGAATCAAATACGCTACCCCTAGACCACCTAGACCCTAGAACTCAAAACTACTTAAACCTAACTAACCGAAGGACATCACACACATCAATGCCAGAGGCAGGATTCGAACCTGCGACCGTAGCGGTCGCGCGGTTCCAGACTGAAGCGCCTAGAACCGCTCGGCCAGACTGGCCAGCGTGACAACCGAAATGGTGATTAGTGAACGAATTATATTTGATTTATTCTACGAAATTGAATTACTCTTAACTTTCGGGAAATTTTCTCCCATGTGTGGTTGAATCCTGGCTTCTTCTGATTAGCCAGAGTTAGTTAAGGGCTGTTCACGATTAACAAAAATTCGCTTGTGTGCAGGGGACTGCAATTTTGTAGTTCAGCCCCTAGTTTATTACACGTTGAAGCCCTCAGGTTCCAAGCAGGTCGGACGTTAGACAAGCACGAAGGGCGTTCAATAAGAATGCAACACACTTTTTTTCTGAATTCAGATTGGTTTTATTCAGGATTCCAATACACCCTATAATTCCCAACTCTTTTGGCTATAAGATACTAATTTTCAACATAACCTGTGTTCTGTGCGACGGGCTTACGCCAGCTTAATGGGAAGGATGTATGCCAGCATGGTACCACTGTACTGGTTGACGTAGGAGTGAATGTCTTCCTGCATCAATAACTTCCCCATCATCCACTCACTGCTTCCCTCGGGACGGACCAAACAGATGGAAGTGGGAAGGTTCAACATCCAGGCTGTGTGGTGTATAAGGAACAACAGTCTAATGAAGTATTTGAACATCTCGCGGGTGCACAGACTTATTTGAGCCTTGTTTCGCCATGGATAAGGAGAGGTTCGTTTGCATTTTTGTGGCGACGAACACGCTGAGTTCGCTTCTTCACTTTCCTGTTAGTAGCACACTACACTTCAGAGTTGATCGTTGCACCATAATGGAGGAAACCAAACAGAAGAACGTCTTCACCGTCCCAAGGCCCATTGCCATGTTTAACCGGATGAGGGTGCGGCTTTGAAACGTTTCTTCGCAGGAGAGAACATGTGGCGCCAGTCCATGGGTTGCAGTTTTGCTTCTGCTTGACGTGATTAAGCCATGTTTCATAGCTTGTGACGATATTCGACAAAAATTTTTACTATCAGCCTCGTAACACGCCCTCCGTTGCTCTTTGTTGTCTTCCGTTACCCGGTGAAGAACCCAGCAGGCACACAATTTTCAGTACCCGAACTGGTGGAAGATTGTGTCAGCGCTTCCAGCAGAGACGTGCAGCGAGGTGTTTGATTGTGATTCGCCGATACCTCGAATGAGAGTGTCAGCACGTTCCACCATTGGAGGGGTTTCAGCTGCGTGCGGCCGGCTGGCAGGCGGAAGATCAGACAGGTTCACGCCACATTATTGCAATTGTGACACAAGCCACCCCTTACGATTCACCATACTTTTGTTCATTCTAGGTCTCCATAGACATTCTGAAAGCGCCTACCAATATCTGCGATGCTCTGGTTCAATGTCAGCTCTCTGCTTGGAACGCATGTCTATTGCAGATATTGTGAAAGACAAATTATAACTC
Source organism: Schistocerca piceifrons (assembly GCF_021461385.2). Taxonomy (NCBI): domain Eukaryota; kingdom Metazoa; phylum Arthropoda; class Insecta; order Orthoptera; family Acrididae; genus Schistocerca; species Schistocerca piceifrons. The sequence continues at coordinate 207,937,253 of NC_060138.1, forward strand.
CGCCATCTTTCGGAGCTTCATGAAACTGTAGGAGCTGAAGACAGAATATTCCAAGATCTATCACAAGAAACTCTGTATTTTCTCAACTGAAGCTGGCCGAGAAAGAAAATGCGTTGCATTTCTTACTGAACGCTCTCGTACGATTACTTCCGAAGCATGTAAGATGTCCATTACTAAGGGATTTATTGCTAGCGCACTCGAGCAGATGTAATTTCGATGGATTGCTCACTCGCTGCCTGCGATATTTGAGCTATAAGAGAATCTCAGACCAGAGTGCAGTGTTGTATGCAGTAGGAACTGTGTAGCAGAGGTAGTGGTAGTAGAGAGCAGACGTGTGTGTCGAGCTGGCTGGGTCGGTCGTGGGGAGCGATGACGGAGCCTGAGCGTTGTAGTATAAGGTAAATGCAGCCTCGCGCATATGTAGTACTGTTACATCAAGTCCCATGTAAATATTTCTAAAAAAAATCTCTTAGTAATAATCGTTCTTATAAAAAGTAACTTTTGACAATCACTCATCTCAATTTAAAGAATTTACTAATTTCTCCAATCCATGGTCATCCTGATTATTGTAAAGAAAAATCAGTTGCGTCTTTTTATACATGACAAATCGATTGGTCAGCATTGCACTGAGCTGTGCCACAGAAATTTCTTGTAGGAGCAGAAATACACGCGTTATCCAGCGACCTTGTTGAGGTAAGAACTTTAAATTTATTCAGAATGATCTTTCAGGGCCATGACGCAGCGCTGCTGACGTCCAAAATTTACCAGTTTAAATTCACAGTCATTATTGAAAGGTTATAAGTGAGCGACAATTTTACTGAGAGGTTAGTCACATTTTTATTATTGGTAGGTTACGGACTTTATCTGTTGGCAGGTTATGCTAAATGTGAATGCTATATAATTATTTATTTTTGGGAGGTTACGCTAAATGTCAACGCTATACATAATTATATTTTATTGTAGGGAGGTTACAAGCATGCTAGTATAAAAGATCGACTGATAAGGGAAACGCCGTAAGTTACCACTGAGGTCTCATGGCGGACCTTCGGTAGTGCTCTGTGCGACTTCCAAGGCCAGGAATAACAGTTTCTGAGAAGCGGTCTCGGGCTGCAAAGCAATCGCCGAAGGTCAGCGGAGGAGCGGAAGGGGCGGCAGAAGCTGGTGGCTGCGGTTGCGGGGCTTCACAAGCAGACGGACTGCGCGGTGTCTCGGGGGTGGGCAGCGCTCCGGGGGGCGGTGGCGGCCACCGCGAGTTAATACAAGTTTTATTGGTCTGCCAGGCGGACAAGTTTGACAGTGGTCAGAGGTGCGCCAGATATGGACAACTTGTGCGGACGGCCGGCGCCGGTGCCGCTGCCGCTGCCGCCGCCGGTCCCCGCGCAATAACGCACAATAACTGGTTGCCCCGCTGTCACTACTACGGTATCGCCACACTCGTCCGTCAGGCGAGGTCGCAGCGGCCGTAAAGCAAGCAGAAGTCTGACAAGTGCACGTGTTCTCTCTCTCTACTGTACCTCCAGAGCAGGCCAGAAGGAAGAAGACAGTGTCAGCCGTGTGAAGAAAACATCCAGCGAAGGAGTCATACGACACCGACCAAAATAAATAAATACATAAAAATTAAAATTGTACACCATTTTGAAAGATTGAAAGGAAAATCCATCTGGTTTAGGGATCGTAATGAAGGCTACAGGAAAATAGGATTAGCACTCAAGAAATTGGAGACATGATAATATGATGCGTCATCTGAAGAGGAAGGTGCTAAAGCAAAGCTGGTGCCTAGCAACGCTAGCGCAAGTGAGAATAGTCCCTGCCACCAGCGTCAACGAATAATCGACGCTGGTGTAGATACGTGCAGAGGAGTTTCGATACTCTGCCGGTTCCTCTCTCTTACTTACGGCCGACTACATTACCGCTCAGTCCAGCCCGCGATCATCGACGAGGAACAGAGCATTGTCTTTCTATTAGGATAGCACTGCGAACATTGATTTATTTAGAACTCTGCGTAAAAGTTATTGTCACTTACGCCTCGACGGAAGAGACTTACTGTATCTCGTCATTATCAAGAGATACACTACTGGCCATTAAAATTGCTACACCACGAAGATGACGTGCTACAGACGCGAAATTTAACCGACAAGAAGAAGATGCTGTGATATGCAACTGATTAGCTTTTCAGAGCATTCACACAAGGTTGGCGCCGGTGGCGACACCTACAACGTCCTGACATAAGGAAATTTTTCAACCGATTTCTCATACACAAATAGCAGTTGACCGGCGTTGCCTGGTCAAACATTGTTGTGATGCTTCGTGTAATGAGGAGAAATGCGTACCATCACGTTTCCGACTTTGATGAAGGTCGGATTGTAGCCTATTGCGATTGTGATTTATCGTATCACACGACATTGCTGCTCCCCTTGGTCGAGATCCAGTGACTGTTAGCAGAATATGGAATCGGTGGGTTCAGGAGGGTAACACGGAACGCTGTGCCGGATCCCAACGGCCTCGTATCACTAGCAGTCGAGATGACAGGCATCTTATCGGCTTGGCTGTAACGGATCGTGCAGCCACGTCTCGATCCCCGAGTTAACAGATGGGGACGTTTGCAAGACAACAACCATCTGCACGAACAGTTCGACGACGTTTGCAGCAGCATGAACTATCAGCTCGGAGACCATGACTGCGGCTACACTTGACGCTGCATCACAGACAGGAGCGCCTACGATGGTGTACTCAATGACGAACCTGGGTGCACGAATGGCAAAACGTCATTTTTTCGGATGACTCGAAGTTCTGTTTACAGCATCACGATGGTCGCATGCGTGTTTGGCGACATCGTTGTGAACGCACATTGGAAGCGTCTATTCGTCATCGCCATACTGGCGTAACACCCGGCGTGATGGTATGGGGTGCCATTGTTTACACGTCTCGGTCACCTCTTGTTCGCATTGACGCACTTTGAACAGTGGACGTTACATTTCAGATGTGTTACGACTCATGGTTCTACCCTTCATTCGATCCCTGCGAAACCCTACATTTCAACAGGATAATGCACGACCGCATGTTGCAGGTCCTGTGGGGTCCTTTCTGGATACAGAAAATGTTCGACTGTTGCCCTGGCCAGCACATTCTCCAGATCTCTCACCAACTGAAAACGTTTGGTCAATGGTAGCCGAGCAACTGGCTCGTCTCGATGCGCCAGGCACTACTCTTGATGAACTGTGGTATCGTGTTGAAGCTGCATGGGCAGCTGTACCTGTACAGGCCATCCAAGCTCTGTTTGACTCAATGCCCATGCGTATCAAGGCCGTTATTACGGCCAGAGGTCGTTGTTCTGGGTACTTATTTCTCAGGATCTATGCACCCAAATTGCGTGAAAATGTGATCACATGTTAGTTCTAGTATAATATATTTGTCCAATGAATACCCATTTATCATCTGCATTTCTTCTTGGTGTAGCAATTTTTTTGGCCAGTAGTGTATGTTAATGTTCAGTGGCAGTTATAAATACTCGTGAGATCTTGTGGAACTGGATTGTACTAACTTAAGTTGGTTGGTTGTTTTGGGGAAGGAGACCAGACAGCGAGGTCATCGGTCTCATCGGATTAGGGTAGGAGGGGGAAGGAAGTCGGCCGTGCCCTTTGAAAGGAACCATCCCGGCATTTGCCTGGAGCGATTTAGGGAAATCACGGAAAACCTAAATCAGGATGACCGGACGTGGGATTGAACCGCCGTCCTCCCGAATACAAACTTAAGTAATTCATCTTGACTGTGTTGTACTAAAGTATGTCTGAACTGGACTTGTACGAGCCAACGACACCGACCGACCGCCGTGTCATCATCTGCCAATAAGCGTCATTTGGTACGTATATGGACGGACATGAACTCAGCACACCGCTCTCGTGGCCGTTGTCAGTTTTCGTGACCGGAGCCGCTTTTCCTCATTCAAGTAGCTCCGCAGTTGGCCTCGCAAGGGCTGAATACACCCCACTTGCCAACAGCGTTTGGCAGATCCGAACGGTGATATGTTATAATAAACTGAACTAATATTACATGTGTTATAGTATTCTCACGAGCTTCTCCTGCAGTAACGTAAAGAATTCTCCACTGTAACGACAAGTGTATTTTCTCCTGTGCAACACAAAATGTAGACAGAAAGCTGTAGTCACCGTTTTATCCGTTTTCTTCCGTTCCTTAGCTCCTTCAAAATTCGTGGAGGTTTATTCCGTCTTTGCAACTAAATGAAAGGAAGTCTGTTTTTTACCATTTGCGACTCTTTTCTTTTATTTGTGAAACACCTCCAGTGACCAGTAACTTACTGCATGACTAACAGAAAGCGCTCTTCAACTTACCAACGCAAATCAACACACAGATTAGCAAATATACTAAGTAACCAAGTATTTCATATTGTTTACAGAGCAAGAAACACTATCCAGTCGCATTGGCAAATAGCAATAGATAAACCAGATAAATACGAAGAGCATGTATGTAGCAGTTAGAATATCAAGAATGCGAATCACTGACAGGCAGAAATTTCAAAACTAGGTATAAAGGACTTATAAGAAGCTGGAAGCATGGGCATATGGTAAAAATTGTAATGAATGATAATAAACCATCCAATATGTAACAGGACATGAAAATTATTAGAGTGAATTAATAAAACAAGAAACTCCATACACTGCTGGACACCTTTCATGTACAAAGAGCCCTTGCACTGAACAAGAAAGTAATTGATGATGAGGTAACTATAAATAATAACACACTGATCATGTTAGCCACTAAAACAATAACAAACAGCGATGTAAAATAAAACCAGACTAATTAGTAAATTAACCAATCTCATAAAAATACACACACGCACAAGAAATGAGCAAATATCAAACCCTATACACGCACCTGAACACAAACAAAAGACCAAGGATGAATACATCACGACAGTTGGCAACAATACACACTGGAACACACATATTCAATGCCCAATGAAGAGGGGAGGTGACGTCTCGAAAAAACGCCGAGAATCGGCCGTATGGAGTATGCATACCTAGTAAATACAGCTACAGGGCGACACACACAGAGTAACATCAGAAATCGTAAGTAATACCAAATGATAAATTAACCTCACGATATCTGTGCTGCAAAAGTTGTTTCTAATCTTTACCTATTTGAACTTACCATATAACACATTTATTACGTACATAGAACATACATGTGTTGAAGGCCACAGAAGAAGCTTAACAAATAAAAGAAGGGAAACGTGTATGGCGGAAACCAAACTGCCTTTCATTTAGTTGTAAAGACGGAATACACCTCCATGGAAATTATGCTACGAATACGATTCTGCCATGTACAATTACTACTTCTATTCTGTGTAGTTAATTCTGAGCCGGCCGATGTGGCCGAGCGGTTCTAGGCGCTTCAGTCTGGAACCGCGCGACCGCTACGGTCGCAGGTTCGAATCCTGCCTCGGGCGTGGATGTGTGTGATGTCCTTAGGTTAGTTACGTTTAAGTAGTTCTAAGTTCTAGGGGACTGATGACCTCAGATGTTAAGTCCGCCGGCCGAAGTGGCCGTGCGGTTAAAGGCGCTGCAGTCTGGAACCGCAAGACTGCTACGGTCGCAGGTTCGAATCCTGCCTCGGGCATGGATGTTTGTGATGTCCTTAGGTTAGTTAGGTTTAACTAGTTCTAAGTTCTAGGGGACTAATGACCTCCGCAGTTGAGTCCCATAGTGCTCAGAGCCATTTGAACCATGTTAAGTCCTATAGTGCTCAGAGCCATTTTTGAGTTAATTGCGTACTCTGTGGTGTAAGAACTGTAAATGTCAATTTTTTACGTTTCATTTGTGCAATGATTTTATTATTGTATGGTCTAATCTGACTGCAAATGTTAGTGAGAGAATTTGCGGCATGCAATATTTATTTTAGAGCGCTGAAACCCATCGTCTTTGTGTAAAAATGGGTGTCGTGATCGATCTACGCCTGAAGGCATGGTTTCCGAGGCATGCCAATAATGTACTCTGTTTTACCCGCAACGGCGAGCACCGCTGAGTGCGTCATTTTCTTCGTGTTGATGTTTTGTGGGAAAAGATTTAATTATTGTTACTGTTCATTTTGATTTTTCGACACTAACTGTTAATGTACGAGAGGTACCGATTGCACAACCTCAATTAAACTTATTAGACATTTCGTCGAACGTTGACACCACTTCCGTTCTTGTGTCATTATCTTACTAGTAATACTCACATTCTATCCTCGACGTTCTATTCAAAACACTCTATTAACCAATAATTAGCACGCACTATTCCGACATCAGTCGTAAATCCCTTCGCTACTAACCTCCGACTCACAGTGACACAGCGTCCCTTCCATCGGCTGCGTCTACCTGCACTGCACGCTGTGATCACGTGAACAACCTGCAGGGTCTGACAGCAACAAAACATTCGGTCTTCACGTTATCGTCAGGGATGTGCAATTCCAGGAGAGTTTATTTTCTTTGCTGTACTTCTATAGGCGTCTGCCCCCTGTGAGGATAATCAGTCTTCATCCGCTTCTTTCATCTCGCCATCTGTTGCGAAGCGCTTGCCACCGAGAAACTTCTGTAGGTCGGGTAGCAAGGGAAAATCGTTTGGCGATGTGTGGACTGTATGGTGACTGGACAACCTGTTCTCATTCCAAAAGTCTGCTCAGGTTTTGGATGTGAAGGTCAAAATGCAGTCTGGCATTGTCATGCAGCAACAAAACTCCAGGAGGCCGCGTCGCTTCTTTTGTATTGCATGTCGAAGTTTAGTCAGGGTAGAGAAGTAAGAAGCTACGTTTATAGTGGTCCCTTTCTGTATAAGCACGACTAACCAGATTCCACGGTTTATTTTTTTAACCATTTCATGTTTATCCCAAAACACGGGTGCCATTACAATGCGTGTTGACATTCTCTGCTTGGCATTCAGTTTGACTGGTGACGTCAAGCGCTGCCATTCCATTGAAGTTGAGATGCTGGGGTCATGTGAGAAACCAATATCACTTCTCTTGTGACAATATTGTCTACAAGATGATCACCTTGCTTGATCTTCCAGAAATGAAGAGCACAGATCCTTCTTATCATTTTGTGTTACTTAGCAAGCAGCCTAGAAGCGCAACGTGCCCACAATTTGCCATATTGCAACTTTACAGAGACATTTTTGTGCAAAGTTGTTCTACTCATTCTCGGTGATTCCATTGCTAAAATTGAAGTAACAACTCACCGGTTTTCACGAATCTTTTCGTCTACGTTTTTTTTTATTTATTTATTTTTTAAACATCCTGTGTGACCAAACTGCTGAGGTCATCGCGTCCCTAAGCTTATACACTACTTCATCTAACTAACTTACGCAAAGGACAGCACACACACACACACACACACACACACACACACACACACACACACACACACACACGTCCGGGGAAGGACTGGAACCTCCGACGGGAGGAAACGCGCAATACATGGTAAGGCACCTGAAACCACGCGGCTACCCAGCGTGACTTCTACGGTTTTGACCAAATTTTCTGCGATCACTGATGGTCGTGCTTATCGTGGTTCTTCATGGACATTTTCCCCCACATACTTCAAATGGTTCAAATGGCTCTAAGCACTATGGGACTTAACATCTGAGGTCATCAGTCTCCTAGACTTAGAACTACTTAAACGTAACTAACCTAAGGACACCACACACATCCATGCCCGAGGCAGGATTCGAGCCTGAGACCGTAGGAGAAGCGCGGTTCCGGACTGAAGCGCCTAGAACCCCTCGGTCACAACGGCCGACTCCGCCCATCCTTAAAAACTCTGTCACTCACTGAAAATGGGGCCGTACACCACACTTACCTGTTGATGAATATTCACTGCTGCAAAGTTTCTGGCTGTCAAAAGCACGAACCACTGACCGTATTCCACAGTCGGCGGGTTGACACTGTAAACAGCACACTGCAACAACACCAATACAAATGGCGTCGTTTGACGAGCGAGCCATGCTGAGAGTCGGTGCGCCTGCGCGTTTCAACGTCACATTATACTCGATTAGCTGTGGCGATTCGGATCTTACATTCGGAATAACCCTCGTATTATCAAAGGGGCACTAAATACAGTTGGGAATAAATACACTCCTGGAAATGGAAAAAAGAACACATTGACACCGGTGTGTCAGACCCACCATACTTGCTCCGGACACTGCGAGAGGGCTGTACAAGCAATGATCACACGCACGGCACAGCGGACACACCAGGAACCGCGGTGTTGGCCGTCGAATGGCGCTAGCTGCGCAGCATTTGTGCACCGCCGCCGTCAGTGTCAGCCAGTTTGCCGTGGCATACGGAGCTCCATCGCAGTCTTTAACACTGGTAGCATGCCGCGACAGCGTGGACGTGAACCGTATGTGCAGTTGACGGACTTTGAGCGAGGGCGTATAGTGGGCATGCGGGAGGCCGGGTGGACGTACCGCCGAATTGCTCAACACGTGGGGCGTGAGGTCTCCACAGTACATCGATGTTGTCGCCAGTGGTCGGCAGAAGGTGCACGTGCCCGTCGACCTGGGACCGGACCGCAGCGACGCACGGATACACGCCGAGACCGTAGGATCCTACGCAGTGCCGTAGGGGACCGCACCGCCACTTCCCAGCAAATTAGGGACACTGTTGCTCCTGGGGTATCGGCGAGGACCATTCTCAACCGTCTCCATGAAGCTGGGCTACGGTCCCGCACACCGTTAGGCTGTCTTCCGCTCACGCCCCAACATCGTGCAGCCCGCCTCCAGTGGTGTCGCGACAGGCGTGAACGGAGGGACGAATGGAGACGTGTCGTCTTCAGCGATGAGAGTCGCTTCTGCCTTGGTGCCAATGATGGTCGTATGCGTGTTTGGCGCCGTGCAGGTGAGCGCCACAATCAGGACTGCATACGACCGAGGCACACAGGGCCAATACCCGGCATCATGGTGTGGGGAGCGATCTCCTACACTGGCCGTACACCACTGGTGATCGTCGAGAGGACAGCAAGATCTCCGGATCTGTCCCCCATTGAGCATGTTTGGGAATGGATGAAGCGTCGTCTCACGCAGACTGCACGTCCAGCACGAACGCTGGTCCAACTGAGGCACCAGGTGGAAATGGCATGGCAAGCCGTTCCACAGGACTACATCCAGCATCTCTACGATCGTCTCCATGGGAGAATAGCAGCCTGCATTGCTGCGAAAGGTGGATATACACTGTACTAGTGCCGACATTGTGCATGCTCTGTTGCCTGTGTCTATGTGCCTGTGGTTCTGTCAGGGTGATCATGTGATGTATCTGACCCCAGGAATGTGTCAATAAAGTTTCCCCTTCCTGGGACATGAATTCACGGTGTTCTTATTTCAATTTCCAGGAGTGTATATTCACTTACATTCTCAGAATTTCGATCATCAGTGCATCAGTAAAAACGTGAAATATGAGGTCTCCGAAAATGTGTTTACCTTACACCGTGACGCATGCACACGTATGAGGCAAAACATCATGTCGACCTGTATATTAGCATGTTGATTCACCCTTGCAACGCAATACGGCGGAGGTTCTGCGATGAAGCCCTTGGTAAGTTTCGGAAAGCACGTGGCACCAGATGCCTATGCACAGGCCACGGATTCCCCGTAAATTGTAGATCGGTGGACTGTGGGAGCGGAGTTGACGCTCAATAGCTGCCAGATGTGCTACGTAGTACTCATATCAGGAGAATTTACTAAGACAACAACGTGGATGCTCATTATTGCTCCTCAGACCACAGTTGCACTATTCTGGCATCGTGACACGGACAGCCACCTTGCTGGAGATTGCCGTTGCCTTCAGGAAAGACATTGAATTTTAAGAAATGCAGGGAGTCCACAATATCGCTCACGTATTGCAGAGCTGTGGTGGTGGCATCGGTTACTAATACAGATCCCATAAAAGTCCTAGTGAATGTTCCATATACAATAATAGTGATCCCAACTACATACGTTGGTGGGCGGTTTATGTTGGGACTAGCCCTTCGCCCAGTTGACGGCGAATCCGTACATGACCATCGACCTGATGTGACAAGAAACGTGTTTTTACGATAAGGAGACTACCGAAATCATACTATCCGCTCCGGATGCGTACGATGTAGGTTGGATCGCTTATCTTAAGTGCGTGAAATTCACCGATGTCCAAAACATACGGACGAAAGTAGATTGAGAATGATGTGTCACTGCTAAGTATCATGTCTCTATGATACTTGAATAATACATAATATCAATGGCTACAGTACAGTACAGTACAGTATGTAACTCAAAATAGATACGCAGTGACACGAAGTAACACTTTAATTCAGAGGCGACAGTTGCATTATAGTCACTGCGTTTTATGTCTGCCCCCTAGACAGTAAAAAAGGAGTAACACGGTTCTTAATAGCGTATGTGATCACAACCGACAGCAGAGCCTCTCTGCTAGATCCTTCTGGTGGTAGAGTGTACCCTTCCTCTACCACTGCGGTTGACAAAGCGCTGGATGGGAGTTTATGCATGTGGACGTGGTGCGGTACGTTTCCGCAACTTGTCCCATCCGTGCTAGACTCGATTTAAGTTAGGGGAACGGAGAGACCAGTCCATTCAACGAGTATGCTCTCTTTCCAAGAGCTCCTCCGCCATGTGCTATTCAGTGCGTTCGCGGGCTGTCATCCGTAAAAATGAAGTCAGGGCCGAGTGGGCTCCTAAAAGGACACACAGGGGAAAGGAAAACAAGCACAGTAACTTTGATCGGTTGAGTGTACCATGCTCATAGTTTCGTCTCCCCACAGCGTAACGCATGGACCACCAAAACGACCATGTTCTACGATGATCATGGGTGCATTACGTGCTCCCTGTGGTTTCATCGCCAGACACCACACTTGGTAGGTGGTAGCCTTTAAATCGGCCGCGGTCCGTTAGTATACGTCGGACCCGCGTGTCGCCACTATGAGTGATTGCAGACCGAGCGCCGCCACAGGGCAGGTCTAGAGAGACTTCCTAGCACTCGCCGCAGTTGTACAACCGACTTTGCTAGCGATGGTTCACTGACAAAATACGCTCTCAGTTGCCAAGACGGTAGTTTCACATAGCCTTCAGCTACGTCATTTGCTACGACCTAGCAAGGCGCCATTATCAGTTACCATTGATATTGTGAATCATGTACCGGCAAGACCGACGTTCTTCATTAACGGATTAGAGTTAAGTATTCCACCAGCTACGTCCGTTTTTCTAAATTCTAGTTTCCTTGTGCTGTTCCAGACCTCACGCCAGCCTGCGTGAGCTAAAACGCGTGCCTTTCGGCCTCCTCTAGTAACACGGTGTTGGCTCTCCTGCCAACCAAAACACTCCCCACTCTCGCTTTATGAGAGTACATACGGAATCACTACTCAGACTGAATCTGCTCTCATCCGAGAAGTGCAGTGAACCGTGACCTCCTACGATTCTCTCCACAGTGTAGTTTCTCTGTCGAAGTTACGCGCTTTGCGGCGTCGTGGTTGGCTAGCGCACTCTATTTAGGACGGCGGCGGCTCGCGAGGTGAGACTCGGTCGGGGGCAGTGACAGAGGGAAGACAGCGCACGGAGCATCGCGACTGGTCAGTCGGCACTTGGTGTACTGCGAGGACGCACAGTGTTGTCATTACAGCGCCTGGGTCTGGGGGCGAGCGGAACTGGAGTGCGGAATCAGTCAGCGGTCAACATAGGCTCTACTTAAAATCTACATCTACATCTACATCTACATCTACATTGATACTCCGCAAACCACCGAACGGTGTGTGGCGGAGGGCACTTTACGTGCCACTGTCACTACCTCCCTTTCCTGTTCCACTCGCGTATGGTTCGCGGGAAGAACGACTGTCTGAAGGCCTCCGTGCGCGCTCTAATCTCTCTAATTTTACATTCGTGATCTCCTCGGGAGGTATAAGTAGGGGGAAGCAATATATTCGATACCTCATCCAGAAACGCACCCTCTCGAAACCTGGCGAGCAAGCTACACCGCGATGCAGAGCGCCTCTCTTGCAGAGTCTGCCACTTGAGTTTATTAAGCATCTCCGTAACGCTATCACGGTTACCAAATAACCCTGTGACGAAACGCGCCGCTCTTCTTTGGATCTTCTCTATCTCCTCCGTCAGACCGATCTGGTACGGATCCCACACTGATGAGCAATACTCAAGTATAGGTCGAACGAGTGTTTTGTAAGCCACCTCCTTTGTTGATGGACTACATTTTCTAAGCACTCTCCCAATGAATCTCAACCTGGTACCCGCCTTACCAACAATTAATTTTATATGATCATTCCACTTCAAATCGTTCCGCACGCACACTCCCAGATATTTTACAGAAGTAACTGCTACCAGTGTTTGTTCCGCTATCATATAATCATACAATAAAGGATCCTTCATTCTATGTATTCGCAATACATTACATTTGTCTATGTTAAGGGTCAGTTGCCACTCCCTGCACCAAGTGCCTATGCGCTGCAGATCTTCCTGCATTTCGCTACAATTTTCTAATGCTGCAACTTCTCTGTATACTACAGCATCATCCGCGAAAAGCCGCATGGAACTTCCGACACTATCTACTAGGTCATTTATATATATTGTGAAAAGCAATGGTCCCATAACACTCCCCTGTGGCACGCCAGAGGTTACTTTAACGTCTGTAGACGTCTCTCCATTGATAACAACATGCTGTGTTCTGTTTGCTAAAAACTCTTCAATCCAGCCACACAGCTGGTCTGATATTCCGTAGGCTCTTACTTTGTTTATCAGGCGACAGTGCGGAACTGTATCGAACGCCTTCCGGGAGTCAAGAAAAATAGCATCTACCTGGGAGCCTGTATCTAATATTTTCTGGGTCTCATGAACAAATAATGCGAGTTGGGTCTCACACGATCGCTGTTTCCGGAATCCATGTTGATTCCTACATAGTAGATTCTGGGTTTCCAAAAACGACATGATACTCGAGCAAAAAACATGTTCTAAGATTCTACAACAGATCGACGTCAGAGATATAGGTCTATAGTTTTGCGCATCTGCTCGACGACCCTTCTTCTATCTCGAATACTGAGGCGAGCGTTGGTTGTTTACTCTGGCTTGGATGTTAAAATAAATGTTCAAATGTTCGTGAAATCTTATGGGACTTAACTGCTAAGGTCATCAGTCCCTAAGCTTACACACTACTTAACCTAAATTATTCTAAGGTCAAACACACACACACCCATGCCCGACGGAGGACTCGAACCTCCGCCGGGACCAGCCGTTCAGTCCCTGACTGCAGCGCCTTAGACCGCTCGGCTAATCCCGCGCGGCTGCATGTTAACAGCGAGCTCCTAGACTGACTTCAAATGGTGAGCCATTCGGTGGTGGAACTTTGGGTTGTCATTGCTCCGTGTAGCAACTTTTATTTCCGCTAGTCACTCCTTAAAATAGGTTGGACGTGCGTGTGGGACACTTGGTATTGCAAGTCCACATCTTTGCTCGGTAAAGGTCTGAATTTATTTTCGTTATTCGCAATAGTTACTGTGCTGCACGAAATTGATTACATAGCTGCGAGAAATTTTTAAGAATTTGCAGAGATAAAATCACATTACGTAGACTTTCATTTAAAGCCATACATTATTGTGTATCTCTTGTCATTTTTGAGGTATTGGTTGTTATATCCGCGGACAGGTCGCTCGCGGCGCGTCCGAACCTTTCCTGCGCTTCGGGAATCAAGTGGTCGTAAGAATTATCGTACCTCATGAACAGTTCAAGTTTTCCAAACCACGATTCTTGGAAATGACAGCACGCAGAAAAGACTACTTTATCGTATGATTAATACTTGATACATTTTTGTAAACGTGTGAGCAGAGCGAAAACAAATTCCCTATAAATTACACAATGAGGTTTTGTCCGAATTTTAATAGCCAAATAAAGAGAGAGAAACAGGCAAACGGGGTATCAAAACGACCAGCGTGAGGTCTAGTTTTGTATGAAAATATTTAACTACTTGAAAGTAATCAGGGTAATTAAGGAAAACTTAATTAATGAGTTGAAGGAAAATTGAAATATTCCCGGAAACCTGCTGCCAAGCTATGTACATGAAGTGCCGCAAACTTCATCTGTTTCCGAATAAAACTTGAAAATAAAAAATTAAAGGAATCTGTGAAATATTTTATGAAATGTTTAGTGTAAAAGAAATAAATAGATCAGGGAAACTTTCTACGTGCCTTTGAATGATGCTCGAAAACATGAACAGAAAAGGAGGTGTACCAAACTTTTCCCTAATATTTTTTATTTCATATATTTACACAAATCGCTCACGTAGGACACGGCCTTAGGTGACACATGTGGATAAGAAAGGAAAGAAATTCAGCCTGTTTGAGAAATTCGGAATACCAATCTAGCGGGTTAAGTTTGATAGCATACTTAAAATACAAACTGGTGACGTTTTCTTCAGTGCTTTTGCAGATATTTTTTTAAAGTTGTCGTTCGTCGCGTAATCATTGATACGATGTCTCTCCATGCCATTTGTAGCATCTATGGAATGCTACTGAATGGCTAATATGAAGGGCTTATTTCAATAGTGGTACAAGTCCATTTTTGTTCATTCTGAGGTACAGAGTCCTAAAGTTAAAAGAGCCCTGAAAAATCTGCAGTTCTGTATCTCAGAATGAACAAAAATGGACTTGTATCACTATTGAAGTAAGTCCTTCACGTGTTAGCTCAGTTCTAGATATGTCAAACTATTGTAGGCTGCCGCCGGCTACCATAGACAAAAGTAGGCTACTGTAGGGTTCCTAGCAGTTTTTGTCAATTAGGGTCATACCCGCATCACCCAGTCGTTGGAACTGTTACATATATATCGGGCATTACCTCATAACGATCGCTTTCTTTGCAGTGTCTTACAAGATTCCCCCAAAACACCGGAAGCGGTGAACGGTCTAGGAACTCAGTGAGGAGATACAAAGGGCGGCGTAACCTTTGGGACAGTTTTGTTCTACATAGTTATCCTCTTGTCTCTTACTTAAGACTAAACACCATTTAGAGCATAACGGAAATTATCAGTGTTTAATTCAGATTCATTTGTAACGAGAAATAAATGGATGTAATAGTAAAAGAAACAGATTTATCATATTTACCCAGAAAACTAAGCAGATTCAGAAGGATGCAGATTGCAGTAGTTTCTCAGATATGAAGTAGCTTGCAGAGGATAAAGTAGCATGGAGAGCTGCATCAAAACAGTCTCTGGACTGGAGACCACAACAACAAACAACCCAGAAACATAATTTCCTCAACAAAAACGTAAAATAAAAAACTGTAAAACAAAACTATATCAACCATTGCTTCAGTACTTCATCCAACTTATATAAAACATTCTTCTGTTATTCATGTACAACGTTCGCATTTATCAATAATAAGATGAAATTTGTGCCTTTGATCATGATGAAGAACTTTACGTTGAGTACAAAATAACAACAGCATGTAAACTAGAACTGCATCATCTTAGTTACATAAAAGTGCAAAAGCCAAACAGTCAACTAATTTCAATTGCTTATGTAATCCGATCTCTATCCAGCAAGGATACAAAATACGTACTGGGCTAACACTGAATGTAATGCGATTCCAAACTCAAGAGCCAAAGAAACTGGTACGCCTGCCTAATATCGTGTAGCGTCCCAGTGAGCAGGCAGAAGTGCCACAACGCGACATGGCATGGACTCGACTAATGTCTGAAGTAGTGCTAGGGGTAACTGACACCATGAAATCTGCACGGCTGTCCATTAATCCGTAAGAGTACAAGGGGGTGGAGGTCTCTTCTGAACAACACGTTGCAAGGTGTCCCAGATATGCTCAATAACGTTCATGCGTGAGGAATTTGGTGGACAGCGGAAGTGTTTAACCACAGAAGAGTTTTTCTGGAGCCACTGTATAGCAATTCTGGACGTGTGGAGTGTCGCATTGTCCTGCTGGACTTGCCCAAGTCCGTCAGAATGCACAATGGGCATGGATGGATGCAGGTGATCAGACAGGACGCTTACGTTCGTGTCACCAGTCAGATTAGTATCTAGACGTATCAGGGGTCCCATAAAACTCCAAATGGATGCGCCCCACAGCATTACAAATCCTCCACCAGCTTGAACAGTCCTCTACCGACATGCAGGGTCCATGGATTCCTGAGGTTGTCTCCACACCCGCACACGTCCATCCGCTCGGTAAAATTTGAAACGAGACTCGTCCGAGCAGACAATATCTTACCAGTCATCAATGTCAGTGTTGACGGGTCCAGGCGAGGCGTAAAGCTTTGTGTAGTGCAGTCATCAAGAGTACACGAGTAGGCCTTCGGCTCTGATAGTTCATATCGATGATGATTCATTGAATGGTTCGCACGATGATACTTATTATTGCGAAGCATTGAAATTTGCAGTAATTTGGAGAATGGTTGCACTCCTGTCACGTTGAACGATTCTCTTCAGTGGTAGTTGCTCCCGTTCTTGCAGAATTCGTTTTCGGGCGCAGCGATGTCGGAGATTTGATGTTTTACCAGATTCCTGATATTCACGGTACACTCGTGAAATGGTCGTACGGAAAAATCCCTCTTCATCGCTACCTCGAGGATGTTGCGTCCCATCGCTCGGGCGCCATCTATGACACCATGTTCAAACTCATATCTTGATAACCTGCCATTGTAGCAGCAGTGACCGATCCAAAACCTGCGGCAGACACTTATTGTCTAATACAGGCGTTGCCGACCGTAGATCCACATTCGGCCTCTTAACATATGACTGCATTTGCATACATATGCCTATACCAGTTTCTTTGGCGCTTCGGTGTAATTATGTTCAAATCAAGCAACCAAAGAAACAAACAAAGGAAGAGGAGTGGTCGGCTCTCTTACATATTCATGTTTCTTTCCCTACCATTTCTGCCAATACTACCAGTAATTCTACCGTTTGCAACGTCATTTACGTAGTGTACCAAAACCACCGAACCATGGTTTTGGTAGAGCGCAACTGTACTCACACATGTTTGCAAACTAGTGGTGGACGGAGAGGCAGCTGATGTGAACGATACTTAACGCCTTACGAAAGGAATGCTCTGGAGATAGTGCGGTAACGTGGATAAGCGGAGAAGGTTACGTGTTGCTGCCATGTTCTAAAGCAAGACGAAGAGTTCAAATCCGAATAGCTTTATTTGTTTTTATATTTTGACCTTGAGTGCATTTGAAGTACATTTTACGCAGTATTAACTTAGATTGCTTACAAAACACTCATTCTACCTATACTTGAGTATTGCTCATGAGAGTGGGATCCGTACCAGGTCGGGTTACGGAGGAGATAGAGAAGATCCAAAGAAGAGCGGCGCGTTTCGTCACAGGGTTATTTGGTAAGCGTGACAGCGTTACGGAGATGTTTAGCAAACTCAAGTGGCAGACTCTGAAAGAGAGGCGCTCTGCATCGCGGTGTAGCTTGCTGCCCAGGTTTCGAGAGGGTGCGTTTCTGGATGAGGTATCGAATAGATTGCTTCCCCCTACTTATACCTCCCGAGGAGATCACGAATATAAAATTAGAGAGATTCGAGCGCGCACGGAGGCTTTCCGGCAGTCGTTCTTCCCGCGAACTATACGCGACTGGAACCTGAAAGGGAGGTAATGACAGTGGCACGTAAAGTGCCCTCCGCCACACACCGTTGGGTGGCTTGCGGAGTATAAATGTAGATGTAGATCATGAGATATTGGCTCCCCAACGCGTTGCAGTGGATTATGTTCCCAATATCAATGGCTGTGTGGTATCAATGTTCGATACCACACTTGTTAGAACTGCAGTTATCGACTGCGGTCCGTATTAGTATCGTTGTACCCGCGAGTCGCCGCTAGCGCCGCTCCGCGGCTTGTATCAGGTTTCTAGCGAGCTCTCGTGCACTCTAGCTCGACAATGTTGTATGGCTCCACCTCGTGGGGAACTACGTGCGTCTCCAACTACAACAAACTCCAAGCGCTGCAAAACATTTGCTATCGATGGATCACAGGAGCTCCATGGTGAACAAGAAACGTCGACATCCGCACCGCAATCCACGAGACCACTATACAAGAGGAGGTCCATGACAAGGCTCTACGAGTTTTTGACAAGATCAATGCCCTTAGGGATGAAGTTCGACAATTAGAATCGGTAGGAACGGTAAACCCTGCAAGATGGCACAAGTATCGAGTACCGAAGTCAATAACGTTTCACCCCCCATAGGCAATATAACACGAGGAAGCAGTCACACATAACAGCCTTGACACATTTCACCCTCCACAGCAGATAGACATCACCAAAGACAGCAGGCTAAAGGACCCATTGCGTGCCCAAGCCGACCTGAATGTGTAATAAATAAAGTGTTTTCCTTTTATCCTTACATCCCATCCTAGAAGAATAAGTCATCAAGAATGATCTCTTCAGTCCACACCACACACTATAAACAAAAAAATAAATAAACAAAAAAACTCTTGCTCGAGCCGTCAAGTAGTAAAGTAGCATATCCTTCAGCTGATAGGAAGCAACCTCTAACAATGCGCTTAGTAACGTATGCCCTAAGTGAGGCCTCAATAGCTATCTGTTTATAATTATAGGTATATTTCAAAACGTTTCGTATTTTATGCCCTACAATCTCCCAAATTTTTGAAACGTCATTCTGTTACTCCATGTATAGTGAATACTAATGGTATTATAACATGCTTTTGGGGTACGACCGAAGTTACTTCTATGTAGGTCCTTTTCTCTCTCCCACCAATAAAAACCATATAATTTTCAAATTTCTTACATAATTAATCTATACTATCATAGTGATCGACATATATAACACATAATTGGCAAACAGTAAACAGTTGTTTTCACGAAGTGTTTTCACTTTGGAATCACTAGGACATGCAGTTTTCAACTATCCGTCACTTCATGTGATATATCTGAAAGCAAAACGCACACTTAGAGACATCCATGAGCTCATTACGGCTAAATGAAATTTTAGTACTAAATAACAAGCAGAAAAGGGCCAAAATTTAATAAAGTTTTTTCGACACTACATACTGCACGAGTGGTTTTATTTAGAAACCAGTCATAGAAGCATTGGTACGAACAAAATTTACGTTACAATATCTTTAGACACACCCACTTTCACTTTAAACCCTCTCCTCAATATGGCCACTACAAAAAAATAAATAAATGAAACAAATGTCACAGTCTCCTACAACCACGTAGCACCGTCTCTGTGTTGGCTGTTGCTTTAAATACCGACTTCTACAACGTACTACATTCGTAGAGGTATCTCAGTGTACCACCATGTCTCTGTCTTGCAACAGCATCGGTGATTTCATTCAAAAAGGGCTGGCACGTCAAAAAATAAATAAAATAAAAAATACAGTGAAACATAAAAAAATGGAACTGTGGCTAGATGCATAAACCACTGGCACTCCACGCGTTAAGAATGGCATTATGTTCTACTAATAGTTTCCTACGTACTCGGACATCTGAAAGTATAAGCTTATCAGGAAGTTTTTATTTCAATACCACCAAATTCAGGAAGCTGCACCAACGTATGACGGCATTCAGTCAGTAATACAACACATTTTTCTCCGTAAGCAGGTTGATTTTATTCACGATTCTAAATCACCATGTTATTTCCCACTCTTCTGACTAAAAAACCCAACAGTTAAGTACAATATATATTATTTTAGTCGTTGCAGATCCAGACCATGCAGCCAGCGCCTTATCGACGGCGTTGACAAACCTGCTGTGATTTACATGTTTCTATTTAGCATCGGCCACCAGTCAACATTAGCGACGACTCGTTCGTCGTCATCATAACAGGTTGTATGTTGCAACATTTGTTACGATTATCTTAAAAACAGCTACCTTTGGTCGTTAAGATTCATAATATTAGAATTTATCTTCTATCTCTTTCTTAGGTTTTGCAGAAGAGTGCATTTTTCGTGACAATCTTATTTACCCACCCTGTAGTAAGGAATTGATGCTACTTTACGATCAGTGTAAGTGAACCAGAGCTCGTAGAGACACCTCTTCTGGAGACGGCAACTCCGGCCTGCAGACACCGGCCCCTCGAGAAAGAAGGCGCACCCAGCCACGCTCGTCTCTGCTGCTGCAGCCTCCCAAGGCATTAGGCCGGTCACAGGCCTCGCCGCTGTTTTGCTGCGGCGCCCCCAGCCGTAACGAGCCGGCAGCGCAAAACACTCGTAAATATTCATACCGCCGCCCACTGCGGCTTCCGCCGCGCGCTAATCCTCGAGATGGCCCCAAATGCCTTCAAGGATGTAGGTGGACGGCGTTGCTCGTGAGGGCGGAGTCGCTGCGCAGAAACGGTTTTCCTTCTGCGACCCACTTTTCATGTGTTTTTACCTCATAAATACGCTGAACGTCCTTGAATCTTCACTCCACAGTGCCGCAAATCTTATTCTTCCTCTGAATCTTTTGCAGTGGCACGTCTGCATATAATCTCCTCGGTTTTCAGGCCGCAATATTACCAATAGACCCCCTGCGTTTCAACGGTTGTTTTCGGCTTCGTCATCAGCAGTAAAAACTATGGACTTTCGGGGCTGGTCGGAGAATGTCGCTCGTTTATTCGATAAATATTATCATTGGTGCTGGTTCTGACTTCTCAACTTCAATGCACATTAACACGCAAAGTGACTGTGTTGAGAGAAGGCGATTTGAACAAGTTGAACCTTCAGAATTGCCACGCCTCACGAAAGTATTTCTGTCACGTAGTTTTCAGGTACAGGTACGAGGTGTAGAAGTATGAAGCCGAAATTTGGTTACAGTAGTTACAAGTCTGTTGTTGGAAACTGGTAAAAAATATTTTGTGCAAAATAATCTCCACTGCTGTTCATACCTTTCTCCCATCTCTGCGGCAGCCTATGACTGCCACGCCAAAAAACAGTTCTTCTTTTGAAGCGAGTCAATCGGCGAGCGATTCTCGTACATTTTCATAACAGCTGAAGCGTTGTTTATTGAAAGCGTGTCCCAGTGATGCAAATAGAAGATAATCGGTCAGAGCCTATTGTGTCTCTCTGTTTAGAGGCACAAAACGCGTGGGTGTTTCAGCTCGTTACTAAATGCAAATAAGTAGGAGGCCGAGTTGATAGGAACTGAAGGAGTCCAGGTTACAATAATATGCGGTGCGGCACACTGTTAGAGAGAAGGATTATTATTCAAGAAACAAGTAGTACAATGAAAATTACTTATCTTCAGTAGTTTGTAGGACTGCAGCTACGGCTATAACTAACACAACATATTCTCAGGGACTAAGCCTGACGGGCCCTCCTCAGAGAATCAACGCAAACAGAACTGGCTGAGGGCCGATTATGAAAGTGCGTCTACCTAGGTTGAAATCTAGCTAAGAAGTGAACGAGGCACACTCCAGTTCCGTCGAGCTGCACAGCCCGCTAGAGTGCGCTGTGCTCGGCAGACGACGGGCTGCCAACCTTGCGTTGGCGCGGCGTTGTAGTAGTATCTGTGGCAATGATACTACAGAGCCAAGTCTGGATAATACGCCGCATACCCTAGTATTTCCCTGACCCGTTTTGCTGTGTGTGATGGGGTGTCGTCATGGAGCAATATGATTTCCTGTTGCCTGTTTCGGTATTCCGGCGGAATGGCCCAGCGGTTCTAGGCGCTACAGTGTGGAACTGCGCGACCGCTACGGTCGCAGGTTCGAATCCTCCCTTGGGCATGGATGTGTGTGATGTCCTTAAGTCAGTTAGGTTTAACTAGTTCTAAGTTCTAGGGGCCATTTTTTTGAACTTCAGAAGTGGTTTTTTCGATCTGTTTTCTGTCATTCATTCAGGTCATGTGGGACCAATTTTCCCATTTTCTGCACCTTTCCCATCCTTTCAACCGAAGAGAAACTGCTTTGTACGTCACATTCAATGGTTCTGCGAGTTCCTGTTGTGTTTGAGTATCATTTTCATCCAAAACGGTCTGCAATTCTTTGTTTGAACTTTTTCGGTGGTTTCCCGCGCTCGTCGTTTCTCACGTCAAAAATGACCACTTTTAAATTTTTTGAACCACCACACTGTGTTTTCCCAAGAGGATGTTCACAGAAAGCTTCGACAGTCATTCTATGTGGTTCTGCAGCAGTTTTCTTCAAATTATAACAGAAAACCAATGCTGTCCGCTAATAGTAGTTCCTAAGCACAAAACTCGACATGTTTACGGGTTTGAAACAGATACCAATGTAGGGAACTTGGGTTACTGTATGTTTACAATCTTGGTCAGCCGTTACAGGGAGCAGATGGCGCTGCAGACGCGGTCTCACGACTCTACACTGACAGCTAGCACCATCTATAGGGAAATTTCGGTTTCATTATTCTACACCTGGTATGATGCAGATTATTCCTCAAGTCTAGAATGTTACGTCTGATCAGCACCTGCTGGCTAAACACTAGTATTTAAAATGACTGGCTTACAGCAAAAACTTTGTTAATGTTTCAAAAAGGGCATCAGTATGTTCAACACTGGCTAAAAATAAATTAATTAATATATTAAGGGATATTACAGAAGAGCTACTTTTAGATACACAAAGCACTTCACTTCATAAGAAGACGGTCATGAAGCTATAATATGTTTACATGCGGCAAATAATACGAAAGGAAGAGAATTTAACTTACCAATCTTATTGGCTTTCTGTGCATAGGCCTCTCTCTCTCTCCCTCTCTCTCTCTCTCTCTCTCTCTCTCTCTCTCAACTCAAGCACGCGCGCGCGCGCGCGCGCGCGCGCGCGCGTGCTTGTGTGTGTGTGTGTGTGTGTGTGTGTGTGTGTGTGTGTGTGTGTGTGTGCTTCGGACGTAGGGGTACCCACCATCGATGTTGTCAGAGCCCATGCGAAGGTTAAATTTTGAAGAAGCATCTCAGTGTCTGGGTAGAAAGAGGCTGTAGGGAACTGTGGTAAAACGTGGATACCGAAATCATTTTATAAACTGCATCAAGAGCCTGTGCAACGGAACTTTTATATTTTTGACTTCCCAATTACAGCTGGGAAAAAAATTTGACATACCAAGGCATGAGAAAAGGAAGGAGTTCATTGCCTACTCTTTTTAATACTTATATAGACAATACCTTCCAAAAACAGAAACAAAAGACGTCATAAGGGATTCACGTAAACAAGAATAAATAAATTAATAGACTATTACATACTGACGACATTGTATTAAAGAGGAACTACAAAAGTTAATTCATATTCAAAGCTTAAATGGAAAGAGTTGTAATGGCATTTCTTGGTAAATACCCAGTACGAAACAAAATTGTAATTAAGGATTAGGCTTTCTAACAAGTTCAACACTTTAACCATCTTTAACAAGAAGAAGGATTTAGTATATATAAGAAATTAAGGCAGAACATTAAAAATTGCACCAAGGAATTCACAAAGAAATTCTGTAAGGTGACAGCTACACCTGTTCTGCTGCATGGGAGCGAAACCTATGTTATAAAGCGAAAAGATTGTAGCCAATTAGGGAGGGGAAGTGAAATTATTAGGAGCAGCAAAAGGTGCACAGTTTAACAGGATGCCTACTGAAAACATTAGAGAAGAACTGAATATTTCTGGAGTAAATGAGAAAATGGAACATAAAATAAACAGAAGTCACGTCCTTAATGAATGGAAGAAGGAAGGATTCCAGAAGGATTCCCAAGTGAAAAAGGGACATGGCATGTCTAGTAAAAGGACGAAACAGAGCCGAGAGCTGATTGATAGGCGTAATCTGTGAAAGGTAGAAGAAGAAGACCTAGGATCGCAGCTACTTGCTCTAGGTTGGATAATACGTAACATACTGACGTTGGTAGCCGTTTTATCTAGATTTCGGAGCTTTTCCTCCTCAATATCGTGTAAGCTATCCAGACGCGACTCACGAGCCGACCACACAACTTCACTTCCACCATAACCTCGTTTCCCACCCTACACACTTCACAGAAGTTCTCCTGCATAAGTTGCGGAAGTAGCACTCCTGGATGAAGTGATATCGCGGAGGAATGGTTAAGCCACAGATTAAAGGTTTGTTTCCAGAATTAATTTTCACTCTGCATTGGGGACTTAATACGATGGCTTAATCGAAAGTGTGGCAGAGGTCATTGTAAAATATTTAGGCAACATGCTTGAGTAAAACTGAAAACTGTAATTTATGGAAAAGTCTGTAGAAAGACTTTAATAAGTGGAGATTACCAGTTAGTTGATGAGTACATCTAGAATCGAATAACGAACGAATATATTCATATAGACATGCTATTATCGACTAAGAATTATGGGTAAGAACTGTGACATGCATAACAAACTCCATATTTTAATCTGCTTGTGTTTAAGCTAGAATTAACTTCTTCATATGTTTAACGGGCTGAGAAAGGTAATCATGCTCTTTGATATAATTAATAAAGCAGAAAAGAAGACGTGTGAAGACCGATATCATTATTAAAATTACTAATATATTCGAAACTAATTCGTCGAAATAAATTTCTAAGGTACTGCTAATTAAGGAAAAATTACCGATAAACTTTTCTTCTGGTGATACTATAGTCGCGCCATGACGTCATACAGGAAAACCACAAATACTAACTAAATAAACAGTCATCATAATGATTGGTGAAGCACAAGACACATGAAAAATTGTCGAGCAGAGTGTGCCTAAGCATTAAGCTACAATTACAGTTTCAAGAATTTGGTATATGTGATATAACTCTCAACATAGTTTCACGTATGTAACCTGTCTGGATTTCTTGACAACAGCTCTGAAACTTGCAGCTTTTAAGAGGTTTTCTTTCTTTTTAATATTGCTTTACAATAGTACGCCATTTACTTTCGAATAACTGCTATGAGTTTTACCCAGCCAGTGGACATGCAAGTAAATGACGAAAAACTAGTTTTACTTTGTTCAACGTGTACTGGAGGAACGTGTTGAAAGATTTATTTTTTACACTTAGAGATGTTTCAGAGGCACCGGATTAGTAGAAGTTTTACTTATCGCAGGGATAAAATCTTTGCTTAACTTTCGTGAACGAGACTGATTTGGAACACGCATCGAATTTTAGCGAGCAAACATACCTCCTTTCAGTACTGCATGACAATGGTGTGCAATTAGTGCAAAGGGTTATTTGTGCGTTAGAATACTCGAACCGAGCGAGCTGGAGCAGTGTTTAGTACACTGGCCTCGCATTCGGGATGAAGGTGGTTCAAACCCGGGTCCAGCATCCTGATTTAGTTTTGCGTGATTTCCCTAAATCGCTTCAGGCAAATACCGGTATGGTTCCTTGAAAAGGGTACGACCGACTTCCTTCCCCATCCTTCCCTACTCTTATGGGACCGTTGACCTCTCTATTTGGTTCTCTCCCCCAAATCAGCCAAACAGTACTCGAGATCGAGAGTTGAATTCTGGGTGGACTGGAGAGGATGTAGAGGTGCAGTGGGTGAAAGTAAATGTTTAAAGGCAAAACATGTCTTTGAAAGTGGTAAACGACTGAACTGTCATTTCCGTTTTAATATTGAATAATTACTTGAGCTTTGCGTAAGACCCGCTGCAATTATTGTATGACGATTAAGAAACCAGAAAACATATCACGCAGGCTAAAATGAAAATAAAAAAGTGTCATGTAGATTTATAGTAGAGCTCTGGAACTGGATTATTCCGAAAGTAAAACTCTATCAATTACAATAAATGTGCATTGCAGACACCCAGTACCGAATGAAGATACCAGTTGGACATTTGAGTACACTGTTGCCAAATTCATTTATTTCGATTTTCTATAGAAGACAAGCGCTGCACGAAATTTTGACACAGATATTTTTGTAGTTTTAGCACATAAACACTACACTGTGGCGCCCACGTGCACGAAATCGGTTTTTGTCTTATTGTAGAGAATGAAATTAAAAATATTTTCAAGTAAGGAACCGATAACCGAAAATCTGAAATAAAGTTTCTACAGCACTGACCATTTTCTACGTTTGCGGTAGGCTTCATTGCCTGTAGAGCAAATGTTCACTGTGACGACTGTCATCTTCGTTACATAATGTGGAACAACGAACTATGTTTTGTTTTGATTTCCTGTCAGGCTCCGCTCTCCATCTGATAGAATCAAACGCTCTAAAGATACGCTCAGTTAGCTCAAATACTGTTCATTCTGTTGTTGAGTACGCAAGGCTTACAACGTAACCCCGGAGGAAAAAGTCAAGAGAGGCGATTTCAGGAGAGAGCACCGGCCAAAGGGACTGTCAACCCAGTTCCCATTATTCTCTGCCTGAACGCGTCTGTGAGATATGCTCTGGCTCGACAATTAGAGTGCGTTGGGGTACGGGCGTTCCCCAGAAAGCTCAAATATAATGCACCACTGATACGTTCTGGTACGACGCGAGGTCGAATTAGGTGATTTCCAAGAATTAAAACGAAAATAATGTCTAAGTGTCTCACTTCGTAACTTCTCTTATGGGTAGTGCATGGATTTTCAACAGCCCAGTGGTGACTGTAGATACTTTATTTTTTTCATTTTCATGCTCTACAACGTACCAAATTTTAAAAACGTCGTTCTGATACACTATGTGTAGAGAATAGTAATCGTCGTAACATGCTTTTGGGGTACGATCGAAGTTACTTTTATGTTGTTCCGTTTCTCTCGCCCGCCAACACGAGAAAAGCCACATAGTTTTCAAATTTCTCCCATTATGAATCTTTACTATCATAGTAGTCGACGAATATAACACGAAATTCGCAAAAAGTAAACAATTAATTGAATAAAATGTTCTCGGGTTTCCAACCACATCAGTTGCTTAAAACTACACGAGCTTTCGGCCAAGCACTCCTTGGCCATTGTCAAGTGGTGTGGCCAAGCAGTGCTTGGCCGAAAGCTCGTGTAGTTTTAAGCAACTGACGCGGTTGGAAACCCGAGAACATTTTATTCAATGTTATCGCCGCGAGACTCTGCATTCATACAAACACTTAATTGTTTTCACGAGGTGGTATCACATTGGAATCACTACAGTTTTCAACCACCCATCACTTCATGTGATATATCTGAAAGCAAAACGCACACCTAGAGACATCCATGAGCTCATAACGGCTAAAAGAAATTTTAGTTCTAAATAACAAGCAAAACCGCGCCAAAATTTAATAAAGTTTGTTGGACACTACGTACTGCACGAGTGGTTTTATTGAGAAACCACTGACAGAAGCATTGGTACAAACTCAAATTTATGTTACAATATCTTTAGACACACCCACTTTCACTTTAAACCCTCTCCTCAATATGGCCGCTATAAAAAAAAAAGAAACAAATGTCACAGTCCCCTACAATCACGTAGCGCCGTCTCTGTGCTGGCTGTTGCTTTAAATAGTGACTGCTACAAAGTACTACATTTGTAGAGATACCTCAGTGTACCACCGTTTCTCTCTCTTGCACCACCATCGGTGGTTTCATTCAAAAAGGACTGGCACATCAAAAAATAAATAAAATAAAAAATAAATACAGTGAAACATAAAAAATGGGATAGTGCCTAGAGGCATAAATCATTGGCACTCCACGCGTTAAGAATGACATTACGTTCTACTTGTATTTTCCTACGTACTTGGACATCTGAAAGTATAAGCTTATCAGGAAGTTTTTATTTCAATACCACCAAATTCAGGAAGTTGCGCCACATTCAGTAATACAACTCATTTTCCTCGGTAAGCGGGTTGACTTTATACAGGATGCCAAATCACCATGTTATTTGCCCACTAAAAAAAAAAACCTGTTTTTTTATGTGATCTCCGTTCAATGCAATAGCCCTACGCCGCCATACTGGGAAAGCCTGTATGCCCGCATGGTATCAGTCTACCGGACGATTGTCGAGCCAACATCTTGTTACATCAATAAACTCCCTATTATGCACATAGGCTAATGCTCATCACGAAGAGCATCTTTTATTCAGCCATGCAGAAATTTGGTCTGCAGGGTGGATGAGGAAGAACAGTCAAATGAAGTACTGTGAGCTCCTCTCGGTTTAGCAGGCTTTTGTGTGGCCTTGCGCTGCCATGGAGAATTTAGTTTGCGTTTTTGTGGCGACAAATATGCGGCAGCCATTTCTTCAATTTCCTGTGGGTAGCACAATATATTTTAGAGTTGGTCGTTGCTCCACGAGGGACGAAATCAAACAGAATAACCCCTTCAGTGTTCCAGAAGACCGTTGCCATGACTGAGGGAGTGGCTTTGAACTTCTATTTTTCGGAGGATAACATTGCAGGAGTGTCAGCAGTTTGCGCCTGACGCCCACGCGGGAGATCGGATAGGTTGCGACAGACGCGTCGCCCAACGACTCACCGTGCTTTTGTTCGCTGCCAGGTCTCAGTAGACATTCTACAAGCGCCTGTGAATAGCTGCGATGCTGTAATTTTCCGCCAAAATAAACTAAATGACAGCTCTCTGAGCGAAACGACCTGCGGTGCAGACACCAATTGGAAGACTATGGAACAACATTGCCAACTATAGTGATTTCATGAAACTATAGGAACTGAAGCAGGAATATTCCACGATATCCCACAACAAATCTCGCATTTCTTCGATTAAAAACTAGCCGCGAAAGAAAAATGCATTGCATTACTTATCGAATGCCATTAGTACAGGGTGATCAAAAAGTCAGTATAAATTTGAAAACTGAATAAATCACGGAATAATGTAGATAGAGAGGTACAAATTGACACACATGCTTGGAATGACATGGGGTTTTATCAGAACAATTTTAAAAAAAAGTTCAAAACTGTCCGACAGATGGCGCTTCATCTGATCAGAATAGCAATAATTAGCATAACAAAGTAAGACAATGCAAAGATGATGTTCTTTACAGGAAATGCTCAATATGTCCACCATCATTCCTCAACAACAGCTGTAGTCGAGGAATAATGTTGTGAACAGCACTGTAAATCATGTCCGGAGTTATGGTGAGGCATTAGCGTCGGATGTTGGCTTTCAGCATTCCTAGAGATGTCGGTCGATCACGATACACTTGCGACTTCCGGTAACCTCAAAACCAATAATCGCACGGACTGTGGTCTGGGGACCTGGGAGGCCAAGCATGACGAAAGTGGCGGCTGAGCACATGATCATCACCAAACGACGCGCACAAGAGATCTTTCACGGGTCTAGCAATATGGCGTGGAGCGCCATCCTGCATAAACATCGTACGTTCCAGCAGGTATTTATCAGCCAGGGTGGGGATGATGCGATTCTGTAACATCTCGGCGTACCTCTCACCCGTCACGGTAGCAGTTTTGCTGTCCAGCGCTATCTGTCGGACATTTTGTGAACATTTTTTTGTTCTAGTAAAACCCCATGTCATTCCAAGCATGTGTGTCAATTTTTACCTCTCTATCCACATTATTCTGTGGTTTATTAAGTTTTCAGTTTTATACTGACTTTCTGATCACCCGGTATATTACTCGCGATATCAAAAAGGTGTTAATGGCAGTTCATTCTGAGTGAAGTTAAATGTTAATTGTAAAAGCTTTAACCTGCATGTTGCATGACTTCCTGTTCCCTTCGGGAGGGCTTGTTTCTCGGTCCGAGCTATATGTGAAAGCAAGGGGAGGGCCTGATGGGGGTGAGATTGTTGCGCAGCAGACCTGTGAAAGCTGAACCCGTACGTGGCCCGCGGAACGGTGCACAGTAGGCGGGAGCTAAGTGGGGCGCAGTTGGGCGTCCAGTGGCCACGCGCGGTTTCATTTACAGACGGCGGGCGCCGCCGCCTCCGTAGTAAATCAGGCCTGGAAGCGCTGCGGTTTCCGCCCCAGTTGCCGGCGCCTCTGTTCCTTTATCGTTTTAATCTAAGTTACCAGGACGTAGCCAGCCAACCGGCTCCGGCCCGGCCGGACCGCACCGCTCTGACGCGTGTTGCCGGATAAATTAATTTCGAAATGGAATTCGCGTGATTTCCAGCGGCCCGTGCAACGGACGCGCCGAGGCTGAATACGGGGACGCGAATGAGGCATTAGCCGCCGGCACAAGAAGCGATCTCCGGGCGGCCTGATTAAAGTGGACCCCGGCGCCGGGCAGGGCGGCCCCGCCCCCGCAAACCCGCTACCTGGCGACCCTGCCAGGACAGCACACGTTATTAGATCATGCAGATCTCGCCGGAGCGCAAATCAAATAGCGTCCGCGCCCGCTATGTTTATTGTCTGCATGTATAAATAAATGACGGTAATAGAGTTAGGGGGAAGGAAGCTGCCGTCAGCACGGTCTTGTTGTTGATCCTGTTCTGGGGGAGTGGCGAAAGCAGAGCCAGAGCCACAATCGCCATGGGACGTGAGCACTCGTGTATATGAAGCAGAAATTCTAGTGACTATAGGGCTACTCCTATAGTTGCATATTCGAGTCCCACACTTGGACACACTTTTATGTGTTTCTGAATTAATTTATTATCATTTATATCTGTAAAATATAATGATATGACCTGTAAGTATCAGAAAAAGGCATTATTTCAACTGCCAAGAGCTGCTCATGAATTATACTTTGTTTACAACGAGTCAGGTCACTATCAAACATCTGGGCTGCATGTACTGTGCCTCTAAATGATACAGAGGAAAGTGAATGTGACTGATTTTTCTGTATCTTATACTTTTATTTGTTTTAGAATCTGTTTATTACTCCCTAATTCTCCTTTCAGTAAGAAAATGGCTCTGAGCACTATGGGACTCAACGTCTGAGGTCATTAGTCCCGTAGAACTTAGAACTAGTTAAACCTAACTAACCTAAGGACATCACACACATGCATGCCTGAGGCAGGATTCGAACCTGCGACCGTAGCGCTTTCAGTAAGAGACACATTTTGTATAGCTTGTGAATAACTGAAAACATCATACTTCGATCACCAAGAGCTGACAATAAATAATTCTGAGTTTTCTAATTTCGATTTTCGGATCACATCCAGGTATCTGGTACGTAGAGTGCCTCTGACCGGAAAGATGGAATTCGGTTATAGCAGTAGATGGACATAAACATTTGACACAGTACGACTTCTATATTATTACAGTATTAATACTGCTGCATAGGTTTTTGTATATAACTGTGAGGTTTCTGCAAATTACCTGAAGATAGAAACCAGTTCTAAATAAAAAGTAAATGTCAGCTGTTGACTGTTAAAATTTTAGTAGGTCAGCTATTGACTCGGCAGATATAACACCGTTGTCCCGCAATATCTGAGTAATTATAGGCCACATGTATATGCTTGACGTATTGAAATGAACGTTCCTGAAGTATTACGTTATTGGCAAGTATGAGAAGAAAAATCACAAAGGTCGTTGCTCAGTTCCTAATTTATTCACAAAAGTTATTATGGTTTGTAATAGAACCGTTCTCCTGGTACCAACTGGGTGAGCCAGTTAAGGGGTTAGAGGAAGGCAAAAGATTTTCACCTAACAAGGGAACCTCCCCATCGCACCCCCCTCAGATTTAGTTATAAGTTGGCACAGTGAATAGGCCTTGAAAAACTGAACACAGATCAATTGAGAAAACAGGAAGAAGTTGTGTGGAACTGAGAAAAAATAAGCAAAATATACAAACTGAGTAGTTCATGCGAAGATAGGTAACATCAAGGAGACTGGGACAGCAGGAGCTCTGTGGTCTCGTGGTAACGTGAGCAGCTGCGGAACCAAAGGTCCTTGGTTCAAATCTTCATTCGAGTAATAATTTTAATTTTTTATTTTCAGTTTATGTGACAAACTCTTATGTTTTCATCACATTCTTGGGAGTAATTATCACATCCACAAGAAAACCTAAATCGGGCAAGGCAGAAGAGTCTTTTTACCCATTCGCCAAGTGTACAAGTTAGGTCGGTCGACAACATATTCCTGTCATGTGACGCACATGCCGTCACCAGTGTCGTATAGAATATATCAGTTGTGTTTTCCTGTGGAGGAATCGGTTGACCTATGACCTTGCGATCAAATGTTTTCCGTTCCCATTGGAGAGGCACGTCCTTTCGTCTACTAATCGCACGGTTTTGCGATGCGGTCGCAAAACACAGACACTAAACTTATTACAGTGAACAGAGACGTCAATGAACGAACGGACAGATAATAACTGTGCAAAAATAAAGAAAGTAAAATTTTCACTAGTGGGAAGACTTGAACCAAGGACCTCTGACCTCTTCATCTGCAGTTGCTCACGCTACCACGAGACCACGGCGCTCCTGAACCCACGAACTCCGTAATGTTGCATATGTGACCAACGGACTACTCAGTTTGTATATTTTGCTTATTTTTTCATAGTTCCACACAACTTCTTCCTGTTTTCTCAATTGATCTGTGTTCGGTTTATCAAGGCCTATCCACTGTGCCAAGTTATAACTAAATCTGAGAGGGGTGCGATGGGGAGGTTCCCTTGTAAGTGTGCATTTATGATGGGCATATTTTACGGAAATGGGTGGCTGCACTGTCAACGGCCTTGCAGCAATTGTAACTCCGGTTCCCGGCGGGTCATCGAAGCAAAGCGATTTCGGGCTTGGTTAACACTTGGAGGGTGACCGTCCGGGTGTGCCCAGCGCTGTTGGCAAGTGGGGCTGCCCTCAGCCGTTGTAAGACCAACCAAGGAGCTGCTTGATTGAGAAGAGAGAGCTCCTATTACGAAAACTGACAACGGCTGGGCGAGTGGTGTGCTGACCACACACCCCTCTATATCCGCATCCAGTGACGCCTATCGGCTGACACAGCAGGCGGTCAGTATCATTGGGCCCCCTGGGACATGTTCCTACGGAGAGCGACTGCAGTAGTGTTGCCATTAACAATGCTGCAATGTGGCTGCAATACATGGCAATATTGTAATACGACCCAGAAATATTGCTGATATGGGAGATTTTTGCAAATTGTTGCAGAGGCGCGGCCCAGGCGTTGATGTGAAACGCGTTAGTCAAAAGCTGAACTACCTAGTCTTATGTATAATTGCTATTGTCTCACTTAATCGTGCCGGCCGGAGTGGCGAGCGGTTGTAGGCGCTTCAGTCTAGAACCGCGAGACCACTACGGTCGTAGGTTGGAATCCTGCCTTGGGCATGGATGTGTGTAATGTCCTTAGGTTAGTTACGTTTAAGGGGCTCCGGAACGCCCTATACTTGCAATGTTAAAATAACGCTTATAAATTACATCTTTCCTCACAAAGTATTTGAGGTAGGAAGTTGAACTTTTTACAGATTATTTATTGGAATATGGGCCACAACTTAACACAGGGATTTTACAGAATCTTAGTTCAGTTATTAAAGATGATTTTTTTTCAATTGTAATGAAAATTCACAACATTTTTTGCAATTTTTTATTTATATATTCAAAATATACAGTTTTTTGGAAAAAGGCTGTGTTAAATTATGCAGAACGTACTGTGTAACATTTACTGAAAGTTTGAAACAAATATGTTTGGAAGATCCTTAGAAAACATGTAATTAGTATGAGAAAATAAAAGTTTTGGGAATCGAGCGACAAAGATTGGATTAACTTTTTAGTGCATTCCAGGTCCATAGGATGGATTATCTTCATCCTCTGCAAACTCCTCCTCCAGCTTCCTCTTGTTCCTCCTCCTGTTTACTCTTGCTTGTATTTCTAGACTCTTTACAGCCCTGTCTGCAGCCCGAAGGCGTTCCTTGTCTAAAGCAAGCATCGCTCGTTGTTGTGTTCGTAGATTTTGCTACCATTTTCTTCAGTTGCAGTTACTGCAACACTGTTCCAAAAGGTGGTCATGTATGAACACTTATCACATTTCAGTTGTATTTGACTAGCAAGTCCTACGTGCTTTATTATGGAGAGTCCCAGACCAACTTCACTACAATGAATACATCTTACACAGTTTGAAAAAATTCCTTTGAGAACCGACATATCAAATATTTCATTCACATCCGATTCGCCCATAAAACATTCATAGTTTTCACTCATTGAACCAAGCTTCTTCTGTGAAGTATTTTCTTTCCCACTTTGACTGCTATGGGCAGGTATACTTGAGAGGTTAGGTTCACTCACTTGGTTATCGTCTTTATTGTTTACAGTAATAACACATACCTTTGGCTTTCCAACATTTCTCCTTTTCTTAAAAGCCTTCAGAGGATTTCTAATAACTTTACTTTTACTCATTATTATACTTCAACTAAACAGAGACTCAAGAAACAGAATTAATTACGAATATTTTCGAGATAACGACAGAGTAAATAAACATGAAACAATCGACAATCACACCAGCGATATATATTGAACCATCACAGGTTAGCCACAACACATACTTTATCTCACATCACTAAAATGTACCTGATGAACACTGACGTTAATAATAACACCATTTGACAGCAGTTTAACAGCGCCACAGTGGGTCACGCCCATGTAGAACACATTTCAAAAAAATTTAAAAATAGTTGTAGTCTTCGGAATTGAATAAATTATATATATATTAAAAGGTAATAGTCTGCAGATTCAGAAAACGCAAAAAAGTAAAAATTGAACTTTTCATGATTTTGAGCCTTTCCGGAGCCCCTTAAGTAGTTCTAAGTCTAGGGGTCTGATGAGCGCAGATGTTAAGTCCCATAGAGCTCAGAGCCATATGAACCATTTCACTTAATCGTAATCTGTATCACGCTTCGACCGATTGATGAATTTGTGATGCTGATAACATGACTGCAAAGATCGAGTCAGTAACACATACTTTTATTTCCTTCTATCTGTATACTTAATTACATGTCCCGTTTTTATGGTATTGTTCCAAGCTGATTTAGTCTTAGATAGGAGGGGCACGGATCACTGGCGACCAGCCCTCGACGCTCCCTGGTGGAGAATGGTTGACGTCCAATGATGGTGCTTCTGGAGCAGGAAACCGTGACTCGGACAATCACAGGCGTGTGCGTGTTTAAAGGTTCCATATTATCTGCCTCGGTGCTAGCGAGACGCATCCAGTGAAGATTTTCACATACTGTGGGCATGCAACGGTACTGTACGGTCTCTGATGCTGGCTAAAATGTCCTCTATGCTCAAAGAACAGCTTGGTGGAAAGTTGTTTTCGCTGGTAACGCTTTTCCTAGAAATCTGGAAGGTGCAAGGCTAGCTGGAGATATTCATCTCTACTTTCTTGTGGGAAGCTCACCAGATGTTTATTGAAGTTTTTCCTTCTATCGTGAGGGAGGTAGTGCGACAGCCGAATGTCACTCAACGTGGAGAGAGGATTTCTCTCTCGCACAAGGTGGGAACGTAGCTCATTCAATGATCCAAGCAGTCTCTGTCAGTGAGGGTTTATGATGCCTTTTTGTAGAAATATCTGATCTGGAAAAATATCCCGCCGGGAAACATAAACTGGTATCTCAGAATTGGGAGCTCGGTTTCCTCAGGTTTGTATACGTGGGAAGGCAGCTCATTGGATAACTTTGAAGACATTTGCTAGTTGGATCTTTGGACATTGCTTAAAAAAAGATCTGTGGCCAATGCTTAGTGGAGCTTACTGTTTGGTGAAATATATTTTGCCTAAGTTTGTACAGAGCTGGGGAAACATTTTTTGAACACACTGGATGGAGACAAAGAAGCCGACAGTCGAGTTTTGGAGACATTAGGACGTGGATACTCTGAAGACTAAGTATGGTGACCTGTATTTCCGGGATCCAGCACATCACACAGTGGCTGAAGAGTAACAGATGGTATTAGGCTCGGCCATATGCAGGATTCAACTCTGCAACTCGTCAACTGTCGTGAGAATGCCTATGTGGGAAGAATATGAGTTGAGGTTCTTCGGTGAATTGTTTTTTAACCATATTTCAGCATGTGATATACCACTTGGTCAAATATTTAGGGCCCGCATCTCGTGGTCGTGCGGTAGCGTTCTCGCTTCCCACGCCCGGGTTCCCGGGTTCGATTCTCGGCGGGGTCAGGGAATTTCTCTGCCTCGTGATGGCTGGGTGTTGTGTGATGTCCTTAGGTTAGTTAGGTTTTAGTAGTTCTAAGTTCTAGGGGACTGATGACCATAGATGTTAAGTCCCATAGTGCTCAGAGCCATTTTGAAATATTTAGGGGCTCACGAACGACCGAGCAAAGTTTGGCGTTTGCATGTGGATTTGAACGTCTTTCTGGCGCAACCGGGGGGAAACGCAAAACGCTCATTCGTGGTTATACTTTTTAAGAACTTGGAGCTGAGGCGGTGATCACTTCCGTCTCACTTTTCCTCGCAGGCTTGGCGAAATCAACATAGCACTATTTCAATTTGTTTCAATGTTAAAAATTGGTAGTTCCTCTCACACTTTATTTTGTTAATCGCTTCAGTGTGTAATTTACGGTTTATTTGTTTATGTATGTGCTCATGAGGAGTAATTGTAACACACTGGGTAAAATTCTGTCAACATCTTTATTTAGTAGTTAGATGAACTCCTTGTAATTACCTAACCTTGAATCCTTCTTGTAAGAACCAACACTGAGAACTGATTTAAGTGGGCTATTCTATTCATATTGGCCAATTCAAGGTGCGACTGACTCATTTCCATATATGTATTCATGGGGAGCAATCTGCCCCTTGGTTGGCCCGACCAGTGCAAATCTTCATAGGAGCCAAAAGGCTTGTTAGATCGATTGGCGACTTACAATTGTTCACCAACGGTGGAGTATATTTCCTACGGCCAGGTCATATCTGTCTTTGTTCTTGTTTGTAAATGTTTTGCTCTCACTCTCAGCACTCCTTTTTGTTTCTCAAATGTCTGCGCTGCAGGGCCAAGACACGTAGTCAGAGCAGTTAAACAATATCACATCGTAAAAACTTTTTGACGGTGTTGAGCCACGCTTTTACGAATAAACCGCCATTTAACTTTGTATTCCTATATTTATCTTCTGCACTATCTAGATTTCGGCTTTAATGCCATTATCAGTTACAGTGCTAAAAGATGTTAGAACATTATTATGTCATATCTATTAAGGCAGTCTAAAATAGGTACTGCTTTGGACTGCCTTAACAGCTATGACATAATAACGGCCTAACAAGTTTTATCACTACACTTGACGATGATGATGATGAGGTCCCATACTCCGAAGAGTGTAGGGGACGATGAAGGACACCCGCATCGCTTTACTAGGCAAGGTCCTGGTGGAGGTGACTTGCCATTGCCTTCCTCCGACCGGAATGGGGATGAATGGTGATGATGAAGACGACACAACAACACCCAGCCATCACAAGGCAGAAAAAAATCCCTGACCCCGCTGGAAAACGAAGACGGGACCCCGTGCGCGGGAAGCGAGAACGCTACCGCAAGACCATTTTTTTAATTTTTTTTTTTTTTGATCGTTGTGATTGGTCTTTGCGGACGTCACATGACATCCGTTCAAGTTCGTTGTTGATCCTTTCACACAGGTTTTTTTTCTTTTACTACGGAGGCCAACCAGCTCTCTGACCGAACACGCTGAGCTACCGTGCCGGCTGGCTGTCCACGAGCTGCGGACACTACACTTGGTAATGGCATAAAAACCGAACTCTTGATGTTCAAATGCTGAAATGTGTGTGAATTCCTAAGGGATCAAACTGCTGAGGTCATCGGTCCCTAGATTTACACACTATTTAAACTAACTTAATCTAGCTTATGCTGAGAATACCCCCCCCCTACACACACACACACACACATACACACACACCCATGCCAGAGGGAGAATTCGAACCTCCGGCGGGAGGGACCGCGCAGTTCGTCTCATGGTGCCTCAAACCACGCGGCCACACCGCGCGGCAACTCTAGATGGTACAAAAGATCAATATAGGCATATGCAGTCAAACGTCGGCAGAACAGCTGTTCCCACACCGATGGCTAAGGCATCACATTACTTCAGCATATGAGGATTGTTGCAGGACTGTGTGTTTTGTGTTGTACGTGGGTTCCCTTCAAAAGACATCATGGTCACCACCGGCTGTTAAAAATGTTAACATTCAAAACCAATTACTGCAATTTCGGCTGTGATTTCCAACAGAAACAACGCGAAAAGTTAGTGCATGGTAAAATGCGAAAATATCAAACATTTATAAATGCCATTAACGCATGGCTATCACTTCTGACTATATCACACTTTTGATAACATTTCTACACACAAAATCAAATTACTGAAGCTGATTATGAGGGCGTGCTGAAAAGTAAACCCTTAGAAGTTTTTTCATGTTAAAACCCTTAAAGCTTCTTAAAGGAAGCAAACATTATTAGTATTCTACTTCTGTATTCTTCGTGCATACCTATTAGCAGCCCTCTGCCACTAAAGAGTTCCGAATTGTAGCGTGTAACATGCCAGTGTGACGTAAGTACATCGTGCTGGAGAAACAGCGTGCTGCAATCGAATTTCGAGTACAAAGAATTGAGAACCTTCTCCTTTGTAACAATCCGACTCCTTGGATTCACTGTCATCGATCGTCCTCCACACATTCCCGATTTTGCGCCATCCGATTTTCAGGTGTTTCCAAAATGAAAGAACATGTTCGAGGACTTCAATTTGATGTTGATGAAGTGGTGCAAGCAGAGGTGAGTTTGTGTCTCTATATACGAATGTTTTACAAAGGCTGCGTAACAAACTGGCCTCTCGTTGTGAGAAATATGTGATTAGCCAGGGTAACTATGTTGAGAAGGAAATTTGTTGACTTGAGCAATAAAGCTGTAGAACATTAGCAATGTCTCCAGAATGAGTATTTCACTCTGCAGCGGAGTGTGCGCTGATATGAAACTTCCTGGCAGATTAGAAATGTGTACCGGACCGAGACTCGAACTCGGGACGTTTGCCTTTCGCGGGCAAGTGGTCTACCATATGAGCTACCCAAGCACGACTAACACCCCGTCCGCACATCTTTACTTCTGCCAGTACCTCGTCTCCTACTATCCAAACTTTACAGCA
The DNA here is from genome assembly GCF_021461385.2 of Schistocerca piceifrons. Lineage (NCBI taxonomy): Eukaryota > Metazoa > Arthropoda > Insecta > Orthoptera > Acrididae > Schistocerca > Schistocerca piceifrons. The sequence goes on from NC_060138.1 coordinate 207,976,105, forward strand.
GCTCTCCTGCGACACTTGCAGAACTAGCACTCCTGAAAGAAAGGTAGAGCACTTGCTCGCGAAAGGCAAAGGTCCCGAGTTCGAGACTCGGTCAGGTACACAGTTTTAATCTGCCAGGAAGTTACATTAGTAGTGTCTGCTTTATTTACAAAGCTTTAAGAGTTTGCATATAAAAGAAACGGATGTATTACTTTTCAGCACGTCCTGTTACTATTTGATAGCAACTGCGCTGTCAAGTTGCAACCGAACAGTGAACAAGTGTAGTAATCTGATGTTATTTACAAAAAAAAAAAGAAAGTAAAACACGTAACGTAGTCAGCCAATGGAGGATAATTCTGCCATTGGTACCAGCTGCCGACCGCTGATCCCTGCCACACACATGCTGGAATTGCACGCAGCCAATAGCCTGCCGTACAAGTAACCCTCCTCAGGCACCTTCATTTCGAAGTCTCTAATGGTATACCAAAATGTTTCCTCAGGTTTCACCTGAGAACCGAAATAAAACAGTATAAATACGGAAGACTCTCTCCAAAATCGGCGCTTTGGTTTCCAGACTGTGGTGTTTCCGATCCTTTCACTTGTGCCATAGGTACCTTGGGAATTCCCACCAAGCAGATTTGAACTGATTTTCCGAACAGTCGTTCAACAGCAGCGGAAATGTTGCCACCGTCAGTCAGCAAGTGCCCTCACTGACAGCCTCGTTTCCTCGATGTTTCTTAGACCTAAGATATCTGAGTTCTATACACTATGAGTAATGGAAACAATTGCAACAACGTGAGGAAAGCCGTGTCTTCAGAAGAATGGTCATCACTACCGGGAGTACAGAAAATGTGATCAGTATACGAAACAGTTGCGCGTAATTCCGGTCGGAATAAGTGCTGAGGCCTTCTAAAAACTGCAAACTGCAGAATTATGACTGAACAGTGACATTCCTGTCCACATAGCGAAGCAGATGTCCAGATTAAGAAAGGAATACGTAACTGCAGGAGAAGAGTGCAGCAAAAAGACACGATACCTCTTTCCCAAATTTTTAAAAAAGGAATTTCAACATTAGAACAGTAAAGGTCTAGATTTCGTCGCAAATAAGTCAAGACTGCGTTTTGCAAAACAAGAAGGGAATCTATTGGTACCACCCAGAACCCTGAGTGAACACATTTCAAAATTAAGGTAATACTTTATTGAAAATTGACGATGGGTCTGCTCATGAGAAAATGGTCTTGGTGTTCGGTTGCGAAACGGCGGAAGCTGAACATTTGACAGTGGTGCCAAACAATACAAACAACTGTACAACATACACGTTAACATTGGATGCAAAGAAAAAGAGATTACGATATTTCGTGTTTTATTTATTTTGCTCCCTGGCAAAAGTTAAAGTACATATATAAGAATTTTTCCGCGGTTGAAAAATAAGTGTGGCAGTTTGCACTGCTAGACTTTGAAATGCCTACGATTAAAGCTATGAAATTAGTGTTCTCTTTCTGACTGCAGCTTTCATTTCAACCCTTGTCTGTGAAGAAAAATGCTAGAGCTGGGATGGACGGAGGAATACGGCATAGAGAGCACGTTCGTTATTTTGCCGCCTGTGTATTGTAGTGGCATATCTTCCACTGAACAGTGTTGATGAAGTGTGAATGCAGAAAATGGGGAAAAGATCATGGATTTCACAGACTACACCCTGATCAGTCAGTACATGAAAAATCTTAGTATACCATTTGAAATGTGAAATGATTTTAACCAGCGACACAGGACCACGAATGCTGAATGATAGCATAGGAAACTAAAATTCCTCAGTAAGTCTAAAAGACCCGCACGTATACTTTCTGATAAATCAGCGAAATAGAAATCAGTAAATGCTATATTTGAAACTGAAAAAGATTCCATTGCACTGTCTCTTTTAAAAAATAAGAAAAACCTACATAGATCTAATAAAGGTTTAAAAGACTTTATAAGAATATATAACGACTCGAAGGATTTAAGACAATCTATAAAATCTGTGGATTTCTTACAAAAATCGGGCGAGATACTAAAATATGTAAAATAAGACAAGAAGCTTAACCATTTTTTGCATTAATGTTGTAGAAAGATAAAATATAAAGAAATTAAGACCATAAAACTGGAGAAAATAAAAAGAAATAAAAAATATTTAAACGTACTATATGCAAGAGCACTCCTAAGCCTCAATAAAAAAGAAGTCGGCAAAACCTCTCCCACTGCTAAGGCTTCCTTTGACGGTCAGAAAAATCACGGCTAAAATATTTATGGTCGGATACACCACACCGACAGCACGGTTCGCGAAGCCCACGATCGGAAAGCCCACGACAACCCAGCTTCTAGTAACTTAGTTACCTTGACGACTGCTGTGGATCTGGAATGAAACGTCGGCTTTATTGTTGCTTAAGTGTTTCATATTGACGCGATGACGCGAGTTACCTTGAAAGCCACTTTATTCCAATGTGGAATCTCTTATTTGGTGAACTTTTCCCGGCTAGTACAAAAAACGTAGGCAACAAACATTTTAATCCAGTTTTCTCACATTGAAGCACCAGAAAGCACTATCTCTTTTACTCGGTAAAAATTTTCTAAAGCCAAGATCGTATAAATATTTCTTTATTTACAATCACCGGTTTTGACAGACTTAACTGTCGTCTTTAGGTCTTTAAAAAATGTTGTTACGAAACGAGTTCATTTTGTTACCAAACATTTTTATTTTGAGTTGGAACCTCATATCAAATTGTCATGATAGTGGATAACAAAAATTTTTGAAGACCTGAAGTTGAGAACATAGTCTACAAAAATCGGTTGTTGTAAATAAAGAAGTATGTTTGTGATCTTGCCTTTAGAATGTTGTAACGAAAAACTTCCATTCATAATTTAATCCTCCGACACAAACAATACATTTTTCTGTTATTTCTCTCCTTTATATGAATTGGTTGGTTAGGTTGAACGCTAATTGACTACTGCGATAGAACAATTTTTTAGATGTGGGATTAAAAGGGAAGCCGTGTAGCGAATTGAACATATGATTTTCTCTCGTAAATACCATAGTGCGATACATGCCAATCAAGCTGATGGAAAATTAATGCTTGTTGTAGATATAAAAGGAATGAAAATTATATTCGCCCAGTTCGGATATTACGCGTTGATACCTCGAAGAGAATTCTATTTCACCTGACTAATTACCTGTGCATGTGTGTCTTTGTATGTACGTTTTTGTGCGTGTGTGGGCGCTACTAATATTTTAAAAACATCTGGTAATAAATGTTATCATAAGTTAATTAGTGGAAGCTTTCCATTGGCGTATAGACAACACAACTGATCTAACCACTATATTAGAGTGAGCTCTGGTATGGTAAAAAACTAATAAAAATCCATTCATTGTAATCACTCTATTTTCATTTCGCGGGAGATATGTCAAGCTGCGTTCTGTCTACTTCCTCGCCACCATTTTTTTCCTTTAGTTTCTCTTGGAGGAGAAAATAGTTTACGTGCAATTCTTTGCAGAACGTCATTTTTGCCGTTGACTGTAGAAATTATTTAATTCACTATTGCAGTTTCAGCCTTTGGGCCATTATGTAGTGGACTGCAAAAGACTTTGCTTCAGCACATGTCAGATTTCAAAATCCTCCATCATGTATATATGTAGTAGGAATTTGCAGTCTGCCGTGTGCTGAAGCAAAATCTCTTACAGTAACACTTGCTAATGGGCCGAAGGCCGAAATAGTAGTAGTGAAATAAACCGTTTCTACAGTCAACGGCGAACGTTATCTCCTTTAAAAAATCCATTCCTTCAAATATGTTTGGCAGAAGATTCGTCTGTTGCTAGTGAACAGACTGGAAAAACTATTTACAAGCGTCGAGACAACATCCTGTATGCTGTAGGCTAAGTGCATGAAGGAAGTATACTGACGTATGAAAGATGAAAGTAATAGAACTATCCAGCAAAGGATCGGTTAATCAGATAACCATGAGCGCGTTACGATGACAGAAACCTAACGGACCTCGAGTAAAGATTATACATGACTTAAAAAAAGATTCCTAAACGTGTACGTTACTTGTTAGTGACGGAATTTCCCGTTTTAAAATAACGTTTCACAGAATACTCTGGTGCGGGCTAAGACTGTGTGCATAGATTGTCATCAGCATACGCATAAAAACTTTATATCTTGATGACAGTTGCTGTACCATGGGCCACAGTGAACCGAAAACAGGACGAGGCAACCTGCTTATTTGTCGATGAACTAAATGTATTCCACTAAGTTCACAAAAAGGATTACGCTGGTATTCATAAAACAAGAAAGTCAAAAAATTTGTATAATTCCAAAATTAAGCGTCGATTCTGATGGAATGTTATTAACGCATAGAATATGCGACGTAAGGCGTAATGACACTCAAAGAATGAGTCTTCCAGCTCGTAACATCTTTGAATCAAACTAATCTATCAGCAAAGCTGTATACAGCTGTGGGTCTTGATACTGTAGACCTGAAACTGATATCTTGATGCCATTTGTGGTATCCAAATCTACCAGAATGTTCCTGGGTAACGGTGCATACAAATCGTGAGTACTGTTCAACTTTTGTAAAATATTTTTTCTGTTAAAGTAACTGTTCTAATTCTGTGAGAGATTCTGGATACTACTAAAATCTATCAATTGTGCAGGTCAAGTCATGCACGACAATTCTTTCTAATGGTCACTTCACCGATCGTGAACATTGGCAGGCATGAGATTAGGCGCATTATCTTGTAAGCCACTCTTGCAATCACTGTCTGCACCGTGACTGCAATGCTTACCAGTTGCCCTTCCTTTCAGAGAGAACATACCACTACATCGATGGACAACAGTAACGGCGACACAGAAGAGAAAGTGGAAAATGCCCATTTGCAAACGTTGCAAGTCCGTAATTTTTTAAAGTCCTCAGTCTTTCGACTGGTTAGATGCTACCCTTGATATTTTTCTATATCGTCTAATTATTTCCTTTCGGTGTAACATATGCACGTAACATCATCTATAATCTGTCTTGCATATTTTATTCTTATCTGCTTACACTGGTCTTCCCCTCAAGTGCTCCTTCAAAGTGCGAGGATGCTGTAGCAGATATCCAAGTAACTAGTTCTCTTTTAATGCAGGATCTATCACAAACGTCTATCCTCACTCAATATTTTTAGTACTTCTTCATTTACTACTTTATATACCCAATTAATTTCTCACATTTTCCAGCACCTTCACATTTCAAAGAATTCCTGATGGTTTTTTTGTCTATTTAGAATGATTCTCTGTTGAGTTTTGCTCATGTTGAGCTCTACAACCGAGTAACAGATTGAACCAGTGGGCAACCTGATGATGTGTTGAAAACCGAAACGTCTCGTACACATTGAATTAGTATTAATGCCGCTGTGCTGGTTTCAGTTAATCATTAATATCCTTTCGATAATCGGTCTGCTTATCTGTGTGATACGCCGGCACGGTAGCTCAGCGTGTTCGGTCAGATCGTTAGCTTCACTCTGTAATGAAAAATTGAGTGAGTGGATCAACGACCAACTTGATCCGTCCCAAACAAATGAAACGAATAGTAACGAACGAAATGAGCAAAAGAAGAAAGAAAAGTGATCAGATCATCTACTGCAGGAGATCTGTTAAAAAAACGAAGAAGTAAAATATCTGTTAACGTGTTTTCCTACCGTGCAGAGGGCCCGAGTTCGATTCTCGGCCGTGTTGGATATTTTTCCTATTCGTAGACTGGGTGTTGTGCTGTCCTCATCATCATTTCATCATCACCGACGCCCAATTAGCCTAATGTGGCGTCGGCTCATATAAGACTTGCACCGGCTGCCGAACTTCCCCGGATAGGACCCCCGGGCGTCAATGTCAAACAATCACTGCATTTCATTTTTCATTCTTTCGATTTCGGTACACTTCTTTGCATCAGACATTCACCTTCAGGACCTTCTTCCTTATTCCCATGTCAATATCTAATATTAGTGGAGCCCTTTGAATGAAGAACGCTTCATTCCGGTGCGCCATTTTATTTGTACTCTCTTCCTGTCTTAGACCATATTGTTTACTATTGTTTCTTAGACTGTAGAATTCTGTGACTTCACCCTTTACCATATCGTTACAATTTTTATGTTAAGCAAGTCGTTGTTCTCACTCACACTTATCTTCTTCACTTCTGTCTTCGCTCTTTTTATCCTTAAGCCACATTCGGTTCCAAGTGCGCTTTAGCTTCCTTTCAGCAGTTCTTCTTAATCTATCTACACCTGTTGCGTCTTAGCGGACTGTAGTCCCGGTATCAGTTCCCCTTTTGCTTCTATCCCTCTTTTCCGAAATTTAGCTTCATTAAATGTTTTTTCGATGTAAAAGTTGAACAATAATGTTACGACGCTCCAACTCTGCAGTGTTCCCTCCATTTTTTTCCTCATTCTGTAGATAAAGAGATGGAAATCTCACTGGTAATAGTCAGTTGCCGCTATCAGTTAAAGGCCGTAACCACAGCACTAGACTGGATCTAGTTACGAAGAAGCGAGATGGCGCAGCAGATAACACATCTTTAATCCGAGCTTGTTTTCCGTCTCTAATGACATCGTTGCCGACATGACGTTAAACTCTAATCTTCATTCCTTCCTTCTAGTTACGACGACCTATGCTCCATCATCTTTATTTGCCGACCTGTGTTTCCTGTGGACGGCTGTTCATGATATCTATGGACTACATGCTCTCTGTCCGGCTCATGTCAGCCACTGTATTGCAGATCATTCTCGATGCTGCTTTGGATATTCAGTACTTTACGTATTTGTGTCTTCTACCACGAATGGTGTGTGTTAAGTAAATAACCCAGTGAAAATTACTGTACAAGGTGCACTCAAAAAGAAGCGATCCGGAGGCTGTAAAATGAAAACCGCTATTGCCTAAGGAGGAGGAAGTGTCCCTATAAGAGTGCTAGTAGCCAGATTCCTCGCTGCGACAAAGCGAGCACGCAAGTTCATCGACTGCCCATTGCTCTCAGTTCTATATCTACATGGATATTCTGACAAACCACACTCAGGTGCCTCGCAGAGGGTTTATCGAAACACCGTCACAATAATTCCTTATTATTCCAATCTAGAACAGTGCGCGGAAGAAACGAACATCTATATCTTTCCCTGCGAGCTCTGATTTCCCTTACTTTATTATGACGATTGTTATTCCCTGTGTAGGTGGGCGTCAATAAAATTTTTCGCATTCGGAGGAGAAAGTTGGCTACTGAAATTTCGTAAGAGGATTCCGCCGCAACGAAAGACACCTTTGTTTTAATGATGTCCACCCCAAATCCTGTAACATGTCAGTGACACTCTCTCCTCTATTTCGCGGTAATACAAAACGTGCTGATCTGCTTTGAACTTTCCCAATGTACTCCGTTGATACTATCAGATAAGGATCCCAGACCGCGCAGGAGTACTCCAAAAGAGGACGGACAAGCGTATTGACGGCAATCTCTTTAGCAGATTTGTTGCATTTTGTAAGTGTACTATCAATAAAACGCACTCTTTGGTTTGCCATTACCACAACACTTTTTATGTGTTCTTCCCAATTTAAGTTGTTCGCCATTGTAATTCTTAGGTATATAGTTGAACTTACGCCCTTTAGATTTGACTGAATTATCGTGTAACCGACGATTAACGGATTCTTTTGACCACTCATGTGGATGACCTCACACTTTTCATTACTTAGGGTCAATTGCCAATTTTAGCATCAACCAGATATGTTTTCTAAATGGTTTTGCAATTGGTTTTGAACTTCCGATGACTTTCATAGAAGATAAACGGCAGCATTATCTGCAAGCAACCTAAGACGGCTGCTGAGATCGTCTCATAAATAATTTATATATATACACTCCCGGAAATGGAAAAAAGAACACATTGACACCGGTGTGTCAGACCCACCATACTTGCTCCGGACACTGCGAGAGGGCTATACAAGCAATGATCACACGCACGGCACAGCGGACACACCAGGAACCGCGGTGTTGGCCGTCGAATGGCGCTAGCTGCGCAGCATTTGTGCACCGCCGCCGTCAGTGTCAGCCAGTTTGCCGTGGCATACGGAGCTCCACCGCAGTCTTCAACACTGGTAGCATGCCGCGACAGCGTGGACGTGAACCGTATGTGCAGTTGACGGACTTTGAGCGAGGGCGTATAGTGGGCATGCGGAAGGCCGGGTGGACGTACCGCCGAATTGCTCAACACGTGGGGCGTGAGGTCTCCACAGTACATCGATGTTGTCGCCAGTGGTTGGCGGAAGGTGCACGTGCCGTCGACCTGGGACCGGACCGCAGCGACGCACGGATGCACGCCAAGAGCGTAGGATCCTACGCAGTGCCGTAGGGGACCGCACCGCCACTTCCCAGCAAATTAGGGACACTGTTGCTCCCGGGGTATTGGCGAGGACCATTCGCAACCGTCTCCATGAAGCTGGGCTACGGTCCCGCACACCGTTAGGCCGTCTTCCGCTCACGCCCCAACATAGTGCAGCCCGCCTCCAGTGGTGTCGCGACAGGCGTGAATGGAGGGACGAACGGAGACGTGTCGTCTTCAGCGATGAGAGTCGCTTCTGCCTTGGTGCCAATGATGGTCGTATGCGTGTTTGGCGCCGTGCAGGTGAGCGCCACAATCGGGACTGCATACGACCGAGGCACACGGGGCCAACACCCGGCATCTTGGTGTGGGGAGCGATCTCCTACACTGGCCGTACACCACTGGTGATCGTCGAGGGGACACTGAATAGTGCACGGTACATCCCAACCGTCATCGAACCTATCGTTCTACCATTCCTAGACCGACAAGGGAACTTGCTGTTCCAACAGGACAATGCACGTCCGCATGTATCCCGTGCCACCCAACGTGCTCTAGAAGGTGTAAGTCAACTACCCTGGCCAGCAAGATCTCCGGATCTATCCCCCATTGAGCATGTTTGGGACTGGATGAAGCGTCGTCTCACGTGGTCTGCACGTCCAGCACGAACGCTGGTCCAACTGAGGCGCCAGGTGGAAATGGCATGGCAAGCCGTTCCACAGGACTACATCCAGCATCTCTACGATCGTCTCCATGGGAGAATAGCAGCCTGCATTGCTGCGAAAGGTGGATATACACTGTAGTAGTGCCGACATTGTGCATGCTCTGTTGCCTGTGTCTATGTGCCTGTGGTTCTGTCAGTGTGATCATGTGATGTATCTGACCCCAGGAATGTGTCAATAAATTTTCCCCTTCCTGGGACAATGAATTCACGGTGTTCTTATTTCAATTTCCAGGAGTGTATATAATGAACAGCAGAGGGCCTAAAAAACTACCTTGGAGAACACCAGAAATCACTTCCCGTTTCACTCGATGACTTCCTTTGAATTACTACCAACTGTGAGATATCTGACAGGAAATCACGAATCCAATCACATAACTGAGGCGACATTCCACAAGCACGCAATTTCACCACAAGCTGCTTGTGCCAAAAGGCTTCTGGAAGTTTAGAAATGCGGAAGAATCTGGAGTCCCTTGTTGATAGCACTCAAAACTACCTGTGAGAATAGAGCTAGTTGAGTTTCACAATAACAACGTTTCCTAAATCCGTGTTGACTGTGTATCAATAGACCGTTCTCTATGAGTTAATTCATGATGTTCGAACACAATATATGTTCCAAAATCCTGCTGCATGTAGACGTTAATGATACTGGCCTGAAATTTAGAGGATTACTCTTACTACCTTTTTTTGAACAATGGTGTGACCTGTGTATCTTTCCAGTCTTTCGGTACGGATCTTTCGTCGAGCGAGCGGTTGTTTATGATTGTTAAGTATGGAGCTATTGCATCAGCATACTATGAAAGTAGCCTGATTGGTAAACAGTCTGGACCGAAAACTTGTTTTTATTAAGTCACTTAATTTGTCTCGTTACTCCGATTATATCTACTTCCAAGATACTCATGTTGGAATCTGGTCTTTTGTTCGAATTCTGGAATATTTACTTCGTCTTCTTTGGTGAAGGAATTTACAAACGCTGTTTCTAGTAACTCTGCTTTGACAGCTCTGTTGTCGATAGTATCTCCATTACTATCGCGCAGCTAGCATACTTTACATACGCGCACAATCTCTTTGAATTTTCTGTCAGGTTTTGAGACAAAGTTTGGTTGCGGAAACTATTATAAGCATTTGGCATTGCCGTACGCCCTAAGCTTTTATCTTCTGTAAAAGATCGCCAGTCTTGGAGATTTTGCGTTCGTTTTAATTTGGCACACACTTTTCAGTGTTTGTGCAACAGTGTTATGACCCGCTTTGTGTATCAAGCAGAATGAGATCCGTCATTTGTTAATTTATTTTGTACAAATCTGTTCTGAAAACAGTGGAATGAAAGCCTCAACAGAAGAGCAAAGCGGTGATGAGCGTTTCCTGACAGAGGAAGGAGTGTGGGGAACGGAAGTTCGTCAAAGAACAGTGTAAGTGGACGAAGAGCGCTGCATGTACGTTGCAGGGTTCAAGGTGTGGCCCAGAGGTCGGACTGAGAGGCGTAATTACCTAAATTATCCTAAGGACAAACACACACACTCATGCCCGAGGGAGTACTTGAGCCTCCGCCGGGACCAGCCGCAGAGTCCATGACTGCAGCGCCCGAGACCGCTCGGCTAATCCCGCGCGGCTATACCTTATGACCGTTAGAAACATTACAGAACATTCAGCAGTTATCGTAGTATCAAGAACTTCAGGGTCACGCCCTCACGGAAGCTCTCGATACATAAACACGTCTCCATGTTTTTTAACGTTTAGGCGGCCATGCACAGTGTTGAAATTGGTGCTTTACGATGCAACTATTCTGAAAACATCTGAAGAAGGGCGATAACGGATGGAGCCAGTAATATCCTTTATTAAATCTCAACTGGTGGCAAATAAAAACCAGTTACAACTTTCCAAGGGTTTCGCATGTCCCTACAGGCATTACTTTTACCCTTATATAATACAACACATTTTTGGATGTCAAAGTTAAAAAAATAATACTCATAACAGTGTGTTTCACATTGCTCTCCGCCTAATGCATTTTGTACGATAATAAAGACAATGTAAGTATCCCTACTTAACCCAACCCTCTCTCCAACAATTTCTTGCGTGCTATAACGGATACTGTTTTTACTAGTTTTAGCCTCAAACAAAACTGATCAACGTGAAGTTATAGTTCCACTTTACAATTCATTTAGCTTTTTTGCTGTGTACGAAATTAAGATTGTCGATTTCTATTTGGACTAATCAGTTGTACTCACTTTTTTGGGAATGAGTATTGTGTGAAACATATTGCAGTATTATCTTTGCCCCCCTTTAGTGATCCATAAGGGAATGGCGCACAGGTGCAATGGTTGATGCCAAAAATCTGTATGAGCTATAATTTCTTTGATTGTCTCGCCGTGATTATTACGTGAACATAGGAGGGATGTATTAAAAGACCATGCGTCCAAAAATTTCAGAGACTGATTTAGTTCTCGCGTATAATCGATGTCAGCTTGGTAACTACGGTATTAGTTTAAATCAATAATCGTAAGCAACAGAAGTACAATCGACCAGTCAGTCGTGAGGAGGCACTGTTAAATATAGGACGTGCGGCCATAATGCGAGAGTCTTGTTGTGTCACAAATCGCAGTGGAGAAACATGTCTAAATCAAGTGTTGGAGACATTTTACAGGATATCGTTAAGAAGAGAAACGTATGTGCAAAGTTTACCTCGCAGAGAGACACGTGGACGCCTGTTGAAATGGAAAACGAAGACAGCTCTTCCCTGGATTCAACCACATATGATGGGACCTGGTGTTAGCAGTAGATATCTACTACAAAACGACAAATTGCACGAAGGGACTCTGATGATTCGACAATACCGAAGCATGTGTGAATGCAACCCGAAGAACAACTTTTCTAATAGTTTCACCTGCCCATGTCAATGTTTTGTACCGTCTACACAAGTGGCGCAAAACTATATGTAAGGGGAAATCAAACGAAATCGACAAATATGGAAAAATATAAGTAAATTATTTATTATTTCAAAACAAATCGCCATAACGGGTGATACTTTTACGCATTGGAACAATGTATGAGTTTGACGACAGAACCGTAGCTGTGTTCAGGCGCGTACCTCTTCGGACAGTGCAGATCGAGGCCACGAATGTCTCTCAAGAGGGCTTCAAAAGTGTGGAAATCACGTCGGGCGAGATCAAGACTGTGTGGAGGATGTGTGAGGACTTTCCAACCGATCGTCTGTAGCGTAGTCGAAACAATGTTGGCAACATATGGGCGCGAATTATCCTGCAGCACAGTGGTGTCTTCGGGGACCCACTGCTCATTGACTTCCTGGAACATGGCGCCATAATTACCACACAGCGGTGAAGGGCAGATTGCGAAAATTGAAGAGCGCCATCAAGTCGGTACCCAGAAATGTTGACGGACAGCATTATTCCGTTCCAGGATAATGGCCACACACATGTTTCCTAGGTTGTTTCGACTACGCTGTGGAAGTTCTGCTGAGATGACCCTACACATCCTCCATTCAGTCTTAATCTCTTCCAATCCGATAAATGTTTTTGGAACCCTGAAGAAAGACATTTGTAATCGTCGATAGGCTTCGGACGTAGAATTTCAAGCCTGCGTACAATCCCGGTTTCGTAGGCAACCGCAAATATCTTCAGACTGTCTTGTTTCAAAGTGCTATGTTAACTTAAAATTAAATATAATAACTTTTGAAGTCGTTAACATTTTACTCGCTCTCTTTTCATTTCTCTCATTTCTATGTTAATGTCCGTCATACAACAGCTGAAGCATTAAAAGCATCAAGCTAACTTTTTTCTATTTCTTGGTAACCCAGTTTCTAAATTTTTTGCGCTCACGGGGTGTGTTGCACTACTGTTCCTGGAACGTAACTTGTCCAGTTCAGCAGTGAATACAAAATAATACATAATGCCTCTTTTGTACGGTCAGTCACTGGAGTTTGCTAGTCATACGTGTAACACTCTCTCACCAACTAGACCATCGCATGAAGTAATGCACCACTCTTCATGGACATTTCTCTACCTTTCACAGTAATAAAAAGTGGTAAGGTCCCAGACTGCGTTTTATACGTCACTTACACCGTGGATAGTGAAATTTCGTTAAGATTCTTCCAATGGAGCTCCGCCCGAAATCTGCTTTTCCTACAATTTGTTTTGTATGGCCATTTCACTTTAGGTTGCCCTTTGGTATTTAACAGTAGTTATTGTTTTCATTCATTCGTAGTCAACAGTGTAACTAAGAGTAGTGGAAAGATTAACTTAATTCGCTTATTTACGACTAATGCTTTACCTACACTTATATTAAAACTTCCGGCCCTTGCAGCAGTTATCTGCCGCTGGGCTTCCTGCATTTCGATCGTCGTCCTGTATGTATACAGATGACCGGGTAGAATGTGTCGGAAGCTCTTTAATACTGTTCGTGTTTGCTTTGAATGGTGCGGCTCTGGCATTTGGCCTTGTCTGTAAGATATTACGCACACATAGAAAAAGAAAGCCACCATTCCACAACTGCACTACTGATGAGAAACTGCTGGAAACAGTACTTACCGTAAAATTTCTATGAGTAACTATCGAAATGACCTTAAGTGGAACGATCACATAAAACATATAGTAGGAAAAGCAGATGCGAGACACATTGGAAGAAACTTAGGGAAATATAACTTATCCACGAATGAAGTTGCTTATAAGGCGTTTTTACGACCGATTCTTGAGTATCGCTCATGAATACGGGATTCTTGTCAGGTAGGACTGATAGAGAGACAAGATACAAAGAAGAGCGTCGTGTTTCGTCACGGGTTCGTTTAGTTGGAGCGAGAGCGTTACAGAGATACCCGAGGAACTCCAGTGGCACACGTTGCATGGGAGGCTTTGTGCCTCATGAATAGCCTTACAATTGAAAGTTCGAGAGAATACTTTCAGGAAAGAGTCAGACGACATGTTACTTCCTTACACGTACGAGTGTATCTCGCGAAATGACAACAGTGAGAAAATTCGAAACATTAGAGCTAATACAAGCGCTTACCGACAATCATTCTTCCTACGTGTCATTCGTGAGTGGAACAAGGTAGAGGTGTGGGGGTATCAGTTAGTGGTTTCAGAAGTACCGGTTCAAATGGCTCTGAGTACTATAGGACTTAACTTCTGAAGTCATCAGTCCCCTAGAACTTAGAACTACTTAAACCTAACCAACCGAAGGACATCGCACACATCCATGCCCGAGGCAGGATTCGAACCTGCGACCGTAGCGGTCACGCGGATCGAGAATGTAGCGCCTAGAACCCCTCGGGCAGCCCGGCCGGATCCAGAAGTACCCTCCGTCATATGCCATTAGGTGGCTTGAGGAGTAGGATGTAGATGTAGAGGTAGATAGCCAACAAGCGACGTCCATGAATAGCTTCACGGAGTCTCTGTTATCATCTACAGCCTTATCTCGTCGGAAGAGGGCAACATTGTTCTGAACAGTTAATAATTTCAAAAACTACTCTTTTATAATTTTTATCATGCGGAATTCTACTAGAGCTAAGCTGGCAATTTTCCAGTTGATTCTGTGGTTATTCAAAATCCATTTCCTCTATTGAAGGGCATACGTTAGATACTTGGGTTCTTCGTTTTTCGAAGCATTCTTCATTTACAGTTTTAAGATATTGTTCAATGAAGCAGTTCAAAACAGATTTCTTATTTATAACAATAGTAAATAAGTGTCAAGCGAATGAAGTAAACAACACAGTTTCAAAGTTTCGATAAGAGGAGCCAGCCAACCACGAACTTCCACTCGACAGTTATTGGTACTTCCTCATAACTGATAAAATTTATTGGATACGGCGCCTGCGGTGCTACGCGGACTATTCTACCGAAGTAACCGCTCCGGTAAACTTCACTGCATCAAATCGGCGAGCAAGTTTGGGTGGGCGCACAGTTATCTGGACGTATGGACGCGAAAGTGAACGAACTAGATAGGTGGCCCAGCCAGTAGGGTCCGTTTTAAACGACTGAGGGGGCGTATCTGCACGAGGGCCTCGAGTTGGCCAAGTTGGCAGCCCTGGCAGGGAGGGCGGGCCAGCTACCGGCTCCCAGCTGTGCGCGGAGCCTCGGGCGAGACGGCGCGCCAATTAAACAACTATCTTAAAAAGGCCGCGCCCGGACTAATGCGAAGCCCAGCGGCCAGGCCGCCGCTTCAAAGGCAACACTTTTAATGAACCAATTCAAAACCAAATGCTCAGTAATTAGAGACAAGATTTTTTCCGTTTCCCTCTGCGCTCCGGACTGCTTCGTCGCACAAAGAAATGTACAGCCAACCGTCAGTGTCCACCATCGCACCCTGCCCCAACTCCCCCTCTCCCCTCCCCCTGCCCAGACATTTTTTTCCGACCTTGACAGCCTCCCCCCGCAACCCCCCCCCTCCCCCCCCGCAATGGCTATAGCGCATACATAACCACCAGTCAGAGCTACGTCGACTGGTAGAGAAACTTCTCTTGCTACTCTCAGTGTATGCCGAGCGACGACGCTAAAGTTGGACCCACACTACACTGAAAATTGAGCGACAGGTTCAGCTTTGACAGCGCAGCAAAAATTCCTGTCGGTGAAACTTAAAAGCGAAGTACGGTTAACTATACTTCTGTGGGAAAAATGTTTGACTACATTATAGCCGTCACATATCGTAAAGGTACAGTTACATCCGTCTTTTAATTCCTTAGTAAAGTATTAATTTCAGATATGTGGTGTGCATACTGTAAGACCTTCGGTACACACTTGTCGCTCTAAAGAAGTGGGCGAGTGTCAGCAATATGTCTCGTGGTCTTATTGTGGCGTGTTTATCTTCTGCCACTTGCACGCTTAGAGTAGCAGATTGACGGTGACCAACTTTAAACAGAACGTGATTAATTTTCACACACATTTATTAAAATAATAAAAAGCATAGAAATTACTTAACTTGATTCTAGATGCTATTTACAATTGACAATCTGAAGTTTCTTTGGTCTTGGTACGTTAATCTTATTCTCACATATACCTCTG
Organism: Schistocerca piceifrons; assembly: GCF_021461385.2. Taxonomy (NCBI): domain Eukaryota; kingdom Metazoa; phylum Arthropoda; class Insecta; order Orthoptera; family Acrididae; genus Schistocerca; species Schistocerca piceifrons. The sequence goes on from NC_060138.1 coordinate 207,992,159, forward strand.
ATACTTGACAAAGTGTCTATACATTTATCTTCATGGCTATGTACAGTAATATGATAATCTTATTAGGCGCAGACTGAAACTTGACTATAGCAGACTAATGAAGACTAACGCAGACTAATGCAGACTGACTAGTCGGAGGTCTGTACACTCGTTATAATACCTCGAGCGTTCAGGTATCACTGCGCGCGTGTGATCCGCGAGGAGAAAAGGTTCTACGTTAGCAGAAATCTCATTGGCTGCGTTACATATTAATACGCGAATCGGCGGAAACAGAATTTAGTCCGTGTTTATGGCAGCGCCATCTCGTAGAGCGGAGACGGACGAGCGCCGCGCCTGCGCTGTTATGCTTAGCGGGTCGCGCTCTAGTGGGAAAGTTGTGTACGCGCTGACTACGCGGAACTATGTACACAACAAGATATAAGTGAGGAAAAATATTAATTCCAAACTGGTGATGAGGTATGGGAGAAGGGTAGAAAGTCAGCGTAGAGTTCTGGCAAATACGGATATCTAATGTAAAAGCAGTGGAACAGTCACTTAAGAGGAAGCATCCATAATACTCCAGTGTCTCGGAAAAAGGATTTCATTTGCACTATGTAATTGCCAGTATTAGGAGTGTATCCATTCTGAATGAAGTGTTATAGTTGCACTAGGCCATGACTATTGCAACTGACATTAAAATGTTAAAAATCGGTTAAGAATTTTAATTCTTGGTGGTTCATTGAGCGTGTTGTTACTTGCTTAATGTATCAGCTCTCCTACAGCTTTTCCTGGCGGCTTGCTGCTGATTCTTGTAACAGTGTTGAAACACTGAACAACGTCCCAAAGAGACAGATTGCGATTCACACTGTTAAAGTATTTCAAGTTAACTAATTACAAGAAAAGAAATACCAACAGGTTGCTTTCGGAATTTTCTACATGTCACTCCCGTTATCTTCACCCCAATCTTAACAGTAGTAGGAGGTCCTACTCCCATTGTGTATGTCACTGCCTTCTGACCCCCACCCATACCGTATTCCCATGCTGTGGGATGAAATGTCATCAGGACAGTCTCCAACGAGCCTAGCGACCACAAAAACTATGGATGCTATACTAACTGGGACTGGTATCGAATAATTCTCTCGTGTCATGTGTTCTCATCACCACCCCTGATGGTGTTAGACGTATACTACCCTAACACTATTTTTTTAATAATTATACAAATTTTCATAAAATTTGATTGAAATCGTCCCAGATGTTCCTGAGTTACATTTCTATGACAACCCACATTCGTCACTATCCCCATCGCTGTGGGACATAGGTGGTTCTTACCACCATACTGTTTCCATCCGGGTAGTAACGGATACATGTATCAAGTCTGACTGAAGTCAATATAGTGGTTTACCTGAACATGTATATGGCAAATATGTTGCAGACACACATGTTACACACATTTCCTCCTCTGCAAATTTTCTCCTCTGGCCTCTGTGCACATCCTCCACCCCTTCTATCTGTACATCTCCTCCTCCCCCCTCCCTGTCTAGCCCTTCCTATCACCCCATTCCTTTTCTAAATGGTTCAAATGGCTCTGAGCACTATGGCACTTAACATCTGAGGTTATCAGTCCCCTAGAACTTATAACTACTTAAACCTTACTAGCCTAAGGACATCACACACATACATGCCCGAGGCAGGATTCGAACCTGCGACCGTAGCAGCGGCGTGGTTCCTGACTGAAGCGCCTAGAACCGCTCGACCCTTCCTTTTCCATCTCATCGTTCCCCATCTCTCTCTGTATCTCAACCCATCGCTTGCTTTGTCCAACTCATCACCACTCTCTCTTGGTCCATCTCCTCCTCTTCCCTTTCTCTACCCATCTCATCCCCCACTTTATTTGTTACCCACATCTCCCCCTACTGTCATACCCATCTCTGCATGTAGACCCCTCGAACACATTCTGACACTAACTGCATGACACACTTGTTGCTCAGGGCAGCCCAGGTGTCAGGGCTTATCAGTCCTTTTTACTCTCACGCCTATCCCTGGGCGAAATATTTGGTTCTTAACCCCACAGTATTTCTTCTCATATAATAAGCAATATGTATATCAAATTTGGTTGAAATTGACACAGTGGCTTAAGAAGAGATGTGGAACACGCCCCCCCCCCCCCCCCCCCACCCACACACACACAGACGAAAGTTCATTTTTATACAGGGTGATTCAGTTGCCCTACTGATTCGTCTTACGCAACCTGCGCTGTATCTGTATCATGAACAATATTCACACAGACGACAGAAACGTAATCGATATAAGTTCTCCGTCAGAGCGACTGGCGACTGTTAGGCAACAGTATAAGTCAGGATTGCCCATGAGCTACACGTTTTTTTCTGGGCCAAAATATATCTTACTTCCGCCATACTTACTCCAGTGTCTCCAACCTTTCTTACTGTAATGAGCAGTATAGTCAAACAGTCTTTGGGTGTGGCAGAAATAAGGCGGAGATTGATCCAAAAATACCGTGTATCGCATGGCCAATCCGCATTTGTATTTTTTACTGTATGATTTCGTTAGATAACAGTCACCGAAAGCTCTCAGACAGGACCTTACTTTGTAGATGTATTACATGGCTGTTATCTGTACGGATACTGTTCCATACACAGACGCAGTGTGGGTTGCATAAAATGAATCGGTGGCGGTGGCTGAATCAACCTGAATATGTATATGTTATGATATAAATTTTCTGATCAGCCGTCTATCGTTTCCTTCATAGAGAAAAATAAATTGAGGGTAGTGTAATTTTCTTTCCAGTAATTAAGTTGAGCAAGCTGTTTCTGTTTATTATTAAATGCTGCGTAAAGATGCGTTCTTTTTGTATTCTTAGTTTTGCCATTTAGGTTTCTTTGGAGTTTAGAGAAGGCAAGAGCGAAGGAAATTTAGTTGACAGTTGCCCGTTCTAACAAGGGAATCTCCCCATATCACTGCCCCCCCTCCCCCCCCCCATATTTAATAATGAGATTGCCCAGTGGATAACCCCTCCAAAATTTAATACAGATCAAGCATGAACAGGAAGAAAGTGTACTAAACAGTGAGAAAAAAAGTGACTAACCTAAGGACATCACACACATCCATGCCCGGGGCAGGATCCGAACCTGCTACCATAGCAGTCGAGCGATTCCAGCAGTCTTGGTAGTTGTCATACAGTACAATATAAGTCATGCGGTAAGAATGTGTTGCCGTCGCAAATAAACGTGATGAATAGTGAGAGCGGGTGAGATATCACATAGACATCACGGAACGCAACTTCAAAACCTTTAAAAATATATGTTTTGACAGAGTGGAGAGAAACTGTGTGATTGTGAAACTGTTGCGCTCATTTGTTGCAGCGTATGTGACCATATATTATGTTTTCATCATTTCCTTGGGAGTGAACACATTCACATTCGTACGAACACCTAAAAGGGGCAGGGAGGCATATCTCAATCACGTAACAGGCGTATATATTAAAGTGCGTTGATAAGAGATTCGTGTCATATGACACACGTTCCGTCACTAATGCCGACTATGACATACCAGACGTGTCTTGCGGTGGAAGATTCGGATGACCTGTCACCTAGTCATCAAATGTTTACGGTTCTCATTCGAAAGCCACTTACTTTCGAATGCAAACAGAACAGATGCGCAGAATCAGGTGCGGTTATAAGTCCCTTCCTTAGACCTCGCTGTTGCAAACGGACGTTACACAATGACACAGACACAAATTTGAATACAGCGAACAACGAAGAAAGCAAAACAAAATGGCACGAGGGAGGTGTGAGCGCAGTTCGCTCGTTTGGGATTCCAACACCGTGACCACTTACCTACGACCCCGTTGCTCCCTTGGTCTACTCCATATCGTAGTATTGCCCTTTGACAGTTCATTGTTTCTGTTTTGCTTTCTTTTTTTCACAGTTCAGTACACCTTGTTTTCATGCTTGATCTGTGCTCAGTTTTTGACGGGCTGTTCAATGGTCCCTCGTACCATCTAAGGGGCGTGCCGTAGGGAGTTCCTTTGTAAGGTTCTAGGCACGATTATCATGCTGGTCATACAAGAGATTTTTTATGTCTGCTAAAAGTGGCGGCTCACACGAGTCAAACAAGTGGCTGTGCCACTCGTAAGGAGCACTGAGAAAAGTGTCATTAAAATAAAAGAGCATATGAAACAAGACTTGTACATGACATGCCTTTATGGCTGAGAAACGAACGCATATTACAAGAGCTGCAGGATCTTATCTCCCCCACCTGTATACTTAGTTCGACACGCCACTGCATATTCGTATTAAGTTGCTGCAAAGTGCCGGCCGGGATGGCCGAGCGGTTCTAGGCGCTACAGTCTGGAACCGCACGACCGCTACCGTCGCAGGTTCGAATCCTGCCTCGGGCATGGATGTGTGTGATGTCCTAGGTTAGTTAGGTTTAAGTAGTTCTAAGTTCTAGGAGACTGATAACCTCAGCAATTAAGTCGCATAGTGCTCAGAGCCATTAGAACCATTTTTGCTGCAAAGTATTGGGCGCACTGCCTGGATTTCACAGCAGATGTTCTTACGTAATTCTATGATGTGCATGATGTTTCCTTATGGTCGACGCCAATAATCTTGTTTTTACCTCGCCCACACGTGTGTCCGTAATTGTTGGTGGCTCCAGCCGTGCTTTGTCTCTTATCTTCTTTACCGAACATAGACTGCAGTGTTTAGATTGTCTTCGTCGACCACCAGGACGTTCTAAAAACAGTCGCTGACATGTAGGAGAGGAACCGCTCATCGAATACTGTTTCACAAGAAACTCGTGCTGTTCCACAGAATACCGATACATTGTCAGAATCAAAGAGCACAGGAAGAAGCAAGCAGCACAGAGCACCACGAACAGAAAGCCACGCTACACTGAAACACGAAACCCACACACAGCTCGCGGTATCTCATTGCTCCCACATTTCACTGATGCTGCCACGTCGACGAGTTACGTGAGAACATCTGCCGTGAAACCCAATACTCTGGCAGTACCATTCACGAACGTACAGTGACGTGTTGCCCGGTGTATATACGTAGATGTAAATCAATTCCCGCATCTCTTGTACCTTAATTTCTCCGCTATGAAGATATGTCATGCACAAATTTGTTTCATATCTTCTTGTATTACGATTCTGTAAGACATTTCCTGGGTCCCGTAAGAGTGGGACGCTTAAACTTAAGAAGCCGAGTTGCTTTCTTATTCCAAGCCTTTTAGAAAAGAGAGGCACGACAGTGTTTTAGTTAAAACTCATCTGTATATTCATCGTTAGGAATTGACAGACTAACGGGACCGAAGCCTGTGTCTTAAGACGAGTTCGAAGGTGGAATTTTTTTGTCACGATCGTCTAGAGTGGCACATGAGTCTACTGCATCGCCTCTGATGTACAATTCCTATACATAGACTCGCTTGGAGTGATCGGTAAAGTTTTCTATGCGCTGTTTGGCGCTAATGTTTTTAGTGTTAACGATGATTCACCCTGTGCGTCAAAATGCGGTTGTCAAGTAGTGGGGTACTCACACTAGGCAGGACGTGAACATAATGTCACCTTACAAGACGATGCTGGTACGAGAAGCTGTAGCAACCCCTATCTCTTTAAAAAGACGTAACGGAAATATAAAAATTAAGTATGAGATAGATAAGTCCGTCTGGACCTTCTAAACAGATCGATAACCTTTGTCTAGGATTAGGTGTTCTAAGTTTATATCACGGTCACATATTTGTTTCCTAAAATTGATAATCGATTTCGGCTTTTCACCCACGATCTTATCTAACAAAATTTAAATGGCTCTGAGCACTATGGGACTTGACATCTGAGGTCATCAGTCCCATAGACTTAGAACCACTTAAACCTATCTAACCTAAGGACAGGACACACATCCATGCCCGAGGTGGGATTCGAACCTGCGACCGTAGCAGCAGCGCAATTCCGGACTGAAGCGCCAAGAACCGCTCGGCCACAGCGGCCGGCCAATCTAACACTTACAGCACTGGCACGTACAGATGTGATCGGAACAAAGACTTTTATAGTCTAATGTAGCAAGATACTGCCAGCTGGAGAAATGGATGGGTGAGTGCCTCCACATAAATGAATTCGCTTACCTTACGTGTGCCAAAAACATAATAACATCGTGCACGTAGCTTATCTCCCGTTCTTAGACAGCTTACGGATGTGACGATGAAAGAAAAAGGCCCAATGGTTCAGACTGGCCGCCGTATCATCCTGATCCCTGAGGCGTCACCGTTTGCGGATACGGATGGGCATGTGGCCAGCAAACCCGCTCTTCTGCTCGTCAGTTTTCGTGACCGCTGCCGCTGTTTCTCAGTCAAGTAACGCCTTAATTGCCCTCACAAGCGCTGAGTGCAGCCCGCTTGCCAACAGCTCTCGGCAGACCCGGATGGTGACCCATGGAAGTGCTAGTCAAGCCAGACAGAGCTTAACTTTGGTGATCTGACGGGAACAGGTGTTACCAGTGCAGCAAGGACGCTGGTGGATGAATCCATATAATGTCAGAAGATTTTTAGGTTTTAAAATGTGCTAAAGCACAGTTATTTCCACTTGGTAATGGCCACATGGAAAAAATTGCACTAGTGGGTTACAGAAATACCTCCGAGCCATGCCTCTTCGCACAGGAGCTCGATGGTTAATTCGCGTACGGAAGCGGGTTTGAGATACTTGAAAATTTTAGCATTACTGGATTGCTCATCGCCAATGAAGTAGTCAAAAGAGAACTTTTCATTTACTTATGCACATGGTAACTTTTATATATACAAACAATATAGCGAACTGAATATTTTGTACTTTAACTGTACTCGACTGAACTGGTTCCCTACCTTTAACTTCGTGTGTATCTGTGTTGTTATCCTGAACAACCAAAATCGTATAATTATGAAAGGGCTATCTGATAAGAATGAGTCACAAAAACTAATTCAGACTATACTTGAATTAACATTTATCAAATTAATTAAAAAAACGTAAGACTGTGTGTTAAATAAGCTGCCCTGCGAAATTCGATATTGCGCACTGCACTGGACAGTGCTACAAAGTGTGACTTCAAAATATGTGACTTGCAATTTCAACACAAAAAAACTATCTGAATGAAATTCTTCATGATATTACAAAACGAATTTTGAAACAACAGAAAACCAGAACATATCTGTAAAAAACGCCCTGTAAATGTGGTTGAATAATTCTCCGTCGTAGTGCTATTCACCGTCCCAAGTGGACAATTAAGGTTGCAATTACTAATATCGAATTCGCCACTTGAGTATGATTTCTAGGCTGCTAACTTGTGGTGATGTTGCACCATTTCTGACAGCTGACTGTTTTCTGGTGGCAATACTAACAGTATGGCCGCAAGATCTCCCCTCGTAACATGAGAAAAAACAGATTTAAATAATAAAGGTATAATTCGTATGCCGAACGGAAGTGTACGAATTCTCGTTGTGGGTACCTGTCTCGTGTATTATACGTACCCAGAGATTTTAAATTACTCGTAGTGGTTTTAAAAGCGTTATAAATAAAATAAAGATTTATTTCCCTTCTTGTGACATTTAAATGTGTTACACTTCTTCAACCTTTCTGCAATGGTATGTAATTTTCGTTTTCATCTTTTTTGTCCTTTTTCTAAACCGACGTTTAAGCGTTTGTGAGTATTTATCCTTTATGTGGTTGTCTATACAGAATTCATGCCGATGTTTGTGGTATGTTGTTCACAGGTTTGGTGAAATATGCTTATGATATCGGACTGACCACTAAACCAGCTGATTTCGACCACTCAGGAAAGGCTAGGTGAAATTTCATTCGTGAAGTATCTGCACGCTGAGAGAACTTCAGATGAGACACTTACGTGTTTACATCAGACACTGTTCACATTTCAGAGCTCGTCATAATCGAGCATTCCAGAGTCAAAGTAAGAACTTATTGACAGTTTTTGATGAATGCCAGTAACAGTTTGAATCAAAGTGGGTGAATTCTGGGAACAGTTTAATTTTATTTTATAATTCGTGTTTTTATTTATTCCAAGATTGCATACAAGGAACCATGTACTCATTCCAGTAGCAATTTCTAACATTTTTCCTTCGTCATATTCAATATCTACTTGAAAAATCTTAATGTTATTATTAAAAATTTACGTGAATGAGGTCTTTTAAGGCGAAGTAATATTTCAGGGAAACTCGTTTCGTTGCAAATGGAGCATTTAATATATTTTGCAGTGTCTTCCTTCGATCACTTTTGAATTTTCGGTATTTGTAGGCGCTGCAAACGGGGCAGACATACAGCATTACTTGATATGAGATCGATTTGCAAAGTAAGGCACATAATTAAAAACTGAAACATACGTTGTTTATGCTCCACAATACATTTAATTTATAGTTTGTTGTGAAACGATTCTCGCCTTACCATGCCATCCCCAGACAACTTAAGACTAAACAGATACTTCACACATCAGTATGAATTTACATCTATACAAAGACTGTTTTCCCAGAGATGTCAGACCTTTTACAACTATATATGCATGCGAAAAAAAGGAGAAAAAATGGTTCAAATGGCTCTGAGCACTATGGGACTTAACTTCTAAGGCCATCAGTCCCCTAGAACTTAGAACTACTTAAACCTAACTAACCTAAGCACATCACACAACACCCAGTCATCACGAAGCAGAGAAAATCCCTGAACCCGCCGGGAATCGAACCCGGGAAAAGGAGAAAGAAAGAGGGAGGAGGCAGAAGGTTAAAGCAGTCAATGAAATGTAGATGTAGAACTGTTATCCTATTATATTTATAGCAAACATTTGATCTTATTGTGAGAAAAATACTAACTGGCTGATGCTATTCTAACAAGGGCGAACTGAAATGGGTAATTGGTGTTTATTCTGGACCAGTACTCACGTGTATAACAATTTTGGTCTTAGATTCTTACATTTTTGTTCCCTGAGTATAACGTATGAAGTTTATTTTTGACAGTTTCTTTGTGTGTATCAGTAAGCTAGTGTTTTCTTGTATAGATGCATAGCCGTGAAAGGTCACGTATAAGGCATGGCCAATCGGAAAGGAGACTTTCGCTGCAGCGGCGTTATTTGTAATGTCAGAGGGTGACTATGTTTGCTGCAAGATATTGCAATAGTATTATTAGTTTCACAAGCAGACGTAACAGCTTCATAGCAATTTCCTCATGTCTGAAGAGTTGTTTTCGCAATTCGCTGCATGATAGATTCCTCCAAATCAGCTCAAAGAGCGGTTATCAATTTTCTTCGCGCAGAAGGGGAGCATTGTTCACAAATTTATTGCAGAAAGAAAGAAGTGTACGGAGAGCATTGTTTCGTACAGTACACAGTATTCCAGTGGTGTCAGCATTATAAGGCGGGACGTGTAACCATCAACGACATACCAAGCCCTGGGCAGGCGGAGGCTGTGACCACCAGTGCCACTCTCTCGGCTGTGTACTTCATTTGAACGAGTCATCGGACCACCACAGATGATAATGCTGTTGGGCTGAAGATAAACAAAGGAAGCGTGTATCACATAATCCACGAGAAGATTCCTTACGCCAAAGATTGTGCCTCGTCGATCCTGCCTTCGAACCGATGGGCGTGGAGTGGTGGCTTCCCGACTCTCCTCATCCAAATAAACCCCACAATGACCCGAAACTCCCAAAAATGATGCCCATTTCGTTTTTTGTCGACCAAGTACACTATGTGATCAAAAGTATCCGGACACCCCCAAAACATACGTTTTTCATATTAGGGGCATTGTGCTGCTACCTACTGCCCGACATCAGTAGTCATTAGACGTCTTGAGAGCGCAGAATGGGGCGCTTGGCGGAGCTCACGGCGGTGGTCAGGTGATTGGGTGTCATTTGTATCATACGTCTGCACGTGAGATTTCCACACTCCTAAACATCCCTAGGTCCACTGTGTCCGATGTGATAGTGAACAGGAAACGTGAAGGGACACGTACAGCACGATAGCGTACAGGGCGACCTCGTCTGTTGACTGACAGACACCGCCGACAGTTGCAGAGGGTCGTAATGCGTAATACGCAGACATCTATCCACACCATCACACAGGAATTCAGAACTCCATGAGGATCCACTGCAGTTAGGCAGGACGTGAGAAAACTTGGATTTCATGGTCGAGAGGCTGCTCATAAGCCACACATCACGCCGGTAAATGCCAAACGACGCCTCGCTTGGTGTAAGGAGCGTACACATTGGACGATTGAACAGTGGAAAAATGTTGTGTGGAGTGACGAATCACGGTACACAATGTGGCGATCCGGTGGCAGGGTGTGGATATGGCGAATGCCCGGTGCCAGTGTGTGTAGTGCCAACAGTAAAATTCGGAAGCGGTGGTGTTATCGTCTGGTCGTGTTTTCCATGGAGAGGGCTTGCACCTCTTGCTGTTTATCGTGGCACTATCACGGCATAGGCCTACACTGATGTTTTAAGCACCGTCTCCCTTCCCACTGCTGAAGAGCAATTCGGGGATGGCGATTGCATCTTTCACACGATCGAACACCTGTTCATAATGCACGGCCTGTGACGGTGTGGTTACACGACAATAACACCCCTGTAATGGGCTGGCCTGCACAGAGTCCTTACCTGAATCCTATAGAAAACCTTTGGGATGTTTTGGAACGGCGACTTCGACCGACATCGATACCTCTCCTCAGTGCAGCACTCGGTGAAGAATGGACTGCCATTCCCCAAGAAACATTCCATCCCCTGATTGAACGTATGCCTGCGAGAGTGGAATCTGTCATGAAGGCTAAGTGTGGGTCAACACCATACTGAGTTCCAGGATTACCGACGGAGGGCGTCACGAAATTGTAAGTCACTTTCAGCCAGGTGTCCGGATACTTTTGATCAGATAGTGTACCTCTACTCATCGACTGGCTATCAAGGGGTACAACAGGTAACGCTGAGCAGTATCTGGAACTGGCAACAAGCTCTTGTGCCTAGTTTGTGGCCACGAACAGTTACGTCCCAAGAAAGGGCTGGGGAAAACCATTGAACATCATATGTTAATAAGTACCTCTTCCAAAAATTTACTATCGAACAAGAAATTCTTTCAGAAAACTGTAACAAGGTACAATCACCGATGTTTCATATTTTAAAAAAGGATAAAACTAAAGATCAGCTTTAAGAAAAATTATAAAGCTCCAAGTATTAGAAGTTAGATATGCTGCACAATTTTAAGAGAATTACCAAAAATCAAATATTAATGAAATACAATTGGCCAGCCTGAGGTCAAATTGTGGCCTAAGCCCGCTGATGGCACAACAGACCCCACGCGTAGGCCTCAGGCTCCAGACCACGGAGAGAGCAAGGCAAGAAAGAGTAAGCTGACCACTGCAACGTGTACAGCTAACACGATCTTAAACAGTGAAAGAGTAAAACTAAACTAAACTTTTTCGCCCAGATGAGAGAGATATCAGATTTTTGGGAGGGAGGCGGGTGGGGGTTACAAACACGGGGGTAACCGAGAATCAAAGTTATTTTTATTTTAAATATAAAACAAGTAAGTGAGTACCACACACAGTAGTCCACTTATTCCGCAAAAGCGTAAGGAGGGAAATATACTACTGGCTGCAAGAGCCAAGTCACTACCACTGATTTTAGTGGTTGCTATTTCTTAAGTTCAGATCAGTCGTAAGATGAAATCTAATCTTAAAACTGAGCACGGGCGGCAAGGCCTTAAAATCAAAATCACAAGAAAACAACAGTTTGAACATTTACTCAAAATCGGGTACCAGAAATTTAAAAAAATGAAAAAGTCTTGCTCTAAACAGATATGCCAATTACCGTACGGGACATGCCAGTGGTCCCTCCATATAATCACCAACTGAAAGCAAAATGCAACTGGAACTGAAAATCAAGCTGAAGGCAAGCGCCAAGCGGGTTCAAACAAACTGCAGGCAACCTAGACATGTTTCTGACGCTCAGCCATGAACAGAAGGTGGCAGGACGTGGCTCTGTCCTCGACCGGAAAACCAAAGGAAGCATTGAGTCGGTACCTGATGAAAGCGTTCCGAAAGACTAGAGCAACCCCGAGCACGATCAGAAGGCTTCGCCAAATCGCATTGGCTTGTGCAGGAGGAGTCCCTAAACCACGGGAACTGGTGCAGCAAGTGTAGGGGTAGCCTCGATAGCGCGACACGTAAACAGCCGCACACTCATGTACGGTGAACGCCAGCTCACGACACTCGCACCAGAAAATTCGTGCGTTAGAAATACTGACCAACCGCTCCCCAGGAAGCACGTTCTCTCCGCCGGACAACACTACCGACCCCCACTAGCCTCGACCACCACTTCCCGGTCGCTCCATTCCTTCGTTTCTACCACCGAGAGAGATCGACCGTTGCCCCGGCAAAGAGAGGTCTTAGCTCTCAGGGAGCGAGATTTAGACCTCGCAGCAAGGGTCAGGATTGCAGCACACTTTTTAGCTTCGAACAGACCATCAAGAACAGGCCCAGTGACAAGCTGTCGAATATGGCAGTGCTTCCGCAGCACAGTTTTAGGCCACATGTGGGCAGCAGATCACCGAGCTCTTTAAAAAATTTTGATGGGAGGTACTCAAACATCAGTATTGCAACATGATTTAGAGGCTCAAATAGGCCATCAAGAATGCTGCCCAACGTGGTAGTTCTTCTTCAGCAGAACACTAGGCCACATGTATCCAAGAAGACTATGGAACTCCTTCAAAACTTTCGAGGGGAAGTCTTGGAATACACTCATTACAGCCCCAATATCTCCTCATGTGACTTGCATATCTTCGACGCATTAAAACAATGTCGGGAACTTCAGAGATTCGCAAGCGACAGGGAGGTACAGGACATGGCGGAAGCATGGATTCGTAGCTATCCATCCTTCCTACGCGCTGAGATCGGTGCATCAGTGTCAATGGCCATCCCACATGAACTGTAATTACACTATCGTTATTAAAATTTCTTTACATATAAGTGTAGTCTTCTTTTCATTTGGCTACACCATCCATAGTTGGAAAAACAATCTTTCTGCAACTATTAAAGTTCACTGATACTGTGTGGTCTATCTGTTTTAAATTGTCTAAGGATGGCCTAGAAAGGCTAAAGTCAGTTCATAACTAATCATGAAATAAATTTCATTGTGAGGTATCATTAGCGTGTATTTCAGTGTTTAATATGTCTATGACCCTCCATGTAACAAAGGAATATTCCGCAAATATTAAGAGTTGTAAAATGGACAAAAAATAATTTGTCGTATGTTTACATTTTTCTTAAAAGTAACGATTTTTTTTCCAACTGAACTCCAGATATGTCTTGAACTCAGAGTATGGAAAATTGACAAAGTTGTCTGACGTCTGTAATGGACTACCTCAGCGTGACAGACAGGCAACAAATACGGGAATGAGTAGATATGCGCTCTACCAAAACTACGGCTCTATTGTTTTGATATGGTAAATGAATGGCGTAGTAAACGGTAGGAATACCGGTAGTACTGGTAGCACTGGTAGGGAAAGAAACAAATGAATTCTTGAGAGAGAGTCTGGGAGCAGACAACTTCTCTTGTTTGGTTGTTCGCTCTGCACCTAATTAGAACAGCAAACAGCACGCCATTCTGTGTTAGTCCATTGTGTGTTTTATATCCTTACAGAATACAAATTGCATTTCATAAGTAATAAAAATTATTTTGTTGCGTAATTTCTGCGCTTTTATTAATCAAAGCAATTACTTTTTATGAAAGTACAGTTTACATGCACAAATATAATATATATATATATATATATATATATATATATATATATATATATATATAATTATTGTTGTTATTTTCTACTCAGTAGAAAGTTCTTCATCATGATCAAAGGAAATGGTAACCTGTTATTATTGATAAACGCAGAAGTTGTTTATGAATAACGTGTTTTACATAAATTAGACGTAGTATCAAAGCTGTGTTTGATATATTTTTGTCGGCGTTTTATTTTACCTTCATTTTTGAGGAAATTGCGTTTCCTGTCGCTACGTGTTAAAGCTGTATTGCTTTCTTTATTTTTGTCACATCAGCCCCATGTTTCACATTGCAAATCAACTATTTTCAAATAAAACCTTAATTAAAAATTTGCGATTTCAGCTTTACTATAAATACTATATAGAATCTGCTCACGAAGCAGCACATGCAATTCTTGAGACAACAAAACCAGGACGACGTAAGATCGATGGAGATACTTGGCTTTGGAATGACACCGTCAAAGGCGCGGTACACACAAATAAACGATTGTATCATGAGTTTCTTGCCGATAAAACACCGGGGCGATGGAATGCGTACAGAAGAGCCCGAAGAGATGCAAGACAGTCTATAGTAGGAACCAAATGCTCACGTTATGCTGATCTATACGCAAAACTTGACTTACGTGAAGAAGAGCAGGACTTATATCGACTCGCTAAAGCAAGCCATCGCACTTCAGAACATGTTCATCGGTTCTACGGAGTTATTTTCAAATAAAACCTTAATTAAAAATTTGCGATTTCAGCTTTACTATAAATACTATATAGAATCTGCTCACGAAGCAGCACATGCAATTCTTGAGACAACAAAACCAGGACGACGTAAGATCGATGGAGATACTTGGCTTTGGAATGACACCGTCAAAGGCGCGGTACACACAAATAAACGATTGTATCATGAGTTTCTTGCCGATAAAACACCGGGGCGATGGAATGCGTACAGAAGAGCCCGAAGAGATGCAAGACAGTCTATAGTAGGAACCAAATGCTCACGTTATGCTGATCTATACGCAAAACTTGACTTACGTGAAGAAGAGCAGGACTTATATCGACTCGCTAAAGCAAGCCATCGCACTTCAGAACATGTTCATCGGTTCTACGGAGTCAGTGGTGAGACTGGAAATCTGCTAGTTGACTTGAAGAAGGCCAAAGACCGATGGAGCAGCTACTTCAAGAAGATCTCAACAGAAGAGTTCCCCCATCCACCAATACCCACCGGCCACGCTGTTGAAGGGCCCGTAAGAGAAATCGCAGTCGACGACGTCAAGACTGCTTTGAGGACAATGAAACCTGAGAAAGCCACTAGCCCAGATGACCTTCCAGCAGAGTTATGGTGTTCCCATCATTGGAAGGCAGACGAATGGTTAACGGAACTCTTCAACAAGATCACTGACGAGGGACAAACACCAACTGATTGGCAGCAAATCATCATCATTAAGAAGAAGGGAAATCCCAATGAGTGCACCAACTATCGTCCAATTCGACTCCTCTGCCAAGCTGTTAAAATCTTCGAGCGTGTTCTGGACCAAAGAATCCGTGAGATCACACAGATTTCCAGAAACGAAGCTGGATTCGCGAAGAACTGCTGCACAACTGATGCGATTCATGCTGCAAGACTCTTCTATCTACATCTACATTCCATACTCCGCAAGCCACCTGACGGTGTGTGGCGGAGGGTACCTTGAGTACCACTATCGGTTCTCCCTTCTATTCCAGTCTCGTATTGTTCGTGGAAAGGAAGATAGTCGGTATGCCTCTGTGTGGGCTCTAATCTGTCTGATTTTATCCTCATGGTCTCTTCGCGATATATACGTAAGAGGGAGCAATGCACTGCTTGACTCCTCGGTGAAGGTATGTTCTCGAAACTTCAACAAAAGCCCGTACCGAGCTACTGAGCGTCTCTATTGCAGAGTCTTCCACTGGAGTTTATCTATCATCTCCGTAACGCTTTCGCGATTAGTAAATGATCCTGTGATGAAGCGCGTTGCTCCCCGTTGGATCTTCTCTACCTCTTCCATCAACCCTGTCTGGTACGGATCCCACACCGGTGAGTAGTATTCAAGCAGTGGGAGAACAAGTGTACTGTAACCTACTTCCTTTGTTTTCGGACTGCATTTCCTTAGGATTCTTCCACTGAATCTCAGTCTTAGCGGTGAAACGTCATGAGAAAGCCAAGCCGCTGCATCTAGCATTCCTGGATCTTTAAAAGGCCTTTGGTCGGGTGCCACACATTCTCATCTGGCTATCACTTCGGAAGCATGATGTGCCAGAGCAGCTTATTAACTGTGTGCAGCCACTTTATGCATAGCCAACAATTTATATCCGTACAACCTAAGGGTTGTCCAAGTACTTCCCCATCACATTCGGCGTCCCTCAAGGTTCTGCATTATCACCACTTCTGTTCATTCTCGTAAAGGACACCGTGACAGCTGACCTGCACCGGCCATTACCATGGACCCTACTTTATGCAGACGACGTGATGCTGGCAGTAGGAAACAAGCTTGATCTGCAGAGCCTAACTCACGAATGGAGTGACCGGTTGGTGCAACACGGTTTGCAGCTGAATTTGAAGAAAACCGAGTACTTCAAATCAGACAGACATGAAATGGGAACCATCACGATTAATGGTGAAGATCTGACTCGTGCGAGTAATTGAGTTGGTTTCCACAATCACCTTTGACAGCCGACTCACCGAAGAAGTCAACACCGGAATTCAGGCAGCCTCAATGAAATGTCGAACAACAACCATAGTCACTTGCGACCGTACGATGAATTGCAATTTAACATCAAAAATCTATCGCACTGTCATCCGCAAAGTCGCCTTGTGTGGTTGCGAGTGCTGGCCGACTACAGTGGAGACAGAACGCCACCTGTGTACTGGAAACGAAGATGCTAAGGTGGACAGCGGGCCTCACTAAGTTAGATCACGTTTCTAATGACAGCATTAGGAAACAGTTTAGTGTTGCACCGATCCAAGACAAGAGGCGTGAGAATCGTCATCGACGGTTTGGGCATGTTTTACGGCCCGCAGATTGTTGCCAAGGTGGGTTACACATTTGAAGTCGTCGGCAATAGACCCAAAGGACGACCTAAGCAACGTTGGACTGATTAGATTCATGTTGTTGTTGTTGTGGTCTTCAGTCCTGAGACTGGTTTGATGCAGCTCTCCATGCTACTCTATCCTGTGCAAGCTTCTTCATCTCCCAGTACCTACTGCAACCTACATCCTTCTGAATCTGCTTAGTGTATTCTCTTGGTCTCCCTCTACGATTTTTACCCTCCACGGTGCCCTCCAATGCTAAATTTGTGATCCCTTAATGCCTCAAAACATGTCCTACCAACCGATCCCTTCTTCTAGTCAAGTTGTGACACAAACTTCTCTTCTCCCCAATCCTACTCAATACCTCCTCATTAGTTACGTGGTCTACCCACCTTATCTTCAGCATTCTTCTGTAGCACCACATTTCGAAAGCTTCTATTCTCTTCTTGTCCAAACTAGTTATCGTCCATGTTTCACTTCCATACATGGCAACACTACATACAAATACTCTCAGAAACGACTTCCTGACACTTAAATCTATACTCGATGTTAACAAATTTCTCTTCTCGAGAAACGCTTTCCTTGCCATAGCCAGTCTACATTTTATATCCTCTCTACTTCGACCATCATCAGTTATTTTGCTCCCCAAATAGCAAAACTCCTTTACTACTTTAAGTGTCTCATTTCCTAATCTAATTCCCTCAGCGTCACCCGACTTAATTTGACTACATTCCATTATCCTCGTTTTGCTTTTGTTGATGTTCATCTTATATCCTCCTTTCAAGACACTGTCCATTCCGTTCAACTGCTCTTCCAAGTCCTCTGCTGTCTCTGACAGAATTACAATGCCATCGGCGAACCTCAAAGTTTTTACTTCTTCTCCATGAATTTTAATACCTACTCCGAATTTTTCTTTTGTTTCCTTTACTGCTTGCTCAATATACAGATTGAATAACATCGGGGAGAGGCTACAACCCTGTCTCACTCCTTTCCCAACCACTGCTTCCCTTTCATGCCCCTCGACTCTTATAACTGCCATCCGGTTTCTGTACAAATTGTAAATAGCCTTTCGCTCCCTGTATTTTACCCCTGCCACCTTTAGAATGTGAAAGAGGGTATTCCAGTCAACATTGTCAAAAGCTTTCTCTAAGTCTACAAATGCTAGAAACGTAGGTTTGCCTTTTCTTAATCTTTCTTCTAAGATAAGTCATAAGGTTAGTATTGCCTCACGTGTTCCAACATTTCTACGGAATCCAAACTGATCTTCCCCGAGGTCCGCTTCTACCAGTTTTTCCATTCGTCTGTAAAGAATTCGCGTTAGTATTTTGCAGCTGTGACTTATTAAACTGATAGTTCGGTAATTTTCACATCTGTCAACACCTGCTTTCTTTGGAATTGGAATTATTATATTCTTCTTGAAGTCTGAGGGTATTTCGCCTGTCTCATACATCGTGCTCTCCAGATGGTAGAGTTTTGTCATGACTGGCTCTCCCGAGGCCATCAGTAGTTCTAATGGAATGTTGTCTACTCCCGGGGCCTTGTTTCGACTCAGGTCTTTCAGTGCTCTGTCAAACTCTTCACGCAGTATCTTATCTCCCATTTCGTCTTCATCTACATCCTCTTCCATTTCCATAATATTGTCCTCAAGTACATCGCCCTTGTATAAACTCTCTATATACTCCTTCCACCTTTCTGCCTTCCCTTCTTTGCTTAGAACTGGGTTGCCATCTGAGCTCTTGATATTCATACAAGACGTTCTCTTCTCTCCAAAGGTCCCTTTAATTTTCCTGTAGGCAGTATCTATCTTACCCCTAACGAGACAAGCCTCTACATCCTTACATTTGTCCTCTAGCCATCCCTGCTTAGCCATTTTGCACTTCCTGTCGACCTCATTTTTGAGACGTTTGTATTCCTTTTTGCCTACTTCATTTACCGCATTTTTATATTTTCTCCTTTCATCAATTAAATTCAATATTTCTTCTGTTACCCAAGGATTTCTATTAGCCCTCGTTTTTTTATCTACTTGATCGTCGGCTGCCTTCACTACTTCATCCCTCAGAGCTACCCATTCTTCTTCTACTGTATTTCTTTCCCCCATTCCTGTCAATTGTTCCCTTATGCTATCCCTGAAACTCTGTAAAACCTCTGGTTCTTTCAGTTTAACCAGGTCCCATCTCCTTAAATTCCCACCTTTTTGCAGTTTCTTCAGATTCAATCTGCAGTTCATAACCAATAGATTGTGGTCAGAATCCACATCTGCCCCAGGAAATGTCTTACAATTTAAAACCTGGGTTCTAAATCTCTGTCTTACCATTATACACTCCTGGAAATGGAAAAAAGAACACATTGACACCGGTGTGTCAGACCCACCATACTTGCTCCGGACACTGCGAGAGGGCTGTACAAGCAATGATCACACGCACGGCACAGCGGACACATCAGGAACCGCGGTGTTGGCCGTCGAATGGCGCTAGCTGCGCAGCATTTGTGCACCGCCGCCGTCAGTGTCAGCCAGTTTGCCGTGGCATACGGAGCTCCATCGCAGTCTTTAACACTGGTAGCATGCCGCGACAGCGTGGACGTGAACCGTATGTGCAGTTGACGGACTTTGAGCGAGGGCGTATAGTGGGCATGCGGGAGGCCGGGTGGACGTACCGCCGAATTGCTCAACACGTGGGGCGTGAGGTCTCCACAGTACATCGATGTTGTCGCCAGTGGTCGGCGGAAGGTGCACGTGCCCGTCGACCTGGGACCGGACCGCAGCGACGCACGGATGCACGCCAAGACCGTAGGATCCTACGCAGTGCCGTAGGGGACCGCACCGCCACTTCCCAGCAAATTAGGGACACTGTTGCTCCTGGGGTATCGGCGAGGACCATTCGCAACCGTCTCCATGAAGCTGGGCTACGGTCCCGCACACCGTTAGGCCGTCTTCCGCTCACGCCCCAACATCGTGCAGCCCGCCTCCAGTGGTGTCGCGACAGGCGTGAATGGAGGGACGAATGGAGACGTGTCGTCTTCAGCGATGAGAGTCGCTTCTGCCTTGGTGCCAATGATGGTCGTATGCGTGTTTGGCGCCGTGCAGGTGAGCGCCACAATCAGGACTGCATACGACCGAGGCACACAGGGCCAACACCCGGCATCATGGTGTGGGGAGCGATCTCCTACACTGGCCGTACACCACTGGTGATCGTCGAGGGGACACTGAATAGTGCACGGTACATCCAAACCGTCATCGAACCCATCGTTCTACCATTCCTAGACCGGCAAGGGAACTTGCTGTTCCAACAGGACAATGCACGTCCGCATGTATCCCGTGCCACCCAACGTGCTCTAGAAGGTGTAAGTCAACTACCCTGGTCAGCAAGATCTTCGGATCTGTCCCCCATTGAGCATGTTTGGGACTGGATGAAGCGTCGTCTCACGCGGTCTGCACGTCCAGCACGAACGCTGGTCCAACTGAGGCGCCAGGTGGAAATGGCATGGCAAGCCATTGCACAGGACTACATCCAGCATCTCTACGATCGTCTCCATGGGAGAATAGCAGCCTCCATTGCTGCGAAAGGTGGATATACACTGTAGTAGTGCCGACATTGTGCATGCTCTGTTGCCTGTGTCTATGTGCCTGTGGTTCTGTCAGTGTGATCATGTGATGTATCTGACCCCAGGAATGTGTCAATAAAGTTTCCCCTTCCTGGGACAATGAATTCACGGTGTTCTTATTTCAATTTCCAGGAGTGTATAATCTATCTGATACCTTTTAGTATCTCCAGGATTCTTCCAGGTATACAGCCTTCTTTTATGATTCTTGAACCAAGTGTTAGCTATGAATAAGTTATGCTCTGTGCAAAATTCTACAAGGCGGCTTCCTCATTCATTCCTTCCCCCCAATCCATATTCACCTACTATGTTTCCTTCTCTCCCTTTTCCTACTGACGAATTCCAGTCACCCATGACTATTAAATTTTCGTCTCCCTTCACTACCTGAATAATTTCTTTTATCTCGTCATACATTTCATCTATTTCTTCATCATCTGCAGAGCTAGTTGGCATATAAACTTGTACTACTGTAGTAGGGATGGGCTTTGTGTCTATTTTGGCCACAATAATGCGTTCACTATGCTGTTTGTAGTAGCTAACCCGCACTCCTATTTTTTTATTCATTATTAAACCTACTCCTGCATTACCCCTATTTGATTTTGTATTTATAACCCTGTAATCACCTGACCAAAAGTCTTGTTCTTCCTGCCACCGAACTTCACTAATTCCCACTATATCTAACTTTAACCTATCCATTTCCCTTTTTAAATTTTCTAACATACCTGCTCGATTAAGGTATCTGACATTCCACGCTCCGATCCGTAGAACACCAATTTTCTTTCTCCTGATAACGACGTCCTCCTGAGTAGGCCCCGCCCGGAGATCCGAATGGGGGACTATTTTACCTCCGGAATATTTTACCCAAAAGGACGCCATCATCATTTAATCATACAGTAAAGCTGCATGTCCTCGGGAAAAATTAGATTCATAAAGAGCTTAAATGCGTGAACATTCAGCCAGATGCAGCCCGTGATAGAGCGAAATGGAGACAACGGACCCATGTAGCGGATTCTGCAGGCACGGGGGACAAATGCTGAAGGAGAAGAAGAAGACTATTCATTAAATTAAAAGGAAAGTCAGCTTTGACCGTAATATTGATGGTTTATTGAGAGAAAAATAGATTTTCAATAATATAGTGATCATCTTCAGTGCTGGAAGTTAAAAATTTCACATAGTGATCAGTGAATAAAATAAAAAAAAACACAAATACACAAGAGTATAAACCAACTGTTGGAAAGAACATACTTGTGGTGTACAAATTAAGCTCATAGGCACTGGTATCAAGTTATTATCAGTAACCAAAGCTGAGAAACGACCACAATAACTGAAGCCGCTGTTTACATTCACCTCGGTGTGACAGGGTCTTGGAACGCCGTCTATGTGGCGTTTATCACGTGAGGACTTAACAACACTGTATTTGGCAAGAGATTACCACAAAATACAAAAGTGCACTTGCAAATCATTATCTGAATATTTCAATTTTAAAATTGTACATTAAAAAAACGCATAGCAAAAAAGAAAGAGGGAAATGCACATCTTGCCAACATACGCAGGCGTGTTATTTCCTAACAAGTTAAAAAACACATAAGAATAAAAATCAACAGGTAAAATTATATGGTCTCAGATTACAGGATTAGTAAAGACGAAATACACAAATAACATGACATCAAATATAACAGAACACAGTAACCGCCATCTGGCGTAAGGAGTCAGAGATATTAAGATCTTAGTTTATGTAAAATATACCACTGAAGCCAAGAAGAAAATACATAAATAGTGGTGATTATACAATGTATGTCACAATATAGCAGGTCAAAACGCCATGGAACACATTACGTGTTCTAATTTTTTTTAAGCGTGCATACTAACAATTTTTCATCGTATTTAACGACGTGATGATACACACATCTCGTTCGTCCCATTGGGACATGTGAACAATTTATACGAATTTAAAAAGTCATCGTAATTATGAAAGAAGAATGTTTTTAACTTCCAGCACTGAAGATGATCACTGTGTGATTGAAAATCGATTTTGTTATCAATAAACCATCAGCATAACGGCCAACGCTGACCTTCCTTTTAATTTAACGTATATGGTCGTTGTGCAGGCAGCACACCAGGGAGTCGCCAATCAATAAGACTATTTTTAAGTAATTGGAATAGGATAACTATGTAGATCAAATATGTTGCTTAAATTACGTGGCTCTACATCCCCCCTGAGTTTTCAGACGGTTCACCACTTCCGGTTTCTAAGGGAGTCTAGTAAGACACTTATCGTAAGGGAAGTGATCGGTATAAGGTAGCATCCGATAGGTATGCAACACACCTGGCGCACAGGTAAGGTGGGTACGACCTTGACTGACAAAGCTACTAGGAAAATTATCAAAGTCTACCCTTACTCCTGACAGTATACGGTAGTCTGCGTTAGTGTCACGTAGCCTGTGGTAGTTGCACGACTCTACTAATGAGACACAAACGGAAACGCGAAACAGCAAGCTGAATCTTCCGTATGCAGAACGAAGCGCTGTAACGTTTGACGTT
Organism: Schistocerca piceifrons; assembly: GCF_021461385.2. Lineage (NCBI taxonomy): Eukaryota > Metazoa > Arthropoda > Insecta > Orthoptera > Acrididae > Schistocerca > Schistocerca piceifrons. The sequence goes on from NC_060138.1 coordinate 208,015,125, forward strand.
CCGGTGCGCTGTGTACGTGACGGTGCCTTGAGGTGAGCGGCGAGACCATTAGCTGCTCGGCGCGCACGTCTCTTATTCAAATCTGAGTTAAGACGATGTCCCAGAGACCGGCTTCCACGTTGCAATCCTCCTTCCCCCCCCCCCTCCCCCCCCTTCCCTCTGCCTCTTTCCCTCACTCAGCCCTCTTCACCCCACCGTCCCACCTCGCACTGTCCTATTAGAATTGTTGATGAGTTAATCCTGGAACCGAGTCCACGGAAACTTAACGGAATGGGCTCCGGGATTGGGAAAAAGAGAGGAAAAAGACACATTGTGCTGGGAATGGCCGACCGTGGACTAGGAAGGGCGTGCGGCGGAGCAGCGGAGGGGCCCCGAAATGGCGCGGCTATCAGATGAATCTGTGCCAACTGTCGCGAAGGGAACTTCGCTGACGATTCGGGAAAAAAAGGGGAGGGAAGTTTCTGCGGGGAATAAAAGTGCCGATGAAAGTGTGCGGGGGAGGGTGCGGGTGGGGACCTCGGACTGCCTGGCGACGAGGCCGGCGGATAAATCGCGGGCCCGCCCGATAAGTGATTGTCCCGAATAACACCGCCAGCCAAGGACAACATTTTACCGAGATTAAACGGGCCCGCGGTCGCGGCCTGCAGGACGCGTTAAAATGCGCGAGGAAGCTCGCGATCCTAGCCACAAGTCACGAACAACCTCTTTGGGCGCCCGAGGTTGACAATGTTGTTTGATAGACAGATATATCTTCCAAATTTGTTTGTTTAACAATTGACACAAATCAAAACTTGTGAAGGACACCAGTAAAGCACATATATTCAAAAATGTGCAGGAAGAATGCAAATAAAATACACTACTGGCCATTAAATTTGCTACACCAAGAAGAAATGCAGATGACAAACGGGTATTCCTTGGACAAATATATTATACTAGAACTGACACGTGATTACATTTTCACGCAATTTGGGTGCATAGATTCTGAGAAATCAGTACCCAGAACAACCACCTCTGGCCGTAATAACGGCCTTGATACGCCTGGGCATTGAGTCAAACAGAGCTTGGATGGCGTATACAGGTACAGCTGCCCATGCAGCTTCGACACGGAACCACAGTTTATCAAGAGTAGTGACGTGTATTGTGACAAGCCAGTTACTCGGCCACCATTGACCACACGTTTTCAATTGGTGAGAGATGTGGAGAATGTGGTGGCCAGGGCAGCAGTCGAATATTTTCTGTATCCAGAAAGGCCCGTACAGGACCTTCAACGTGCGGTCGTGCATTGTCCTACTGAGATGTAGGGTTTCGCAGAGATCGAATGAAGGGTACAGCCAAGGGTCGTAACAAATCCGAAATGTAACGTCCACTGTTCAAACTGCCGTCAATGTGAACAAGAGGTGACCGAGACGAGTAACCAATGGCACCCCATACCATAACAGCGGGTGGTACGCCAGTATGGAGATGACGAATACACGCTTCCAATGTGCGTTCGCCGCGATGTCGCCAAACACGGATGCGACCATCATGATGCTGTAAACAGAACCTGGATTCATCCCAAAAAATGACGATTTCCCATTCGTTCACCCAGGTTCGCGTTGAGTACACCATCGCAGGCGCTCCTCTCTGTGATGCAGCGTCAAGGGTAACCGCAGCCATGGTCTCCGAGAGGATAGTCCATGCTGCTGCAAACGTCGTCAAACTGTTCGAGTAGATGGTTGTTGTCTTGCAAACGTCCCCATCTGTTGACTCAGGGATCGAGACGTAGCTGCACGATCCGTTACAGCCATGCGGATAAGATGCCTGTCATCTCGACTGCTAGTGATACGTGGCCGTTGGGATCCAGCACGACGTTCCGTATTACCCTCCTGAATCCATCGATTCCATATTCTGCTAACAGTCATTGGATCTCGACCAACGTGAGCAGCAGTGTCGCGATACGATGAGCCGCAATCGCGATAGGCAACAATCTGACCTTTATCAAAGTCGGAAACGTGATGGTACGCATATCTCCTCCTTACACGAGGCATCACAACAACGTTTCACCAGCCAACATCGGTCAACTGCTGTTTGTGTATAAGAAATCGGTTGGAAACTTTCCTCATGTAAGCACGTTGTACGTGTCGCCACCGGCGCCAGCCTTGTGTGAATGTTCTGATAAGCTAATCATTTGCATATCACACCATCTTCTTCGTGTCGGTTAAATTTCGCGTCTTGAGCAAATCATCTTCATGGTGTTGCAATTTTAATGGCCATTAGTGTATATAATCAAATGACAAGTATGCAAATAAAAATATAAACACATGTTTGAATAAAAATATGAATGTTCATTTAAAGACAAAAGTCTTGGTCAGTGTATAACAAAATAAGATGCACACCAAAAACCTGTGTCCAGATTTAATACAATTGACGGCCTCTTTGGTGACATTCCGGACATCAGCAGTCTGGCCCTGGTACTTTCTAATTGGGCATTCCCGAAGGTGTGTCGAATCGTTTGTCTTTCAGCGCCACAGTCATACTCAGGAGAAGTAACCGTGTGCCATTTACACATAGAATCCGCACATCTTTCGTGGTTCGTTCTTATCCTATTTAGCCCAGTTCACGCTCTCGTGGGAAGATCAAATCCCTGCGGTTTCTCGGTCATACACTGGACCACTCTGGGATGTGGTCAATTAAGCCATGTCCCACTCTCGGCGCCAACGTTCTATCACGTCGAAGTCATCTCGTTGCAGGTAGAAAAAAAAATAATGCTCAAATGGCTCTGAGCACTATGGGACTTAACTTCTGAGGTCGTCCCCTAGAACTTAGAATTATTTAAACCTAACGAACCTAAGGATATCACACACATCCATGCCCGAGGCAGGATTCGCACCTGCAACCGTAGCGGTTGCAGGTCTACAGCAGTAACAATTGGAGTGTTTCTTCACCGAAGACTGTTGGTGTTTACGTCATGACAGAAAGAGTGTATAGGGAGCTGAGTGTTGTTTTGTATTTTTCTATACTCTCTGACTGATGTATGCTCTCTGCGCAAATGACGGGCTGGAATATGACAAAGTATCGGTAAACTAATAATAGAAAACTGTGCTCATCATGTCACTGCTGCTTTGGCGGTATTACCTGCATCTAAGATTCCTACGATCATGGCTTTCTCTGTGGTTGTAGTGTGCTCAGAGAACACCATAATAAGACTGATATCAATTGCGGAATCTACCTAAAGGAATCAAATGTCTGTATTAAGTTTGATTTAATTCTGAGTGATTATATAACCATGTATATATGTTTATATAGCCTTAAATCTTAAATAGTGCACTACAAGTAAATTGTAGTATATCTTTTATTATTTTGTTAAGTACGACCACGTTGTGCATCAGATATAACTATTCGCTTGCGTTGCCTGCAAGCGTACAACGTTCCGAGATCTGCGTCCATTGTTTTATCCTGCGGCTTTGTGGCTCGAGTGTTAATCATCTTGTGAGACAGACGGGAAAGTAATTTGCTCTTTTGTAATATGAAACATGTCCTCCTCGCCCTGTCACTGTCCATCTCCTCCTCTTCGCTACTTCTATTTCTCTTTCCCCCCGTCACTGTTCAGCACTTTCTTCCTCCTTCTTTGTCGATCTCCTCCTCTTCCCATCTCCTTCCATCTTTATGTATCCATCTCCATCCCCTCTTCTCTCTCCACGCTATCGCACTCACCCCAGTAGGAGGCTGGTGGTTCTTACTCCTACAGTAACTATAATGTATGTACCGAACTGGACAGAAAGTGTTCCACGAGTTTAGGATGAGGTTTTTCTAGTATCTTTCCCTGCGTACACACATCTCAGATATTTTTCATACATTAGAGACGTATCTGCACAAATGCTTCACGTGTATATCTACCCAATTTCGTCCTGCAGTTTCATTTTTAAAAAGCTCAGTGTTCATGACGTCATATCTCCACAACTATGTCTCTTACAACACTATAATTTAGTAGCTACATCAAGTGCTAAATGTGTCTGCTGTCTGCGAAACGCGTTTTGGATAGAGTTAGTAGCAAAAAAGTAACAAATTAAAACGTCATCGGAAGATTTTCACGCGTCTCTGTGCCAATGATGTCATATCTCTTGAGCTGTGTGTCATGCAATGATTATTTTTGTAGGAATTTTCGGTGGCGCATGTGGATACTGTCTGTGTAAAGTGTATGTGGATAGTGTCTGTGAAATGTGTTGCGAATACAGTTAGTAACAAATACGTAACAAATTTAAACGTCACGCTCCACGCGGCAGTTTCACTGCATAAGCAGCTAAAGTGTAGTAAGCGGTAAACTTTTGTTCTTTTACCGTTTTGTGGGAGCTGACAACGAGAAAAAGTTTCGAAAAAGTTTGAAAGTATGTGTTTCGTCTGTTGTCAACTACTGGATGACTAAGGTATGGGTACAGCATGTCGTAGTCTACACAGCTTTTTCGCCCCAATCCCTCTTCTTTTTTAATATGTTGGTAGATGTTACCCAAAGAGTGGCTCTTTCCAGAATGTAAGTGACATATATGTATACCAAGTTTGGTTGAATTCGGCGGAGTAGCTTAAGAGGTTTTTAACATACATGCATATTTACATCCACTTTTATGCTATGTATGAGTGCTGGCCGCTGTGGCCGAGCGGTTCGAGGCGCTTCAGTCCGGAACCGCGCTGCTGCAACGGTCGCAGGTTCGAATCCTGCCTCGCGCATGGATGAGTGTGATGTCCTTAGGTTAGTTAGGTTTAAGTAGTTCTAAGTCTAGGGGACTGGTGACCTCAGATGTTAAGTCCCATAGTGCTTAGAGCCATTTGAACCATTTTGATATGTATGATGTGACGGTACAAACCCCCGTCACTAGATTAATATTTCTAGTATGCAAGGACCGCTTTGTGAAGAGCGAGCGCGCCACATGGTGCGTGATTCGCGAAAGCGTTGCAACGGTCGGTGGGACGCCTCCGTCGCCACGTGGCCCGTAGCTGGGGGCATTGTTTGGTTTTTCGCGCATTACGTGATAACTATGTAACTTACGGTGAAGAGCGGTGAGGCAGTGGACTCTGGTCAGTAATATGCACCTTCTGAAAGATCGATCTTTATGTCAAGTCACGAGACGCAAAAGTATAGTAACCTCAAAATCGGTTAATATCACGAATAGTGAAATACTGAAAGATTAAAAACGTCTCGTCATAACAGATCAAGTGCCGTAGTCATATGTAAAGATTCATAAATAATTAAGCCCGTAAAGAGCAATAAACGAAGTTTGAGGGAAAATTGTTTATAAAATTCAATAAAAAGTTCATTACGTAAAGAACGGCACTATATAATATTTTGGTTGTCATCACATGTATTTTAAACTATATATACACTTAACTTGCAATAGTTTTCATTGCTTGCAAATTATTATTAACATTTATTGCCCATGATTAATTAATTATTATAGATATGAAAATTTTGAGCAGCGCAATGTGTAGATCGCTATAGATTAGTCTAAAAACGGTGCTTTGCAGCACAAATGTCAACAAACAAATTTGCGCTAAGTGGCGAAATTTTGCAGAAACTAAAACTTGATTTACGGACGATAGAATAATCCTAGAAATTAACGTAACATAGTAGATGAGATGTACTTTTTAGGGCGGTTTCGATGGTGTACTTATTTCTGGCGAGGGATGTATGTATCAAAATTTGTAACCTTAACTGGTGAGGTTGGTACTTAAATAACCAGGGGGGTTGACGTCTGAGCCTATATAAGCGAGCGGCCATCTTGGCCAGTGGTCAGTCGTTGGTCAGTCGTTTTGGAGGGTGGGTGGCGAGCAAGCCCCAGTTTAGGGTGGCCTATGTGGTCGTTTGAGAATTCTTTTCGCGCCGATTTATTTCGACAAAGAGTATTGTTTAATAGTGCAAATGTGCAAGCATATACCGGTATTTGGTTAACTGGAAGTGCTACAATTATTTGTGTGAGTATGATTTACGAGGTATACATCCTAAGTGGACATGTGGCGAACTATGATTTCGCGCCAAAACTGTTAGAACAAAGAGGACAGTGGGACTTGTGGTTATGTTCGAATTGATTGAGTAACTTTCGTTTATAGCAGCCCGCATTACTGCTATTGCGGGCTCGGAGTCAAATTATTATTAAAGTAAAACTGTAAATCGTCTCACCAGTGCTAATTTCATTGTTTTAAAGAAAAGTACAACGCCAATAAATAGTGATCGAACTGTGTCTCGAAAAAACTGATTTTGCTATAATAATCGCCTAAATTTTGTTCCCTAACATAAACTGTACTCATTTGTCTGAGTGAATAATTAATTCAGAAACTATAACTAATGCGCGGGTGTGGAAGTGTACTAATGCACCAAGTGTGGAAATCATCCCCTGAGACTTACGTGAGAGTCAAAATTTGAAATAACATTTTTAACCGACATCTGTATACGCAAATTTCGCGTGAAAATGCTGCAACCGCAATTCTTCTTTATTATTTTTACCGCCACGTCGCAATGAGTAACATACTCGCCACGTACTTGAAAATGTCACCATCTTTCGGTAGGGCGTTAATAAATTGTTTTACACGTATAATGCCAAGTTTTATGTTAAGCGGAGGTAAAGATTCTTTTATGGGCCCACCTCTCAATCCGGATTTTCTTAGACGAGTGCTTTCCTTTTACACTTCTGTCCCATTTGCATAGGAAGTAGGGGTCGTCCCTCGAACATGAACGCACGTGGGGCCGATGACTTGTCGTTATCGCCACTGTTGACACCAAAGTACGGAAAATACTCTTCTCTGACAAAGTGTGAAATCCTCCGCTACTGGTTCTTCACTATGAGTTTGTCACAAACGTGTCAGAAGTGGTCAGGAGAACTAACATAACCTCCTGAAACTATGAAAATTCCAAATGCAGGCACCAGTCGATGTATCATTCGTCTATGAAGTTTGCGTGGAAACTGATTTGTAAAAAATGTTCTATTTAGTATTACAGTATCAATGGAACAGATAGATAACTGTATCACAGACATTTTTTGATAGTAGGCTACACAGCAAACATCCACAAAACAATACTGGCGTTATTACACTCCTGGAAATTGAAATAAGAACACCGTGAATTCATTGTCCCAGGAAGGGGAAACTTTATTGACACATTCCTGGGGTCAGATACATCACATGATCACACTGACAGAACCACAGGCACATAGACACAGGCAACAGAGCATGCATAATGTCGGCACTAGTACAGTGTATATCCACCTTTCGCAGCAATGCAGGCTGCTATTCTCCCATGGAGACGATCGTAGAGATGCTGGATGTAGTCCTGTGGAACGGCTTGCCATGCCATTTCCACCTGGCGCCTCAGTTGGACCAGCGTTCGTGCTGGACGTGCAGACCGTGTGAGACGACGCTTCATCCAGTCCCAAACATGCTCAATGGGGGACAGATCCAGAGATCTTGCTGGCCAGGGTAGTTGACTTACACCTTCTAGAGCACGTTGGGTGGCACGGGATACATGCGGACGTGCATTGTCCTGTTGGAACAGCAAGTTCCCTTGCCGGTATAGGAATGGTAGAACTATGGGTTCGATGACGGTTTGGATGTACCGTGCACTATTCAGTGTCCCCTCGACGATCACCAGTGGTGTACGGCCAGTGTAGGAGATCGCTCCCCACACCATGATGCCGGGTGTTGGCCCTGTGTGCCTCGGTCGTATGCAGTCCTGATTGTGGCGCTCACCTGCACGGCGCCAAACACGCATACGACCATCATTGGCACCAAGGCAGAAGCGAGTCTCATCGCTGAAGACGACACGTGTGTTAAAGACTGCGATGGAGCTCCGTATGCCACGGCAAACTGGCTGACACTGACGGCGGCGGTGCACAAATGCTGCGCAGCTAGCGCCATTCGACGGCCAACACCGCGGTTCCTGGTGTGTCCGCTGTGCCGTGTGTGTGATCATTGCTTGTACAGCCCTCTCGCAGTGTCCGGAGCAAGTATGGTGGGTCTGACACACCGGTGTCAATGTGTTTTTTTTTCCATTTCCAGGAGTGTATAATGATTAACAAGAGGCGGCTCTTACAAAATTTTGTCATCTGTTACATTACTGCAACATCAAACAAATTATGTTTCTCTACATCATCTTATGTGCAACATAATATTGTTGCTACATTAGCCTTACCTAATCTACTAAGGTAAATTACATGGTTCATATGCTTATGATTTGCACTATGTGCCTTTATTAATGCATTAACATGTTCTAGATGTTTCCCTCCCCCATGACTCACCCATCACTGTTACGGAATAGCAAACCTGGGAAGCAAAGAAGTGCATTGCGAACATCAAGTCTGCAGATACAGCTCTTTTCGTACATTTTCATACTAAATTTCCTCATAAACTCCATTTTCACCACCTCTTGTAGCCTTTTGTCGTAGAAGATTAGAAATCCTAACTAGAATATATGAATATTACGTATACAAACTGAACTGTTTACATCTATTCAGATGTTATGTTCAGTAGTTTAACATTACAAGGAATAAAATAAAATAAAAAAATGATACCATCTGGATTAAAACCCAAGTTGACAAATTGCCAGTCAGTACACTTGATCACTGCACTATATTTGTGATACATCAGCAACTGCTAAAAGTGCCTAGTACCTAACATATAAATTTGAGAGAGCATTTTGCCTTTTTCTACGGCTTCTCAGGTGAAATATTCTAGGAACTTGAAACTCTCGCGTTTATCTTGAAAAGATTTAAGGAAACCTGCCTCTTTAGCAAATCACCTACATCTAGAGAATTCGTCATGTTGTGTGCACATTGCTTTAAAGAACTTTCAAAGGCAGCACCCTCAGTGCTGGCGGGGTTGATGCCACAACAGAGAAAACAGGCAGCTCCGTCCCTTCTCAGAGTTGACCATAGTAATGATGACCATCATTCTAGCACTCGACGCTGGTTTTCATTTATCGCCGAGAGAGCGCAACAAAACATGTTTTCGTCCGTTTTGTTTGCATACCAGCAAGCATTCGAATAGAAATGGCATATTTTTGTGCACTTCCTGGCTATCATTAGAAATGAAATGGCATAATCTTAGTGTGATACTGACAGTGTGCTGTAACATATTAGCACACGATCACCGGCCTCCTCTGCGATTGACGTTTTGCATACCTCACAAAAACTGGAAATTTGTGTAAAACCTGCATGAGACTGAACTCTGTAACTATAAGGGTCGTTCAATAAGTAATGCCCCACATTTCTTTCTCAGAACATATTTATTGTTGACATTCAAAATTTGGTGACAATATAAACCAACATGTCTTGTGCATGTCCTATTTTTCTACGTAGTCTCCATCACGTTCTATGGCCGTACGCCAACATTGTGGAGGAGCATATATTCCCTGCTGGTAAAAGCTCTTGTCCTGTAGGCCAGCCATGTTTTCACTGCTTGACTGACACTCTCTTCATCTTCAATGTGTGTTCCCTGTAAAGAATCTTTAAGCGGCCCAAAGATATGGAAGTCCGAGGGATGAGGCAATGATGTCCAGCGCAGAGAGTGTCGATCATTGCAGACGCACTTAAAATGCTGACCGACAACTATAGAGCCAATTGTAGAGATGTGATGTGCTGGTCGACACGAATAATGGCATCTGCAGCAGTGGGTGTGGCAGGCCGTCCCGAGTGTGGCTGAGCATGGAGCTCTGTTTCTACATTTCCTGAGGCTGTAACTTTCCTTAACCATCGCCCAACTGTATCCTGTCAACTACAGCATCGCCATACAGTGCACACAAACGGATGTTCACCACGGTTTCTTTCTCTGCACATAAGATTTCAATAACATCACGCTGCTTGTATCGTGAGTCGTATGTAGACGCTATTTTGAGGCTGTACTACGTCTCTGCCATATGCCAGAACAGTTCGAAACTTCACCGTCGCACAGAAGAAATATCAAATGTGAAGCACCAACAAGGACGTTTGTCTATGTATATTAATGGCTTTGTAAAAAATGTGGGGCATTACTAATTGAACGACCCTCGTACTTATACTGAGATAAAAATCCTAAACTATAAAGCACAAACCTTTTACATTACCGAGCGAGGTGGACTCTCATTTTGGAGGACGACATTTCAAACCTGCACCTGGCCATCGTGATTTACGTTTTCGGTGACTTCACTAAATCGCTCCAGGCAAATTCCGCGATGGTTCCTTTGAAATTGCACGGCCGACTTCCTTCTCTATCTCTCCCTTCAGATGGGACCGATGTTCTCGCTGTTTGGTCCCCTCCCCCAAATCAACCAACCAACCTTTTACCGTTAGGGACAAAGTTTCATTACCAACCACGGTTAAAGTAAGCACATTCAAATGAATGTGGGCTTTAGTAGTTATTCAGAGACGAAGAGTCTTGCACTGGGTAGACTGGCATGGAGAACTGTATTAGACCAGTCTTCAGACTGAACACCACAATAACAAGACAGCAGGAGTTTGAAGACAGTTACCATGCAGGTTGCACGAGCGCCGAAGCACTAATTTCGATACGTTCGAAATTCATCTGCAAAGGAAAAAGATATGAAAACTCTGTCACCCCAAGTACACTGCTCAAAACAATTAGGGGATCAGGTGAGATGTCATACACAATAGTAACAGTGGTAACGTATTTTATTCTGATATTGGTTACAACTGTAATTTGTGCGTGACGCAGTACGATATTTTGCTGTCCCAACTCTTTATTTGAGTTTACATGGCGTTTACGTAGAGCGAGACACCATGGGGCTACAATAATAGGGAAACAGTCATTCTCGTTGCTCTCTAATACTGTGTGTGATCACCTCGGAGGGACAGTACGGTTTCACACCTGTGTGGCGTGAACAGTATGAAATTATCAATCAGCTCATTCTTCCATGAGTGCAATACCCAGCTTTACAACCATTGTGGGAGATGCTGGTCTGGCTGCAATGCGCCTGCCAAGTGCATCCCACACATGCTCAATCGGATTTAAGTCCGGTGAGCAATCTGGCCACTCCATTTGTTCAATTCCCTCAGCTTCAAGCAACTTGTCCACCAGTGCGGCTCTGTGGAGACGAGCGCTAAAATCCACCAGAAGGACCCATCTCCTATGGCACCATAGTAGGGCACAACATAAAAGTCGAAGGATCGCGTCTTTGTACCTCTCAGCAGTCAAAGCGCCATTCTGAACGGCATAGAGGTCCGTACGTCCGCCAATACTGACTCCTGCCCACACCATTCGCCTACCACCATGATATGGCGATGTTTCCCGCACATAAGCAGGACTGTTCCGAGTTCCACATTATCTCCAGATGAGGGAACGACGATTGTTCGGCTGAACACAAAATCTTGACTCACCTTGAACAGAAACCGGCGCCATTCGTTACGACTTCAATCCTGTTGTTCCTCCGCCCAGCTTCTTCGGGCTAAGGGGTGTCGTGGTATTAACTGGACACGCACCATAGGCCTCCATGCGTGGGGGCCACATTCCCGAAGGCAATTTCGAATTATGTGTGTTGATATTGGGCGTCCTGTTGCTGCCTGGAGGGCGCGTTGCAGCTGAGTTCAGTTTCCTGTCTAGACTAAGGCTAACAGATTAAGGGTCAACCTGCGACAGCAATCGCACAACCAGCGTACGGACCGCTAGACGCCGCCGCGAGCGCTAAGAGTGCATTGCGATAGCAGGCGCGTGTGTTGCGTACGGTCCGCGAGGTGCCGCCACGAGCGCAACCGTATATAAGTGCCGACGGAGTTCGGCCAGTTCTCATTTGTTGGCATCTCATTTTTTCCTATTCTCTTATTTGCTTAGTTGCTTAGCTCTTATTCGTTTATGGCTCATGTTATTGTGCTCTCTTTCAGCTATTCTGATTGTTTTGATTTACTGAGAAGTGCTCATTTCGGCATTTCACTTTTGCATACTTCTCATTTTGCTAATAATATGCTCCTTAGCTTTTTACAGTTGAATTGATTAGCACTGTCTCATGTACTGTTTGTTCATTTCAGCTTGTTCATATTTTGATGTTCTTTAAATACTGTGCCGGCCGAGGTGGCCGAGCGGTTCTAGGCGCTACAGTCTGGAACCGCGCGACCGCTACGGTCGCAGGTTCGAATCCTGCCTCGGGCATGGATGTGTGTGATGTCCTTAGGTTAGTTAGGTTTAAGTAGTTCTAAGTTGTAGGGGACTGATGACCTCAGAACTTAAGTCCCATAATGTTCAGAGTCGTTTTAACCATTTTTTTTAAATACTGTAATAATTATCGAAAGAATTTCTTCCCTTAAACGTGTGTAGAGTATTCTCGATGTAGGATTTTTTCTGTGACACAGGTGTAAGGTTATGAATATAAATTATATACGAAACTGTGCTTTAAAAGGAATTTATCTTTTCAGTTTGTACTACATCAGACGACAATTTTGTGATATGAGGGAGAAATTTGAGGGGCGAACCCATGGAAATAGTCTTAAGTGATCCCCTTTAAAAATAAAAATTTGTGTGACACTGAAAGACGTGACACCTTAGGCACCGAAAATTTGTATATATAAAATTATACGTCACAACGGACTGTTAGCCGGAGATAACGGTCATCTCCTGCTGATGTTACCCGTGGACGACCTTGGCCCTGACTTCTGTTAACGGTTCCTGTTGTCTGAAATCGCGTTTAGGTCCTGAATATTACACTTTGGGACACTCCAATAGCTGCTGCCACCTCTCCCTCTGTCCGTCCCGCTAATCAACCATTCTATAGCTCTCCATAGCTTCGGATACGTCACGTTGTTGTTGCATTGCACCTACTGCTCACTACACTATCTGAACCCAATTGCTTGTGTAATTCATTTGGTAAACACGAGTCAACACCAACCCCCTCTGCACCAACTTTCCGTTATTAGTACTATCTCGGTGACGGTAATGTTGTTGTCTCCACTCCGTAGATCCGGCGGAAAGACGTCAAAACATTTTGGCTTATTCTGTAGTTGGCAGTACTTCACAACCTAGATATCTCAACTGATCCCCTAATGGATTTGACCAGTGTACATTAATGTCGGCACAATTTGCATGTAATAATGAGAAAGTAGTGACTACTGATGGAATAATTTCGTCCAAGTGAGCGTGCTTTGAGGCTAGCCCTTGCGAAAGCCAGAGATCCACCGAGCCCACCACTGGCCAAGGACAGCATACGGACGCGAGTGCGCCTTGTCCCGCGCCATGACAAAGTGCTCGTCGGCTGCAGGGACAGCGCAGGAACCAATTACGGGCGGGCGAGGCGCGTCGCGAGGCGAGGTGGCGGCCGGAAGACAGCGGCGCACCTGGAAGCGCAGCGCGGGCGCCGGGGTTATTTATCGCGCCTCCGGCGGTCAGCGCCGACCGGCTTGAGCGACGAGCCCATTACTGCAAACGACCATTTAGCCCGATAATTTAGGTGCGTCGTTGTGGCTCGTTCCTCCGGACTGTCCGAGAGAAACTGCCCCCGCCGCGGCCGGCCGCAGCCGGCCGGAAAGGGAATGCGGCGGTGACCTCTGGCGGTGACCTCGCGTGCCCTTGCCCTTACACCGGTCGCCGGCTAGCTCTCCGCTCACAGCTGGCGTCGCGCAAAGTACGCAACCGGGCTCTATGTAGTTCTCGAACTATCCATGTTTCACCTTATTTTTAGATACTTCTAAACAAAATTTAAGGTATCAGTTAGCAATTCATTGATTTTGTCTGCACTACAAAGATTCAGAAGTCACGAGGATTATTTCTTTCTGAGAAAAAAAAAGTATCTTTAAATATTGTCTCGTTTGACTTTTACTGGGAAAAATTTAATAGATTGTTTCGGCACATTCTTCTTTTTTTTTTTTTTTTTTTGTTTTGATATAAGGGTGAAAGGATATTAACGACATTTCTATCCTCAAAGAAAATGAAGACGATTTTCAGGAATGTAATAAACAGCGCAATTTAGTGGTTGTCAACCTGCGGCCCGCGGGCTGCATACAGTCAGCTATTCGTGTGAATCATGTTTCTCGTGTGTAATTCACCGATATGCATGCGACAGTATGAGTACCTAATACGTTCCAAAACGCAGCGCATGATATCAAGATTTTCCGATGCTCATACCTCGGTTTCTATCGGTGACGAAAAGACAGGGTCAAGTGCTTAGCATAGCCCTTGGCCTAGGGACCGTCTCAGTGTCACTATCCTACAGTAAAGGGTCAAATTATGAGTCTTACACACTTTCTCCTGCATAGGCAAATGGGGCAAATCGGATGGTTCAAATGTTTCAAATGGCTCTGAGCACTATGGGACTTAACATCGGAGGTCATCAGTCCCCTAAAACTTAGAACTACTTAAACCAAACTAACCCAAGAACATCACACACATCCATGCCCGAGGCTGGATTCGAACCTGCGACCGTAGCGGTCGCGCAGTTCCAGACTGAAGCGCCTAGAACCACTCGGCCACAGCGGCAGGCCACAAAGAAGTAATTGTTTGGACTGAATGAGTGAGTGAGAAAGTGCAGCTGTGAGTGGGTAGGTATGGCCAACCTACAGCGATGGACTAGTGGGTGTGAGTTAGAGTTAGGGAAGCTTGTGGTAGTATGAGGCAAGTTGTATGTTAAAAAAGCGCGAGTATGTTGGCATGGTAAAATTTTTTGGAAACACTTGGAAGATGCTGAGGAAGGTAGGATAAGGCAGATGGTACTCCTCTTTTTAGTCAGACTCCTTTAAATAAACGGAAATATATTAATATTTTTGTACTCGGATAGGAGCATATTTCCGCTGCAACCAACAGACTAATCCAAACACGGCAACTAACGTAAGAGCTTTTCTAAGGAGTGTAGTTTTCCTGTTCAGTGATAAACGAAAATAGATATCGAGACAGTAATATTTTGAGATATGATTAATTTTAGTTGACGTAGGTAAGTTCGGCCATGAGCTAAGTAAATTTAGGCGTTTACTCCAGGGTCACAGGGATAACTTTCGCGGCCACCGCCACGTTAGAGGATATTTGTTTGTATTCCAGCTATGATATCTCGCCGGCCGGAGTGGCCGTGCGGTTCTAGGCGCTACAGTCTGGAACCGAGCGACCGCTACGGTCGCAGATTCGAATCCTGCCTCGGGCATGGAAGTGTGTGATGTCCTTAGGTTAGTTAGGTTTAATTAGTTCTAAGTTCTAGGCGACTGATGACCTCAGAAGCTAAGTCGCATAGTGCTCAGAGCCATTTGAACCATTTTTTTATGATAGCTCACAGGCGTGCGCAATTTGTACCGATCAGCTACTATCTCATAAATTTTGACACTGAGGTAACATGGATTCGTGAATGCGCATTACAGAGACAGCCATTTTGAAATACGATACTTGCTTGTACCAAGGAACATTAAATTAATTAAGACTGTTGTAACACAACGCGGTGAGAAGAAGGAAACTGAAATTCAAAACTTCTACTAAACATTAGCGATTGTGTATCATAATGCATATAGCTAAATGGTCGGCTTGTGTTGCTGCTACGCTGAGGACCCGGGTGCGATTCTCGGTATTGCCAGGGATTTTTCCTTGGTGGCAGGACTGGATTTGCCAGCGCTCAGTCTCTTAAGGCCAGTGGAGGAGCTACAGGAGTAAGAAGCCGCGGCTCCAAGATTTAAATAATCGACAAAAGCGATATATGTTGACCCGTGGACCTTCATACGGCATCCAAATGACGGCGTTGGCAGAGGGTGACACGGCAATCGGTCGGTCCCCATTTCTCCAGCACGGCGAGAAGGTGGACCTTTATTTAAATATAAGTACGATTACCATTATTAACAAATTCATTGTCCTCGTACACACACAACACTTCGCAAGACATTACAGTGCCACAAGTTTGTGGTCGCTGAGAGTGGCAGCAACCTGAAATAGAAATATAGAAACTCCGAATGGTGTCGACTTATAGCGATCGCGTCTTTACCACAAGTACTCTATTCTGCGTCACAAGTTACTGATGTATGTAAGTGTCAAATCAGTAATAAAATCGGTACATGTGCCGTCCGAACTGTCGCCGTAGATAGTATAGGCTGTTGACCAAAATTGTTGGACGATCACTTGCTCCAGTTCGCGCAGAACATGGATTGAGAGTAAACCGAAGAAAGACGGAAGTAATGAGGGGTTGCAGAAATGTGATAAGCGCTAAACTTAACATCAACTTTGGGGTCCTCGAGGTAGACGAAGTTAAGGAATTCTGCTTCCTTGGAACGAAAATAAATAAGGGAGGAAGTGCCTAAATATCAGACTGGCACAGCTATGAAGGCATTCCTGGCCTAAAGAAGTCTCCTAGTGTCAAATACTGGGCATAATTTGTGGAAGATGTTTATGAGAACGTACGTTTGGGTCACGGCATTGCATGGTAGTGCATCATGGACCGTGAGGAAATTTGAGAAAAACGATAATTGTGAAGCGTTTTTGAAGTGATGGTATAGAATTTATATGAACTGATAAGTAATGAGATGGCTCTCGGCAGAACTGGCGAAGAAAGGAATGTATGGAAAACACTGACATGAAGAAATGACATGATCATAGAACTTGAGTTAGACATAAGGGAACAGCCCATATCGTACTAGAGGCATCTGTAGACGGTAAAAACTTTTGAGGAAAGCAGAGATTGGAATACATCCAGTAAATAATTGAGGACGTTGTGTGCAAGTCCTACTCTGAGATGAACAGGTTCGCACAATAGAGGAAACTGCGCCAGGCCAACAACCGACGACTCAAAAAAATGTGGGGACGTGGTTTCACCAATGTAGTAATTATAATTAATTCATCCCAATATTTTGGTATATTGGGTATATTGCTGCGTCATCTCGAAAAATAGTTACAATGTTGATAATGTAAAAGAACCAATGTTTCCGCCGTGTTGGAACAGCCTTTCACATGACACAGACTAATTTAGCTGTAAAGTGGGTGCTTCAATGTATTGTGTTTCTATTGGTGACCTAAGACCACCGACGTCAATTTACTTAGACTTTATTGGCCCAAGAAGCCACAGGTGGTCGGTGTTGGAAGTAACCGAGGGAATAAATAGCAGACCATTCATGTGTTAACTGGTTGCGCACTACGAAGGGGTGACATAGTTGTGGGAATCCATGTTTTCCTGGTTTTATTTCATCTACATCTCCATCATACTCCGCAAGCCACCTAATGGTGTGTGGTCGAGGGTACTTCCGGTACGACTACCTCATCCCTCCAACCCTGTTCCACTCGCGAATTGCGTATGGGAAGAATGATAGTCGGTAAACCTCTGCATTGGGTCTGATTTCTCGAATTTTCTCCTCTTGGTCTATACGCGAGATGTTTGTGGGGGGGAAGTAATATGTCCTCTGACTCCTCCTGAAAAGTGCTTTCCCGAAATTTCAGTAGTAGATCTCTCCGTGATGCACAACGCCTCTCTTGTAACGTCTGCCTGTGGAGTTTGTTTACCATCTCCGTAACGCTCTTCTCGAAGAAACGATGCCAGTTGTGTGCCTATGCCATATCTTTGGCCGCTCGGTACAATATCCGCTGGGGCCACTGCCCCGCCACCGCACGGGGCCCGCCATACCAGGATTGCTGGCAATCATGACGTCGGGGCCTGTAGCTGTCCTCTAGAGCGATGTCATAAAGCTTTCTCTAGGGCTTCAGTTGCCCTTGGAGCTTAGTAAAAAGGAAAGCATGTGTCCTATGAGTAGTCTGCCTTACATCCTGATACTCCCTCCTAACTGCAACAGGTGGTATTTTAAACAGAAGCAAATTCACATCGGTTGTCTTAAGTCATCATTACAAATGAAATATACCGAAACACACTCTCCCACAAAATTAGTCCATGCAATGAGTACGCCTGCTGCTGCAGGGTTATGTTTTATAAAAAATAAAAGTTTATTAAATGATGTCCTCACATACATAAATGGTATCTTCACAAGGATTGAAGTTTCTAAATGAAGACAATAAACACTAGTTAGCTCATATAGTAGTGTCAGCAGGTCACTGAATACAGGAACGGTGCGATAAATAATCATTCACTGCACATTAATTCGCGGAAGTTGAAAAGGAACTAAAAATGTTGTAATTTAATCTCAAAGATACAAGAAGAACATTTGTTCGACTGTCATACCAGAGGAATACTCTAAAAACCTTTTTTATCATTGAGAAATAAAGGACTAATCTCGAGATTCTTTTATTACTTCTAGTATTAACCACCTTTTTTGTTCTGATGTGCTGGCGTAAAGACGTACTGTATAGTTTCATGTCTATGCGTGTGTTAAATGAAGGTGTTAAATGATGAAAAATGTGTTTTATAATTTCTGTCCAGATCAAGCCTAAATCCCATACCAATGGAGTACAAATTATTCTGTTGATTCGAGAAGGCGAATTTTAGATGGAGGCGACGATCTTTACGACGGCGCTGCTCAACAATAGAAGTACGTGGCCGCTAAGATTAATTTCGATGTGTTTTTGCCGAGACATTCAGAAACTGCAATCTTCCTTTTCGAATAAAAATAGGAGTCCGATTGAAAAAGAAATATTATTAAATTTAAATAATTGCAATTCTTTTACCCAGGCCACGGTGAATGATAGAAAGTACGTGCCTCGAACCTGATTTCAAGCCTGCTGAAATGTTCAAATGTTTGTCTTGTGGCTGCTCGGCTGCGCAACCTCCTCAGCAAACGCACACTCGCCGACACCGACAAAGTACGACAGACACAAATGACCGTCGACCAGCAAAACCTCCCGCGAGCCTTACCGCATACTTTATTTGATGTCACACACTATGGAATCGACGTTATGAACTTTTTTATGACCACCATTCAGATTAAAAGCTCTATAGCTTTTTGTTGTTTCTGGGGACTTCTCATTAACCTGTCAACTCAGTATTAAAAAAGAGCTATTAAAAAAGTTCGTGTATTATGCCTAAGTCTGGTCTTACGCTGCGATAAAAGTTACATAAGATTATAGATACAGTCCATACCAATTTGTAAATCGTGACTATTCATCCATTCGGGATATTAGCTCTGGAAAATTCTTACTGTCTTCGTGGAACCAGGCAGGATTTATAATACTAGCATATTTCCATACAAACTTTTAGAAAACTCGTCTATTGTTCTTTATAAACACGCGCGATTTCAAAAGTAGCTTCTTCGGGTGTTTACTGACATCGTCAGCTTTCATATAACACATCATATGATCAGCTTACTCCAATTGTTTAATAATTATTAATTTTATAGTCAGTCATAATTAAAATCAATCTTAAGATTCTGAATAACCATCCTAGAGCTGCGTTTGCAGTTGCAAGTGCTCATCTCATCACCACTATTTCTTTTGATGGACTCTGATGAACTTTCCAGTAACATGTTCGTATAGTCTGCAATATAATTTCGTTGAAAATATGCAATATTAATGCTTTCATTTCGTCCATCTAGGTGCCATTGTGTTTTCAGGCCAGAGTTTATGTTTACATTACATTTGTTGTGTTTAGATCATTTTTTTTTTAAATGACAGCCAATAATTAAGGTAAACAGCACCAATGTAATATAAACGTCAACCACCCTCTCAGTATCAACCTGTCGGTCCGAAACCGGTAACGGGGCTATTTCTGCAAATAAATAACATAATTAACAGTGGGTGGGTTTCGTTTTCTCCTTTGCAAGAACAACTTCGTTTTTAATATATAATACCCTCTCAATCTTTTGGATACAGGTTCAGTTATGCAAAAACGGAAAGATATTGTTTTTCATTTTCCTACCAAATGTAAGACTTGGCACTTACAATCACTGCCATTTCCACTACTGAGTCAAAGTCGGCAGCACAGACAGCAAAAGAAATAAACATTGGAGTAAAAATGACATGGAGTCGTTTTGGTAGACATAATAAATATCTCAAAACTAAGCTCCCGATATCCATGGAACTGGAAGTTTTGACGTCTGGCAGTGAGAAAGTAGCTTTTAATGCAATAACCGTTCCAGATCAGTCAGTTGTTTAACGGGAAACGGAGAGATGGATGATGGAAATTCTTAGGAGAGGCACGAAACAGAGAAATGGAAAACGTTACTCTGACAGCAATGAAAATGAATTGGACGTGCGTAGGCGGAAAGACGATAGATGGACCAAAGAAGTTCATTGCCGGATCTCAAGAAACGCTTAAACACGGAGACGACGAAATAATGGAAGGTCGGTAGATGACGTTGGAAAACATGCAGGAACAACAAGGAAGCGTGCAGCTCAAGGATGTGCATGTATTCCTTTGTGTTTTAACAACAGAGATATTGCATGCAGTGTGAATAAACAGGCGCTGTTTTTACGAATAGATGCGATGTGCGATAATGGAAAATACGCCCAAACACAAATGTAGAAATTAGAGTACGAGTACGTGAAAATACGCCCTCATGGTGCGAAATGTCATCTTAAATAAAGTAAACGAAGCTACGTTTGCGTCTGAAGATAAAATTCTCACGTACGTTTATTTGAATAACCACAGTTACGCAAAGAGTAAGATAAAACACACAATAAGGTATTTTTCCATTCGCGATTACGCAATGATTTTTAACTACACTGTTGAAGACGGAAAACCAGTAAAGGATCTCAGATTTTAGTGTTATATATTACTAAACTTTTATGTGTTTTGGAACTAGGCTTATATACGCTGTAAAATTTGGTACACAGCAGAGTAACAGCCATGGCTCCAACCTCAGTGGGTACCTTGGCGAACTGAGCTTCGATGACATACTAGAACGCCTTTCCATTCTGCTTCAATTTTTGTTAAAGTTCATCATCGAAAGGAAATAGCTCGCCAGAACTTCCGGCATACCGTGACCAGGTATTTTCAGTGGGTGGAAGATCTAGAGAATGTACTCGGGAGAGCAACGGTCCAATTCCCTGTGTGTCGTGGTAGGCCATTGGGGCAACATCATTAGGCGGCCAAGTGTTATCTTGTTGAAAGATAACGTCATAGAGGCATCAATGATAGGGCACAGCCATTGGCCACAGCACGTCAGAAATGAAGCGACTGTTTTAGAACGTAGCAGCTGCGCGAACTTCGGGTGATGACGACGTTTATCGAATGCTTCCTCATGCTGTCACGCAAGTCGCTGAGCCTATATGATGATGACGATTGAAATTTTGCAAACTTTTGTTGTCGTCAGAGTCTCCGCACATCCATTGTGATGCTGTACGCAAATCGGGATTAGTCTGAAAATACGAGATGGCTGTAAGATAAGCTGCACTGTTGATAGTCCGTAGCCGTCGAGAGAGAGTCCCACTGCCCCTGTAGGGACTTGTCTTGTTCCAAAACAAAGCCCATTGCCTGACTCAAGAAATGCGACGTGGCTGCTGGATGCCATGCGGCCGAGAGGACCGTACACCATCATCCCAAAAAGTGTCGAGACTTTATTATTGAAAATAGAGAAAAGTGAAGTTGGTGATTTTAATGTTTCACGTGGTCTAAATAATCTCCCGCAGATTGAGTACAACCCTGTGAAATTGCCAGAAAAGTCTTCTTTGGGATGTTGTTCAACTCGCACATGACATTGGGTGGAATTTCGTGTATACAATTAATGCGTTGACCTTTAATGTGCATTTATACATACTGTGTTATTTTGTGCTATGTTCATGCTGGTTACACCAAGTCTCGTCAGACACGGTTATCTTTCCCAGAAAATAATCGTCCCCATTTTGCATTTCAAAAACGTCGTAGAATGTGTTCACATGTTGTTTTTAATTGGGAGTCAAAGTGTGCTGGACAAACTTTGCACACACATTTTTTATTCATCAGAACATTTTGGAGAATCTCTTGAACACTTTGATTTAGAGATGTAGCTCCACTGTGACTTGTGACTCAACAACTTTGACACTCTGCAGTCGCGTGTCCATAACCTAACATTGTCTAGTCACAACCGAGTGTTATTTGCAACTTGTAAGGTGGCAAGATTTTTCCAGCATACACTTAACATTCTGTAAATTCTTTTATACTTATATTTATGTTATTTCTCTGTTTCAATGCACAATCTTATTATCAATAACTTCATTGGCCCCATGCACTAACAAGTACTGTCAGAAAGGGCTACGTGGGTCAGTGCCCCTCAAAAGCTGTTATTGGCTAAAGAGAGACTGGGAAGAGAACTCCCATGTTCTGTGAGGACAGACACTTAATGACCTGAAAAAGATCAGAGCAACGAGGTGGTAGTTTACATCCCTGGAGGCTGCAGAACGCCGTAGCATGGACAGTGCCGGAATCCGGGGGTTGCAACCCCTTGGGACGAAGAAAGGTATTTAAGAATAGAGCACCTGGTGAAAGAGCTCTGGGGGGGGGGGGGGTGAATAAAGTGAAAAAGACATCCTTTTATTCAGAAGGATTGCGTAGGTTCGCAAACAATGGTCGCCAACTGAAATCTTGAGTTATCTTCATAATGGAAACTCCGAGGCACACTTCCCGTCAAAAAGCAGGTTCTCGTATTTGATTGGCGGAGAAAATGTAGAAGAAGAAATGGAAACTTACAGAAAAATCTTCAAGCGATAGGCTGGCAGATTCATAACCCATGAAACGGGACTAGGTTTTTTTGTAAAGGCTGCCGTTGCCTGAGCAAAAATGTAGACGCCACATGTCCAGGAAGGAGTGGGCTAATGGCGTGCAGAGGCACTTTCCTGCGAGGATCGATTGAAGGCACTTCCCTGTGGGAATTGATCGAAGACAGTTCCCTCCAGGGATCGACCAAAGGGCTTCCCTGGTGACAGCCACAGTGGAGAATCTGGTGGTTAGATTTTGAGAAGTATTGGTTTCGACTCAAGATGACCGTGAAGTCGTTTCTCTGTACAGTCTGACGCACAATGAAGTACTTCTTTACAGAGGAATTCTCCTTTTCCTGGTTAGTGAGCAAACAGAAAACTTTACTCGCCTTCTGTCCTGATCTAAGGTAATTTCAGACCCAGGATCTCACAGACGGCTAATTGCGGCTACTGTGCAGACAGAGAATTGAAAGTATACCACGCTACATACGCACAGTGACCAATGCCCAGCTAGTAGATCATCCGTGCAGTACACCTGCTGTCCTTATTTTAACAGACGATATGGGCACTCTGGTTCGGTGAATAGGGAAACACTCACAGTAAATGTCTTGAGCTCTATTTACTTCTCCACTGAGCTTTATCTGAATGTGCCAGTCAGGGTTCAGGAGTTCTGCTTCTCACCGCTAACCGATACCAGCCAACTTTGTGTCCGTCTAACAAAGGAGGGTACGGTCTTTAGAAGTTGAAACGTGTTCCTTGTCAATCTTAGATTTACATTTAGGCTAAAATCCGACACTGTGGGCTTCAGATTTATGCAGAATTTTTGCACTCTAAACCTTCTCTGAGAATAAATTATTTACGGTATGGAAGTTGTGTCTAATTGCAGTAGCATCTCGACAGAAATGATTGGTTACATCTCCTAAAGCTGAACTGAAGTAAACCCGCAACACGATACTTCGTTTAATGGAAATGTCTAGGTGTAGGATGCCAATGGCAGGATCGTTTTAATCATTTATAAGCGTGAGACTTCCACTGCGGAGACAAGACTGGGCAACCACACAGAGGCACGCTATAAGTTACAAACACCACTGGAGTTTACAAATGGTTAGTTCAAGCTGCTACCGTAGTCACTGCGCTGCTGTCGCTTACGTTCTAGGACTGAAACCGTTATCGGAACTTTTTGGGCGAACGATGAATGACTGACCTCTGAGCCGGCCGAAGAGGCCGAGCGGTTCTAGGCGCTACGGTCAGCAAACGCGCGATCACTACGATCGCAGGTTCGAATCCTGCCTCGGGCATGGATGTGTGTGATGTCCTTACGTTAGTTAGGTTTAAGTAGTTCTGAGTTCTAGGCGACTGATGACCTCAGCATTTAAGTCCCATAGTGCTCAGAGCCATTTGAACCATTTTTTGAACTGACCTCTGAAGTGCCTGTTTCGCGAGCGCCGCTGAAATCCTGCACAGCGTTGAAAATTCCCTCCCTTACCCATGGTTTCCATATTTACATGAAAGTCGTGCGATTGCGACCAACACCTTCATTACACTGAAAAGCGAAAACATTATGACAACTTCCTGGCAGATTACAACTGTGTGCCGGACCGAGACTCGAACTCGGGACCTTTGCCTTTCGCGGGCAAGTGCTCTACCACCTGAGCTACCCAAGCACGACTCACGCCCCGCCCTCACAGCTTTACTTCTGCCGGTACCTCGTCTCCTACCTTCCAAACTTAACAGAAGCTCTCCTGCGAAATGGAATGAAATGGCTCTGAGCACTATGGGACTTAACTTCTGAGGTCATCAGTCCCCTAGAACATAGAACTACTTAAACCTAACTAACCTAAGGACATCACACACATCTATGCCCGAGGCAGGATTAGAACCTGCGCCCGTAGCGGTCGCGCGGTTCCAGACTGTAGCGCTTAGAACCGCTCGGCCGTCTCTTGCGAACCTTGCAGAACTAGCACTCCTGAAAGAAAGGATATTGCGGAGACATGGCTTAGCCACAGCCTGGGGGTTGTTTCCAGAATGAGATTTTCACTCTGCAGCGGAGTGTGCGTTGATATGAAACTTTCTGGCAGATTGTGCCCGACCGAGACTCGAACTCGGGACCTTTGCCTTTCGCGGGAAAGTGCTCTACCAACCGAGTTCGAGTCTCGGTCCGGCAACAAGTTTTAATCTGCCAGGAAGTTTCATATCAGCGCACACTCCGCTGCAGAGTGAAAATCTCATTCTGGAAACATCCCCAAGGCTGTGGCTAAGCCATGTCTCCGCAATATCCTTTCTTTCAGGAGTGCTAGTTCTGGAAGGTTCGCAGGAGAGCTACTGTTAAGTTTGGAAGGTAGGAGACGAGGTACTGCCAGAAGTTAAGCTGTGAGGACGGGGCGTGAGTCGTGCTTGGGTACCTCAGTTGGTAGAGCACGTGCCCGAGAAAGGCAAAGTCCCGAGTTCGAGTCTCGGTCCGGCACACAGGTTTAATCTGCCAGGAAGTTTCATATCAGCGCACACTCCGCTGCAGAGTGAAAATGTTGATTATGACCACTGTCCATACCGACGTTGGATGCCGCCTGATGCCGTTGTACGTAAGCACAGCAGACACGGACAGCAGATCACCCTAGTGACAATATGGACTGCAAATGGGAAAAGCATAGAGATCAACGACTCTGACAAAGGGCAGATTATTATGACGCAGAGCCTGTGAACGAACATCTCGAAAATTTCCAAGCTGGTACTGTTGACGTGCTACTATCGTGAGCATCTACGGAAAGAGGTAGAGAGACAGAGGAGCTATCAGTAAACGCTAAATGGTTGATCGTCCACGGATCTTCGCAGAGCGCGGTGTTCGGAGGGTTGTCTGCGCTATAAAATAGGATAGACTGTGATCTGTTGCATCTCTGACGAAAGAGCACAATGCTAATGCACGCACAAGTGTTTCGGAGCAAACTGTTGATCGTACATTGTTGAACATGGAGCTCCACAGCACACCATCCCTATGTGTTCGCATGTTGACCCAATGACATCGTCCATTACGACTACAGTGGGCACGGGACCGTAGGGATTCGGCTGTCGATCAAAGGAAACGTGAATCCAATTTTTGCTACAGTAGGTCGATGGTCGTCTCCACAAATGTCGTCATCGAGATGAACGGCGGCTCGAAATGTGCAGGGCGCAGGGACGCAGGCTGATGGCAGCAGTATGACACCATGGGAGACATTCTCCTGAGCTTGCATGGCACCTGTGGTAGTAACCGAAGACACGGTGACAGCTGTGAAACACCTGCACACTTTCATTCTAGATGTCTTCCTTGACGGCGATGTCATCTTGCAGCAGTGTAATTGTCCGTGTCTCAAAGCCAGAACCAAGCTACATTTGTTTGAGGAGTAGTATAGTGAACCCACGTCGATGTCTCGGCGACCAAACTCGCCTGATGTGAACTCTAGGGAACGCATCTTTGTCGCCACCGGGCGCCACTAGGCGCCAGCTGCGTATACGCAAATCAGCGGCCCGTTATTGACGCGAACTGTGCATAGATATACCCAGAAAAACCTACCAACGAACAGTCGGATCCGTGACATGCAGAGTCAATGATGTATTTCGTTCCAAAGACGGACAAAGAAGCTATTAAGTAGGTGGTCATAATGTTTTGGTCCATCAGTGTATATCGCAGTTCGATAAACCACTGTCTTGATAGGGCTCGATCCTGTCGATGTTGATGGTTCAAATGGCTCTGAGCACTATGGGACTTAACAGCTATGGTCATCAGTCCCCTAGAACTTAGAACTACTTAAACCTAACTAACCTAAGGACATCACACAACACCCAGTCATCACGAGGCAGAGAAAATCCCTGACCCCGCCGGGAATCGAACCCGGGAACCCGGGCGCGGGAAGCGAGAACGCTACCGCATGTCGATGTTGAATTTAGTCAGGTGCTGGTTGACTTTTTTTACATTTTTCAGGATACTTAACACTATCTTCTCGCAAACAAAGGACATTCAAAAGCGACTTCTGAGTTAGAATCCTACGTTGTGGTCTTTTCTCATTGATATACAGTCTTTCATTCGTTTTCAGAGCTCTATAGTTTGGAAAGTATTACGTACAAATACGACTGATGCGTAAATAGGACTATAAACTCACGAAGTTTGCATTTTTCACTCAATAAAATAACCGTCTATGAGTGTCAATCTGCTCACACGACGCACGTGCAGGCGGTAGTTAATTTCGTCCCGTACCTTATGTGACAACATCCTGTGAATGGTCATGACAGCAGCGTTGATTCATACTCTTAGCTGTTCAGATGTTCTCGGTAATGGAGATACGTAAACTCAGTCCTCAATGCATCCTGAAAAGAAAAAATCGCGTAGTGTTAGTAAAGGCCATGTGGCGGACTAAGGGGACAGAGACACAGCACTTAACGCCTACGCTCAGTCCAGAGATGCAGAAGTTGGTCGTTTAGGGAGCGACGAACATCGATTCTCAAACGAAGGGGTGTCCCGTCTTGTTGGGAAATGAAATGCTCGGAATCAGCAATCAGTTGTGGAAACAGCCACAACCGGAACGTATCCAGATAAGAGGTACCCATCACAGCCATCTCACAGAAGAAGAACGACCCATACAGCTCCGTCTGTGATACTGCACAGAAAACGCTAATCTTCGGTGATGTCGTTCATGCACTACATTTTTATCAGGATGATCAGTATCCTAGACTCTCACACTACGGCTACTAGTCTTTCTAGTAAATAGGACAGCACCTTGTCGCTGAATATCAGGCTAGGAGCGAAACGTAGATCCCCCAGCATTGTGATGCAAAAATGAAAGCAGCGGCCATCATTTTGTGGCTGCGATTATTACTCGAGCTGCAGACGGTACGGTTTGAAATGGAGTACACCCGCCGTCGTAAGGTCTCCCACACATTTTCCTGCAGTAGACCAAGTTCGTAGGTTGTGCGTGTTGCGAAAGTTTCCGCCAGCCTCTTCCTGCTATCATGTGGCAGACTTCGTCGGCTTACAGAGACGACAAGTTCCCCTAAATCGATACCAACGCACAATACCCTGTTTATGTGACGGTGCTAGGCCATAAGTCATTCTGAATGCACGCAATCCTGTTGTAACAGAGCCACATCTCGCTTACTGCAACACGCAAAATCTATTTTGTTGTTTTGTCGTCGTTTTGTCAAAGCACTGAGATAGTAACGATAACTGGTGTACACAATGGAAGTACGGTAAGTTTATAGTACTGTTCATGCATCAATATTATTTGTACGAGGGGCTTTCAGTAAGCTCGTTTTTTTTCTCCAACCTGGTTTGTATTATACAGGATTACAATGCACAAAATTGTTATCCACTCTTCTGACTACAAAACTTTACTTTTGAACATAATCTCCGTTCAATGTGACGGCCTTACGCCACCTTACAAGAAGGAATTATATGCGCGCATGGTACCACTCTACTAGTCGACGTCGGAGCCAATTTATTGTTGCATAAATAATCTCGACATCATCCACGTATTACTCCCACAGAATGCATTTCTCATTGGACCAAAGAGATGGAACTGGAAGATGTGAGATGCTGCCTATGGGGTGAACAGTGCAGTGAAGCCTTGTAAGCTCTTCTCGGGCGCGTAGTGTTTTGTGAGGCCTTGCGTTGTCATGGAGAAGAAGTTCGTTCCCATTTTGTGGCGATAGACACTATGAAGTCGTTTCTTCAATTTATTGAGGGTAGTACAGCTATGTGTGGCCGGCCAGAGGCAGCGCCGACAGGTTTGCACGAATTTTTTGCGAATATGACAGACGCCTCCCCAACGACTCACCATGCTTTTGTTCACTGCCAGGTCTCTGTAGATATCCTGCAAGCACCTATCAATATCTGCGATGATCTGTTTTTTCCACCAATAGAAACTCTCTGACAGCTCCCTGATTGGAACGCCATTTTGAAAGCTACGTGTTGCGCCGATAAATTTTGGAACTTCATGAAACTACATGGACTGAACCATCAGTATGTTCCACAATAAGTCCCGCTTTTTTCTCAAATTGGCCGAGGAAAGAAAATATTGCATTACTTACTGAATGCCTCTCGTACATGTAATACTTTGAAAACATACACAAGCTGTTCAGATGGTAAGGTCCGATCGGTCGCGTAATGAAAACCACAGCGAAAATCAGAAAGTTTTTGCTCGGAACAGCTAGCCACACCTTCCAGCTACCTGTCAAGGTAGTCGCCGCTCTTAGACATTTGTGGTGGCGTTGTTCAAACATTCCAGTACCCTCGTCACAGAAAGCAGCAGCCTTTGCTTTCCTCCAATTTTCTACGATGATCTGCCTTTCGTTGATTGTGCCAAAATGTTGTTTTCGCAGCCAGCGGTTCACATGATCAGAGATGAACAACAGATGGAGCCAATTGAGGGCCGTACTGTGGGTCATCTAACACTTCCCATCGAAAGCGCTGCAGGAACATCTTCATTGCCCCTGCAGAATGCAGCTGAAAATTGTCTTGAAGAAAGAAGCACATGACATTTGTGTTATGTGGGATGCATAGCTTCAGGCGAAATCTCTCACCAGATACACACATTTTTCAGGAGACAATGTTTTTTACACTACTGGCCATTAAAATTGCTACACCAAGAAGAAATGCAGATGATAAACCGGTATTCATTGCACAAATATATTATTCTAGAACTGACATGTGATTACATTTTCACGTAATTTGGGTGCATAGATCCTGAGAAATCAGTACACAGAACAACCACCTCTGGCCGTAATAACGGCCTTGATACGCTTGGGGATTGAGTCAAACAGAACTTGGATGGCGTGTACAGGCACTGCTGCCCATGCAGCTTCAACACGATACCATAGTTCATCAAGAGTAGTGACTGGCCTATTGTGACGAGCCAGTTGCTCGGCCACCATTGACCAGACGTTTTCAGTTGGTGAGAGTTGTGGAGAATGTGGTGGCCAGGGCAGCAGTCGAACATTTTCTGTATCCAGAAAGGCCCTTAAAGGACCTGCAAAATGCGGTCGTGCATTATCCTGCTAAAATGTAGGGTTTCGCAGGGATCGAATGAAGGGTAGAGTCACGGGTCGTAACACATCTGAAATGTAACGTCCACTGTGCAAAGTGCCGTCAATGTGAACAAGAGGTGACCGAAACGTGTAACCAATGGCACCCCATACGATCACGCCGGGTGATACGCCAGTATGGCGATGACGAATACACGCTTCCAATGTGCGTTAACCGCGATGTCGCCAAACACGGATGCGACCATCATGATGGTGTAAACAGAACCTGGATTCATCCGAAAAAATGACGTTTTGCCATTCGTGCACTCAGGTTCGTCGTTGAGTGCACCATCACAGGCGCTCCTGTCTGTGATGCGCCGTCAAGGGTAACCGCAGCCATGGTCTTCGAGCTGATGCGTGTCATCTCGACTGCTAGTGATACAAAGCCGTTGGGATCCATCACGGCGTTCCGTATTACCCTCTTGAACCCATCGATTCCATATTCTGCTAACAGTCATTGGATGTGGACCCACGAGTAGCAATGTCGTGATACGATAAACCACAATCGCGATGGGCTACAATCCGACCTTTAACAAAGTCGGAAACGTGATGATACCCATTTATCCTCCTTACACGAGGCATCACAACAACGTTTCACCAGGCAACGCCGGTCAACTGGTGTTTGTGTATAAGAAATCGGTTGGAAACTTTCCTCATGTCAGCACGTTGTAGGTGTCGCCACCGGCGCCAACTTTGTGTAAATACTCTGAAAAGCTTATCATTTGCATATCACAGCATCTTCTTCCAGTCGGTTAAATGTCGCGTCTGTTGCACGTCATCTCCGTGGTGTAGCAATTTTAATGGCCAGTAGTGTAGATATTTCTGCGTAAGTACTTCGCGCTCTCAACTGAAGAGAGCGACGTGAAGCGTTTGACAGGCCTACTAAAGACACTGCCCAACGTATTTGAGTAAAGTTGCATCGAATTTTCACAGCGGTTTTTCATTCCTCGCCTAATTGGACGTTCCTTTCCGAATACGCCTCGTAAGAGCTTTGAAATGATGATGGTGATGATGTTTGGTTGGTGGGGCGCTCAACTGCGGGGTTATTAGCGCTCGTACAAATATCCAACCTTTGCTCACTCCAATCTCGCCAATTTCATGAATGATGATGAAATGTTGAGGACAACACAGCACCCACTCATCTCGAGGTAGGTGAAAATCCCTGACCCCGCCGGGAACCGAACCCAGGACCCCGTGCTCGGGAAGCGAGAACGCAACCGCGAGACTACGAGCTGCGGTCTCGCAAGAGCTTTGACGACAAATGACTCATTTAAAGTAACCATGTTTAGAATGTAGGAGAATAGTTCTACCTACTGTGTTACGTCGCACTGAGATGCTACCCATTTGTATATCAAACCAGGTTGTAGACCATATGCTAATTTAACGTTCACTTCGTGTCGCCTTAATATTGTTGGAACTTTATTGGTCTGCAGTGTGTAAGTTCCAGCGAACCGTCACGTAAACAGCGACAAAGTTCTGGTCAGCACACAGCACCTGCCAGAGGAGTCCGTTATTAAGTACAGGCGACTTGTCACTCGACCGCAGCTGGCACGGGCGTTGCAGCGGCGAGCGGTCAGCGGCGGGGGTCCATTTTAATATATTCGGACGGGCGATAATGACTTAATCACCGACAGCGTTGGCGGCGCAGCGAGTGTTGCAGCGCGGGACGCGAAATTGAATTCGTTTATTGGAGGCAGGGCAGCGCGCCGGCGGCGTGCCGGAGATGGATCGCCGCCATACATCACGGCGCGTCACGCGCCAGCCGCCGCACTGGCCGGCGCCGCGTTCGGCGCCCGGCGCAGGCACGGGGTGCGTGTGGATCCAGCGGAGAGCGGAGCACGACAGCGGCACCACTGTACACGTCAGCAAATCGCGCTGCCGAAGTCGTAGCACACGGAGTACTACAGGCGTACGAAGCTGGTCTGAAAACTTCTTTGCCTTGTGCTGTTCCTACTCGCTGGCTGTTTTGACCAGGTTACAGTCGACGCCAATGAAAAAATAAGACGGTTTTTTGTATAATTTGCAACCCTGAAGTATTGAGTTGATGCATAAGTTCGTAGCGTTTTTGTTTTGCATGTTGGTATTCCGGCTGGCGGTCTAAGGCGCTGCAGTCGTGGAATGTGCGGCTGGTCCCGACGGAGGTTCGAGTCCTCCCTAGGGCATGGGTGTGTGTGTTTGTCCTTAGGATAATTTAAGTTCAGTAGTGTGTAAGCTTAGGGACTGATGACCTTAGCAGTTAAGTCCCATAATATTTCACACACATTTGAACATTTGGTAATCCGGTTCTATCGGTTTATTTACCAATTTTCGTTTTTAATTCGTAGTTACCTGTCGCTACTTGACATTGTTCACTTTTAGATAGTAAATGGAGCTGTGCACGGTAGAAAATAGAGTGCCAAGTGGAGAAATCAGATCATTTTCGTAATTTTCTTCTGTTTGAGTTCAATATATGGATGACAGCAGCGGAGGCAGCCAGAAACATTTTCGTCGTGTATGTATTTCAAAAATAGTTCAAATGGCTCTGAGCACTATGGGACTTAACTGCTGAGGTCATGTCCCCTAGAACTTGAACTACTTAAACGTAACTAACCTAATGACATCACACACATCCATGCCCAAGGCAGGATTCGAACCTGCGACCGTAGCGGTCTCACGGTTCCAGACTGTAGCGCCTAGAGCCGCTCGGCCACTTCGGCCGGCGCCGTGTATGGGGATAATGCCACTGGACAGAGCACGCTCAGACAGTGGTTCCCTCGTTTTAAGGACGACCGTTTTGGCATTAGTGACTCTCCACTTTCAAGAAGACCTTTGGGGCTTGACAGAGATTATTTAAAAGCATTAATCCACAACCATTCATTTTAATTTTATTCATTTTTCGCAGCTTCAAACGTGACTGTATTCAATACACATAAGGTATGAATTAAAACCGCCTTCGGTCACAACTTTTCGTGTTTTATTATATATACGATGCATTTCGGATACTGTGGGTCCATCATCAGCTGTAATTTGTCTTAATACATCACCCCACTCAAGAGAAAATATGAGCATGTATTACGACAAATTACACTTGATGATGGACCCACAGGCTCCGAATTGCATCGTGCACTTAATAAAACACCAAAAGTTGTGACTGAAGGCATTTTTGATTCATGCCTCCTCAATTATCCATGTTAGTGTACTCGAAAACTTGCAAGTGTGGTGACCTGTGATGATTCAAACATCGTTCGACATTTGCATGCAATCGTGAAGTTTCAAAAGTAGCGTGTGTGGGTATCACATCCTCTAAGCCAAAATCAAAATAAACTGTAGATGGCCATATCTGTATCTCTGCTTGCAGGTCATCAATTGGTTCGTGGACAGTGGCGATCATTCCAATCCTGTGTCGTTACTGGTGACGATTAATGGTGTCTTTACGCTAACGTAAGTAAAACAAATGAATGGTTGAGCCCAAACAAAGCAGCAACTCCCTGTACAAGAGCCTACGCGGCATCCACAAAAGATGATGTAATGCATCTGGTGCAACAGCGACTGTGTTGCGTACTACGAATTGCCTCCCCGAGGTGTAACCATCACTGCTAACATTCATTGTCAATACCTGAGACTCCTTGAAGACACAGTCGAAGAATAACGACCAGGAAGTCTGCGTGAAGCGACGCTACTCCACGATAACTTCTGCCCGCTTTCTGCTAGACTGACATAAGCACTAAGAAGTTGGGGTGGCAAGTCATTCCCTACTCACCTTATTCACCTGATCTTGCACCCTGAGAGTTTTCACCTTTTCTGCTCTTTAACGAATAACCTTCAAAGCATTACCTTTCCGGATGAAAATGCGCTGCGAACATGGCTGGATGATTACAGGAAGTTCGTATAGCCACCTCTGCTGCATAAAATTGTTGTTAAATTTGACAACAATCTTATGCAGCCGAGATGGCTATACATACTTTCTGCAATTGAGTTAACGCACGGTTGCTGGATGAGTTCTTCGCCTCAAAAGCCAAGTGGTATCTACAGTCGCTGCATCAAAAAAATGGTTCAAATGGCTCTGAGCACTATGGGACTCAACTGCTGAGGTCATTGGTTCCCTAGAACTTGAACTAGTTAAACCTAACTAACCTAAGTACATCACAAACATCCATGCCCATGGCAGGATTCGAACCTGCTACCGTAGCGGTCTTGCGGTTCCAGACTACAGCGCCTTTAACCGCACGGCCACTTCGGCCGGCTAGTCGCTGCATCTCTATAGTTACTCCAACGATGGTAGACGGTTTCAACAGGTGAAGAAGAATGTATTATAGATGACTAACGTCTGTGTTAATTGTATCTCTTATAGCGAATCGCTGAGATATTGTGCTCCAACCCAATACATAGACAATGCATGTAAAACGACTTTTCGGTGGTGAAAGTATTTTAAAAGTTACAGCTTGTTGAATGGAACCGTGCACCGACCGAAATTTAGATAGCTGTAGGCGCTTAAGGAAAGTTTCAATCAGAATATGAATTTCTGTCCAATGAAGATGTGTTTAAAAGATGCACCTGTTTCTATACGCAAAATGAGAACGTGACTGTCAACATGTCCATCTGGAAGTTGGACCGACGTATCTTCATTATGGGTCAAAAAGTGTTGAAACAGTAGCATACAGCTGCAGGCATATTCGACGAAGATTATTCGTGTATTCTGCAGACCATGACTTTGCGGTGTAATCTGACAGGAATGATGTGGCTGCCGGGTAGGCAGGAATTTCTCAGTTAAAAGAGACGGGATTAAAAAAATACTGCACTAAATTCAGACCAGAGCATGTCTGAGAAAGAGGAAGGATACGCCTGTGGTCCTGGGGTGCAGATTAGCCGCAATTTTGAAGGAATGGATGTTTTGTTACCTCGAACTTTAAACATATTTTTCTTCAAACAAAATTTTTCAGAGCGCGAAGCGCTGAAGAGCCTCGATTGATTAACCTACTTGTTACATCTTTTTAAAAATAATTTAATTTAGGGTGGCTTTCAAACATTTGAACTTAGGAAACATGGTAAGAAAATGGCCTTTTTTCCAACCGATGCTTTTTTCTTCAAAGCCCCATAGTGGTGGCCCCATAGATCCATTCCAGTTTAAGAATTTTGTGTTTTTATGGGTTTCAAAAGCGGCCGCGAGTCTGTACAACGGTTTGCGGAAACCAGGACCGCTGTGGCCGAGGGGTTCTAGGCGCTTCAGTCCGGAACCACGCTCCTGCTACGGTCGCAGGTTCGAATCCTGCCTCGGGCATGGATGTGTGTGATGTCCTTAGGTTATTTAGGTTTAAGTAGTTCTAAGTCTAGGGGACTGATGACGTCAGCTGTTAAGTCCCACAGTGCTCAGAGCCATTTGAACCAATATTCCACGTTTTTCCTTCTTCCTCACGTAGAGGCGCAGTGGCCTGACTCTACAAGCACGACGAAGTAACTCTACAAAAGATCTGAAGGCGGCACTGGCAGACCAGTGAATGCGTCCGCTGGATGTAATCTGCTTGCAACTGTATCGTAAACGGTGGCTTTATGAAGAAGACGACGCATTCGGCCCAACCAGTGGTTCAAATGGTTGAAATGGCTCTGAGCACTATGCGACTTAACTTCTGAGGTCATCAGTCGCCTAGAACTTAGATCTAATGAAACCTAACTAACCTAAGGACATCACACACATCCATGCCCGAGGCAGGATTCGAACCTGCGACCGTAGCGGTCACGCGGTTAGAGACTGAAGCGCCTTTAACCGTACGGCCACACCGGCCGGCCCAACCAGTGGCAAATATCTTTCCGCTGCTTAGCACAAGATGTCTTGGGTAGCTCAGGGACAGTCTGCTGCAGTCTCTGGCCATGCAGTTCTTTCGTGTCCTGCGCAAGATATAATCATACTTTCAAATAATTTTTATCTTGAGTACCTCATGCTACGCGTTGTTCTTATATCTTAAAAATCAAGGAAAAAGAATCTTAGCTTTAATTGCAGGTATTATCCACTGATCATATGATTTGAGGAACTGTGTATCATCTGCAGCTATGATTTACGTTATCCATACGAGACTACCATTTCTGTCAACTATTACGAATCGAACACTAAAAATCTGTAATATATGTAACATAAATGAATTTCTCACATTTTTCCGTATCCGTATTTATTGCATGAGAGGATTTCCTTTGTCGATATGTATATAGCCACGTGGTATTGCAGATTCATATTGATACTATGTGTCCTCACCGATTATAGCCCAGATTCCTTGTGTAATTTGTTTTTAAAGAAAGACACATATTCACTTGACAATGTATGCGGCAGCAACATTAATACCCGGTGTAGCCGCCAGAACGTTGAACGCGAATATGCAAACACCCGTGCATTTTGTCGTAGAGGTGTCGGATGTCAGTTTGTGGGATGGAGTTCCATGACACTTGCACTTGGTCGGTCAATACAGGGAAGGATAATACTTTTTGTGGATGACACTGGAGTTGTCACTCAATGAAGTCCCGTATGTGTTGTTCATGGACTTCATGTCCCCAAATAACGATGGAATTTTTGAGAATGACGAAGCGCCATGTCACCGGGCCTTTGTTGTTCGTGGTTCGTCTGAAGAACGTTCTGGACAATTAGGGTGAATAATATGTGTACCCCGATCGCCTGATCGCGTCGAAACTTTATGGGACATAATTGACAGGTCAGTTCGTGCACAAAATCCTCCACCGGCAACACTTTCACAGTTATAGTCTTGTATAGAGATAGCGTGGCTCAATATTACAGCAAGGGACTTCCACTGAATTGTTGAGTCCATGCCACATCGAGTTGCTAAACTACGTGGGGCAAAAGGAGGTCAGACGCCATACTAGGGGGTATCCCATGTCTCTTGTCACCTCGATGTATTATTTGCAAACCTCAGGTCGTTTGGACGACTTTGTGAGAACTTTGATTCCCTTTGATTTCCAAGTCAATTTAGACATTGCTATTTTTGAGACTGCGGAGAAGAGTTTTAGAGATATAGGGCGACCTTGTTTTAGACCCTATTCCATGGGAAATTCGCTGGTTCGTGAACAACACTGACAAACGCTGTGGAGATTTTGTGATTTTGTATATTAAGAGCCCACGGGAAGAAACAGGGTAAGTCACACTTAGTACATTGTTCAGGAGAGGAAATCTAAATTTTCAAGATTATAAAAAAATAAACACTCCTCGAACACATCTGGGTGACAGATCGAAAGGAATACATTTCTAATATCAATAAAGGCAAGGCAAATAGGTATATGACACTGTATGTTCTAAGTGTTTTGCGTAGAGTAGGGATTAGATCGATTGTGCTAAATCGTGACCGGAACCCAGCTTGCTTAGTAGGTTGAAACATTTCAAGTGCTGTTCACAACTTAGCAGGCAAAATTCTACCGAAAGCTTCGCAGAATATTGACAGGAGGCTAATAGGTCTGTCTGCCTCTTTCTCTCTGTCTGAATCTCCTCCCTCATAAAACTGAACTGACAACGATACATATTTGACTATTAAGAGTGGTGTAGCAGAACCCTCGGGTGCGACGGTGCTTTGTAAGAACCGCAACATGCGTCACGTTCGCTCCGCTCTGGAGCGCCAGGCTGGCTAGGCCACGTGGAGCTACAGAGCCGGCCGCAGAAGCAAACTACGAGGGACGCCAGACCGCGCCTGTGTGTGCGCGTGGGCGAGTGTTTGTACTTGTGTGTGTGTGTGTGTGTGTGTGTGTGTGTGTGTGTGTGTGTGAGCGCAAGTCCGGCCGCGGCGCCGGAGGCGGGCTGGGGCGCTCAATCTCGGAAACAAAGGGGAGGCCCACTGGCCGCTGGCCACCCGCCCCGGGGACAAACACAGCACAGTGCAGCGGCCGCGCCGGAAGCCAGAGTCCAGACCCCAGAGCCAGCCGGCGGCGGGCGGACAGCGCGACCGGAACGGAGCGCACCGCCGCAAAAGTTGCTGCCCTCCACCCGCTACCCTCCTTCACCCCTCTCCGCCCACCCCTACCACACAGCTGAGTCCAGATGAAACACAAACTTGCCACCCCGGCCCGGGCGCACTCACTCGCCTTAATTATAACGGCGCTCTTTTCAGACGCGCCTTTTCACCGGCTCGCCGCCGTGTTGACACTGCCGTCCCCCACCGGCGGGTCCGGCTTTACGGCGGCCTTCACGTGCGCCGCCGACGTCGCACCGCTCTTCCCTGGCTACCTTCCAACCTTCCGCCCAGCTCTCACTCCACAAAGTCTCGAAACGGCCTGATCTAACTCTTAAGCCATCTTCCCACGGGACGTGGGGAAATGCTTGGACGAGGAGCTGCTGACGTCACAGCTTGGAATCCGAGGCTCACGAGGAAGACAGGCCGTGGCGTGTACGTCACCGTTCGTGACACTGCAGTCTTACGAGTGCCAGCAGCCGTCTCAGGCGGGGAGCGAGTAACAATTTCAGACGAAACTTCCCGGCAGATTAAAACTGTGTGCCGCACCGAGACTCGAACTCGGGACCTTTGCCTTTCGCGGGCAAGTTCTCTACCAACTGAGCTACCCAAGCACGACTCACGCCCCGTCCTCGCAACTTTACTTCTGCCAGTACCTCGTCTCCTACCTTCCAAACTTTACAGAAGTCTCGGTCCACCACACAGTTTTAATCTGCCAGGAAGTTTCATATCAGCACACACTCCGCTGCAGAGTGAAAATCTCATTTTGGAAACATCCCCAAGGCCGTGGCTAAGCCATGTCTCCGCAATATCCTTTCTTTAAAGAGTGCTAGTTGTGCTTGGTTCGCAGGAGAGCTTCTGTAAAGTTTGGAAAATAGGAGACGAGGTACTGGCAGAAGTAAAGCTGCGAGGACAGGGCGTGAGTCGTGCTTGGGTAGCTCAGTTGGTAGAGCACTTGCCCGCGAAAGGCAAAGATCCCAAGTTCGAGTCTCGGTCCGGCACACAGTTTTAATCTGCCAGGAAGTTTCATATCAGCGCACACTCCGCTGCAGAGTGAATAACTCATTCTGGAATTTCAGACGAGTTTAATCTTTCTTGACTGCGTGTTTAATTGCATCCAAGTTCTCGATAGCACACGACAAAATTAAAACCTTTCGTGGGCACCTTCTCCATTAAATACTGATTTCCTGCTTGATGGCCGGCTTGTGTGGCCGAGCGGTTGTAGGCGCTACAGTCTGGAACTGCGCGACCCCGATTGCGGGTTCGAATCCTGCAACCGGAATGGATGTGTGTGATGTCGTTCGGTTAGTTAGGTTTAAATAGTTCTAAGTTCTAGGGGACTGATGACCTCAGAAGTTAAGTCCCATAGTGCTCAGAGCCATTTGAACCATTTTGAACCTGTCCCTGCACGGAGGCGAGTGTTCGCGAAGAGTGGCGGACAAGCCGGCCAGTGTCACGTCACAAGCTTGTTGCAGGACTCTGTAACATAACCTGCCCCCCGCCCCCCTCCCAGCATTACTATAATATTCGATACCAGGAATTTGTAGCCGGGTATCGGTACTTTCTGTTACACAAAGAATAAAACTGATGCCACTATGGCACCTTTTCCTGTTAAGGAATTGTACTATACACTACTATCAATCATATTTAAACAAAATTTACGACTAATTAAATAATATGTAAATATGTTACATAATAGGCCGGCCGAAGTGGCCGTGCGGTTAAAGGCGCTGCAGTCTGGAACCGCAAGACCGCTACGGTCGCAGGTTCGAATCCTGCCTCGGGCATGGATGTTTGTGATGTCCTTAGGTTAGTTAGGTTTAACTAGTTCTAAGTTCTAGGGGACTAATGACCTCAGCAGTTGAGTCCCATAGTGCTCAGAGCCATTTGAACCATTTTTTGTTACATAATAATCATTATGAACCATCTACATTTACTCAGAACTATAATAATCAGTATGTAATTCATTTGATCATAAGTAATTATAAATTTTAGCATCGTTATTACTTTCGTTAATTAACTGCAGTTAGATCTCGAAAGTTCAGTTTGGAAAACGTAATTGTAAATCGATCAAAAAGCAAGAACCAAATTTAAATTCATGTAATTTCAAGTGATATGTAATTTCAAACCCAAATTTGTAAACCAGAATTAATACCATTACTAAAATAATTAATTTATCATTGTTGGCACATGAATTTAACTCCATTATTTACGTTTGGATGCAGATTTCAAAGTTATGAGCCATTAAAGAGGTTAAACAACTTGTGAATATATTACGTAAATGTTAGCAATATTTTCCGATCGATAATTGATTTGTATTTATTAAATTAATGAAACGCATTATTGTAAAAAAGTCATATTTAATTTTCAATCTTAAACTGTACAATTTCTAACCTAAGACTCATCTGTAATGAACTAATATTTTATGCTGTAAGTAATCTGATTCTCAATCTTTTGTATATTTGTAACTTTAAATTTTAACTATTAATTTCACGATGGTGTAATAATTGAAGTAATAAACACTCAATGTTTGGAATATATATAAGCAAGCGTGGCAGTGCAGCGTAATACCACGTATTACTACACTGCGCAGTCTGAGACGAAGAATCTGACATGCATGATTTTTGCACTTTGTAGTCAAGTCTTTTCGGTCAGTAACTCAGTCTGTTAGCTGTTGGATTGTCAAAGAGACTATATGTGAAGTTTGATGTATTCTGCAATGACATTGGAAAAATGTTATCATCAACAAATAAACCTCCGCAAATTGTATGACCTTGAGTTTTAATTAGAAGGAATCACCAGCTGCCCGACTCAGGCAAATTACAAGATAAGAACAACAAAAATAGTTTGTTATGCATCGCCCTTACTTACGTCCACTCCAGGTGCAAATATATAAGTAATAATATTAACGCACCGGTAAGTAAATCATATGCATTCATAAAGTAAGAGAGATGTCATAACTCGTATATCTCGTTGACCCCGGTGGAACACCACGTATTACTACATTGCGCAGTCTGAGACGAAGAATCTGACATGCCTGATTTTTGCCACGTATGGGGGAAGGTGGGCTATGAGATGCGGCCTCGTTATATCACAAGCTCGACTTAGGACACGCCAAATTGTATGGCGGTAAACTCCGTATTAACTGTTTTTAGGGTTCCTTACCTCTACCCGTAGAAGCGGAACCTTTATAAGATCACATTGTTGTCCTTCTGTCCGACTTTTAAAACCAGTTTTATCAAGTTGAAATGTATGTCACATACTGAGACGTATGGCCCCTTGGAAATTGTAAAACACTGAAGCTTCTAAGTAGATGCAATCAAAAGAAACGGCCATTTCCCCCACATACTTTAACACTCGCAGACTCATTCATCAAAATCTACAGGGTATTTCCTCTTGGCCTAGAACCACGAAAGATGCAAGAAGCAAGGTTTCTCACAGTACAACCAAGGGTAAAATCTGAAAACTGTAAATCTGTGATTATATCAAAGGAATAAATGTTTCTTCTGTCATTTGTTATCCGACGTCAAACTTGAAGTTAAAATAATTAGTAGTTCTGCATTCAAGCTGACTGAATTGCAATGTTAAAAGTCAGAATCAGGTAGGGAATGACTTTATTTCACCTATTTGGAATTTCGGATTTTCTTCATCTTCAGATATCCAGGAGCGATTACTGCACGTAGATGTGGCGTTTCAAGCTGAATGTGAAACACACATTCGCAGACTGCTTCTGCACGTAGATATGGTATTTCAGGTTCTATGTGAAATGCGATGTTTACGTCCAGTAACCGCTCCTGGATATCTGATGACGGATAAAATCCGAAACGCGTCATACGAGCAATAAAATCATTCCTTGCCTGATATTTGACTTTTACTATTGCGAAACTGTCAGCCAGAATGGGGAAATACTGATTAATATTACAGGACGTATACGCAGCCACTTCGGTTGCACAAAATTTTGTCAATTGACCACGGTTTCCATTGCACCAGGGCAAACTTCATCAGAATAAAATCATAGAATACCTAAAAATATAATGACATGGTTAGAAATAATATACACGTAATACTATTATTTCCACAAATCTCGTACAAACAGAATGTACTCACATGTAATTACATCATGTTTTAAAACGTCTGATCAAAACTGCTGTCGTCAAGGAATAGGAATAAAAACTAAAATGTAAAACTGTCACATGATTTTCAACTAGATAAAAATCTCAATGGAAAATAATGACAAAGGCAAGGTCATTTAGGACCAAGAGCGGTATAACACAGCCGCTATCGTCGGACTAAAGGGCTAACATGCCGAGGCAGCCACGACATGAACACTAAAGCAGATTCACGCCATCTAGCAGGACGTAATCGAAATACAGACAACCTACGAGCACGTGAGGCATTGCACGGACAATTTTAAAAATTATTGGTAAAAAACAGCAACCAGTGTGCGAAAGTTATAACGTAACAGACTTTTTATAAAAGAAATTACAGTTCAGGTAATATACATAGGAAACATTGGATTGGGAGGATAAACGATGTTTAGGAGAATACATTGAGGAGAGTATCGCCATTCAGACAATTTTAATTAGCGGCTATATACCTTGAAAAATGTTTTTGTTGCGTAATTGCAATTCTTCGTTAAGAATGAGACCGTCCTTCAGAGACAGGTGTTTCGAAATTTCTAGCTCTTTTCCATGGAGTATTTTATCTGCTTGACAATCATGTTATACTATTCCATCTTGGTTTTTATTCCTATGAAATTTCTGTTTGACTTTTGCTCAAACGTTTCAAACCGTGGTGTGATTACATGTAAGTACATTCTGTTTGTATGTAATATATGGAAATAACCCTATTAAGTATACGTTATTTCTATCGTTGTTGTTATTATATTTTTAGATAGTGTATGTAATTTTTTTTCTAATGAAGATTGCCCTAGTGCAATCGAAACCATGGTCAATTGACCAAATTTTGTGCACCCGAAGTGGCTGTGTATACGTCCTGTAATTAAATAGCGTTCGGTTGCTGGATCACAGCTAATCAAATGTTCAAAATTTAACTACTGATTATAATAATAATGGTCACCAGACGCTTGCATGACATTATGTCACATATACTTTATTGAGATTAAAGCGTCCTCGAAAGTCTTGAAATCCATTGGGCCTATATCTTGCCAGTATCAACGTTGATAACAGGAAAAATTGATCACGATTCTCGGTTCTAGGAATGGATGAAGTGTCTTCGTACATAATTAACTTTGTCCAGAACCCTCGATACGCTAGTCATACTCGAAACTGGTAAAGTTTGTTAAAAAAAATACTAGATGTGAATATAAAGTCTTTCAGAGCACTAGCACTTTAAATATATCTCACAAACGTGTCGTTTTAGGAAGGATTCTAATAACGAAATCGCAGGAACCTAGCAGTTGACTTTACGTATTTGATGCTTTTGGTGGTATAACT
Source organism: Schistocerca piceifrons (assembly GCF_021461385.2). Lineage (NCBI taxonomy): Eukaryota > Metazoa > Arthropoda > Insecta > Orthoptera > Acrididae > Schistocerca > Schistocerca piceifrons. The sequence goes on from NC_060138.1 coordinate 208,057,996, forward strand.
CCCCTGCTATGGACGTATATAATTTAAACGTTAGAGCACAACCATGTTCGAACATTAGCACATCGATTTGGCTACAGTTTGTCATAGTTAGTATCAAGAAATGATATCTGTAGTTACTGCCGTTACACACCGTACGAGTCTGTGCTGAAAGGTAATACCTCCGAATGTCCGCCCCCGGTAGCTGAGCCCTGTGTAATGAAAAACTGAGTAAAGGAATCAACGATCAACTTGAACGGATGTCTTGTGACGTCCGCCCAGACCAAACGCAACAAACAATACCGAACAAAATGGAAAAAAATAGTGGCCTGCATGACAGAATGTCAATCCTAAAGGCGCGGGTTCGATTCCCGGCTGGGTCGGAGATTTTCTACACTCAGGGACTGGGTGTTGTGTTGTCCTAATCATCATCATTTCATCCCCATCGACGCGTAAGTCGCCGAAGTGACGTCATTTCGAAAGACTTGCACCCGGCGAACGGTCTACCCGACGGGAGGCCCTAGCGCCACGACATTTGCATTTTACCTCCAAACTTTTTATGTGAAAACTTTAAGCTTTTTAAATAAAACAGACATTATTAACAATCTACATCCTCGTTCCTCATGTCCAGATACATCGGGTGATCAAAAACTCAGTATAAATTTGAAAACTGAATAAATCACGGAATAATGTAGATAGAGAGGTACAAATTGACACACATGCTTGGGATGACATAGGGTTGTATGAGGAAAAAAAAAACCATACATAAGTTTAAAAAATGTCCGACAGATGGCGCTTCATCTGATCAGAATAGCAATAATTAGCATAACAAAGTAAGACAAAGCAAAGATGATGTTCTTTACAGGAAATGCTCTATATGTCCTCAACAATAGCTGTAGTCGAGGAATAATGTTGTGAACAGCACTGTAAAGCATGTCCGGAGTTATGACATTGGCGGCGGATGTTATCTTTCACCATCCCTAGAAATGTCGGTCGATCACGATACACTTGCGACTTCAGGTAACCCCAAAGCCAATAATCGCACGGAATGAAGTCTGGGGACCTGGGACGCCAAGCATGACGAAAGTGGCGGCTGAGCACACGATCAATACCAGACGACGCGCAAGAGATCTTTCACGCGTCTAGCAATATGGGGTGGAGCACCATCCTGCATAAACATCGTACGTTCCAGCAGGTGTTTATCAGCCAGGCTGGGGATGATGCGATTCTGTAGCATATCGGCGTACCTCTCACCCGTCACGGTAGCAGTTACAAAACCAGAATCACACATTTCCTGGAAGAAAAAAGGCCCGATAACGGTAAACGGTAAATGTATTAAATCCAACCCATACCGTGACTTCCTCGTCGTGCAATGGAGTTTCCACGACAGTTCTTGGATTTTCGGTAGCCCAAATTCTGCAGTTGTGGGCGTTCCGTGACCCTCGGAGTGTGAAATGAGCTTCGTCGGTCCACAACACGTTACTCAACCAATCGTCATCTTCTGCCATCTTTTGAAACGCCCACACCGCAAATGCCCTCCGCTTCACTAAATCGCCAGGTAACAGTTCATGATGCCGATGGATTTCGTACGGATAGCATCGGAGGGTACGCCTCAGTGCCAACCAAACAGTAGTGTATGGAATGCCTGTGCGCCGTGCGACTGCACGAGTGCTGACTTCCCCGTGGATAGACGATCCCGCTTCCTGAACTGTCTAGCAGCATTACCCTTGTGCTCGGTCGGCCACTACGGGGTCTATCGTCTAAACAACCCGTGGCTTCGAAATCATTCTCGCCACAGCTGCGTTCGAATCCCCTTCCTATAGCGATAGGATCGTAACGCTGAACTAGCACATTCCCCATTCTGATAATACAGCTTCACTAAAAGCGCCTTTTCAGGTAACGTCAACACGCTGCGACTGCTGGCGCATCTGATTCTCTCTCTCATTACAGCTCCTTTTATGCACGATTGTCATGCGCAGGGGCTGACGTTTTGCTGCCCAGCGCCATCTGTCGGACATTTTGTGAACTTTTTTTTGTTCTAATAAAACCCCATGCCATTCCCAGCATGTGTGTCAATTTTTACCTCTCTATCTACATTATTCCTTGGTTTATTAAGTTTTCAAATTTATGCTGACTTTTTGATCACCCGGTATTTTTTATTCTAATAGCATCTTGTCGACCCCTCTGGCATAGCTCGCGGACCCCTGGGGGTCCGCGGACCACCTGTTGGGAACCACTGCTCTAAGGTATTAAGAACACTTGGAAAACTTCAAACTTGATTTCCTCGGAATTACTGAGAGTTGTGTCAAACTGCTTTTGATGATTAGTGAATCATGTCTTCTTCGAATGTCTGCTGTGACAATGCTGATTAGAGAAATCGATGAAAACTTTGTCGGCTGTAGATATTTGTCGACTGGCCTTTTACCTTCTTCACAGTGTTCAGCTCGCAAAGTTCATTTGTTGTTGGGAACTTAGCGTATCGTGATGGCTTGAATAGGGTTGTGTTATCTGGTGAACTATACCTGGTAACTCCGCAACAAGGATTGTATGGACACGGATGTCTCTGCACTGCTTCAGCCACCTTGGTGAGAACTACTTGGGCCAAGTCTCACGTCACTAACTGCGAAACAACGGACAATGCAAAGGACAGTCGTACCGAAGTCGCTGCCAAAGCAGTTGCATCGGAGTTGGTTACTTGGGAATCGCACACAGTTGCATTGCAAGTAAACTGCAGTCACGGCAGTGAGCGAGATACACTACAATTCAATGGGCCAGCCCCCGAGAGACGGATGTCAGACGCTCACGCGACATTTAGTTGTAGTTGCGTTGCGCCTGTAAGACTGCCGCTTTAACGGAAATGAATTTTTTTTAAGAATTTGATGCATTACCACACCGACGGTTGCTGACTAAGTAAGTCATGTCAAGTTAAGAAGTGAGTACACGCTACAGTTGCAAGGATTTTGTACCTACGCTTAATTTAAGGTACGTCTGAAGCACAACCTTTGCTACTGCCAAGGAAAGTTTTATTTTCCACGACAGGTTATATTCACTGAAAACCCGCAGGTGACAAGACAAAAAAATGGCTCTGAGCACTATGGGACTTAACATCTATGGTCATCAGTCCCCTAGAACTTAGAACTACTTAAACTTAACTAACCTAAGGACATCACACAACACCCAGTCATCACGAGGCAGAGAAAATCCCTGACCCCGCCGGGAATCGAACGCGGGAACCCGGGCGCGGGAAGCGAGAACGCTACGCACGACCACGAGCTGCGGACGTGACAAGACAGGGACCCATCGAAGTACTTTGGAACGTACTTCATAATAAAGGTCTAACATCCGAAAATGCCACTATAGCATAGTGGGGATCAGCCAGACCGAAGTCATGCAGCTACACAACCATATATGTTCACAAGCAAGCGCCAAACGACACATTGTCTTCATGTTAGTCTACATGAACACGATTTGCAGTGAAGGTCAACAGCAACCCATCATTCATGTAATTTTGTAGTTTTATCAAATTCTGCAGCGCGCCATTACTTTGCCTGTATTTTTTAAATATTTTTCGCCTACCAGGGAGGAAGGTCACGCTGGAAACCAAACTGACTGTGTTTTACACTCTAAGAAAAACGACGCACAACTAAGGAATCATCCGAATGGAACGGAAATCGGTAGATGTGATGTATCTGTACAGACAAACAAATGATAACAATTTCGGAAAAACTGGATGACTTACTCAAGAGAAAGAGTGTCACAAATTTAGCGAGTCAATAATGCATTGGTCCACATCTGGCCCGTATGCAAAACGTATGACGGCTTGGCATTAACTGAGAGAGTTGTAGGTTGTCTTCCTGAGGGGTATGTTGCGAAATTCTGTCAAATAGGTGCATCAAGTTGCTGATAAGAGTAATATACAAAATAACGGAAAAGAAAACGTAAAATCTGTTAGTTGACGATCAATTTGGCTTTATGAAAGGTAAATGCGCCAGAGACATTGCGGTTGATAATGGATGCAAGATTAAAGAAAGATCAAGACAAGTTCACAGGATTTGTCGACCTAGGAAAAGCGTTTTAAATATATAATGTGTACAACAGCCAAGAGCGAACAAGAGTGGAAGATCAAAAACGAAGTGCTTAGATTAAAATGGGTGTAGGACAGGGATGTATTCTTTCGTTGTTACCGTTCAATCTACATGTCGAAGACCCAATGACGGAAACAAGAGTGATTGAAGAGTGGGACTAAAATTCGAGATGAAAGGATATCACGGTTAAGATTCGCTGATGACATTTCAGTCCTCAGTGAAAGTAAAGAAGAATTGTAGGATCTGCTGAATGGAATGAACAGTCTAATGAGTACAGAACTGAGAGGAAATCAAAGAAAGACAAAAGTAATTAGAAACAGCAGCGAGAAACTTAACATTAGTATTGTTGATCACGAAGTAGACGTAGTTAAGGAATACTGTTACATAGGGTGTGAAGTAATCTATGACTGAAGGACCAAGGCGGTCATTAAAAGCAGACAAGCACTGGCAAAAAGGGCATTTCTGGCCAGACAAAGTCTACTCGTGTCAAACATGGGCGTTAATTTGAGGACGAAGTTTCTGAGAATGTATGTTTGGAGCACATCATTATATGGTAGTGAAACCTGGACTGTCGGAAAATTAGGTGAACTGTTAATGTCAGAAATGGGGAGGCTCGCCGGGGAGTTGGTGAGGAAAGAAAAATATGGAAAACACTGACAAGAAGAAGGGAGAGGATGGTAGGACATCTGTTAGGACACCACGGAATAACTTCCAGCCGGCCGGTGTGACCGTGCGCTTCTAGGCGCTTCAGTCTGGAACCGCGTGACCGCTACGGTCGCAGTTTCGAATTCTGCCTCGGGCATGGATGTGTGTGATGTCCTTAGATTAGTTAGGTTTAAGTAGTTCTAAGTTATAGGGGACTGATGACCTCAGAAGTTAAGTCCCATAGTGCTCAGAGCCATTTGAACCATTTTTGAAATAACTTCCATAATAATAGAGGAAGCTGTAGAGGGAAAAGCTGTAGAGAAAGCAGGGATCGGAATACATCCAGCAGTTAGTTGACAACGTACGTTGCTAGTCTGAAATGGAGAGGTTGTGTGATGTCCTTAGATTAGTTAGGTTTAAGTAGTTCTAAGTTATAGGGGACTGATGACCTCAGAAGTTAAGTCCCATAGTGCTCAGAGCCATTTGAACCATTTTTGAAATAACTTCCATAATAATAGAGGAAGCTGTAGAGGGAAAAGCTGTAGAGAAAGCAGGGATCGGAATACATCCAGCAGTTAGTTGACAACGTACGTTGCTAGTCTGAAATGGAGAGGTTGTACAGAAGAAATTCATGCCTGGTCGCATCAAGTCAGTCGTAAGACTTGTGTGTGTGTGTGTGTGTGTGTGTGTGTGTGTGTAAATAAATAAATAAATAAAGTTGTGCAGATGAGGACGATATGCCGCTTCTGTGCGCACTTCAACGGTGATTCTGGACTGAAGTTAGTTTAGATTTTCGTGTTAGAAAGTTCCTGTAATTTTCATGTCATTTATTAGAAGGATTGTGGGATTCTCACGACTGGCAATTTTCATATCACTTAAGTGACTCCATATTGGTTCGGACCTGTTCTTTATCTAGATACGAGTCACTTAATATATCGTGATCCCGATAAAATTTCCTGTTTATTTGCGCTGCGAGTCAAAAGCCAGCTTTGACGATTCAACTTTTGTTAGAAAACGGTGTTTTTGCCTTCGATTATCTGTGCGTATTTGAATTTTTGTGTGTGAGCACGTGAGCATTCAGGTTGTGATCCTTAGTCAACCTAATCTTCTCTGAATAATCATGATAATATAATCATAAACAGTTTACAGATATGCAACCATAGTCTTAACATTCTGTATGTGACAACTGTTTATTGAAGTTTAGAAGTATCCATCCAATAATTGTTTCACTGTATTCTGTGTCATTTTAAAAGCACCATTTCGTATTACAAAATGTGTATTACCGACAGAATGGTCTGTAATTTCCTGTGAGCAGATAGTTACTAGTTTCGAATTATAATTTCAAATTATAATCGGAGCCCTTTGTACGCAAAATACTTATGAAGTAGTTTTGTATTCTTATGTACATGGATAGTCATTATGCAGAATTTGGATGTATATGGTGAGCAGATAATGAGCTGATTCAGGAAGGAAATGTTTTACCTGGGACTTGTCTTAAGAATTATATTCGTAAATTTACGCTCAGCCAACGACTTCGTTGCATATTGGTTTGACTGTGGGCCTTTATCGTACTGTACCTGATCCGTGAATCGGGGTTTCCGCATTTGATCCACGTATCACAAAATTTATTTCATTTTTCATATGTAAATATAAATTTAGTCACAGGATATATACAGTTTCTATAAAAGCAAACCCTTTCTAGAACGTTTCTCTCTGAATTCCTGACGTGTGTTCTACTAATTCCGAAATTTTTCTCCATTCAGTATGGTGTATGTTCCGTGTAGTAAAGCGCGTACTTAACTACAAAAAGACTAATCGTCAATTGAATTTTCCAGACCTTTTCTTCACGTTGTGATTATCACGCAATCGATCGTCTGGAACTAGAGTATCCATATGTTACAGTTACTGCTGGAAGACCGATGTATACCAAGCGCTCGTCCGCTACAATCAGCGGTTATTTTCTTTCTTGCTGTGATTGCTGAACATTAACAGTTCGACGATATCTCGTAGTTGCTTGACACGGTAACCACTACCATCCTATACCACACTCATTTGTTTTGACAACTTTAAATATGGTGGAGAGTTGTTCAATTGTCTTTTGGCGTCGCCAGAGGACGTTCAGTGAACGTAGCCGGTAATGGAAATCACGCAAATCACTTCTCAACAGCATTTCAGGTGGTGTTTTACACGCGCCTTAGTGTATTAGCAGCTGTGACAGCGTAGTCCGAATCTTCCATGAAATATTTTTTAAAATTAATATTACCAGGTAATTCGTTAATGTGGAACATCAAAAATGAGACAGATGCGAGTAGGTCTGGCACACTCAGGGTCCGTAAATACTTAATTATGTGTATACACAGTTCATCCATTCGTAAAATCGAGGAACTCAGTAATTTTTCTGTGTTATCGATACTGATACTGGCAAGATATCTGTCTCAGAGGGTCCAAGATTTTCGATAATGCTTTAGTTTCAAGTTTGACGTCGGGTAATAAATGACGTAAGAAACATGTTTTGTATGGTACACTTACAGATTAAATATTTTCGGATTTTTTTCATTTGCTTTTACTGTGAAACCTTACTTCTTGCCAAATTTCACGATTTTACGTCAACGGGAAGTATCATATAGGTTTTGACGAGTGTGTTTGCAAGTATCATAATATGTGACGTACATGGTTGCACCTGTTAGTTGCATTGTATAGCGTCCCCAGTGCCAAATTTTTTATCACGTAGCCGTAAAATAATAATTTCTGTGTGTAGGTTTAGATTACAAAGAAATAATTTATGACAGAATGATCGAAAGAGACGACAAGATACGCTCTTTTGCTAATTTTTTAGTCGTCTTCTCTTCCTCTTTTGTCTTGAATGTGGATAGAGGGACATCTTGTGAGTGCTGACAAATGTAAGCATATTTGTATGAGTTAAGCATATAATATACTGATTTAATATTATTGTGCACTTTTAATTTGTAAGAGGTGATCCCGATTTCATGTCCGCCTTCCTTGAATTAACCTGCATTCAAGTAATTTTCAGTTCAACAATCGCAGCGGCCGATGCAGCCAACGACGCCATTACGTGGCGATATTAACTTATGAAAAATTAGCGGAAGCGAAAACTCGCCCGCTATTAACATAATATTAATTTTTCTCCACAGTCGCCCGACGTTGCAGAAAATACTTAGCTTTAAGATTCTTATTTTCAGTATCATAGCCGAGACCCAGAGCCAGGACTCTGACTACAATACAATGGTTAACGGAGGTAAGAAAAATACTCTCGCGCGTGTGTGGGCCGCAATTGTAATCGATAACTAAAGATTTCTTGCTTTAAAGTGAACTGACTAGCCGAGGAAATTAATATGAAAAGTTTATTACATTGTTCAACTTAAATATCATTTTTATTAAGGCCCACCACGTAAGTCGGCAACAATCGAAAAATAATAATAACAATAATAATATACATATTAAATTACGACGGCCGACGGACGCGAGAATTGACTCAGAAGCTTACATTTATTACACCGCCAAGGCACCATAGACGCTAGTATGTGACATAAATGTCAACTTGATATAAATGTCAACTGAGATACAGGGTTATTAACAGTGGGGTAATCAGACAGAGAGTCTGGCAGACGGACTACAAAGTGATCCCATAAGAGTTCCGTATTTATCGATTGAGGTACGAAACCCTACGAATCGTGATGTTAGTATTTTCTCAAACACACGCCCGCCATTGCCTAAGGCACATTTTTCTGTTTGATTTTTCATTTCATATTATGGGAAACATTCCCAGATGCAATAGCGATGTAGCTATTATTCGAAAATGCGGAACACAGATCTGTGCGTAGTAAGTATTAACTGGGCCCCCTACCTGTCAACAGCTATGTACGGTCTAAAAGTACTGTGAGTTGTTACCTTAAAGTGCGTGGATGAAAAGTTATAGTGAATGTGACGCGACAAGAATACAGAAGTGGTGCCGTCAGTCTGATTATTCTAGTCAGGATATGAAGTGTTTTCAATAGAAGAAGGAGCGATAATAAGAGTTTTAACATCCCATCGACGGCGAGATCATTGAGAGGGTTGGACAGGGTGGGAACAGAAATCGGTCGTGCTCTCTTAAAGGAATCATTTCGGAAACTGCCACAAGTGATTCAGGGAAACCTAAATCTGCCTAGACGGATGGGGATTAGAAACGCCAACCTTTCGAATACGAGTTTAGTGCCTTACCATTGTGCCATCTTGGTGGTATGGTAAATTCCCGTCGCTGAGTTGGTATTAGAGTTTTCTTAAGTAAAAACAAAATAGCGTGGGGCGAGTTAGAATCTCTATTCAGAACACAGTTGCATTATCGAGTATACTCTTCCTCTTAATTAAATTGTTATACTAAACGGAGTGAAATGAGTCCAACTTTTTCACAACTTCCATTATTTTTAAAATATTGAATATATGCATGTATCTATGCTTGATGGATTTCCTCGTTTCTAAGATCTGACAAAAATACCATTTGTCATTCGGAAGTGTTACTCTTTTGATTCAGTTCACCAGTATTCATTGGCGACAGGTTCGGCCGTAGCTGAATGATTTGACATAGGTGCTATTTCACTCAACGTCTGGCAGGGTTTGGCTAAGTTCACATCACCAGAAATGCACAGATTGTTTTGGATTTTTATGTTTATAATTGTCGATAAGAGCCACTAATGTTTATTCAGTCGCATTCGTTCCTAAAATTTGTTAAATAGAACATGAGGGCGGGGGGGGGGGGGGGGAGGGGGAGGGGGCTTCATACCCTGATGAGCCAAAACACTATGAGCACCTGTTTAATGGCCTGTTTCTTTTGTCTTTGGGACGAAATACGGCACTGATTCTGCGTATCAGCGACCCGAAAATTAGTTGGTAAGTTTGTGGAGGTATGTGGCATTAGATGTCTATGCACAGGTCATGTAATTCGCGTAAATAACGGGCCACTGATATGGGAACGCCGTGATGGCTCCCGACAGCGAAGTCAGATGTGTTCCATTTGATTTGCATCAGGCGAATTCTGTCGTCGAGACTTCAATGTGAGTTTACTAGAATGCTCCTCAAACCACTGGCTTCGGTACACGGACGATTATATTGCTGAAATATGACATCGCCGTCGGAGAAGACTTCAGCCATAATGAATGTAGGTGGTTCGCAGCAGCAAGTGTGTTTTTGATTACTAATACAGGTCCCATGAGAGCGCAGGAGAATGTCTCCTATGGCAGAATACCGCTCCCACCAGGCTGCACGTTTGAAGCCGTCTTTCACCTCGATGACGGCGTTTGTGGAAACGACCACCGAAATAATGTCGCAAAAATATGATCCATCCGATCATTCGACACTTTTCCATTAATCGACGGTCGAACTCCGATTGTTCCGTGCCCACGGCATTCGTAACTGACGATGTCATTGGGTCAACATGTGAACATATAGGGATGATCTGCAACGGATCTCCATTTTCAACAGTGTACGATGAACGGTGCGCTCAGAAACATTTGTGCCTGCACCAGCATTGGGCTCTTTCGGCAGAAATGCCACAGATAAAAAAATGGGGCTGACCACTATGGGACTTAACATCTGAGGTCATCAGTCCCCTAGAACTTACAACTACTTAAACCTAACTAACCTAAGAACGTCACACACATCGATGCCCGAGGAAGGATTCGAGCCTGCGACCGTAGCGGTCGCGCGGTTCCCGACTGTAGCGCCTAGAACAGGTCGGCCACTCCGGCCGGCTGCCACAGATCACCATCTATCCTAATTTACAGAGCAGACAAGCCTCCGAACCCGAGGTTCTGTGAAGATTCGCGAACGTCCAACCATTTAGCTCTTAGTGCATGTTTCACTGTCCATCTATGTCTTTCCGTCGATGCTCACTACTGTAGCACGTGAACATTCAACCAGCTTCCCCGCTTTACGGGATACTAGTTAACAGGCTCCACGTAATAATAATATACCCTTCGTCAAAATTGCTTATCTCAATGGATGTCCCCATTTGGAGCTCATATCTTCGCTGGGATGATCCCCGTCAGAGTCTGCTCCGCTTACATACTTTTGTTACCGCGTCACGTGCCCGATACGCCACGAAACGGCATCAAACGTAGCGGTAGGCGGTGGTTATAACGTTCTGCATTACCAGTGTATGCAGGGTGAGCAAAATCGCACTGGTCTGGAAAGTATTTGATACACCATGAGATAGACAACCCAACAGAAACATCTGGGGCAGATGATGTAATATGCGTTGCCTGTCTTAGGGTGCATGAAATGTTTTCTGAGCCAGCTTCGTTTAGTTCACTCTGTATACAGTGTGATTCATCTGTCCCTACTACAAAAGCCTCAACTCTTTAATATACAACGTGTAAGGTTTTCACATTCTCCGACTTACTATCCACAATATATTAGTTCTAGAGAAAAAATGAGCAGGACTTTTTGTAACAAATTTAATGAATCAACATACGATTAAACAGCCAACCAGTTGCACATAAACTGTAGGTACATTCACCTTGGTTTCTACTCCTACTAGGGATGTCTTCGGTATGAAATGTTGATAAATCGTACAATTACAGTGCTAAAAAGTAATAGATTTGGAGCTGCTATGCTCAAGTAAAAACGTGTGCCCAGTTAGTAACATCATCAGATATGAAGACACCCCTAGTAGGTATCTACCGTTTATGTGCAACTGGTTGGCTGCTTAAACCTATGTTGAAACTAGTATTCGGTTGCTGAGTAACGGCCATGTCGAAAACAGTAAAATTTAATGTACTTAAATTTTGTAATGGGATGCGTTTTTCCTGGGGGGGCACGGATCTCGAGTTATTGAAGAAAAACGCCTTTGAAGGTAACTTTTGTAGGTTTTTCTTGAATAATTCAAAACCTAGGCCTCTAGGAAAATCGTCTATTACAAAATTTAATTTCATTTAATTTCCTACATAAAAGTCACATAAATTTTTTTGTGTTTCACTAATAGTTTGCACATAGAGAGCAGGAGAGTATGGAAATCTTGGATGTGATATTTGAAGGCGCTGCAGGTTTCAAAAGCGCAATGGTAGATGCAGCTGAATAACCCTGTATAAGTTAACATGAGAATAATTAGGTCCACGTGAAGCAAGAGAGGGGCAAATGCATGTATATCGACACATAAGATCACTCTTACGTAGTTGGCTTATGTCGGTGCAAGATATGTGCTTTGATATAATTTTGTTAGTAATTTTCTGGGCTGGAAGACCTCATGGTCTGACTCAGGGTTCCTAACGGGGCATAGGGCAACCAATATTTTTATGAGCAACAAATCTTATTGGTGTATTCCTAATATCCTAATTGCAGATATCTGCTCCACCCAGTTTTGATAACTTTATATCTCTTTTATGTGTTGCGATTGCGCCGTCTAGCCGGCCGGAGTGGCCGAGCGGTTCTAGGCGCTACTGTCTGGAACCGCGCGATCGCTACGATCGCAGGTTCGAATCCTGCCTCGGGCATGGATGTGTCTCATGTCCTTAGGTTAGTTAGGTTTAAGTAGTTCTAAGTTCTCGGGGACTGATGACCTCAGATAGTGCTCAGAGCCATTTGAACCATTTGCGCCGTCTAGTTCCTATCCATCCATCTTGTGTGTTGCTAGTCTCTTTGACTGTTACTAAGCAACGGCTTTACGCGTGGCTCAGTAAGTGCGTGCGCGTCGAGTTCCGAACTTTTTTACAGGCCTATCGGGCTCATGAGGTGACGGTCTAGAGTCAAACTAGCGACTGTCAACTAGATCGCCCTCTCCGCTCCTTGACACAAGCTGAGCGGGTGCTATCAGAGGAGGGCGTGGCTGAGTCCATGACGACGGTGCCGGCGGCTGGGCTAGCATGAGAACAGGAGGCGAGGTGGACATCTCTACATCGAGCGAAGAAATCGACCGATCGCGGGAGCCGGCCAGAGGAAGAGTGGTGTACCAATTGGCTCTAGGGCAGCCTCTGCTCTACAGAAAGAAAAAAACTCGGTAAGCGCGTTTCGCAGCTATGTCTGTCGCAGTGAAACTGTACCGTGAAGCTGACATCGAATGCAGTACAGTCTGTTCACTACAATTTTCCAAACTTAGTTTCTACTAAGACCAGACGCTTGTTATTTGATGGTAATTACTTCTAGACACACATCTTATGTAGTTTCTGTCCGTTACTTTGTTCTTGTCGTTGCGAGTCAGGTTAAATGTTTCATCTTACGGCTGATTTGCGAATTTTTATTTGTTTTCCGGGCAGGGCGGATAACAGTTGTTTTGTACAGCTGGTCTGATCTTGAAACTTCCTGGCAGATTAAAACTGTGTGCCCGACCGAGACTCGAACTCGGGACCTTGCCCGCGAAAGGCAACAGGTCCCGAGTTCGAGTCTCGGTCGGGCACACAGTTTTAATCTGCCAGGAAGTTTCATATCAGCGCACACTCCGCTGCAGAGTGAAAATCTCATTCTGGTCTGATCTTGCTTAGTGAGTGCGTTTGACCGTAAGTTTCACTGCAGTTCACTGCAGTTCACAGTAACTGGTTCTATTTGACACTCTGCTTTGCTTAAGTTTAATTAAGCACCTCTTATTCACACTGTCCTTGCAAATTTCAAGTTAACCCTATTACCCTTCTACCAGATTTACCGGGACTTTTTTTAGTTATTCAGCAGACGACAGTTATTGCTATACGTTATACACTGAGGCAACAAGTCGTGGGATAGCAATATATACACACATACAGATGGCAATAACATCCCAAACACAAGGGCAGTACTTTGCTGGAGCTGTCATTTGCACTCAGGTCATTCATATGAACCAACTTGTTTAAGGCTGCACGAAGAGAATTAACACATTTTGAACGCTGAATGGTACTCGGTGCTAGAGGCATGGGACATTCTGTTTCAGAAATCGTCAGGGAATTCCAGTAGTGCAACATTCACAGTGTCAAGAGTTAGGCATTACCTCTCACAAGGACAGTGCAAACAGTCAAGCAATACGGCGTCAAGTAATTGCAGAAATGAATGTGAGACGTACAATAATCGCATCCGTTAGGACGGTGCAGCGAAATTCACCGTTAATGGGCTATGGCAGCAGAAGACTGGTATGAATGCCTTTTCTAACAGCAGGACAACGCCTGCAGCGCCTGTCCTGGGCTCGTGACCACATTGGTTGGACCCTAGGCGACTGGAAATCCGTGGCCTGGTCAGATGAGTCCTCATTTTAGTTGGAAATAGCTGACGGTAGGGTTACAGTGTGTCGCAGACCCCACGAAGCCATAGGCTCAAGTCGGCATGAAGGTACTGTGGAAGCTGGTGGTGGCTCCATAATGGTGTAACCTGTGTTTAGGTGGAATGGACGGAGTCCTCCAGTCCACCTCAACCGACCAGTGACTGGAAATGTTGGTCCGGTTACTTGGATTCCATTTGCAGCCATTCATAGACTTAATGTTCCCAAACAACGACACGCCACGTCACGGGGCTGCAGTTGTTTGTGATTTTTTTGAAAAACATTCTGAACAATTCTGATGAATGGCCACCCAGATCGCCCGATATGAATCATAAAGAACATTTAAGGGACATAATCGAGAGGTCAGTTAATGCACAAAATCTTGCAGCGCCAGCACTTTCGCAGTTATGAATACGGCTATAGAAGCCGCGTGACTCAATATTTCTGAATGGGACTTCCATTTCCAACTACTTATTGAGTCCATGTCACATTGAACTGCTGCTCTACCACGAGCAAAAGGAGGTCCGACACGATATTAGGAGGCAGACAGAATGCTGAGCCTGTACAGTTGACGACCGCAGTGCTTCAGGTTTTGTCCAGAAAGTCAGTCAGCGTCAAAAAGAATGTGTCCGAAATCTTATGGGACTTAAGTGCTGTCATCAGTTCCTAAGCTTACACACTACTTAACCTAAATTATCCTATGGACAAACACACACTCCCGAGGGAGGACTCGAATCTCCGCCGGTACCAGCCGCACAGTCCACGACTGCAGCGCCGAAGACCGCTCGGCTAATCCCACGCGACCAGTCAGCGTCGAGGACCACTTGCAGCGCAGCGCGCGGGCCAAATGACGTGCGCGGTCTGTGGAATAGCGCACTGGCATTACGGATTCATTCCGCGCGTTGTAAATTCATATCCGCGGTGAGATATGACGCGGCCGTGGCGCGCTTTGTGCGAAACTAATGCTGTTACGCGCATGCGATGACGGTGCAGCTCCACCAAGGCTCGCCCGGTGCAACGCCGTCACCCGTGAAACCTGCACTGACCCCACAGAGAGTGCTAGCTGGTGGCCCATTCCCCTGGCAGAGGCGTTAAGTGTCGTGATCGATGTCGCGAACGCTGCACCCTGTCACACGGACGAAATACTGCCGCCGTGACAAACACGCTCTCCTTGCATCCCACTCAGCGCTGGAAGGCTGCCAGAAATCACTGCTTCGGCGGCCGGCAGATACGTTCCACTCGCTATATGAGCGGCGCGCCAGGGTGTCAACGCAGCTGCCAAATATTCGCCGACCTGGTGCTCCATGTCATCGCCGTCGCCAGCGGCGCGACCGTCGAATGTACCGCCAAAATGATGGTGGTCCATGCTCATATGTCTCCAAGAGTGGTCCCCTATTTCGAGAAACAGCCAACGACCATACAAGTCATTTCGGCAAGACGTCAAGTGCATATTTACGGCACCTTTCAGTGTAGATGCGTGACAGTGATTTCCGAAGTAATGCTACCGAGTGGTGTGGTGCGGTGGTAAGACACTGGTATCGTGTTCTGGAGGACGGCGGTTCAGATTAATACCTAGCCATTGATATTCCCTCCTTTCTATATTATCGAATAAAAAATAGACAAAAATAAATAGAGCACTTGACCGCGAAGGGCAAAGGTCCCGAGTTCGAATCTCAGTCCTGCACACAGTTTTAATCTGCCAGGAAGTTTCACATCAGCGCACACTCCGCTGCAGAGTGAAAATCTCATTCTGTAGACAAAAATAAATTTCCAAACACTTGCACTTATTTAGTTTTTATCTTTACGTGTGCAGTTACTTATTAGACGAGTAGGGTAAGTGCTCAGTTCCTTTTTCTTACCACTCGTTACAAAATATTTTACTCGTAGAATTTTGTGGCTCACTGTACATGAAACTCCTCGTTGCTAATGAGTATCATCAGGGTTGAAAAAAAAGTTCGGACGTTGCTTCATCTCCTCCTTCTTCAGTTGTTTTATTTTCTTAATATCACAAATGAAACTTCCATTTCAAAATAAAAAGGAACCAAACTGGCTCCAGACAGAATCAATCGTATTTATAGTCCAACAGCTAAGGCCAACTTACAACACATCCCAGCATCACGCTCAGGCAGATTCCAATCAACTACCTCTTAATTATTCCAGCGATACACAAAGAATCATGTACAAAAATGTGCATGTACAAGCTATATTTCTTGACCAAAAGCATCCTTTTTATTAATTTTACGATTCTGAATTTTTATAGAAAACAATAAGTACTATATTAATAGTGCAGCGTAATAGCAATTACTTTGTGTTGTCTCGAGCACTTCGGTACTTTGCAATAAACGACATATGTTGAACAGTTCAAATACACCACCCAAATGTTTATATTCAGTAATTTCCCTAAGCTGCTTAAGGAACACTGGGAAGGTTTCTTGGAAAGGGCACGGCGAGATGTCGTTCTCATCCAAGAAACAATTCGAGCTTATGATCCGTCTCTAATGACCTCGCTATCAACATGATGATAAACAGCAGGCTTTCCCCCCCCCCCTTTTCTTTTTCGAGCTAACCTCAAGATCTCGATCTAATATAAGGCTTATACCAGGTAATGACAATCGTGCCGCCTGTATCACTGTACCCTCGACCTCCTAAATCTCAACTCCAGATTTCTCTATACTGATGTTACGGCCTTACAGGCACGAGTACGTTTGCTAAAACAACAACATTTGTCTGTTCTCATGAGCCCCGAACAACTGTCGGCATTAAACATTTTTTGTGGCAGTCAGTCTTTTCTGCGGCTGAAAAATGAGTGACCTTTTCCTCGCGCACGGACTTTCTCAATGGTTCAGAACCTCTGCAACTAATAATATAAATCACTAAACGGGTAGAACTGTCACCCATGCCAGTTACAGCTTGTCTGTCAAATGGCTTCCAGCGGAAACAAAAATAACATTTCAGTATTTCATATAATTGTCGACCGAATTTAAAGATTTAAAATGCTCTCATAATCAAAAAATTAAGACAATACACTCTTACGTTAAACGTTTAAGAGAATAACTCATGTATTAAAGTTAGAAATTGTATGGAAGCAGCTTAACTCACATCGCTCAACTTACCCAGACTACAATTGCTCAGTATTTGAAACTAAGAGCATCTAGAGACTTCTAACAAACTTTATACGTAGTTTACAAATGTTTCTGAAGGTTTTGTTGCCTCAAACTTCACAAAATAATAGAAGGAAAACAAAAAACGACAAAACTTTGGAATCAAGCATCACACTTTATTTTATTACTCTCTAGGCCGTCCGCACCGGGGTTCGACGCCCAACTTGTGGCCACGTGTCTGGCTGTTCCCTCGTAGGTCCGCGCCCAGGGAGGTTTGCTGGCAGCGTTTCGGAGGTTCCTCCCCCGGCCCTCGAAGTCAGTACATACTGGGATATTTTTATCTTCTCCTTAATCCGGGTAATTGCTGGTTGCCAAGCTTGGTTAAGGGAATAGCCGCTTTCACGATTCAGGTCACGTTTTCTTACTCTGATCTCTATAGCTTTTTTCATGATACAGTCAAATATTTCGAAGTCTGTGTTAGGACCTTCGTCTTGTCATAATCCATACAGTGAAGTTCTGACAGGCAATGCTCTGCGATTGCAGACTTATTAGGCTGTTGCAGTCTCGTGTGCCGTCGGTGTTCACGGCATCGGTCTTCAATGGTGCGAATTGTCTGACCTATGTATTCCTTACCGCATTGGCACGGTATTTTGTAAATCTCTGATTTACGTGAACCAGGGTCGTCGTTAACACTGCCAAGAAGTGCTCTGTTTTGGAGGGCAGAAGACAGTTTTTACTAGATATGTGCGTAAAATGCGTCCAACTAATCCCGATAAGGCCCCACGAAATAGAACGAATGCTACGGCCGTGTTTTCCTCAGGTTCTTCATTAGTTTCTGTTGTGGATTGGCAGGAGAGCCAACCCAGGAATACTAGAGGAAGCCGAAAGGCACGCGTTTTAGCTCACGCAGACTGGCGTGAGGTCTGGAACAGGACAAGGAAATTAGAATTTAGAAAAACTGACGTAGATGGTGGAATACTTAACTTTAATCCGTTAAAGGTGAACGTCAGTCTGACGGTACATGAATTACAAGATCCATAGCAACTGGTAATGGCGCCTTGCTAGGTCGTAGCAATTGACGTAGCTGAAGGCTATGTTAAACTATCGTCTCGGGAAATGAGAGCGTATTTTGTCAATGAACCCTCGCTAGCAAAGTCGGTTGTACAACTGGGGCGAGTGCTAGGAAGTCTCTCTAGACCTGCCGTGTGGCGGCGCTCGGTCTGCAATCACTGATAGTGGCGACACGCGGGTCCGACGTATACTAACGGACCGCGGCCGATTTAAAGGCTACCACCTAGCAAGTGTGGTGTCTGGCGGTGACACCACAGTTTCCGTCCGACACTCGCAACACAACCTTGATTCTGGCGATAGCAGAAATCGGCGCGCTTTGGGCGAGGAGAGGCGCGCTGCGGCAGCTGTAATGGTCTGACGTGTCCACAAAAATTTGCAAACTACGCGAACTAGCACTCTGATTATCATAAAGCGGGATACTTCCCTATCAGAGTCTTGAAATACCGGCAGATTTCATTATGAAATGCAGCGTTTCGCTGGTCTGGCCACACCAATTTGACTCATAATACACGACAATGAGTGCTTGAATTGTCAAACGTCAGGTGATCATCTCATGATGAATAAGTTCACCGTCGTGATACACAAATGTGTCGAAGATGATATGCACTTCCACAATATGTACAGCTGGAAACTGTCACTGGTACTTAGTCCAGCACAAGAGACAGACCACAAGTCTTACCCACTAGGGAAACACCTAAAGTTCTCCATCAGGTGAGGACCACAAGATGCAGCAAGAAAAGAATTACAACCAGTTTCCACCAAGCCTACTATCGGAGCCAAGTCAGCAAAAAGGAACCCCCCTCATTGTAAGAACCAAGCGAACTATCCTCTACTCACTGAATCTACCCTCTTGACTGTTCTGTTGGCCTGATAGCCAATCCAGACACAGCTCCAGGGTTCCCGCGCTGGGGGAGCAAGCATCTACTTTGCATATCCTGAGAAGAGCCAATTAACGATTCCAAATCTCCCTTGTCTGAAAAAAAAGAGTTTAGACTGGGGGAGCATCATTCTCATTGTAAGCATGGCTAAATTTCGGCAAAAGTCATCTACCTGGATGAGACCACAGTCCCTCATTTACAGAGATATCTAATATTTCCAGGATGACCATTCCGAATTCCTGAAAGAAGGCTTTTAAGCCTCCCAGACAGTCATCCCCAGGAAATGTACGTTTTTCTGCCGCTCACTAAAAATACCTTGCGACTTTCTGGCATCAGTTGTGTTAAGTCTCACCTCCACTAAACACGTGCACCACCTGCTCTGTCCGTGTCATCCCAGCTTCTAACATGAGAGTGCACTGAGTTTTATGACCTACCTACCATTTGCACAAAGGCTCAGTTTACAGCAGTCTCGGCTAAATAGCTTCCACCACCGACTTTCCGCTAACTGGCCACTGGACTGCTGCCTGGCCCAGGTAAAATGTTTTTGTAAACCGGCGCCTTCTTGCTGTGGCCCGAAGCGGAAAGAGGGCTTCAAAGGGTTCAAATGGCTCTAAGGACTATGGGACTTAACATCTGATGTCATCAGTCCCCTAGACTTAGAACTACTTAAACCTATCTAACCTAATGACTCATCCATGCCCGAGGCAGGATTCGAACCTGCGACCGTAGATGCAGCGCGGTTCCGGACTGAAGTGCCCAGAACCGCTCAGCCACAGCGGCCGGCCGGAAAGAGGGGAGTGCTATGGTCAGACGTCCTTCTGCAGGTACGATCCACTGAGTAATGCTTCCCAGAATCACTTCCACAGCCAGATCGCTGCACTCAACGTTTGTGGACTGCAATAAATGTCTCACCCTCTCCTCTATCGTCCCAACTACGACTCCTTGGTACACTACAGGCTACACATGCAGTTACAAAACATTCTGCCCACAATTTCTTCATGTAAAAAAGTCATAAACCACACATTCCAAATTGGTGCTAGGGAACACCGAGATGATGACCTAGAATATGAATATTCATCTGATTAACGCTGTTGTTAAAGTGAAAGAGTGGCGTGTCATCTCTCACTATGAAATCATAAACATTGAGATACATGAAAAACTAGCTGCTTTGTGCATTGGAGCTCAGTTCTTTAAAGAATAGCGGTGGGCTTTGTATTGGAGGCAGCTCTTCTTCTAAAATGGAGGTATGTAAATTGCTTCTGTGACCTGACGACGCCCGCATCTCGTGGTCGTGCGGTAGCGTTCTCGCTTCCCACGCCCGGGTTCCCGGGTTCGATTTCCGGCGGGGTCAGGGATTTTCTCTGCCTCGTGATGGCTGGGTGTTGTGTGATGTCCTTAGGTTAGTTAGGTTTAAGTAGTTCTAAGTTCTAGGGGACTGATGACCATAGATGTTAAGTCCCATAGTGCTCAGAGCCATTTGAACCAATTTGACCTGACGTGAATTAATTAGACACTCTCTATAATAATGAACCAAGAATTCAATGACTGCTAAATAAAACAAGAATAACATTAATTTGGTTTATTCCATTAAACTTATAAAATATTTAAAAACTAATAATAATATGCAAGTAAAACTCTGCATATCTCATAAGAGGATGTGGGGTAAGGTTCTGACAATCATGTAAATGAAAAACTGCAGTCACAAAATTGTGTCTTGATGTTAGTACGAAGGAAAGAATAGAATGCACTGCATTTATGACTGGAGCTGAAAGCAAACTGTTCATCTGAATCTGAATGTATGCCTTTAAAGTGAAGCTTGAAGTTATTGAAATTCTATAAAATTGGCTTAACTGTCTCTATGTATGGCCTCGTGGTCCCAGCTCAATCTCACCACAGCGAATTGTAGGTGAAGGTTGAAGCGTCTGCGGAAACAACTATTGGTGGCACACAAACGATCGTCACCAACAGTTACGTCGAATGAGCCTAAAAGACTTTTAAATAATTCCTCTCGTTCGCTCTGGGATGAAGTCTCCTGCAGATCAAGTGATGAAGGCTCTTCGCAATCAAGACTTGAAGACGAAGTGATTTTGTATTGAATGCTTACCAAAACGAAAAATTATGTTTCTAAATTTTGCACATTGGGATTGGCTGGGATAAGGGGCTTCTGAGCGCCGGCCTGCAAAAATATTCCTTCGAAAAAGTTGCGCCCCTTGCCTGAGATTTTCTTTAGGCAATTAACCAGTAATGTGTGTCCCACCATTCTCTCTCTCGCTTTGTGGCCAGTGAGGTGGGTCCTCATCGTCACATTCGTTTTTCTCTCTCTAACCTTCAGTTTATTTGCATTAGCCAATCCTGGCAATTCTTATGTTCCATAAACATTTAGTTTTTGTGAATTCGACATTCGTCAGAGTCTCATGTTTCAGGGGCACCCCAAGCTGTAGGTTCTCACTCCATTTTGTAGATGTTATAAGTAGTGTCTGGCGTGTTCCAAAGAAACACAGCTTTCTACGTGTTGTGCAAAATAGATTCTTCCAGGACATTGCGAAAATTAGCGCTCCTTCTCTTTCAACTTCTATGCCACAAAACGGTCACTGCTACAGGCCATACACCACAGAAGATCGTATCTATGTTGCCTGCTGTGGGTGTAGCGCCCTAGTGCGGCAGTACAAAAGTGAGTCCGGTGGACTGCATGGTACTGACCTACGCTCTTCTGGCGCACCCCTCTGAGACCTGCTCCGAGGGTGATCCCTTGTTTTCCGACGTGAATCTGCCGCTCGCCTGACCGCTGCCACCTCGTCTCAATCTGCTTTGAACGTCCTCTTAATTGAATAAAATGTAAATTACGATAACTGGCTACCAGCAGTCCCTACAACTGTTAATACTATAATTCTTAGTGTCGATTACATATTCCGATCTGATGAGTCAGTTTTGAAACTTGTGGCAAGTTCCCATGGGACCAAACTTCTGAGATCATCGGTCCACCACAGTTATCGCATATACGTCGGAAAGACACGAATACCACACTAATCCCTTGTCTGCAGATCAGTGCTTATATACCCGCATCGGAATCGCACTAAGTCGAGAGTACGCTCCAGCAACGCTCTCAAATGGAAAGTTTATGATCTCCCCTTATGGTCAAATATGGCATAAAGATATTTCAGGACTTTTTTTCCAAGAAACAATGCCTATTATGCAATAGCCGCAAAGTAATGCAGATAACCGTCCGCCCCTCGTGGTCTCGCGGTAGCGTTCTCGCTTCCCGAGCACGGGGTCCCGGGTTCGATTCCCGGCGGGGTCAGGAATTTTTCCTGCCTCGAAATGACTGGGTGTTGTTGTGTCGTCTTCATCATCATCATTCATTCCCATTACGGTCGGAGGAAGGCAACGACAAACCACCTCCATTAGGACCTTGCCTAGTAAGGCGGTGCGGGTCTCCCGCATCGTTCCCCTAAGCTCTGTAAAGAAGCATGGGACTTCATTTTCATTTCAATGCAGATAACCAGAGATTAGTTGTGAAGTATTCATCTATTGGAAGGGCAATGCGTCAGTACTTCAGTAACTAGCGTCGGAAGCGTTATCTCAGAACTATTTCTGAATCCACAAAAGGGCTACCAGTGACATAAAAACCAGAGACGAAACAAATGTGAACGATACTTGAAACGAAGCATATAACAGGAAATCAAAAGTAAAAATTCTTGAGCTTAATTAATGTTGATTAAAAATTTACATGTAAATTTCTTTTATGTCGGACCAGACCACACGTCTATGCTGAGCAGCAAACTATAACTCTAGTAATGTCCCATTAATAGACTTTAACACATAGACTGCTAACGATTCTGTTAGAAACACACTGTGACCAACTAAACGATCGTCAAGAGCATCATAGTGTAGAAAAACCGCTGTATTGTAGCTCTCCAGTTGCGGTGATAGACTCGCCTTACGAAAGGTGCTTTAGGCAATGCTGCAAACCTTAGGTTACTGACATTTTCATTAACTTTCTATATAAGCCACCATCTATACCGGCAAACACACACACAGATTTTGTAATGACATCGTGCTTTTGATTCCCTAAATTGTTGTATTTCCAAGCCTATATTCTCGATATGAGCTTGAGCCACTTGTACCTTCCTTCAGCTGGTCGATTACTAGTGTATTAGAAACACTAAGAGTAACGTGTCTGTTTTCACTCGCCATTCCGAACACCATGACGAATGACGGAGAAATGATGACACGGGAAATACGAGGTCAGGAGGGTTCGCGGCACCACATTTCACAGATAGTGGCAACGCTCAATAACGATACACAATTTAAAACAGGACATTATTTATGCCGCACCCACCAGAAACCACCAGAGATGAGAGGCTCAAGTATATGCAGGTTCTGAGTCTGATCAGTACGTAACTAAGTATTGCTACAGCTGGACGTCTGTGTTACTTTATCGTTTGTTATAATTTCGTGATACTCACTCGCATTTTACGTACTAGCAGGTATTGTATAAATGTACTGTTCGACGTGTAGGTAGTTTTTGACAAGCTAAAACTGTGTTTTAATATTAAAAACGAAAGCAGTGTCCTAGAAAACCATTTGTTAACCAAATGCAGAATTGTTTAATGTAACTATTATTCCAGAGGGTTAGACTAATTAAGAATTTTGTATTAAAATGGTATTTAGAAAATCCACTCTCAGTAACTAGGATTTGTATTGTTTTAACGTGTAGTATGAGGATATGTACGGATGCACATGCCGCTATTTAAGGCATATTCTGAGGCCAAACAACGTTCTCAGCATTTTGTTTTTGTTGTGGTCTTCACTCTGGAGACTGGTTTGATGTAGCTCTCCAATTTACTATATCCTGTTGCTTGCTGTATTCATCTCTTGGTCTACCTCTACGATTTTAACTCCCCACACCTCCTTACAGTACAAAATTTGTGATCCCCTAATGTCCCAGAATGAGTACTATCAACTAATCCCTTCTTTTAGTCGCTTTGTGCCACAAATTTCAGATTTCTCCAGTTCGATCCAGTACCTCTTCATTAGTTACGTTATCTACCCATCCAATCTTCAACATTCTTCTGTGTAACCATATCTAAAATTATTATACTCTTTTGTTGTTTAAACTGTTTGTTGTTTATGTTTCACTTCCATACGAGGGTACACTCCAGACAAACACTTCCAGAAAAGATTTCCTAACACTTAAACCTACATTCGATGTTGTCTTCCACAGAAACGCTTTTCTTGCAATTGCCAGTTATATCCCCTTTTCTCCGGCCATTAGCTGTTAGTTTGCTGCTCAAATGGCAAAACTCATCTATTACTCTGAGTGTTCCCTTTCCTAATCTAATTTCCTCAGTTTCAAGTGAATTAATTAGACTGCATTCCATAATCTTTGTTTTGCTTCCGCTAATGTCCACATTATGTCCTCCTTTCAAGGCCCTGTCCATTTTATCTTCCAAGTACTTTCCTGTCTCTAACAGTATTACAGTGGCATTGGGAAACTCAGAGTTGTTATTCCTTCTCCCTGAACTTCCTACTACAAATTTTTCTTTCGTTCACTACTTTTTTTACAGACAAGAAAACAGTGACTATTATTTGAAAAAATTGCCTATTTCATTTTTAATCACCACCATGTCATTTATGTACCAATTTAGTGGTGATAACGATTCTCTCGAGTTCTCTGACATGGTAGATAACTGTTCAGTTTCGAAAAGCTGTCTATGATGAAAAGTATAAATATAATTCAAGTTGAACACTGACTATCAACGTTTACATATCCCTATAAACAACTATTAAGTACATCAAAAAATATGAAAAGTAGACCTTTAAACGTGGTTAGAGGATATACGACTTCAAGGAAATATTTAATGCTTGTTTTATCCAATGGTGTATAGTATACCCTAATCCAACTTTTCGTTAATTTTAAACATTTAAGCGAGAGAAACCCGTGTCTATGGCGCCATTTGTTATGAGTCTGATAATACCACTATCTTAAAGCCAGCGGCATGACACAGCATGTATCAATCAGCCAACCCCAGCCGCCCATTTGCTTACAACTGCCTCAAGTAAAGTCGAGAGTCCAAAATTTAAGTACATTTTTACGTATATTTTGGCACCAGTCTGAAAAATAATGTGGGTATACTTTTTTGATCATGACCAACTTTTTTGTACGATTGTTGATATTTTATTCAAATTATCAGATGGGGGTATAATGCGCCAACAAGATGTATAGGCGAGGAGTTGCTTGAAGTGGACGGAAAACATTGTCTGCGACGAGTGTATACATTTGCTTTAAATTATTCCATTTTGCAATTACAATCATGTTGCTTTTATTTTATAATCAAAATTGTACGATAATTGAATTTCAACAGTAAAAACGTATTTCGATGATAACATAACTTTCACTTTTTCACTATATTCCTCCCTTTTACTATCCAGAATAAATATCATTTTTAGGTAGTTAAGTAATACACCATGTTTTTACTTGTGGTAATAGATCTTGAGCACACTGAGTTAAATTTTTAGCCATTTATATGTAGCACAAAAATGTTATGATTTTTTCTGAAAAAAATATTTTCCAGTTTTTCTGATGAAATTTTTTACTCTAATTTTTTTGGTTACGTGACCCTAACAGCCTTAAAAACTAACTTTTGAGAAGTTCTGAAAAATATTTTAATTAAAAACATTCATTAGGTTTTTTGTTATAACAATTGTCGGAAGGGTTTGATTCACCCCTTTGTGACAAGCACGTCGCTGTGTCAAGTAAGATTTAAGGTAAGTAGTAAATAAACATTCTTTTCTAAATTGTATCATTTAAAAAAATGCTCACTCTGGTAAATTCCTAGTATCACAACATAATCATTCACATTCTTTTTACGCAGGTCTGACCAGTGCACGCACCCATGTCCATAATAATCACTTGAGAACGACCACACAAGTCACTGCTGTGTGTAGCTTAAACAATACTACTGGCAGCCGCTACCGCGCTGCCTATCGTTACGTAACCTTACGTGTCCGCGCATCCGACAAGGGCACGGCCGTCACAAGCGACAGTTCTTAAGTCAAGGAGAACAGCAACAATAACGACTGGCAGGAAGAGAGGAACCGCTCAATTCGGCGACGGAGAAACACGCATGGCTAGTTTTTCTAACATGAACATTTTTGGTTAGCCGAATTTACAGTTAATCAGGGTTTGTATAATCAATGCACATTTTTATTTTTGGGTTTGAAAAATTGAATCTGAAAAATGTGAACCTATGCTCGCTTAAGGGAAAGTTACTTTCCTGTTCCTTTATTAGTACAATCGAGCAGCTGCTAATGTATCGGGGTCAAGGGAAGTGGAAACTGCGATTTCAGACTCATAGTGGCAAAATATGTTAGTTCATTTTTTATATGCATGTTTCGTTAAGAAGAAATTGTTGCAACAGCGAAATAAGGAATCTTTTATCTGAATCTGCCACTCGAGGACGAAGAAATAAAATTATAAGGAATAAAAACAGGCTACTTCCTATCTCGTTGCCTCCACTGTCGAAAGACGGTCGGAGCGCACCGCAGCAACGTATTTCAAGTCGAGCGTAAACAGAATCTTCTTATACAAACACAAACATCTCACGCGTATGTATTTACGAGAGCAACTACATCAAAAAGTCGATTTTCTTACGAATCCAGTTTACTGTGTATCAGAAAAAAAACTTTTAATTGAAAATAAACAACGTAATCTTCCTTTAATGGTATCTTGTATCTGGGAGTTCTCCACTGTGCGTGTTCTCCGGGTCTCACAGACTTCATCTCATTAGAGAAAAGCTCTCGCATTCCTTTGAAGTGCAAATTCTACCGTCTGCGCGCGGGGCCCCCGACAAGGACGGCGCGTCGGGGTTGTCGGAGGGGAGAGGAAGGAGACCTTGAGGAGCTGCCGGGGAGACGGGTGGGGGAAAATGGGGGTTGGAGTGGGGACGATGACGAGGAGCAGATGGCGAGGTCTCGAGGACAGCGGGAAGAGGCAATGGACGGCCTCTGTAAACCTCTTTCGGCCGAGAATTTCAATCAGTCAGAAATCCGTGTCGCCCGAGTGCCTACAGCCCACGGTCGCTCGCGCCAGCCCGAGTTTTGCCGAAATAAGCAGTTATGTGTCGGGAGCGATGTGGTGGTGGGGGGAGAGGGGCAGGTAAAGTGGGGGTGGTTGGAGAGAAGCGAGGTTAGGGAGAGGGGGTGGGGTGAAGGAGTAGGGGAGATCCTGGCAGCGGGAGAGGGCCGGTGACACAAAGTACTGCGCGCAGGAGCGGCGGCGGCGCCGACATGTGATTAAACGCGATTCTTGGCCAGGGGAGGGAATGCGCGCAGTTAGAAGCAATCAGCGCGCTTGTAGCGGCTGGCATTTAGCGCGGGCTTGTTCCAGACCGCGCTGCCACATGCCACAGCCCCTACCGCCCCTGCATCGCTGCCACCGGGCAGAGCACACGCCTTTCCCACCCCTTACTCCAGATCACCGGTGCGTAACCGCTTTACGTCGCGCGCAGTTGTCACACTCTCCCACATTCGGCGATTTCTGAATTGCCGGCTGCGGGCATAATGGACTACAACACATCGCTAACAACCGATGCTACAACTAAGTTGCAGCGCATATTAAATACTTGTCGAACATTAAATACAACAAATTTCCAAATTTTCTGCAAAATATTATTTTATTTAGTCAGAACTGCCTTTCACTATCAAACTTATCACTTCTAGTAATATCTAGCCGTCACACTTTCGCGCAGTCGACGATTTCTTAATTTTCAGCTGTGGAAGTTGTGGGCTACAACATTTCGCCACCAACTATGCTAAAGCTAAGGTGAAGTGGATATTAAAAAGAATTGACACACTATTGAATAAGACGTACTTCCTTAATTTTCTACAAAATATTATTTTATTTCGTCATAGCTGGCTTTCAGAATTAAACTTTTCGCTTCCAGCAACATCTATACCTTCGTCTTGATTGATAACATTATATTTAATATCAGCCGGTCAGCAGTTAAAAGAAACTTGTGCACCATTCCATATACTGGCAAAATTCCAGATAAATCACAAAGAAGTTAAATCTCGTAACTAAAGATCTGTGTTGTACCATGACAGTAGCATAGCTAAATTGTTATTCAGTTGTAAAGGCACGCCGGCTGCTGTGGCCGAGCGGTTCCAGGCACTTCAGTCCAGAACTGCGCTGCTGCTACGGTCGCAGTTTAAAATCTGCCTCAGGCATGGGTATATGTGATGTCCTTAGGTTAGTTAGGTTTAGACAGTTCTAAGTCTAGGGAACTGATGACCTCAAATGTTAAGTCCCATAGTGCTTAGAGCCATTTGAACCATTTTGTAATGGCACACTGCAGATGTTGGCAAGGAATCGTGTGCATAAAATCACATGCAAGCGCTGTCGAGGAGTGTATGTTTGTTAGTCAGTCAGAGCTGTGGCATTTTGATTATGGGAACATAATAGAAGCTGGAGACTAGGAACGAGAGATTCAGCCTTTGCAGGCCATACTTTAAGAGAAAATCTCCCATACGGAGTAGAGTGTGAAATATTGCGTACTGCCCTACTGGAAATGCAATGCCTGAAGACAATAAACGCATGTCACAGAATATCAGCTTAGTTTCAAAGAACCAGACTAGGGTTCCTTTTGATCTACTGTTAAATTAAGATTTATTTATGCAAATCTTAGATTGCAACTGCAAATGCGACTTCATTTTTCATGTATTGTTTAACGTACCGTTATCATTAAACGAGTAAAAACTTTATTTTTCACTAAGTCAGAAAACTGTCTTTGCCCATGGTTCGAATGGCTCTGAGCACTATGGGACTTAACTTCTAAGGTCATCAGTCCCCTAGAACTTAGAACTACTTAAAACTAACTAACCTTAAGGACATCACCCACATCCATGCCCGAGGCAGGATTTTTAACTTCTAAGGTCATCAGTCCCCTAGAACTTAGAACTACTTAAAACTAACTAACCTAAGGACATCACCCACATCCATGCCCGAGGCAGGATTCGAACCTGCGATCGTAGTGGTCGCGAGGCTCCAGACTGTAGCGCCTAGAACCGCTCGGCCACCACGGCCGGACTTTGCCCAAGTATTTATATGTAGCTGCGCCCTAGATTTCATATTCATGGAATTTGTTTTTGACACAAAGAGGGTGAATTGTCGAACTATATGAAATAAAATCCTCATAACTCCTAAATGGTTTGCGTTAGGACTTTCAAACTACAGGGTTGGCCATGGAGCAAGTTGGGAATTAGTATGCCCTGTATGTTTTGGTTTAGCGGCGAAACCCACTTTTACTTGAATGGACTCGTCAATAAGCAAAATTGGTGCATTTTTGGGACTGAGAATCCGTGATCAAGAAATCTCTTCACCCACAACGGCTGATTGCGTGGTGTGCATTGTCAAGTCACGGAATAATCTATGCGATATTACTTGGTGGTTTGGTGAATACCGAACCCTACTTGAAGGTTTTGGAAGATGATTTCGTCCGCATTATCCCAAGTGACCCTGATTTCGACAAAATGTGGTTCATGCAAGACGAAGCTCGACCCCATCGAAGCAGGAGAGTGTTTGATATCCCGGAGGGGTACTTTGGGGACCCCATTCTGGCTCAACAACACCCAGAGGCCACTGGCATGGGCTTCGATTTTCCGCCACATTCTCCGGATCTGAACACATGCGACTCCTTTTGATGGGCCTCATTAAAGATAAGTTGTACAGCAATAATCCTAAATCCGAATATCTGTAGTGACGTTTACATGGGATATAAAACGTGTATATACCGTAGTTTGTAACCAGTTTACATTTTTTCATACAGTTCAATAATTGCCACCTTACAAATCTTCGTTGTATACGTCGTGTGAAGTAATATGATTCAGGCCTCAACATGCAGCGTCTGTATTTCTGCTTTGATAATGGTCATCGGCCAACGTTGACCATACTCGGGTGCAAGGGGGTGGGTCGCCAACCCAGCCCCCACCCTTCTAGCTCTCAGGTGAGAAAGAACGATAATGTACTCATGTGGTTTCCTTCCAAGGAAATGATTGAAAAGTCGGTATAACGCTAGTATTTAACAATGTCGGATATGGACCTTTTTAATGGCTACTTGCAAGTCGCCATTCGTCTTCCAAAATATTTAAAATACTCCACGTTCCACGGTCTTGCCCGCCCTCCTCCCTACAAGCTATCGTAAGGACGCTATTGGCCACAGCATAACACAAGCTTATTTGTAATTGTACACATTAATAGGGAAATGATAAATTGATAGGGGTAAGTGGGTTTCGCATTATAAAAACCGCTTGCCTGGCCCACTTCACGTCAAAATTTCGGCTTCTATGACGTTACGTAGGAGTCAATTAATATTAAGCCTGTGCGAATGAAGGGCTCTGAGGAGAGAGATAAGTCTTTTCACTGTCGTATGATTCCGAAAATATATCTGTCACTTACTTTAAAAAGCTAACAGTTTGGTCTATTGGTTCTCTGGTTTACAACTAATAAGGCCATCTATTGGGTCTTTGGCCTACTTTGCGGCGATGATAACACTGAGCAGACGAAAATTTTGAAGTACGATATTATATTCTTCCGTCCCTAAAGTTTGTCGTCGTGTTTTTGGTACACCCTGTATAAGAAGGATGAAACGTAGGGCACGCAAAATTACAATGCATTGTCCTTAACAACGGTCTGCTGCAGAATTCTTCAAGATGTCTCAGTCCGTATGCAACAAATTTTATACAGACGCTTCTGTTTACAAGTCACCATAGACTTAGAAAGCATTGCTCGTTCGAAACTTAGCTTGTCCTCTTTGCGCACAACATCTTGTGAACCATGCGTGAAGGGTAACGGGCAGTTTCCATATTCCTAGATTTCCGGTAAGCGTATGACACGGTGACCCATTGTAAACTGTTAACGAATCTGCCATCATACGGAATGGATTTTCAGTTAAGTGAGAGGCTCGAAGACTACTTAAAAACTTCGTACGTTGTCCTCCACGGATAGTGCTCATTAGACACAGGGACATCGTCAGAAAGTCTTAATGAAGTGTGACAGGCTCCGCTCTTTTTCCCTATTTACAGGGTGGTCCAAAAGTCCGGAAACACCCTCATAAAATTCAAATGGAGTAGCAAACAAGGAAACAGAGTCCCTACAGAAGAGGAACGGAAAAGGGGAAACTTTATAGGCTATGCCACCAACATGGCGGCCATATTGGATTCAACTCCAAAATTTCAAATGGGAATGTGGTCATGTGACATATCAAACAGATAGAGAATTTCAACAGAGAAACAATGCCGTTGTTATTTTAAACATAGCTTTATTCATTCTCGGATTATAGCCAGTTACATGTGACAATGGTGGGACGCTCGATAGCATGTGTGTTATTTGCCGAAGAGACATTACGCCGATGTTACACAGTCCCCAGAGACCACCAACAGTCATAGAAATGGCTCGATATGCTGTCCATTATGTTGGATTGTTAATGCTATCCTCCGAACCCAGTCCTGATGAACTTTGACCAACACATCTGACTGAATTTGACCACACGCATCAACAATGCGCTGCTTTAGATGATGCAAATCCCTTATTTTCACAGAATAAACCAGTGCTTTGACATGACCCCAAAGAAAAAAATCCAAATGAGTCAAATCTGGTGAATGTGGTAGACCACTCCACAGTGCCCCTACGACCAAGCCACTTTTGAGGGGACTGCACACCCAGGTATGCTCGCACATTGTGCCCCTAATGTGGTGGGGCTCCATCATGCTGGACGAATTCCGGAAATGTCCCGTCCCCCGTTAACAACGAGGGAAACACTTCTTCATCCAATAACCTCAGATAACCGTTGGCTGTTAACATACCATCAATAAAAAAAAGGTCCAACGACTTTGGTACCCCACACACCACACCAGACCATTACTTTTTGTGAGTCGACCGTTTTGGAAGCATCAATCCAGTGTGGATTTGTGTAGGACTAGTATCTGTGATTCTGCTTGTTGACTTCACCATTGATAAATAAATAGGCTTCATCACTGAACAGCACCTGATAGGGGAAACGTGGGTTTATCTGCAGCTGCCGTGTCACCCATTCTGCGACTGTGCCTGACGGTCTGGGTCACCCTTGTTCAGGTGTTGGAGTGCCATTTGTGCTGCGATAAAATTCGCAGTTTGGAGGTGCGGCAAACCCCACATTCTTGTGACACGCGACGAGTACTCCGTTGCGGACTCTTGCTGAATGATGCCAACATGCTCACTGTTGTTGCTTCATCGGTGGCGGATTTTGGTCTTCCTTAGGTTTATCTGTGACAGAACCTGTTGCTCGGAATTTAGCCAAAAGCTTGGCAACTGCGCTGTGAGTGATGGGCTGTCTGGTTGGGTAACGACTGTTGAAATCCTCAGCAATAACCCGTGTGCTTCTTTCTCCTGATATCAAGGTGATTTCAATGCGTTCTTCATGTGTTAATGACATGTTGTATCCTGTAAATAAGGAAACAATGATTAAAACGTTACCGTGAGTAAATGATACCTAACAGTTAAACACATGTAACATATCAGGCATGGGATAGTCACTTTGCACCGTTACAGACTCCATTTTATTACTTCTCAGTACGTAATACTCACGCTGCCGAACGTCCCACTGCTGCCGCAAGTAATTGGTTATAACTCAAGAATGAATAAAGCTATGTTTAAAATAACAATGGCATTGTTTTTCTGGTGAAATTCTCTATCTGTTTGATATGTCACAGGACCACATTCCCATTTGAAATTTTGGAGTTGAATCCAAGATGGCGGTTTTCAAGATGGCCGCCATGTTGGTGGCATAGCTTATAAAGTTTTCCCCTTCCCGTTCCTCACGTGTAGGGACTCCGTTTCCTTGTTTGCTACTCCATTTGGATTTTATCAGGGTGTTTCCGGACTTTTGGACCACCCTGTACATAAATTATCTGACAGACGCAGTGAGTAGCAATCTGCGGCTATTTGCTGATGACGCTATGAAACTTCCTGGCAGATTAAAACTGTGTGCCGGACCGAGACTTGAACTCGGGAACATTGCCTTTCGCGGGCAAGTGGTAGAGTAGTTGCCCGCGAATGGCAATGGTCCCGAGTTCGAGTCTCGGTCGGGCACACAGTTTTAATCTGCCAGGAAGTTTCATATCAGCGTACACTCCGCTGCAGAGTGAAAATCTCATTCTGATGACGCTATGGTTTATAGATACGTGTCGTCGTTGAGTGCCTGTGGGGTACAAGACGACTTCGACAAAATTTCTAATTGGTCTGATCAGTGATAGCTTGCTGTCAGTGTAGAAAAACGCTCATGATTAGAAAAAGCAAACCCATAACGTCCGATTGCAGTGTTGATGAGGTGATGCTTGACAAAACTGTAACGATTAAATATCTTGGCGTAACGTTGGAAAGTGATGTGAAATAGAACGAGTACGTATGGAAGGTAATAGTGAAGGCAAATGCTCGGCTTCGGTTTACCATGTAAAAAAATAGTTAAATCTATATTTGCAGCTAGACGCTAATTTATTTATAACTGCGAATCATCACACGACTGCGTTCCCACCATCCACTAGGATGTAAGTAAAAAAAAGTCTGCTTTACTGTTTTCTTATCACGCTCTCGGGGGATGTGTGGTATTTTTGTGTGTGTCCAACAGTTAAGATTTTGAAACAGTGGAAGAAGGTTGCCACCATTCGCTCGTCTTTTTCTCGTGTATCCTTAACATTCTTTACCAGTGCGCCAATATGTGCATTGCGTAAATCTTAGTGGTATTCACATTTGTAATGTACAAGTGTTTTGTATACTGACTGTTTTGTAGATAAACTGCGGTTACCCAGTGTTTTACTAATGAGCCGTAATTTGCTTTATCGCCAATTGCTTTATCGCCAATTCCTTATTTGAAGAACGACATTTTTCTAAAAGACTGTGTCCAATCTTTTTATTTTTTATTTTCCACACTACCGGTTTCGAGCTCTGCCCATTCTCAAGTGTGTCTCTAGTAACATATTTGGCTACAACGTCGTCATTAATTTAAAAATCGCGTACCACGCAAAAATGTGCATTAATGAAGACGGTGTAGCCACATATGTTAATAGAGATACACTTGAGAATGGGCAATGCCCGAAAATGGTAGTGTGAAACATAAAATAATTTATACGCTGTCTGGTGAGAAAAGGTCGTTCTTCAAATTTATTGAGGCTGTGCGGCCCATGCAGAAGAAAATGATTAACTGTTTATTCCACTTGTTTGCTCTACATCTCGTTACAGTCAAACACGAGTACAGCATGACTGGTTCTAGCTGGGACTAATAATTATTCCTGTAAAAATCGGTACCTCATTTTTGAATTGCTTACAGTGTATACGTTTACGTATCTGCAGGTTAATAACTAGTTACCAGTCTGTGTACTAGGTAGATTTTTACAGAATAATAGGACACTGCTGAACGTTTTATGAATATAATTTCTTTGACATACACAGATTTTAAAATTTAACAATTAATGTAAATTATATGGTCTTAAGATAGTGTGCTACGGGCGCATAAGCATTTCTATAATTCCTTTCTGCACCATACTCCGATATTCATTTCATTGATACGTATTAACACAGACAGTAAAACACGAAGAATAAACAGAGCTAGATGCTTGCCGGTAGCAGCCAGTGTAGTTCTACCTCTGCTAGAGCACTGGCTATCCTTCGTGATTTATTGACCCTGTTAATACATACTGATAAGACGAGTATCGGATTACACTAATCTGGAACAGCTGTATCGATTGGCATGTACAATTCCGCTTCAAAATCATTTTGTTTACAATCAGAAACAAACCGAGTTTTTCCGTTCGACACTAAGCATCGAATGAGAGAAGCGCTGTTTGTTTGGTCTGACTCGAGCTACACAGTATAGAAACGGAACTGTGAATATCTGCTAAAACACCAGAGACAACTCCTACGAAACATCCTATACATATAAAATCAACTGGTGCCTGGTCTGTAACTGGCTACAATTAAATATCAGTAAAAAATTAGCCATTGTAATTTTACTTTACATATCCAATTACTCGGAGGAAACTTAAAGTAATGGATTCATGACGTAAGAAAAGAAGGACAATCACATCTTGTAAAAGTAGTATCTGCCTTGTTTTACGAACTCAACATTCTGTCAGACCGTTGTTTGCCAAAGGCGAATTTCCAGGATCGAGTCCAAGTAAGACAAACATTTTAATCTATTATTATTATTATAAATACTGTTATTATTATTTTTAGGTCATGTACTATGTAGACTGCAATGTTAACGTAGTCTCTGGTGACGACTTCTTACATATAAAAGACGACACTCTAATACGGCTAGTAAATTAAACAAATACGTCAATTAAATGAGGAACGCCTGCAACAGTCACTCCCACAGCTACCGACTGAAAGTACCCTTTAGTGGCCACTCACATTCCCAACCAGAGCTGAAACTATTAATGCAGTTCGGCCTGTTGCACAGTCTGTTTTAGACTTCAGGGACAAGATGAGGAGGCATAACAGAATTTCCTTTTTCCAGAGATTTATGTTCTCCAGTGCTGTTTCGAATCACTGAGTTTCGTTTGACTGTAATGAACATCTGTCGTTCGGGACCGCGTACTCAGTTCCATTACTCAAGCATTATTGTAGCCAGTTACATGTTTGAAAACCTATTCCACACGCTTGTCCCTTTGTTAATAGTTTAGGAATCATCATGGCTTAATCTCTACAACCGAATACATAACGTCCAACACTGTTAATGCTAATACAACTTATTCAGCTTACATATTCTAAGTGTTCAAAAAAAGTGTCCCATATTCGTACAGGAGACAGAATCCACTGATTAAAATCATTAAAATATTTCTAATAAACATATACGAAGAAACATAATGATATTTACTTATGGGCCGTCCCTACTACGTGGCGGGAAAAATGTAAGGGGCAATCAAATAGCT
The DNA here is from genome assembly GCF_021461385.2 of Schistocerca piceifrons. Classification (NCBI taxonomy): domain Eukaryota; kingdom Metazoa; phylum Arthropoda; class Insecta; order Orthoptera; family Acrididae; genus Schistocerca; species Schistocerca piceifrons. The sequence continues at coordinate 208,093,925 of NC_060138.1, forward strand.
TTCGTTTGAGGGCGCTGCTGAAGCGTGTATGCAACCTAGCGCAACTCTGGTGCGGGTGTACAAGCACCGACATGCAGACAAGGGATTAGTGTGGCATTCATGTCTTTCCGGCATGAGTGCGGTAAATGCAGAAACGTGAACTATGGTGACGTTATTACCAAATGTATCCAAACAGTTATGTCTTCCTGGCTGCCGAAGGACAAACTCCGGTAGACATCAATCAGAGAATGAAGAATATGTATGGCGACAGCATGTCTGTCGAAAACCACACTTGTAGAATTATGCGCCAAGTTTCATGCTGGTCGAGATACAACACAAGACATCTGTCGATCTAGGAGGCCAGCCTCGTCCAAGTCGGGCACAATCGAAACACCCGTCCTATAGATCTGACCTTTCCCCATCGCTCCATTAAAAAGTCCTTCAACGATTCCTCTCGGAAAGAGTATGCAGGAGGCATTTAGGATCTTCTTAAAGCTGCAGACACAGTGTTTTCGCAGTCGGGTATCTTCAGGGGGCTGTTTTCCTTAGTGCTCGCGGCGATTTAGCCTCAATATACCGATATATAGTTTGGACACGAAGAGAATAGAAGCTTTCGAAATGTGGTGCTACAGAAGAATGCTGAAGATTAGATGGGTAGATCACATAACTAATGAGGAAGTATTGAATAGGACTGGGGAGAAGATAAGTTTGTGGCACAACTTGACCAGAAGAAGGGATTGGTTGGTAGGACATGTTCTGAGGCATCAAGGGATCACCAATTTAGTATTGGAGGGCAGCGTGGAGGGCAAAAATCGTACAGGGAGACCAAGAGATGAATACACTAAGCAGATTCCGAAGGATGTAGGTTGCAGTAGGTACTGGGAGATGAAAAAGCTTGCACAGGGTAGAGTAGCATGGAGAGCTGCATCAAACCAGTCTCAGGACTGAAGACCACAACAACAACAACAACATACCGATTCTGTACTGTACGGCCTTAGAACGGAAACTTTTGATGGTCCTTTATGTAACTGACCTGGAAAATTCTTCATAGGCAATTCAAATTACATTATATGTCGCGCGTGAGGATGCTCTAAGTTCGATTGTCTGACTTAAATTGCATGAAACATTTTCCGTGCTAGTTTTATTTTCCTCAGGCTCTATAAGAGCGATCTGTAGTTAGACACTACAGAGAGTGCTCAGTGTGGTTACCACTCCCTCTTGCATATCCTTCAGTCATCCTCAAAGAATCAGTAACTTCTGCGAAGACTCCAGATGCCCTCGTATTTGGTGACATGCTTGGGACAAACACTCTAGCGAATATATTGTACGTGGGTGTGAAATACGCTGATCTTTTAGTTGGCCTCATAGTTAGAAGCTAAGGGATTAATGTAAATGGAAGCAAAGAATATGCCACTGGGCAACCTCAACCAATCATCGGGTATTAATCGTTCCTGTTAGGTGCTGTTGGTCTAGTAGTAGAACAAACACCATCCGTTGTCTTTCAGGAGTGACGTTCTTTAATACTAGTAGTAAGCTGTCACACATCAGCTGTTGATAAACTGAACGTGCTGATTTGTAAAACTACTGTAATCACTGCTTACTCATTGGTACTGAAGGGACTCTGATGCCTTGATTTCAGGATTGCTAGAGGATATGCACGTACCCAAATGCGGCTATTGTGGTAATTTATACAGTACGCTGAATGAATCCGACCATTTCAGTAAAGACAGGGTGCACTAAATACAAATGGCCTTCAAAACATTTCATGAACGTTGAAACTGGCCTGTCAAACTGCAGTTGCCTCCAATCTGCGAAATAATCTTTACATTATTCAGCAGAGACCTCCGGTGGTCAGTTTCGATAAGTGGTAAAAATCTTTGAGCTGCCTATTCGCGGGACCACTGAACCTTGTTTGTATCGTTGAAGTGCTTCTGGGGAAGACAGCCAATGGGAAACGCTGGTAGTTGTCGGGACCTCGAGGTCGCGTAAGTTTGAATTGGGCATTGTTTTGTATTGTATTATGTGCGCGAAGCAGTACAGAAGTTCCGCAATGTTTGGGATTTTGGTCGAGATCTTTCCAGCTACTTCGCCGTTGCGCGTAATTTGCAACACGTGAGGCACTTGAGTCCTATGATATTTCGAACTGTTCTTATGCAATAATTCCACGTGCAAAATGTGCAGTGGATTGTAATGTAAGTTGGTATTCACGAATATGGTGCCATAAAGACTCAACTAGCTCTTTTGAGAAGCTGATTTATGGGACTGAGTAATACTATTCAATTCTTCGTAATCCTCTTCTGCATTGTGAATTGATTACTGTCTTTCTGCAAGTCATACCTAGAAAATCTTAGTTTTTATATGTTTAATTAGAACTTCAATTTAGGCCGGCCGGTGTGGCCGAGCGCTTCTAGGCGCTACAGTGTGGAACCGCGAGACCGCGACGGTCGCAGGTTCGAATCCTGCCTAGGGCATGGATGTGTCTCATGTCCTTAGGTTAGTTAGGTTTAAGTAGTTCTAAGTTCTATGGGACTGATGACCTCAGATGTTAAGTCCCATAGTGCTCAGAGCCATTTTGAAGAACTTCAATTTATGTTACGTTTGCTGAGAAGCCATGTGAGTTTTCTTATATATTTTCACAGTTTCAGTATGAAACATTACTGTATTCAATAGTCCTGCATATTAGTTTTTCTTTTATGAGCTATTCATTTATTCTTGACAATAAGCTAGCTACATTTGGCATGTCGTCATCTTGTCGACACGTATCGCTAAGATCTTTGTCCATTCAATGCTAAGTCTGTGAGCGAATTTTCAAATTCTTAGCTCGTACACAACTATTTCAGTTCATAAGTACTGAACGTCTCACTTTGTCTGAAAGTAAGTTGTAGGTGCATTAAGGCAAGTTTTGGACGCTGTACTGCTATGGATATTGCTGTGAGAGACTATGCAGTGTTTGCAAAAACACGTTCAAATGGTTCAAATGGCTCTGAGCAATATGGGACTTAACATCTGAGGTCATCAGTCCCCAAGACTTAGAACTACTTAAACCTTGATATTGAAAACGCATAATTTACTTCGATAGCATACAGGCTGCTAAGATTGCCACTAAGCCAACAGGAAGTAAAAAAAAGAACTAAGTATTTAAAAACAAGTGGCCGTAGCGAACGGATATTCGTGAAAGGAGGTGATGAATATTTATAATAAGATAAAAAAGATGCAAATGAAACAAATAGAAGGAAGTTAAGTCGCTGCTAAGAGGAACAATAAGAAAAAATTCGTCACTGTTACAGTGGAAGAATTAGAGATAAGACTGAAAGGTGGTTTCGTAAATCCGACGTTAAAATAGGGTTCTGAACAAATAACAAGCTAAAATTGAAACTCCGGTACAAAATATGTAATAGTACGAATAAATTTCAGGATTCAGATGAACATAAGATCAAATGTGATCACTGCTGTAAACAATACATAGGGCAGACTGGTAGGAAATTTGAAACCAGATTCAGGGAGCACATACACTCTCAAAACAAAACAGCGTTTAGGGCGCATATGGCTGCCTTAAAGCACTCAGTCACGAACATTGAACAAAACTTAGACATCCTACATAGAGCTCATAAGGGACGGTTTCTAAACATTTGCGAAGAAGTTGAAATATACACCCACAAAATGAAAGATCCGGTTTTAATCGTCAACGAGCAAAGCGAGTTCAATCATAACGCCTACTTTAGCATTTATGACGACTTACTGAGATGATCACTGTTGCTTGTAGAAGTCCAAGCCTAAGGATGAGAGATGGTGCACGGTGAAGAAGCTGGAGGACGCGTGAAGCCTCTAACCAGGGAAGCAGACCATGGAGGAAAACAAGTCTACACCAGCCCCATGGATATAAAAATAGCCCTTTGTTTTGGATAGTACAAAAATGATAATTTTATTGTGTATTTTAATTTTGACAAGTACAGATTTTAACCTTGACAACTACAGATTTTAACTAAATATTTGTAGAGATAAAAGTAAATTAGAAAAATCTACTTAATACAGTATTTGCATATGTAGTGTAAAAAATGTACCAGACGACACCCGTCGGTAATAGTTTTACAATTAATATAAATAACGTGCATTCTGCCAACCAATTTAATGTGACGCAGCATGTGAAGGTTGCTGTGTGTGGACGGGTTACTTCTGTAACCGAAATAGCAGGTACGTTCTGGTACATTTGATTTGATCGTATAGGATGAAAAACGTTTGCATCTGTGAAATAGTAAATTAGTATCATTGTCGTTTCAGATCTGAAGATCGTTTTAGACGAACCGAAATCGGTCATGTGAATAAACGTTTTTGGAATCGAGACGGATTATAACATAGTATGCAGTGTGTTTCTTACTATAACAGTGAAACGTTTTGTGGAGTACTTAGTATTGAGGCAGCTCCCATTTTAAGTAGTATGAGTAGATTAAGTTTTTGAATTACCTCATGTTTCTGTTGGTTTGATGAAGTTCGAGTTTTAGTCCAAATCAGTAATTACAATGACAAGGAAACGTATTCGTAGCGGCATGGATGTGTGTGATGTCCTTAGGTTAGTTAGGTTCAACTAGTTCTAAGTCAAGGGGAATGATGACCTCAGATGTTAAGTCCCCTACTACTTAGACCCATTTGAACCACACTCGTAGCACTGCTTTTGGCTACAAGCTAAAAGCATCCACATAATATAACTTTTGGGTGGTCCTTTATTCTTGTTTATTGTGTAAACCACTGTGTATGGCACCTCTGTAGTGGGCGGTGTGTGTGTAGTGACGCTGTTGGTGGTGTTCAAAAAGTGGAAACGCTCTCGACAGTTTAAGAATATGACTTTATTATGTCTTCAATTCTACATCAAGCAGGCACGCATCTCTTCGTGAGCATTGGACGGTGCAGCTGGCGTCGGTTGCTAGGACGACGCCCGCCAATGCTGCGTCAGGACTACGGCCCGGCACCGAAGGCAATGCCACGGCCAGCTGCGACAGTGGAGCTTCCAGTTGGAACTACACGCCCAGCGGCAGCTCCGTTGTTGTTCACGGGTCTCGAGTCGCGTCCCATGGACAGGCGCGGACGGCGGCTAAGGTTCTGGCGCCGAATCTCTCGCTGCGCCTCAGCGTCGGCGTCTGGAAGCACGGACAGTAGTCGGCGGATCCGTGGCACCAATTCCCGTGAGGGTCCCGGGGCGCCGGAAGGTACAGCCTGATCTCGAACTGGTGGCTACTGGTGGCGCTGGTGCTTCTTGGTGCGGCTACTCACCGATGACCAAGTCCCCAAATCGAATTACGTCCTCACCTCAAATTCAGCCTCATTTACACTCCGTTACTGCCCATTTTTCCTCTAAAACCTGGCTTCTATTCACGTCGCGCATAACGTAGAGATTCGCTCGAGTGTGGTGGCTACAACACGCTTACCTTATCGTTATTTGCTCCGCAGGTCAGCTTACCGCTGCGCTCAGCTGTCTTCAGTTCGCGACTCTTCCGTGCTGCTGTTATTATGGCCTGCGTGTCGACACAGCGTGGCTGACGGCCAGCGATGTTACCGCGAAGCTCCGCAGCGGCCTCCGTGCTACTTTCAGCTACTTACACTAAAGATTTGTTACTTTTACCTAAAATAATGAGTGATGCCACTACTTTACCTACTCCTGATGTACAGGTACACAGCTATTAAAATTAATTTAAAGTTTCTTGTCTTCAAAAATACGGATGACTTGCTGCGGCTATTTCTTTAATTAGTTGTGGCCAGATCACGTTTTGAATTGAATACAAGTTCACTGACATTAATATTTTAGAACAGAGCTTAACAGATGACTGCGGTATCTATCAATTCGTGATCGTATATCATTTTCATATCACAACACACAAATTACAATCCAAAGAAAGGCAGCATAACTTTCTTCGTCTACCCCGGATGTGGATGATGTACATTGGGTTGCCTATCCTAAGGTGCATAAATATACTGACAGAAAAATATCGCAACACCAAAACTAATTAATGGACAGTAATGACATATCGGGAACACATTTTCTAGGTAACATCGGTAACTGATTAACACTGCATGATCACAGTTTAATGTAAGCGCGAGATAAGCCATTGCAAATGTGAAATGCTGGACCATCACTGACCGCTGTAACCCCCACAATGTTGAATGCATGCATGTAAATATACATGCATTGTGTTGTACAGGTGCCGGATGCCAGTTTGTGGGCTGGGGTTTCGATCATCTTGCACCTGGTTGGTCCATACAGGGACGATTAACGCTGCCTTTGTTTGACGCTGAAGTTGTCGTCCGATGAGGTCCCACATGCACTCGATTGGAGACATATCCGGTGATGGAGCAGACCCAGAAAACATGTCGGCACTCTGCAGAGAATGTTTGGTGATGTCGGTGAGTGTTATCCAGTTGGGGAACACCCACTGGAATTCTTTTCATGGATGGCAGCACAGCAGGTCCAGTCACCAGATTGATGTAGAAATTTTCAGTCAGCGTGCGTAGGATACCCACGAGTGTGCTCCTGCTGTCATACGAAATCGCGCCCCAGACCATCATTCTAGGTATGGGTCCAGTGTGTCTAGAACGCAGGAATGTTGGTAGCAGGCCTTCAACTGGCCTCCTCCTAACCGCTGCAGTCATGGACTGTGAGGCTGGTCCCGGCGGAGGTTCGAGTCCTCCCTTGGGCATGCGTGTCTGTCTTTGTCCTCAGCATAATTTAGGTTAAGTAGTGTGTAAGTTTAGGGACTGATGGCCTTAGCAGTTAAGTCCCATAAGATTTCAAACACATTTGAACATTTGAACTTGCACCGAGACAGACCCAGTTTTCATCAGAAAGTACAACAAAACTCCATCCTGCCCTCCTATGGACTCTCGCTTAACACCACTCAATTCGCAAATGGTGGTCGTTTGGGGTCAGTGGAATACACGCTACGGAGTGTTTGACTCGAATATGTCCTTCCAGTGACCAATTTTTAACAGTTCGTTGTGTGACTGTAGTGTTAACTGCTGTTGAAATTTCTGCGGCAGATGCAGTATGGTGCGCCAGAATCATATGCCGAACACGATGGTCTTCCCTCTCGGTAGTGCACCTTCCCGTCTTGATGATGGTTATTTTGGGGGGTGTTCAATCGCGCGGTCATCAGCACTCGTACAAAGTCCCAATTTTTACATAGTCCAATTTTTAACTCAGTCCACTCCAGCAGCTTTCACGAATGATGATGCTGATGATGAAATGATATGGGCGACACAAACACCCAGTCCCTGGGCAGAGAAAATCCCAATCCGGTCGCGAATCGAACCTGGGACCCCGTGGTCCAGAGGCAGCAATGCTAGCACTAGACCACGACCTGCAGACATGGCCGGCACGATGGACCGTGTCACGCAGTGCACGTGTGCGGTTCGAAGAGCACCAGGACGAGTTTTCCCTATTCCCATAGTCATCAAATGCCCTGATTTACACCCAGTCGAGTATACGTGGGTCCACCACAGTCGGGCTGTACGCGCCATGGATTCTCAACCGATAAACCTAGCGAAGCTGGCCACGGTACAGGAGTCGCGATTGCTTCACATTCCTGTTCGTATCTTCCAGAACACTGACGCTGCATGTCTTGCAGTGGCCCACACTGGAAAACTGGAAAAAGTGGTTGTTCAGAGCTCTGACAAGTGGTCACACTAACGAGACTGGACAGTCTAATATTTATACATTTTGGGAAGCTTTCGACAGTGTCGACTGAACTAAGCTTTTTAAAATTCTGAAGATAGTAGCGATAAAATACGGGAGTCAGAGGGATACCTACAGCTTCTATAGAAATCAGATGGCAGAGAGAGAGGGGAGAGGGAAAGGATTGTAGCATATCCCCAGTGTAATTTAATTTGTACATGGAGCCAGCAGTGAAGGAAACTACATAAAATATGGAAAGAAAGGAAAGGGAGAAGAAATAGCAACGTTGTAGTTTCCCACCAACAACTGAATTCTATCTACCAAAGAACTTGGAAGCTCATATTAATGTCGTTCACAGCGTTTTGTAAAGAGGTTACAAGACCACATCAACAAAAATAAGACATTGTTAATGAAATGTAATCATTTAGCGCTAAGTGAAATAGGTAACAGAATGATACACAGAAGGTAATGGACGAGATCTGCTGGATGGGGACCGAAACAGCTGATGGTGGTATAACTGAAGAGGACATAAAAGGTAAAATGACAATAGCAAGGAAAGCTGTTCTGAAACAGAGAAATATTTTAGCGTCTAATATAAAATTAAGTGTAAGGAATCCTCTTGAAATCATTATTTTGAAGTGTAGGGTTATACTTAACTAGTTTAGCGCCCGCTATTTTGCTCGCGTGGACGGTATGATCTGCATAAATTTTTGTTGATGTTGTTTAATGAAATTTTTATGTTGTTTACAAGTTGTAACATCATGTAAGCCTCTCACGCTAATTGTAGCCATAGAAACATGCTGTTTTTCGAATGTACTTCTGACCAAAAAGCGATGCTGATAGCTGGAGTCGGAGGTTTTTGCTAAACTTGCCTTTTGGTTTCTTGTGCTGATATTTCCATAAAAAATTTCATCCCCGGTCACATATTTCTGTAGAAATCAAACACCAATTCACACCGATTTAATTTTAAAAGTGTTTAAATATGACTAGATACTTTTATCAAAATTTTTAGCTCTTATTATACCTACTTAGGGGATGAATTTCCAAAAAATACAGTATAACAAGTATTTTTTAATTTCTGAATGAGAAGCTAAACACAAATTTCCAGAGAGCTAGCTTAAAAATGATTTCATAATGAAAATTTGCCATAAAAATAATCATCCCCCATTTCACTCGCTTAGGTGGTGAATTTCCAAAAACTTTGAAGCTTTTCTCTATTATTTTTAACCGAGAAGTAAAATTGAAATTTTCTTAGATTTAACTTTAAAAAGGCATTTGTAGGTCTTTAATGATTTGATCATTAAAAAAAATGCTTTAACACACCATTCCTCTCCCATAAGGGTTAAATTTCCAAAACTACTGGAACACGCATTGCTTTGTTTCTGACCGAGAAATTAAATACCAGTTTCCGAAGTTAACCAGGAACTTTTCATCCACTATTTTACACCCTTTGGGACAGAATCTCGAAAAATTCCTTGTTAAACGATGCCTACAGTGTAAGATCAACATCGTGTCCAAATTTCAAGTTTCTGTCATTATCGGTTTTGTCTGGGCGATAATGAGTCAGTTAATCAGGACACTGCCTTTTATATACAATGATCAGCGAGCACGCTATGACCACCTACCTAATAACCGGCAGTCTAGTTTTGTCACGGGTAACAGCGGCGACGCGTAGTAGAATGGAAGCAGCGAGGCCCTGGCAGGTCACTGGAGAGAATTGGTCCCACATCTGCACACACAAGTCACCTAATTCCCGTAAATTCCGAGGAGACGGGCGATCAGCTCTGACGCCATATTCGCTAACATCCCAGGTATGTTCGATCGGGTTTAGGTCTGGAGAGGGGGGGCGGGGGGGGGGGGGCGCAGCAGGCAGCACATCAATTGGAACTCAGCACTGGATCACTCCCGGCCTTGTGACAAAGCGCATTACCTCGCTGTAAAATGTCATTGCCGTCGGGAAACATGATCGTCAAGAAGGGGTGTACATGGTCTGTAACCAGTGTTTGATAGTCCTTGGCCGTCATTGCGCCTTGCACCATCTCCACTGCTCTCATGGATGCCCACGTGAATGTTCGCCAAGGTGTAATGGAGCCGTCGCCAGTTTCTCCCCATCCTGCGGTACAGGTATCAAGAAGCTGCTGCCCTGGATCACGACGGATTAGAGCCCTCCCCTCGGCATGATAAAGAAGCTATCAGTATTCATCAGACCATGCAACGCTCTTCCACTGCGCCAACGTCCAGTGCCGATGGTCACGTGCCAATTTCAGTCGTAGTTGCAGATGTCGTGGCGTTAACATTGGCACATGCATGTGTCGCTGGCTGCAGAGGCCCATCGTTAGACGTGATTGGTGCACTGTGTGTTCATAAACACTTGTACTCTTCCCAGCAATAAAGTCTGATGTTAGTTCCGTCACCGTGTTCTGTTTTACCACTTTGCCCAGCCTATGATGTACAACATTTGTAATGACGGGTGGACGCCCAACCCACGACGTCTACAAGGGTTTTCGCCTTGGTATCGCCATGCGTTGAGGTACTCCTAAACACCCGACAAGAAGTGCATTCTCCGAGACTTTCGTGCCGAGCCGCCGGCCCATCGCAATCTCCGCTCGCCCAAATCCAGATAGCTGGCCCGCCCTACCCATCCTACACTCGGACAGCACGCTCACTGATACTATATTCACCATGTGTGTGTCTAGCTAGCAGTCATTCCTTGCTGGGGGAAGCTGCTATTGTCTGGACGGGTTTATATCGACAATAGGTCGGTGCTCATAGTATTCTGGCTGATCGTGTACATAAATGAGGTTGATCAACAGTAAAGGGATGGAGAAAGTGGAGGGCTCTCAAGTGTGGTTCTACGTATGAATGTTGAAGATTAGACTGGCAGATAATTGATGAAGCGGTACAGAATATGAGAACAAAAAATTATAGCACAACTTGTGCGAGAGAAGGGATATATTCGTACGACATATCCTGAAGCACCAAGAAATAGTTTGCTAGTGGAGGGGAATGTGATGGATTAAAATTGTAGTGGAAGATTAATGACTGACTAGAGGAACCGATTTCATATGGATGTACTTTGTAACAATTATGCAGAGAGGCAGAGACTTGCACAGGTAGGCCAACAGCTGCGTAAATTACTTCCTTGGCCTGAGGGACTCAACGACCATAATACTAGGCTACACGTTCATAGCAGACTTCAGTACATGGTTGTAATGAACTAGGGAAAACTACCCTTTTGTAGTAGAAAGTATACAACGTTATGTAAAGTACTCACAAGTTCAAACTGTATATTCAATTGCTTCGTATTATTAGTTATGGAGTTTAATAATTCTGTAAGAAACTTTCCCACATGCGTTTTAAAATGCAAGATAATTTAAGAGGAACACGAGTCGTTATAATGGGCAATGATTTAGCAGTACAGATGAAGGGATTATGTTACGTCCTGTGTAAATAGTTGTCTACAGTGAAAGACTGTGCCGAAAGAAAAGTAAAACAAACCAGTTTCCTGTTAGAAATACACGACGGCTGGAATGAAGCCCAAAGTTTCGGCACAGAAGGGTGAAAGTATAGCGCCGGGAACTTGTACAACTCCTGAAAGCTATAATGTCGTGATCTGTACATGATATCCCCGGTAATTGAGGAACCCACCACAATAAACATGTCTCCTCCTTTCATTTATAATAAAAGCAACGAAAGAAAATTCTAATAAGAGACGTTTTTAAACGACTACCAAAATCTCCTAAGGACATTATTTTTCTGCAAGTAGTTACGATCGTTTCATCAATGTGGCAGACTTGGACGTAATACATAACAGCCTGCAGTTATTTCTGGGAGGTAAACATATGTAATTATATCATCATGTTCTTCATTTGAAACTTAAAATAGTATGTATAACAAGCACACTATTGTAAGATATGTTAAATATGTAGATAATGCAGTGGAAACAAGTGGGACTACAAACATAAGCAAAATATACTTCAGAACCCTGCTACCACACACCAATGTGGCTCCTTCCCACATTCAAACTGCATAATGTAAGACACACAATCCAGGGGCTCATTGTTGGGTCTCTTTTTACGACTACCTACTCATTAGTTACTACCTAGCTAATATTCAACATTCTTCTGGAGCATTACATTTCAAAAGTTTCTATTCTCGTCTTTTCTACACTCTTTTATCGTTCATGTTTCACTTCCGTACATGGATACGCGTCATACAAGTACTCTGAGAAAAGACTTGCTAAAACTTAAATCTGTATCCGATGTTAACAAATATCCTCTCTACTTCGGCCCTCATCAATTACTTTCCTGCCCAAATAGAAAAACTCATCTACTACTTTAAGTATTTCGTTTCCTAATCTATTTCCCCGAGCATCATATGACTCAATTCGACTATATCACATTGTCCTTGATCATCTAATATCCTCCTTTCAAGACACTGTCCATTCCGTTCATCTGCTCTTCCCAGTCTTTTGCTGTGTCTGACAGAATTACAATATCAGCTGCGAACCTCAAAGTTTTTGTTTCTTCTCCCTGAAGTTTAATTCCTACGACAATTTTTCTTTTGTCCTTCCTCAACCACTACGTCCGTTTCATACCCCTCGACTCTTGTAACTGCCACCTGCTTTCTGTAGAAGTTTTAGATAGCTTTTCTCCTCCTGTATCGTGTATAATAACAGAAACCAGGCTAATATAACAGGTCCTATAATCTGTCATCGGAATACTGGTAGGAGTATGATGCAAATACCGTTCTTTTAACGCGTAAACAGGTTTCAGCACATTCTTTGATTATCAACGGGAAGTTTTATAGAGTTCATTACCTGAAGAACTACAGTCGGAGACTACAAATCTGAACTTCACAAATCACTATGAATATGTTGGTGCTGCGTGCTTGGTTCCCAGTTCACTGTAACAACATAAAACAGTGCTTCGTTATGTTCATTACCGTAACATTCCAGTTTAATTCTTCAGAATCATGCATAGTGTTACTGCGCAAAATCCCACAACACATAGGCATGCAGATAAGGGCCGATATCCCGAAAATAACTCACCGATGATAGCAAAAAAGTGTCGAAACCCGTTTCCATAGGAAAATAAACAGTTGTAACAGACAGACTTGAATTACTGTAATTTAGAGGCCAAACGCGGTTGGTGTCAGAACATCAAAACCAGTTCCAAAGAATTTTTTTTTAGAAAAGATCGCGTTCAAAACTATTTTTACTGAGCAGGTTCGTCAGGTAGAACTGTCATCTTCAGATGTTCAAAAACATGAAACTTCCTGGCAGATCAAAACTGTGTGCCGGACCGAGACTCGAACTCGGGACCTTTTGCCTTCCGCGGGCTAGTGCTCTACCAACTGAGCTACCCAAGCACGCCAAGCACGACTCACGCCCTGTCCTCACAGCTTTACTTCTGCCAGGACCTCGTCTTCTACCTTCCAAATTTTACACAAGGTCCCGAGTTCGAGTCTCGGTCCGGCACACAGTTTTGATCTGCCAGGAAGTTTCATACCACTCCGCTGCAGAGTGAAAATCTCATTCCGTTAAAAAAAAAAAAAAATCTGTACGTCATGTTCCAAAATCTTAACATGGCATGAGTGGTGAGCGGACAAAAAAAATGATGTACAAGATTTGAAAATGACAGTTGAATTTGTCGAATCCGGTCAATAAAAATAGTTTTCAAAGCGATCTTGGCTATAGAAAGTTTCTTTAAAGTACATAGAGATTGCTCTTCATATCCCAATATGAGACATTTCATTCAAGACCAGCACTGATTGTAACACATAATTTATGCTACTAAATAATATAAACAAAACAGGTATCCTATGGAAGAGATTTGTCATAGGCTCGGAAACATATTAAGCTATAAAAACCACTGGACTGCTGCCTTTTTTTTTAAAAAAAGAAAGACTTTACAAAAAATAATACCTGACATCAGAACGAATTATCACTGCAGATCGAAACACGTCACACAGGTATTGTCCAGTATTTCTGTCCCCCACGGCACCCCAAAAATGGGAAAAAAAGGAAGGACGCAGAGTGACAGAGAAAGAGAGAGGGGGGGGGGGGGGGGATAGAGAGAGGCGCAGAATCGTTCTGCGATGGGGGAAAAAGTCGAGACGCCTTGCAAATGAAATGCCAGTAATTATTTCGTCTGTCTGATACTGCAGTCGTTGGATTTAATTTTAAGCCAAGCTTCGATTGAAAAACTTTGATTCTCTCCTCCAGTGCACCGAAATTCCATTTAGAAGTTACGGAATGCCTTTTTTTGAATTGAATTTCCATACGGTTTGAATTATTAATGCCAAATTTTTCCGCAGTTTTTTTTTCTGCCTCCGTGGTCCCAGCGGTCGTTGTGGACGGCGGAGCAGTCGCTGGCGAACGTAATCGCGGGAACATGGCGTGCCGTGGTGTGGCGCCATAGAAGGCGTGTGGCGGTGGCGGGGGCGGTTGTTTGAGTGTGGTAATAACACCTCACGCCACGCGAGTGCTGGAGCTCTGCCTTACGCCGAGGGCCCCCGCACCGCTCTGCAGGGAATAATGTCTGCAGCCTCCAACTTTGCGAACAGGTGCTCCAACTTTGGGGATAAAGATGCCTTAGTTGTTGGCTGTTTGTTTCAGAGGCTCTCCCCCACCCCCGCCCCCACTAAATTCTGAGAGATAACTCGTCTTAGTACGTGCAACTACTCCATAACTCGGGCGATTATATTACGCCCACGTACGCTTCGCCGGGATGGTCTGACGTATCGTTGTTACACGACGCAAGCCGATACGTTCGGCAGCGCGCGCACCGTTACGATGCTGCCAACATAATGGATCTACTCGTGTTGCTTGGTAAATTACCTCGTGAAACATAACGTATATCGGGGATTATAATAATTTTTGTAACACGTGTTTGAGGGGCTGGTGTGCATACCAGGTAAGACCGAAGTCACAGTTTCTTAGGAAATGGAACTTGTGAACTGCACAACTGCGTTTGCCGTGGATTCATATTCCCATGAAATTCTTTGAAAGTCTTCATTTTTTCAATACAGCAGAAGACGAATGGGTAGCTTTGAGATGTGAAACAGTGACGGCAACAGAGGATCAAATAGGTAAAATGACAATGGCTGATAGAAGTCATTGGACAACACAAGAGATATTGAATTTAACTAATGAACGGGGAAAATATAAAAATGTAGCAAATAAAACAGGGGAAAGGAAATATAAACGTCTAAAAACGAGATAGACGGGAAGTGCAAAATGGTTAAGTAGGAATGGCTAGAGGACAAATGTAAGGATTTAGAAACATAATGTATCACTAGAAAGAAAAATACCACGTACAGAAAAATTAAAAAGGCCTTTAGAAAAAAATGGAATCAGCTGCTATCTGAATATCAGGTGCTCAGATGGGAAACAAGCCCTAAGTAAAGATGGGAAACCTGAAAGTCGGTAGGGTATAAGCAAGGGAGATGAATTTGAAGGATACCTTACAAAACTGGAAGAGGACGTAGACGAAGATGAGATAGGAGCTATAATACGGCGAGAAGAAATTAGCAGAGCTGTAAAAGATCTAATTCGAAACAAGGTCCCAGGAGTAGACACATTCCGTCAGAACTACCGATAGCAATCACAGAACCAGTCATGACAAAACTCTTCCATCTGGTGTGCAAAATGTTGAGATAAGAGAAATACTGTCAGATTTCAAGAAGAATATCACCGAGCGAGGTGGCGCAGTGGTTAGCACACTGGACTCGCATTCGGGAGGACGACGGTTCAATCCCGCGTCCGGCCATCCTGATTTAGGTTTTCCGTGATTTCCCTAAATCGCTCCAGGCAAATGCCGGGATGGTTCCTTTGAAAGGGAACGGCCGACTTCCCTCCTCGTCCTTCCCTAAACCGATGAGACATAACCTCGCAGTTTGGTCTCTTCCCCCAAATAACCCAACCAAGAAGAATATCGTAATTCCAGTTCCAAAGAAAGCACGTGTGGAAAAGTGTGAATATTACCGAACTATCAGTTTAATAAGACACAGTTGCTAAATACAAACACGAATTCTTTACAGACTTAGAAAAAGCTTTTGATAATGCTGACTGGAATACACTCTTTGAAATTCAGAAACTCGCAGGGGTAAAATACAGGGAGCGAAAAGCTATTTACAATTTGTACAGAAACCAGTTGGCAGTTATAGGAATCGGGTGCGCGAAAGAGAAGCTGTGGTTGAGAAGGGAGTGGGATAGTGTGGTATCCAATTTATAGTGTTATTCAATCTCTACACTGAAGAAGGAGTAAAGGAAACCAAAGAAAGATTTGGAGTAGAATTAAACTTGTGGAAAAAGAAGTAAAAGCTTTGATGTTCGCTGATGGCATTGTAATGGTGTCAGAGATAGTGAAGGACTTGGAAGGGCAGTTGAATGGATTGGACAGTGTCTCGAAAGGAGGTTATAAGATTAACATCAGCAAAAGCAAAACAAGGATAATGGAATGTAGTCGAATTAAATCAAGTGATGGTAAGATAATTAGGTTAGGAAACTTGACACTTAAAGTAACAGATTAATTTTGTTATTTGGATGCTAGATAACTGATAATGGGCAGACAAGAGAAGATATAAAAAGTATGCTGGCAATCGCAAGTAAAGCGTTTCTGAAGAAGATGAATTCGTTACCATCGGATATAAACTGAAACGTTAAGAAGTCTTTCCTGCAAGTATTTGTATGGAGTGTAGCCACTTGCGGAAGTGAAACATGGAAGATAAACAGTTTAGACAAGACGAGAATAAAAAATTTTCAAATGTGGTGCTACAGGAGAATGCTGAACGTTAGATGGGTATATCACATAACTAATGAGGGATACTGAACAGCACTGGGAAGAAAAGAAAATTGTGGCGCAACTTCACTTGAAGAAAGTATCGACCGGTGGGACGTCAAGAGATCACCAATTCAGTGCTGGAGATAAGGTCAGCGGTAAAAATTGTAGAGGGGGGACCAAGATACAAATGTAGTTAGTAGATTGAGATGGATGTAAGGTGCAGTAGTTATTCATAGATTAACGGGCCCGCAAAAATCACAGTAGAATGGAGAGCTGCATCAGAGCAGTCCTCCGATTGAAGACCGCAAAAACTTCCCATCAAATAAACAACCGCAAAGGCGTCCTTTTTGTCTCCTTGATATCAATAAAACTTATGCCCGTGAATTGTATATGGGCCTCACCTCATCCTTGATCTCCTCGCTAATGCACTTACGAAAAATTATGTCTGCCTCAAAGCATCTGTTTTCTCTCACCACCCGTCAACAGCACCAACTCCTGTGCCTTCCATTCCACTGTAAGTCTGCCCCAAAGTTCTGTCCTCTCTCCTCTTCCGTATATCCTCTACACCGACGATATGCAAAAGCGTCTTCCTCTTGTTCATCTTCTCCACTATAACGTTTTCACCGCCTTCCTCACCTTCTAATCTCAATATTTAATCGATCTCTCCAGCTCCATCTCATTGGTGCAACGAAATGACTCGTTAAAATGAATCGCACAAAAACCAAGGCAATAATTAGAGGCCGGAACACCCGCAGCTTCCACCCTTTTACCTTACCACTTACGACCGTCGTATCCAGTTAATTAACACACTAATATACCTCGGACTAACACCTGAAAGCCGACAAAAGTGGAAGCCCTACCTACTAACCATTCAACGGAAAGCCGCAATAACTAAAACTGTTATCCGACCGAAACTGGGGATTGCACCCTTTCACGATCCTCCACACCTATAAATCACTGACTCGACCCATTCTTTCATATGCAGATATCGCATTGACTCCACTCCTCCCTCTTTTTTTCATGGTTTACAGATCTTCGTACACCACGCATTCCGTCTAGCCTTTCGAATCCGTTTACACTCATCTACCCTAATCCTCTACAAATCTATAAAATTCCTCACCCTACTATTCCATCCTTGAACACCTCTTAGTATTCTGCTTTAACTTCAAACTCGACATTAACCACCCGCTGATCCTGGTACTCTGCAGTGACTCTGCCACTACATTCCCCCAACACTACACCTCCACAGAAGGGCACGTCCTCTGCCAACGAAATTTTAATCCTAATTTTTTCTGGGAGTGCACAACCTCAATGTGTTTTGGGTATGAAAACATGGTCCAACGTTTATTGCCTCCCTTTAACCAGTAATAAAATCCGCCCTGATATACATCTGCCCTACCACATCGAGGAGAACTCACCCCTCCTCCCCCTGTCGCGACTCCACGCCTCACAACCCACATCCTAAAGGTTTAGTCCGGATCAGCATTCACCTTCACCCTTCCCCTCCTCCCCCCTCCCCCCCTCCCCCCTCCCACACACACACATAAAACGTCAGTCCAACGAACATCTGCTACAAAAGTCCTTTCCTACGAACTACCCCAGATGCTGTAATTCCCTGATAGCACTACATCTCGACGTCTACATCCACCCATATCTTTCAGTGCCCTATATCTCTCTTGTAATGAAGAAACATATCGGCTTTTTATCTTTTAACTTCTGCATCTGGCCATCTGTTTTCTATAGCTGTGTAAACCATACGTTTCCCTTTCACCTGCGTACGTGTTTAAATTAATCAAGAACTCAGCCTTTTATCTTTTAATTTATGCAACTGTCCTGCAGCCTTTCTGTTGTGTAAATTATTAATTTCTTTTATTCCATGTAGAATTTTAAAATATGTTTTAACATTTTACAATCATTTGGCTGAAGGGAAAACTGTAACCGCTGATAGACAACACGCCGACCATATTGGGCGAGGGATATGAAGTAACAAAGGAAAAATAAATAGAGAAAATAGTAAACCTGACACGAGGACTAGGGGCAGGGCCCTCAAAACATCCTGGCATTTTGGTGATCTAACGCCCCAAATGGACAGAGTTCGACACGGTATCCATCAGGAGGACGTTCAACAACTCTGTCTATCAATTCCAAGGTGAATAACTGAATGTACATCACATCTAGCGATTTCCGTCCCATGTACATAATTCTTTCGTAATATATATTATTTTACTTGCCTACAAGTTTGTAACGCAATTTGACTTTTGTGATGTGTTAGGAGTAAACCAAGAAGACTAAATCGTGTGATGAGATACATTGTGCTTTTGTTTGACCTAAATCCCGTACTTTGTCCATTTTTAGTAGCTACACAGCTGTAGGAGAGTTATTGTGCATCGTGTCGCTTATCAGTTATAATGGGGAATGTTCATTTTATTGCAACCAAACAATCTTTGTAGTTTTACTGAGGAGAGTATGTTTCAACAAACCCGCCTGGTTAGCTGAGATCGTTAATGCGCTGCTTCCTGGACTCGGGGTAGGCGCGCTGGCCCCAGATTGAGTCCGCCCGGCGGCATAACGACGGAGGCCGTTGAGCCCGCCAGCCTGGATGTGGTTTTTAAGCGGTTTTCCACATCCCACTAGGTGAATACTGGGCTGGTCTCCATGTTCCGCCTCAGTTGCACGGCTCGCAGACATCTGAATCCATTCGCACTATTCCATGGATTACACTAGACATAGACAGTTGGGGTACACTAATTTCGTCCCAGAGAATATGGGGTGGTGTCAGGCAGGGCATCCGGCCACCCCTTAGATTAACCTTGCCAATTCCGATTAACCATGCCGACCCTGCGTCCTTGCGGGAAAAAGGCACAAGCACAAGAAGAAGAAGTATGTTTCAACAAGTCTTTGCCCATGTATTCCACTACGATGACGTCTTCATATAGACGCTGATATCAATGTCATTTCTAGTGAAAGGTAATCATTCATCAGTTTCCCTGGTAGGTTAACAGATGCAGTTTCAGACATCCTACGGACAGGAGTACTGCGAGAAGTTTTAGTTGCTGGAATAGAAGACTCCGTTTTTCATAAGGTATGGAAAAGGATGGAAGATTACTACACGCTACGAACCGCTCTGACGCTCGCTGACCCACACTTTCGCGAAGTGGCATGGCCCAGGAGTGATCAGAATTTCGCGCGCGTGGTACAGATCTAATATATGGCCGCTGAAGGAAAGGAGATCACAAAGTTAAGATTTTCTGCACTTACAGAGGAATGGGAAACAAAGAACAATATTCGTTGTAAGGAGATATGGTCGAGATAGTGATGAGTATGAAAAAATTGACTCTGTGTCTTAAAAGATGAAATACTCGTATCATTCGCATATTGAATAGTTCAGAGCGGAAGAAAAGGTAGTATCATAATTAGGGCTGATGCTGCAAGTAGAGAAGAATAAACTTCGTAAGTGCAGGATAAGAAATTACAACGCAATTAGAAATCACTGCAATGGAACCGATTGCATTTTTCTAATAAGCAGATAACAGTGATTAGTAATGAACGTAACAGAGGTAGGGAGCAATAATCACAACGCTACTATTACAAACAAATGTGAAATTTAAGGTAAAAGAAAAGTAGTTAGACACATTAGCAGCAACTAATATTAAGAAACCAGAGTTTTCCTTGCCGCTTCGCTCGTGGCGATAATCAAGACAAATATTCCACACATTCCCTCCGTCCCTCTACCTGTGTCCACCTCGTCTTCCCCCAAGTCTCTGTCGACCTCTATTAGTCCTTCTCCCCATTCTCTCTGTCTCTTCACATCCTCCTTCCCCCTATGTCTGCCGGCCGAAGTGGCCGAGCAGTTGTAGGCGCTACAGTCTGGAACCACGTGACTGCTACGGTCGCAGGTTCGAATCCTGCCTCGGGCATGGACGTGTGTGATGTCCTTAGGTTAGTTACGTTTAAGTAGTTCTAAGTTCTAGGGGACTGATGACCACAGCAGTTTAAGTCCCATAGCGCTCAGAGCCATTTGAACCATTTCCCCCCACCACCCCCGTATGTCTCACCATCTCATTTACCCTTTCCACCAACAATATCTCCCTCCTTCTCCCCCTGTCCATATCCTCCCCTCACCTTTCTATTCTTCTTTTCCCATTCCCTCTTCCTTTTCCTCCACTCTCCCATTACACCTTCAACCTCATCGTTCATCTTCCCCTCATCCTCAATCTTCTCCCTCCCCTCTCTCTGGCCATCTCTTCCTCTCCCCTCTCTGTGCTTCTCCGTCTCTATGTGGGTCTTCATCCCTCTCTGTTCACCCCCCTCCATCCGCACTTTCTGTCCATCACCTCCTTCCCCTCTCCCTATCTGTCACCCCCTACCCACTGTCTGTCCCTGACCTCCGTTGCCTCTCTCTCTGTCGGTATCCACCTCCGTCCATATAAAACATCTCAGCCATCCCAGCAGACCCCACCCACATGTGTGGACCCTGCAAAACAGGACATTAGAGTAGACCTGTGTTACTCCCTACAGTATACATATCAGGGACTGGAAAACTGTCCTCCAAAGCGAATCGACAAGGTATTCTAATGCTATTCCCACACAAGAAGCCTGTCATGCATAGTGCCTGTATGGCCGCATTACAATACAAATTTCACCTATATCTCCGTTTCTATTGGAGCTAGAAAATTATCAACCCAACAGTGCTGACACTTGTGATGTTTGTTGTTTGTACTCCAATAAATAAATAAATAAATGAATAAATGACTCTGAGCACTATGGAACTTAACATCTGAGGTCATCAGTCTCCTAGAACTTAGAACTACTTAAACCTAACTAACCTAAGGACATCACCCATATCCATGCCCGAGGCACGATTCGAACCTGCGACCGTAGCGGTCGCGCGGTTCCAGATTGAAGCGCCTAGAACCGCTCGGCCACCCCGGCCGGCGCTTGTATTCCAAATTTTGTTGAAATCGATCAAGTGATTTAGAGGGGTTGGGTTGGGTTGTTTTGGGGAAGGAGACCAGACAACGAGGTCATCGGTCTCATCGGATTAGGGAAGGATGGGGAAGGAAGTCGGCCGTGCCCTTTGAAGGGAACCAACCCGGCATTTGCCTGGAGCGATTTAGGGAAATCACGGAAAACCTAAATCAGGATGGCCGGACGCGGGATTGAACCGTCATCCTCCCGAATGCGAGTCCAGTGTCTAACCACTGCGCCACCTCGCTCGGTAAGTGATTTAGAGGAGGAGAGCTTATACACACATATGCACATACACACTTCTTTGTACATAGATAAATACATCTAAAATTACTGTGCTGAGATTAATAGGAAAGGCACCAGTAGAAAAATAAGAGTTAATATAATTGCAAATTTGCGTTTCAGAGTCTATCCAATATTACACTAATCTGGAAACAAACAAAATCGACCAGTATAATATCGCCTTGTTCAAACTCTTTACCTGTTCATGTGTCAGACCTTCTCTTATTGAATAAGTTGTAATTAGAGTCAGTTGGCAAATAATGGTAATAATAGTCGGTTAATAAACGAACAGTTTGAATTGTGAGCTTTGGCAGTAGAGGAAAGAAAGAAGACAGAGAATTGTCGGAAAAATCGGGAGAGACAGAAGAACTGAAGAAGGCAATCAATACATCTGCTGAATTTAGGGAAAGAAAGAGAGATATAAAATAAACAGAACCAAGGAAGAACATCATTAGGGAAGGAGTGGGCATTTAATTCGCTACTGAACTTTGAGAACAGTGATATTGCGGACTACAGTGATTTAGTTACTCTTTTGTTGGCAGAAGAAACGTTTCCAACTTCGTAAGTGGTGCATGGTCCTGTACCGCAGCTGCCTAGTTCTAGAAACTGACAGAGGCTACGAGGAAACAATGCGAAAGCCGATTTGTTCTATGCGCCATTATGGTCATTGTACTAAACAGAACGGATATTGTAGCCATGATGAGATGACACCACAGGGTGGCTATAATGAAACTTTCTCAACCTGACACAGTGTAGGCTGCAAAGTATTTACTGCATGGGTAGCTAATTTAATTGGACTCGTGTTCAAAGGGTGGACTGCAGGATTTGTGTTGTTAGGAGTGTTAATGTTATGACCTGTTGTTAGGTGCCAGTAATGGTACGGCGACGTAGGGTTAAAACGCTACCATCAGTGTGTTTTACAGCTGCAGACAGTCAGCATGGGTCTATACAAGGCGCGTAGGGAGTTACTCGTAAATCTGTCAAAACAACCATCAGAACTATAGCAATAGTGCTGCTGCTCTTTGTGAGTAATGATGCATTAAAAGAATACGGAGATGAAGGACATTATTCGGAATTTCGAATTAAGTGGCGATTTGGGAGTTCCTGCAGGGAGAGTCAGACAGAGAAACGCACCAAAAAATTTCAGAAGGTGTTATTGCTGCCATGGCTGGGAATTCTAGGCGCAATGTGCAATCTCCAAGCAGTTCACGAGTTGCGTCGCGACAGCTGAACATTCCATTGTCCATCGTTGTTTCGGGCAGCAGTAGAGCCATCTCCAGTGCGACTCCAGGTGGTCGTGCATGCAGAGTGGTCTTCACATTGAATAGCGTTAGTAACCTAAAGTTACCCTCTTTTGTGTAAATTAAAATGTGCTTCTTTGAATGGTTTATTCGTTACTTCTCTTTCGAGTGTCCTTACAAATGTTTCCGCAAAGTTTCACTGTTCTAAAATAATTCGTTTTTCATAACAACCTAGTATAGCAAAATATAGACAATGAGGAGTCTATCATAACTCAACACAGATTAAAGGAAGCTTCAACTAACCCACACCTTTGATTCCAAGTACGTGTTTAGAAATAAATAAGTGAGTGTAATCGATAATTACGGAAGTACCTGCCGTTGCCATCCGTATCTCAGACTTTCACCTTCATGTATCTCTCGATATTTAGGAGCAGCATAAATATTCCAGTTGCGTGTTGTTTATGTAATAAAAAAGTGATTGAAACAGCTCTAAGCACTATGGGATTTAAAATCTGACGTCATCAGTCCCCTAGACTTAGAACTACGTAAACCTAACTAACCGAAGGACATCACACACAGTCATGCCCGAGGCCGAATTCAAACCTGCGACCGTAGCAGTAGCGCGGTTCCAGACTGAAGCGCCTAGAACCGCTCGGCCTCATCGGCCGGCGTTTATTTAATACTCCGCCTTGTTTGTGTTATTTTATTTGTCACATTTTCTCTTTGCTATTTGTGTACATGCCACATGTTGAGTCCTCTTGAGTGAGCATGTTCTGTGGTTTTGGCACTTCAGAAGAGATGTTGTAACAGAGCGTGTTTATTAAAATAATTATCAACGCCTTCCATGTCGCAGCCGATTTAATGTTGCTCTTGCCACACATCAGTGCAGCTAACGATATGTTCGTAATAATAATATTTTGTAAGGGGCAAGTCGATCATCACTGAAGTTAGACTGTGCCCTTCACCTAACGTTCACGGCTCCTTACAGAACACCACTACTTTCAACGTCAATTTCATCGCAAAATATGACAATCTTGACTGCGTTCGGTTTAGGAGAATGCTAATAGAATAATGAATCTCACATATGACAGTTTATGAAGGATCTCATTTCACCTCAATTGGCATTATCCTGGATGACAGCTACAGGCAAATAAATAAGTGAAGTTAACTGACATTTTGTTTTCATTCCTATTCACGAGTTAGAATCAGTGTTTGGAGGAACCTGACTTACAAAATACTAAATTGTGTTGTAAGATTTATATTTGTTTTAGTCGTGGCAATACCTCCCGAAAATCTTTTTAAATAGTCCGTTAATCTGAAGACTGTTCTATAATTAACGGAGAGAATCATGTACTAAGTGAACCAAAAAAATATCTGAAACAATTTAATGTACATTAAATGTTACGACGTCAGTATTAACAGTTCTTCAATTGAATTTTAAAATTATAATAATTTAATAATTATATTAGTACCGTTGATTTAAAAGGAACTAAACGGCATTTTGCTCTCCCAAAACTGAAAGGTGAAGTCAGAGAAAGAATACAGAGTCGAATGAAAAAAAAAAGACACAAAACACCAATGAGGATTTACACTTCACAACAGAATGAAGTGAACACTCTTTCGAGATTCCCTAATTGCCTCCAATTGCGACGCATAAGTTTGAAATTTGGCTCGAAAGTGCCTACAACATTCCTCTGCAATGATGCTAAAGACTAGAACCCTACGACATCACCCTCGACTCAGCGGCACAAGTCAACATATGCGAAAAAATACCACTTATTGGAAGTTCAGGTAAGCTGTTAAGTGATGTTATATTGCTACCAAATTTCAACAGAATTCTGCCCAACGCTACCGTGGATATATCGCACGACAAGGACGTCGTCACAAGCCCTCCTACTCACATTTCATCATTTCCTTCGACGTCTCTGCGATGGAGGTCGGCCGGCCGGAGTGGCCGTGCGGTTCTAGGCGCTACAGTCTGGAGCCGAGCAACCGCTCCGGTCGCAGTTTGGAATCCTGCCTCGGGCATGCATGTGTGTGATGTCCTTAGGCTAGTGAGGTTTAATTAGTTGTAAGTTCTAGGCGACTGGAGACCTCAGAAGTTAAGTCGCATAGTGCTCAGAGCCATTTGAACCATTTGATGGAGGTCGGAAGCATGACGTCCAGCATTGAAATGAGTGGCCGAGTAAAACATTTCAGGCACACCGACACTTATATCGGACAGGCAAAGGCCTCGGGGCGCGGCATAAACTGCGCCAAAGAAACCACCCCTTTCCCCGGGTCGTTGACAGCCATTGACGCTGATGACACCCTTTGGCTTTTCGACCCTTCTCTAAGGACATTGTGGAGCTGTATCTCCAATGAACTCCCTTTAGAGTTCAACGTGACCGCAATTTTTTTTCTCTCATATGGACGTCGGAACCACAAGAAACAGCTCAAAACCATTCGATGAAATTTGAACGTGATCCCAATAAAGGGTACTTACGCTTTTTCGACCCTCTTCCGTCCTACTGTGGAGTAATTACGAGCGAGTGCAATGTTAGCACGTGCGCGGATGAAACGGCAAAGGATCCGTCTGACAACCCTCTGTTCGTCAACACTCACTCAACTTCGTTCACCACATTACAAATGTACCTGTGAGAGAATCTGACACCATCTCAGCCCTGCGTCTGCTCAAGTGCCTGTTTTTTTTTTTTTTTTCTTTTTTCGCATGTGTTGACACCTTGGTGCGTGAAGCGTCACTTAACCCGTCAGTGAAGATACCACGATTTAGCACCGTTAGGAGGAATGGTGTAGGCACCTTTGAACCAAATTTCAACCTATGTGTCGCAGTGGAAGACAGTTACGGGGTTTCGAAAAAGTGATACTGTAATTTTGTTGCGCAGTGTAGACGCGTTACCTTTTACAGAGTACGCAGAATTAATGCGAAAGAACATTGGAGCTCTATGCACAGCAGGTGTCCTGACTGATACTGCCCAGTATATGTGATAAATTTGCAAATGTAGAAGCTACCTAAATAAATAAATCAAGCACCTCACTTTGAAGAAATTTACGTTGTTACTTTCCTGCTATGATTACCGAGTCTGTTACGTGCTGTGCCAAGAATGTAAGGTTATACGAGGTGTGGCTAGAAAAAAACCGGACTAGTACTGGTGAAACAATAAAACGAATGCAATAAGGCTGAAAGTCGCGTGGCCTGTCACGTGACTCTCGCTCCGCCTACTGCTCGAGTTTCATCTGCCTCCTGCACTCAGTCTGCCCGTGGCGTCTGTTTTAAGTAGTTGACGTTTTGTCTGTGCGTCGGAAAATGTTGAGTGTACAGAAAGAACAGCGTGTTAACATCAAATTTTGTTTCAAACTAGGAAAATCTGCAAGTGAAACGTTTGTAATGTTACAACAAGTGTACGGTGATGATTGTTTATCGCGTACACAAGTGTTTGAGTGGTTTAAACGATTTAAAGATGGCCGCGAAGACACCAGTGATGACACTCGCACTGGAAGACCATTGTCAGCAAAAACTGATACAAACATTGAAAAAATCGGTAAACTTGTTCGACAAGATCGCCGTTTAACAATCAGAGCAGTGTCTGAGTTAACAGGAGTTGACAAGGAAAGTCTTAGGCAGATTCTTCATGAAAGTTTCAACATGAACAAAGTGTGTTCAAAAATGGTTCCAAAGTGTCTCACAATTGAACAGAAGGAACGCCGAAGAATGATTTGTTCAGACATCCTGGAAAACATTGAAAGTGATCCCACCTTCTTACAAAATGTTATTACTCGCGATGAATCGTGGTTTTTTACTTACGATCCCGAAACTAAACGCCAATCGATGCATTGGAAAACTCCTGGTTCTCCACGACAAAAAAAGCACGAATGTCAAAATCGAAATTCAAGGCAATGATGATTGTTTTTTTTTTGACATCAAAGGGATTGTGCACATTGATTGGGTACCAGAGGGACAAACAGTGAATCTGCATTACTACATTAGCGTCCTGGCTACCCTACGTGAGCGAGTACGGAGAAAACGGAACGATTTGTGGAGAAAAAAGTCATGGATCCTTCACCAAGACAATGCCCCAGCTCACAGTGCGTTGTCAGTGATGACGTTTTTGGCAAAACACAACATTACCATCTTAGATCATCCACCCTACTCACCTGATTTGGCCCCCTGTGACTTTTTTCTTTTCCCTAAAGTCAAGTCAGCTTTGAAAGGAACTAGATTTGAGACTGTTGAAGCAGTAAAAGAAAAATCGACGGAAGTAATGTATGGACTTACCGAAAATGATCTGCAGCATTGCTATGAACAGTGGAAAATTCGTATGGAGCGGTGTAGAGACCGAGGAGGAGAGTACATTGAAGGGGAGAACATGAAATTGTAAATAAATGTAAATAAATGTTTTTTCCAGCATCAGTCCGGTTTTTTTCTAGCCGCACCTCGTAGTTCTTCACACAGTACTTTTGCTGACTTTGCTCATTGTATCATCATTCGTGATATCCTGAGATGGCACTCCAGTTTCCTTATTGTCTTTGGAATGTAAATATCTGACTGTGAAACTGCTAAGTGGCAATAATACGTTTATTACTGTGTTCTTTCTGCAGAACAAATACATTAACAGAAAATTTCAACATAGATCTAATATAACGTACACAGAAAAATGAATGACTCTTTCTGTACAAGTTCAAAATTTCGGTACACAACCTTTCTGGCACAACCAGAAAAAAATAGTCACTTTTCATATTAATGTAGATATAACTGTAAAGCATCTCATGATGAAGCTTTCTGCCGAAACGCAGCGTGCTAACAAATACTGGAAAAAGTCTCTGAAGCAGTAAAATTTGTTTCATAAACTCATAATACAGTCACCGACCTCAACAACTTCCGTACAACGGAGTGCAAAGAGATCTACAGAGGATCGGTGAATGGTGCAGTGGCCGGCAGCTCTGAATCAGTATCAAAAACAAATCTTTACTTTCATCTGTTACATTCATGTGAGAAGCGATTTCTTTGTTTTTGAAAATATCATCTTGTGAAGCTCTGTCCATTTCATGAACTGAAGCTTTCACTCTAGAATTGTTTTACAACACGGAGAGACACATAAGGAACAGTAATAATGCGCTGCGGCTGCGCCCATGCAAGAAGGGTATATGTTATCCCTTGTTTCCTGTAATATTTCACGTCAGTACAGAGTTCACTGATCAAGAAAGTTCAGCCCATTGTTACACAATCACGTTTCATAAAGTAAGCTAGTGGTCCGTCGTTAACGGCAGCAGTGTCAACAAGGTGTCAGATTCATATTTGTAGCTACAGGATTACTACGAAAATGGGGCAACTCGTCCATGAAAACCACGTTGCACAAAAACGGCGGCGCACGCCCGTAGAAACTTCCCACGAATCAGACTGGAACAATTCGAAACTACTCGCAATGTAATCAGCGCTCATTTCCGATGCGGGTCGGCGGTAAATGAAAAAGCAGATCGTTACATATGCGGCGATGTCCCCGATACGTGAGTGTCACGTCGCCGCTACGTTGACGCGGCCAGCGTAACACAAATCCCAGCAGCCGACAAGGGCAGAGAGGCGTGCGTAGCCGCGTCACTGTAGGATGTCGCGTATCAGGATACAAGTGGTAATTCGGCCGACGAGATATTTTACATCCCGTCAGCGCAAAAACAGCGGAAATATGTTGGGGCCTGTCAGAGCGGGCTCCGACCGCTGACAACGCGACACATGTACTACATACGAACTCGGCAGCTGACCGCCAGAAGCGCAGTGGAAAATGCGAAAATGCCAGCGTGTGATCAACTAAGGGAAACGGTGGGAGTGCCAGACTCGGTGCCTTGTTAGAGGCCTGCTTCGAAACGATTCTTAAGTCACTACCTAAAAGAGACCATGATACAACAAATTCTGATTACAGACCTACTTGCTTTTTGCTTGCACTGACCAGAACCTTAGAATACATAGTCCAGTATCAGCTAACAAACTACCAAACTACAGACAACCTACTAGACAATTACATACCAGCTTTCCGTAGTAATTGCAACACAACATCTGCAAATTCAAAAAATGGTTCAAAAAGCTCTAAGCACTAACATCTGAGGTCATCAGTCCCCTAGACTCAGAACTACTCAAATCTAACTAACCTGAGGACAGCACAGACATCCATGACCGAGGCAGGATTCGAACCTGCGACCGTAGCAGCAGCGCGGTTCCGAACTGAAGCGCCTAGAACCGCCCGGCCACAGCGGGCTGCAAAACATCTGCCTCAATAATAACCTGAAGCTTTATCACAGATGCACAAGAGGTGACTATCATGTTCTTCTTAGACTTCAGAAAAGCCTTTTAACACTGCCGACGTCGCCATTTCCCTTGCGGAACTTGGCAGCCTGAAAATGTAGCCAAGTGCAGTGCAGTGATTCTGTCCATATCTGACACTTTGCCAGCAATGCGTCATGTCCGGCACCATAAAGTCACATTGGATGCAGTTAGTACCTGAGTTCCTCCCAAGGTTCGGTTGGGTCCTACTCTTTCTCCACTGTGCATTAACGAAGTGTCATCAGTGTTGTCCTACTGCAAATTCCGCATGTACGATGAAGACCTCAAATTGTAACTAACAAGGGGAGGCCGCCAATTGTGAAATTCAGATTCGATTCATACTGCGCATAATAAAAGCTCATGGCCAGAGGTGTAATGTGGCAAAGCACCAAGATGCACTTCTCAGCCGTTGTCGAGAAAATCGACAGTTAAAAGAAACCGTTGCGGTGAAATACTCTCTACGATTAAAGGTTTACTACAGCGTCGTGGCGCAGCGGTAAGCGCTCGGGTTTGTAATCCGAAGGTCGCAGGATCGAATCTCGCACCATGCAAATATTTTTTTTTAGTATTTGTTTTTTGTAATTCAAATATATATATATATATATATATATATATATATATATATATATATATATATATATATATATATATTTCCCGGCAACCAGTTGCAACAATTATGCATACAATAAGTTGTTGAAAGTCGTTTGTCGTGGAAAAACTGGCGACTTCGAACATCATTATGTTTTCCGCAAACAAAGTTGTATTTCACAAATGTTATTGTCTTCACAATGTTAACCACGTATAGTTAACGGAAGACTTAGAAACGATATTCCGAAACGAATACGTATAGCGTAAGTCAAACGTTGGAATTAGAATAGAGACCCCACGAACACAATTTCGCTGTGGCAGGTATGAAATATAAACTCCGTTACTCGCTCGTTACACTTGAAGGACAGATGTTGAATGGGCCGAAACGAGCCGCCGCATAACAGCGTAGTTGCCTGCCAACTTTGAAAGAAGGTAGAAGCAACTTATAACATCGTCGAAAATTAGTGCTGACGGGAGAGCTTTGGTACACCCTGTTAAAAAAACGGAAAAATGGAGGCGGTACAATTGGAGAGCGATCCGCCTTCACCAACATGCATAAGCAATTCATTAATAGTATATATATATATATATATATATATATATATATATATATATATTTGAATTACAAAAAACTAATAATAAAAAAACTGCATAGCGCGAGATTCGATCCGGCGACCTTCGGATTACAAACCCGAGCGCTTACCGCTGCGCCACGACCCTGTAGTAAACCTTTAATCGTAGAGAGTATTTCACCGCAACGGTTTCTTTTAACTGTCGATTTTCTCGACAACGGCTGAGAAGTGCATCTTGGTGCTTTGCCACATTACATCTCTGGCCATGAGCTTTTATTATGCGCAGTATGAATCGAATCTGAATTTCACAATTGGCGGCCTCCCCTTGTAAGTGCAAAACCGATAAACATGAAGTGAGCTCTCGAGAATTTGAATACTGATCTGTGCGCACTATCATAATGGGCGTAGTATACAGAGCTAAGGCCCAACCTATCCAAAACCCAAAGGCTATTGGTTGGTCATCCTAGGCTCTTTAACCCGAAATATCGGCAATTCCTACCATATTTAGCACTAAATGGGTAAAATATCAACTTCTATCAATCAGCGAAAAGCCTATGAATAATAGTAGACAAACATCTAAATTGGACTGAGCACCTGCTGCAAAGAAGGTATAAACACCTGGAACTGATTATTAATGCCTGTATCCGTATTATCTATGATATTGTATTCTTTGATTATATTTCACAATCATATACACAGCTATCCCGGCTGCGTGCAGACCAGCGCGGGGGTTTCCATACCCTCCGTCTTCTGTACTGTCTTGCCAAAAGAGTTTATCCATTATATCCCTCCTCGATCTTAACGCTTTTGTTTGAACAACATGACACGCAACACACTTTCCCATCAGAGAAAAACCCTTTGTGTCACGCTTCGTCATTCACCCACTTTCTCAAAGTCCACAGTAGCACAAACCCGACTCTGGAATAACCTACCTAATTATATTAGGGAAGTGTATGACATTTCTAGCTTCAGAAGACAGTCAATTATATCTACTAAACAACATTAAGGAATAACATTGTCCTGTACGCACTCGTTATCCTTGTACATCCTTCTTTCCAGGCACGCGGGGTAGCCGTGGGGTCTAGGTCCTTTGCCACGGTTTGCGCAACTTCCTCTGTCGGAGGTTCGAGTCCTCCCTTGGACATGGGTGTGTGGGTTGTCCGCAGCGTAAGTTAGTTTAAGTTACATTAAGTTGTGCGTAAGCCTAGGGACCGATGTTCTCAGCAGTCTGGTCCCATAGAACTTTCCACCACCACCTTCTTTCCAGCCAGATCTTCCTGATTTCCCGGTAGTTTTAGCTGGTGCAGTATTCTTAACATTTTCCTTCGCCAACATTTGCTCCATCAGAAGACATCTGTCTTGTAAACCTATAATTTTATTTCTATATCTGCTTCTTCACTATTGTTATTGTTTTCATTATTAGTATTATTATTATCATTACTATTATCACTGGTAGGGGTAGTAGCCGCAGCAGTACAAGTATTGACAGTATTAAATTTGTTAGTTCATAGCCAGCATTATTTACTCACATTGCTTCAGACACTCAAATTATTTTAATACGAGGTACGCTGAACAAGTAATGCTATGCATTCACTTTCTCTACCTATTTGTAAATTTGTTGTTAGGCATCGTGAACTATTCTCATTTGAGCCTCTATAGTTTCATGAAATACCGATAAATGACAGCGTTATACATAGCCTTCACAATGGCGTCTTAATGGAGCTGAGTTCCAAGCAGAGAGTTGTCATTGAGTATCTCTTAACAGAACACCAGAGCATTACAGATATTCACATGCTCTTGCAGACTCTACAGAGACCTGGCAGTGAACAAATGCAGGCTCAGTCGTGGGCCAAGACATCTGTCATCATCTCAACAAGGTCACGCCAACTCGTCCTGTTTTGGTGTAACCGGAACGAGGAAGAACGCAAGACCAGAGAAGGCAGTGAGGTAACGTCAGCCAATGCCCGCGTCACGGCAGGGGCGACCTCTCCATTAAGGGATTATAAGCGCCATTCTTGCCAGCCTTGGAGGGACATCAGTAGAACGTATTCGTAGAGTATTAGCATGGCCTAGCAGAGATCTACGAGAGCAGTTAGTAGTGATCCACAAGCCGTGTGGTAGACTTGCCTGAACACTGCATATAGCACAGGACTCTGATTTAAATTGCATGTCACCCATCGCTTGCGACACTTGTTCTAAATCCAAAGTTAAGTATAGTCAATCTGCTTTATTGAAATAAAACTACTAATATTATTTGCTTGAATTTTTGTATACCATTAAGAGAACGGAACATCCTTTAGGCACCCTATGCGAGACGAGTGGGCAATACCCCACATTTGGTGATTAGGACTCAACATGTCTGATCTCCACACAGCTGTGAGTCGTGCAATGTTGGAACGTGCGGACACTCTCATTCGAGGTGATCGAAGAATCACAATCAAACAACTCGCTGCCAACTGGATGTCTCTATTGGTAGTACTGACACACTCGTCCACCGCTTAGGGTACTGAAAGGTGTGTGCACGCTGGTTTCCCCACCACCTAACAGAAGACGATAAACATCATCGAAGGAGTATCTGTGCTGTATTGCTTGCATGTTACAAGGCTGAGCGTCGCAATTTTTTCTCGAACGTCGTCACAAGCGATGAAATAGGGCTTCGTTACTTGGAACTTGAAGCAAAACGGCAGACCACGGAGGGATACCACAACAGAAAAAGTTCAAAGCCGAACTTCAGCCGGTAAAATGATGGTGACTGTGAAGAAGTTATTCTGTTTGTCGTCCCTCACGGTGCAACGACCAACTGTGAGGTATATTTTGCTACACTCAGGAAATTGAAGAAACGACTTCACCGTGTTTGTCGCCACAAAAATGCAAACGAACTTCTCCTTGACAATGCAAGGCCTCACACAAGTCTGCACACTAGAAAGGAGCTCAGAATACTTCACTGGACTGTTCTCCCTCATCCACACTACGGCTTGGATCTCGCACCTACATCTGCTTGGTCCAATGAAGGGTGCCTATGATGGGGAGGTTATTGAAACAGCAACATACTGCCTCCGACATCGTCTAGTAGAGTGGTACAAATCAGGCATACAGGCCTTCGCAGTAAGTTGACATAGTGCCGTTGCTGAACGGATATTACTTTTAAAAAAGGGTTTTCTGGCCGGAAGAGTGTCGAATAGTATGGTGTACTGGAATCCTGAATAAAACCAAACTAGTTTTAGGAAAAAATTTGTTGCATTACTTATTGAACGCCCTCCTACTATTGGTCCTGTTAAAATTGTTACTTCTTTGGTAACTATGATATAAGAAATGTTCTGTGTCTGTGAATCCACGGTCCACTGTAAAAGAAGACCTGATGGCTCTTATCAGATCAGTATAAATACGTAAGTAAATAAATAGTGAAAATTTTTTGGACCCGGCTATGAAATGTGGTGTCTTGGAGAGGTGGCTGTGTTACTTGTGAATATATCTTCGCCACTACGGCATTAGCTATCGTCTGCTAACTCAAACGAAGAGCTCTATCTGAAGACAAGTGCGGGTTCGACCTTTGCAGTAGGCATCCTGAAGTTCGTAATAGCTGACGTCTTATGTTCGATGGCCAAGTAGACCGGCGGTGACATTTTGACCAAGCGACGCACTTCCTTTTGTGACGCAGTTTGGAGCGAACTGCCTGCTCCTGCTGTGCCGACTGCCATCTGCGTGTTGCCTGTGGTAAACTGTAAGGACAGTTTTGTGTGTGCCGTATTCTCTATTGTTTTGTAATATGACAGGGTTAGAATGATAATTTTGTGAGTCACTGATTTGGAATGAGCTTGCTTAATAACCACTTCACTCTAGCCACATGGACATTAGCATTAAGTTTTAAAGTCTCTAGACCCATCTTATGGGGCAACGGCCTTGCCGCAGTGGATACACCGGTTCCCGTGCGATCACCGTAATTAAGCGCTGTCGGGCGTGGTCGGCACTCAAATGGGTGACCACCCAGGCTGCCATGCGCTGTTGCCATTTATCGGGGTGCACTCAGCCTCTTGATGCTAAGTGAGGAGCTACTCGACCGAATAGTAGCGGCTTCGGTCAAGAATACCATCATAACGACCGGGAGAGCGGTGTGCTGACCCCACGCCCCTCCTATCCACATCCACCACTGAGGATGACACGGCGGTCGGATGGTCCCGGTAGGCCACTCGTGGCCTGATGACGGAGTGCTTTTTTTTTTTAGACCGATCTTATACAATCTTATAGAAGAGCTTATCATGGTAACTACTATGTTGAGTCAGACTTTCATTCTATGCTGTCGACTCACATTGAATTGATCTCCTGTCAAAAACCGGAATAACCACATGTTGGTGCACGGACCACTGTTTGACGGGCAAGAAGGGCCTCAGCGAGATCATAGAAGGTATCAACAGGAATATGGAGCCACGCTGACTCCGATGTCGTTGAGAGTTGCGCTAGGTTTCTCGATTGAGGATCCACGGCGCGAACGGCCCAATTGACGCGGCTCCACGGAATCTCGATTGGGCTTAGACTCGAACGGTTTGGTGGCGAGGGGAGTACGGCAAACACATACTAGTGCTCTTCGAACCACGCACGTACGCTGCCAGCTGTGCGACACGTTCCATTGTTCTCCTGGTAGGTGCCATCGTGCTGAGGAGAAACAAAATGCACATTGAAGTATACATGGTCCCCAGGGATAGATGCATACTTGTGTTGACTGATTGTGCCTTCCAGACTAATATTAGCCAGGGACTGCCAAAAACTTCCTCTAGACCATAGCGCTCTATCCTTGAGTGTGGTTCCTTCTGACGATTTTTGGAGGGAGTTTGTTTTCAGACTTTTCGGTGCATAAAATGTGGTTCATCTGAAGAGGCCATCGGTGGCCACTCACTGGACCTCCAGTTGCGGTAATGGCATGCAAAAGAGCCTTCATGTCCTATGAACAGCAATCATCATGGGTACATGAAGCATGAACCCGCTCAGACGACGATACGCAGCAACGTCTGCTGATGGTCATTGAGGAGACACACTTGGTATCCCCTTGGCTCACCTGGGCGCTCAGATGCTCCACAGTTGCAGATCTATTCGTCCACACACATCTCTGCAGTTGTTGTTCAGCCCTGTCATCTACGTCTTGTGGTGCCCTGCAGTTGCTTTGGCGCCAGTTTTGTATAGCACCATTTTGCGGCTTTAACTATAACGAACTAAAATTGAACTAAACTCCGTCCGAACAGGCCTTGGAAGGCCCAACGGTACAGACCGGATGCCGTGTCATCCTCAGCCCACAGGCGTCACTGGATGTGGATATGGAGGGACATGTGGTCAGCACCCCGCTTTCCCATTTTACGAGACCGAAGCCGCTACTTCTTAATCAAGTAGCTCCTCAGGTTGCCTCACAAGGGCTGAGTGCACTCCGCTTTCCAACAGCGCTCGGCAGACTGGATGCTCACCCATCCAAGTGCTAGCCCAGCCCGACAGCGGTTAACTTCGTTGATCTGACGGGACCCGGTATTACCGCTGCGGCAAGGCCATTGGCAACTATAACAAACAGTTTATAAAATTAGACGTTTCGGAAATCCTTCCGCCCCTTACAAAAATGGTTCAAATGGCTCTGAGCACTATGGGACTTAACATCTATGGTCATCAGTCCCCTAGAACGTAGAACTACTTAAACCTAACTAACGTAAGGACATCTCACAGCACCCAGTCATCACGAGGCAGAGAAAATCCCTGACCCCGCCGGGAATCGAACCCGGGACCACCCCTTACACCCTTAGCCTAAAGGCTAATGATAATGCCGTTTTTGTTGTCATACAAACCACTCCGTTAGCTGGACCCGACAATGTCTGCACTGTTCTGCGCGTCCCCCAACATACTTTATATATATATATATATATATATATATATATATATATATATATATATATATACAGGGTGTTACAAAAAGGTACGGCCAAACTTTCAGGAAACATTCCTCACACACAAATAAAGAAAAGATGTTATGTGGACATGTGTCCGGAAACGCATAATTTCCATGTTAGAGCTCATTTTAGTTTCGTCAGTATGTTCTTCCACCTACGCTCAATGGAGCACGTTATCATGATTTCATACGGGATACTCTACCTGTGCTGCTAGAACATGTGCCGTTACAAGTACAACACAACATGTGGTTCATGCACGATGGAGCTCCTGCACATTTCAGTCGAAGTGTTCGTACGCTTCTCAACAACAGATTCGGTGACCGATGGATTGGTAGAGGCGGACCAATATCATGGCCTCCACGCTCTCCTGACCTCAACTCTCTTGACTTTCATTTATGGGGGCATTTCAAAGCTCTTGTCTACGCAACCCCGGTACCAAATGTAGAGACTCTTCGTGCTCGTATTGTGGACGGCTGTGATACAATACGCCATTCTCCAGGCTGCATCAGCGCATTAGGGATACCATGCGACGGAGGGTGGATGCATGTATCCTCGCTAACGGAGGACATTTTGAACATTTCCTGCAACAAAGTGTTTGAAGTCACGCTGGTACGTTCTGTTGCTGTGTGTTTCCATTCCATGATTAATATGATTTGAAGAGAAGTAATAAAATGAGCTCTAACATGGAAAGTAAGCGTTTACGGACACATGTCCACATAACATATTTTCTTTCTTTGTGTGTGAGGAATGTTTCCTGAAAGTTTGGCCGTACCTTTTTGTAACACCCTGTATATCTTCCATTGCTAGTGCTGCCACCGGCGGTCTTTAAATGATTATTGCAGGCTGACGTCCAACACAGGCAGTGGTTATATTAATGTGACTGGATCGAATAAGTACACAGTGATGTGATTTGGTGTGTTCAGATGTTCGCCACAGGATGTGGACTTCATTTAAGAGATAGTTGATGAGTTATCACCAGCTATGTACTCAGGATGTTGTTGTGATACCCCTTCCTTCTGAAAGCGAATAATATTATTTACAAACCTTTCGACGAATATTTGCGATGTTGTATTAGCATGCTTTCTAAATTACTTGCTTGCCTCCATTTGGTCGTGGCTGCCACACTGTCTAAAGAGGCATGCAAATGAAACGTAAAATACAAATGGAGCATTTCAACAGTTTTTTGAGTTTCAGTATAAAAGTTGGATTGAATTCAAAATTTGATCTACTTTACCTTATTATTCTTGTTTACTAAAGAAAAACCGTCTTGTGCAAATAAGAGCAGCCACATAGCACAGCAGTGTGATTTATTTCACGTGCCGATGCAAACAATTATATTTCAGGTACTGCTGCAATGCAGAGCAAATCTTCCATTATGCAAATAACATTTCCAAGTTCAGTGTCCTGGGGAATAATTCCTTTTGAGTATATAAAGACGAAAGAACATATTATATTCAGTACCTCATAAGTTCCAAGGTTCAAAGCCTAACTCTTAAAGCCTAGTATTAGCTTACAAAGTTTCATCTCTTAGGTAGGAAAAGTACTAAGTTCGTGATTTACTAACTCTTAAAGCCTAGGATTAACTTACAAAGTTTCATCTGTTAGGTAGGAAATGTACTAAGTTTGTGATTTAGGTCATTTTGCTCAAAATTCTTCCAGGCAGTAAATTCCATCACTGAAATATGATTTTGGAAGCTGTCACGGAATTGTCCATCTGCCACAAATATTCTATCGCATAAAAAACACCTTTCGAAAAATGTCTTTATATATCTCTCTAGGTGAAAGCCAATGGGTCTGAAACTTTATATCATGTACACCTTCATCAACTCCTACCAAACCTTCCCGTATTTTAGGCCTATGCGACATTTTGATTATCATTCGTATGCAAGCTGACACAAAGTATTTTCAATTCTACAAATGATGAATAATGTGAGTACAGACTGATGGGCATTCAAAGATAACTGAATGTTTGCAATGGAGACCCCAACACAGCTTGACCAGATGACTTGCATGTGCAAGTTATCGATATCTTTCGAGCTCTGATAAAGGGCGAATCATTGACCTGAGGAACTGGGCCGTTGTTGTACCGGACGAGATACACTTGACGGTGCAACAGTGGTTGTTTGGTATGCTCTGGGAGATGACAGAGTGGATACCGTAAAACACAAAAGTTACTTCACTTCCTTACAACATAGGAAGAATTATTCATGTCGATACAATCTATTTGCACAGGAATGTCATGCCTCTGAAAATTAACCTCTCATATAACACAGACAACACACAAATCTCGCACGCAGAGTACTTTTGACAATAACGTTCACTCAGAGTTGTGCCAACTGCACTGACCACACTGCTGGCCTACTAGAAGACGATGCTGTCGTTGTACTCGCCGGTCGCATACTGAGGTGAGCAGCACTGTGCTCGACCCTATGTAGAAGACTCCTTGCGGCGGCGTAGCGAAACGTTTCTGGGCGTGGTTACGCCGATATTCATTCATCGATGCGACTTGCAGCGACTATCTTTTATTGTGGTTGAGTTGTGAGGTACTAACTTTGCTTTGGCACGACACCACAGTCATGATATCCGCCATGGAACAGACAGTTGGCTGCACTACAAGGACTGCAGAACGTGTAGTGATAAGATGGACTGAGGACAACAGTGCATAAATAACAGCAGGCATAGGTCCTTCGAGAAGAGGATGCCTAATGTTTTGTCCAGTGAATTTATTTATTATTGAAAAAACTATTAATTTCTTAAGTTTTCGTAGATGACCACCAAAAACCGAAATTCATTTCCAAAAGACAAGTCGTAGTTATTTTTAACTACATCATAAAGAACATTAGCTATTGGCGTTACTAAAACTTCTAACTATCACTTCGGATGAATTCAGTTACATCTTTAATTTTAATGCAATTTTGTCATATGACGACATGGTTGGAAACCGTGGCTGTTATTTGAAGACAAATGTTGGTGGCGTTCAGACAGCAACCAGCCAAAAATTTATTTTCAGTTCCTTTATTCAAAAGGTACCATTACCGGTTTCGAATCATTACGACTCAACTTTAGACAGTTTTCATGCTTTCATTAGAACATGTGGTGCGTTTTCTCACAGATTAACTGTCGTGAAATGTCGGTTTGAAGTGTTTGTTTTCATAGTTTTCTTCCAACAGATGTGAATACATTCCCACTGCATTCTTATCGTTGCACACGTAAATATTTCTCACTGAAAATTTATATTTGTCGCAGAATATATTTCTAACATGCACAAACAATTTGTTTCCAAATATATGTCCGCAATCCAAGTACAAACTAAACTTTGGCCTGGTAAGAGTAGAACTCGCGCAGTAATAGCTCCGAGCCAACTTAATTACGTAGAAAGACACTTCGATTACGTAGAAAGACACTTCGACCACTCTTGGAATCGCAGTACTCGATGAGGTTTGCCCGTTATCGACATTCATGCTGGCAATATATCGGTTCCAGTGATTCCAAGGCGTTCGAGAATGTTCTAATTTCAATAAAATAAATTTGACATAATGTCATGCAGCTGGCAGACGACCGCTATCATTACAATCAGTAGTTCTCCATTCAAACTGACTGGGTCGCAAAAGTAAAAGTCAAATATGGGGCAAAGAATAGCTATTGCTCATAAGACGCGTTTCGGAATTTATCCGTCATCAGATATCCAGGAGCGGTTACTTAACCTACAGATAGCATTCTACACTGACCATGAATCGCAATATCTACGTGGAGAAATAGTCAGCGAATGTTTGTTTCACATTCAGCTTGAAACAACAAATGGCGAAAATGAATTTTGTCTAATATTATTTCAAATTAACAATTTGCGATTTCTCCCTTTAACTGTACTGTCAAACCTTTCATCTTGGCAAATTTCATGAGCCAATGGGAAGCGCCCTGTAAGTTTTGATGAATGAGTTTTCGAGTATCAAGATATGTGACATAAATGGCCGTCTGTTTCTTCGCGTTGACTTAGAAGCGCCGCTAATTTACACCAATAGCGGACCTTAGACCATAATACCTGACATACATCTAAACTTGGTAAGTCTGCCAGTTGCTGAGGAATAGGGTTTTGAACAGTGACACAGACAAAAAGTCAACAAAGTGATCTTATAATGATTCCGTTTTTACCAACTGAAGTACGAAACCCCAAAAATTAATTACGTAACTTGATTGTTGCGAAGTGATTATCAGATTTTTAATACTGCCTGTCGTATACTGACCCGCCAGGTTAGCCGAGAGTGCTAAATCGCTGCTTCCTGGACTCGGGTAGGCGCACCGGCCACGGATCGACTCCACCAAGCAGATTACCGACGAGGGCCGGTGTGCCAGCCTGTCTGGATGGGGTTTTTAGGTGGTTTCCCACACCCCTAGGTGAATGCCGGGCTGGTCCCCATGTTCCGTCCCAGTTACACGACTCGCAGATATCTGAACACGTTCGCACTATTCCATGGCTTACACTACACGCAGACAGCTGGTGTGCACTCATTGCGCCCTGGGGAGTATGGGGTGGCGACAGAAAGGGCATCCGGTGACCTATAAAATTTAACTATGCCAAATCCGACCTTAACCATGCCGAACTTGCATGACATGCAGGACAAAGGCACTAGCAAAATAAGAGGAAGACTGCCTGTTGTCGTGTACACCATTTGAGGAAACGGCCATGTTGTCAACAGAAACTAGAGTTTCCCGATGTGGCGAAATAAAGGACAATAGTTAGGAATTCCAACCTGCAACTCTTTGTAAAGGCGAAATACATAAATCGCTATGGTCAAGTGTCTGAGAGGCGAGGGACGTAGCAGAGCTCGATAAACAGTGTAACATTTCTTTAGATCACCTCTTTATTTCGGCTCAGTGACTGGCTGTGATGAGGCATTATCGGCTGTTGCGCGGCTAACAAGTGCACGAGGCGGCGGCGGCATTGGCAATGGCAGTAGCGAGCAAATGGACTGGAAGTGCGCGCCGCCGCCGGGGGGGGCTATCAGCGCCTGCGGCACGGCTGGGTAGGCAACACGCGGCGCGCGGGCGCGGTAAAACAGCGGCTCTGTCTGGCAGCGCGATTACAAGGAGATTTATTTATGCCGAGCAGCCAGAAGCGAGCGGCCGGCTCCCAACAGGTTCCGCTTCCTCATTACGGCCGGCGGGCACAAATCATACAAATCGCATCGCTGCAGGTAATTTGCAGCGCGCAGTCCATCCTGCCGGCACACCCCAACCCCCGCCGACCTCTCACCCTCTCACCCCCTCCCTCCCCCCCCCCCCCCAGCATCCATCGCCCCTCTCATCCGTACCAATCCGGCGCCGGCGCGCAGGTACGGCTCACAGAGCGCAGCCAACCAGATTAGGCCCGCGCCGCTCTCGAATAAAGATTATGATGATGATGATGATCACCGTGATAGTAATACTATTAAGCGCGTCGGTGTACTGTGCCTAGTATCTCCGCTGCTTATCCGATTAGCGCGTGCGTCGGCTTTCACAGGCGCTGCGGTCAGCTAAGGGAAACTACCCACGGCATTGAATATCGTTGTTGTGGCTACATGCGGTATCAGAGGCAGCGTCTTGGTAGATACCGTGCGCGGCAAGAACAGAGAACCAGGCACGGATCGG
This sequence comes from Schistocerca piceifrons, assembly GCF_021461385.2. Taxonomy (NCBI): domain Eukaryota; kingdom Metazoa; phylum Arthropoda; class Insecta; order Orthoptera; family Acrididae; genus Schistocerca; species Schistocerca piceifrons. The sequence continues at coordinate 208,135,860 of NC_060138.1, forward strand.
AAAAAGTGTCGGTATAGAAGTTCTTCTAACAGACACACAACGCATTAGTACTGGTCTCACTTTGCGGAAGCACGAGATGCAAAACCGAATCACCTCGACTTTTAAAGTATTTGATTTTTAAACTCATATTTATCAATTTTACAAAGAATGATTCGAGGTCTGCGACTGTACTTTAAACTTATGAGATAGCTTTTATTGCTCCAGCCCCTATTTAAATATTTAATTATCACGATGCGTTTCGGCAGTACGCTGCCACTATCAGTTGCATTACAGTTACATGTGCATTGTCTTAATCTGAAGTGTGATTAGGCCCATTTACTGCGTGTGACAGTGAAGTGTGTCGAAATACCATAATCGTTGCTGAGAATTTCGTTGTCTTAAATGCATTAAGCGTCTTTGGAATGATGTAAACGTGTCTACATGAGAAAGCGATAAGCTGTTGAGCGTTTTTAAGTGTGTTCTGTGTGCCAGATAACTAAATTTTCAACAAAAACGATTATATTACAACAAAAACGTCACTCGCACACACAGCAAATGAAATTAATCTCATTTCAGATTAATGTAGCGTCCATGCAATGGTATGCACCTGCATGTTGGCAGTATGCTGCCAAAATGCGTCGTGCTAGTTAAATATATGTAAAAAGTAAGAGAAGCACTAAAAATTATCTAATATAGTGTTTGATTCATTTGCTCAGTTACGAAGTAAGATCATATTATTACCCAGGCGACAATGCATAGGAAATTTAAACCATCCCTCGGCACCACACTGACACTAAAAGATTACAAAATGTGCCAGGGTATACAGGAATCATCTAAAGCCAACAATTCACAGAGGAGTTTAAAAACTATTTACTATTTCTCTTCATGGAAACTTCGGAGAGACCTATGAGGTAGAAGTAAACGTAACCATTCTTCCCGTTAACCACCAGTCAAGAAAAAGAGCAAAATGCCATCTCATTCCTCATATCATGTTCTGAAGATTTAGGTAAATATTGTTGCCATTTGTCTCATTAGTTACTGGTTTAATGTTGACAGGGGGCTCAGCTGATGTAATATTATATGACTAGTACATAAAACTTCCGAAATAAAGTACAGTACAGAGAGTTGCTAATACATTTTGTGTGTTTGTGAGAGAAAGAGAGAGAGAGAGAGAGAGAGAGAGAGAGAGAGAGAGACAGAGAGAGAGAGAGAGAGAGAGAGAGAGGAGGAGGAAGAGGAGGAGGAGAATAAGAAGAAGAAGAGAGAATAGTGCGTAAGAGAGGAAGTTCTGATTAGAGGAAAGAGAAAGTAATAGCAGGCAGATAGAGACTAAAATAGACAGAGAGAGAGAGAAACAATAGTGAGACAAATTAACAATAGGGAGATGAAGAAAGTAGGATTAAGTAGAGAATGTGAAAATGGGAACAACAATCAAGAATAGAAAGACTGAGAGGGGAAGTAAGAGGAGAAAGATGTACAAAGAGAGTAAAACTGGAACGACAGAGAGGGAAAGAAAGAGTAGCAAAAAAATAAAGAATGAAAGTGAGAGTAGGACGGCAAAGAGGGAAGAACAGTAGGAAAATAAAGAGAGAAAGTAAGTGACGGTAAACAGAGAAGGAAAGTAAGAGTAGAACGAAAGAAAAATCAAGTAGGAGAGAGAAAACGGAGAGAGAAACTGAGAGTAGGAAGACAAAAGCAGAAAGTAATGAAATGGAAATAAATCCAAAGAACAATATTTGGTTCAGACCAATGTAAAGGAATTTGATCCACAATGTTATTTATTTTTGGGGCAGCCACTATGAATGATCTGACGTCGACAAAAATGAAATTTCCTGAAATAAACAATCCAGAGAAGACTCAATGCGTGTTTCATTAACCCGTAACTGTAGTCTGCTTAGTGAACATTATGCTAACAATTTGTAGTGGAAACAACGCCTAGCTCACTGATCTGTTGAGGAATGGAAGAGAAGTGAAATGATTTGATACATGAGATTCGTTTTGCATACATTGAACACTAGTTGGCAGGATACTATCGTTCATATTGACGTGGAAGCAGGACCAGGAATGGAGGCAATGGATAGGGAAGCGGCGCTAAACATGTGACTTGTTTACCCCGGGACCCCGTGAGGGGCGGCGGCGGCGTGTCCTCTCCGGGGCAGGGCGAGAATGAGGCAGCTACTTCATTCCGCGCGCTGGATTTAAGGGAGCTGTTATTTGTCTGCCAACGGAGCGCCGCCCGCGCGCCCTCTTAGCATTCCGGGCAAAGGTAGTTTCTTATCTCGCGCTCGCCTCCCAGTATCCCCCTATATTTATCTTGCTCTCTTCTGGACCATTCTCTTAACGCGCCCTCGCTTCCAGCCGAGATATTTTTCACCGAATCTATGTCGCGCACCCCGTAACCCTGCTATCGATACCCCTCGGAACGGTATATTACGTATAAGGACTACAAATACTGAGTTATGGCGCATCGAAATGGTTGAAAGTAAACGATTTAGGGATCGTTTTAGGCGCAGGGAAGCAAAGGTTGTAAGAGCGAATGATAGCTGCTCTTTCACTAATTGAAAATGCATTTCTAGATGATTCTTTTAATTCCTTTACGTCACATTCCGAACATATTTTTTCTCAGTAATATAGGGTGTTACAAAAAGGCTCACCTTGTTATCGTCCTTTCCATGAACGAAGATAGTCCCTTGGGGTGAACAACTAGCCCACGCGACTATGTAGTTTTTATTTTCAAACGAACCACACGAACTTACAACGGCTTATAGTTACGTGAATGACCTTGCAGCAATTACCTGTGGACCGGCCGCTGTGGTCGAGCGGTTCTAGGCGCTTCAGACCGGAACCGCGCTGCTGCTGCGTTCGCAGATTCGATTCCTGCCTCGGGCGTGGATGTGTGTGATGTCATAAGGTTAGTTAGGGGACTGATGACTTCAGATGTTAAGTCCCATAGTGCTTGGAGCCATCTGAATTCGAATTACCTGTGGTATTGAAATTTTGACATGTAAACGTTCCGTATACCCTACACGACAAATAACCAGACAACAGTTACATTCGTCCCATACTTCTGCAAGCACGTATGCGTTAACTGTATTAGTTGCTTTTGCTACGCGGTTCACACAACGCCGTTTGAAGTGGAGGGACATGGCGGAATCTTTCAGAAATGTAGAAAAAAGAGATACCTTGAGATCAGGCGAAGTTGGAAGTCAACGCTGCTATGCTATGTACAAAAATGGACAAAAATATGAAAATACCGCGAGAAATGCTTGCTTGCTGTTGTAGCATTGTATTTTACCAGGAAGGGTACATCTGCAATGTCGTCAATAATCTGCAACTGTGAGTCGTGGTCAGAACAGTGCTCTGTGTGGTTGTAAGTGTATTATGTCGGAGCTAAGTCTCCTGAACTTACCTATGGTGATGTTGAGTATTTTGAACCATTCCTGAGAATATTGTTTGTTTTAATGCCACATGTATACCTTTTTTCTCATAAAGTTTCCTACCGTGTGTGTTATTTTGTTGTCAGATATACGTGTACGGTCGCAGGTTCGAATCCTGCCTAGGGCATGGATGTGTGTGATGTCCTTAGGTTAGTTAGGTTTAAGTAGTTCTAAGTTCTAGGGGACTTATGACCACAGCAGTTGAGTCCCATAGTGCTCAGAGCCATTTGAACCATTTTTTTCAGATATACGTGTGTACCACGATTTCCTCTTGTTTGTGGTTTCTTCATCACTTGCATTGTATGTTTTCTGTTTGGTTGTTGCTGGTGTCTTGTATTGTGATAATGTTGGGGGTATTTGGTGTCAGTAGAGTTTTTATGTTATGCTTCATGGATCGGATATACTTATGACATATAATACAAACGACACACGACAGAAAAAAATTAAAAACACAACAAAACAATAGATAAATTTAACAATGCATGTATATAACAGCTAATCTACAAAGACTGTGGTTCAGTATATATATATATATATATATGAAAAATGACATTACACTTTCTACATTTGCAGAACCCATAATTAAAAACAACCACAACCTCCGTGACCTGGAAACAGACCTCCAAATTTTAATACACAGTAACCATATCTACCAATTTATCACAAAAGAATAAAATTACCACACCTGTAAAGCTATCACACATGGCAAAAATGTTATCAATTACCAAACAGTACTCTGCAATGAAACATTTTTCAATATTCTAAACACACGCACACGCACACGCACACACACACACACACACACACACACACACACACACACACACACACACACACAGAGAGAGAGAGAGAGAGAGAGAGAGAGAGAGAGAGAGAGAGAGCGAGAAAGGCAGGAAGGGAGAGCGATAGGGAGAGAGAGGATGAAAACAAACGGAACATATTCAGAGTTCGCTGTCGTCAAACCAAAACAAAACAATGAAACAAAACGCGCATCAGAACCGTGAATTATGGAGTGAAATGTGTGTCCAACAACACAACGAGAATCAGCTTTCACAAGTGTAAAGGAGAATAAGTGAGTAAATACTGCTGAAATACGAACGAACCACTGGATAACAAACTGCTCCAAATTGATCTCCGTACAAAACATTCCCAAATTTTTTACCGATATCCACAGGTCAGTCCAACACACGTTCGGCACACACATTTAACCAGGCGGGGCCCAGGTTAAGGCAAACTAAGGCAATGATAAGAGCAAAAAGGGGCAAATTCCACGAGTTTCCTGGGAATATATATTTAAAGGTTGGATTATAAACAAAAATTCAGTGCAGACGATATCCTACACCCCTTGGTGTAGTAATTTAGACCTGTGGCTGATTTCGGCTTGCAGCCACATGAAGGAAATAAAAGGTAAGATAATATTGTAATTTAAATAACAACAGGATCCGATGTAACATATTTCTCGATCTAAATGTAATCTACACATGTGTATTCTAGAAAAATAAATGAAACAAGCCAACTGAGTATCCCATAACCGAGGTGAAACGTGTTTGGGTATCAAAGCAAAACAGTAATTGTGTACTTGCAAATAGGCGGACCCATCCTTAATTCACTATGCTCATACAGTATGGGCACTGAGTTCAAAATTCCAACAGCATAGTTATATAAACAACTCTATGCCCAGTGTTGCAGTTTGACTTTCCTATTTTCATCTGCTGCTGGTACTACAAAACGCACATCCATGACTGCGAGACTTCCACTTCTTACCGTGATATTTTGCCAATATATTGGAATAATGCACAAGTTTTTGAAACTGCTTGCTAGTTACTGTTGATCAGCATACCGAAGTGGTGAAATTTACTAATTTTCTTTTTCCCGAGTATATTAGCATTTAGGGCACACATATAGCCACTGCTCGAAGCCATATGTTTGATGGTACTTAGTTCTTTTTGAAACGCAGATTCAGGTAATGAAACAGATATGACGTGATGCACCATTGAATGTAAAGCTGCATATTTTTGTGACTGTGTTGTTGCTGCAAATTGTACTTATTATCTGTAGCTAAAGTTTTTCTATTAATGCTAAATAAGTGTTTCTTTGTGCTAATATCTGCATTAAGGACCAAGAAAAGGAAGAGCCTCCCATTTCTATTCTGAACTGAATTTTCTTATGTTGGAAACTTAAATGTTGCAGAAAGGTATGTAGTTGCCTAATGACAGACTAGCTCTAATATACACGTATATAACAGCTAATCTGCAAAGACTGTGGTTCATTATACAGATACACATAAATTTCAGTATAATATACTCAAAAGTTTTAAGAGAACTGAAAAGTAACAGTACACATTCAACATTTAAGAACACCTCATTAAAAAAAAAACAACGGGAAATAGAATGAGATTTTCACTCTGCAGAGATGTGTGCACTAATATGTAACTTCCTGGGTAGCTCAGTGGTAGAGTACTTGCCCGCGAAAGGCAAAGATCCCGAGTTCGAGTCTCGGTCCGGCACAGATTAATCTGCCAGGAAGTTTCAAACTGGAAATAATTTTTACGCAGATTTTTAGTAGCAACGATTGTGCCAGGATTTACTTCGGATTTGTACCAAGGATTGGATAATGTGTTTATATACTAACCGGTAGGAACACTTCTGAATAAGCTAGTGACATCACGTGACACTAGTATACAACTGGATGGGGTGTGTAAATCTTTTATTTTGTAAACAACAGCTTTCGAAATTTTGGTACCAAACGTAGGTTTAAAATATTTTTATGGTGATGTAATCTAGGCCTTTCGCCAGTAAATAACAGCCGGCCGCGGTGGTCTAGCGGTTCTAGGCGCGCAGTCCGGTACCGCGCGACTGCTACGGTCGCAGGTTCGAATCCTGCCTCGGGCATGGATGTGTGTGATGTCCTTACGTTGGTTAGGTTTAAGTAGTTCTAAGTTCTAGGGGACTGATGACCTCAGAAGTTAAGTCCCATAGTGATCAGAGCCATTTGAACCAGCCAGTAAATAACAAGTACCTCACCTTTCAAATAATGGTAGAAAGCACTCTCGCATGGCGAAATTACTACATTAAGCAAGTTTAAGAAGAAAATAATCTTTAGCAATGTCATCACTAGCAAACCCGACACTACAAACAGTTCATTTCTTTCGGACAAAAGTGGTTACTAAATCAAAGTGAACCAGTTCCTTGATAGTTCTGCCTTTCAATATCAACAGAAAGATCCGACTGCAATTTTCAATGAACACGTAAAAATCACCAGTCTTGTACAAGTATCATATCTGAAACCAACAGCAGTATGCTAGTTAGTATGAATCCAGTGGCTCCTTGATTTTATGGCTTACTTGCAGTATATGGAGATAGCATTCCAGGATGCCCGGCACTTTCATGATTTTCTACTCCTTGTTGCTTACGGAGCAAAAGAGCTATATTCCATCATAAAAAAAAAAAACAATATAAAATCTAAGTTTAATATAAAAAAATTCGAGAACTCTTGTTTATAAAATACAAGGTAAACAAATCCCATACAGTTCTTAACTAGTATCTCGTGATATGACTATGTTATTCACAAACGTACGTACTGGAGAGGGTATAAACACACTGATACCTTATAAAAATCCAAAACTAAATCCTCTAGAATTACGTGACACAATCGTTGCTACCTAAATGTGTGTAAACAAAATTATTTTTCGGTTTCAGAACAGAGGTTGTAGTCAATGTGTTGGCCTAGCTTTGGGTTCTCTTCTCTGTCCTATATTAGCTGATATTTTCACGGAAAAATTCGAAAAATTTTCCTACAGTAAAGAATTGCAAAATTAAGAACTGCTTCAGATGCGTGGATGATTTACTGTGTTTATGCACTAGTACCGCTCTAGAACTAGATACCCTACGGCAAATTTAAACTTCCAACATAAGAAAATTCAGTTCACAATGGGACTGGGAGACTCGTCTATAAATCTCTTGGAGCTTAACATAAATGCTAGCGCAAAGAGACACTTTCATAGCACTTACAGAAAAAATGTAGAAACAGCTGCAGACTCTCAGCACCTACACAGCCAAAACAATGGTACACCGCCTCTTATCTGTTCCATTACCTGAATCTGCCTAGAATTTCAAACAGTCAAGCATATGCTTCGAATAATATCTGCAGCTCAGCCTTGATTGCTAGTGCAGTACAAATACAGAAGGTGAGTAAATTGCTCCACTTCTATATGCTGACCAACACTATTGGCCACTTAACTTCTGAGGTCATCAGTCCCCTAGACTTAGAACTACTTAAACCTAACTAACCTAAGGACATCACACACATCCATGCCTGAGGCAGGATTCGAGGAGGGGGAGGAGGAGATTAGTGTTTAACGTCCCGTCGACAACGAGGTCATTAGAGACGGAGCGCAAGCTCGGGAGAGGGAAGGATGGGGAAGGAAATCGGCCGTGCCCTTTCAAAGGAACCATCCCGGCAGTTGCCTGAAGTGATTTAGGGAAATCACGGAAAACCGAAATCAGGATGGCCGGAGACGGGATTGAACCGTCGTCCTCCCGAATGCGAGTCCAGTGTGCTAACCACTGCGCCACCTCGCTCGGTAGCAGGATTCGAACCTGTGACCGTAGCAACCGCCTGGTTCCGGACTGAAGCGCCTAGAACCGCTCGGCCACCGCGGCCGGGTGTGTTGGTCAGTCATGCAGAGCTGTGGCAATTAGGTTATGTGTACATGAAAGAAGCAGGAGATTAATAAAGAAATAATCAACATTTTCTGGTCATCTGTTAACAGAAAACGAGTCATATGATGTAGAACATAAGGTTTTACATTCTGAAGTAGAAAGATGACCCTGCTGGAATTACTAGAAATCAATCCCAGAGGATGCCTTCTTAGTACTAAATTATCGAAAGTAGTTGCTTTTTTCTCCTCCCTTAAATTAAGTTCTAGTAGCAAGTAATATTTTACTTTTCGTCAGTTATTAAATACACTTCTACAATAAGCATATTTTTCCTTATTTAGTTAAGGGAGACTAAACCGTAATACCTCCCAATGCGAACACACTATATACCATCATTTATGTATCGTATACGTAACTAATATTTGTGTACGTCGTACGTCGTTGTATCTATGTATTCGATATTTAGTTCTCACCTGAAGATGCCTTAAGAAGCCAAAATCCGGTAGGTGACCAAAGAAATGTAAATTTTCGGAAGACCTAGAACTGTTCCCTAATGAATGGTAATAATCATGTTCCGTCAAGCACCGGCGGTAAATTCAATTAGCGTGATAAAATCAGTGTTGATGTGTTGGTAATCTTATATTGATTTGTGTGTCGCCCACACCAATTTGGAAGCAACGTTATGAATAAAATTTTACTTCTCCTAGAATATTTTAGTAACCCATCCCCACTACATGATCTTTGAAAAATCGCATTTACATGTATAAATTAGCTCCGTTTTAAGAGCAGGTGGTTTTTCACGTATCACAATGTTCATGACTTCATACTTCCCTGATAATGTGTCGTATAATGACATAATTTTGCAAGTACTTTCAGTGTTATATTAGTATAGTGTTTGCAGAATATGTTAGTGGCAAAGACAAAATAAATTAGAACATCATGGTAACGTTTTACTGCAATAAGTGGTAAGTTATTTCTCCTCTCTTGGCATTGCGGTGGAGTCAGCTACCTGAAGCCATATCGCTTCATTCAAAAATAAATAAATAAATGAATAAATAAATAAATGAAGTTTCGTGACTAGCTTAGTAAAAAAATAGGCAAAAGTGAAGATGATGGTTTTAATGATTCAGATGTTGTATATACGAGGGTCACTCCAAAAGAAATGAATACTATCTTTGTAAAAATACAGTTGTCATTCTGCATGTGTGAAAGTTTTACAGTGTGTAGATACATCCTTTACGCATGTTTTCAAACTTAGTTCAACCTATTCCCGTGAGTGGCGCCGTCACAGCATGTCTTTAAGATGGGTGCTACACTTGACGTTCGTCTGTAGCAACGTGCTGTCATAGAATTCCTGTGCTGTGAAAACGAGACAGTGGGAAACATCCACAAGAGGTTGAAAAAGGTGTACGGAGATGCTGCTGTCGTTTGCAGTACAGTTAGTCGGTGGGCAAGCACGTATACGTGATGAAAGCGGGCACGGCAATATTGAGGATTGTCCTCGCAGCGGCAGGCCTCGTACCGCACACACTCCAGACAATGTGCAGATAGCTAATGAATTGGTGACTGCTAACAGACGCATCACAGTGAACGAATTGTCACGCTACGTTGGGATAGGGGAAGGAAGTGTTTGCAGAATACTGAAAGTGTTGGCGTTAAAAAAGTTTTGTGCCAGGTGGGTTCCCAGGATGTTGATAGTGGCTATCAAAGTAACAAGAAAAACGGTATGCAGCGAACATTTGGAACAGTACGACAACGGTGGAGATGAATTTCTTGGAAGAATTGTGACTGGTGATGAAACATGGCTCCATCATTTTTCACCAGAGGCGAAGAGGCAATCAATGGAGTGGAATCATGGAAATTCACCCAAGAAAAAAATTCAAAACCATACCTTCTGCTGGAAAAGTTATGACTACGGTGTTTTCTATTCCGAAGGACTCTTACATGTGAACATCATGCCAAGTGAAACCACCATAAATTCTGATGCATATGTGAGGACACTGAAGAAACTTGAAGCTCGACTGAGTCGTGTTCGACCACAAAGCAGGATGTTTTGCTGTTGCACGACAATGCACGGCCACATGTCAGTCAAAAAACTATGGAAGCGATCACGAAACTCGGATGGACAACACTGAAACACCCGCCTTACAGTGCTGACCTGGCTCCATGTGACTATCATCTCTTTGGGAAACTGAAAGACTCTCTTCGTGGAACACGGTTTGAACATGATGAATCCCTTGTGCACGCTGCTAAACAGTGGCTCCAACAGGATGATCCAGAATTTTACCGTGCGGGTATACAGGCGCTGGTTCCTAGATCGCGGAAGGCAGTTGAGAGGGATGGAAACTATGTGGAGAAATGAAAATGTTGTTCCTAAAGGATGTATCTACACACTGTAAAACTTTCAAACCTGTAGAATAAAAGATGGATTTAAAAAAAATATTGTGTATTTCTTTTGGAGTGACCCTCGTAGTCTCCCCTCCTCGCCGCATTTTAACTACAGCCAGCTGTAAATGTAGAAGAAAATGTAAGTTAATGCGGCCTGAGTCGTGAAAACAAACCCGTAATGTTCGAATACGGCATTATCAGTGTGCTGCTTAAAGGGTCGCATCGATTAAATGTCTCGGTGTAACGTTGAAGAGCAATATTAAATAGAACGATCATGTAAGTGTTTTGGTAGGGAAGGCAAATGCTCGTCTTTGGTTTATTAGCAAAATTTTAGGAAAGTGTGGTTCATCTGTAAAGAAGCCCGCACACAGAACACTAGTACGACGCATTCTCTATTGTTTAGGATGCGCCGCAGGTCGACTTAAAGACATCGAAGGAATTCAGAGGCGGGCTGCTAGATTTGTTACCAGTACTTTCGAACAACATACAAGTGTTACAGAGATGCTTCGGTAACTCATATGGTAATTTCTGGGGGAAAGGCGACATTCTTTCCGAGGAACACTACGGCGAAAATTTAGAGAATCGTGATTTGAAGCTGACTGCAGAACTACTCTGCTGACGTCAACGTAGATTTTGCGAAAGCACCAAAAGGATAAGAAGCATACAAGCAGTCGTTTTTCTGTCGCTCTGAGTGCGACAGAGAACGAAATCAGCTATACCCATCGCCACGCTCCGTACGGTGGCTTGCAGATAATGTATGTAGACTTACAAGGGGAAGCCACGAGGATGGAACGCGGATTTACTGCAAACTTCGTACACTCGTAGTACTCAATGAGGTCACCAAAATGTGTAAGCAGTAACGCGTACTTCTCAAGCGTTATTGAGAAATTCTCAAGATAATTTCGGTCGTCGGATACATACCTGTGCGTGGCCATTTTAACCATGAAGCGGTGGAAGCCGAGTGGTTAGCGATCAAGGCCTGTAATCGCTGGGTCGATGGTTCGAGTCCCGTTCATCAGTTTTTTTATTCCTTACTCAGTTATTTTCTTTACTATTTATATTACTATTGATATAATGGGAAAAATACGTGTAATCAGATGAACTTTGATTAAAATTACAATGTTATTTGGTAGTCTACAATTTTTTACTATCACAAATAATACAATATTCATAACTATCGACTAGTAATCGACCAAACGCATAAAGTAAGCCGGCCGAAGTGGCCGTGCGGTTCTAGGCGCTGCAGTCTGGAACCGCGAGACCGCTACGGTCGCAGGTTCGAATCCTGCCTCGGGCATGGATGTGTGTGATGTCCTTAGGTTAGTTAGGTTTCACTAGTTCTAAGTTCTAGGGGACTAATGACCTCAGAAGTTGAGTCCCATAGAGCTCAGAGCCATTTGAACCATAAAGTAATACTGAAAATGAATGCTTCTCCGTGTCTTCAAAATTGTTCATATTTAATCGAAGAACGAGAAATTGATTCTCGTGAAGACGTTATTAAAATACAGTCGATTACTGCTTGACCAATTATCAGCGCCGATATTTAAGGAAATACTGTGTTATGCATGGTTTGCTTCCAAATTATCGTTTGATAGAGAGGTTTTTGAAAATGTTAACGAGGTTTGTTTTTCCACGAAAAACCTCAAAAGACCTTGCGTATGCGGAAACATAGCATTTATTCAATGTAGCTGGTACCGTTTAACTTTATGTTTTCCACATTTTTACGAAAAATACCATACTGCAACTTGTAATGTTGAAATCGACAATTAATTGTACATCTTTCGAAAGCCGCCTGTGCCGGTCAAAACTTGGAGGTAACAAGTCGTTTCGGGCTCCTTCCAGGTGTAAGGGATTTCTCAAATCACGGACAAGCATCCTTTTCAGTATCACTTTATGCGTTTGGTCGTTTACTATTCGATAGTTATGAATATTATATTATTTTTGATAATAAAAATTTGTAGACTGCCAAATAACATAGTAAACTTAATAAAAGTTCATCCGATTAGTCGTCTTTTTCCCATTATATGAATTACAATATAAATAGTAAAGAAAATGACTGTGTTAAAAATAAAAAAAACTGACGAACGGGACTCGAACCATCGACCCAGCAATTACGGGTTTGAACGCTAATCACTGTTGGTTGTATCTGCTTAGGTGGACGTCGCGAAACACCCGTTTCAGTTCGTCGTTGATCCATTAACTCAGTTTTTTATTTCAGACGGCAGCTAACCCTCTGAGCGAACACGCTGAGTTGCCGCGCCGGTTGATGACCGAAATTATCTTGCGATTTTCTCAATAACGCTTGAGAAGTACGCGCTACTGCTTACACATTTTGGTGTCCTCATTGAGTACTACGAGTGTACGAAGTCTGCAGTAAATCCGCGTTCCAAATGTCGTGGCCTCCCCTTGTTCGATGTAGATGTAGATGTGATGAGTCTTATCATTTTCTTGAAAATCACTTCAACATCCTGTACTGGACTGGAAACAGGTGCGTGGGTTTCGTAGCGTAAACACGATCCGAGGCTGTTAGGCATTTGGAATCGCTGCTACGCAGGCGAGGAGCGGGTGAGATGCCTCGCAGCTGGCCGACTGGAAACGCGCCTAACAAGCGTGTGCGGCCTACACGCGTCTGCGGCCCCGTGCCCTGCCTCCAGAGACCTCCAGCTGCCGTCTGCGCTGGAGCCTGAGGCTGGAGAGGCGAGGGGAAGCATCGCTGCTGGCTGCGGGAAGGGCAATGTCGCGACCTCTGGCGCCGGCAACGCCACGCCGCGTATTGATCGCGGGTGGGCTTAGCGCGCTCGCTCACGCCTGCCCGGCTTACGCAGGTGCGTGCCGTGCGCCACGTGTGTGCTCTCGTGTTTGCGTCTCGGCCGCTCGCCGGTCGGAGTCGTCTGCGTAGGCGTGGGCGGAATCTGGAGGTCGGTCCAGCGGGTAGGAGAAGGCGACCGACTGGAAGATAGGATCAGTCGCCGCAGTACGCCTCTCCCTAACGTTTTGGCGGTGATGGCCGCACCGTAAAGACGAGTGAAAACACTGCATTCAGCCGCTAGGGAAACAGAAGCCTACACAGAGAATTCGTAGAGCTTTATAGTAAATGGTAACAGCCAAAAAAGTTGCAGGATAAAGATGTATTAAAATTCTTGACCACGGTTTCGGTATATCTAAATATACCTTCATCAGAAGTAAAATACACTAAAATCACATCCTGTAGTGGAGATACATAAAACAATTGTGACAAAGGAGTCGTCAGTAGTTAATACATCATTTCCATTTATACAACATAATTATGGACAGAGGGTTGATGCGAACACAGCATAGCATCATTACCTCGCCTGTCTATCATTTACGGTGAAGAAATTCAACAGTTGCTGTTTCAGCCATGTTTAAAATCTTGGAATTCGTAGATATAACAAATCACTACCCTACCGAATTAAACGGGTAGTCCCCTTTGAATATTTAAGAAACTCCATCCTTTCGCTTAAAATCTCCTCTGGGATGTCTACTCTATTGTAGTGTTCGTCCCAAGTGCGCAAGGATCTCCGTTCCCGAGTTACAAGCGATTAGCGATAAGTGTCTTCGAAAACCATTCACAGCGGGAAGAAACAGTTGACACGTAATTTCAACGACGCCGTAGTAGGAATTATGCATATTACGAACGTGCTCGAACTACAGATGCGACCAGCCTGTTACAACTTTTGTACAAAAGCGGATGAAAAGCGTATCGAGTGAGCAGAATATTGGGTGACAGAAGCTGGGAAACAGACCCCGAGCACCACCATGGCCACGAAGGTGATGGAGGGCGACATAGTTATTGATCTGGAAAGATTGTGGTACGGTCTTGGATTCGCAGAGTAAAGAAATGTTTGAATAACTACCAAAAAATAACCCGAAACTTTAAACACATTGTTTTCGTAAGCCGGCCGCAGTGGCGGATCGGTTCTGGGCGCTACAGTCTGGAACCACATGGCCACTACGGTCACAGGTTCGAATACTGCTTTGGGCATGGATGTGTGTGATGTCCTTAGGTTAGTTAAGTTTAAGTAGTTCTAAGTTCTAGGGGACTGATGACCTCAGATGTTAAGTCCCATAGTGCTCAGAGCCATTGAACCATTTTTGTTTTCGTAACCGTATTTTTCAAACTGCCGGAAACGTTACTTGAGAATTGTACATACGATTTTGATCGGAACAATGCCATTATTCTAAACTGAAGTCTCTATCAGTGTACTTAGCGTTTCGCGATACCTTCAAAAGTCTATTTGCGGTACACGCTTTTGTGAGCGAAGAAAATGACATTCTTTCAATACGTCACAATTTTGTTAGAAACTATTTTTTTCAACTATCCTATGTATTGTCATGGAAAACATGTTGTGAATGACTTACACAAAATAGTTTTGTTACGGGTGCAGTAGTAGGGCGTAGTGAATTCCCGCCGATGATCAATGTTCAGGGTGCAAGGGGTCCTTCCACAAGATGCACCGGTTACTGGAAGCGTCCAGTGTGGACACAAAAATGATTTGTTAAAGACCAAACCCATATCATCAGAGTTAATATTACCTTTTATTCTACATGAAAACTAATCACCTATTTCTCCTGCGTTCAAAGAGGGCTACTCAGTAACAGCTGAAACGGTCATCGATTAAAATTCTGTTATTATCTAATCATTGAGAGCTATAATCTTATATTACACGTTTCACACACTAAAACAGCTACTACAATTAGAAACCTTATGTTTTGAGGATGCGAAAGGCAGGATACGCATCCAGTATTTGAGAACGACAGCATTTAGTGACGCCCAAAATACCTGAAACATAAGTTCAAACCTTTATGAAACTTTTTCTCGTTAACAGCGCCCACAAAATTACGACAGGAAAAAGTTTGTAGCTTACTACATTTTCGCCGTTCAAGCAATGAAATGGCGGTTTGGGGCCTATTCTTAACACATTTTGCATATAGTATCCACTTACACCAATCAATGTACCTGTAAAAACTTTGTTGTGCGGCATGCAGTCGATGAGATATGACGTCATAGCGTTGATATGGGTGAAAAACGAGCATTTCGTACAACGCAACGTGAATTGCTCAGTATTTCAATAGGGTTCGGGGAAAGTGGAAGATTCCAGTCGTATAAACCATAACGGTTAGACAGAGATTCCGAAATATAGGATTTGAAGGCGTGCTAAGGAGCAGATATAAACTCGAATCACAATGTAGTAATTATGAGGAGTATACTGAAGCTTATGAGAATCGCCTGGAAGAGTGAACGTGGAAAGAAGTGGGACACTGAATCGCTGAAGACTGAGGTTATGCTGTAAGACTATGGGTACCACAGAAACAAGGTGAACTGAAGAGAATGGACATCACTGAAAAGAGCAATCACAGAGGTTGACACACAAACTTTGGTGTAAGGAACTTAACGACGAAGAAACCGAGTAACAGAAGCTGATCGGCGAATGAGGTGAAATAGGAAAACGTTGTGGGAAACACAGGAATACAGAAACAAAAGTCACTAGAAATATAATAAATAAGAAACGCTGGAAAGGTCAAGCGAAAGGGCTGCAGTAAAATTTGAAATAATCGAAAAAGGAAGGGTCGTTGCAAGGAATGATCCAGCTTATGGAAAAGTCAAAAGAATTTTCGGTGAAACTAAAAGAGAGGTCGTGAAATTAAGAGTGCAGTGGGAACTCTACTGTCAAACGCAAAAGAAGAGAGAACGGACAAGTGGATAGAATACATTGAATGCCTCGACTATGGGGTGGATGTGGAAGACGTAGTGGATCCAGCATTAGAGCTTCTGAAGACTTGCAACGAAATAAGACAGAAGGAAAGCATAAAACCTTCGGAATTTGTCAAAATCCCTGGCGAAAATGGTATCCAAACTACTGTTCAAGTAGGAGTGTAGAATCTGTGAGACTGAATGCTTAATGTTCAATTTCCGTAACAGTATCATCCACACAATCCCGAGGACAACAGCGGCAGATAAGAGATGAACTAAAGCACAATCAGCGGAGCACTTCATGTATCCAAGTTGATGAGAAGAATAATACACAGATGAACGGAAGAGAAAACCGATGATGTGTGAAATAACGATCGGTTCAAAAATGGTTCAAATGGCTGTAAGCACTATGGGACTTAACATCTGAGGTCATACGTCCCCTAGAACTACTTACACCTAACTAACCTAACGACATCACACACATCCATGCCCGAGGCAGGATTCGAACCTGCGACCGTAGCAGCAGCGCGGTTCCAGACTGAAGCGCCTAGAACCGTCGGCTACAGCGGCCGGCAAATAACAATCGGTTTGGCTTCCGGAATGGTAAAGAAGCTAGATAGGCATTTCTTGATATTGCGGCTCATAGTGAAAGAAAGACTTAAGAAAAATGATGACACGTTCGTAGGACTTTTCGACTTACAAACAGCATTCGACAACGTAAAATGGTGTAAGTGTTCGTAATGCGTAGAAAAGTAGGAGTAGGCTATAGGAAAAGTGGGGTAATATGCACAAGAAACAACAGGAAACAGTTAAGAATGGAAGTCTAAATACGAACTTTTATGATTAAAATGGCATAAGACAGGGCTGCAGACTTTCGTCCCTCTTGTTGAATATGTATTTAAAAGAGCGGGATTACAATTCAGGTTGAAAGGATACCAGTTAGAAGATACGTTGATGACATTGCTATCCTCAGCAAAAATGAAGAAAATTACAGAACCTGCTGAATACAATGAACAATCTAATGAGTACGGTAATGGACTGGGACTAACTGATGATGATGTTTGATTTGTGGGGCGCTCAACTGCGCCGTACAAATTCCCAACCTTTACTCAGCCCAAACTCGCCGCTTTCACGAATGATAATGAAATGATGAGGACACCACAAATACCCAGTCATCTCGAGGCAGGTGAAAATCCCTGACCCCGCCGGGAATAGAACGCGGGACCCCGTGCTGGGACTAGCTGAAGAAAGATGAAATCAATGAGGAGTAGGAGGGATGATATTAGCGATAAAATTAACATCACTGCTAGGGAACATAAAATTAAGGAATTCTGCTACCATGGAAGCAAAATCTCGTGACAGGCGAAACAAGGAGAACATAAAAATACACTAGCACAGGCAATGACTGCATACCTGATCGAATGTAATCTGCTAGAAACAAACATAGCCTGTAATTTGAGAAAGAAACTTCATATGTTGTACGTCTGGAGCATCAGCGTTGTTTAGTAATAAATCACGGAGCGTGGGTCAACCGGAAATAGAGAAAACCGAAGCGTTTGAGGTGTGGTGCTACAGAAAGAGATGAAACGTTAGATGAACTGATACGGAACGGTCTGGTTCTCCGCGGGATTGGAGAAGAAAGGAACATATGGTAAATCCTGGCAACAATAAGGGACAGTACTTTGAGACATGCGTTAAAACACCAAATAGGTAACTGTCGTGGCATCAAGGAGGCAACGTCCACGATACTAGAGGGTGGAGCAGAACATAAAAATTGTGGGGGAAGACCGAGTTAGGAATACATCCAAGAAGTAACAGAGGGCGTAGGGCGCAGGTGCTACTCTGAGATGAAAAGGTTGGTACAAGAAAGGAACCCATGGAGAGCCGCATCAAGCTAGTTAGAAGAATGACGACTCAGAAATGTCTCTTAGTACACTGTGGAAGGATTTCCGACGATGATTGCTAAGTTTTGTCCGGTGGCCTACCGCTTTCAGCTGAATTCTAGTCAACGGAGCGTGCTCTGTCCTGACTTCTGCTAGATACGGTTTGCTCACCAAAACCTACAGCTTAGATAGTATGTACTGATTAAACGACACATGAAATAATAATTTTCAAAACAGTAAGAAGCCTCTCCTCAGTTACCTCATTAGGATGTATTTATGTTGCTGTTTTTGTTTAAGGCGCTAAACGTAGTGTTACTCACCATTCGGGATGAACGTACCAAAGTAATCTAATTATAGCATTTTTAGAATAAGAATAGACATGAAAAGACTACATCACTTCGTGCGTTGCCGGTTGGTCACGAACAGCACCGAAGGAAGCGATATGCTCTGGCAGCTACTTGGAGGCTAGACGGTTTGCCGGCAGCAGTATTGTTCCAAACGACGCGTGCGAATTAATTATATGGATTTGATTCCTTATTTTGCGAGATATGTTTTGATCTAAAAGTCCGTGAGTTTACTGCATAGTTCCTCAGTGCACCGGATGACAGCAACACATGTGACAGCAGAAATATTGTGACCGTTAGGCACTATGTGTTACAGCGTAAAGTCCAGCGCCGGCAGGCGCAGAAGAGAGGGCTGTGAAGAAGATATCAGCCAATTGCACGCTGACCGACCCATCTCCAGGACGACAATGCGACGGCAGCGGCCTCTAGGCGAAGCGCCACGCCGACTGGTTGCGGCTCAATTCTGCAGCAGCTTCAAGATCAGGCACTTCAAGACCGGCGGCTTAGGAATTGTATATACTGAAGAACACGGTTTATTTTGTCTGCCGTCCTTTGCTTGCGTCACATCTGTTTAACACAATATTAGGTACTGTCATGTACTTTTCGTAATAAAACTGAAATGAAATGTCGTGTGACAAGAGCGTACAGTCGGGTACACCGGACGCCTGGTGCAAGTCTCTTTAGGTGACGCCACTTCGGAGACTTGAGCGTCGATGGTGATGAGATGATGATGATGAAGACAGCACAACACCCAATCCCTGAGCAGAGAAAATCGACGACCTAGACGGGTATCGAACCCGGGCCCCTTTGCATGCCATTCGCCGCTCCGACCACTCAGCTATCGAGGCAGACGTGATAAAACTCATTAATACGATTTGCTTGGATAGTTGTCTAGCGATTCGAGAAGCAAGTTTCCTGGAGACCGCTGCCTTGATAACTAGTCAGAATTCAACACTATGAACCGGAGTACTCTCGCGGACCGTTCGATTGTCCGTATAAGGAAAGTCCTTTATCCAGCACTGGGCAGAAAAGTATTCTTGCCGGACGTGGTAGCTGAGCGGTTCTAGGCGCTACAGTCTGGAACCGCGCGATTGCTACGGTCGCAGGTTCGATTCCCGCCTCGGGCATGGATGTATGTGATGTCCTTAAGTTAGTTAGGTTTAAAGTAGTTCTAAGTTCTAGGGGACTTATGACCTCAGACGTTAAGTCCCATACTGCTCAGACCCATTTGTTTTTAAAGTATTCTTGTAACGTATGTCACCCCATGAGTAGACGATATTCTGTCAAAACCACTGATAGCCTTGGGAGAGCCAGCCGTGATAAAACGCTTCCTTCTGGTGTGAAAGATGTATGGGACAGGCGAAATGCCCTCAGACATTAAGATGAATGTAATAATTACAATCACAAAGAAAACAGTTGCTCACAGGCGTAAAAATTACGAAATATCATTTTAATAAGTGATGGCTGCAAAATACTAACAGGAATTCTTTACAGAAGAATGGGAAGATTTGTAGCAGCCGAACTCGGGAAAGATCAGTTTGGATTCCGGAGAAATGGAGGAACACGCGAGGCAGTACTGACCCTACCACTTCTCTTGGAAGATAGATTAAGAAGAGGCAAATCTATGTTTATAGCATTTGTAATCATAGAGAAAGCTTTTGACAATGTTGACTGGAATATTTTCTGTGAAATTCTGAAGTTAGCAGGGGTGAAACATAGGGAGAGGAAGGCTATTTACAACTTGTACAGAAGCTAAACGCAGTTATAGGAGTCGCGGGGCGTGGAAGGGTAGAAGTAACTGAGAAGGGAATGAGACAAGGTTGTAGCCCATGCCCGATATTATTCAATATGTTCATTGAACATGCAGTAAAAGAAACCAAAGAAAATTGTGAGTGGGGATTAAAATTCAGGGAGAAGAAGTAAAAACTCTGAGGTTTGCCGATAACATTGTAGCTCCGTCAGAGACAGCAAAGGATTTAGAAGATCATTTAAATGGAATGGGCAGTGTCTTGAAACGAGGATATAAGATTAGCATCAACAAAAGCAAAACAAGGATAATGAAATGCAGACGATTTAAACCAGGTGATACTAAGGGAATCAGATCAGGAAACGAGAAACTTGAAGTAGTAGATGAGTTTTATTATTTGGCATCAAGAGAACTGATGGTGGCCGAAGTGGAGAGGATATATGAGGGTTGGAACTCAAATAGTGGCAACTATTTATTCACAACCGATACGAAAGAGTTACATGTTTGCTCCTGTTACTGTCCTTCAAAGTAGTCCCCACCGTTGTGTCGAACCCGTCGCCAGCGATGTGGAAGGCGTAGTATACCGTTAGCAGAGCCTGTTCTGTTGATGGTGCAAATGGAGCTGTCTACTGCCTGCCGAATCTCTGGAACAGATCTGAAGTGAATTTCACGAAGCGGTTCCTTTATCTTCGGAATCAAATCAAAGTCACAAGTCCGGGGAGTATAGTGGATAGTACAGTACTTGCCAGTCCCATCGACTGAACAGAGCAGCCACAGCTTGCGCTGTATGCACCTGCGCATTGTCGTGCAAAATGATGGATGGGTTGCGCAGAAAATGTCGCCGCTTCTTTCGCAAAGTTGGTCGCAGGTGATGCTCCAAAAACGAACAGTAATACTGTGCATTGACGGTGTGCCTTTGAGGAACGTAATGCGTTGGGATAACACCATCACAGCCGTACACGAGAATCAACATGACTTTAGACCGCTCCATTCGCACCATCAACAGAACAGGCTCTGCTAACGGTATACGACGCCTTCTAACAACGCTGGTGACGGGTTCTACTGAATGCTGGTGACTACTTTGAATGACAGTAACAGGTGCAAACATGTAACTCCTTTGTATTGGCTGTGAATCAATAGTTGCCACTATTTAAGTTCCAACCCTCGTAAGATATAGAATGGCAATGGCAAGTAAATTATTTCAGAAGAAGAGAAATTTTTAACATCGAATAAAGAATCAAGTTTTAGGAAGTCCTTACTGAAACTATTTTTCTGAAGCGTAGACATGTATGCAAGTGAAACATAGACGATGAACAGTTCAGGCAAGAAGAGAATAGAAGCTTTTGAAAAGTGATATTACAGAAATATGTTGAAGATTAGATAGGTAGATCGCGTAACTATTGAGGAGGTACTGAATAGAACTGGGGAGAGAAGAAATTTGTGCGCAGTCTGACTACAAGAAGGGAGGACACATTGTGAGACGTCAAGGGATCACCAATTTAGTGTTGGAGGGAAATGTGCGGGGGGGGGGGGGGGTGGGATGAGGGGAGCGGAGGGATTAAAATCGTAGAGGGAAACCAAGAGATCAATACGGTAAGCAGAATCAGAAGGATGTAGACTGCAGCAATTATTCGGAGATGAAGAGGCTCACACAGGATAGAGTAGCGTTGAGAGCTGTATCAAACAAGTTTTAGAACTGAAGACCACATCAGCAACATGTCGCTTATTATGCGTGTGACCTAGAGATTATTGATCGTTCTATTGTTTTAACTAATACCAATATCGTGAGTAAAATAACTGTCATCGCTTTTAAAGTTCCAACTGTGTCGCTTGGTACTATATCTAAGCCTGAATATCCGAGTCGCGGGTAGTAGCAGTACACTTCAGACTACAATACTAGATCAATAACCAGCGACTCGTCTATCACTGCGCTGCACAGGGGGGTAGCTCTCTTCAAAACCTGGACAGAATAGAAATAGGAAAAAGCGTTTGCTTTGACTTTAGTCTTCGAAACTTGTGTAGATTGACGGTGCATACTTGTTCAATGTTACGGTGTCATTCCAGTCGCAAGTCGATATGATACGAGCCGTGACAGTTGCCGATAAATAGTTCCTGACAACGGCACATTTTTCAGATATTTCAGATATTGTTTGTGTGGTATTTTTGTATACGCCCATTTGTCAGGATACAATAAGATGGGCAGCACTCCAGGAGGTATGTTTATGACATTTTTAATAGCTGCAATGACGTATATCGACTTCAAATTATGATTACCAGAAGTCGTTGGCTACAAAATTTCCTCTGCGTGGCTGCACTTTTATAAACATCTCTCCTATTTCCTTAGTAGTATAGTAAATGGTCTGAAACGTATTTACGTGTACATATTTGCGCGTTTCCAGTTCATGGGCATTTCTCTGCCTTCCTGCAGTATAACACGGTAGACAACTACTGTGCAATAATGTACAATACTGTGCAATAATGCTTGGTACCGGCGTCAGTCCACATAGTTTTTGATGCACGGATATGTCATATACGAAGCTGCTCCGTTGCCCATTGGTCGGCTATCTGAGGACGCGCAGTAAACTAGGAATAAGGAAGGGAAAAAATGTTCAAATGTGTGTGAATTCATACGAGACCAAACTGCTGAGGTCATCGGTCCCTAGACTTACACCCGACCTCAACTAACTTAAACTAACTTACGCTAAGAGCAACACACACATACACACACACATGCCCGAGGGAGGATTCCTCAAACCGCACGGCTATTGCGCGTGGCATAACGAACGATATCCTGCCCTAGCGAGACCCTTTCACGCACAGACTATTCCGGTGAGAGAACTATACATAACGCATTTCGTCGGTTTCTGGCATCTTCGACTCTACTCATCGTGAAATTCCAGAAAATGACAATTGAAGAAAATATACAGCTGCCACCTGACGTAAAAGATCTACTTTTTGAACCATCTCCCAGTGGAAAACGCAACATCTGTTTTTGCCGCGAAGAATTTTACTATGATTTACATTGAAAAATGTAAAATTTCAGCCAGCTGTGGTGGCCAAGTAGTTCTAGGCGCTTCAGGCCGGAACCGCGCGACTACTACGGTCGCGGGTTCGAATCCTGCCTCGGGCATGGATGTGTGTGATGTCCTTAGGTTAGTTATGATTAATTAGTTATAAGCTCTACGGGCCTGATGACCTCCGATGTTAAGTTCCGTAGTGCTCAGAGCCATTTGAACCATTTGTAAAATTTCATATCAAACATTTCAATACGGCTATTTCGAATTATAATTTATTATCAGTGACCTCAGTACCCTTTAGGTGCTGAAGATTTATTTGAATCCGCTAAATTGGATCTGTCAGTGTGATTCCGACATCGAATCCATAATCAGCGATCCAAGAAAATAAAAAGGAACATAGTTTTATAGAATTTCCTTTCCATTTTTCTATTGCGCCCAGGTTTTGAAGCGCGTTGGCCTACTGTGCTTCGGAAGGAACTACTTGGAGTGAAGACGCCAGTTTAATGCGAGTTCCAGATTTCTAAGCTCTTTTCTAATGTGTTAATATCTAAGTGCGTCCCCACATTGACTGTAGCGACAGTTCAAATAACATCAATACCTTGTACATAGTGGTTTCATTTTTACGGGAAAGGTTTCTGGAAAATTACATTAAGCTGTTGTAACTGTCTTCCGTTTTCTATAATTTGCCATTTCAAAATTACTTTATGTGGCAGAATGCCTACTCTGTCGCCTTAGCCATGGCATGTCTGATCCATGACCTTCTGCCACGATCTTTGTTGGTTAGATTGTCGTTCCCTGCAGCAGTCGGAGAACGACGCCCTTAACTATATTATCAGTTGCATGATACTCAAGTCAGACTCAAGCAGCCTTACTACATGCGTCTGCGTAGTTCCTCCAAAGGAGAGATAATAACGAAATTGTTTGTTTCTCTTATTGTCTGAGGCGGAGCCAACCCAGCATTCCCCTTGTTGAGAGTATATAACTGCCTAAAAAACACACAGCGGCTGATTAGTGTACCAGACCTGCAGTCATTAGTTTCGCATGAGGACTCGTTCCAGATTTTGCTAAGCTCACTGTCTCGGAAAGTAGCTCATTTTATGTTAAGGCCAGGATCTCATTCAAAATGGTTTAAAATTCTATTTTATTGCATTTTCTGAAAGGTATGTGTGTCTGGAAATTTGGGACGTAAAGGTTTCTTAATCTTTGCGTTACAAAAGTTTGTACTGCCTATTGCTCGAAGCAGTGTCATGGCCACCATGGGACGCTCTCAGCCGCTCTCAGCCCGGCTCAGCAAGAAAATTTGTCGTGCCGTGATCCACGTACATAAAATGAATTATGTTGCATCATGCATACAAAAACATTCGGTGAAAAAGCTGACGAACAACGTGTGTCAGCTGCCGAACGCAGCATAACTAATTCAGCCAGATCTGCATCTCTCGCCAAGAAGAACGAGAGAATTGCTCTCCAGGAACAATCCGAGTTAGTGGAAGGATTGATATACGGTCAGGGAATTGAAGGCTGAACGTAAGTAATGCAAACATTTTTTTTCGTCAAATTTTAGTCATAACACAATTTTTGGTCCGCCGTATTTGATTAGCCATTTTGAAATTAGAAAACCTATCTTCAGATTTGTGTTCATCGACATCAAAGTTATATAATAACATGAAGTTTTTATGCAAATTGAACTAATAATACATACAAAATTTTTCTTTAAGCTTTAAACAGACATAATTTTTGAAAACTGCTTGCAGTGTGAAATACAAACAGTTCAACATATTAACTTCTGAATTTGATCCCCGAAAAGTAAACACTTTTCTTGGGAGCTTATACCTATAATATATTTAATCTGTTAATATTAACTTTTATTGTAAAGCCATAAAGTGTGAAAATACCCAAAAATCCAACCCAAAATTCCATTTAGCACCATATCATTAAATTTAAGGCTATTTCGTTGTGGTTATGTCTAATCTCCCATAAATTTAACATAGTATCGACTGATGTTATCCATTCATTTCAGATAACTGCTGAATGCCTACACTGCACAGTCTGCGTACTTCAAACTCGCCGGCCCTTAATCAAACCGTAATTATGGGCGCCATTTTGTTTTTGTTTTATGTTTTGAAAACCTAAAATAAAGTTCAAAGTTTGACCAACCATAATCTGGAGGTAGATTCATTGTATGCCTTTTCATTTTCTCAAAAAAAAAAAAAAAAAAAGTTTCCAAGCTTTCCCTATTTTTCCTCATTTGAATGGGAACCTGACCTTAAGCTATGAGGACTATCGAGTTATGAGGACTATTCCGAACTGGTATTAAAACAAAGCGGCTGCAGTGTAACACGTGTTAAGTTCGGCTCGCGAAATTTCGTTGAATTCGAAGGTGTTCTCGCAGGTGGTGTTGTCTAGTACAAGTGGAAATCGTGAAAACAACAGTGTTCTGTGCAGTAGTGCTATTTTTTTCTGTGCTCCGCCAATATCTTCGAGAAAATGGTAAACAGAAGAGTGAACAGCAGCGCCTCCAGCAGCGGGGAAGCAGCAGGTGCGGCGGGCCCGCTCTTGGCGGAAGGTGCGGCCGCGGCTCCCGGTATAGCGGAGCTGGTCCGCTCTGAGGTAAACGCTGCGCTTCGCGATAAAAACAATCTCGATCTGATAGCTGGCACTATATCAGATACTGTAACGGCAGCAGTATTGGCCAAAATGCGTGAAACTGTTGAGGCCAATACTGCCGAAATTACAGCACTAAAAAAGTCTGTGTCTGAATACGAGAAAAAGGCACGAGAGTTGGAAGGGAAACTATCTGCCGCAACTGACGAACTAGAACAGTACCAAAGGTGAAATAGTCTACGACTGTTTGGAGTAGTAGAAAATAAGGAAGAAGACACGGACAACCTGCTTATACAGGTTGCGCGTGAAAAATTAGGCGTTGAAGTGACCAAGGCAGACATTGACAGGAGCCATCGGGTGGGACGAAAACTATCAGGTGCCACCAAACCTCGACCAATAATAATTAAATTTGTCTCGTACCGAAGAAGGGCAGAGATCTTTACCCAGAAGAAGAAGTTAGCAAGGACAGGGCTTACAATAAGGGAAGATCTGACACACGAACGGCTAAAGATTTTAAACAGTGCCATATCCCATTTCGGTCTTCAGAATGTGTGGACTCAGGATGGCAGAGTAATCATTAAGACAGCAGCTGGAAAGAAGACAGTCACAAACATGACAGAACTGAATAGTATTAAGTGAAGCTACTCGAGCCAAAAGTGCAAACTTAACACCATTTGCAACTGTAACAGCCCCAATACTCAGATATAGTCTTGTAATTTTATTAATTTTTTAATTATACCCATATTTGTACCTTCAACTAATTGTTTTTGTAACTGTATTAACTTTTCACTATTTTTTTGTGTCTGTAGCTCTAACCATTACTTAATTTTAGTTACTGCTAATACTTTTTTCATTTTCTCAGTTTATTCTCTTCCGTTCTGAAATAGTTCTATTGCAAGTATTAGTCTCTCCTTTAGTTCATTAATCACCCATCTCTTCGGTTTAAATTGTTCATAACAAAAATCACTATCAGTATCACTTTAGCAAATTTCAATTTAATTGTAGCTTCCTACAATAATCACTACCAGTATCTAGCTTCCTACGATAATCTATTAATTATTAAGCTTACTTCTCTCTGCTGGCAGCATCGACCTCTTAATCACTCCCTTCTCCCTTATTTCCACCCTAAGCTGTTTCAAATACGCTAATTACATTTCTCCTCTTACGACAGAGGATACACAGTGACACACAGCCGTCACTATTTTGGTCATACTCTCCTTGCACCGAATACCACTAATCCATTTTCTATACTCCCGCAACCTCAGGAAATCTTTAGCAGTCGCCTTTCTTTCGGCACTCGCGGTGTCACAAACAGGGCGCGCAAAATCTCGGACACCCCTGTGTTATGTCACTTGGCGGAAGCAGCGGCCAGTGCCCCTCGCGGCAGGTAGTGCCTAACAAAGGGACAAACCAGTTTGCCACCCTACTCCAGGCTGCTCAGCGGAACGCGTCAGAGCTTTTAGCAGCTCACTGCAACATCCAGTCTTTACCTGCGCATTACGAAGAATTTAGCCTCCTCTTCAACCAACTAAACTACCACGTAATCCTCTTATCCGAAACGTGGTTGAAACCACACATATCCTCTGCATCTTTTCATCTCCCAGGGTACACATTTCTTAGGGCAGACAGATCAAAAAAGCGAGGTGGCGGGGTCGGCGCGTATATACGAACAGAGCTCAAAGCGAAAGTCTTATGTACGTCAAATCCTGCTGAAGAAAAAGAGGCTGAATTCATGTTCATTGAAATAAATATACAAAGTCGGAAATTCTTGACTGGCGTCGTGTACAAGCCGCCAAAAATAAGCTCAATGAGTTCCTTCCAGTCGGAATTACATTCACTTCAGTGTCAATACGAACATGTCATCGTAATGGGTGACTTGAACATAGACCTGCTAAGAGACACTCCCTCCGCAATAAACCTAAGAAGACTGTTTAGTTGCAATAGCATGAACATTCTTCCATTACGACCTACACACCATACGGCGCACAGTCATACTCTTACAGACGTAATCGCAACGAAACAGACTGACAAAGTAAGAGATGTTGGTCAAACATCGGCCCCTGGCCTCTCAGCACATGATGTAATATTCCTGGCCTACTCTGTGCAGCCCCCAAGGATCAAATCGCGTTACATAACTTGTAGGAACATGAAACGTATTGACCTTGACGCTCTAACAGCCGATTGCTCAGAAATCTCATGGCATCAAATAATCAGAAAACCCACAATCGACGGCAAAATTAATGAACTTGGTGATAAACTCACTGCCCTCTATGACAAACATGCACCTGTGTGCACAATCCGTGTAAGAAAATCTTCTGCTCCATGGCTGACAGCTGAATTACGTCAAATGATGACTAATAGGGATGCTGCCCACAGGCGTTTCAAAGCAGATCCGAAACCCGAGCGTTTCGAAGAATATAGAAAGCTACGGAACAGAGTGAAACAATGCATTCGCAATGCTAAAATCAGGCACGCTCGCTCCCTTGTATGCAGCGATCTGACGCCCACGACTCTATGGAAGAATCTCCGTAGCTTGGGGGTCGGAAAGGCAAAATCGGAAACTACTCTTCATGTGTCAGCTAACGAATTAAATGAATTCTTCTCTGCACCTCTGAATACCAGCACAGCTGATAATTACCGTCCACAAGAATCCCCAAACAGGATAACTAACAACGATACCTTCCATCTAAAACATGTAACAACAAATACGGCAAGAAAAGCAGTAATGAGAATCTCTTCTGATGCAACAGGCAACGACAGTATCGGTATAACCATGATTAAGAATGTTGCCGATATCTTAGTACCTGTCTTAACTAACATATTTAATTTTTCCCTCGTGAACGGAATATATCCCACTGCATGGAAAAGAAGCCTAATTCGACCCCTCCCTAAGATCGAAAACCCGCAACTGCCTAGTGATTACCGACCAATTAGCATACTGCCTGCTGTTTCCAAAGCACTCGAATATATTGTTCATGACCAAATCACTGAACACTTGCATGAATTCAGCCTATATGACAAATTTCAATCCGGTTTCCGAAAACATCACAGCACAAACACTGCTCTAATTAAAGTAACTGATGACCTGAAATATGCCATCGACAATCGAAAGGCAACAATATTGACGCTACTGGACTTCAGCAAAGCTTTTGACACTGTTAACTTTGACATATTGCTCAGAAAAATGCAACAGCTTAATTTCTCTGATAGTGCAATGAGATGGTTTGAAAGCAATGTGTTGTCTGCGTAAATGAAAAATCTTCCTGGAAACATGTTTCCTCGGGAGTGCCACAAGGATCAGTCTTATGACCACTTTTGTTTTCTTTATATGTCAACGATATTTCGTCGGTTCTGTCCTCCTGTAAATATCATTTCTATGCCGACGACCTCCAGCTCTACCTAAGCGTCAGACCTGAAGATGTAAACACTGCAATCGCTCCGATGAATGATGATCTATCTTCAGTAGTGACATGGGCGAAAAACCTGGGGCTTAAACTAAATGCAAAAAAGACGCAAGTAATCTTAATAGCCCATCAGAAATTAATAAGTTCAGATTTCCGCGAACGGCTACCTCCTATTCTGCTCGACGGTACTCCAATACCATATCAGAAAACAGTGAAGAACTTGGGTGTAACTTTGGATGAGCATCTCAACTGGGCGGAGAATACAGTCGCAGTGTGTCGAAAGACGTCTGCTTGTCTCTATGCTCTCAAAAAGTTTCGGAACATATTTCCACAGGACTTGGAACGCCAGCTCGTGCAAGCACTCGTTCTACCGAACCTCCACTATCGTGATGTGATTCAACAAGGCATGAGTAGTGAAAACAAAAGACGGCTAGAGCTAACCATGAATGCCTGTGTGCGTTACACCTGCAACATTAGCCGATATGATCATGTTAGTGCTTCATACTCCGAGCTAGGGTGGCTGCGGCCGGACAAATTGCGTGACTACCACACTCTATGTCTACTCCACCGACTCCTCGTCGCGCAAGCACCCCAGTACCTTGCTTCAAAGATTAAAAACCTGTCATGTCATCATAATCGAAACACGAGGTCACTCTTATTTGGTATCCTAACTGTGCCCACTCACAAAACAAAAACTTTTGCAAACTCCTTCTCAGTTGCCGCTGTCCGCCTCTGGAACAAACTGCCCCTTGCCTTGCGCAAAATTCGATCTCCTGCTGCTTTTAAGAAGAAGTTGAAGCATTTCCTACTATCATCCTCATAAAGTTCTCCGCAAAATTAATGTACAAGGACAATCCCCTCATCTGTCAAATAGCAAAGCTAGCGTCTCCTATCTTGCTCCTGAGATGCCTTCCTCTTCATCTATCTCTATTACCCACGCAATCTTCTTTTCCTTTATATTTCCTTAATTATGTTTCATCATGTCTCTATTCTTCTCCTCCCTTCATCATGAGTCTCCCTCATACTCCCTGCTGTTAGCACTCCTATCTAAAATCTGTCTCTTCAATAATGTCTAATTATAACAGTACTTGTGACCTAAGAATATAAACTCTATATGTATGTATTTTTCCAGGTGTACCTTTCAAATTGTTTATTTCATTTTTTGTACTAGATGTAGTTTAACATGCCTACTAAAACATGTGAATGTAAAATAAGTAGAATGCCTGGTTAGATGTAAGAGAGGGCCTGATGGCCCTAATCTTGCCAGGTTAAATAAATAAATAAATAAATAAATAAATAAATATAGAAAAAATGATTTATTCGTTTGAAAGCGACACTGAAATAGAATACTGTTTTTCGTCGTAGCTCCCACTCAAATTTTGATACTTATCGTAGCGGCAAATAAGCTTTGAAATTCCTCTATCATAAATCTCTGCTGACTGAATTTAAACCATTTACTCACGCATCCCCCAATGCCACGCCGTCGTCAAACTACCGCGTTGCGAGCCTTGCCTTCATCGTTGGAAACATATGGCAGTTACTGAGTGCAACATCTGGACTGTACGCCGGATGAGGAAACGTCTCGCACTTCAAAGCATCGAGGACTTATCGAGTGAGATTTTCAATGTGTGGTCAAGTGTTATCGTGCAAGAACGTAATTTTTGTGCTCTACTTTCCTCTACGCTTATTCTCAATCCGTCTTAGTAAGTTTTGCAAATTGTGATAATAACTAGAAGAGCTTATCATTGTGTCACGCTCATGAAATTCGACAATAGGCCTACCTTTCCCGTTCCAAAAAGCAGTCGCCATAACCTTCACTGCAGGCAAAGTTTGCAAGCATTTTCTTGGTTTTTTGGGGGAATTTTGTGTGCCCCACTCCACACGCTGCAGTTCCATCTCGGAGTTCACATGCTTGGCCCAAGTCTCTTCTCCAATTACTATTCGATCATGTAATGTATTACATATAATTGTAAAATTAGGGCAAGCATAGATAAACCATTTAAACACAATTGAGAGACTATTCTTACAGTTTAACGAGTGTTTACATACAGGTTTTAATATAATTAAAGTATAAAACTGAACGAAAAGGCTCGTAGTCCGTAATAGCTGTATTTATTGAAGTCGACTAGAGACTCAAACAATCGTTTTGGCAACTTTTACTTTGCATCGCCCAATGTATATCTGTACAGAAATATATAGGATCTATTAAAACTCTGATAATGGGGCAATTAAGTTATCTGAGATTTCGTGAACAAGGAAGACATATTAGGCGTTAGTTAGGAAACTAGGTATGGATCACATATGTCCCACAAAGGAAGTGCCAATCCGAATATAACGAAGAATATTTTTAATTTTATAGGCAGATGGTTACTTACATTGTTATGTCATGTAGTACAGGGCTCCAGTACAGTTGGCGTGCGTGCACATAGTTCTCAGCCTTCTTCAATTGCTAAAGCCATCATCAAAAATGAATGTCCGGTCTATAAAAGCGAAGGAATGGAATTAGGAATCAGAACACGCCAACTTTTATTCTGCGACATTTTGTAGTATCTCCGTATGCCGTATGACATAGCAATGTAAGTTACCATCTCTTATTCTGAAATTAAAATCCCTACTTATTACAGCCCGCATCTCGTGGTCGTGCGGTAGCGTTCTCGCTTCCCACGCCCGGGTTCCCGGGTTCGATTCCCGGCGGGGTCAGGGATTTTCTCTGCCTCGTGATGGCTGGGTGTTGTGTGCTGTCCTTAGGTTAGTTAGGTTTAAGTAGTTCTAAGTTCTAGGGGACTTATGACCACAGCAGTTGAGTCCCATAGTGCTCAGAGCCATTTTTGAACCTACTTATTACAGTCGGGGGCGCGGGATTAGCCTAGCGATCTGAGGCGCTGCAGTCATGGACTGCGTGGCTGGTCCCGGCGGAAGTTCGAGTCCTCCCTCGGGCATGGGTGTGCGTGTTTGTCCTTAGGATAATTTAGGTTAAGTAGTGTGTAAGCTTAGGAACTGATGGCCTTAGCAATTAAGTCCCATAAGATTTTCACACAAATTTGAACATATTATATTTGAATAGGCCCGTGCTTTGTGTGACATATATTATCCTCATGTGGTTCCCTAACTAAAAGCCTCATATTTCTTCCTTGTTTGAATCTATTTGCTCAGTATTTAAAAATATCCCAGATGACTTCACTTCCGCATTATCAAAGTATTAATTCATAAACATTTCTGTAGAGATAATACACCACGAGATGCATTTTAAAAGATGCGAAACTGGTTGTCTGAGTTATAAACCGGCTTCAGTAACTACAGCTAAAGCGGACTATTGGACATTTCATCTTGCTCTATATTTTAATTAATTTTGCACCCGTATGTAAACATTTGTTGTATTGTGTGGATAGTCAATCAGCTATGTATTAATAATGAGTCATCATCTTTTAGGTAAGAAACCACAAATGGCAATGATTTTCTTTCATGAGTTTTTGTACCGATGTTGCACGAAATTTGTGATAGCCTAACTTCTGTGCAAGGATTTGGTGCAAAAAAATTCGTGAAATTTGTTGAAAACTAATCTCGAGTCCCTTCATTGTGAATCAGCTGTTTTCTTTAATCTTCTCCCCGAATTTTGAGACCAGTTCGTTAGTGATAATGCTTGGCAGTCCATCTCGCTCTCAACCACGAACTTTAGCTAGGCCACTTTTAAATCTAATGCAATACTGGCGCACTTCACCTTCAGTTATTACGATGTTTTCCTACGCTTGACACAGTTGCCGCTAAATTTCAGTCGGTTAATTGTTCTTTTTATAATAAAAACATTATTACTGACCGCACTTAACAAACATTTAAAAACTTAATGTGAAATGACACGAGCCTCGCGCTGGCACGTCTGGATGCCGACTTAACGAACAAACGCTCAGACAACTTGGCCGCCTTATCACACGCCATTGTCTCTGCAGGTGAAAACGTAACTTCCTGGTAGCCTTCGTATACGAGGTCACGTACAGCCATATGTGTAATGGAGATTAAAGTAACCGTGGATTTTCATTGTAGGTTAGTAGGAAGCACTACGACTCCAATCGCAAAACCTGCAATGTAAACTGCGTGATTTGGTTGTTTGCATGCCCAGCTTTTGCAGTCGCGCGGTTCTGGACTGAAGTGCCTAGAACCGCTCGGCCACTGCAACCTCCAAGTGACTGTAAAAAATTAAAATAGAGCCTTTTGTATTTACCGAAAGCTAGCTACGACAGATCTTGTCATACACCGGTAGTCATAAAAGCCAATTAAATATAAAAGTCTGCCGCTGTGGCCGAGCTGTTCTAGGCGCTTCAGTCTTGAACCGCGCGACCGCCACGGTCGCAGGTTCGAATCCTGCGTTGGGCTTGAATGTGTGTGATGTTTTTAGGTTAGTTAGATTTCAGTAGTTCTAAGTTCTAGGGGACTGATGACCTCAGATGTTAAGTCCCAGACTGCTCAGAGCCATTTGAACCATCTGAAATATAAAGCCTCAACATTTTGTGCCATATTAAACTGCGTCTAAGAAGTGTCCTTCATCAAGAAGCTCATCGGGCTGAATGTGAGGCTATACAGTATATATCGTATCAAAATGGTTACGATCCAGAATTTGTTAAAGTAATTAATAAAAATATATTGATAAAAAGCTCTTCCTTCGAACAGCAGATTAGAGGCAGATTTTATAACGCTTAGACCAGGCGAACATACGAAGGAACTCTCTATTTTTTATAGAATACCCTATATGGGTGCAACATTCGAAAAAATCGGACGTATGAGATCCAAAAACACTGTTCCGGCGTATTTTACTTTTCGGATGCACTGAGAAAACGCAGGCACAAGGAAAAATCTGTTCGGATGTATACTACATTATATTCAGTGACTGCCATAAGAAATGTATAGAAGAAATCGGTAGGTAATTTCGAATAAGTTTTCAGGAACACCGTAACTTAAATAACCCCCGATGTGCATTAGCAGCGCATTTGTGCGATGAAGGCCACAGCGTCACAAGCCCTATATAAAATTTAAAAATACCTCACAAAAAAGAAAAAATCCATATTTTAAATATATTAGAGGAAGTGGAAATTTTGAGACATCAGAAAGAAAACGCACAGTTCACGTTAAGTAGCCAACTGGAATTAAAGCACCAGAGGATTCTAGCTAATTTTGATTGTTTGTATTATTAGGTGCTAGTATGTAATAAGATTCTGTACCATTCTCGCTTGAAAAGGTAGCCACTCAGAGCTCCTACCCATAAACATATGACGTCATACTGTCCACGTGGATAGCTTCCGTTCCGCCAGCCAGCTAGTCTCTCTTTGTCGTTCGTGCGGGCCGTTTGTACCCTCCCCTGCACTGGGCTGCCCTGCTGTCACAGTGATAAGACACTGCCGCCTGATTCTTTCGACACAGTAATTTGCGTGTGCCGCGACTAATCATGTTAGCTGCGACAATTCTTTATCGCCAATCCGGCCTCTTTTCTTAAAAAAATTTAGCGGTTCCTCACTATAAAGTATTTTCTTTTTAGATGCAGGCATATTTTAAAGAATTGGCCACGTCTTCTTTACCATCCGCTCGTCATATTATGGACGATGTTCTCTGAATAGTACATTTTGATTAGGAGCGATGAATATGCCTATGATCTTTTAACGTTGTGAGTATGTTGCTGACAACACTTATTTTAATATTCACAAAATGTGGGACACTGTACGTTGCTTTTCACTATGTAGGTTCACCTGATGATGTGGCTTGAAACCGCGAAACCTGTCGTGTTGTACCAAACAACAATTTCAACAGATATAAGTGGAGTTCTTCCTAACATCATCCATCATGCACTGACGTCGCTCTTTTCTCCACCTCATGCGTAGCTTAACAGTGGCTATAAATACGCTGTCACTAACAGGGGCAGCTTTCAAAGTGTTGAAATGTTAATAATGGTCTTGCTATTCATTTGACATCAAATACCTGGCACTAGTTCTCTTTATCCCTACTACTACCGTTCTTAAAGTTTCAGTGGATAACTACACAGTTTTATATGCAGTGTTCCTATGATACCTTTTCTCATTGTCAGTTGAACGTGCCTTTTCTGTCGTATTAAAAGGCCATAAGTTTTCATTATGGCCAGTCTGTGATAACTAAATTTACTGTCATATTTGTCATCCACTATCCGTGTTGTGGATTGGCATGAGAGCCAACCCGTAGGAATAGAGGAAGCCGAAAGGCACGCGTTTAAGCTCACGCGGGCTGGCGTGAGGTCTGGAACAGGACAAGGAAATTAGAACTTCGAAAAACGGACGCAGATGGTGGAATACTTAACTTTAATCCATTAATGTTCAACGTAGCTCTTGTCTGTACATTCTTTACAATATCAATAGCAAATGATAATGGCGCCTTGCTAGGTCGTAGCAAATGACGTAGCTGAAGGCTATGCTAACTATCTTCTCGGCAAATGAGAGCGTATTTTGTCAGTGAACCATCGCTAGCAAAGTTGGTTGTACAACTCGGGCGAGTGCTAGGAAGTCTCTCTAGACCTGCCGTGTGGCGGCGCTCGGTCTGCAATCACTGATACTGGCGACACGCGGGTCCGACGTATACTAACGGACCGCGGCCGATTTAAAGGCTACCACCTAGCAAGTGTGGTGTCTGGCGGTGACAGCACAATCCACTGCTTGGATTGGCAGTAGCACTTTGGAACTCACAACTTTTCCCTTCCGCTGAGTTCTTTGACAACCACACTCCGCAAGAGTAGACGGTCACATACCATGCAAGAGGCCTTCATGGTCTTGGTGTAGCTTTGGCCATTCGTTCCAGTTTCCACTTCACAGTCACACCACCACCTGTCGGAATGTGGAGCTTTCGAAGGGTTTAAATGTCCGTTGGATGTACACATACGACTTTAACTCATCTGGAAAGACAACGTGTCTGCTGCCTCTATGCAGTGTCGTCGGCAGTCGCTCCACTCTACGCGCACTACATTTTGTTGTCGCTTCAGCGAAAGCGACATCAGTGCCCACCGCGCTCTTGATGTCTTTCTGCAAAGAAGTCCATTTCCTGACTCGAGGTATGTGATGTCACTGTATGAGCTTGAAGAAGCGAGCAAGACAACGCGTCTCTGCTCTTCGGAACTATTCGCGTTGGACCGCTGAAAGCATGCGCTGCGCTGGTACAGCTATCCGGAACCCATCGGTTACATATTACATATCGGAGGACGCTGTTGTTTCATTAATATCATGTAATGATAAATTAGTAACGCAATACATATTTTATCCCGGGAAATTTCAGTTGAAAAATGTGGATTTGGGGAGATCGTGGAATATTCTCGCTTCAGTCCCTGTTGTTTCATTAATTTCAGATAGGTGGCAGCGCTATATGTAGCGTTCAAAATACCGTCTCTAACGGAAGCAGAGAGCTGTCACAGAGTTGTTTTTTTGTGGAAAACTAAAGCATCGCTGATATTCATAGGAGCTTGTAGAATGCCCACGGATACCTGGCAGTGAACAAAAGCACGGTAAGTCGTTGGACGAGGCGTCTGTCACCATCGCAACAAGGCCGCGAAAATCTGTCCGATGTCCCAAGTGCCGGCTGGTCAAGCACAGCTGTGACTGCTACAGTGTTGAGACGTGCAAACACTCTCATTCCAGTTGGTCGACAGATCACTATCAAACACCTCGCTACACAACTGGACGTTTCTGCTGGTAGCGCTCATACACTCGTCTACCAGCTGGAGAACACAAAGACTTATACCTTGTGGATTCCTTGCCGCCTAATGAATCAGTTGTTTACATCGGAGTGAGGCAGGTTTAATATATATAATCCCCAATTTTATTCAGTCTGTACTCTGAGCAGGCAGTCAAGGAAAGGAAGCGCAAATTTGGAAAGGGAATCAGAGTTCAGGGAGGAGAAATAAAAACTGTAAGACGTGCTGGTGACATTGTAACGTCGTCACAGATAGTCTCAAAAAGAGGTTAAAAGGTAAACATAAAAATGAGACTACGGTAACGGAATTAGTCAAATCACGGGATGTTACATCATCAGCACGAATAGTCGGTAAGCCATCTGACGCTGTGTGATAGAGATCACTTCTGGTACCACTAACAGATCCCCCCCTCACTATTCCACTTGCGAGTGGCGCTTGGGCAGAATGATTGTTGGCAAGTGTTTGTATTATCTCTCATTTCAGAAATTTTCTCGTCGTGGTGATTACGCGAGATGTATACGGGACAAAGTAATATGTTATCTCTAAATTGAAGTTGTAAACCAGTCAGTGATGAAAGACGAATCTCTTGAGGCGTCTGCCACTGGAGTTTGTTCAGCATCTCTGTAACGCCCTCGCGCCTCGTGGCGAAACGCCATGCGCATCGCTGCATCTTCTGTATCTCGTCTGTCAGTCCTATATGGTATGGGTACCATACTGATGAACAGTACTCAGAAACAGGTTTAAAAGTGCTTTTCAAGCCGCTTCTTTCGTTGATTACTTACACTTCCTTAAGGTACTTGCTGTGAATCCGAGTCAGGCGTCTGTTTTTCCTACTGTTTATTGATGCTCCGTTTGTAATGACCGTGTTGTCGATCGATGGTTAAACTCTAATGTTCCTTTCTTTGATGAACCTCTTACGTTTATCAAATTCAGAAAAACTCACAGCCGGATAATACAGAAGCGTATGACGTTGAGGGCTTAAGTAAGGAAGCAGGAGTAGGTCGAACAACACAAGAATATTAGCCGTTGCCTTTTCAGTCAGTACGGAGTTCATCTTATTTACACTACCGGTCATTAAAATTGCTACACCAAGAAGAAATGCAGATGATTAACGGGTATTCAGTGGACAAATATATTATACTAGAACTGACATGTGATTACATTTTCACGCAATTTGGGTGCATAGATCCTGAGAAATCAGTACCAAAAACAACCACTTCTGGCCATAATAACGGCCTTGATACGCCTGGACATTGAATGAAACAGAGCTTGGATGGCGTGTACAGGTACAGCTGCCCATGCCGCTTCAACACAATACCACAGTTCATCAAGAGTAGTGACTGGCGTATTGTGACGCGCCAGCTGCGCGGCCACCATTGACCAGACGTTTTCAATTGGTGAGAGATCTGGAGAATGTGCTGGCCAGGGCAGCAGTCGAACGTATTCTGTATCCAGAAAGGCTCGTAGAGGACCTGCAACATGTGGTCGTGAATTATCCTGCTGAAATGTAGGGTTTCACAAAGATCGAATGAAGGGTAGAGCCACGGGTCGTATCGCCCACTATTCAAAGTGCCGTCAATGCGAAAAAGAGGTGACTTAGGCGTGTAACCAATGGCACCCCATTCCATCACGCTGGGTGATACGCCAGTATGGCGATGACGAATACACGCTTCCAATGTGCGTTCACCGCGATATCACCAAACACGGATGCGACTATCATGATGCTGTAAACAGAACCTGGATTCATCCGAAAAAATGACGTTTTGCCATTCGTGCACTCAGGTTCGGCGTTGAGTACACCATCGCAGGCAGTCCTGTCCGCGATGCCGCGTCAAGGGTAACCGCAGCCACGGTCTCCGAGCTGATAGTCCATGCTGCTGCAAACGTCGTCGAACTGTTCGTGCAGATGGTTGTTGTCTTGCAAACGTCCCCATCTGTTGACTCAGGGATCGAGACGTGGCTGCACGATCCGTTTCAGCCATCCGGATAAAATGCCTGTCATCTCGACTGCTAGTGATACGAGGCCGTTAGGATCCAGAACGGCGTTCCGTATTACCCACTGAACCCACCGATTCCATATTCTGCTAACAGTCATTGGATGTCGACCAACCCGAGCAGCAATGTCGCGATACGATAAACCGCATTCGCGATAGGCTACAATCCGTCCTTTATCAAAGTCAAACGTGATGGTACACATTTCTCCTCCTTACACGAGGCATCACAACAACGTTTCACCAGGCAACGCCAGTCAACTGCTGTTTGTGTATGAGAAATCGTTTGGAAACTTTCCTCATGTCAGCACGTTGTAGGTGTCGCCACCGGCGCCAACCTTGTGTGAATGCTCTGAAAAGCTAATCATTTGCATATCACAGCATCTTCTTCCTATCGGTTAAATTTCGCGTCTGTAGCACGTTATCTTCGTGGTGTAGCAATTTTAATGGACAGTAGTGTATTTTAGATCAACGATGAAAAATGTAAATCATGTTGGGTGAGAATTTGAATGTTGATTCTTCTGAATAAAAGCTACAACGGCTCAAGCCTCCCGCGCCGCCCTGTGACTGGTTGGCGCCTTTTGCGGATGTGCTTACTTAGCACATCGTGCATTTCGCCTGTGAGTCGCCCTTGCTTACAGCGGAGACTTGGTAAAACTCACAATTGTGTGCTTGGTGGTGCTCGCAACTGATGGCGGCTTGATGTGCTACAGGTACATTGTCCACTCACATTAACGTTACCACCTGTCAATATCCCGAAAACCGCCTTTTGTGGCACGAACCGCTGTACGACGTGCACGAAGAGAGCCAGTGACGCTCTGGAAGGTACCAACAGGGATGGGGTGCCATGCCGAATCCAGAGCCGTGGCCAGTTGCGTCAGGTTATTCGGCTGAGGATCCATGGTGCGACCAGCACAATCTTGGTTGTCCCATGGATTCTCGATTGGATTTAAATCCGTGGAGTTTGATGGCCAGAGGAGAACTGAAAACTCATCCTGGTGGTCTTCGAACCACGCACGTGCCATGTGGTAGATGGCACTGTGACGAAGAAATACAAACTACATGTAGGTGTGGTCCCCAAGGATAGACGCATGCATATGTTGATCCACTGGGCCTTCCAGGACAGCGATATCACCCATGGAACGCAACGAAAACATTCGCCAGGCCATAACGGTCCCTCCTCTTAGCTCGACCCTCCCGACGTATGTTGCCGGGTGTTTGCTTTCAGAAGTTTCCCGCCTGACACGCCAACGGCCATCTGTCAGATTGGTCATAAAAGGTGATTCATCTGAAACGGCCACCTGTCTCCACTAAAAAGACGTGTTGATGAGGAACTGGCGTGCTAATTCCATCCTTTGTCGCCGTTGAACAGCAGTCAGCAGGGACGCATGAACCAGACGCATGTTGCGGAGGCAGATTCGCACACATACGCAGCTACATTCGCTGAACCGTCGTTGAGGCGACACGTTGGTAGCCCCTTGTTTCATGCGGGAGGCCAATTTCTCAACAGTTACAATTTCTATTCGCCCGTACACATCTCTGCAGCCGTCGTTCGCCCCTGTCGTCAGTGGGCCTTGGTGGACCACAGATGCATCAAAAGCTTCATTTTGCCACGGCGTCATGCGAACAGCTTACAAACTTACCCATTTCGGAAATGCTTCCACCGTTGACCCGAAAAGCAGCAACCATGCCATTTTGGACGTCAGATCAATCGCTCCGTACCCCAAGACACGCTTTTTACACCCTCCACTGCTAATGATGTCACCTGACGTCTCAGTGATTACTGCATCTTGTTGTCGAACATAGGCGATGGTCACATTACTGTGACTGTACCGTGTAGGTTGAACAGCTGGAGTGATATCAAGTTCTGATAACTGGTAGCGATGCTGGAGCACGTTTCAGCTCGTGAAGTATCGCGTCCCATTTATATTTCAGCTACAATCCCGATGTGATTGTGCAATGGCTTTTATTGAGATACATTTATTTCTATCAGTAACGTATTAAACGTGCTGAATTTTGTAGTTCTGTCCTAATATTAGATCTAACCCGAAAGGGTCAGTAACTATTGATAAAAATAAATACGAGGGTCGTTAAACTAATAATGCCCTCAATATTTTATACCTGTTTGCATACAAAGATGCGTTTAGGTGCTCCACATTTGATGCTTCATCTGCACGTGAGAGAACTGTCGAATAATTCCGGCTAATGGGAGAGCCATATTGAACAATCAGAGTGGCGTCTACGCAAGAAAGTAGTTGCAAGCAACGAGTTGTAACTGAATTTTTGGTTGCGGTAGAAGAAACTGTGGGGAACATCCTTAAAGGTTTGTGTGGAGTGTGTGGTAATGGTGCAGTTGACAGTACCCTTTTTTGTTACTGGCAAAGCGAATTCAATCACCAGAAAGTGCAGAAGCAGAGCTCTGTGATCGGTCAGGTGCGGGATGTCCTGTCGCATCCACTGCTACATGGTGAATCGCGCAGACCGGCTTATGGCAAGCCTAAAACTTTCGATGAGCGTTGGAAGTGCATGTACAATGACTGATACTCTTAAATTTTTTAAAGGTTCTTATCAAGATGGGTTCCACGAATGCTCACACCATATTACAAAAGTCAAAGACAGTCATTTTATTTGAACTGTTGGGACAGTCTGAGGCGAATGTAGAAGCCTTTGTGTTTCGGATTTTTACAGGAGACGGGACATCGTAGCACCACATTTAACCAGAAACAGAAAGACAGTCACAGTGATGGCGCCACCCGCTGTCACAAAATATTAGGAAATTCAAGGCAGCTTCCTCTGCTGGCAGCTATGGTGGTTGTGTTACCAAGGAGGCCGATCATTAGCGTGCGTTAAGATTCAGTTGCATTTCTGACGAGTTCGATCTGACAATAATGCAAAAGAAATCTTACGAGTACCGCATCGCGGCAAATCTCTGAACTCGGGCAAACGTCACCAAATTGGATTGGACAAAAATTGCTTCAGCCAAGCTATAATCCAGATCTGACAAGAACTAACATATGTTTTGTCTGCTTAAGGATTACGTACGTGAGGTATACTTTGATGATGATGAGGGCGTAATTCATGCAGCGAAAACATGTCTATGAGTGCAAGAAGACTTTTTATCAACGGAAGATACTTATTCTCACACGATGGCGTAAGGCTATAGAGCGTGATGGAGACTATGTAGAAAACTAATGCGTGTTCTGAGGAAAAAGTGGGGCACTATTTTTTGAACCGCCCTCGTGGAATGAATACTCCTATTTCGGAGTGTTCAGTGCAGAAAAATTATACGGATATTATTGTAATTGCAATTTTCAGCCAGCTTACTCTCGTTGCGTATCAGCTGTCACGTGCACAGACCGACATACGAGTGCATATATGCATTAATGCTCAGGCAGCAGACATAAAAACTTAAGTGTCATAACCATTTCAAAACCTCACACGGTGGGAACAGACAATGAGGTGGCAAAACACATGGGATACCTCCAAATATCGTGTAGGATACCGTCTTGCGGCATTGTGCAGCGAAGTCGATGTGGCATGGAGTCAATAAATCGTTGGAAGTCCCCTGCAGAAACCTCTACAACCGTTCATAACTGCGAAAGTGTTGGCGGTGCAGTATTTTGTGCACAGACTGACCTCTATGGGACTCATGTCGGGCTATCTGGATGGCCAAGTCGTTCGCTCAACTTGTCCAGAATGTTCCTCAGACTAATCGCGAACAACTGTGGCCCGGTGACATTGCACATTGTTATCCATAAAAATTCCATCGTTTTTTGGGAACAGGAAGTCCATGAATGGATGCAAATGGACTAAAAGTAGCCGAATATAACCATTTCCAGTCAAAGATCTGTTCAGTTCGATCAAAGGACCTAGACCATTCCATGTAAACAGAACCTACACCATTATGGAGTCAGCACCAGCTCACGTATTGCCTTGTTGACAGCTTCGGTTCACGGCTTCGTGGAGCCTGCACCACACTCGAACCCCACCATCAGCTCTATACCAACTGAAATCGGGACTCAGCTGACCACGCCACGGTTTTCTAGTCATCTAGGGTCCAAGGGACAAGCTCACGAGGACAAGAGAAACGCTGCAGGCGATGCTGCGCTGTTAGCAAAGGCACTCTCGTCAATCGCCCGCTAGCATATCGCCAAACTTTTTCCGCACTGCCCCAACGGATATGTTATCGTATGTCCCACACTGATTTCTGCGGTTACTTCTCGCAGCGTTCCTAGTCTGTTTGCACTGGCAATTCTATGTATGCGCTGCCGTTCTTAGTCGTTGCGTGCAGGCCGTAGACCAGTGTGTTGTCCGAAATTTGGTATTCTCGGCACATTTCTTGACACTGTGGATCTCGGCAGATTGGATTCCCCATTGATTTCCGATATGAAATGTCCCGTGAATCTAGCTCCAACTACCATTCCGCGTCCAAAGTCTGTTAATTAACATCATGCGGTCATAATCACGTCGGAACCATTTCAAATGAATCATCTTAGTGTAAATAACACCTCCAACAAAGCACTTCCCTTTATACTTTTTGTACGATATACAACCGCTATTGCGTCCGTGCATATCGCTATACCATGACACTGTATGGTAATAGATGAAATTCATCATCACAGCCGGCCGCGGTGGTCTAGCGGTTCTAGGCGCTCAGTCCGGAACCGCGTGACTGCTACGGTCGCAGTTTCGAATCCTGCCTCGGGCATGGATGTGTGTGATGTCCTTAGGTTAGTTAGGTTTAAGTAGTTCTAAGTTCTAGGGGACTGATGACCACAGATGTTAAGTCCCATAGTGCTCAGAGCCATTTGAACCATTTTTCATCATCACACTGAAGTATAATTTATATACGCATTGAAATGTTAACACTCGCTTCGAGACGAGACTTGTCCGATGAAGTGAAGTCGTCTTAAATCTGTTGAGCTGGCATAAGGACGTAAATATCATTTGTGTACACCTGCACATACGTATAAAACTACGAAGTGTCAATTTGAAGGTGTATCACATATAAAGTGGCTTGTTGGAAGACACCCGTGAAACAATGATAGTGCAGTGAGTACATGGTACTACAACATCAAGCACTCGACCAAGGTCACCGGACAAAAATTAGTCACTTGAGAGCACACGCACAGATTAATCGTTAAGCCTTTACGGATGGCGCAGTGTTCGAGTCACGTGCTCAACCGCGAACAGACTGCCTCTACACTAAGTCATGGGATGGAGATATGCACATAGACAAATGGCGGTAATATGGCGTACGCATAGTATAAAATGGCAGCGCATTGGCGGAGCTATTATTTGTACTCAGTTGATGCACGTGAAAAGGTTTCGTACATATCTCTGGTCGCACGACAGGAATTAAAAGGTTTTGTACGCGGAATGGTAGCAGGAACTAATCGCATGGGACATTCCATTTTGGAAATCAATAGGCAATTCGGTATTCCGAGGTCCACAGTGTCAAGAGTGTACCAAGAGTACTAAATGTGAGGGTTTACAGTGCCCTGGCAGACAGCCTTCACTTAAAGACCGAGTTTAGCGGCGTTTGCGTAGATTAGCCAGTGTTAACAGATAAGCAACATTGCGTGAAATATTTGCAGAAATCAATCTGGGACGTACGCCTACAGTGCTTCTCCTGCACTCGTGAAAACATTGGTTGGACCCTATGTGACTGGAAAACAGTCGGCTGATCGGATGTGTTGCAATTTCAGTTGGTAAGAGCTGATAGTTGGGTTCCAATGTTGGGCAGTCCCCACGGAGTCAGATTTTCAACAAGGCACTGTGCAAGCTGGCGGTGGCTCCATAATGGTATGGGTTGTGTTTACATAGAATGGACTGGGTCCCCTCGTCCAATTTAACCGGTCATTGACTGGTAGTGATTTTGTTCGACTATTGGATACCAACTGCAGCCATTCGTGTACGTCATATACCCAAACAACACCCGGGCCACAGTTGTTTCGATTGGTTTGAAGATCA
Organism: Schistocerca piceifrons; assembly: GCF_021461385.2. Classification (NCBI taxonomy): domain Eukaryota; kingdom Metazoa; phylum Arthropoda; class Insecta; order Orthoptera; family Acrididae; genus Schistocerca; species Schistocerca piceifrons. The sequence continues at coordinate 208,180,688 of NC_060138.1, forward strand.
TTCTGGACAGTTCGAGCGAATGATTTGGCCACCCACATCACCCAGCATGTACACCACGATCATTTATGAAACACAATAGAGAGGTCAGTTCGTGAACAAAATCCTGCACCTGCGCACGGCTATAGAGGCAGCGTTGCTCAATATTTCTGCAGGGGAATTCCAACGACTTGTTGAGTCAGTGCCACGTCGAGTTGGTGCCTACGCCGGGCAAAACGAAGTCTGACACGATATTAGGAGGTATCCAATGTCTTGTCAACTCATTGTACGTGAGCATAAGGAAGCAGCGATCAGTGAGACATCAATGGTGTTTGTCGTACACAACAAATATTGCCGGCCGTGGTGGCCGTGCGGTTCTAGGCGCTACAGTCTGGAGCCGAACGACCGCTACGGTCGCAGGTTCGAATCCTGCCTCGGGCATGGATGTGTGTGATGTCCTTAGGTTAGTTAGGTTTAATTAGTTCTAAGTTCTAGGCGACTGATGAACTCAGAAGTTAAGTCGCATAGTGCTCAGAGCCATTTAAACCACAACAAATATTTAAGTTTCAAGCAGACATTGTACTTAAACATAGCTAATGTAAGGATGTGACAGAGTGGTACAAAGGGGCTATCTTGTTCTGACGTGTCCATGACCATACGATGTGTGATGTTAATGGTTTTGTTGGTGTTTCGCATTGGACTATTCACTGTGTTTGCATGCAGTGATGTAACACACCTGGCCACGAAATACGACGTCAGAACTGTTGTCTTAAAAAGATCATGGCTAAGAGGGTCTGGAGGCGCGTTTCATTGATTCTGAATTAAAAACGCTTACAAATTCGGCAGGAATTGCTACAGGCTGTCAATGAAGGTGCATCCACACTTGTTATCGAGAGAACATTGGAACAGGAACTGCAAGCAATGAACATTTGGAGTCGGTCGCCTCGCAAGAAACGATTGCTCACACAATCACATAAATATGCGAATCTTCAATGCGCTAGAACTCATCGAAGTGGACAGTATCTGACTGGTGGAAAGTAATAAGGTCTGACGAATCACGTTTTTGCTTCTATTCAAATGATGCACGTTATCGAGTGCACGGAAGGCCAAATGAAGCATATAATCCTGAATGTGTGCCAGGTCCCGCTCAATCCGGATTTTTTTCTGGTCATGAATTGGGCACGTTCACTAACGTGAATCAGCATATTTAAACATTCTACATGAACAGGTGCTGCCTTTCGGTCAACACCTGCATGATGATTACACTATGTAGACCAGCAGACTTCATCAGGCTGGAAGATTTTGTAACGGGTTTTGTGAACATTCCTTCGCCTCTCCCTCACCCTATTACATCTCGATTGGCATGCAAAATCTGGAGTCAGTAGAAAATCTGTGGGACATGCTGGATCCTCAGATACAACGCCGACATCAGCATCCCATCATTTTTGTGGAGTTGCGCGATCAAATACTCAGCGAGTCGCTTAACGCGGACGCGACGTACCTGCACAACTTGTGGTCTCTCTTGCCAACAGAGTCCATGTGACGATCAAGTCCAGGGAGGGGGGAATTACAAGGTATTAAATGATTGCTGTAATGATTTCTCTAGTGGTAACAAAATTTTTACCCGATGGGCTTACAACATTGTACGTATTTCGTTGTTACCCAACATCGTTTTCTGTTCTTGTTTATTGGACATTTATGTGCCGCATCTGTTATAAAAACTTGTTGCCTAGTGAATGTCTATGCACAAAGGCATCTCGAATTTTATTTGCTTCCATACTGAGAATGGTTTAGTATCGCCATTAGTTTGGTAAGCGGTCGTTCCACGCTATTACAGCATGGCGGCTATTCCAACTATTCCCTCAATATTACCGGACCAACTTCGCCCCTACTCCTAGAAGAACTGTTCTCTGCTATGCTATAATGAATCAAGCTAACTGTAGCGCTGCTGGTTTCAGCTTAGGATTTCTTGCAGAGTGGCCCTAGTAACAGCGTACGCTAATTTAGTATCACTAACTTTGTTTTCTGAAGAAGATTTCTTTTACGTTTCGCTAATTTGTGGAAAAAGAGAGAGGATAGCTATTTGTTTCTTCTTTCTTCGAAAAGTATACAGTGAGTTCAGGTCTGGGGACTGGGGAAGTCGAGGTATTGCGAGCCATGACCGATATACATATCGCTGAAACGCTCTTTACCAAAACTTCGGTAGTGCAGGGCATTAAATTGTATGTTGCGCCTCAGCTGTGGTCTTTCGAAATAAACGCAGCCGCAGATATTAACATAGTTATTACGATGACATTACTGCTCTTGGGCATAATTTGTATCGAGAAAGACCATTAGTTTCCGGATCAATGTATATTAGAATTATTTCGTTGTTTGATTGTCGTCTGCTCGTCCCTTTCGTTTGTAACCATTGTCAAATTCCCTGTGTGCAGCACGAAGTTACGACAATGCTACCAACATAAAATTTTCTTGGGTTAGATAGAGCAGCAATCAGTCGTAGAATTAGGTTGCTTTAATATGACATTTATAGTCACAACGCAGATCAGATTTCGACACAGATTGTGACTATAAATGTCATATTAAAGCAACCTAATTCTACGACTGATTGCTGCTCTATCTAACCCAATATAACCACAGTCGTTGCGTGCACCCACCCTATGGAGGGCAACCTGATAAAATGTTCTTTTTCATAGCTCTAATTTAAGGTAAGTTGAGGCTACCTGAATCATTTCTGCTTTTAGGGCGCCAAAGGGGAAGTAAATATTTACTGCAAATTTTAAATTGTAATTGTGAATAGATCATAGTTATAAATTTGTAAGACCAGGGTACATTGCCCCATAATCTCTGTCTTCTTCACTGTAATCAGCAAAATTTGAACTGTTGAAACGACGGAAAAGTTTAAAATCCGTGAGGCTCTTTCAGTTGTAAATGGGGCCACATTAAATATTGTAAACTGTCATACAGTTATTTACCATACATTTCCCTTACATTTTACATACATTTCCTTCAATGGAATTAAATACGACCAGTAGCCCCACACAAATTTCGCGAAACCACACCTTCCTCTTACACAGATGATCCATTCCCCTTTCTTCACTGGACTAGGGTCGTAATATTTGATATTGCAGAAACCACAAAGCATATTTTTTTCCTCCGACTCAGCTTCAGGTGAAGCTGAAGATGAATCCTTTAGTGAGTATGGAGGTTTCTGTTGAACAATCAGCACATTTTTGCAACCTTTGACCTCCTTTCTTTAGAAGTTTTCAAAACACTGTTTCCTATTCCCTGAGATGAAATGGTGAATTCAGATGGTAAGCTAAATTTTTCTCTCCCCTCGCATTTGTGGTACGTACAGGTAGTTTTCGCTGGGGTTGGCAAAACTGGAGAAAGTGACAGAAGTGATGTTGCTGAGCCATGATTTTCTACATTTATTGGAGGATTAGAATGATTCAGTGCCTGAGCTTCCATCTGATGTGACACAATGGGACTCATCACTCAGGAATGTAGATGAAGGAAGCAATTTGTTTGATGGTATTTGGGTTGGACTGAAATCCTTCACAGCATTTCGTGCATTTCGTACATTAGCTGCACGTCTTCAGGTGAAGTCGAAAACTTTCCTAAAAACCAGTTTTTTAATGGTGACTGAGGGATTATTGGGTATAACTAGGTACACGAATACATTAATAAGGAAAAAATAGTATATATTATATTCTGATTCAGAAAGCCCCACCAAGACTTATACACGTAGCCACATTTCGTCATTATTTTTAAACTTAAGCAGTTGCTCAAATTTATAATAGATGTCGCTAGGTGCTCTTTTGACCGACGTGGTGGATACTATGCAACAGGTAGCGAAAAGATCTATAAACGACTTTCAACAACAAACATTATTTTAAACAGATTTAATACTACTTGGTGGATTGTTATAAGCAGTACTGTCTTACCGCTTGTAATTCTTTCTGTATTATTTCTGTGTGGGTTAAATATATCTGAAAAATGCTTCTACCTGCTTGTGCACAAGTCTTCTAGGAACGGTCATATTACATAACGGCGTCCGAGCTGAAGGCTGAGTAATAGAATATTTACCTATTTGTATGCACACAGTCTATGATTCAGAAATCCCCATCCCACGCTATACGAAGTAAATATTGGGTCAGTTGTGATTGTTATAAATGGTATTACATGATAACGTCTACCGTATAGAAACGGGTTTGGGAAAACTATTTAAATATCTGTATGTTCTCATGCTTAAGTCCTCAGATTCGGTAGAAACAAGTAAAAAGACGATAGGATTGATACAACAGCAGAAGCTGGCGTGAGAGCCTATCTTGGTGGTGTTTACAACCCGAAAGGTAGATTCCGACCTCTTTGCGTTTCAGTTTATCCCAGATACTTTCGCGAAACATTAACAAGTGTATTGTCACTGTACTTGTCTTTTAGATAGCTAGACCTACACGTGGAACAATTTCGACCATACTTAGTATAGCCATTACTCAGTTTCTGTAAAAATTACTCTTGTAAGACAGCCCTGGAACACTTGCAAGGAGAGAAAACTGCAAATCGGATTTTTGTAATTTTTTATATTTATGGTGCGTGGAGTTCAGAATGTGAGATGTAAATCCGCCGAAGCCATTCGACGCAAGTAAAAATTCTCTAGATAACGGTCACTGAAGTATTCCAATGTTCTCTAATACCCCTAATCTAAGGCTAATTTTTCCATAGGCAGCATGATTATGTGGTAGAACGCTCTCCTGTGTTGAGGTGCATGTTCTCTGAGTGCTTCAGTGTAGCGTAAGTTACATAAAGATGAAAAACTATGTTATTTGTTAACAGTAATCGAGAATTTATATTTGCAATGAAAACTAGATTTTTGTGTGCGATAAATAATTAGAAGTAAGAAGACGTGGGTTTTTCATAAAAATGACAATTGTATATTGTGTTAATTGCTGGAGCTACTCGGATGTAAACGAAAAAAATTATAAGTGACACGAGACTCGAACCAGTAATCCACCGATGGCCCGTTTCTAGCACCATAGATTTTTTTCCATCTTTATGTATAACACACCTCCCGAAAATACTGACAGAACATGCACGTTTGTTTAAAAATATTGCATTAGCTGAGAATCGGAGATAGGCCATCCACGTATCAAATGTGCATTCTACCGTTTTTTAAATACAAGTGTTGTCATTAGATTACCTTTCAAATGTCATATAGATATATGAAATAATATTAGCAGTGATGAAAACAATATACATTTAAAATACAAAAAAGAGCAGGACTTGATGCTTATTTTTTTCCCTGGCACATTAACATTGTGTGCCGGACCGAGAGTCTAATTCGGAACTTTTAAAGCTGTTAGTATTGACCTGAAAGGAAATGACTGAAAAACACGTTAAATTTTCGTAAGATGAACTTCTTCCACTGAGACGTTTTTGAAGACTCAATCGTCTGCCGTCCGTGCCTGAGACACACTGCTAATGTCTAGAACAAATATTGGCCTGCCAGGGAGAGAGGAACGTGTCCAAACATTTTACCTCAATCGGTAAAACGGAGCCCTTATAGAATCACTTTCTTATCCGTCTGACTGTCTATCCAACTGTTCTAGACCCCTTTTCTCTGGAACGTGCAGACGTATCAAGCTGAAATTCGTTATTTATTAAGGTATGTAGTCAGTTGGGGATGTAAAACATTTAAGCCTCTAAGTCAATGCAGTCAAAAGATAGGGTTATTTATGTTACATATTTTGATACTCGCAGACTCACTTAACAAAACCTACAGTGCACTTCCCGTGTGCATAATCATGAAATTTGTCAAGAAGATTGGTTTCACACTACAACCAAAGGAATAACTCCGTAAATGGTTAATTTGTAATTATATTACATGAAAAAAGTTATTTGTCATTGTTACCAGACTGTCTGTCCGTCTGTTAAGACTCCATTTTCTTAGGAACGGGTAGGCGTATCGATTTGAAATTAAGGCTATTTTGTCAGATATCATGATAGATTCCAAACCCGTACATTAAAACATTTAAAATACTATCCCATGACGTAGAATAAAGAAATTTGACAAGAAGAATAGTTTCACAGCATAAGAAAAGGAAAATTAATCAGAAAATTTTTAATTTGCAATTGTGTCAAACGAAAATAAAAATTTCTTTCTTCATTTGTTGAAATCAAAACATATGCATAAGTTTAGGAATCCCTGGAAACGATGTCTTTCCAGTATCGTTGTAGATAACGGGAAAAATTGGCGAGATCGTCGACTCCCGGAATGGATGAACTGTCTATATACGCTACTAAGTTTGTACGGAACCTTCAGTGCTCGAACCTTACACCTACCTAGCTAGTTTATATTTTTTAATAATGTAACCATTTGATTGAACAGTATCAGATCTTCTTGAAGACAAAAAAATTCACATAGAGAGGGCATTCCACAATGCATATGGATCACTTCACCACGCAAATATCACATTATAAACTTAACACAATTTTCGCATCACGTAAGAAACAAATACGCGGCTTACTGAAGTACTTGATTTCCAATCCTCCTCGCTGCTCTTTCGCCCGGATATGTCTTCACGTATGGATATGTTATCCTCCGACTCGTATCTTCCGTTCATTCTTCTATCGTAGTGATAATTTAACTTCTCCTACCCTGGACGTTCCGACGTTCCAGCTACGAGGGGGGAGTGGCGTGTCCTGAAACGCTCTCCATCCATAGTGTCGGTACTTCGGACTGCGTATGATCTTCAAATGTTGTCCCTCTAAAACGGTTCAAAAGTTCAGCACGTTCTTCGGGCCATATTTGAACACAGAGAACAAAGTTTGGCCTCGGAATCATGTTACTGCATTTGTTTCAATATGTGGATAATACATCTGGAAAGAATACAGTCCATGACCTTGTTGTCCCGACTCCACCCTTCTGCCGGGGGACCGCCTATAGAGCAGTGTTCATCGTAGTCCAGAGTTTGGCACTGAGGGCATAATGGTGAATCCATCATATGAATCACATGGAGTCTGGATCCGTTAACTGTCATGTACCACACTGCATGTGTTTCTGTGTCTAGGGAAACATGATGTATCGATCGCCATACTACATGCCAATTGACATGTGGATCTTTGGGAAGCAGGGAGAGGATTATGTTTCTTTCTACAACGTTACTGCACTCATGTGTTAACAGTTTTCTTTATTTATCAGAACAGAAAGCTGCTTGTCCTTACGCTAATCCAAGTGTTGTGGTACAAGCTCTTCCGTTTTAGTCCACGTTAGCCTCACTGCTGATGAAGTACAAGTCCCGCTATAAGTACTACATGCACTCTCGTAGATGGTGACGTGAACGGAGACACGCCGCCGACTAGAACAGTAACTGAGCTAGTAATTGAGCTGACTGTGACTGCGACTGACTCAGTGACTTGGCTAACTGTCTGTGACTGACTCGGCTGACTAAATGAGTGGCTGGGCCCTCTGGTCCGCGGCGGCGATGTAAATACTGGCGGTCGAGAGGGCGTTGCGGCGCGTTGCTTGCGGGTTTGTCTTTGGCCTCTCTCCTGGTAAGCGCCCGTGTTTCAGCGCCTATTATCGATATTCTTGCAACATCTTGGCCGAACAGTGCGCTGGCGACAGGTTACGCCAACACAGTATCTGATAGGTGTAGCGCGCCGTCGCAGGACTGGGTTTCCAGGAGAGACATCGGAACGTAGCTGTATTCGAAAAAAAAAAGAAAAAGAAAAAAAGAGCGCGTATATGGTGAAGTGATAGGGAAATGTGCTGAAGCGCCACTGGCACCATTCGAAAAACTGGTGCTAGTTGTTGTTTTCAGATTCCTGTCAGACACGTTTGACGACGTCTCCACAGTTTTAACGACGTGATATACAGCGCTGCCGATCGTTCGTGAACATGCGCAGAACCACGCTACACGTTGCAAAACGAGTCATACGTTAGGTTGTTAAAGAAACTCGCCAAATTTCAGTCTATGTCCTTCAAAACTTTTGAGAGTTGCATGGCATTGCTTTGGCTGATTATTTTTGAGTACTAAACTTCAAGTACCATAAATACAGTTTGATTCTTATTAAAATTAAAAAAACACACTAAGCGACATAGATGCCGTTGAGACAAGTAACTTAATATAAGACAAAAAAAAAAATGGTCCAAATGGCTCTGAGCACTATGGGACTTAACTGCTGAGGTCATCGGTCCCCTAGAACTTAGAATTACTTAACCTAACTAACCTAAGGACATCACACACATCCATGCCCGAGGAAGGATTTGAACCTGCGACCGTAGCGGTCGTGCGATTCCAGACTGTAGCGCCTAGAACCACTCGACCACTCCGGCCGGCCTAATGTAAGACACAATTGGCCCCAAATGTTGGAAAAATGACCGAAAATTGGATAAAAAATGTTGAACATATGACATACCAGATGACGGACCCCACCGTCCGTGGAGAGATTTGGCTTGTCAATTGGCTTGTCAATCCCACGCTGGTAGAGGGCAGTGCTGCACGCTGGTCCGTTAGGTTACTCTGTTTTCTAACAACTTCTGTAACCATGGTCTGCTGTAAACGTTGCAGTTACAAGCTATAAACAAACAAAACTTACTGTTATTTCGTCTTTCTTTCCATATGCCCCTTTTTTTTATCACAGACTTAGTGTATTAAAGAAGGCGTAGGTCATTAACTTGTAGCGACGCAATTCGGAACTTTATACTTATTTACCTTTGACGCAATACCGTTGATTTTAGTTCTACTGTACTCTGCAATTAAGCAGTGGAGGCCGCGAGACCGGTACATAACATATTGAATCTTACTTCGAGGTAAACTCATAATTGTACAACTCAAGACTCTAATCGTGAGCCCTACAGACTAAAGTCGCTTACCAAACTGAATACTTCCCTTAGGTTGGGATGATCAGGTGCAACAGACCGATGGTTTCCACCGCTACCCGTGCGGCGAGGTGTGACGTCTGGTGACGTCATATGTTCACTATTTGTCATTTCTCAACATTTGGGGCCACATTAAACTACTTGTCTTAGCGTCATCGGCATCACTCCCAGGGTTCTAAAAGTTGGTGAGAATCACCCTACACAAAAACCGAGTTGTCTTGTTACTTGCGGATTGTGTTTGTTTGGTGTATGACGTGTAAAAGTAATGGAAAATGAAGAATGTTAGAGTTGAGCATTCGAGGCACCTACCACGCACAAAGTTTTCTGTACCGCAGTTCTGCAATGATGGACTGTGCAAGCTCGAGTGACACGCCACACTTGACTACGTCCCCTATTATCAAACGATTTTCCCCGATGAATTCATAGGGTTGAAACTTTCATCAGCGAAACGGGGAATTCGACCGAGTGACATGCATGACACATAACTCCTCAACCGATATTGAGAACGTAATAAAATAATAGGAGCACTACTTTTCAGCAAGCTGTCGTATTGTCGGGTCCAGTTCTATTTTGCCCCTCACGTACATGTAACAATGGAGTCAGTGTAGGCCGTTACGTTCGCATGAGCTCCTTTGAGCCACAGACACAGGCTAAAAGTAATGAAAAGTATCAGGTATTGTAGCTTCCAATTCAGAATTGAATCTCGTAACAGACCCGACACGAGAGACGTACGCAAATGGCAGCACGGGTTTCACATACGCGAGCCCGTCAGTATTGGAAGCGGGGGCGGAAGCTCCATTCGAGAACAGTGATTATCTGTCGAGCATACGTTTTCCAGGCAATGACCGGGCCAGAATTTTTTTTAGAATAAAATGCGAATCACCCTGGAAAAGAAATGAAATCGAACGAAACAGTCACAGAAAGAGCGGCGATAGAGTGCGGATTGGCAGCCAGTTCCATTGTTTCGTAAGTGGAGGGTCCCGAATGCCAGTGGGTGGCCACTTGCTTTTATGTGTACAGCCACGGTTGGTACCTGAATGCGGACCGCTCTGTAGTGGCAGCCCTGCCGCTGCGCCGCGCCGCGCGCCGTTCCAGTATAAAATCAAATGGGGACTCCCCTCCGATTTAGCTCTGCCCAATGGCCCGAAATCCAAATCGACCGCATTAACGGGGAAAATTAATTTTAACTGTAACTTCCCCGAAATAAATCAGTGCCGGTCGCAGGCTAGCTGAGTTAGCGAGGTGTTAACAGTTGCAGGAACGATCAGCAGGCAGGACGAACCGTTTAGAAGTGTTTTTGCTACCAGCTCAAAAAATAAATATTTCGGAGAGCGCAATTACAGATCTAGAAAGTGTAACCCGATACGCGTAATGTGTTACTACTTTCATTGCAGTAACCGTGGATCTAATGTGAATGAACCACTACTACCAACTATACTTTAAAATCACAGGGCGGTGTAAAAGTATTTGATCAAGTTAATGGAAGATGTAGAGAACACCAAACGAAGTAAATAAGGAACAGGAACTCAACTTATGACGTTTTGGCCACGATGCAAGATTCTCTTACCTGCATCTGCCAACAAAACACAATTTCCAGCTTAAATTGGCAGTTTTCGGTAGATTAAGTGGCTCTTTTACTTCGAAGAATGGAGATGATTAAGGATCTTTTCTTCTAACACGGAAAACGACAATAATAAGCTGCAGAGAAAGTGCGAGATTAGAAGACATCAGATTGTTCCATACGTGTCACAACTTTATCAGCCTGAGGTGAGTAATACTCATTTAAGAACGACCAAGACAAATGTTGCAATCAAAAGTGTTGTGTGATTACTCTGCCAGCAAAATAAGACTGCTTATGAACTGTTATGTGTACTGTGTAATCTGATGTATCGGGTACATCGTACACTGAACAAAACATTGGTCATCACAATAAAGGAGCTCACAGGATCACTTTAGAATGCTGCACATTGTGTGGAGCTGGGTCACGGAGGTCATGTCACTTATGTAATAGCTGTGAAGTGGTGCACATACAGTCAGTTATATGGAAGCAGTACAGTAAAATGACGTGGAGATGTGACGGAATGGAAATGGTGACCTGTCGTGTTTGAAAGTGTACATAACCACATTGTGAATGAATCCGCTCGATTTGTTCTTATACCAACATAGACTGTCTAGAAAATCGAGTTTCAAAAATTTACACCTGCTTTTATAACTCCTTTGTAACAGCAGGCCACACAAGTACCAGCACTGTGGGATTTATGATGTCCTTGCTCCAGTAGGAATGGGGATACAAGCAGAAATGTGGCTTTTCCATCCCTGGGGTGCAGGCTCCCCTGTATTACCAGCGCGTTGTTTGGGGAAACCAGGTTCAGGGCAGCCTACAAGAAATGATTTTCCAGACCCTGACATGCAGGCTGCCCAGCATGAGAGGCATGTTGTTCTGGGCTAGTATTGGCCTACTTTATCGACTTGCTTTGTGTGACAGCCTGCACATCAGGAGCAAATTGATTTTACAGCCCACAGTCCTTGATGTGTAGTCCCCCCTACATGACACATGTGTTGTGGGAGTAGTATTGGTCTGCTCTACTGAACAGTATTGCAGGTGAAGGGAATGGATAAAATGAGGAGGAGGGGAAAATGGATAGAAAGAGGAGAAATAGGGGAGATGCATGAAGCAAATGGCTCTGAGCACTATGGGACTTAACATCTGTGGTCATCAGTCCCCTAGAACTTAGAACTACTTAAACCTAACCAACCTAAGGACATCACACACATCCATGCCCGAGGCAGGATTCGAACCTGCTACCGTAGCAGTCCGGCGGTTCCGGACTGAGCACCTGAACCGCTAGACCACCGCGGCCGGCATGCATGAAGCAGGTTGAAAGTGTGTAGGGGTTATTTGCAGCTGGAAAAAGCAAGAGAAATGTGGCGAAATGCAATGGAAGGAGAAAGGGAACGAAGGACATGGTCAGAAGGAGGGGGGAGGCAGCTTGTGGTCACAGAAAGAGGATGGAGGACTAGGACAAAGCGAGGAGGAGGAGGAGACAGAGAGAGTGGTGAGGGGTGGATTGACAAATAGAGGTGGGAGAATGAAGTGGACAGACAGAGAGAGGGAGGAAGAGGTGGGCATGGAGAGTGGGAGGAGTAGGTTTTTTCAGTATATGTGTTGAAGGCATACGATGGAAGAGTCTCAAGGAAACGCTAGTAAAGTCAATAAAATACTGTGGTCAAGACAAATGGTGTTATTACAGTGCCTACAGAAAATGTGTGGGCACCTTTGGAAACAGCAGGTGAAATGTAGTTGTCAATATTCCCGTAATTTAGTTACTCTATAGGATCTAATGATCAGTGAATCACTTTAGCTGTTTAAGTCATACCTCAAGAAATTTCTGGACTCTCACCCTTGTGGCCATTATCAAGCCCTGAGGTGGAGTCATGTGGCATTAGTGTGATGTCTCTTGGTGGTGATTAACTTTTTTGCCCATTGGTTTTATTTGGCATTATTTGTAATATGAATACGTTCTTCTGTGGGTGGGTATGGTAGGGATGTGTGTAGGGTATAGAGGTAGGCATCCTCACGCAATACATGCACAAAAAATGCTCTGGCCCAAGAGATTTATCTAACTGATGGTGCGGCATAACACTGAGTTTTGCAGAAACTGCGAAATAAATATTTTCAAGATTATGAATATGTAGGAATACCTTTAGACAGCAATATTACTGGTGAATGTGAGTGTCTTGTAGCTTGGAATACAGGGCATTACATGACAGCAAGTAAAGGTATGATGAAATGATTCGATTTGCGTTATTAATGATGCGAGTTTCTAAGTCTAATGAATGGTCATACACTTAACAATTTCTACAGAAAGCAATACTCCTAGTGTGGGTAACCTCACTATTAGGCCTGATTAACGCCCTTCAACATTATCTGGTATATCACATAAGACTTCGCATTTAAGCCATGACCATTAATTATTCATAGTCCAGATAATACCTGGACAGTCACATCCGGCTGCCATAGCCACAGCTGGCTAGCTGCTGCCCAGAGGAAGCCAGTACGTAAGTCTTGCAATGCAAACTCACTGCCATGGTGCCCCTGGCAATGGCATGCACCTGCTACTGTTCTGTTTGGCCCAAAGGAACGTCTAAAAATTAGGAAAGGGGCTGTGAGATTTCGATTAACACATGGGCATTTTATGGTTTCTTTTCATTTATAATTTTTAATGGAAATAAATTCGTTCTGTTAGGAAAAAATTTGGAAAGCGATAACTACAGATAGTCTAACTGTTGTGTAAAGAGAGATATCTTCTGTAAGTAAGAAATTGTGAAGTTCTAATATAAACAGCTGACCATTAACATCGAAACATCAAGAAGCTGAATGCAATAAATGCCAAATCTGCATGAATTGCAATTACCAAATGAGGAGCATTTCAGTACAAGGACATACATGAGGAAGAAGTAACATCATCTACATTATATATGTAAGAAAAGATGACCATATGCATTGGGCTTCTTATACAGAAAACGCACCTACATGTAGGGATAACATGACTGTCATTTGAGTACGGAATCGATGGGTTCAGGAGCGCCATATTCAATACCACGATGGCTCTCAATGGCTCCATGTGACTAGTGCTAGACGACCTGGATTCAGGAAATGGGCTTTTTTACAGTAAGAAAAATATCCAGACAGACACTGCGGTGGCATATGGAGCACCAGTGACTACGAAAGTAGATACCATTGTTGTGGCTTTACTCGTTGTGGCAGCAGAGAGATTTATGCTATTCCACGCTCAGTAACGACACTGGACGCAGCAGTGGCACAACTTCGTCTTTTCAGACAAGTCCCAGTTCTGGGTAGTACATGAATGGCTCTGAGCACTATGGGACTTAACAGCTGATGTCATCAGTCCCCTAGAACTTAAAACTACTTAAACCTAAATAACCTAAGGACATCACATACGTACATCTATGCCCGAGGCAGGATTCGAACCTGCGATAGTAGCGGTCGCGCGGTTCCAGACTGAAGCGCTTAGAACCGCTCGGCCACACCAACCGGCTACTGCATGAAGTAAGACCTATTCGTGTATGTAGTCTCTGGGATGAGTGAAAGCTGCAAGATGGCATTCATCATCATCACATAGGCCAAGTCTGATGATGTGGGATGCTGTAGGGTGCACAGCACGTTCGCGTCTGGTTGGCATAGCGGGTACTAAGGTCAGCAGGCACTACATTTTTGATGTGTCAAACTGGTGAATATACCCTGTCTTAGATGTCTTCCAACAAGATAATGAAAGACCACATGTTGCCCGTGCTGTCTGGTGCCACCTCGGTGATGAGGGTGTTCGAATTTTGTCCTGGTTATCTCGTTCCCCACGTCTCTCAACAAAATGAAAACTTCTGGTCTTAGGATGCTGAGAGACTCGTGCCCCACTGCAATTACCGAGCTCTTGAGATGCAGCAGCATGGAACGGCATATCCTTAACTTTCGTTCACCTTCAGTTCGACTCTATGCTCAGCTGGACTACACTAATTGTTTCTGCCAGAGGTAGCAGCCCTGTGCAATAAATTTTACACCCTCTAAATCTCCAGCTTGCCAACCAACTCAGTCACATATTTCACGTTATCTGTACACACACAATATGTAAAATTTCAGTATCTGTGGAAGTATTGTAGTTTTACTGGATAGAAGTGCAAATTTATGCAGGTGATGCACTTAATCCTTTTGTCATTAATTGCAAATTCCAAATTTTAAAGCTGTTATCTTGGAATTGGAAAGTGTAACTACACATATTTACATCGCGGGGTAAGCACACCCAACAATTGTACAAATCAGACTGAGGTACGATCCACAGAGCGCCATTTCCACACTGATCTGGTCATTAGTGCTGTAAAGGTCTGCATAACTGTTATTTGGTGCGTGCAATGTAATGTCGTTTTCTCTGGTTCCGGAATTAACAGACATGGTTTCCGTGTATGAATAGGTGAATGAGAAATGTATACAAACTGACAGGTATTGTTGGATCCTACCCACGAAGGACACACATGCAACGCACAGCACAGTTCCAAGTTTGTTGCTACGATTAAGGGAAACTGGGCAAGTGACACCATAGTACAAGGACTGAGGCGTGACACACCAAGCTATTGTGCGATACAGGGGACACATTTGTCATCGCCTCGGCCGAGAAGAATGGCAGTCAGCCGTTTTGACAGTGTTGACTGCGATGTTTCATGTTTCAGTAACAGTCTCGATAGGGTCCAGGTCCGGTCTTAAATGTTGGCACGACTATGTTGTTAGCGCTCGCCAACAGATATGATGGGAGCGAAAGGAGGTGTGACAGCAGCTGGTTCTACGCAGCCAACTAGTGAGCAGTGGGCGGGCGACGTGTTTCGTGGAAAGAGACGGAGGAAAACTGTCGTAACAAAAATGTCAACTTATAATCTAACCTAGGCCTCTGGCTACACTACGTATCAGTTGTCACCACAAGCTTCATTCCGCGATGAACCCTTTTTCTTTCATCAAACTTTCGTTGGTGTCGTAAATTCACAACCAAATTGTCATTTCCCAAACTAATCAAACGCTCGACCTACGCCGCAGACTAGGTTGTGACCAGAACCTCCATTCCGATGGTAAGTTTCTTTTAACATCACATAATCTTTGGCTTCACCCAAGCAAAACCAAGTCATCATATTTCAAACCAAACTTACACATACATGTGATGCACTGATGATCTAAAACATTATAACCACCTGCATAATATATGAAGATAGTAACTGTTCTCGAAAGAATAGATACCATTGATAACCATGCAGCTTCTCTGTAATATATGATAATTAACTGAAACCCTCAGCTGCCCACAGGTGCTGTCGATATATCTCTATGGGGACAGCTGAAAATGTGTGCCCCGACCAGGACTCGGACCCGGGATCTCCTGGTTACATGTCAGACGCTCTATCCCTCTGAGCCACCGAGGACACAGATCAATGGCGCGACTGCAGGAACTCATCCATTGCAATTTTCCCGTGAGACCCACATTCCCAAGTGTCCACAATGTACATACGTAATGTACCTAATACATGCGGGTGTACTTGCATAATAGCTTGTTTGTCCGCCTTTGGAACGAAATACATCACATTCTGCGTATCAGGGATCCGACAGTTGGGTGAGAGGTTTATGGAGGTACCTGGTACTGGATGCGTACGCACAGGTCATGTAATTCGCGTAAATAATGGGCCGCTGAGTTGCGTACGCGGTAATGGCGCCCGATAGCGATCCATGCGGGTTACATAGGATTTACGTCAGGGTACTTTGGTCACCGAGACATCAGTGTGAGTTCGCTATAATGCTCCGAAAATTACTTTAGCACGGTTCTGGTTCCGAGGTACGCACAGTTCTACTGATGAAAGATTGCATCGAACTCGGTGAAGACATCAAGCCGGGAGGGATGAAGGTGGTTCACAGCTGTCAGCGTATCTTCGATTACTACCACAGGTCACATGCAGGAGCAGGAGTGTCTCCCATAGCATAATTCTGCCCCCCCCCCCCCATCAGCCTGAGTCAGTGGCGCGCTGCACGTTTCGAATCGTCGTTCACCTCGATAACGATATTAGTGGAGACGACCATCGACACAGTGTAGCAAAAATATGATTCACCCGAAGAGCCAACATGTCCCCATTGCTTGACGGTCGGATCACAATGGTCCAGTGCGCACTGCCATTGTAATTGACGATGTCGTAGCGTCAACATGTGAACATGTAGGGGTGGTCTGCTGCGGAGCTCCATGTTCAACAATGTACGACTGACGATGTGCTCCGAAACACTTGTGCGTGCACTAGCATTGTGCCCATGACGCAGAGATGTCGCAGATAGCCATGTGTCCTGCTTTGCCGAGCAGACAAGACACGTTCTCTGAAGAGTCGTGGATGTCCAACCATTTAGCTCCTGGTGTTAGTTACAGTGTCTTTCTACCTCTTTCCGTAGATGCTCGCGAATGCAACACACGAACATTCGACCAGCTTCGACGTTTTGGATATACTCGTTCACAGAGTCTGCGTAATAATAATCTGCCCTTTGTCGAAGTCGCTTATTTCAACGGATTTCTTCATTTTCAGGCCATATCTTTGCTAGGGTGATCCCCCTTCCGTGTCTGCTCCACTAACTTACTTTTGCTACCGCATCACGTACCCGCAACTCCACAAGGCGGCAACCAGCGTCGCAGTGAGCGGTGGTCATAATGTTTCGGCTGATCAGTGTACGTGAAACTGTCACTACAACCTCCATTTGGTGTATTAAAACGAAGTCGAACACTGGAGTTTGAAAAGTAAATAGAATGCTTTCTTAAAGGTGTAAGTAGGCTGTTTAGGTTCTTATATTGGTAACGCCGCCGCCACGTAGCGCTCTCTGTATGAAAATCACTGGCTGTGCTGTGTGCAGTCTGTGGCTAGTTTGCATTGTTGTCTGCCATTGTAGTGTTGGGCAGCGGCAGCTGGATGTGAACAGCGCGTAGCGTTGCGCAGTTGGAGGTGAGCCGCCAGCAGTGGTGGATGTGGGGAGAGAGATGGCGGAGTTTTGTAATTTGTCATGAACTGCTATATATATTATGACTATTAAGGTAAATACATTGTTTGTTCTCTATTAAAATCTTTCATTTGCTAACTATGCCTATCAGTAGTTAGTGCCTTCAGTAGTTTGAATCTTTTATTTAGCTGGCAGTAGTGGCGCTCGCTGCATTGCAGTAGTTCGAGTAACCAAGATTTTTGTGAGGTAAGCGATTTGTGAAATGCATAGGTTAATGTTAGTCAGGGCCATTCTTTTGTAGGGATTTCTGAAAGTGAGATTGCGTTGCGCTAAAAATATTGTGTGTCAGGTTAAGCACAGTCCTGTATAATTTTTAAAAAGGTGACGTTTCAAAGGAACACACCACCATTTGACTGTTTTATTGTTTATTTACGCAGAATGCAGGTTTCGCCCTCCTATACCATTTTCCAGTATTTGATTTTGTCTTCAAGATACGTTTACGCCATTTTCAAGTATTTGATTTTTTGTCCTGAACATATGATAAACACATGTTAAAGACATAAAATCAAATACTTGAAAATGGCATAAAAGGTCGAAAACTGGGTTTTACTTAAATAAACAACAAAACAGTCAAATGGCGGTGGGTTGCTTTAGGAAAATATTGTACGACTGTCGCTCAGCAACATCAAAAAATAAGAATGGTTTCAATTTCGGCACACGAATTATGTAGCCTTTCTCCATATCTCGTTGGTTAAATGTAATTTGCAGAACTGCCTATTCGAAAACAACGTCTTGCTAATCTATGAGCAGTAGGAAAACACCATTGAGACCGACTATGGCCAATATCCAGATTGTATAAAGGTGTTGAATATTGAGATTTTCCCGCGGAAACTACATATCCTTTCGGTAGGTTGTTTTTCAGACGTAATTCGAATGACAGCCAGTTCCGTTGTGTCGCCAAAGTCATTTGTTACAATTCAGCTTTAAGCTGGGGTTACTTGCTTTACTATTTTGCTGATGGTCTCTTGTTGACGTCCTCGGTGACATTTATACTGTTCCATTTGTAATTTCTTATTTTCAAACTGGTTGTTCTCATAAACGTTAGTATTGTTGTATGGTATTCCAAACGTTCCAATGGCTCTAAGCATTATGGGACTTAACATCTGAACATCTGTGGTCATCAGTCTCCTACACTTAGAACTACTTAAACCTGAATGCCCTAAGGAGTGCAACTGTAAGAGTGGTGCTGTGCGTGTGTGTGCACTACTTGTTTACGGCTTGTTAAAGAGGTTGAGTTGTGGCATCAAACACTCAAGAGCCTTTTCTGTAAGTGCACACGAATCTCGAGTGAGAGATGCGTTGAAGTGGCGTTTAGTGCAGTCAGCTGACGTTCGATTCAAATATGATGGACATTCGGCCATGTCACACTATTTACATCGACAATCTGAACGAGAAGATTAAGAAAGATGATTTGAAGAAGTCATTATATGCAATTTTCTCGCAGTTTGGGCAGATTCTTGACATCGTTGCATTGAAAACACTGAAAATGCGTGGACAAGCATTTGTGACATTTAAAGATATCAGTTCCGCTACAAATGCTCTTCGTTCTACGCAAGGTTTTCCATTTTACGATAAGCCGATGCGAATGCAGTATTCAAAAACTGACTCAGATATCATTGCTAAGATGAAAGGTACGTTTACAGAGAGACCTAGGAAGGCTAACCGTGTTCCGGCAGCTGAGGAAACTCCAGACTCCAAGAAAGCTAAGCGCAAGGCAGCAAAGGAAAATGCTCGCTTGATGGGAGAGGGACCAGGAGCAGCGACAAGGGTCCTCGGGGCAGCTGGTGGTAGAGGTTACGGAGCTACTGCCGCTGCACCGCTATCAGTGTCTACTGCCGTTCCAGAACAACCTCCAAACCAAATCCTGTTCTTCACCAACCTGCCTGATGAGACAAGTGAAATGATGTTATCGATGTTGTTCAATCAGTTCCCAGGATTCAAGGAAGTGAGACTGGTACCCAATCGTCATGATATTGCTTTTGTAGAATTTGAAAATGAATTGCAGAGTGCAGCAGCAGAGGACGCGCTACAGGGTTTCAAAATTACTGTCACATGATATGAAAATCTCATTTGCTAAAAAGTAATTTTTATACGTAGTAAAATGTTTGTAAGACTCTACTGTCACTTTGTAAGTTGTATTAAGACGAGCCTTTCATGATAGACCTGTATTATGAATTGATATTAAATTATGCCAGGGATTTGAGGCTTTGGTTTGTTTACCATAGATATGTAATATTTTTTGTTGGAAAAAGTGACAAAATGGAGTGAGTGATTGTCTTGTGATGTTGAAGCTTTACAATTCTTCAAAATTGTGTGTGTGTGTGTGTGTGTGTGTGTGTGTGTGTGGTGTGTATGTGTCATTTACTGTTCAGGAGAGCATTGCAGATTTATGCAAAAGAGTCATCTGTGTTCTCGTGTAATGTGGAAAATTAAACTTTTGTACTGGTGCAAAAAAAAAAAAAAAATTAAAGCGGTATAAGGCGCTGCAGTCATGGACTGAGCGGCTGGTCCCGGCGGAGGTTCGAGTCCTCCCTCGGGCATGGGTGTGTGTGTTTGTCCTTAGGATAATTTAGGTTAAGTAGTGTGTAAGCTTAGGGACTGATGACCTTAGCAGTTAAGTCCCATAAGATGTCACACACACTTGAACATTTTTTTTACTTCACACACGTCCATGCCTGAGGCAGGAATCGAACGTGAGGCCGGATTCAAGCGCCTACAACTGTTCAGCCACAACGGCCGGCTTGAATGGTATTATTCATTCTATTAAATTACTGGTACTGATTACGAGCTCGAGCGCGCACGCGCCCACACACACACACACACACACACACACACACACACACACGGTCGCGCGCGCGCGCGCACCCGCACACACACATTTTACCCATGCAATAGCGCTCGAATCGGAGGTAAGCCGATTCGAATCCTGGTTTTGGATGAAACTTTCGCTGTCAGTATTTGGCCAACAAGGGGAGGAAAGGTGGAGATGTCGTGGCGTCTAGTTTCTGGTCACGCATGGTCTAATGAAGTGAGTGCATTTGGCACTGTTGATGGTAATCCATTGTCGGATTGGGTCGTTAAAATCGGCGGCACCTTTGTTCACTTTCAGAGCTGTAGGATATGTACCGCCACAGGGTTTGATGCTCTGCCTTCCCCTCATCCATTACAACACAAAGTGTTCAACACTATACTGTATAAGCACTCATCACCGTCATCCACAAGCCACGGATGCACTCTTGGCACTTCATAACAGGTCGCAGGAAGACGACGGCAAACCGCCTCCACTAAAAACTTGCCAAGAGCGGCAGTGCATAATTCCTGCATTTCCTCCCCCTACTCTCATTCCCTGAGCATGCATATCCGCCGGCCGGTGTGGCCGAGCGGTTCTAGGCACTTCAGTCCGGAAACTCGCTGCTGCTATGGTCGCTGGTTCGAATCTCACCTCGGGCATGGATGTGTGTGATTTCATTAGGTTAGTTATGTAGAGGTAGTTCTAAGTCTAGGGGACTGATGACCTCAGATGTTAAGTCCCATCGTATTTAGAGCCATTTGAACCATATGTATGTATCCACCCAGCATCAGAATCGACCCACGTTTATCTTAACTTTGCAGAGGAACCAAGAACGTACATTTTTCAAAAGACGGTTCACCATGTATCTCTTGCGTATGACTGACGATTCAGACGTATAACCAAAATTTCGAAAGCAGTGTGGACAGAACGGATCAATAAAGTATACAGTTGTAAGAGAAACTGTCTTAGTGTGGAGAATGTTTACTTTAGCACCATCCACTAATATTGATTTTGCTAAGAGGGATAGCAAACGATAGAGTTCAGGGATATGTCAGGGATTGCTTAAATTGCCGAGCGAAACCGACATAAATACAAATTAAAGAGCTTTTTATCCGAGGGTACGAAATTCCGCATGTGAAATGCTAAATAAAGCGGACTGAAACTATTTTTCTGGTGCTGAATATAAAGATAACCTCTGACATTTCTGCTTGTGCGTCGCACGCATTCTTGCATAAGTAAATTTTTTTTAATTTTGTTTTTTTTTTCCGACGGGGACATTTGGCTTCTGCCACCAAACATTCCATCACGAAAACAGTGTCAAACACAAAAAAATGTGAATTTTAAATACGTTCAGCAGGACGACATGTGGGGACGCAAAGAATTTCTGTTGCTGTGACGTCCGCTACATAGCTGCGGGGCCAGCCACCGGCATGTAGCGAATGACGCACTTTCGTGCGTGGATTCAGCGGCGCCATTCTGTTTTTCTCTTTTTTACGTGTGGATCTATTGTCACTGCTGTAACACTAGCAGAAATCAATCGTTTGTGGCTTCATTACCAGTCACTACGTATCTGAAAGACTCTGATCATCACATTGCGGCCAGATCACAAAGCTTCATTAAAAGGAACCCCAATTCTCGTACAACTGTTTATGTGTGTCGAATACCGATCGTAAAAAAGTACGGAAATTTTTTTAAAACGATGAACATTTAGCCATATACAGGGTGAATTACCTAAAGTTTTCACCTCCAATATTTCGGAAACGAAAAGTGCTATTGATGTGGGGTTTTCACTGAATGAGTTAGTATTCAGAGGCTCATATTGTTAGCTAGTAAACATTTTGTAATAATACATAGAAAGTGTACTTTTTGTGAACACACACTTTTTTTAAAAAAATGGAACAATGCCTGTTGACATTAACAAACTAAACGTAGGGTAAATCAGAATATCAGCGGTAGTTGTTGCAGGGCTCTAGAGTGAGTCGTTTACGAGATATCGAATTTTGAAATGTTTCGAAACCGATACTTGTTTATACCATTCAACCTGCGTAGTTACTAGGTACGATGTTTTTATTTTTGCTTACGGTGTGTTCGTGTGTTCCTTGAGTGCCCTGCGACTTGCTTGTCAGTTAGTGTGTGACTGTTCAAGCAGTAGATTAGGGGTGGACGGCTGGATCTACTAACGCAGAAAACAGCTGACATGCTCCTGCTGTGAGGAGAGTGTAGAAAGAGTCCAGTTTGTTCTTATACGGTGTGTGCGGAAAGATATCCCAACAGACGTCAACCACCTCGGCAGTTAAAATGCTTTTGATGAGCCGGCCGGTGTGGCCGTGCGGTTCTAGGCGCTTCAGTCTGGAACCGCGTGACAGCTACGGTCGCAGGTTCGAATCCTGCCTCGGGCAATGATGTGTGTGATATCCTTAGCTTAGTTAGGTTTAATTAGTTCTAAGTTCTAGGCGACTGATGACCTCAGAAGTTAAGTCGCATGGTGCTCACAGCCATTTCAACCTTTTTTTTTGTTTTCGATGATGTTGAACCACAGTCATGCAATACCGCTTAAAAGAGTAAACCGATATTTGACTGTGTATTACTATTTTATTCAGCACTGTACTTGAGGATTGTATAAAAGCCGAAATCTAGATAATACATAACATAAATGTAATATTACACGGTAAAATGGCAGTTTACTCTTTTAAAAATCTTATTTGTCAACCTCTTCAACCAGTTCTGTGGAAGTGGTAGAGTAGCACCTAGAACACGTAACAGGACGAAAAAAGTGAGGATGGAAGGAGAAGAAATTAGTGTTCTTGCTGTTGTTGCACTTGGTCCGCACATCAGCTCCAGCGCAATCGCACGAGAAAGTAGCATGAGTCACGCAAGTGTCCTACGAATTCTCCATCGACTAAGGCCAAATGCCTATCAAATATCTCTACTTAAAGAGCTGAATGGAGACGGTTATGAGAATCGTGTTAACTTCTGTACATGAACATTAAGACGGGATACTTCAGATGTATTATGTATCTAGTTTAGTGATGAAGCCACATTTACCAATCACGACCAGGTAAACTGCCGAAATATGCACTATTGCATATAACCTGAATTCCAGAACAGTATTTATTTAAAAGTTCGTTATGAACCGACTTTCGGCTTCTTAGTTCATCGTCAGATAATTTAATACTACACAGATAGTCCACGGAACTTTCACGAAAATTCATACGTTTGCAAAGATTGTTGTACAAAGATACGTGACATTTAATGGCTATGCCTATACAAAACACAACCAGTAAGTAATACCCAAAAAGACTCTGAAGAAATAAATATTATAATACAGTTTACTCACATACTAAAACTGTATGAATGTACGAGCAAAAAATTTGGCTCAAGTGAGTAAGGACACAGACCGCTGTCTCATATGGACTAAATGGTGCATGTGACGAGTACACCGAAAAAGGGTGGAGCGCGAAAAAGAAGTCCATGGAATGTGGGTGTGGAACTGTTATAACAAGCTTATTATCTAATGGCGAGAGAAATTATAACTGGCTGCTGCTACTTTAATAAGGGTGAGTAATGGAACCAGGTCAAGATACCTTAATTGACGTTAATTAATGGCCACAATTTCCAGGAATGCTAGTTTTCTGCCTATAGGTCCTTTATGGAGAACATATTTCACATCATATGAAAGACATTCATTCAGATCATGTTTAGCACATGGTAGCTTTCTTTTTAAGTCTCCAACTCATTTCATACTCAGTCAGTCCAGGAGTTTTTGTCCTGTCTGACTGACCTACATATAATTAGCCACAAAGATTGCAGGAAATTCTATATATTCCACTCTGTTCTAAAGGTGGAATCTTATCTTCATTGTTGAGCAGAAGGTGAACGACAGTATTCCTAGCCTAAAAAGCTGGAGTATATTTCCTGGATTTTAGTTTCCTGGCAAGAACCTGTGATGTCCTGTCGACATATAGCGTGGCAGCCCATTTTTTATCAGTGTCGTTTCGTGCTGTCTAAGGTGAATAGAGGAGTGCTGTTATCCTCTGTCTGTTCTTTTTCATGAGTATGAACCGAGCGAGGTGGCGCAGTAGTTAACACATTGGACTCTCATTCGGGAAGACGACGGTTCAATCCCGCGTCCAGCCGTCCTCATGTAGGTTTTCCACGATTTCCTTAAATCGCTTCAGGAAAATGCCAGGATGGTTCCTTTAACAGGGCACGGCCGACTTCCTTCGTCATCCTTCCCTAATACAATGAGACCGATGACCTCTCTGTTTGATCTCTTCCCCCATATCAATCCAATCTGACTATGATGTCAGTTATGGTAGGACTATAACCATTGCTATATATTCCTTTTTTTATCAATTCAGACTCCTAAACATGGCTGCGAAAAAGCAACTGTCTAAATCTGAAGAGGTTGAAAAATCAGTAAACCAATTCCAAACAAAAGTTTATTAGCCCTTGACCAAGGATTCGATATTTGTAAAAATATGAAAACCTAAAGCAAAGGCTGATAAACCTTTGTTTGCAGCTGGCTGGCTGACTTTTCAACCTCTTCATTTTAATTCATTTTGAAAATCTGGTTTGGTTTGTGCTACAGATAGTAGGCAGTGCGCCATGGAGGGGAAGGCGCCATGTTTATGTGTTATGGGATCCTGAGAACTCGCTGGTATTAAATAAAGTTCTATTGTTTACTGATGTCAATGGTGAAGTCTAAAAAGTTGATAGAAACTCCTCCCAACTCCATTTCAGATTTGATTTTACTGTGGTGTGTATTCAGATATTGAAAAATTTATTTAACTGTCTGGAGGTACTTGCCCACAAATACACAGTACATCATGCACATGTCCATTCCAATATTGTATTTCAGAACTTAGAAGCTCTTTGTCTACAAATGTTTGTTCAAAATTATCCAAAATCATTTCAGCAAATAAGGGACTCAATGAGAACCCCATTGCTGACCCATCTGATTGCCAGTACAAAACGTTTTAAAATTAGAAATAATATTGTTTTAAGCACATTGCAGTTACCATCCTTATGTTTCGTTTCTCCACTGGATTTTTTTCTGGTGTTGTGTAACAATTCTGTCAAAATTTCCATTGCCGCTGCAACAAGATTACTGGAAAACAGGCAGCTAGCATCAAGACGGCCTAGATTTGCACTCGGTGGAAAAGGAACATATTTTATTATTCCACTAATGTGAGTGAACTAGGTATCACAAATGTTTGCTGAAATTCAGATTTGTTTTAATTATTCGATTATGGTAAGGTGCTGCAGTGTATTCAGTTTCAGCACCTTACCATAAATTAACAAAGGAGTTAGAGTCTCTAATTAAAACAAAAACTAAGTTTCAACCAAAATGTGGAGTACCTAATTCACTTGCATTATTAAAAAGACTATAAGATTTTTCCATTCCAACTAGTGCAAAACTAGTTTCATTTGATGTTAGCAACCTGTTATCCAATACTTCTGTTGCAGGGGCAACTGTAATTTTAAGAAAATTGTTTTAAACAATCGAGTGGAGACAGGAGATATATGGATGGAAACTGAAATATGCTTAAAGCAAAATTATTTCCAATCTTAATAGGCTCTGTATAGCGAGTCAGATGGGTTAGCAATGGAGTCCCAACTGAGCCTCTTATTAGCTGAAATATTTGCGGAGAATTTTGAGCAAATATTTTTAGATACAGAGCCTCTAAGTTCTGAAATACAATATTGGAATAGGTACCACATTAATGCTGTGTAATCAACTTATTAATATTTGTATGTTCCTCTAAGAGAAAACGGAATATTCCACAAAGAATCACTATTAGTCTGTTGACAATACCCAGTGGCTGCGTTAGGTGGAACGTCAGCGTCTATGAGGCATAAACATGTGGTGTGGAATAGTGAACCATCATCTCAAAGGCCGATTTTACAAAGATTGAACCGAACACTGAACGGGCAAAAGTATCGCAGCGTCCCAACAGACCATCCTCCACGAATGCTAGAAGACGTTCCTCTGCGATTAGAGGGAACCTGTCGTATCAACATGATGGCTGTCCAGCCCATAGTGAAGCGTAGTACTGCAGCATGTTTACACGAACTGTTTCCAAATTGTATTGTGCAAGCGATGGTATGGTAACTTTTCAAAATACCGTATCTCGGAAACAAACACCACTGACATTCCAGTTTAGCCTACTTTTAGTTTGTTAAAGTCAACAGGCAATGTTCCATTTTAAAAAGTGCATGTTAAACAAGGAATACACTTTATATGTATCATTACAGTCTGTTCATTGCCTAACAATACGAGCATCTGACTACCAATCCAGGCTGTGGAATCCTCACAGCAGCAGAAATTTCCGTTTCCTCAACATTTTCGGTGGAAGTTTCAACCTCCTCTATATATGGATGTATAATATGAATGTGAAATGACTTGTTCAAGATCATTACGATGAATCGAGAAAATGACCAACAGGACACGAGTCTCACAAGCTACGACGTAGCCGCCAATAAAAACAAAAATCCAGAAAGGGCAAAATTGGTGTCGTTTATTGCAATGATGATGATGATGTTTGGTTTGTGGGGCGCTCAACTGCGTGGTTATCAGCGCCCGTACAATTATCCAATCTTTGCTCAGTCCAATTTCGCCACTTTCCTGGATGATGATGAAATGATGAGGACAACACAAACACCCAGTCATCTCGAGGCAGGTGAAAATCCCTGACCCCGCCGGGAATCGAACCCGGGACCCCGTGCTCGGGAAGCGAGAACGCTACCGCGAGACCACGAGCGGCGGACGTTTATTGCAGTGTATGTTCGTACACAGCCCTGTTCGATAGTATGACAATTTTTGTGTTCACAGATTGGAGTAAAAGGAACAAACTCTGCATTTCCTAGATATCTGTTCATATTCGCTACATGTCGCAAATTGTGAAACTAGTCTCATATCTGCCTCATTTCAGAGTGAAAAGACTCTTTAAACTGCAACACTGCAATCTGACGATGGTCACCATAGGTCGAAATCATTGTCTGAAAACAATTTTTGTCATCATAGATTGCAACAAAAGAAGCAAGTTAGGAGAGTGCTGTGTGTTCCTTCCACGAAAAATTGTGATTTCTACGATTGGGTGTTCAGCGCCGTGGTGATGGGTTACATGTGTAGGAGAGTGATTTTATCGAGGCCACCAACCGCTAATCTCTACTAGTAATAGGCTACATCGAGCATAATTAACATAGATCCAGGCGCTAATGATATTCCTGACGCGACGCATGCAAAAACGCAGTCATACCGATGTTATAAAACTGTTAAAAGCTACATCTGGATGATATTCCATAAGGTGAAAGGATAAGTATGTGGAAGATGCACGATGGTGAACTGGCACGTTGTCATATGGCTCTTCGGCGGTACAAAGCACGAATCTTCTGCTACAAGTGCGTCGATCGTGACCCATACGTACCACCACCTTGCAGGTAACCTCAATTGAACTCACTGCATTCTTTTTTTTGTGTGGGTATTTTTAAAAGCTCTGGTGTATTTCACAGCTGCTCACAGCGATGTACTCCGGGAACACATTGTGGATGATTGCTAGTGCATTCGGAACGTGCCTGGAATTTTTGAACTTGCACAGTCACCAATGAGTAGGCGTCTTGAAACCTGCCTCTACATGAACGGTGGAGATATGGAAAGTTTGTCGTATTGTGTTTATCCTTAATAGCGTATGTACAGTTTGGATCCTCGGGGACTTCCTCATAAAGCGTTCATACTCACTCATAATGTGCCTTCCCGGAGAAACCATGGGTTTGTGAACTTAACTGCTGCGCGGGGTAGCCGTGCGGTCTATGGCGTCTTGTCACGGTTCGCGCGGTTGCCCCCGTCGGAGGTTCGAGTCCTCCCTCGGGCATGGGTGTGTGCGTTGTCCTTAGCATGAGTTAGTTTAACTTAGATTAAGTAGTCCGTAAGCCTAGGGACCGATGACCTCAGCAGTTTGGTCCCATAGTCCTTATCACAAATTTCCAATTTTTTTCCTGAACCTAACTTCTTGAGATTTCATTAATCAGCCACCCTGTGTATCTGATAACATATAACATTTTCAATATCTACCAGGAACAGTGGACCACGTATACAAGACATCAGTATTGTCGATACGATAGGAAACATGGAGATGTTTTCAGTGGTAAGACACTGGACCTAAAATACCCACAAAGAAGCAGGTTCTTTTCACAGCATTTACTCCGCTCAGTGCCATTTAAATAATGTTAAGAAAATTGAAAAATCCAATACAGGTGTTATATGAGCTACCATAAATTGCATCACACAATGAAGATGACGCTTGAAGTTATTCCTTAAGTACTTAAGGAGAAATACAAAATAATGGCAATAAACAGTGAATGAATGAATAATGACACAATTTAAACAACGAAAAATTATCACTATTAAATCTATTAAATCACAATTCAAGGAGCTGAAAAGGAATACATTAGACGTTGGCATAAAGGGACTAACTTGAACTTAGCCCGGACTTCGGCTGGTCAATTCTTTTAGTTCAGCCTAGGTATTCTAAAACACACAAAAGGTAAAATTTAAAACCTCACAGCCATAGATTGACAATAACAGAAATGGTTTACAGATCACAAGCCAAAATATTTGAAAAGGTCCTTCCAGGCTTTGACTATGAACAATAAAAGCTTTGATATTCCGACTCACTTATCTTGAAAATAGTTGTGGCAGTTTAGTGCAAGAGTGCTTAAAGAGAATAGACACATACTTTCATAATCATTGCCACACGGGTCTTTTAAAGGAAATAAACAGATAAGAAAAAGATTGATTTTTGTTTCCCAGCCATGATTGCACCAAATAGTAAAAGCGCTTCAGTTTAACAAGATACTGCTTTTTACAAGTAGGCTTAAAGTCTCACAAATACAAAATGTGCTCTCTCTATTTCTTTTTATTCCATATCTTCGGCTGTACACTAAACGCTCGTACCTCAGCATCCACAATACCAAAGCAATGAAAGTAAGAAACATGGTCAATGATGAGGGCTCGAATCCACGACCAGAAGCTCAGAGGAAAGCACTAGCTCATCACACGTAGTGAGAGTTACCCCAGTTAAGAATCACCATCCATAACACTACAAACTGGAAGTCAGATCTCAGTGAGCAGCCCTAGTTATCATCCGGCACTGTAAACGAACACTGAGAGCTGCAGAGAGCATGCATGCAGTAGAATGCGCTCATTGTGAAGCTACGTTGCCAGTGGGGGGACGTCGGCGAAATCGTTGGTATGATACGAAGAACAAACACTGTTGATGAACTTCAAGTAATGTGGGGTGTCGTTTGTGTTGTTTAGCGTTCCCGTAAGATGCTGTAGTCCGACCTCTGATGACATGAAGAGAAGGGAAGAGCCCCATACGATAATACAGATTTTAAGGGAATGATATTATCAACAGTGGAAATGTCTTACTGAAGTGACAGTTAATACAGATGGTCCAGTCAAGCACGATAGTACTAGTACAACCCAACACATAGATATGTTACTGAGAGGAGGGATTATCTATCTCCAACAGAAACAAGTGGTTGCATTAAAAATAACGTTAATTATCGTAAAGTATCAACATATGAATTACCCACTGATATAAAAGAAGAACATTTATTAAATGGACAAGGGATATGTGAAATCTAATCTCAGAACAGATGGATGAGCATGATACAAGCTTAATTATGGGATTAACGTGCGGATAGAGCCAATGACTGCAACAGTGGTTAGTGGTTCAAAGAACGAACATAGAAAAGTAAGTACGAACGCCAGTAAGATCGCCAAACTACATGATGTAAGCAACTAGGTGGCCTTGAAACGTCAAAACTGTATACACTTGGCTCGTAATGGAAGTTAAACAATATTGTGTCTCTACTGAGTCACGATTGCTATGTCAACTCATTCCTACCACACTCGCACAGTGTGAATGCGGATGGCGGCAGCGGTAATGGCTCGAAATTCCTAGTTCAGTTAGCCCTCTATATTCAGTACTAAAGTGGAGACATCCTTTCGTACGACAGCAATACTCTTCTGGCAGCAAGGCTTTCCACTTCGGACCTCATGCAGCAAGTGTCCTCTATGTTAATGCTCTGGAACATGGCTGTCTCTGGCAGAGTACGAAACTCGCCGGTCATTAGTGGCAAACATTGCAAGTTTTATCCAGTAACAATATTATAATAAGATAAAAAACACTTACTCCTGCAGATTTCATTATAAACCAACAGTGCTGTTGCATG
Source organism: Schistocerca piceifrons (assembly GCF_021461385.2). Classification (NCBI taxonomy): domain Eukaryota; kingdom Metazoa; phylum Arthropoda; class Insecta; order Orthoptera; family Acrididae; genus Schistocerca; species Schistocerca piceifrons. The sequence goes on from NC_060138.1 coordinate 208,211,156, forward strand.
GGGAGGAGATTAGGAAACCTCTCCCACTCCATGATACGATTATGTAACTGAAAAATAGGAATTCATAGTTGTAGATGTGCATGAGAAACTGCATGCCCTACAGAAAACAACATTAGAAACTAATGAGGAAGCCTGTTCCAAAAATTTAACCTGAAAATCCTTCCGTAGCATAGCTGCAGAGGTAAATGGCGTTTTCACGCTGCAGCAGCTATAAGAGGCTACGCCTGGCACAGATTTTTGTCTCTCAGTAAGGCTTCTTCGAATCATACAGTTTTTAGCAGGTAGGTGGCCCTGTGTAGAGCCTAGAGTGTAGGCGTGGGCGAAGTGCATTCCATTCTCAGCTACCTGTGCTGAGTGTCAGCTTTCAGCCCTATCTAATTTGTGATGTTTCTCCCTATTCTTGTAAGTAAACAGTTGGAAGCTCTCAGCTCTGCAGACAAAATAGCGAACTCTCACCGTAATAATAGACGGGAAGAGAAAAAGCAATCAGCTTGTCAGTCACTAGTAGCACTGAATATTAACTGCAGCTATGATGCTGCGTAAGCATGTCGACGCACTGAACAAAGGAAATGAGCATGTAATATCATGAAATGTGAAGTGTGACAGATTTGTGGAAAAGCTACCACATAACTGCATCGATACTAACGTATGCGTGGGTCAGTTGTATCGTCTATTTTAAGGCTTTGCTGTTCAGTATAGAAAGAGATATAAGTATAAACTTCATAGACAGTACAAAGCTCGTTAAGATTTTGGCTATCTGATGCAAAACAAAACATTTCTTAAAATACAATTCAACACCTTTGCCCTGTAATGATCACAGACATTAATTTTACATTATCGACGATATGCCATTTTCAAGAGGATTCTCGTAACGTTATAATTTTACACAGTAATTTCTTTGACAACGTAAGTTCGTCATTTAAATATACACTGAAGAACCAAATAAACTGTTGCACCTGCGTAATATCGTGAAGGGCTTCCGTGAGCACGCAGAAGTGCCGCAAAACGACGTGGCATGGACTCGAGTAATGTCTGAAGTAGTCCTACAGGGAGCTGACACCATCAATCCTGCAGGGCTGTCCATAAATCCGTAAGAGCATAAGAGGGTGCAGATTTCTTCTGAACAGTACATTGCAAGGAATCCAAGATATGCTCCATAATGTTCATATCTGGGTGGCCAGCGCAAGTACTTAAACTCAGAAGACTGTTTCTGAAGCTCTCTGTAGCAATTCTGGACGTGTGTGGTGTCGCATTGCCCTGCTGGAATTGCCCAAGTTCGTAGGAACGCACTATGAACATGAATGGATGCAGATGATTAGACAGGATGCTTAAGTACGTGTCACCTGTCAGAGCCGTATCTAGACTTACCAGGGGTCCCATATCACTCCAACTACACACGCCCCACACTACTAGAGATCCTCCACCAGCGTGAAGAGTCCCCTGCTGACATGCAGGGTCCATGGATTCAAGAGGTTGTCTTTTTTCCCGTAAACGTCCATCCGTTCGACGTAATTTGAATCGAGACTCATCCAACCAGGCAACAAATTTCCAGTCATCAACTGGCCAACGTCGGTGTTGACGGACGCAGGTGAAGCGTGAAGATTTGTGTCGCACAGTCATCAAGAATACACGAGAGGGCCTTGGGCTCCGAAAGCCCACATTGATGATGTTACGTTGAATGGTACGCACGCTGACACTTGTTGATTGCCCAGCATTGAAATCTGTAGTAATTTGCTGAAGGGTTGCACTTCTCTCACGTTGAACGATTTTTTTCAGTCATCTTTGGTTTCGTTCTTGCAAAATCTTGTTCCAGCAGCAGCATCGTCAGAGATTCGATGTTTTTCTGGATTCCTGTTACTCACGGTACACTGGTGAAATGGTTGCGAGGGGAAAACCCTATTTCATCTCTACCTCGGAGATGCTGTGTAGCATCATTCGTTCAAACTCACTCAAATCTTGTTAACCTGCCATGGTAGCAGTAATATTCGATCTAACAACTGCGCCAGACACTTTCTGTGTTATACAGGCGTTGACGACCACAGCGCCGTATTTTGCTTGGTCACACTTGTTTGTACTTGAATACGTATGCCTATATCAGCTTCTTTGGCACTTCAGTGTTAAAGTGCTGTTGCACAAGACTGAGACGAGAACAACGTTTCATATTATTAAATCGTTGCCTGACACGAAAAGTGAACCACCAGGAAATGTGGTTGGATATCAATATCAGTTGGAGGGTATGTAAATGATTTATAGTTCCAGTTATGGGTGACAGACTGGCCACCAGAGTGCTTTAGTTTTATTCGTATTTAGTCTTGCGACGAGGGCATGAACAGTGTCAGATATTGATAGATCATTGATAATTACAAGTAGGTGCTGCATAGTCGTGTGAGACAGCTGTACCAGTACTTGATATAGTCTGAAAGCTGCCTTATTCTGGGCCTTTATTTAGCCATCAGGTCGAATCTTCGAATAACCAGTTTTGTGGACGTTCGGATGTGACAGTGGTGCTATGTTCGACAACACGAGAGGCAAAGTTCCGGTCCACCACATCTGACCACCAGAAGGGAAAATCGCCTGCAAAAATTCTGTGTCATCCCGCACCCACTGCTCAGAGGTTAGCAGCAGACGGACTAGGTTCAAATGGCTCTGAGCACTATGGGATTGTATATCTGAGGTCATCAGTGCCCTAGAACTTAGAACTACTTAAACCTAACTAGCCTATGGACGTCACACACATCCATGCCCGAGGCAGGATTCGAACCTGCGACCATAGCGGTTGCGCGGTTCCAGACTGTAGCGCCTAGAACCGATCGGACACCCCGGCCGATGTGGGCATTGTGATGGGGGCGGGGAAAGGGCGAAATTGTGGAGGTCCAACAAGTCGATTTTAATTGCAATACCTATGTGCCGAGATGAAGATAACTGCACAGGATAAACGGGCTTGGGATGCTGCTTCAGAACAGTCTACATACAAAAAACATGACAACCACAACGCCTTACTGTGTCAAATTTCATTTCAGTTTCTCCTCTCCTTCTGGATGCTTAATTTTATTTTCTTAACCATTGATTATTCTCCCTGTAACCTATGTAGTCGTAGAATGAACAAAAGTTGCCTTCCCTAATTGTTCGCCTGTGGATGAACCACTTGCGCATGCATACTGCAAATCTTCGGGCGCAGCCCTACTGACCACAGTACCTTCCCCCCTCACACGTGGGCCCCTAACTTTCTCTCGCTGAAAGCCACTTCATGGCGGCGGTGAGGAGATTGGGTCGCGGTAAATAACGCGATCGAAAGCGCTACTCTCAGCTGGTGCATTGTGCCGACCGCAATTTAGAGGTTTCATTTCGGCACAATGCCTCCAATAAAGCCGACCATTATATTAAAATCGCGGTTTAAATTTAACGATATTTCCAATGGGACGCCCCCCCCCCCCCCAATAACGCGATGCGAGCGCTCACCGTGTGATGCACGCTAACTGCTACGAACAGCGCTTCAAGATCGCCTTGCTGCCGTTTTTTAAAAAAATAGCAGCGCGACCCTGGGAGAACCGCGCTTGAACGAATTACCTCGTAGCGCTCGCCACTTAAGCCGCATAAAAACGGCATAAACTCTACTGTTCCATTCGTTACAAATTAGAAGCAATGTCTGATCCTGGAGTGCAGTGATCTCTGTGACAGCATCGATGCACACCGATAAAGAAACGTTCGCAGGTAATTACTTCCCCCCAATAAATAGGTTACGAGAATGTTTCGTGTACGCAGTGTTTTTGAGCAGTCCCTTTCATCTGAATTTTTATGCGCCGAAACAATACATGTTATTCAAAAAAAAAAGTGGGTATAATCCATGGAGAGCGTCATCTTCGTGCTTCATATAAGCCAAACTGATAAATTCTTTTGTCAAAATATAAATTAAGAGATGGAAAGCGGCGTCCCAATTTTCTCAAACTTTCACTCACTTCATACAACTGCCTATTTCTGAAAAATAGGAAGAAAGAATCGCTGTAATTTGTATAGCCACACGTAAGTGTTTCGAGTGGATTGTAATGGCATTGGCGTTATGCACTTCCAGGTATTTCGCTAATTTGTTGAGAGATGTGTTACTGAGTGTAGTCAGTTATTTGCTCTTCAGCGTTTCCTGTGGAAATAAATATGTAACACAGCATCGTCAACTCGCGAGTTTCGAAGCAAGCAAATAAAATGAATTAAACCTACAAACCCGTCCTTAACTCAGGCTACGAAGCAAAGATAGCACATTTAGCGCCATGTACGAGGGTCACTCCAAAAGAAATACACACTATTTTTCTAAAAATACAGTTTAGAGTCTGCATGTGTGAAAGTATTACAGTGTGTTGATACATCCTTTCCGCTTGTTTTCAAACTTAGTTCAACCTGTTCCCGTGAGTGGCGCCGTCACAGCATGTCTTCACAATGGCTGCTACACTTGACGTTCGTCAGAAGCAACGTGCTGTCATAGAATTCCTGTGCTGTGAAACGAGACATTGGGAAACATCCACAAAAGGTTGAAAAAGGTGTATGGAGATGCTGCTGGCGATCGCAGTTTAGTTAGCCGGTGGTTACGTGATGAAAGCGCGCACGGCAATATTGAAATCAAAATGGTTCAAATGGCTCTGAGCACTATGGGACTTAACTTCTAAGGTCATCAGTCACCTAGAACTTAGAACTAATCAAACCTCACTAACCTAAGGACATCACACACATCCATGCCCGAGGCAGGATTCGAACCTGCATCCGTAGCGGTCGCGCCGTTCCAGACTGTGGCGCCTAGAACCGCTCGGCCACAACGGCCGGCCACAGCAATATTGAAGATTGTCCTTACAGTGACAGGCCTCGTACTGCACGCACTCCAGACAATGTGCAGAGAGTTAACGAATTGCTGACTGCTGACAGACGCATCGCAGTGAACGATTTGTCACGCTACGTTGGGATAGGGGAAGGAAGTGTTTGCAGAATACTGAAAGTGTTGCCGTTAAAAAAGGTTTGTGCCAGGTGGGTTCCCAGAATGTTGACAGTGGCTCACAAAGAAACAAGAAAAACGGTACGCAGCGAACTTTTGGAACAGTACGAGAATGGTGGAGATGAATTTCTTGGAAGAATTGTGACAGGGGATGAAACATGGCTCCATCATTTTTCACCAGAGACGAAGCAGCAATCAATGGAGTGGCATCATGCAAATTCACCCAAGAAAAAGAAATTCAAAACCACACATTCCGCTGGAAAAGTTATGGCTACCGTGTTTTTAGATTCCGAAGGACTCTTGCTTGTGGACATCATGACAAGTGGAACTACCATGAATTCTGATGCATACGTGACGACACTGAAGAAACTTCAAGCTCAACTGAGACGTATTCGACCACATCGGCAAAAGCAGGATGTTTTGCTGTTGCACGACAATGCACGGCCACATGTCAGTCAAAAAACCATGGAAGCGATCACAAAACTCGGATGGACAAACTGAAACACCCGCCTTACAGTCCTGACCTGGCTCCATGTGACTATCATCTCTTTCGGAAACAGAAAGACTCTGTTCGTGGAACAAGGTTTGAAGATGATGACTGCCTTGTGCACGCTGCCAAACAGTGGTTCCAACAGGTTGGTTCAGATTTTTACCGTGCGAGTAAACAGGTGCTGGTTCCAAAATGGCGTAAGGCAGTTGCGACGGATGGAAATTATGTGGAGAAATGAAAATATTGTTCCTAAAGGATGTATCTACACACTGTAAAACTTTCAAACATGTAAAATAAAAGAAGGATTTTTAAAAAAATTGCGTGCATTTCCTTTGAAGTGACCCTCGTAAATGAGTCATATGGAACAAAATTTCCTGTATGTAAATTGTATGGTCACTGGGTTCTATATCACTAGTAGCTTATATATGCGCGTTATCCTCAATGTCGTTAGACGGTCAGACATAACCAGCAGCTGATGTAGACTCAGACCACAATTTAGTAATGATAAAAAGTTCAACAGAATCGTCGGCAAGCATCAATGTGAAAAGACGTTCTGTACTGTAGAAATGATGACTTATTATGTGAAACTTTGCGAAGGATGGATACTAAAATAATGACTACCACAGTACGCAATCGGTTGACAAGAAATGTACATTTCAAAAAAAGCAAATCACAGAAATTTGATGATCAGCGATCGGTACCGGATGGTTATAAGCAGAGTACAGCTACTCAGCGAAGTCCAGTGTAGTTATTACTGTATGGCAGCGAAAGCTGGTAGATACTCTAATGCGTTGATGCGGAACCAATTTATGCTGCGCAAAAATTAGCTGGAATTTTGCCATCAGGGGGCAAATCTGGCGCTGTGAATGCAAGAAAGACGTACAGAAATGGTTCCATACGTAATGGATTAGGAACTGGACGTGGACAGAAAAGGTTAAACAAGTAAGAATGGCACACTTTTCATTTTTTATTAACCTTGGCTTACACAATACGTTCAATATGAACACCCCAAGACGTCTGCGACATGCTGACAGAGTCATATTTTCACCTGGTGTCCAAATATGGAATTAATTTTTCCAACGTAAATCGGTTCCCCATTATATAATTTGCACGTTTACCGAGCTCCGCTGGCATTCGATTATTACAGCCCTCATTGGACATCCATGAGTAACAGCACTTTAGTTGTAACCACGCACTGCGAAGAACCATTAGGTAATTGAAGAAATGCTTCAGGTAATCGACAAAAGAAGGAAAATAAAAGTATATAGGAAAAAGGAAGAAGTGCACGGAAACTAAAGCCAAATGGTTGCGGTAAAGATGTGCAGAATTAGATAAAGAAAGACTAATTCATCATACAGGGAAGTCAAAATTCTACTGATAAAGAACGGGGACAGAGTTAACAGCTGGAGGCCCTCCACGAAGGGAGGAACTGTCTCGTGATCTAACAGAAGGGAATATGGGTATCTATAAGGAAGAAGATGGAAATCCAGTATTAAACTGAAATATTAACAGTTTTGGAAAACTTGTGAACAGACTAAGCAGAAGTGATAGCTAACATTCGTCCAGATACCCCAAATCATTGGAGGAAGTGGAAACTATATGATTGTTCAAGTTATTATATAGAAGAAATGGGACTGGAGACAGTTCCAAAAACAGCGAAGACAGATTAATGCGAGAATTGTCGTAAAATCGGCACGGCGTTCACCTTACTTAAAGTTTTTACTTTTTGGCATAGCCTTTCTCTTGGATTTAAATTTCTGATCACAACTCTGTTACAAAAAATACAATCTTATAGACTAATGTTTCAGAGGTTGTCACGGAACTGTTGTCAGATACATGATTTGAAAGAGGATCACTTACATTATCTATACATGGCGCGCTTGTGAGGACTGTTCCTTCAAGTGACTGTCCTAGATATTATGGCGTCATCACTTACAAATTTACACATCGTTCAAAGCTCGCGACAGAGCTGGGCTTCGCGCTTTAGAAGAGGTGAAAGTTAGATTCACTTTGTAAGCTAAACCCGTCACTTGGTGAAATATCTCCCTATTGCCCTTAAATCAATTAACTACAATGGTACTTCTAATAGCCGTGCGGGATTAGCCGAGCGGTCTTGGGCGCTGCAGCCATGGACTGTGCGGCTGGTCCCGGCGGAGGTTCGAGTCCTCCCTCGGGTATGGGTGTGTGTGTGTGTCCTTGGGATAATTTAGGTTGTGTAGTGTGTAAGCTTAGGGACTGATGACCTTAGCAGTTAGGATTTCACCCATATTTAAACATTTTCAGTACATCTAATCCAAAGCGATATGCTGTTGAAGCTTTGAATATTTAATGTATCTGAATTGTAGCTAGAGGGGATGACATTCTTTTGAATGAATGCACACGTTAGTCACAGACTGCCCCCAGTCTGTGACTAAGCCATGTCTTCGCAGTATCCATTCTTCCAAGAGTGCTAGTCCTGGAAGTTCCGCAGAATGTCGATGAAGTTTGGAAGATAGGAGATGAGGTACTGGTGGAAGTAAAGCTGTGCAGTCGATTCTCAGTAATGCTGGGGTAGCGGAATCGATAGTTCCAGAATAAGATTTTCACTCTGCAGCGGTGTGTTCGCTGATATGAAATTTCCTGGCAGATTACACTCTAAGGTAAAAAAAGAAAAAAAAGATGCACTACGAAATAATTATCCAAATGGGACATAAATTGATAAATGTGGTGTACATCTATAGCCAAATAAATAATTAAGCTTTCACAAAAATTGGATGAGTTATTCAAGAGAAATATCTTCACAAATTAAGCAAGTCAATAACGCGTTGGTCCACCTCTGGCCCTTTTGAAAACAGTTATTTGGCTTGGCATTGATTGAAAGAGTTGCTGGATGTTCTCCTTGGGAATAACGTGCCAGTATTTGTCCAACTGGCGAGTTAGATCTTCAAAATCTTGAGCTGGTTGGGGGTCCCTGCACATAATGATCCAAACACTCTCAGCAGGGTAAAGATCCAGTGATCTTGCTGGCTAAGGCAAGGTTTGGCAAGCACAAAGACAAACAGTAAAAACTCCCGCCGTGTGCGGACGGGCATTAACTTGCTGTAAGTGTACCGCGGTTGAGAACCAAATGGGTCTTGTTCTGAATAGACATGACACCCCACACCATCACTTCCAGGTGTCGGACCGCATGGCGGGCGACAATAAGACTGGTGTCCTACCACTATCTGGGGCGTCTCAAAGACACGTCTTCGCCCTGGAATCTCATTGACTGGGGTAGAACTGTCTTCAGTGATGAGTTTCACTTCGAAGTGAACCCCGATGGCCAGCGAGACGTACCCGGAGACGCCCTGAACAGCAGTGGCTCACCAACTTGACTGCCGCCTGTCATACGCCTGAAACTGGGAGTGGTGGTCTGGGGTGCCATTTCATTTTATAGCAGGACCTCTTTGGTTGTCAACCGTGATATCCTTACAGCACGATATTCGACACCTAGCTTTGTTACTCATCATGGGAAGCATTCCTGTGCTTACATTTCAGCAAGACAAAATCCTCTACTGCTTGTCTTCTTGTTTGGAAACTTTATCTTGACCAGCAAGGTCTGTGGATCTCTCCCCAGCTGAGAACATATGGAGGGTTATGGGCTGGGCTGTCCAGCCAATGCGGGATTATAACGACCCATTTCGTAAATTTGCCATGATTTGGTAAGACATCTCTCATGAGGATATCCAACAACTCTATCAATGCCTAGCTGAATAGGTGCTTCCATAAAAGCCATAGGTGGACCAATGCGTTACAGACTTGCTCAATTTGTGAAGCTCTTTCTCTTGAACAAACCACCCATTTACAGACAATTTTTTAGGATGCAAAATTTTGTGCTGGACCTAGACTAAAACTCGGAACGTTTGCCTTTAATCGTCCAGGAAGTTTCTTATAAGCGCATCCACTGATGCAGTGTGAAGATTTCATTCTGAAAACCATCCCCATGCCGTGGCTGAGACATGTCTCCGCATTAACATTTCATCCAGGAGTGTAGTCCTGTAAGTTTCACAAGAGGGCGTCTGTGAAGTTTGGAGGGTAAGGGATGTGGTACTAGTGGAAGTAGAGCTGTGAGGTCGGGTCGTGAATCGTGTTCGGGTAGCTCAGGCGATAAAGCACTTGCTTGTGTAAGGCAAAGCTTCCGAATTCAGGTCACGGTCCAGCATACAGTTTTAACCCGCCAGGAAGTTTCATATCAGTGCACACTCCACCACGCTGTGGCTAAGCCATTGTTCTCCAATAACGTATCTTCCAGGAGTGCTAGTCCTGCAACTATCGCAGGATAATTTCTGTGAAGTATGGAACGTAGGAGATGTGGTACTGGAAGAAGTAATGCTGTGAGGACTGGTTCAGATTTTAAGTCCCGGTCCGGCATCTACTTTTCACAGTTTTAATGTGACAGGAAATTTCTTATCAAAGCTCACTCCGCTGCAGAATGAAAATTTCGTTCATGGTTTCTCCTACAACTTCATGATGAGTCTGCTATGTACACTTCCGTCTTCCGAGGTAGAAAGAGCAGCGTTCACATGGCACGCATACATTCATAGATTGGCGAACGTTCAGACACTCTGTCCTACAGTGAGTGTACCCCCAGTCACCCGTACCTAATTGTGCCTATTTGGAACAATGGATGAAATGTAACAGTCAACGTCCCAGCCGTTTGGTAACTTTCAGGGTCTATCCACCAAGAAGTGGCTTCAGATGGATATGGCATAGGTGAAGAAACTTGTTGACGCTCTTCCCCGCCGAACTAAGAACATTATGGAGTCTGCAGTCTTGTTAGACGGTTTCAGCACGATGTCTCCAGAACGGTGCTTATTTTGTGAATATAGTAACTGCCAGCCTGTCTGCAGAGTGAAGTGCCCCTCTGCTCGAATAGGAGGTAGGAAATGTAGAAGTGACCGCCATAACAGTGAAGAGTGTTGCCATGGGTGTGGGTGTCCTCTGATGCAGATTGGTTGGATCAACTGTAAGTAGGCTGTTTAGGTTTTTATATTGGTAACGCCACGTAGCGCTCTGTATGAAAATCACTGGCTGTGCTGTGTGCAGTCTGTGGCTGGGTGGCATTGTTGTAATATTCGCTATTGTAGTGTTGGGCTGTTGGCTGTTAACAGCGCGTAGCGTTGCGCAGTTGGAGGTGAGCCGCCAGCAGTGGTGGATGTGGGGAAGTGAGATGGCGGATTTTTGAGAGTGGATGATCTGGACGTGTGTCCATCAGAAACAGTACATTTGTAAGAATGGATGTCATGAACTGCTATATATATATATATATATATATATATATATATATATATATATATATATATATATATATATAATGACTTTTGAACACTATTAAGGTAAATACATTGATTGTTCTCTATCAAAATCTTTCATTTGCTAACTATGCCTATCAGTAGCTAGTGCCTTCAGTAGTTAGAATCTTTTATTTAGCTGGCAGTAGTGGAGCTCGCCGTATTGCAGTAGTTCGAGTAACGTAGATTTTTGTGAGGTATGTGATTTGTGAAAGGTATAGGTTAATGTTAGTCAGGGCCATTCTTTTGTAGGGATTTTTGAAAGTCAGATTGCGTTGCGCTAAAAATATTGTGTGTCAGTTTACTGTTGATCAGAATAGGTAAAGAGCGAAATGTCTGAGTACATTCAGTTCTGCTCAGCTGTTTGAAAATCAAATAACGTAAGGGATTTACCAGCACAGTAATTCACTACTTTTTCTAAGGGGACGTTTCACAACTTGAGTCAAAAGCAGCTCGTTGTCCGCGGAAACGTTTATCTACATACCAACTGCGTGCATTGTGTGCCCATGTCAGACGGGTCCTGTGTTACGGTCATCGTTCCAAGAGGTCTCCTTGAACGAGGAACACCAGTGACACAGCCGATGGTTCACAAGGGGAAGGCCTCAGACACTGCCAAGCGATTCCGTTCATGTTTGGCTGGTCGCTTGTATAAAACGTAAAATAAAAGACTCCCAGATAAGTTGCCTCAACACTCCCCCGTTTTTGATAAAATCATCCCAAACCTTCATGACCCGCAATTGGCTCAAAATTGACAAGATCGGCGGCTAATTGAAATCTGAGCACTTCATCGTAATACACGGGCTTCACGAACGCATATTTTTCTAGAAATCGAGGAAAGAAACTTTTCTGACTGTCTCTTACATAAGATAAAGGCTGTGCAGTGACAGCAATGCTAGGCGTAGCGACCAAAGCGTTTTGGTTGCAAAGTGCCCATATACTATTATCGGATATATTCTGCAGTGGTTTTTATCCGGAGTCGGAATTGGTAATGGTAGGAGAGTTGGTAAGAAAGTAAATTATCAAGGAATAATAAAATGCTAGGAAACTAAATTTAATTAAGGACTTGGATGAGTAAAAAAATTAAGATTTTAAATCTCGTTTTATGAAACAATTCCCGAGTAAGATTGCTGCGAAGACGAGTGTTGGACGCACGTTATCGAATAAACTGGTAGTACAGGTAAAATAGCTATTCGTACATAGCGAAATATTCGGCAACAGCTTGGGAAGTTGTTGCCTAAACCTTTTCTGTGGTTATGAAAAACTAGTTGTTAGTTTAGTCTTCAGGGTATAGAAGATTTCAATCATTTGATTAAATAGTTAATTTTTTAAGGAATATACCGCCGTTGGCTATATATTTCTGTATATTTTCTGTGTTCAACCTAGATTTCGACTTTCATACCATTATCGAGCGCAATGATCTTAGACCATAACGTATTTTGCTGTGTACAGTTCAGGATAACATATTATTTAGCGCTATTATCGAGTACATATTTCTTAGACCGTTAACATTATTTTGCTGTATGCTGTGCTGAATGACATACACATAGCTCAAAGCATTTGCTTAACATAATACAAATGGTACAAAATTGACGTCTTGTAGGTACGCGGCACATTATCGTACGAACACATATCTGGTAAGATCAGGTAAACACAAGATTAACACGTGCCTTTCTTACTGAACTATGAGACTGATGTCAAAGATTGCATAGCACACAGCAAAGCGATGTTAGTGCACTAAGAACATCGTCCTTTTCCCCCTTTCCTGCCATTCCCTGCCCAGTTTTACTCTCCGATCTACAGCTCCCAGTATCAGTTGCCCCTCTCTACTTATCCCCCACACTCACCCATGTCTTTGTTGTCACCTCTTCCCACCATGCTAGTCACCAGAAGTCCAATATCTCTCTCCATCCTCCCCCCCCCCCCCCCCTCCAAATCTTCTTTTGCTCTGCAGTCCATCGTCGCATTGCAGTTCCTTTTCCAGATATAGTGAAAGTGCACCTTGCTCCATTTTTAATGGTCAGTGCCTCTTCTGTCGTGCTCAGTGTCTTTTTTTCCAGTTCTTCCCGTGTTGAAGTGTTTCTCAAGTGTTTTTAACTGTCCACATTTCTATCACCGTTCTTAAAACGATTCATGAAGACAGAATTCTATTATTTCTATTTCTCCCACTGAGGTCACCTTTTCAGTTATCTTTAAATTAATAGTGCATGTGCCTCCTTTTCTGTTTTAGCATCTATGTTGGTATAACGTTCTACTGACTGAATAGCAGGTTATCTGCACCGATGACAGACCCATGCCACCCCCCCCCCCCCCAAAAAAATTACGTACAGTAACAACAACAACAAAAAATCTGAAGCGTCAGTTATTTGGCTGGAGATGGATGAACGACAACAGCCGAAATATCAGAAGAAGAAGTGGTGCGGCTGCACGCCCAAAGTTTATTGGGGCCGTCATTGTATCACGAAAACGTGAACATATAGCTCTCAGGTTGTACACAAGCGACCTTCAAATATGAGCCAAACTGGTTGGCTCTGGCGGAGGCCTCCACTGGACAGCATGGCGGCTTGTGGACTTTGCAACTTGTGTATACTTACGCGGCAAGCAGTGATGGGGCAGCAAGGGTCAAGTTGTCAAGACTGGGCGGCTGGGTGGCCGTTTCTGGTGATGGTGGAGTACAAATAATTCTGTGACTGGGACTGCTCTGTACGACGCTCGGTCCAGCACTGCTGTAGGATGACGTTTGAGCAGTGGCAGAGTCATGGTGGAAACGCACTCAGCGGAAGTCCACTTGCTGACTCGCCGATTCGATAACCAGCCTGGAAAGACAGTATTTGTTTCAGCGAAAAAGGGTCACCTAGCGAGGTGGCACACTGGACTCGTATTCAGGAGGATGACGTTTTAAACCCGCGTCTGGCCAAACCGATTTAGGTTTTCCGTGGTTTTCCTAAATCGCTTCAGATAAATGCCGGGATGGTTCCTGTGAAAGGACACGACCGACTTCCTTCCCCATCCATCCCCGATCCGATGGGACCGATGACCTCGCTGTTTGATCCCCTCCCCCGAATCAACCAACCAACGACAGTGGACCTCTTGAGAGTGTGGCCACTGCATACGTCGAATATGCGGCATTCAGAAGCCTACTTCGTTCCAGAAACCGTGTGTTCATCGACCGACAGGCTGGCTGGAACGCGTCAGCGAATCACAGCAAGTTGCTTTCTTACAGGTAAGAGCCCCCTTGCCTTTGGTTCGCGCCGTTACGGCGTAGAGAGTGCAGCACCGCTGCCGAACTCGGCGCGCCTCTTCGCGGCTTTGGACGGTGGGTCGTTACCTGGACTGGCTGCCGCCGTGATAGACGGGCCGAGTGTCGCCGCCGCACAATCTGCATTGCTGAAGAGCCGGCCGGCTTTAGGCAAGCGCGCGCCGGCGTCGCCGCTGTTTTATGCCTTCCTCGGGATTGCCGGCGCGGCTCGGCGGCGCGGTATAATTCTTCTGAAGGACCCGGCGGCACTGCTCGCCATAAATTGCGACGCAATATTTCAGGGTGGCGGCGCGAACCCCAGCAGCCGACGACAGCTGGGTGCTCCGCTTGTTGTGCACGCACCATGCCCGCCGCGCACACGCGCTTTCCTCCCGGATTAGGCGCGTTCTGCACGCGTCGGCTTAGCCGTCCGCCGCCTCACTCCCCCTGTCCTCCCCCCCCCCCCCAACCCCTCGTCCTCTTTGCGCGGACCAGACCGGACCGGCTTTGGAATTAGCGCCATTTACACGCCAACGCAGTACGCCCAGAGAGTAAATCGCTACTCGCAACCGTCTCAGCTGCATACAGCTATTGAGTCGTCTCTGCACTGGAGGGATGAGACAGCTCTAGAGACGCAGATGTCAGTGGAATCTGGAGATTTTCTCCATTAGCAAGTGATACAGTACCCTTCCAGTATTCTAGCATCTCTGTCTGAACGAACCCTTTTACCCATTACCCACTGTGGTGATTCTGTGGTGCTGCTTCGTTTAGCGTAATATATGGGAAACGATCAAAACTCTTTTCTCATGCTGCTGTCTCTTGCTAAAGTGGACGCATCCTGTCCTCACCGTGATCAAGGTATCAACTTCCTCTTGCACTTGCTGGCATCAGTCTATTTGGAAGGGAGGGGGTTAGCTAAACTTGCATCTCTATAATAGTCGGTACCAACGCACATGAAAGCTCTCGATGCTATCTTTCAGAGGCCACTAGCAGGGGCCTCGATTGGCCGCCGTATTCTCCGGATCTGAACACACGCAACTCCTTTTTGTGGGTCCATATTAAATACAAGGTGTACAGCAATTACACCAAAGACATTTCTGAGCTGAAAACAGCCATTCTGGAGGTCATCGACAGCATCGATGTTACGACACTTCAGCGGGTCATGCAGAATTTCCCTATTCGTCTGCGACACATCATCGCCAACGATGGCACGCATATCGAACATGTCATAACCTAAATCCGAATAAAGTGTGTGCACGCCGTAGTTTGCATCCAATTTACGTTTCTTTTCATATAGTTCACTAATTGTCACCCTGTATATCTGTGCTAGCTGAACACGTGTCATGGTCTGGGTATGTACCCGTATTCATTCCAATCTCTCCTCCCCCTCACTGCCCACCTCTGTCCACCTCCTCCACTCTCTCTCTGTCCCCCGCCTCCCCCACCCTACTTTCTCTCCATTTCCTGCTGCCCCTCTCTCTGTCCAACGCCTCCTCTTCCCTATCTCTGTAGATCTCCGTTTCTCTTCTCTCTGCATCCATTTCCTTTCTCGTCTCTCTTCTCTTCCTGTTTCCTCCTCCTCACTATCTGTGCCATCTTCTCCTACCCTATCTTTGCCTGTCCGTCTCTTTCACCCTTCTTCTCTCTTTCTCTTTCCACGTTCTCTTCCCCCCCCCCCTCCCCCCCCCCCCCCACACACACACACACGCCCGGCCCCCTGTGAGGCTGGACGGCATCAAACAAGTCGGGAATATTTTAGGTAACAGTTTCAAAAATTTTATTTCATAGGCCACAGTCAAATATTTGCATGCTCTCTCCCAGAGCAACTTCAGCTGTGCCTACGTGATACTAGTTGGCCTTTCAGAATCAGGGCATTTGGTAAAATATAATTACAAGATACGCTTTCAGCCCTCTGCTGAAATTGAAGGCAAATTTCCCCCAGTCAATAATGTGTCCGGAGGGTTCCGCAGGGCAGGCTACAGTTGCTTCGTTCATTTGTGATCCAGACTTCGAGTAGAGCGGACGTCTTTCCTGGGAGGCAAAGCCTATGGATCTGCGCCCCATGACCGGCCACCAACAGAATATGAACTACCAACTCTCCTATTGCTCACTTGCTTTACTTTGTTCGTCCTAGACTGGCCAACAACTGGTAACTTTCTCCCTATGCGTGCCACTTGTATCCCATACACGTAAATATATTTTTTTATTTGACTTAATTTCCAGCTCTGTAATATAACGGTAACCCAGAATGTCCACTTACAAGTATTTACCGCTCGATTTCCCTACATAGTCGTCATAAGCGGGATGGAACAACCTCGCATCTCTCCCCGCACATGTATAGTTGTCACCTCCTTAGTATTTGTTTCCGGATCGTAACCAATACGTGTACCAAATTTAGTTGAAATCGTCCAAGGGATTTAGGATGAGCGCTTTACCTGTGGTTTAGCCCGCGTACACAGCTGTCAAATATATTCCAGATACAGGGTGTTTCAAAAATGACCGGTATATTTGCAACGGCAATAAAAACTAAACGAGCAGCGATAGAAATACACCGTTTGTTGCAATATGCTTGGGACAACAGTACATTTTCAGGCAGACAAACTTTCGAAATTACAGTAGTTACAATTTTCAACAACAGATGGCGCTGCGGTCTGGGAAACTCTATAGTACGATATTTTCCACATATCCACCATGCGTAGCAATAATATGGCGTAGTCTCTGAATGAAATTACCCGAAACCTTTGACAACGTGTCTGGCGGAATGGCTTCACATGCAGATGAGATGTACTGCTTCAGCTGTTCAATTGTTTCTGGATTCTGGCGGTACACCTGGTCTTTCAAGTGTCCCCACAGAAAGAAGTCACAGGGGTTCATGTCTGGCGAATAGGGGGGCCAATCCACGCCGCCTCCTGTATGTTTCGGATAGCCCAAAGCAATCACACAATCATCGAAATATTCATTCAGGAAATTAAAGACGTCGGCCGTGCGATGTGGCCGGGCACCATCTTTCATAAACCACGAGGTGTTCGCAGTGTCGTCTAAGACAGTTTGTACCGCCACAAATTCACGAAGAATGTCCAGATAGCGTGATGCAGTAATCGTTTCGGATCTGAAAAATGGGCCAATGATTCCTTTGGAAGAAATGGCGGCCCAGACCAGTACTTTTTGAGGATGCAGGGACGATGGGACTGCAACATGGGGCTTTTCGGTCCCTCATATGCGCCAGTTCTGTTTATTGACGAAGCCGTCCAGGTAAAAATAAGCTTCGTCAGTAAACCAAATGCTGCCCACATGCATATCGCCGTCATCAATCCTGTGCACAATATCGTTAGCGAATGTCTCTCGTGCAGCAATGGTAGCGGCGCTGAGGGGTTGCCGCGTTTGAATTTTGTATGGATAGAGGTATAAACTCTGGCGCATGAGACGATACGTGGACGTTGGCGTCATTTGGACCGCAGCTGCAACAAGGCGAACGGAAACCCGAGGCCGCTGTTGGATCACCTGCTGCACTAGCTGCGCATTGCCCTCTGTGGTTGTCGTACGCGGTCGCCCTACCCTTCCAGCACGTTCATCCGTCACGTTCCCAGTCCGTTGAAATTTTTCAAACAGATCCTTTATTGTATCGCTTTTCGGTCCTTTGGTTACATTAAACCTCCGTTGAAAACTTTGTCTTGTTGCAACAACACTGTGTTCTAGGCGGTGGAATTCCAACACCAGAAAAATCCTCTGTTCTAAGGAATAAACCATGTTGTCTACAGCACACTTGCACGTTGTGAACAGCACACGCTTACAGCAGAAAGACGACGTACAGAATGGCGCACCCACAGACTGCGTTGTCTTCTATATCTTTCACATCACTTGCAGCGCCATCTGTTGTTGAAAATTGTAACTACTGTAATTTCGAAAGTTTGTCCGCCTGAAAATGTACTGTTGTCCCAAGCATTTTGCAACAAACGGTATATTTCTATCGCTGCTCGTTTAGTTTTTATTGCCGTTTCAAATATACTGGTCATTTTTGAAACACCCTGTATATACCGACGAAAAAAAAAAGAAAAAAAGGGAATAAGTTGTGCGATGTAAACGAAGGTTGCTAGGCGTGTTTCTGCATCTGAAAGATGATATGTATTCAAATTTCACGCCAGTTGCTTAAGAATAACGCTAGTAACAAGCGACAACCTCCCTTTCTTTAATCATTTTGTGGGAGATGTCATTGAGAAAAAGTTTCGTAAATGTTTGAAATTACACTCATGTTCAGAAAAAATAGAACACCTTGAGCGACTAGAGATAGGACGTTCATATTCACGTAACATGTACATTGGTCTGTTCTGCAGGAATGATTAGCATCTGAACCGTGTCGGCTCGTGGGTTTAGGGTCAACATCGATGTCGAGCACAACACCACCTACCGGTATAATGTATTTGAGGTTCTCGTTGTCGGAGCAAGCAGAAGGTGATGGATCAGTGTGACTTGAACAGACGTGCAGGATGCCTCGCAGACGTATGCGCGAACCGTAACGTCAAATCATTGTGTTTGAAAAAGGGCGCGTTATTGGCATGAGAGAATGTGATGTATCCATCATGGAAATTGCTGCTCGTGTGGAAAGAAGTGTTCTGGCAGTGTAAGGGGTGTGTGCAGAATGGATCACGGAAGGACGTAGAACACGATGCGATGGTTTCAGGTCGCGCCACTCAGACAACCCCCTGAGAAGATTGACACCTCACTCGAATGGCTTTGCAGAACACATTTGCGTCTTCCAGGGCTCAGGTGCAACAGTAGAACAGTTTAACTCATCGTACACTATCAGGGGTGACAATCCGTCGTCATTTATTACGGTAGAAGTTACGTGCGCGTCGCCTACCTTTGACGAATGCGCAAAAACATGCCAGACGGTAGTGGTGTGTGGAACGACGTCGCTGGGGACAGGAATGGCATCAGTTATTGCTTTTGAACAAATTCAGGTTGTGTTTGTCTGAAACTGATGGCCGTATGTTGGTTCGCCGCAGACAAAGGGAGCGATATCACACGTACGATGCAGCGCCAACTCAATGCCTTATCACAGTTGGTGCGTGTCCAGGGCACTGCGACCAGTGTGACCTACGTTAATGACAGCCTGCGACCCGTAACCATTTCGTTTCTGCACCACCACAGACGCCATTTTTCTGCAAGACAACGCACTACCACATGTTGCTACATGAACACATGGATTGTGTCACAGGATTCAGCTTTTTGTCCCGGCCCGCCAGATCACCAGACTTGTCGCCAATCAAAAATGTGTGAAATATGGTTAAATGACGTTTGCAGCACTGTCACCCAATGTCCAGCACCACAGATAAACTCTGGAACCAAGTGAATGCAGCATGGATGTCTATACCACAGGACACCATTCGCGTCTTGTAAGCATCGATGTCATCACCCATGGAACAAGTTATCAGGACCCACGGCCGACCCTGTGCCTACTAGGCAGCAGGACACATGTTGAACTGAGGTGACTGAAATGCTAAGTATTTCTGCAGAACATACTAAAGTAAATTTCCTGTGAATTTGAACGTCTTGTCTCTAATCGTACAAGGCGTTCTTTGTTTCTTGCTGAACATGAGTGTATGTATAAGTTTGTTGCAAGTCATTAAGTGTTTTCATTCTCAGATACTGGACGAATAAAGTATGGATATTTGCGCGTCTTGGACTGCACTGGTTTTTCATACCCCACGCCCATGATTCTTTCGAGACAATAACTGATATGTGTACCAAGTTTGGTTGAAATTGGTATAGTAATTTAGGAAGATGTGTGGAACATACATACATACATTTATATATATGTGAATCCATTGTTATAAGTTGTAAGGGATATGGGATACATGTGATCACTTACAAGCAGTTATTTTAACTTGCACCTACTAATAACATTTTTTTGAGCTGAAGTACATCATCATCATCCTATCATCTGTTCAAATATAAAGCAAGTAATTAATAACAAAAAGGGAAACTAATATTCAAAATAACATTTGATATTTCTTTCACAGTGACTACGAACGCCGTTACTTTATATGTTCCAGAAAATGTGATATTTTGTAAAATGTTTTCGCATAAACTTTGTTATTCAATATTTGTCTCAAATGGTTCAAATGGCTCTGAGCACTATGGGACTTTTCATCTATGGTCATCAGTCCCCTAGAACTTAAATCTATTTAAACCTAACTAACCTAAGTACATCACACAACACCCAGTCATCACGAGGCAGAGAAAATCCCTGACCCCGCCGGGAATCGAACCCAGGAACCATTCAATATTTAATTATACGTCTGCTGATTATAACAGAGCAGATGCTTCTATTAAAACATTTTATTTATAGAAGTACAACAAAATTACATTCAGTAAAGGGTATGTAATAGCTAAAATTGTAACAAATTTGTATTGACTTGCCATACATCAATTGAGATGATCTTTTCTCTTCTTTTGAAATAACATATTTCCTTATCTAACAATAATTTGTTTGGGAATTTATTAATGGTAAGTTCTTTCGCTTTCTAGAATATTATTTCCTTGAATTTTATTAACCAGTACTATATTCTTGTAACACTAATTGAAAGTTTTTTTACTGTTGTACCTGCAGCATATATTATGTCACAGTAGGACCTTATGCAGAAAACGGGAAGACAGTACGCCGCTTGATATTTTTTTAGTATATAAGCTTATTTTGGCTTTATTGCATTCATAAGTACAATGACCTGACGTTGTAGATGGACATACGTCAACTATGAGTAAATCATTCTTGCTGTTGGTATATGTTGGATGTAATATCTTTTTCAGCAACATTTTAAAGTTAATTGATAATTTGCCATCGTACGTCTACTGTAACACGTTTACTGTTACCTGACAGTTGTAGAAATTCAAATTTGACAGCTGAGTAAACAAAACTATCTGTCAAACTTTTATTTCAAAAACTGGTAGATAATAAGAACGTATTATAGTAGACGTGCAACAGCAAATTAAAGAACAACTTTAAAAAGTTGCTAAAAAATTACATCCAGCAACTACAGAAAGCAATACTGGTTCACTCAAAGGTGACACATGTTCATCTACAACGGCAAGACAAGTAATGATGAAGGCAAAAAAGCCCAAATAAGCTTACATACTAAAATAAAAATCAAGCAGCATAGTCTCTTCCAGTTCTCTGCACTAACTGTAAGGTTCCGAAAAATGTATACCTTTTGTCGAAATGTGCTGTGTATAAAATTACTGAAGTTCAAAAGATTTTTGCTTCGAGAATTCTTGCGGGAAATTGGAGATTATAAATACGGGTGTTTCTCGCCAATTCTGCGAGTCTGCGTTTGACTTTTGACCTATGAAGATATTACGCCAGTTAGTCCTTTATTAATTTACTACTACAAAGATACTTTGCACTCGTCTGAAAATGTTTGCTACTTTTATTTATTTATTTACACGCCAAGTTCCATAAGACCAAATTGAGGAGTAATTCTCCAAGGTAATGGAACGTGTCAGTATATGAAATTACGACATAAAAGTAATAACAGATAAAAATAACATTTCTGTGATCCCAAAAAAGTCAAGCCTTAAGTTTAAGTAAACGCGATCAACAATATAACGTAGGAACCAGCTTAATTTTTCAAGATACTCCCCAACAGAATAGAAGGAGTAACCCATTAGGAAATTCCTCAGTTTAGATTTCAAAGCGCATGGATAACTGCTAAGATTTTTGAATTTCTTGGTAGCTTATTGAAAATGGTGCAGGGAATGGCAATTGAATCTTAATGTAGACAAGTTTAATGTGCTGCGAATACATAGAAAGAAAGATCCCTTATCATTTAGCTACAATATAGCAGGTCAGCAACTGGAAACAGTTAATTCCATAAATTATCTAGGAGTACGCATTAGGAGTGATTTAAAATGGAATGATCATATAAAGCTGATCGTCAGTAAAGCAGATGCCAGACTGAGATTCATTGGAAGAATCCTAAGGAAATGCAATCCGAAAACAAAGGAAGTAGGTTACAGTACACTTATTCGCGCACTGCTTGAATACTGCTCAGCAGTGTGGGATCCGTACCAGATAGGGTTGATAGAAGAGATAGAGAAGATCCAACGGAGAGCAGCGCGCTTCGTTACAGGATCATTTAGTAATCGCGAAAGCGTTACAGAGATGATAGATAAACTCCAGTGGAAGACTCTGCATGAGAGACGCTAAGTAGCTCGGTACGGGCTTTTGTTGAAGTTTCGAGAACATACCTTCACCGAGGAGTCAAGCAGTATATTGCTCCCTCCTGCGTATATCTCTCGAAGAGACCATGAGAATAAAATCAGAGAGATTAGAGTCCACACAGAGGCATACTTACAATCCTTCTTTCCATGAACAATACGAGACTGGAGTAGAAGGCAGAACCGATAGAGGTACTCAAGGTACCCACCGCCACACACCGACAGGTGGCTTGCGGAGTATGGATGTAGATGTAGAATGGATGCAGCTGTACAGCGCACAACTTTCTGTACAAAAGTTAAGGAAGTCCAATCCAAAAGCAGGTTGGAAAAGCAGGTTGGATTTCTGCCAAGTATTAACTGAGTGAAACCTGCTTATTCTTGGAAATAAGCTGATACTGTAAACAAGAAATTACAGTGAAGAATATATATATATATATATATATATATATATATATATATATATATATATATATGTTCGTGAACTTACACCACTTATTACCCGAACTGACCGTTCCCGCGCCAAAAGTATCATTTTAGAATAGGAAGAGGTACCCTAAAATATAATACCATATGACATAAGCGAATGAAAATAAGCAAAGTAGACTATTTTTCGTGTCGAACGATCACTTACATCAGATACTGTTCGAAAATTAATAACGGTAGCATTAAGTCTTTGAAGAAGGTCCTGAGAGTGGGCTTTCCACGACCGTTTAGTATCTACGAAATTGTTAAGGCTTTCGAGGTCACTTGTTGACAAACTGCCTACTGGCTTCTGTCTCGGGTTCTTCGGCCGACGTTCATCTAATGATTTT
Organism: Schistocerca piceifrons; assembly: GCF_021461385.2. Lineage (NCBI taxonomy): Eukaryota > Metazoa > Arthropoda > Insecta > Orthoptera > Acrididae > Schistocerca > Schistocerca piceifrons. The sequence goes on from NC_060138.1 coordinate 208,234,191, forward strand.
TCTGACGTTTCGCCAGAACGAGTGGCTGGCATTGTCAATTTTATTATAATTCGCAGACACGGAAGTTCTGGCTGTAGAGAAGCACTATCACAAGCGCTTGTTTAGAGAAGCTGTAGAAATACAAAAACACGCGAACAGTTTCAACAAGAAAGAGGAAAGCCTTAAGGTAAACGGATCCTGGCTTCCCGTACTGCAGCGAACGACCGTCGCAGGTAGCAAGAGGAGAACCGCACCGGAAATGACCGCGGAGAAGCCCTCGAACGTTGGCGCCCCAGATACATATAGTCTGCGGCCGCGAGTTCGGCTCCAGTTCACCACCGGCAATGGAGGGTGAAGCTTTGACAATGCCAGCCACTCGTGCTGGCGAAACGTCAGAAAAATCATTAGATGAACGTCGGCCGAAGAACCCGAGACAGAAGCCAGTAGGCAGTTTGTCAGTTTAGTATCTATCTGAACACCTAGAAATTCGACCCGTACACTTTCCCATACTATGGCTCTTGATGTTAAGGGTCGTGACTGTCTGAATTCGTCACTTACATAACTGAACTAAACATAGAAAACCCTCACATGTGTTAACGACTGTTGATATTCTGCACGTCAGTCGGGGGAAGCAGGCTTCGAGGTATAATTATCTCGAAAGTTGGCTGGTTATGCTTTCTCGCGAGTCTCTTATTAAATTAACTTGCCTTGTGATGAAAAGTGCACAGGCTTTATCCTTTACATTAGTTAATGCTAATCCACCATTTTTAGGATCTAAAGTAGCGACTTTAGCAGGTACCCCAATCACTTCACCCTTCCACAAAAGTTTGTGATTTTGGACATTATTCTCCTCGCTATCATTCTCGGTATTGGAAACAGCTGGGCCGTACAGTACGCCTTAGCAAGGAGGCACGAGTTGATATACTTTGCTCTTTGAACTTGGTTCATGTATAGAGTTAAATTCTCTGTAATGGCTCCTTGTATTTTATCTATTGGAACTTTCCAATTTAAAGCCGTCACGGTAATCCCAAGTGTTTTAGGTTGGTGGACTAATTTTGCCCACTCGACTTTGATATTATCAAAACCTCTGAGATTTACATCTTACCTATTTTTCGTTTGCATTGGCTCCAGATGCTCTACAGTACGTATTAGTTACCTCTTCATTATTGTCGTGAGCTCTTATAACTGTTTTGTTTCTGATAATGTTAAGCCTTTTAACCTAGCATGGACATGTCGGAGGAAAGGTTCCAGTGAAATGGCGAAGAGATACATGGACAGAAGACTCACTTTAGTAACACCTCGTTTTTATTTGTATCGGCCTGGATTGTTGACAATCCATCGCTATTTTTGCACTTATTCCAATTGCTATGTTCTTAATCAACTGTATGACATTGTTGATACCTATTTTCTTCAACGTCTGTAGAAGATATTTATGATTTACTACACCGAAGGCTATATTAAAAAAAAAAAGAAAGAAAGAAAATAAATCACGCTTTATCTTTGTTACAGAAGTTATTGCAGTAAAATCCCTGAATTCTGCTGGAGTCTGAAAAATGGTACTGCCTTACCCGCATTTATGATGTTTACTACTAATCTTATCTGTAAGTCCTGCCGGCCGTTGTGGCCGAGCGGTTCTAGGCGCTTCAGTCCAGAACTGCGCGACCGCTACGGTCGCGGGTTCGAATCCTGCCTTGGGCATGGATGTGCGTAATGTCCTTAGGTTAGTTAGGTTTAAGTAGTTCTAAGTTCTAGGGGACTGATGACCTCCGATGTTAAGTCCCATAGTGCTCAGAACCATTTTTGTAAGTCTTGAAATTCCCCTGTTTACTATTCTATCTATTAATTTACAATCAGAATTCTGCAGTGAAATTGGAAGAAAAATTATTTAAAGATTTGTTTCCATTATTTTTTGGCACAAGAACAATTTTACTCTCTTGAAACTCAGCCGGAATCATTTGACCCTGAATAACGTCATTTATAACGTCCATGATTCTCGCACCCACTGTTGGTCAGTAACGGATGTAAATCTGCTGGGAGACCATCCGGCCCTGGGGATTTTTTTTTTTTTTTTTTTTTTTTTTTTTTTTTTTTTTTTTGTGGTGATACGCACAGAGTCTCATACACGTCCACTTCACTGGCTACCTCGAGAAAATTTTCGTTGTCATCTTCTGTCAACTGTGGGGCTAGGATGTCAAGGAATTTTTCCACGGATGCATCACTACTTTGATTTACAGAATACAGGTCGCAATAATAGCGATAAATCACGTCCATGATATCCTGCAGGGTTCTGAGAATCGTACCGTTTGTTGTTCGAATTTCATCAATAAAAGTCCTTCTTCCTTTTTCCGTATGCTTCACTAAATATAACTGGGAAGTAGTTTCGTCTTCTGACGCCGAATTTGCCTTCGATTTTATCTTCAACCCTTCCATTTTATTTCTCTTGATATTAAGTAACTTGGCTTAGACTTTTTTGATGTCTGCTATTAGAAGTTGTGAATCTGCTGAGACCTGATCATATAAATCTCTCATAACGGAATAGTAATATTCTATAGTGCATTTCATTTCTCTTGCGCTCTTGGCACTGTATGGAATAAGAACCTTCCTCAACTTGGGTTCAAATGGCTCTAAGCACTACGGGACTTAACATCTGAGGTCGTCAGTCCTCTAGACTTAGATCTACTTAAACCTAACTGTCCTAAGGACATCACACAAAGCCATGCCCGAGGCAGGATTCGAATCTAAGACCGTAGCAGCAGCGCAGTTCCGGACTGAATCGCTTAGAACCGCTCGTCCACAGCGGCCGGCCCTCAACATGGGTTTCGCCATCTTAATCCACCAGTCGACAGCAGTGGCATATCTACTACGAGCATGTAGGCTTATTGCCCATGCATCTTTAATCAGATCCTCTAAATCATGATTAACTAACACGAAAATGTTCAAATTCCACTGATTTTTGAATCGGCGAACTGGTTGTCTTGCTAGATTTATGCAATCTAAGACAAGTGAATTGTCTGAAAAGTACGTAGGAATGGTTTGTACTTTTGTCAGGGAAGTTTCAAGGTTTTTAGAAATATATACTCTACCCATCCTGCTACGAGATGTTGCCGTGACGTAAGTGAACTCAACAATGGAGGGGTATTTGATTTCGCAGAGATCCCATAATTCTAAACCAGTAACTAGTTGTTTTAGTTCACTTGAGAAATTAAAATAAGGCAACTGATCTTTTCCATTTAAAACACAATTAAAATTACCTCCAAGTAATAACTGTCTTGGATTTTTCCTTAACAGGTATATCAGTTCATCTTTGAAGAAACGTGCCCTGTCAGCTTTGTGAGAACTTCCTGAAGTGGCATACAAGTTGATGATAGTCACATCATAGATATTTAGTCCTATTCACCTTGACATTAGAACTTCTTGTAACAGGGCAATATCAGTCGCGGATTCGTACAAAAATTCCGTAAGTGCTGATAATTTCAAACCGGATGTAATTTTATTTATGTTTATAGTGGTGACAGAATGAGGTTGCGTCATTACGCTGCCACTATGTAGTTGTTTTGATAAACTAATTTAGTTTCCTGTGGATCAGGGTTCAGTTAAACTATTAACAGTTTTCTCAGAAGGCTGAACATGGAATTACACTTCGTTTATTTTATTAGTTACTGCCCCGTTTCTTTCTACTTCTGAGGTTGTCTCTTGTACCACTAGCAGACTGATTTCCTTGTAAACTTTCTGATTTTGCCTCCAGTAAATCGTGTAGGACCGTTTCGTAACGAACATTCTTTGGGCGTGGGTCACCCTTTCCAGATTTTCCCTTCTCTTGGTTACGAGCTACATTCACATTTGGTTGCGTTGTTATTTTCTTCGCGGCTCATCTGGAGAGCTGCAGACGCTTCCTCAGTTACTGTTGCTGGCGCCTGCCCTGCGGTGTCGGCCGTGATTTCATGTTTCCCAACACTTTTTTGTTCTTTATTAATATCACTTACTTCCTGATCAGGGGGAAACAATCGGAGACGGCCGTTTTGCAACCTCTCCCTGAAATTGTTTACTAACAGATAGCTGCTGATGTTTGCAATCAGCTACTTCACCAGTTGTTTCTTGCAAACTATTACTGACTACTCCCCATTCATTATCTGGTACCGTATGTTTATTATCTCTCTGTACATCAGTTTACATTCGCATTCTGCTCTCCGGTTCTCTGCCTGCTCATCGCACTGTTTTTGCTTGCGAACTGAGGGAGTTGTACAGGACAGCTCGTCCACTGAACAACTATTAGTTTTCTCTAGAGGTCGTTTAGTCGATTGCACTTCAGTTTCACGGGTAGTGGTTACATGGTTTCCCTTTGTTTCTAACTGGAGAAATTGACTGTTATCATGAGGGGGGACATCTGCTTGGTCCGCTGCGTTAACATCCTCAACCAGTTGATCAGGGCTATTTTTTGGTAACAGATCATTTAAGGTAGGTTGCTGATGCTGTATCAAATTACTTTTAAGAACAACAGTTGGCCGCGGACATTCCTGTCTGAAGTGGCCTGTTTCGTTACATATATGAAGTGTAGCTTCCTGACCTATATAAAAAATTTGTGCTTTATACCCATAAACAGTTAAGTGTGACGGAATATTTTTCTTAAAGTCCATCTCTACTCAGCGGACCCCGTTGAAACATTGCAGTTTAAAGCGAGACGACCATCTTTCATTTGCAATTAATTTAACGTCCCCGTAGTTTGAAAGAGATTCCTTAATCTTATCATTTTCAATTTCAATGGGAAGATTCACGACACGAACGGTTTTGTAAGCAATGTTACCTCTATAAACTGAAATCTTACTTTTATAACCATTTCTATGCACAAAATCTACTTTATAGCCCCACTTTTTCTAAGCGCTTCAGTCCAGAACCACGCAACTGCTACTGTCGCAGGTTCGAATCCTGCCTCGGGCATAGATGTGTGTGATGTCCTTAGGTTAGTTAGGTTTACGTAGTTCTAAGTCTAGGGGACTGATGACTTCAGGTGTTAAGTCCCATAGTGCTTAGAGCCATGTGAATTTGAACGAGCCTCAACTTTATCAACAGTCGTAGCACTGAATAACTTGACAAAAACACAGTATTTTGCCTGATCCAGTTGCCAGGTATGGACGGTTTCAGAATTGAGACCAGTTACCTGTGTAATCCAGTCATCTATTTCCAGGGATGTCGGCTGAACAATACGCGACTCCTTGTCAATAGCAAATATCACATTATTCTTCCTGAGATTTGTAGCCCTGGTTAATCCAGCGACGAAATTTCGGTTAGACAACCGAAATTCCAAGTAGCAGCAGCACGACCAGAAGGAGTGGGATCTCAAGGAATCTGAACGAACACGGAGATGCCAGGACGGACAGCACTCGGCGAAGCCCAAGTAAAGCGATGTAAACACGGAAGGGTAGCGTAGCAGTAAACAACGTGCACTCGCTAGCGCGGCTAAAACGGAACTTTACTGAGATATCCAAGCATGACTCACAACCCATCCTTACAGCTCGTAAATGAGACATTACCTAGTGTCTTATCTTCCAAACTTCACAGAATCTCTCCTGCGAAACTTGCAGAACTAGCACTTCGGAAGAAGGTACATTGCGGGGACATGGCTTTGCCACAGCCTGGAGGATGTTTCCAGAATGAGATTTTCACTCTGCAGCTGAGTGTGCGCTGGTACGAAACTTAATGGCAGATTAAAACTGTGTGCCGGACAGAGACTCAAACTCGGGAACTTTGCCTATCGCGGGTAAGTGCTCTATCGACTGAGCAACCCAAGCACGACTTACGACCCATCCACACAGCTTATAAGGTATTTTGACAAACCCCTCAGATACTAATACAGAAGCAAAATAAGTAAGCTGTGACTACAGCCTGAAACATAAAAGAGGGTTATTCATGTATTAAAGTCGGATAGGTCGCGAAATAGAAACCACAGTGAAAATCAAAAATGTTTTATTTACAACTGTTAGCTACGTTTCCAGCTCCTTCTCTGCATAATCTGACTTTGAAATTCGTCATAGAGTTGTACCAACTTTCAGCCACGTCATAGAGGGTAGCCCCCTGTGCTTTCTGCCAATTCTCTACGCTGGTCTGCAGCTTGTTGTCTGTGACAAAGTGATGTCTTCACAGCCAGCAGTTCATGTACGTAGAGATGAAACTCGGAAGGATCCTAGACCGGGATGTATGGTGGGTGATCAAAAAGTTTCCACAGAGAAGTTACAGGGCGTCTTTATTGACCCTACAATCTGCGGTCGACAACTGTCATGAAGAATGAAATGCATAGCAGTCACGTTAAGTGGATTTCATGATATCATGCGAAATCTCTTAGCAGGCACTCATGCTTGGCAGGAGACACTATTACGCAACACCTTTACGTGCCCACTGTGCGTTCGCAACTGGAAGTGCAATGTGATGCGATCGGCGGGCATACTAGAGACACTGCCCATCATACCTGTGCAAAGCTTCATCGGATTTTCCATTTCGTGACTGACCCGACCGCAATAAACGAATAGCCCTCAAATACTCAGTCAACGTGATAGCACTGAAATGAGTGGCGAGGTGTGCCTCAACTGTTCAACGTTTACAGGTTATTGGAAAACCAGTCAGTAATCTCTCAAAGGGAGGAAGTAAATTAGAATAAATATGGAAACACACAAGAAAATGAATATGAGCAGTAGACAGATTTTGTTCGGTTGCGATCGCTCTTCGTAGCCAACTTCATAATAAATGAAACAAGACGCTAAAACTGTTTGCTGGTCAATAATCGGTAGCCTTCTCTCTGCATCTGAAGCTTCAGCACTCAGAAACATGGCGCCTAAATAGTTTATTCATCTGGTGCAGGGGTCGACTCTACCTATTGCAGAAACGCTAGTTGATTTCTTTGCAGTAAGCCTAAATGTGAGACCAACTGTTCAGTTTTGGTTCTCTTTACACGTGGCACTATTTCTCGAGACCAGCGTAACTTGTCCTTTGCAGCACTTATGGAAAGAAGATTCGAGGACGTTAAAAAATGGTTCAAATGGCTCTGAGCACTATGGGATTTAACATCTGAGATCATCAGTCCCCTAGAACTTAGAACTACTGGTATTTAAACCTAACTAACCTAAGGACATCACACACATCCATGCCCGAGGCAGGATTCGAACTTGCGACCGTAGCAGTCGCGCGGTTCCGGACTGAAGCGCCTAGAACCGCTCGGCCACTGCGGCCTCCCCGAGGACGTTAAGTTGCCGCCACTGGATCTGCTAACGGCCAGCTTCAACCTGCAGGAGTGTCCTTGTACACGAAATCATTAGAGTTCCAAGAAACGCTAGATTTGAATGGAAATAACTTTCTTGATGATAATTAGTAGCCTTTGAATCGATCTGTATATCGACTCGCGAGGATCAGGGAAAATAACTCTTCATTTGTGTAATCATTTCCTACTCAACATCTCTCGCCATACCTACAACACCTGGAGAACTAACGTGAAAAATTTGGCCATTCGTTAATTTCAGTCTGAATTAACAAGCAAGTACCTCATTATCTATATTTTAATTAATTATAAGACTTATCGTCATAGGTTTCGGGTAATTTGCCATTATCTTCTTCCAGCCCGCAAAGTCTATGTAAAATACCCATCGTCAGACTTACTGACAGAGTAGATCTGTTTCAGCTTCGGGAATTGAACCGGGAACCTTGCTTTTAAAAGGCAATGGTCTTACTGACTGTGGTAATCAGGTACGACACACGTATCTTCCAATCGGCTTCAAACCTGCCGGTGCTCCTCTTCTACTTTCCAAACTTCACGACAATTCTCCTGCGTATCTCGATGAAATAGCACTCATGAGAGAAAGAATGTAGCTAAGCAGACGCTTAGGCATAGCTTGTTTCCAGAATGAGTCTATCACCTCCAGTGGAGGATACAATCCTCCGATACTTCTTCACAGATAAAAATTTTGTGCTGGACTCGAAATCAAATCCTTCCCTTTGGGGATCAATATTATTACCGACTTTGTTTTACTTCTTCTGTAGACTTGTGTCCTCCGCTTACAGCTCTTCCATTAGGCTTCTGATAATTATTTTCGTCGGCCTAGCTTATCTCACTTTCACTTTTCTATTGCATTTCTTTTACGCGTTCTTAGTCTAGGAATTATTCAGTATGAGTGGCTGGCTTGTTATATTGGATAACTACCGACTCGTAACTCTATTCCATAGTTTCAATAATGCCAGTGCCTCTGTACATACGCAGGGTGTTTCTAAACATTTGTAACACAATTCGGAGGTGGTTTATTATAACGAGAAAAATATGAACGTGACTATAAACGTAAACAACACACAGCGTTTTTACTGAATTATTTGTTGACTTGTTATTGGATATAAAGAGCCTAAATCAAAAGGAATGTTCGAAGACTTTCAAATTTTCTAATCAAGTTGCGTGTCTAAGGAGCATCGTCTCAGTTGTGTGACTGAATTCGAGATTTCCTCATAAACGTTACAATTTGTAGTAACTTACGGATAGTTATCGAGTTGGCGTTCCCCAAACAAGTGGTATAACCCTCTGCTGCTCTTAATCTGAACGATCTAGGAGACAGTCTCAGCAGCCGTCTTGGATTGTCAGTAGACGATGCTGCCGTTTACCGTATAGTTAAGCCATCACAAGATAAAAACCAACTGAAAAATAATTAAGACACGATACCTGTATGGCGCGGAAAATGGCAACTGACTCTAAACAGTGAAAAATTAGAGGGTTCCAAGTGAGTAATAAAAGAAGCGCCTTAAATTTTGTTACATGACAAATTATAGAGACCCAAAGACTGTCAGATCAGAAAATACTTAGAATCTAAAGTTACACACTACTTAAATTTGAACGAAGGCATAGAAAACGTTGTTCAAAAATGGTTCAAATGGCTCTGAGCACTATGGGACTTAACTTCTTTGGTCATCAGTCCCCTAGACTACTTAAACCTAACTAACCTAAGGATATCACACACATCCATGCCCGAGGCAGGATTCGAACCGGCGATCTTAGCAATCGCGCGGTTCCGGATTGAAGCGCCTAGACCCGCCCGGCCACCGCGGCCGGCGAAAACGTTGTGGGGAAGGCTAACCGAACATTACCTTTTAATGGCAGGACACTTAGAAGATGCAGCAGATCTATTAAAGACATTGCGAACATTAAGCTTGTCCGTCCTCTTCTGGAATACTGCTGCGCAGTGTGTGATCATTATCAGATGAGGTTGACGGAGGACATGGGAAGAGTTCTAAGAAGGGCTGTTCCTTTTTGAATCGTCGCGAAATAGGGAAGAGATTGTCATGAATATGATAGGGGGCAGATAATGAAACAAAGGCGTTTATAGTTGGGGAGGGATTTTTCCGCCAAATTTCAATCATCAATTTCCTCTTGTATGTATGTAAGTGTGTGAAATCTTATGGGACTTAACTGCTAAGGTCATCAGTCCCTAGGCTTACACACTACTTAACCTAAATTATCCGAAGGACAAACACACACACACCCATGCCCGAGGGAGGACTCGAACCTCCGCCGGGACCAGCCGCACAGTCCATGACTGCAGTGCCTTAGACCGCTCGGCTAATCCCCATCAACTTCCTCCTCCTGAAGCGAAAATAGTTTGTCATTACCCACCTACCTATGGAGAAATGATCGTGGTAATAAAACAAGAGAAATCAGAGCTCGCATGGAAAGATTTAAGTGTTTGTTTATCCCGCGCACTTCTCGAGTGTGCAGCGGTAGAGAAATAGCCTGAAGGTGGTTCGATTTAGCCTCTGTCGGGAACTTCAGTGCGAATTGCAGCGATGTCATGTGGGTGGAAATGTATACGTAGATTCTGAAGCGTATTTGAAGTTAATCATAATTGATGTTCCTGGAGGGAAACAATTTTCTCTCAAAGAATCAATGCGGACTCTAAATACACAAATCAAAAAAGTTTTCCTTCATCCCTGTTCCCAAAACTCCTGAAGATAGACGTTGACTATGGATATTGTATCACAGACACGGTCCCTTTGACTGTTCAGAGATGTCACTAAACAAGCCCAAAGATGTAAACAACAATGCATGACCAGCACCTATTAGACGGAGGGGATCCGACAGCCGATCAGTTCCAGTAATTCCACAAGAAGGAGGTACACGGCTCGCGTTGTCTGTTGTTCAACCATGCCTAGACGGTCAATACCGCGGTTCAATCGTGTCCACATTGCTACTTTGTGCCAGGAAGGACTCTCAACAAGGGAAGTGTCCATGCATCTCAGAGTGAACCAAAGCGATGTATTTCGGAAATGGATAAGATACAGAGACACAGGAACTGTCGATGACATGCCTCGCTCAGGCCGACCAAGGGCTACTACTGCAGTGGATGACCGCTACCTACGGATTATGGCTCGGACGAACCCTGACTGCAATGCCACCACGGTAAATAATGATTTTCGTGCAGCCACGGGACGTCGTGTTACGACTCAAACTGTGCGAAATAGGTTGCATGTTGCACAACTTCACTCCCGACGTTCATGACGAGGTCCATCTTTGCAATCACGACACCAAGCAGCGCGGTACATATGGGCCCAACAACATGCCGAATGGACCGCTCAGTATTGGCATCACGTTCTCTTCACCAATGAGTGTCGCATTTGCCTTCAACCAGACAATCGTCGGAGACGTGTTTGGAGGCAAACGCCTTGGACACACTGTCCAACGAGTGCAGCAAGGTGGAAGTTCCTTTCTGTCTTGGGGTGGCATTATGTGGGGTCACGCCGCTAGTGGTCATGGAAGACGCCGTAACGGCTGTACGATACGTGAATGCTATCCTCCGACCGATAGTGCAACCATATCGGCAGCATATTGGCTAGGCATTCGTTTTCATGGACGACATTTATCACTCCCAAAGTGCACATCTTGTGAATGACTTCCTTCTAGATAACGACATCGGTAGACTAGAGTGGCCAGCATGTTCTCCAGACATGAGCCGTATCGAACATGCCAAGGATAGATTGAAAAGGGCTGGTTATGGACGACGTGACCCACCAATCACACTGAGGGATCTACGCCTAATCACCGTTGAGGAGTGGGACAATCTGGACCAACAGTGCCTTGATGAACTTGTGGATAGTATTCCACGTCCTCTTGCACTGATGCATATCAATGCAAGTCGACGTGCTACTGAGTATTAGAAGTACAGGTGTGGACTACCACTTCTGAAGGTCTCACTATATGGTGGTACAACATGCAATGTGTAGTTGTCATGACCAATAAAATGGGCGGAAATGATGTTTATGTTGATCTATACTCCAATTCTCGGTACCGGTTGCGGAACTCTCGGAACTGATGTGATGCAAAACGTTTTTTGATTTGTATATTTGTAACGTACTTTGGAGACGGATTACTGTAATAAAACCAATAAGCATGTCCGTATAAACATAGCCCATGTACTTGTTGAAGTGACCTATGATACAAGACGACCGGCCGGTGTAGCCGAGCGGTTCTAGGCGCTTCAGTCTGGAACCGCGCGACCGCTACGGTCGCAGGTTCGAATCCTGCGTCGGGCATGGATGTGTATAGTGTCCGTAGGCTAGTTAGGTTTAAGTAGTTCTAAGTTCTAGGGGACTGATGACCTCAGATGTTGAGTTCCATAGTGCTCAGAGCCATTTGAACCATTTTGATACAGCCGGCCGCCGTGGCCGTGCGGTTGTAGGCGCTGCAGTCCGGAACCGCGGGACTGCTACGGTCGCAGGTTCGAATCCTGCCTCGGGCATGGATGTGTGTAATGTCCTTAGGTTAGTTTGGTTTAAGTAGTTCTAAGTTCTAGGGGACTGATGACCTAAGATGTTAAGTCCCATAGTGCTCAGAGCCATTTGAACCATTTTGATACAAGACGGTCAAATCAAACGAGATTTAAAAAAGTCCTCTTCATTAGAATGAGTCTAGCTGGATCGGCGACAAATCCATGGCATCAAGGAGCGGCAAGTCACTTAAAAACTTCGATATGGTTGCGGTGTGCTAGGTCATAAATTTCGTTAATGGAAAGCGTATTTCGCAAGTCCCCAGGATCAGACGTTCACTTCAGGAGATCGGCAGGCAAGTGTACTTGACCTCAAAGCGCGACCAGCGATCTGCTTAGGTGTGTTCCAGAACCCAGCGAAACCAAAAAAAAGAGGACTTCGTCACATCATTTGGCACACGGAATCACTCTGGGAACTTCTCCACTACGTATCATCTATGTATTTCATTTCGAGAGACTTTTTTTTAAAACAGTAAGTGGGGTGGTAGAACCGTGGAGACATATCACATTTTATGCAGCGCATTTACCCCCTGCATACGCGTTGTAGTGTTCACGGCAACATTGTGTCATTTGTTTACACAAGGACTCAATCATTCGTGTTTGTTACAGGTGTTTAGAATCATCCGCTGTGGTGTTGTGCTCTGGCTAAGTATGATCAGTACTTGTGCCGCCACGGCTATTTCACCATAAGAGCAGATATCTGCATACTTGTATTGGCACCATAACCGCCATCACATCTTGTCCTACCGAGACTTATTTGTGATGAGCAGAAATTTTTTTTTTCGACGAATATGTAAATACATGCTGTTGAAATGATGAACTTAGAAACTGTACGTAATTCAGTTGCCTTAAGTAACAAATCCACAAATATATTGCATAATCATCTTAGCCGACGTAAAGAATCCTAGCAAATTTTTCTAAAACGTAAAAGAAAGTTCTTCTGGAACAACGAGACACGGTATCTAAATGCTGGATGATGACATCTTTGCTACCTCAGATGTGACATTGATGTCTGTTTCCTGTCTAGAGATGAGGAGCAGATTTATAACTACACTCATACGGTACTGTGTTACATTCCCTATGAGACCGCATGAGTATAAGTTTCTCGTAACTTGTATCAACCAATTAAGTGATATATTCAAGTTCCTGCCCTTATGAGTTCGTCACAAGAGGACCGTTCTATTCTACTTATTTAACGAACGATGTAGTAGACGTCGATCACTGTACCTGAACAACAACACTACACACAGGAGCTGTCGTTGTCATGTAGTAACACTTTACACACATTAATCCTACCAAGTAGGTAGGGTGGAAATTTACCCCACTCCCCATTTCTTTCTAGTTCGTGGTATAATTTCCAGTATTTCCCGCCGGTGCAGATCCAAGCATTAGACAGGCGATAACGGCAACATATTGTCAATGTGTCTAAAAGTTGGCCGGCCGAAGTGGCCGTGCGGTTAAAGGCGCTGCAGTCTGGAACCGCAAGGCCGCTACGGTCGCAGGTTCGAATCCTGCCTCGGGCATGGATGTTTGTGATGTCCTTAGGTTAGTTAGGTTTAACTAGTTCTAAGTTCTAGGGGACTAATGACCTCAGAGGTTGAGTCCCATAGTGCTCAGAGCCATTTGAACCATTTGTCTAAAAGTTATTGTGGTCTGAAGCGGTGAATGTCATCAAAAATCTCTCAGTTAAGATCAAAGTTAAAGCCTGCGATGCAGTAATAGAAACGTTGTTGTCATATGGGACAGAATGTTTCAGTGCCGCAAAGAAGACAAAAAATGATGAAGAGATCCTACTGATATTTGAACACAAAACCACGAGAAAGATCGTTGGACTAGTCCTCAAAGAGAACACATGGAGGCATAGAAATAACCAGGAACTGTACGATCTAATGAAATAACCAAACATCTTGCAGAAAATGGAAGCGCGGAGAATAAGCATGGCAGGCCACACTGATTTTTAGAAGACCAGAAACGTGCCAGGCTAAAGCTGTGCTTATGAGAAAACCTGATGGAACTCGTCCAATTGGAAGACCATGGAAATGGTTGGGGGATGAACTGAAGAAGAACCTTCAGTAGTTGGGTGTGCATGAGAACTGGAACCAAAGTGCGCGCGATCGACAGCTATGGAGAAACATCTTAGGGTCGGAGCATGAACTAAAGGTTAGGTGATCGCCGATGCATGTGTTTATCTGAAAACATTCGAAAGGAAATCTGTTTTCCTGATGTTATGTTTAAGTACTCCACAATAAACTGGATTTCACGATGAATTTTCATGCTGCAACAGAGTATGCGCTGATTTAAATTTCGTGGCAGATTAAAAATGTGTGTCAGATCGAGACTCAAACATGCAATTTTATTCAACCGAATGAGCTATGCAGTACAAATATGACTCAATACCCTGCCCTACATTTTTTTTTATATAATAAACTTGAATGCTTACAATATTTGGTGGTAAAGTACGTAAAGGGTTTTGATTGTTAGCACCTTATACCACGTAACTATGAGAGAGAGTATTAGATGCACTGGAAAGTGTATCTAGGAAGAGGTTCAAGATATAACTTATTAGTAAAGTATTTCACTTACACTGTGAAACTATTTCTGTGCAAATCACGTTTAGAAACACATAAATTGCATCATGTATAGATGTGATAGTAAAGTCTCGATTTCTGATTATTTTTTAGTTAAAGAGTTTCTGATTTATGCGACCCTAACAGGAACAGCATAGATTTTGTGTTTGAATCCTCCTGCAAGGCAAACACCCTGTGTTGAATTTGTTCTTTAAATCCGACTTTTCACTTTTATAGGATACGCTCTTATTACCTGAGCTGTATAAACACAAGCCAAGGCTTCAATACTATTTTCATATAGATGAACGTATTAAATCCGTAGCCGGCCGTTGTGGCCGAGCGCTTCTAGGTGCTTCCGTCTGGAACCGCACGGCCGCTACGGTCGCAAGTTCGAATCCTGCCTTGGGCATGGATGTGTGTGGTGTCATTAGGTTAGTTAGGTTTAAGTAGTTCTAAGTTCTAGGGGACTGATGACCTCAGAAGTTAAATCCCATAATGCTCAGAGCCATTTGAATCTGAACCATTAAAACCGTACTCCTCTAAGGAGAAACAGTTTAATGGAAACAGTCGGAATTTTAAGAAAATTCACATACACGTATCTACTAGTGTGTTTTACTACTCCATACCATGCCTACAGCCTGAATTCGTCTCTTACAGTATTTATGCATAACTGTGGCGCCGTTGATTCGTGGCAGTTATCTAGTTGGACGCAGCTGCTACGGTAGCTCCATTTATTCCGCGGTTCTATATTAAGCTAGCAGCTTAATGCCCCAAAATCAAAAGGTATCATCTGTTAAATTAGAGAAAAGTCAGCGAATTTCAGCAGGAATCACACAAAGTCATTAGTTTCAGTCCCTACATTTGCTGACCAATGTTTTGCACAAGTGGTCATGAAATTCTAATTCCTTCACAAATGGCTCTGACTCAAGAGATACGCGATGTTGACAGTCTCCCTAGCACCGAAACGACCATACGAGACGACATTCTGGTAAAGCACTGAATTCACTTTCGAGAGGGAGTTCTTTCGTAATTACGTTTCCCTGGGGTTCCCTGAAACGTTCAGGGAAGCATGAGGATGGCGCATTCCTATCCAAAAGGGCTAGTAGACTCTCTTCCGATTTCGACGTCTGCGACCCACTATGCAGATTCTACTTTTTTCCGTCCCAAGTTCTCTGTTCGGTAACTTTTGCCGTCAGTATTTCATTTATTCGTAGAAACTGTGTAGCTCTGTTGACTTGATAATTAAAAGCTTCTAATAAGCAAGATGCATTTTTGTATTTCTCTCAATGTCAACAGGATCGCTAGGCACTGAGTTTTCGATGAAATTTCTCAAAAACATCCTCCGATTACTGACCTCGAGTGTGATATTTCCTGGAACAAGGTTAGTTCAGAGAATCGAGTAGGATTTGCATATAATATGAGCTTTTTCTGCAGAATGCAACTGAAGCAACTACGCAGCTACATACCCGTTTAGAAACAATCGTTTGCTCAACCGTCGTACCCACACGAACACCTGTCGCCGGTAGTGAATTCAGTTGCTGCATAGACACGCATAGACCATTCGCGCAGCATACCCTGCAGTACCACGCATGACTATGCGTAAGCAATTAAGGCGCTTCTCTGAGCTGATGAGTAATTAGGCGCTCCTATTCAGACAGTAATGAGGACACAGTGTTATACTAGTTGCAATGCATAGCCCTCGTCAACATTCTACCATCGAATACCGTGACTAATTTTAGTTGCTGCGCTAGGTGTCATACAGTAGTATTGTTTCTTGTCACTCTGTGGCTGCAGCCTCGTATCCATTTCTCCTACAAATATTATACACAGAAAAGATCATAGTGGCGCTGCGGAAACAAACAGAAATCGCATTTGGAGGGACTAGTTTTCAGACTCGCGACTTTGTTTCATGATTTAGCTATTCTTCCCCTACACGAGCTTTTGGTCCGTCTCTAACGATCCCGTAGTCGATGGAATATTAAACGCATGTCTTCCATCTTGCTTCAGTTTATATTATATGGAAGTCCCACAGTGACTGACACTAGAGCAATCTTTCGCATTACAGAAAATGAAGAGTGATCTACATACAATATACACAGCGACCAAATAGAGATTATACGAGTAAATGTGAAAGATGAAGTAGGAGAAAATCGTAATAAAATAAGTTTCTGATGACGTTTGCCACTTAGCCTATTTAACTCAAATGTCAAACAACTGGTGAAGAAAATGAAGGACGTATGTGAATACCTTTGAAAATATTAGGTAACAAAGATAAGGTTAGAAAGTCGTTTTTATAGAAATAACAGAGGAACTGGAATAACTATGATAAGGATAATAACCTGCTTATTGCAATACAACCAGATAAAAGAATGCTGAGTTGAGGGTAAATACCAAGAGATAAATTCATGATAATACTAGAGAGGATCCAAAAGACATTAGAGTTCCTACAAACTAAGGATAGTATTGACGGCTTCTTCCGCTAGGTGCCTCTACTACCTCCATTTTTAATTGTATTCTGGATTCTGATTTTGTTCGTACCTGCAGTTCAGCAGCTGCCGAATATTTAAACAAAGATTAAAAGTCAGTCGTCAGCTGCACAAGAAGACTTTTATTTGGTTCACTTTACCAGTTTTCACAGTTTAAACTTTCTTGAAAATTGAAATAAGCTCAAATCATAAATAAGCTCAAATCATTGAAAAGACAAAATTCTGTAACGAAGGACACTAGTGTCAAATTCTTGTTTTGAAGTTGGCTTCCCAAAGATTGGAGCCTACTTTACTTGTGACAGTTTCAACTGTTGAAACCGGTGGTGTGAAAGAAATAAAGATTTTCAAGTGTATCTGACGACTGACTTTAAATCTTTATTGTAGTCGGATTCATCTTACACAGTGCGTGGACATCTTATTACGAAGAACGCATACTTCAAATGTATCATTGGAGTCTTTAACAGCGGCATTTCTGAACGAATTCTTCTCGGTGTCAATTCGACTAAAATACTCCAGCTTTCGATGGCCACTTCTGCCATTATCGTCAGGATTAAAAATCACTGACTGCCAAGTTTTCCGCTTACATAGGCACGACTATAGCATCTGGCACCAATCAGAGAGGGCCGAAACGACGCGTAAACTAAGGTGAGTTGGGCAGGTTATAGCAGCGGGACCGAATTACGTTGAGTGGCCCACACACTCCGGGCGACGATGGTCGAGATAGCCTTCGAAAGCTCGAATACGGTGTTCGATCTGACGCGACTCGAAAACCGAGATGATTTTATTCACAAACGTCAACTTCAGTGTGGACAAATGAAAACCAACGGAATATAGTGAGCGAAAAGGTATTTTTCACATGCACATCGCCTGTGGTTCAAAACCTGAAAAACTTTACGAGGAGGATCTCCATCGCAGAACCGCTGATGATCTTGAAGAAAAGGGTGTCTGTACATAATTGTCACCTGAAGTGATGTGCAATTAAGAAGGCGAGTAAGTGATGGCTTCTGTGCAGGGTCAGACAGTTCTTCTAGTCTTTGTGTCACCGTTCCAGACGATGTACTCTGGCCAGTGTCTACCCCAGTTAACTGTCAGCGCTGCAGTCTCCATGGAGACGAGGCGCTCGCCGGAGCTTATGTAGCTTAAGTCCTGGTCGTGACTTAGTACCTATGTACCGCATTTTTAAAATGTGACTACGATTATTCAGGCTGTTTTAGTTTTATTTCTAGACCATGGCCTGGTAAACATATTATAGAATCAGTTATATCTCCTGAAGAAGGCTCAATTTCTTGGGCTGAAACGTAGGTAAAGGCTGGTTTCATTACTGCAATCGAGGTTGATAGTTTCTTATTTATTAATTTGACGTTATTTGGTTGTACAGCCGTAATGTTTAATAGCATTAGTCTAAAGTAGTTTAGTTCTGTGACTCATGAAAAATAGAAAATGCAGGATGGTGTAGAACAGAAAACGTAGGATCAAGTCGAAAGCTGTCTGGCTACATTTGGATGCAGCCAATCAGATGGTGGCAATTTCGAGCACTTTAGTACGGCTATTGGGAGCCCATGCTTGGATCTCACGATGTTCAGACGCGTTTCCACTGAGCTCTACAAAAATATTTCATTCAGAGTAAGCGTGAGCTTAAAAAGGTCGTGGAGTTTCAGAAGGTAGAAGTATCTCTTTCTCTCTTTCTTTTTTTTTTTTTAACCTCCAATCAGTTGGCTAAATTTAAAATAAAGTGAAAATCCTATTTTTTTTTTTTTATTTTCAACATTCGGCTACACCTTCCATCCACTTCTCTACATAGTCTCTGCTCTGACTTACACATCTGTCATGTAGTGTTACCAAGTTACCAACATCCTCGTTACCAGAGACCTCGCCATGTCCGGTTTCCGCTAGTTCCCTACTCTGCTCTGCAGCTCGTTATCTGTACCAAATACTGTGTTCATAGTCAGCGGTTCTTGCGAGCTAAGAGACGAAAATCAGTGGTAGCAAAGTCCGTGGTGTACAGTGGGTGATCAATCACTTCCGATAGAAAACGTTGAAGGAGTGTCTTCATCGTACCTGCAGTGAGCCGCCAGTAAGTGTCATGAAGAAAGAAACGAAGAAGAGGCACTGTGCAACGCATGCACAGAGCTTCAGAGGATTTTTACAGTGTCTTTTATTCCGCGAACGATTAGACGTAGAAAAACAAAAGCCCTCGTATTTCCTGGTGTATATAGATGACGATTATGCAAATTCCGAATTTTTTTCTGTGTTATCTTTCATTTATTTCGAATAACTTAAAATTCATTGCGGCATTTGTGCAATTCGTAACTAATAAACTAATAATAACTGAGTAAAAAGTGACTATTCGCAATCGATAAGCAGATAATCAATGTGTTTTTCGGTAGCACTTCAAGAATACTATAAAGAAGTTAGTAAGAGTGATTATGGTATGTGTGAAGGTCGTATCTCAAACTGTGTTATCACAGACCTGACAGCTAAATGTGTACCTAAATTGTTACACTATATGTGAGTTTTCATTCTTCGACATCCTTTTGTTTCGGTAAGTAGCCAAGACTGAAAGAGTAAAGTTCTATGCAGCCTGTTGATGCGTTTAGTGCCGAGAAACTTTACTCGTTGCTTCACTGAAGGCGTGAGTGGCAGAATATGTCGCCGAAATGTGAGTGGACAGTTTATGTAGACAACAGACCATACCGCCACAAGACGTGGAGCGTAAAATCATGCCGGTGTCGCCCGGACGCTAATTGTAACCACTGTGGAAGCACCTGATGTGTCCCCGAAGACCAGGTAAATAGCGTGTGTAGCTACTGTCATTGGGTCTTATTTAGCAGCTCTGGTGCTGGGAACAAGGGTTGAGTCACCAGAGTGGCGCTACATTTTATGAGAAATGTAAGCTCGTCTTAGGAGCAACCTCGAAACCGCCACGGTAGGTTGGTAGCTTACTAGTCAATGGTGAAGATTTAACAGGCAGTGTCTCGTCCCAGATGTGACCCCCGCATGTGAAGGTAGACTTCTATCGCTCAAAGACTCGCTCTGAAAGGAATTCGTCACGTCAGAGATAGTTCACATCCTTAGTAACGTAATTATATATCAACTAAAATAGCAGAGAATCTTGTAATCGCGGCTTCCTTACAGAAAGCAATTCCCACACGAATAAAACAGCTTAGAACATCTGATTACTTTTAAAAATGAGTTAATATATTAAATATTTGCGTTCACAGAGTAAAAGATTTATGCTTGAAGACGCAGGACCGTTATTAAGACATATTTATTCGTTTCGTATTATTCATGCATAGAACAGTGAAAAAGTCAAAACCAAGAAAAGGTAATAACCACTTTGTATGGCTATGTAAGCCCTTTTCAGCAAGTAGTTAGTATCAATGAAGTATTATATTATAATGTCTAGTTTGATGCTGAAGATCTGTCGCTAGGGCACTGAACATTTAGTAAGCAAAACAATGTTTTCCATTCATAATTTTGTGGCGCTGTGAGGGACGAAAAGTTTAGAAAATGGTTGCAATTGTATTTAAATGTATTGGAACTAGCTAAGTGCTCCCACTGTCAAACACTGGGAGGGAACAGTAGGGGTAATTTGCGCTCCGTTTTAAGGTTCAAATGGCTCTGAGCACTATGGGACCTAATATCTGAGGTCATCAGTCCCCTAGAACTTAGAACTACTTAAACCTAACACATCACAGGATTCGAACCTGCGACCGTAGCGGACACGCGGTTCCAGACTGAAGCACCTAGAACCGCTCGGCCACACAGGCCGGCCGTTTTAAGGAAAGCTAGGTTTTCATGCATCTCAGAGTTTTTAACGTTGTATCCTCCGAACTAAATCCGTAGAATTTGCAATTATATTCAGTGATATATGTGGATACTCTTGAAGGGTTAGTGCTAAGAAAATAACAAAGTAAAACCTCGTGCCAAATGCTGAAGTTTTACTGCATTAACCTCGAGAATTTCGTCATTTTATAAGATATGTCACCAAACAAAAGCTTTTAAAAGGTTTAAAATTATATGTAAACTTTGTGGGGAGTCGGTAAGTGCTCTCATAACGAAATGTATGAACATATTCTGGGATTACTGCGCGCAGTGAGCGACGTTGCCTGGAGATATATACACAGGTCTAACCATAATACCTCACAAAGTAAGGCTAGATCTCGTAATACGCAGATTATGACAACCTTTTTAAATTTTAAAATTCTGTGATGGATTATATGAAATACTGGAAATAAAATTTTTGTTGCTACTGTAAGTCTTAGGCAGGCAACCTTCAACTGGGATTGTGTGTTTTAGCCCTTTAGTAACATAGATCATCTGTCACTCATACTAAACAAATATCAAATTAATTTTTAAGCTCTGCTGTAGTTAATCAATAGTGATTTCCTTTACAATTTAGCTTCAGTGGCTTCTATTACTTTTCCGTGTTTGTGGAATATAATCCTAATGAAATTCAACATGCACTATGGTCATTCCAGAACCGCTTTTTACCATGTATCAAGGTTGAAGACAGCATTTTGACTGTTGACAATCATAACGATGAACAATCAAACCGTACTTGAGTTAATCAGTTTTCTTACATCTGGTAGTGTAGAGCAGCCATTGCTGAGACATCTTCCGCTGATGGAACTGTAGCATCCAGAGCTACTACCTTTCCGATCAAGTTCGACACATGAGATGTCGCTCAAAGCCATTACAAAAGCGCTTTCCAATATCAAAGTAGTAACTTTATATTTCAGATAAAATATAGGTTGGTGTCATTAATCAGCAGAAACAAACGTTACAAATTAGTTGTGTACTTTAAAATGTATGTCGCGTTATCCGCTACATCTTAGTCAAAACTGCACGCCATATATTTATTCCTTTTCGTTACATTGGTCTCCCTATATTAGCTGACTAAGCCAGTATAAAAAACTGTATTGCGGTGGGTTCGTCGTCTCAAGCTGAACAGCTTCCCAGTTCGTAATTTGCAAGCTCAAAGTTACGTATGACTTTTATCTGTGTTTAACTAAGAAGACTCTTGAAACTTACTGTGGCATGGGTAGCTGGCGGAGATGGGTCTGAACTTGGTTCCACAGTGGCTATTTTAGGGAGGCTGATGTTCCTCATTCTGTTTCTGATCATCAGTGGAGTGTGTGTTTTAAATGCTTTTCATGCAAATTTTAACTTGTTTTGGGACATATTGTCCTCTTTGGGACTGGCTGCGGTTGTGTAAGTCCCCGGCAGCTGTAGAGGTAATGGTTTAATCATTTGTTACGGCCGCATTTCGTATGTTTATTTAATGTTGAAAGTGCCTTAAGGCAACTGGAAGTGATCTCTAAGTTTCCTGCTAATTTACTGGGAGACGGGTAATGTTGCGTATTCCTCCATAATAATTTGAGGGCGTGTTTATTATGTAGTCCAGTGTGGCTGTCATTTGACATTGTCTTTATTGCAATCTATTTGTGCTGCAGGCCATTTGTTAAGACTGCTCGTTCCCTTGCTTCAGCGCGGTAATGGATTCTTGTCGGAACCGCTCATTGTGGGGCCCGTCGGATTATATATAAGTAAATACCGCCTGCTACGTTACCCTGTGAACAAGCCGGCAGTAGCGTTATTGCTTCCAAAGACTGCTATGGACCCTAACGCTGTTCTCTAAAGTTAAGTGCAATTTGGGAATCATTCTGAGTCATTATGTCCGTTAGTTAAGTGAGGCCACTTTGTTAATATTAACGTTTCTGTAAGTCAATTTACTGGTTGAGTTACTTCTAGCTAATCTTATTTATGATCTGTGTATCTTTAATGAAAGTGCAAACTGTTATTATTCCTGTGTGCACGTTTTGCGACCTTTGTTGGTCCACTTTGTACTTTTAGTATAAGCATGTTTCACTGTCGACCTTTATGTGGGCAGTTCAGTTTTATTAAGGTTTAAGGTCTCTTTGTTCTTTATGAAGTTGTGGTATTATGTGACTGTGTAACTTTGGTTGGAGGGGTTAGTGTTATTAGTCTCTTGAGATAGGGTTAAACAAGAACGATTGTTTGTGATTGGTTATTCACCGTGTCTACTATAAATGATTTTGGTTGCGGACGCAAAATAATATGATTATTTTTCGTGTTTATGTAATTCAATCAAAGTGAAGATTTGTATATTGCAACAGTAAGAGGGCAAAGGTCCGAACTGAAGTTTATTATAAAGTCTGTTTTGAGTCAAACTTAAATTGTAAAACAATCACAAGCTTGTCCATCACCAGTGATGCCTTTAAATAACTGTGGTGAGATTGAAATTTTCATTTTCTAAAGGACTGAGTAGTACCATGGTTCACTTTGTCGAAAGTAAAGGAATTCCATAACAGATGCTATACGAATGAGCTGGTACTGTTAAGGTACAACCCCATATTAATGGAGATATAAGCCACTCAACTGTTTCCCCAGATGTATGGTGTGCGCGAAAACTGTGAACAAAATAGCGCCTGTCGTCGAAGGACAGATTGTCATTTACTGGCGAGCGAGTCAGACGAGGTTTGTGCCGCCGGCAGCCAACGCGGCAGGGGCAGGGTCGGGCGGATAGTCTGTGGTTGCCTCGCTAAACGGGCGGCTAGAGTGTCTGGCCGCTGAGGCAGACTTTGGCAGCCGGAGAGCGCACAAACGGAGCTCTGGCGGCGCTGTCCTGGCTGCGGTGACGGCTGCGACGGTAACTGGATTGCTGGCGCGGCCTGCTCGGAATGCGAGATGCGCCTCGCGCCCCACCGCACCAATTTCGCCTTCCTGACCTCTGCCGAGGCTACCAGCCGAGTGCCGTGCGTACACTTCGAGAAGGAACGAAACTCCTGGCGCCCAAGGCGTGCAGATGTGTCTAGCGCAGAAGTCTAGAATTATCTAGGAAGACATATGAAGCTGTCTGACGTCACTTAGGTCATCAGTGTGCAGCTGCGCGACATTTGTCCAAGGATGAAACAGGAAATGACTCATGCCCTTTCGGGAAGAATTAAAGTTACTTCCGTCTGAAGTTTGGAGCTCCTGGAAGGATAGCAAATACCGTACATTTACTTATTGTGGATATAAACATGTAGCAGGAACACTATATAACACAAACTTCACTTAAAATACGTGTGAATATGGTGAATAATTATAATACGTAGTTGCTACCTGTGCCAGCAAGAATGTCTCAAACTCATCTGATCATAGAATGGAACTGAGCTTGAGTGACACATCAGAGCATCAAAATAAACTATATAGTTCCAGACTACTTTTGAAGTGTCAAACATCTATAATATATACATGCATTTACCCGATCTGCTCAGTGAGTCGGAGGTCCGGGTTCGAATCCCGGCCTTGGTAAAAATTTTCATTCATGTTTCAGTCCGCATAGATACATCAGAGGTGTTTGAATCTTCAAAAGGTCTCTGGGACTGTATACCTTCATTTCAATAAAGCACCTATCCCCAGGTTTCAGGCAGGATCCCCCATTTCATTCTATGCTGAGGTGCTATTCCAGCACAGTTGGAGAAGCTCTACAACTGTTCGACTTTAGGAGGAGGCGTCATTGGAAACTTGGACTGGGGAGGGAGATGTGCTAGATTAGTCATGCAAAGCCACTATGCCAGTGTGCCTTACTGGTTAGCGCATCTGCCTAGTTAGGAGACCCGGGTCCAAATCCCCGCCTTCGTACAAATTTTCATTCGTTGCCACAGTTAGTACATATGCAAGAGACGACTGTTTCATTCCATACTACTTCAACCGTATGCCAGACTTCAATACCCTCTTCTCACTCGGCATACTGGGAGCTATGGACGAAGGACAACAGCAGAGTGCGTATTCTGGACTTCCGAAAAGTATTTGACACGGTACCCCACTGCAGACTGTTAAATAAAGGCACGAGCATACGAAATAGGTTTCCATATATGTGAGTGGCTCGAAGACTTCTTAATTAATAGAACCAGGTACGTTATCCTCGCCAGCGTGTGTTCATCAGAGACAAGGCTATTGTCAGGAACACTCTAGGAAAGTGGAATGGGATCGCTATTATTTTCTTTATACATAAATAATCTATCGGAGAGGGTGGGCAGCAATCTGTAGCTGTTTTCTGATGATGCTGTGTTGGATGGGAAGGTGTCAAAGATAAGTGACTGTAGGACGATACAAGATGTCTTAGGGGGTTATATTTTGCAAAATTTCTACTGCTCTCATCGTGATTTATACAAGGCAGTCAAATGGAATCGAGACAGATGAAGAAACAAAGTAAACTGTTTATTATTACAAAAGTAATGTCCATAACTATTCTTGCATTTATCCTACTATTAGACATGGAAAAAATTTTTCGATTGCCTACGGGATCCACATGTTGCCATTGTTGTTTCGAATGTGCTGCAGTAGTTTCGCTGGAAAGCCCTTACACATCCTCCATACAGTCCCAGTCTCTCCCTGCACTATTCCCATGATTTCGGAGTCCTGAAGAAACACATTCGTAGACTCCTACTTGCTTCAGACTGAGTTAGACGCTTGGGTGAAATCAAGATTCCTTAGGCTAACGCCAAGATTTTTAAATGAAGGCAGTCACCGTCTTGTCTCACAGTAGGATAAAATTAATGTATTAACAGTTATGACCAGTAGCTTTTGATATAATTAACAGTTTACTTACCTTTTTCAAGCTTTCTCCTTTTCATTTGAATGTCCCTTATACTTAATGCCCAAATAGAAATCTTCATCCACTACTTTCAGTGTCTCATTTCCTAATTTAATTCACGCAGCATCGCCTAGTTTAACTCCACTACAATCCATTAGCCTTGTTTCACTTTAGTAGCTATCCATCACATAACCATTTTTCAAAATACTATCAATTACACTCGACCGCTCTTCCGAGTCCTTTGGCATCTATGACCGAATTACAATTTATGTACGTAACAATGTCTACATTCATGTTCCATCACTTGTTGGTATAACAACATAATTATAAACGAAAAGCGCAATACTGTGTATGTCCTACAGGATTAATTTGTTGAGATAACCAGAGTCGGCTTACAAAGCCATCATGTGACTTCAACTGTCAACGTGATAGAAGTTACAATGCTTGTAAGCAACACTGGAAAAGAAACGTTACTTACCTAAAGCGAGGCACAAACGCAGAGTAAAGATCATCGCCGACAGTGGATTGGTAATGCAATTAAAATGTTAATTGCTGAACAGTAAATAAATGTAAGTGGAGCAAATCAGGCAAATAATTAACACTAACCTCGAAACACCTTGCCTGTATATAAATTAACAATTCTAACAAAATAAAATTAACAGTTGACAAAAGTATTAAATAGTACACCTGTAAAGTGTTACAGAAACAGAATAAAGGATAGAACTGACAAATACAACAACAGAATTCCTGGAGAATATAAGGTATCACAAAAATTAAAAGAAAATTTTCTGTGTTTGGTGCTTCACAGCTTTAAGATATTTGTTAAAGGACAGCTTCTAAACGGTGTGAGTAGCACTTGAAATGTTTATTTGCCAAACCGGTATCGTCATTAGCATCTGATACATAGGGACAAAAGTAAGTATATCGGTTTCGACAATATGACAATTGCGTATATAATAGCAGAAATAAATAACAACCGTGTAGATACCTAGAACCCAATTACAACCATCTTTCTATTAATACGAAAGGATATGAAACTCGTCCTATTTCACACTACACAGTTGTCATATACGTTCCTGCTGCCAAATCTTTGGCAATGACCGGTTTTGATCCCGTCTGACACAACTGCCATATAGCGTAACCATGGAAATGACGGGCCAAAGAATCTGTATTACCTTTATTTTGTTACTTCTTAAACTATATTTATATACATCTGTAACACGCATTCAAATATGTAAAATGTAATCTTTGGACAAATGATATACGAGGATAGAATATACGAAACGTATGAAATTTCAAAACAATCCAACTTTCACGTCAAATTAGTCAATTTTCCATGTCAGATATGGAGGAGCTCCGACCTGAACTTACTGGGTTAAAATAAAAGAAATTTTGTACACAACATCGTATTCTGTAACTCTGTTTGTTCAATGAACAGTGTATCACTTGCACAGACCATGGGTTATGCTCCCAAACATCGCTTTGCCAACTATTCATTTCAAGAGCAGGTCATTGTGTTTAGAAGACGTCCTTTAATCAAATAAATCAGTACAGGAATATGGAGCAATAAAAGGAACATACAGTGTGGGAAGCAATGGAAATTGTGAGGATGAGGAGAAGTTCAGAAGTGGAAGTACTGATTTTTTTCTAGTCATTTTATATTAAATCGGGACTGTCAGCCATATATTTGTTAATATCCACAGCGTCTAACAGGTTGAAGTTTTGGCGTTTATTTGCCAAGTGGAGGACGCTGAAACCTGGTAGTCAAGGGAAGGCAGAATTCGGTTACTATTGTGGACGGGGCCGTTATCAGTTACTACTGGTTGCCTTTTACAGTTACACACAATTTATTTTAAATCAGTAATTCCAGAGTCAACAATAAATAAAAAATACCACACACTATTAATGAAGGAATAAACAACAGTGTAAATAATAGTGTCTTCAGCATATCACCATACAGATACAACAGATGTTTTAAAAGCAAACCACTGTGATGTGGGCACAAGGCCTTACACGCCAGGAATGGCAATACTCGTAAATTAAGAATTGTTTAAAACTCGCTGCAACTTACAAATTACAGGTATTTAAATATGAAACGCAAGTCGCTACAAACACAGCAGACGGCATCAGACGCCAAGAATGGCAGTAAATAAGGTTTTAAAGGCTTACTGCTTAAATACAAATACCAGATTAGAATTTTACGGCAAGCGGTCACAATCACGGCTGAAGGTCTTACACGCCAGGAACGGCAATAATACAAAAAAATTCTGAAACTTGCTGTTAAATAGCAAATACAATAACAAAAGTTAATTACGAAAAACAAGTGATCCAGACAGTGCTCCAGGAATCGACCTCGGAGAAGGTCCGGCAACAAACACTTTCGTGAGCGATGAGATAGGCAGCCAAGAGTTGCATTCACTTCACAAGATGGTAACTCAGACAGTGCCAGTCTAACGAATGACGAATGATAATCTTGCTGAAGCTACCTGACGGCCGATAAACCAAATTCAACGATGGACCGATACGCCAAGATGGAACCGGCGGTCTGTGCTAAGTCCAGAATACTGTGTTTAGAGCGCCCAGAAAGAGAAAGGAATCATTACCACCAGAGTAGAATAATCCCCAACCGGTTTACAATCAAGAAAGCTGTCAAAACTACATTCCTTACCCGACATCAGAGGCAAGGCGAGGAAATGTGTACTGCCGTTACATACACTAACCCCCAGGGCAGGTAACTGGGGCGTTAGCGGAAACCAGGCAAGAAAAATTACCGCTGGTTGAACTTAACAAATTTTAACAAGTTGAACACTGCAAATAGTAATAAGAAGCCGAGGAAAGCTAATCAGATCCGCCTTCCCCAAGCATTCCACTCGCTGCTCTTCGCCTCGGCGACACTACGAGCAGCAACACGAACCCAAGTCACTGGAGAATCGCGAGATATCACAATGGTGGAGGTTTCTCTAATTGGATTGAGATGCACTAATCTTAAGGCTTGCTGGGTCCGGTTTACGACGAAGTCGTGCACCCTCGTGACCACAGCCCTTCCAGCCGGCAGTCCATGTGTGTCACCAGCGGTCTCAGCATGTTCTCTCACTGCGCGGACCTGGCTTCTCCTAAGTCCCCAACCGAACTCGCCTCTGCCCAAAACGACGACGTCGCCCGAAACATAGGACAACAGTTACTACATATCGATAACCGCCGCTCCTGCCACTAGCGGACAAGCAACGCTTGCGGAACCGAGTGGCTCCAGTGAACACGAGAAGAAACAAACAACCTCAACCATGACAACTAAACGATACCGTCTGGCCTCCAACAGAGGGCGGAAACCTACAAACAGCACCAACGCGAGCCGCAAAACGGCTCAGACGTAGACGGGGCCTGGTAGCCGTGAGCCTCACTCAGGACGTGCTCAACGAATGTGGAGTCATAATTCTGCAACCTCCACTTCGCGTTCATGTTCAGTCAACATTACTGCTGTGTCTCTCCTTTACTGACCAATATAAAATTCATCGCATTCATGGCAAGTAATTTCGTATGCCCCGCTGTTAACTAGTAATTGGGTTTTAGCTTGTTTATTGAAAATACACTCGGTCTTGGTGCTCCTCACGTAGAAGGAAATCCTATAGCTGCACTTCGTTATACTTTACCTAGGTAAAGGATTGTATACCACTAACCGAAAAACCTTGAAAGGAGCAGAGAAGGAAGCGTAGAGGAGGGTTTAATTTACAATTTTTCTTTCCTACGCGAGATGTGTTTAGTCAGGGCAGGATTGTTGCCATTAATTGAGGCAATGAATTTTACTATGTCTAGCTCCATTTTGAAATCTTGTTAGGACATGACAAGCGACAGGAGACGATGCACCATTGAGTGGAAAACTGCATGTGTATTATTGGATGTTGTGAGTTGAAGGTTTCCTAAAAATTTTGAAACAATGTGTTTCTGTACTATCTTTTACTATACTTTACTAAGTTTTGCATGCCTTGCGAGATGTAATACGTTTTCAAGCTGTTATTTAGTAATCTTGTTAGTTAATAATTTTTTTTGTTGGGTGTGTTAATTTAATGCTTTCTCCGTTAAGTGTTAGTGCATTTCCTAGTTTGATCCTTTACATTCACTTACTCTTTACGTTCTGTTTAATTGCATCACCACTACACCGTCAAAGACGACATTTACCGTGCAGTCATGCTTCACTCTAGATACGGAACATCTTTTCTAATGTTGTTCACAAATATTGAAACTTTTTTGACGACAATAGTCAGTCCCGTGAGGACTTTGTAAGCCGAAAACTAGTCATTATAGTAAATTACTCCGTACAACATACTCATTGTTGGGATTTTCCACTATAACTTCTATATTCAGTTGTTCAATGCTTTGTGTGCTGCCAGTTCAGGGTTCCTCCTTAAAAACGTTTCCGTCAGAAAAATGAACGCAAATCAATGATTTCGTTTTTAATTATAAGACGTCCCTGATCAACACAGCTTGGTCTCGAAACACAATGATATTCTTGATATGTAAAAGTTTTAAGCTAAGCAAAATAATAGGTGATGTAAGACACGAAAAATAATTCCAAATACGATCACAATTATCATAGCGCAAAACCTCTCTCCTCTAAAATCATCTGACATGGGAAAAAAGCTGATGCTTTAATGCGCTGAATGCATTAGGTAACTCTTTGGTGGGAGCTATGAAGGGGCGGAGGGAGACGCGCAGAAAATATCCTCTCCCTCCCGCCGCCCCCGATGTTCGACTCGACAGGTATCTGATAGCCCGTGTGACCTCCGAGGAGCAGAAACAACACGGAGCCAGCAGAAAATCCCTGCGGAAGTTTATCCATCAATGATCCATCGGTTCCGGTCCATAAAAACTTTCGCCTCAGTCTATTTGCGTAAATTGAGTTTGGCAACTTCGCAATCTTCCATATACTGGCGGCGAGCAGCGGCCGTAATGGACTTAAGGGAGACACCGGGCGTCGCTGGTGGCGCAGGAGAGGTCCAAGAGGAAAATACGCTGCCTTACTTGTGCAGGCGGCAGAGGCGGCGTCGCCGGTCTGCATCAGAATCTGCGGTCTGCCCGTGCCGTACTTACCTGGAACACAAAAAAAGGGGCAAGGAATTAGCGATAATATCGCGCCGAAAATAAACTTTATGCAAATATTAAACTAGACTGAAAACAAACGCAAAATTTAAATACTTTGGTGGGTTTCGAGCCGGCCAAAATGTGGGAAGTTAATCTCGTTCTGTTATTTTTTTCTGTTGCTTAACTTTACGCTTTGTGTTCGGTAAAATCGGTAAACACTGGTGGATTCAGTCGATGACTACCCAAAACCCGCCATCCTGATACTTACGTAGAAGTAAATCTCCACTGTGTAACTTGAAATTTGACTAATTGTATTTTGTTAAATAATGAAGATTTTGTCGGAGATGTAAGAGTCCTAAATCATTTAAATTTAAAATATTCATAGATTAGAAGGTGAAAATTAAACATAGGTATAGAACTGGAAAGAAATAGACTCCTGAGAAAGGAAGCCAGAAATTTTGGCTGTGATAAACGTAATGAAATAGAAGACTGTACGATAGTGAATCACAGAAGTGATTATCTTACATAGGTGTTCATGCAAGTGGAAAAGGATGTTGCGTCTATGAACAAGACAAAAGAAAAAAACGATTGTGGTCTACCGGAAGTCGGAACCACACACTTGTCTTTTGCAGGGTTAGCTCTTACTGACGTGTTTTCTTTGCCACTTTTCTTCAGCAGTTCTGTGCGGATTACACCAAATTACACAAAATTCTTTGATGAAAACACTCAGTTCTCTTCTAACTGATATTATTTTCGGAGGCTGGTCAAGACGCTGTCTGATTACGCCGACTAAGCTATTCAGACCTCTGCAGACCCTCACAGTTTTAGTTACAACAGCACAACTCTGCTCGTTTCCAAACTTCACAGACCCTCTTCACAGTATCATTTGTTCCAGGAATGTTAATACGGCAAAGAATGCTGGAGAGCTTCTGTGAAGTTTGGGAACTAGGACAGACGTTCTGGCAGAAGTCGTGACAGGTACTTCGGTGGGAAAGGCATACTACGCACAGCAGAAACCACCGGATTGGAGTATCGGTCTGGCACACTGTTTTGAACTGGCAAGTAGTTTTCAAACAGAGCAGCCGCAGATGCACAGTGATTCATTCAAGAAAACCAGTGTCTGCATATTTAGAAAAAAATAAGTTGAAATAGTTACGCAAGACACGAACCCGCCTGGTATTTTTTCGTTATTTATTTCTCAAGTAAAGACCTGCTGCTTGTTATACCGCAGGTCGTACATTATGTGATTTTACATGTTATATCAAACAAATTCAATTTTATTACTAGCCCATTTTTTGAGAATTTTGTAAAACGATAAACTAAAAATTAGCATATTATTTGCATTCCATATATTATTATTACAACTGAACATTTACAATTTTATTTCAACTTGTTGGTAACTTCGATAATGATAGTAAATAAAATAAATAATAGGTTATGGATGTACTTTAAACTAAATTTGAAGGTGTATTTAATGGAAGAAACGAGAGATGCCTATGACAGTTCTTCCCTTTGTTCCTTCTATCTGTATGGTTACATCTGTTACCTACGTTGTCTTGACTGTCGTAATACTTAATTAATAATGTATAGATTTATTAGGTCACATTGTGTTTCTAATATTAAGGTACCCGTGAAGATTGGGAGCTGATTTAAAACGTCATACTCAGCTGCATCAGTTGCGAAGGTTCGCTAAGACTTCGAGGCAGTCACACCTGATGCAGCGAAAGAATAAACGCCACATATACAGATAGTGTTACATGTTATAAAATGGTTTAACAACATTTTCGGATTGATTCGATTTTACTAGCTTATCTTTGTTATGTTTGTATGTTTATCTCGTCTTCACTTTCTGTGTGCAATATAGCATCCGATTCCCTGTCTGTGCTTGGGTCTGTGTCGTTTACTACGTATTGCCGATCTGTCTAATGTGGAGCCTGTCTTATTCTGGTGTATGGTCTCTCCATTTCGTACGCCGCATGTAGTGATCGCAATACTTCGTCTGTTTATAGAGTTCCTCATCTTGTCTGCATATCAACTGTTGGTCGTTCTGATTCTCGAAACACAGTCTCATATTTCCTAGGACATCACTGATAAGCACTGAGAGTTCATGTGAGCCATTCTCACCACAGGCACAAGTATGAGTCTGTTTCAGGCCAAACGTGTGGAGACATACGGGATACGAGCCGTGGCCCATGAGATAGTGCACCATGCTGCGTGTTGGATTTATGTACTTCACACAAGAAAGAGAAGAGTAGACTCGTTTTCTCTTATCATTTGTGTCCTATTCTGTTCTCCACTCTTCCGTTTGTCGGTTATGCCTTTACAGGTTATTTATCTTATTTCGTCGCGTCTTCCCATCTTCAGCCAGTAGGCCGCTGCTCTGTGGCGAATTGTAGTAGCTAAAGGGAAAACTCCAAACCACACACAGTGCCTCAATCTCGAACGTGCTGAAAGCCTCCGACATTTTGTGTTGAACACTCCTCTACCTGTGCCTCACTATCGTTTTATGCGTACCTAAACATAATCGATGTGCAGTGCCCGGATGGCGCAATGATAAACGTAACTACCAAGTATACAGAAGATCCCTGTTTCGAATCCTGGGCGGGCGTACACTGTCACTCATCACCGATGCAGCTGACATAACAGTCTCTTTCCGTTCCTTTCTCCCTACTTCGACCTTAAATTTTCATAACATATCTAAATTTCCTAGTTGTTGTCTTAGGCATAATTGCTGTGACCGTAGAAAATTTTAATTTTTATTCTCGCTTTTGTGACCATAATGAGAGTCCAGGCAAACAGCCAGCCGACATTAAGAAATAGTCCACCAGGATGTAGGGAGCAGATAAGCGGCGGAGGCTGCCAAGTATGACTTGTTGATCAAACAACTTAGTGTTCGACTTCCTGCCAGAGGAAGCAGCATAAATCAATCTTGCGCAATGGAAGACGCAAACACCAGGACGATAATACAGCAAGAGAGAGTGTCAGTCACGTGTGGAAAGACTCGTGTGGAACCAAATTAAGTTGTGTGCAGCTAGAAACAGAAGTGTCGTGTGGAACCGGAGGCATTCTTGTGCAAGCCGACCAATTAGAAACGAGAGTGTCATGTGGAACCATAGGCATTCTTGTGCTATCAGATCACTTAGAAATAAGAGGGTCGTGTGAAACAAATTAACTCGTGTGCAGCCAAGTACATGAGAAACGAAATAAAAGGCCAGGCAGCGGAATAGCTAGAAGCATAGTTTCAGATGCAGATTCAGAGCCAGTTGCATGGGGGCTTATTTATATAAATATGAAAATAATATTAATTTTTTTTTTTTATTTAGTAGCTGTATGTCCGATTACGTAGTCTCGTAAACGGTTGGCCCTGACTAGTATTATTACGCAATCTAACTGCATAGAACAACAACAAAGAATGAAATGAAAATTTTTGTTAACACAATTAATTAATTAAGTCCCCAGCAGCTATAAAACCAACGCAACAACAAAGCAGAAGTGTAACTGTTCTGTGTGTGGAAGTGTGATTCAACGTACATATCTGGCACGGTTCTTCTTCAATAAGACAAGAAATTTTAAATATCATTTATACTGAAGTAATTAAAAAAAATAGAAATAGTATAATTGCACAAGAAAACCAGAATTACACTCTAATACAAGAACACAAGCCAGATGCTTTGTTGACTGAACCTGTAATGACGCATTATTCAGGATACTGAAATAATGAGAGAGAAAAGAAAATTTTTTTTACCTTCATTTATATTGATGAAAAGCACTCTAATCATCACAATATCTCCACACCGGCTCGCTACTACCACATCTCAACAAGAACCTTTTACTACGACATCTCAGCGAGCACTCTACTACGAGTTCTCAACAAGCACTGCTCTCCGCTACTTCTCAATAATCACTGCCAGTGGAGGCGGCGAAACAAAACTCTCTGGCGCTGTGGCTCAGTGTAGCCACCTTTCATATGCCCTTCCTCCACGGGCTAGAATTTGATGGTATTTTTGCCAGCATTGGTGGTGAAAATACCACCAAATTCGTCAAAAAAATACAGACAAAAATAAAAGATAATATTAATACGTAAATATCACATAATTAGATAAAATTTTGGCTTTGCACTGACCTTTCAATAACCTAATATATAAAATACAATAGGCAATACAAATTCTTTCATACATGTGGCTTTACATAATGGTTTACACAATACACAAAAAATCAGTGTATACAAATGTTCACATAAAATACTTTTAATTATTCAAAAAAAAAAAAAAAAAAAAAAACAAATAGTTGATAGTTCCAGCAGCAGCACCCAGCAATGGTCAACAGGTGCAAACACCAACAAGTGACATCATTTTAGTAAAAGCAGTTCCATCTGTGGCACCCAGTAATGTTGAACAGGTGCAGACAGCAAGAAGCAACATCATTTCAGTAGAAGCAGTCCATCAGTGGCACCCAGCAATGTTGAACAGGTGCAGACAGCAACAAGTGACATTATTTCAGTAGAAGCAGTTCATCAGTGGCACCCAGAAACGTTGAGCAGGTGCAGACAGCAACAAGTGACATTATTTCAGTAGAAGTAGTTCCATCTGTGGCACCCAGCAATGTTGAACAAGTGCAGACACCAAAAAGTGACATCATTACAGTAGAAGCAGTCCATCAGTGGCACCCAGCAAAGTTGAGCAGGTGCAGGTAACAGTTCATAATATTCACCATCACTAATCAGACAGTTCAGGCATGAACAATAGTTTGAATGCACATACAAATGCTTTTACAAAATTATTCTCAATGCTCTTACACTAAAAATACAAATTCTAATAAACACACACATGATACCAGATAATTGTCATACTAACTATTACAAATACTCAAATATCAGTAAACCTATAATATTTTTGGGTGTCAGTGCAAGCCACTACAAACAAATAAAATAATATTTAGGAGATAAGTGGGTAGGATTAGGAAAGGAAAACACACAAAACACACTCATCTTTCATCCACATTAAGTACTACTGTGTAATTGAATAGTGTTAAATGTGTAAATGCAATTCTGTCAAAATTTGATGTTCATCATGTGTATCAAGTAGCAGTGGCAGCAATGTATAACAGTCAATAATAGTTAAGTCAACGTCATAGTCATCATGTCAAGACCAATGTTTGCCAAGCCAGATCAAAATGTACGGTTGCTGAACAACTGTCAGTGAGCCAAGATATGCAATTACTTCCTCTCTCCAAAAAAAAAAAAAAAAAAAAATATATGTACTGCTTATTGATTTAACAAAGTGTGTGTAGACAATCTTCCTTCTACTTGAGTGTTCTAGTCTTCTATCTTCATCCTCCTTGTTCCATATAGACCAACCAAAAAAATATGCACCTCACTTACTTTACCTCTTATCAACCAAAACTCCAATAATCATCAGCATCACATAATCTCAATACTTCAATAATACCTCTTACGTCGATACATATAAATCTTATCATCAATATCATTTACCTTACCTCTTGTCCACAAAAACTGCAATAATCATCAACTTCATATAATCTCAATACCTCAATAATACCTCTGCAATACGTCGACACATGTAAACCTTATCGCCAATATCATTTCACTTCCATAACAACTCTTTCCTCTAGTCAGTCTCCTCGAACAAGTACAGATAAAATCCTAATACAAACCTCATCATCCCATACAATCCGAAGACACACTGTCAACACACAACCTCTGTGTAATCCATCTGACCCAAATCTTCTACTCATTATAAATTATAAGATGGATTTTGGTTACCTTGTCCATCATTAAATAAAAGAAATGCATACGTGGCCTCTAACAGATTTAGTTCGAATAACGCTCAGTAATTAAGTACGATTACGGAGTGTGAATGATCATAATATTTCACAGTGTGTACACCACTTCAAGAATTATGGCAAACAGAAGCAAACATGTGGAGTATTTCTTGTGTCAAGTGTCACTTCCTATTTCAATTGCTCACGAAAAATGCAGTGTAATAACTGTCAATGGTCTAAACCTAGTTTTGGTATGTCATGTCGTTAGCTTCCTTCCTATTAGCATAAATTTATACAGCTTCCATAAAACCTCCAGCTCATGTGACTTCTATGAAGTTTCTTGTACTAATGTCGTTTATGTCGAATTAAAGCAGTTCATTTTCCTATCTTAAAGATATAAGGCACTGAGCGTAAGCAAAACATGCAATAGCGAGTAAATATACCAGTAGAGAACAGAATGTCAACAAGTGGATGCAGCACAATTCTTACAACGAGGCTCTGCCAAGCGAACAATCTATAATTAATACCATAATGTGACTTAAACTCTATGTTTGTACACAGTATATCAGCATTTCTATATACCAAATTAAAGAGTAGTTATGACAACAAACAGAAATGTATAAATATGCAATCCATACGCATAGCAGCAAACATATATCTTACGTAATAAACAGGTCATTAGCATCATATCAGCATAAGCAAATAAATGTTCATATGTCATCTTAATAAGTAAACATGAAGGCGCAAGCAGATAAATCACAAAGTATAACTTATATACATATCAGCACAACTAATCAGGTGACAATTATACTTTAAACAAATAAGCTCAGCAGACACATAATAAAAAAATATGACATCAGTGAAAAAGCATTGCAGCCAAGCGATGCATAATATATACAAATAACAACCCTGTTCATTAATAAAACATTGGCAAAAATCAGCAAATGTACGCAAGCACGTCGCTTCACAAGTAAATTCATAGAACATGAAATTAGCACAAAGTATGAATCACGTAATTGCGAGCAGCAAATTACGTGTAAAGTACGTACCTAAGTGGAAATATGTTACCTGAAAAAATAAACTCAATTAATTGTTACCTTTTTAGTTTATTAGTTTCTTCTTGTAAATTACATTCTTTCTGAAATTTTCTCGATAGTAAGTCCTCTTAACGTCGGAGACACACAGAATTTACCTGAAGTTCTTAAATATTTTATACAACCGTATCCTGAAAAATACTGAACGTTAATAACATAATTCATCAAGTCACTATAGCTTTATACTGAATTTAGTTGGAGAAATTAGACTGTGTATTTGTTTACGGCTGTCAGTGCATTCGCACTGAGCGCTGGATCAGCTGTAGGCGCGTGAGGTAGGAAGCAATTGTTTGCGGTCAACGACTGCCTTGTGCGGCGCGCAGACTTGACTGTTGCTTTGAGTATATGCCGCCGCCAAAACACAGCGGTATCCTTGTATTCTCTGCATGTTTACGTATAACTGTTGGTTTCTCGAAAGTATGTCATTCCACAAAAATTTTAACGTTTGATATATGATGTATTCCCTTAGAGCGTCGTGATTTAAGAGTTTCTACTTCAACAGTGTTATCATGAATAATTTTGCGAATTCTATATGGACCGTTATAAAGCAGAAAAAATTTGCGACACAAGCCTTTTCCTTTGTGAGACAAACGATGAGACTTAATTAACACCTTTTGGCCAACTGAAAAAGTTTTTAAACGACCAGGACGCTTAGCTGATTTCTCTCTTCTAGCAGCTGCAGATGCAATATTTTGTAGAGCCAGGTTGACAACTTCAGAATGCCGCAGTTTCCGTGAAGGCGGAAAAGGAACGATTTCAGATATGCGATTTGTCGGTGCTTTATTTTTTAATATCATTATAGGCGGTAAAGAAGTTGAATCATTAGGAAGTTCATTCAGAATGTTTTGAAAAATATGAAGATACTGATCCCACGTTCTGTGATTCTGATGACAATAAAGACGACACAATTTATTGATTTCCTTCATCTATCTCTCTGAAGCGTTAGATTGAGGGTGAAAGAGTGAAATGAAAATTGGTTTAATCTTACGACGCCGTAGAGTACGAAGCCAAATTTTAGAACGAAACTGTGATCCATTATCTGATATAACCTTATCAACATGACCAACTTCTTTAAGAAAATGGTTAATGAAAGCATTAGATACTGAACGAGCTGTTGCTTTGCGTAACGGTGTAAAACACACATATTTTGATGTCAACTCCACTGCTACGAAAATGTACGCAAAACCATTAGTAGAACGAACCACTGGACTGAACAAATCGACTGCAGCCATGTCCTTTAATTTCGCAGGAATGATAGGAAACAACGGTGCTCTGTGAGAAATTGTTGGCAGCTTAGCCTTTTGACATAATTTGCATTTGGCCAGAACAGATCGAATACGTTTTTCCATATTACTGAAGTAGCAATTTTCCCGTAATTTATGAAAGCATTTTCTGGGACCAAAGTGTGCATAACTGAAATGCGTATACCAAATCAGCTTATTAACCCACTCATCAGGAATACAAACTAACCAAACAGAGTTGTCGACCGATTTTCGTTTAAAAAGAATGTCATTGCGAACAAAATAATGCTGTCTAATCGCTACACTTTCCTTTCTCCTCCACTTCTCCTTAATGTCCTTCCAGATTGGATCCTTATTTTGCTCCTTAGCGATGTCCTGGAGCGAAGACGAAATAAAGTTCTCAAACGCAACACCTTGAATATACATCAAACAATAATTGTTTTCATTGCAGTCCTCTTCAGCACTTTGTTTCAAACCCATAGGTGCACGTGATAAAGCATCAGCAACAATATTTGAAGAACCCTGTATGTAAACAATACTAAAATCAAATTCCTGTAGGTACAACGCCCATCGTGACAATCTGCCATGAGTTAATTTTGTCGACATAAGAAATTCCAGAGCTCGATGATCGGTGTAAACCTTAGTATGTCTGCCAAACAAAAATGTACGAAATTTTGTGAAAGCCCATTCAACAGCCAAAGCTTCAAGTTCCGTAATCGAATAATTCTTTTCTGATTTAGAGAGAACACGACTTCCAAATGCAATAGTCTTCTGTACTACAACGCCGTTTTCTTCTATCTCTTGAAATAAATGTGCACCTAGGCCTTTGTATTATGAGTCCGTCGCCAAACAAAAATCTTTAGATAAATCCGGATGTGAAAGAAGTGGAGCAGCAACTAAAGCATCGCGGAGTTGTTCAAATTCTGACTGAGCTTCCTCATCCCAACACCAATTAGATTTATTTCCAGATAGTTCACATAAACGAGGTGTGGCCAAATCGTCCAATCTAACAAAGCGTCTAAGAAAATTACAGGCACCAAGGAAACTACGAACATCACGTTTTGTGGTAGGAACAGCATAATTACGAATTGCGTCTAGCTTCTTTGGATCAGGAAGAATACCTTCTGTAGAAATAATATGACCAAGAAATTTCACCTGAGAACGACCAAATTCAGATTTTTCCAAGTTCACTGTAATGCCAACTCTTGCAAAGATACGTAATAATGAATCCAAAATTTTGTTGTGCTCACTCCAAGAACGTTTAGCAATAAGAATATCGTCAACATATGAAGTAATATTGTCACGAAGATAAACAGGTAAAATTTCATTTAAGCTGCGAATGAATGCTGCTGAAGATACAGTAAGTCCAAACGGTAATTTCCGAAACTGGTAACAGTTACCAAAGGCTAAAAAGGCAGTATATTTTCTACAATCAGGGTGGAGTTCTATTTGCCAAAAACTTGCACGCATATCAATCGTGGATAAAACTTTAATTCCATGGAAATGTTGAAGAAGTTCATCTAAATTTTGTGGACGGTCAGTTTCAGGAATGATGATATTATTTATCTGTCTGGAATCCAGAACCAAACGAATTGACCCATCCTTTTTAAGAACCACGTGTAATAGGCTGGTATATGGACTGACTGCTGGCTCAATAATGCCCTGATCTAACATGTACTGAAGTTCATTCTTAACCTTGTCTCTGTAAGCCAAAGGAATAGCGTACGTTTTCCCGCGAAATGGTGTGTGTTCTTTTACTTTAAATAAATATTGTAAGCCTTGTATAGTTCCTGTGTGATGACTAAATACTGTAGCATGTGAAGTCAAAATGTGGTACAGCTCTTCTCTTGCAACGTCATCTGGCACTTCAGCTTTCTTAACCTTTTCATTAATTAATTCTTCGCTATTAATTATATCATCCATCGCGTCTCTGTATCTATTGTCATTGTCATGAATAAACACACTGTCGTCATAATGCTCAACGAAAACATCAGAAGTAAGAAACCTTAAACATTTTGCATCTGATTCACATCTAGTTAAACACTAGAAAAATTTCAAACATTTCGGCATTCCGGCAACAGTCAAATTCACACTTCCTTCTTTAAAGTTCAAAATTGCCTTATGTGCGTTAAGAAACTCCATACCTAATATAATTTGTGTACTGAGTAATGGAACAATAATAAAATTAGCAGAAAATTCGTATCCTTGACAAATGAAATTTAGGTTGGTCTGTTGTTTGACTTCCACACTTTTTCCAGAAATCGCTCCTCGAATTGTAGTTTTAGAAACACGTAACACAGGACAGGCAATAGTTCTTTCACATATACGAAAAACTGATTCACTAACGACGTTCAATGGGCTCCCAGAATCTAAAACTGCAGTGAACTTATTCTTACCCACACATACTTCAATAACAGGATGTAAAAATGCGTCTACATTATTTTCCTTTTCGTCTAGCAAAATGTCTCTCATGTCTTCCAGGCGTACGTAGTGTAAAGTCGTAGTGTCATTACTTTCTGAACCGTCTATACTGCTGCCAGAAGCCGAAGCTACAAATCATTGTCGATTGCTTGCGTCACGTCTTTGATTATTCGCGTCATTTCGCGGATCAATTTCTCCTATTTGCACTTGTCTCTCTGAAGTTCTGTCACGTGGAGGATGCCAATTAGGTCCTTCCTGTCTGTTAGATGCAAATACTTGGTTGTGTCTGTTATTAAAATTTCTATTTTCCTGTCTGTCTGCATGACTACTTCTTGTGTAATTTCGACTGTCACTTCTGAAATTATTGTTGTATCTACTACCGTGGTTATTTCTGTAGTAAGAATTTCTATTACTGTATGAATAATTTCTGTCTTGATGATACCGATTACTGTTTCCGTATGATTGATCATTCCGGTACGAATTACCGTTATTATAATTGTCTGTGTAATTTCTGTTAGAACGTCTGTTATTGTCATAAGGATGGTATCTATTGTCCTGTCTATTACGTCTGTCATTCTTAAAATTACCCATATAACGCCGGTTCCGATCACTGTCCCTTTTCTCTGAAAATCTATTGTAATTACTGTTACTGAAAAAACTACAAGAAGTCCCGTCGTCGTTGTCATACTCGAGTTCTTGTAGCAAAGTCTTAAA
Organism: Schistocerca piceifrons; assembly: GCF_021461385.2. NCBI lineage: Eukaryota > Metazoa > Arthropoda > Insecta > Orthoptera > Acrididae > Schistocerca > Schistocerca piceifrons. The sequence goes on from NC_060138.1 coordinate 208,275,935, forward strand.
AGTCTCAATGTCGTCTTTACATCTTCCAGCTAGAGCAATTTGTCTTATGGATTGTGGCAGCTTAGTTAAACAAATGCGAATTAATTCAGTCGGGCTGTAAGGGTTGGACAGGAACTGATTCTTTCGAATCATGTCTTCAAAGTATTCTGCTGGCGTGCGGAACTCAGACTGTTTAAAATTACACTGCATAATAAGAATATGTTTGACTCTGTCTTGCGTGTTTTCGGACCAATATGCCGATAGAAATGCATGATAAAAATCATTTAGATTATTACAATCTCTAATGAGTGCGCGCATCCGCGTCGCCGGTTTGTTTTCTAAATATCCACACATAAATTCCAGTTTGTGACTTAGTGGCCAATTTGGTGGGAGTGCGTACATAAATTGATCTAACCATGCACATGGATGTATGTCATTCTTAGAATTGCGGAAGATCTTAAATTTCCGAACAGTCAAAAAGTGTTTATAGTCAAAGTTTTCGCCTCGTGGCGACAAAGACCTACCGCGCCTGTCCCTGTCCCAATGTCGATTATTGTCAAGTTCGCGCGCCTGGCGCTCTCTTGTTGCATCCCGTAAATGAAACAAATTATTTTCTTCAAAGCCCTCTGCTATCTGTGATTCTAAATTTCTTCTACTGTCTTTTCCTACGATTTCGCCTTCAATTTGTTTGACTTGCTTTTTTAATGCCTCAAATTCCCTTTTCACGCGTTCATTAAATTTTCCCTGATTTTCAACATGCTTATTTACGTTCTGGTACTCTTCGGTTTCTGCAAATGGTAATGGAGCTGTATCATCTGAATCTCTGTCCCCATGTAAACTAAGATTTGTCAATTTATCTGAAATCTCCTCAACTCTTTCCGCTAAATCACCTATTTTTTCTTTCTGTTTATTTACGTCTTCCGTAAGGGTCGCGACTCGGGTTTCAGTATTGACACATTTAGTAGTTAACTGTTCATATTGTTGTGTTAGGTTATTTATTCTGTCATTTGGTACGGATTCCTCGATTCTCTCAAATATTTCTTCCTTATCGTGTGCACGTTGTAAATTTAACTCTGAAAATTTTTGTACCATCACGCGATCTCTTTCTTCCTGTTCTCTATCTTGTTCCCTTTGTCTAATCTCTATTGCAATTAATCTATTATTGTGAGAATTCAAATTCGGTTGTACTTCTTCTCTAATTTCTTTCTTTAATTCATCTTTCATGTTTTTGAAACATGTCCCTATTCGTGAGTCTAACTGTGTTTCCATTGTTCCCATCTCAGTTTTAATTGTCCCTATTTGTGAGTCTAACCGTGTTGCCAAAGTTCCCATCTCTGTTTTAATTGTTCCTATTTGTGTTCCCAGTGAGTCTAACCGTGTTTCCATTGTTCCCATATCAGTTTTTAATTCAGATCCCAAAGTTCCCATCTCTGTTTTAATTGTTCCTATCTCTGTTTTAATAGTTCCTATTTGTGATCCCACTGTTTTTAATTCAGATCCTAACTGCTCCATTGTTCCCATTTGTGAGTCTAACCAAGATCCCAAATTTAATATTGCACTCATCAACTGCTCTATGTTAACTGGCTCGAAACTTTTTTCGCCTCTAACATTTCCCGCAAAACCAACGTCTTCCGTCAAAGCTGTAAAGCTATTTGTGTTCGATACTATTCCAGAATTTTCTGTCGTTAATCTCGGAGTCTGAAAATTTTTTGATTGAGAAAAATTTTGAAATGGTTCCGGACTATTTTCCCGACTTCTTAAATTGTTTTCCACTTCATTATTCATGATACTGTTTTCCTCTGTTGGCGAGTTCGCCATGTTAACAATTTCGTCATTCTCACCATCCATCATTTTTGCCTTCTTCATCGATCGCGTAATCATTTACAAAACATACAAAACTCGTCACTATATGAAAATTACACACAATGACACTTTATCTCCAACAATACCATTCACACGAAATGTTTCCTTCAAACACGATTAACGAACAATTGAAATAATTGCACTAAATTGTCAAACCCGTAGACAAGGCAATAAAAATTAAATCTTGAAAAATACCATTAGAAGAATGCCAATTACCAAATCTACACATGCAATATAGACTACAATTACTAAACTACAAATTACTACAACAATACTACTGTCTACTATTTTTACAATCAGAAGAACTCCAAGGGACGATCCGAAGCAGCGGTCGCCACGTGCATGGGGGCTTATTTATATAAATTTGAAAATAATTTTAATTTTTTTTTGATTTTGTAGCTGTATGTCCGATTACGTAGTCTCGTAAACGGTTGGCCCTGACTAGTATTATTATGCAATCTGACTGCATAGAACAACAACAAAGAATGAAATGAAAATTTTCGTTAACACAATTAATTAATTAAGTCCCCAGCAGCTATAAAACCAACGCAACAACAAAGCAGAAGTGTAACTGTTCTGTGTGTGGAAGTGTGATTCAACGTACACATCTGGCACGGTTCCTCTTCAATAAGACAAGAAATTTTAATTATCATTTATACTGAAGTAATTAAAAAAATAGAAATAGTATAATTGCACAAGAAAACCAGAATTACACTCTAATACAAGAACACAAGCCACATGTTTTGTTGACTGAACCTGTAATGACGCATTATTCAGGACACTGAAATAATGAGAGAGAAAAGAAAATTTCTTTTACCTTCATTTATATTGATGAAAAGCACTCTAATCATTACAATATCTCCACACCGACTCGCTACTACCACATCTCAACAAGAACCTTTCACTACGACATCTCAGCGAGCACTCTACTACGAGTTCTCAACAAGCACTGCTCTCCGCTACTTCTCAATAATCGCTGCCAGTGGAGGCGGCGAAACAAAACTCTCTGGCGCTGTGGCTCAGTGTAGCCACCTTTCACAGTGCCGGCACTTTGGAGATTCCGCAGCGGGGCCGAGTAGGCCCATAGCAGCCGATACAGCTGATAAAGACTCCAACTACGAGAAAACGGTGATAGACTCTGGTGGACACTCAGGAACTTCAGGTCAAGTAGGATTTTTAGAGTTTCATTTGAATAGTGTTGAACAGAGGCTGTCAGTCTTTGTCTCAATTACTTAGAGAGATTTCAGTGCTAACCAAGAACAAGTGATTACTTTGTACTTGTTTCTTATATGTATTGCCAATTAGCTTTGAAGTAGCAAGTCCGAATAAATAGACTGAATCTTAATACGTGGTTTATGGCCCATAATCTCACATAAGTATATGTGTGAATAAACTTCATAGAAACTAACCAATCATTTTTGCCTGTGCCGGCGGGAGTGGCCGTGCGGTTCTAGGCGCTACAGTCTGGAACCGAGCGACCGCTACGGTCGCAGGTTCGAATCCTGCCTCGGGCATGGATGTGTGTGATGTCCTTAGGGTAGTTAGGTTCAATTAGTTCGAAGTTCTAGGCGACTGATGACCTCACACGCTTAGTCGCATAGTGCTCAGAGCCATTTGAATCATTTTTCTGCCTGTTGCAATTCTGTAACCTATTTTCAGGAAACTTATTTGCTTCAAAGCAAGGAGATTCTCTCCCTCTCATCTCTGATATAAAGGTTGACAGCAATTTATAACTAACTCACTGTCGTTAACGTCCTGTTTCCGCTACGCAGTTCGCACTTACTTCATTCTGGTATAGTGAGGCTGTGCCGGGAGGCGACATACTACACAAAAATATGCGGGGCTAGCACACTATTTAGCTGTTGTTAGCACGAGTAACACAATGAAAAAACGTCCGTTGGAAGAAACAAGGTTTCAGAGTTCGATTGCCTGACTGGACACTTATTTTTGAACTGTCAGATGTTGTCCACGTCGTTCTGGTTACTGGGTCACAACCAAGTTCTTCTAGGGTAAACTACTAAAGACGATCCAGGACGAAAATAACAGTGAGAGTGGTCGAAAGTTTTTCACGAGCGAGCGTTTTCTTTTGTTTGTCCCAAACATTCTGGGAAGACGTCGGTTCGGGGGAAAGCGGGGGAGGATACACTCGGTGGCGTCGCTTTTGACAGAAGAGACAGGAGTTGCAGAGAGTTTCCGCCCGCCCTGCGCGGCGCCCGCTGGCCGTCGTAAACAAGGCAGCGGCGGCGACGTCGCCGTCGTCGATGCTCTGGTAATCGGGAGCCCGGCGCGTCTTGGTGCTGCCAGCCGCAGCGGACGCGCGCTTATTTGCAAATAGGCGAGCGGGCGGCCGCGCGTTGGCGTTGCCTCCAGCCGGCATGCATATGCATGGTTTTGACTGACACGTTACATTTATGCTAAACTGGCTAACGAATCCGCCAGCGAGACGAGAGCGAGCGTAAACAGCACCGGGAGGGGGAATCCCCCATGCCCGGCGCGCAGTGCTGCCCTCGCCGGCCGCTGACACAACCACCGCGCGGCGCCCGCGTCACGCTCCGGCGGACTCGGTGATCCCGCTGCCAATAACGGCCGCCGCAGTTAACTTTGCGTGCCTGCTCAAAGGCCCTCTGGCGCGCCGGTCGGGGCGGCATGATCCCACTCCGCGTTCACGTCTGCAGCCACCGAATCCGTCGTACGCAATATGGCGCGGCCTCTCGCTGTACCTATTATTTACCATCCTACCTACTCCATTTTGCGGATATCGCACGCGCGAAATGACCATTTGCATGCGTCTGTGCTTCGCCCTCTCTCTTTACCTACTTGATTGGTCTACGCCCGATATGGACGTAGCTGACAGTAATATCAGCTTTTGATCTCCTGCTTAATAAAGTTCCCATTTTAGCTCTATCTGTAACGCAAGATAAATTTCTGGTGTAATTTACTACTGACACAATCATTACTGTGTACTGTGGGAATCACACGGTATCACCATTAGTTTTGTGAAGGCGTTTATTGCTAGTAGCATTTTTTATTGTTGCCAACTACTAAATACATGGTTATATACAGAGTGAGTGAGGTAGGTAAGACAGCCCACCTCAAACATAATCAGAATGAATAAATGTATCTTGGTGCGGTTTTCACCAAGCTATATGGGTGTGTGAAATATTGTGGGACTTAACTGCTAAGGTTATCAGTCCCTAAGCTTACACAACTTAACATAAGTTATCCGAAGGACAAACACACACACCCATGCCCGAGGAAGGACTCGAACCTCCGCCGGGACCAGCCGCACAGTCCATGACTGCAGCGCCTAAGACCGCTCGGCTAATCCCGCGCGGCTCACCAAGCTATGGCGGAAAATATGGCAAATCTCCTGATCTTCTTTCGGTTACGCCTTTTGCCGCAGTTTTCGCAGGGTTGGCATGGTTACAACGGATTTGGCATGGTTAATGGAAAGGGGTGGCCAGATGCCCTTCCTGCCGCCACCCCATACCACCCCCAGGACAGAATCAGCGTACCCCAGCTGTCTCAGTCTAGTGTAAGTCAGGAAAGAGTGCGAACGTTTTCAAATGTCTGTGAGTAGTGTAACTGAGACGGAACGTGGGATCCTGGTATTCACCTAGCGGGATGTGGAAAACCACCTAAAAACCACATCCAGGCTGGCCGGCATTCCGGCCCTCGTCGTTAATCCGCCGGGCGGATTCGATTTGGGACCGACGCGCCTACCCGAGTCCAGGTTCAAATGGCTCTGAGCACTATGGGACTTAACATCTATGGTCATCAGTCCCCTAGAACTTAGAACTACTTAAACCTAACTAACCTAAGGACATCACACAACAGCCAGTCATCACGAGGCAGAGAAAATCCCCGACCCCGCCGGGAATCGAACCCGGGAACCCGGGCGTGGGAAGCGAGAACGCTACCGCACGACCACGAGCTCCGGACCCGAGTCCACGAAGCAACTCATTAGCGCTCTCGGCTACCCTGGCGGGTCAGCAAATCTCCTGATGTCCGCATGTAATTCTTGTCCATCACAGTCGCCTAATTACAACATCGAAACTGCTTTTTTTTTCTAAACGAACTACAGACAGAGGTGACAAATGTCATGGGATAGCGAAATGCGCAAATACAGACGGCGGCAGTATCGTGTACGCAAGCTACAAATCAGCAGTGCGTTGTCGGAGCTGTCATCTGCACTCTGGTCATTCATGTGAAGAGCCGTCCTGTAAGTTTATGGCCGCACAACGATAATTAACAGACTCTGAAAGCGGAGAGGTATTTGGAGCTAGGCGCATGGGACATTCCATTACGGAAATCGTTTGGAAATTCAATATTTCGAGATACACAGTGTCACGAATGTGCCAAGAATATCTAAGTTCAGGCATCACCTCTCACCACGGGTAACGCAGTGGCCGAATGCCTTCGCTTAACGACCGAGAGCAGCAGCGTCTGCGTAGAGGTGTCAGTGCTAACAAATACGCAACAGCGGCTGCTTGAAATAACCGCAGAAATAAACGGGGGACGTAATTCGAATGAGCCTCTTAGCACAGTGCACTTGGCGTTAATAGGATATGCAACAGCCGACAGATACGAGTGTCTATGCTAACAGTACGCAGGGCCAGTCCCGGAATTGTGACCATATCGGTTGGACACTAGATGACTGGAAAAACATGGCCTGGTCAAATGAGTCCCAGCTTCAGTTGGTAAGAGTTGACGGTGCGGTTCAAGTATGACGCAGACTCCACGAAGTCACGGACCCAAGTTGTACAAGGCACTGTGCAAGTTGGTGGTGGCTCCATAATGATACGGTCTGTGTTTACGTGAAATTGAGTGGGTCCTCTGGTCCAAACGAACCGATCATTGAATGGAAAAGGTTATAATCGGCTACTTGGAGACCTCTGCAGCCATTCGTGGATTTCATGTCCCCCAAACAACTCTGGAATTTTTAAGGATGACAATTCGGCCACAAATGTTCGCGATTGCTTCGATGAACATCCTGCAAAACTCGAGCAAATAATTTGGCCACCAGGCCACCAGACATGAATGCCGTCGAACATAAGAGGGCGTAATTGAAAGAAGTCAGTTTGTGCACAAAATCCTCCAACGGGAACTCTTTTGTAATCATGGACAGCTACAAAGGTAGCATGGCTCCATATTTCTGCAGAGGTTTTCCAGTGACTTGTTGAGTCTATACCACATCTAGTTGCTGCACTACGCAGTGAAAAAGAAGGTCAGAGGTATCCCACGACTTTTGTCACCTCACTATATCTCTGCTGTAATTTACTACTCAAATTAAGCCAATCACTGCTGCGTTCGTCGGAAATCACACAGTATCATCATTAGCTCTCGTGAAGACCTTTACTGTTACTAGCAGTTTAGATTGTTGTTTATCCTGGAACACATTTTCAGCGCGAGGCAGCTAAGACAGGCTTCGCCAAAAACGGCCAGAATGCGTGAATATATCGAGGTGGGATTTTCACCAAATTTTAGTGGACAACATAGCGAATTTCCTGTCGTCCGCCAGAAATGTTTTGATCGTTTATGTTTGGTGAACTGCGCCGGCCGGTGTGGCAGAGCGGTTCTAAGCGCTTCAGTCGGTAACAGCGCGACCGCTACGGTCACAGGTTCGAATTCTTCCTCGGGCATGGATGTGTGTGACGTCCTTAGGTTAGTTAGATTTACATAGTTCTAAGTTGTAGGGGACTGATGACCTCAGATGTTAAGTCCCATAGTTTTCAGAGCCATTTGAATCATTTTTGAACTTGGTGTACTGCGACAATTTTTTTTTTTCTAAAGGACATACATACCTTTCCCTGTAACCTTTGAAAGAAATTTCTAAGAGAACTTCAACGTCATAACATGCATGGTGGTTGATCAAATCTCATCAAAGTAACAGCATCGTAAACCATTGCTTGCCGTCAGGAGAAGAGATTACACAATTGTCTGCACTCTTATATCAAACGTAAGCAAATATGTAACTTAAGAATGGTTCTTGTGTTTACCAGTTGCGCTTGAAGAACATCAGTCTATGTTCTGTTGTTGTAGCAGTAAGATAATTTGCTCGTAAAGCTATTATCCCAAAACATGATCACTGCGTTGTGGGCACGTGACGCGATAAAAAATCTTAAGCGGAGGAGCGCAGACGGTGGATCGTCCTAGCGAAGATATGGGTAACAAACATAAAAATCCATTGAGATAAGCGACTTTGAGAAAGGTAGATTGTCTCGAAAACGGTGAAACTCGTAGAATGTTCTCCTGATACTGTCGGGAGCATGTACACAAAGAGGTAGAACGACAGTAAAACAACCAATAGGCGCTATACGATTGGACCTCCACCGTTCTTCACAGAACGTGGGGTTCAGAGGCTTGTCTGCTCGTTAAAGTAGGACAGATGCCATCCGTGGCATCTCTGCCGAAAGAACATAACGCTGCTGGACGCCAGGTGTTTTGGAGCACACCGTTCACAGTACATTGTTGAATATGGAGCTCCGCAGCAGACCACACCTACGTGTTCACGTGTTGACCCAACGCCATCGTCAGGTAAGATTGCACTGGGCAGTGGACCATCGCTTTTCGACCGTCGATAAATGGAAACTTGTCAGTTCTTCGGGTCGTCTCCACAACACCGTCATGGAGGTCCAAGGGGACTGAAACGCGCAGCGCGCCGCCGACGCAGTTTGGTTGGAGCAGAGTAATGCTATGGGGGACATTATCCAACGCTTGCATGGGACCTGTAGTATTAACGGAAAAGACGCTGTCAACTGTATCCCTTCATGCTTAATGACTTCCCTCACGGCGATGTCATCTTTCAGCAGTATAATTGTCGTTGTCCCGGAGCCAGAACCGTGCTCCAGTGGTTTGAGGAGCATTATAGTGAAGTCATGTTAATATCTCTGCGACGAAATTCGCCTGATGTAAATCGTATGGAAACTTTCTGGATCACTATCGGGTACCATTATCGCGTACGCAAATCTGCGGCTCGTTTTTACGCAAATTACATGACCTGTGCGTAGACATCTGATGCCACACACCGCCACGAACCTACCAACAAACTGTCGCATCCCTGGAACGCAGAATCAGTGATACACTTCATTCCAAAGACGGACGAACAAACTATTTAGCAGATGGTCATAACGTTTTGGCTCATCAGCGTATCCGACAGCCGAAAATTGAACATCGTTTACGGCGAAGTTGCCGACTATTGGGGAAGCTGTGCGGCTGTATGCTGTAGAATAACCAGATAGTACGAAACACGCACTATCTGTCTTTGCAAACTTTATAAAATGAGTTCTAGAAAATGAAAATGAGAAGAATAAAATAGACAAGAGAAAAAATAGCAACTGATGAAATGAATGAAAGTAACATCTTAGCATCAATGACACACAATGTAGATGTCACTAACTGGTGTTCTGCTAACACCACATTCCGCCCTCATCACATTTTGTTGCGTCTACAAGTTCACGGCAATGGCTTTCATAATCAGTTACTCTTCTCTTAATGTTACCTGTGAAAAGTGCAAAGTGATGGTTCAAATGGCTTTAAGCACTATGGGACGTAACATCTGAGGTCATCAGTCCCCTACACTTACAACTACTCAGACCCAACTAACCTAAGGACATCACACACACGCATGCTCGAGGCAGGATTCGAACCTGCGATCGGAGCAGCAGCACGGTTCCTATCTGAAGCGCCTAGAACCGCTTCGCCACAGCGGCCGGCCGTGCAAAGTGATTTGTGGTATCTATACAAAATTTTCTTTAATGATGAAGCTTAGATTACAAACCATGGGCAAGCGAATCTTCACAATGTGCTAATCGTCAACTGAATATCCACGCTGACTCAAAGAAGTCGATAAAAACAACGCTCTTAGTCTATTAACGTCATTGGTCCCTATTTTTTGACTGGTATCAAAATAAACTCAAATATCTCGAGTTCCTACTATATGCTTCTGTCACAGTTATTGCAAAACACCACTGGACGTAAAGCAATCAGTGTATTACTAACATGACGGAGCTTCCTCCCATTCCGTACATATAATGACATCACTTCTTAAGGGAACATCTGAGAAGCTTTGGAACAGTGATTTAGGAAACGCTGAATGGTCTGCACACTCACAAAACTTAATTCCTCTATACTTCTATCTGTCGCATAAATTAAAACAAAAGGTCTGTTAGGAAACACCGATGACTCCCGAAGGCATGAAATGCATTTTAACACGAGTCTGTGCTGCCTTAAACTCCAGATGAAATTCAACGCACAGTGTTCTATCTCCACAATCACTTTATATCGTGCAGCAATGCTCAAGGTCAATATTTTGAGCACTTGGTTTGATAGTCACTATAGTAAATACACAAACCGTGCCAGAGCTACGTGTTTACCTACGTTTTGTATACTACGGCAGTCATTTGTGACACTTTTTCTCCTGATGGTGGGGGAGTGGTATGCAGTGTTGCTATCGTGATACTATTTGAGCAAATCCTACACGTGTTATGTCGTTGAAGCTCTCTTAGAAGCTTCCTTCAGATGCGACAGGAAAACAGTATGCTATTCCATTAGGAAAATATAAGGTCTGTGTAATTCGGCGACTATAAACGATTATTACTTGAGAACGTCAGATAATTGACCATACAGTCCGCGAAAACCACAGGTCGATATATTTATTCATTCTGCATGCATTTGCTGAGGTCTGTGTAAGAACGGATGTTTGGAAAAACAATTAGGAAGGACAAAGAATGCACAACGTTATAAAATTAAAAAACTAACCAAAGTTTTTCAATAACAGTATCTGTGTGCCAAGACGGAACAATAAGAGCGGAAAAACCAAGAAACAAATGCTCATATTAAGAAGGATGTAATATAGGTATGTAGCGTGTCCCTACTAACATTCGGTCTGTATCTTTATACAAATATTTAATTACAGAATATATGCGTAGCCACATCGGTTGCATAAAATTGTTGTCAAATTGACCATGGTTTCGACAGCACCCAAGCGGTCTCCATCAGAATAAAAATCACATAGGTTTACACGTAATCCCACCGTGAGTAAAAATCATCTGAGCAAAAATGCTTTCCTCAAAATGTGACATTTTCTATTGGACGAATTGGACGAGAGGATCTCCTGGAAGCCGTTCCGCAACTGCAGCGAAAAGGGTATGCGGTGGAATCGGATGTTGTAGAGAACGATCTTGACAAAGGCGACAACAAGGTCTTCCATTACCGTGAGCTTCGCCGTTCAGACACATCGCTTCGGTATAGTCTGCAAACACAACCATGTTCCTCTGATACTCACAGACATGTAAATGAAGCTCGAACCAGGTCAGAAACGTAGGATCGACGTCAAGCCGATCCGACGCAGCCAATCCCCACCATGAACACCTACTTGCATACTTACGTAGCAAACACGTTTTCAAACGGCTGTAGCATGGAATCGGTACGCTTCCAGGCGTGAGCTCCCATTCAAAATACAATGTACTCACTCCCCTTTACAAGTCCTAGAAATTCCAGAGCTCTCTGTATCTTATATAATGAATGTATGACACTTATTGCGAAACCTAGGTTTGATTTTGTAATTAATATAACGCCCTTGTATTCCAGAATGTGACAATAAACATTCGTATAGTAATCTTTTACGCACTGAAAAAATGAAATCAATTAAATAAAAATAATAATCGGATTTCGACCACGGGACGCGACGTTAGACACTGAGCCATCAGCTGGGCTGAGCTCATCGGCTGCAGCTGAATTACATCGGAAACCTTGACGTTCGTTTTCTCAAAAACGGTCGCGTACCTGCGCATTAGCCGAAACACGTTTTCGTTTATTTTGACTCCTCTTCCGCTGAACGATGTTTTTGGGAAATCGAATTAAGTCACTTGCCGTCTTCTCCTCGTTAGTGCAAAGGGGCCGGCCGCAGTGACCGAGTGGTTCTATGCGCTTCAGTCTGGAACCGCGCGACCGCTACGGTTGCTGGTTCGACTCCTGCCTCGGGCATGGATGTGTGTGTGATGTACTTAGATTAGTTAGGTTTGAGCAGTTCTAAGTTCTAGGGGACTGATGACCTCCGATGTTGAGTCCAATAGTGCTCAGAGCTATTTGAATAACATTGGAGATAAGCAACAACCCTGTGTAACACCCTTCTCGATCACTTATTTACTTAAGAGGGTAATCACAAAAGTAAGGTATCGTATTTTTTTAAGAATATAGACCTATTTATTTCTACAATGGTTTACATCAGTTTACAGCTAGAACATTTAGCTATTTTTCAACACAATCACCATTTCTGTTGATCAATTTTGGTACACGCTGTGGCAGTTCTTGTATGTCCATGTCATACCAGCTCGCCGCCATGCTGTTCAGAAAGTTACGAACCTCTTCTTTCACCTCGTCGTCGGAGCTGAATCGCTTTCCGGCCAAATGTTCTTTTAACTTAGGTAACAGGTGATAGTCACTGGGCGCCAAGCCAGGACTATAGGGTGGGTGGGTGATTATTTTCCACTGAAACTGTTGCAGGAGAGCAACAGTTTTCCGAGGGATGTGTGGGCGTGCGTTGTCATGGAGAATGTGTACGCCCTTGCTCAACATTCCTCTTCTCAGGTTCCGAATTGTCCGTTTGAATTTTTTCAGAGTCTCGGAGTACCTGTCAGCGTTAATTGTGGTCCCAGTGGGCGTAAAGTAGACCAACAATACCCCTTTCCGATCCCAAAAAAACGGTTGTCATGACTTTACCGCCATACTGTGTTTGTTTGAATTTCCGTGGCTTTGGCGAAGAAGGATGCAGCCACTGGCGTGATTGTTGCTTGGTCTCAGGCATAAAGTGGTATGCCCGAGTTTCGTCACCGGTCCAGAAAGTTGTCCTGTTCGGCTGCAAGGCAGTGAAGCATCAACTCGTTGCCGCATGTGGTCCTCAGTCAGCATGCGTGGCACCGATCTTGCGCACACCTTCCGGTGGTTCAATGTTTCCGTTAAAATTCTGTGAGCGGTGCTTCGGGAAACCTCAGGAACCAACATGCAGAGATGATCCAGGGGGATCCGCCGATCTTCACGCATGCTTTGCTCAGCCCCCAACACTGTCTCCTCAGGAATTGAAGGTCTCCCGCTCATTTGTCGTGAATTTCGGTCCAACCAGCTGCGAACTCTCTACACTACATACGAACATTTTTGACATCCCTACACGACTCACCATACACTTCCGACAACTGGCGATGGATTTCAAACGGTGCACTGCCCTTTGCGTTCAAAACCTGAATAACTGCGTGCACGGCTGCGAAGGCACGACTGAGCGCCTCAGCGCGTCGTGCGCATGTTTACACACAGCGCGTAAAGCACTCTTCCTAACAGTGTGACCAACTGCCACACAAACAGAGTTCTGTACTTATAAAAGACGCTACTGCATTTGTAGAATACGTTGTTAGTTGACGCTACTGCATTTGTAGAATACGTTGTTGTTTGGTGTACGCGTGTTAAAGCGCCTGACCTTGATTCGGACTTAGTCTCTGGTGCTGTACGCGTCTCTTTGCGCATGACCTTCATTCGGACTTAGAAATTTTCAGCGTGCCGTATATTTACTTAACCCGTGTTGCAGAAGAATTCACTTCCTGTCTGTGTTATTCTTATGGGATTTAGCGCTCTTATCAATTTTTTTAATCAAATGTCACTTCCAGCTTTTAATAAGCGCTGATAAGGACTTCCGCCGCGCTGCTCGCTGCTTGGAGTCACTGTGCGCCCAGCAGGCGGGACTGCAACACAACACGGGTCCTAGTGTTACGAGACCCATGTTGCAGATTAATTGATTTTCGGTCAATTTTTGTCGTGAGGGTTGCAGGGGTTACGTCCCCTGGGGAGGTGGGCGGGTTGTCTATTTGTTCTCGTTGTATTATAGTTGTTCTTCATTAATTTCTTATCTTTAAATTAAATTATTTATCTTTTAAGTTTGATTGTGGTGGTTATTAGTCGCGCCAGACCGCTCTTGAATTTTTTTTTAATTAATTAAAAGAAGTAAACATCTTGTTGATTTTTAGGTTAAGATCTTATGGCCTCAATAGAATAAAATCCTCAAAATCCTGCTCAGACACACAGCCGTAGGCCATCCTATGAAATGGCCTCACGGTAAGTGAGGTCTCCTTGTCAGGATGATTCAAGTAGGCAACTTTTTGCGATTACCCTCGTAAAAGGCGACCCTAATGGCAATATTCGTTACTAATACGTGCGATTATATCGCAGATGACGCGAGTGCGATCGCTAAAGCGTCCGTCGATCAATAAGGAGCTCTGATAAATTGCAGACGAGCCATTTTGGGGACAGCTGAAAGCCAGCCATATTTCGCGGACGGGGAGAGAGAAAAATTCGGCCACGCCGACAAAGCGGCACACTGCAGGACAGGCCGGGGAGGCGCTGTTTTATTGGCGAGGTGCGTGCCACGCAATAACTCGCAGCGGCGCGCTCTATTATGGCCGACGCCGCGGCCGGACTATTTAACACGACTCGCGCCACGCAGGCACGGGGACGTCCGGCCTCCACACTCGCAGCTCTGCGCGGCTGCCGCTACACGGCTCGCGATGAATAATGGTTGTCCGGGCGATTAAGTGAGCGCTCCCGCGTCCAAATAAAGGCCCGCGTCCCGGACGGTCTTGGTCTGACGCGTAATCCGCCGCCCGCGAACAATGCGCCCGCCATAAACAAAACTCCGGCGCCGGAGGCGACGCCTGCCCGTCGGGTCTGCTGGCCGCCGATCTGCCGCAGTCACTGCCGATACAGGCTCCGACTGCTGAAGAGTTGCTCCGTCCACACTACTCTCACTAACCAAGCTGTGCCGTATCGACTGTTGCAACGTCTCTGTGAAGTCGTTTCATAAGACGCTTGTCGAATTCGGTAAAACATATTCATTTTACTACCTGATTTTAGCTCAATTCATGAACTCTTCCAGAAAGACTGAGCACTCAAATAAGGCCTATTGATTATTATATGTGTGTTTTAACGTGGGTTTCGATTTTGTTTTGTGGGAATCGCTGAATTGGTCATCGTCTGCTGGGAGCAGACGATGTTGCTTCTCGTTCAAAGGAGAGCAGAGGATGACCAACTTAGGTTTCCAATACCTGAACGGAGAGATTTACCCCATCTTAGTCGAAGGCTGTGTCGAAGGATGTTTTTGTGTGTGAGGTTGTTGACGGAGGTCTACCCCTCTGGTAGCTTCCGCTGCACGGGGAGCTAGGAAATATCTAAAGAGAAAGGGACACTCTTCGGTGAACGCTTGGTGAGTACGGATCGTAGCTCAAGAGGGGGGGTTTGAGGTGATAGGAATCAGGTTGAGTTAGGACTTCGTTATGTTTAACTGGTGAAATACTTTAGAACTTTAGCTTATCTGAAGCGTATGAAGCGAGTTATTTTTTTAACGATTTTTAATCTTATATTTTGTGGAAATTGCTTTTGTCTTTGTGTGTCGATTTTGTGCCACGTGTTTGGTAATCAGTGACCCTTCTGGTTCACCACGGCACCGCAATAGGCTTTATTTTAACTGTTTGCTTGTTTAATGAGCAAAAATATCTGTTCTATCGTGCGCTTTGTACAAAGCAGCACAACAGTTTGAGTCAGAATAAACCACGTGCTCTAGTTCGGCCGTTTGCAAGCAGCACACGCAGTTAGTACGTTAAATAATTATCGCAGCCGGCTGGTGTGGCCGAGCGGTTCTAGGCGCCTCAGTCTGGAACGGCGCGACCGCTACGGTCGCAGGTTCGAATCCTGCTTCGGGCATGGATTTATGTGATGTCCTTAGGTTAGTTAGGTTTAAATAGTTCTAAGTGACTGATGACCTCAGTTGTTACGTCCCATAGTGCTCAGAGCCATTTGAACCATTTTAATTATCGCACAGCCTTGTGTATTGGTTAAACCTCTGTCCAGAATAGAGCATGCGTAGAATCGTAATGCAAATCTCACTTAGATATTTTTATGGTATTAATGCAATGGAGATGATAGTATAATTGCCTCCCAACCCCGTCTTCTGTGTTTCTTCTTGCTGTAGTTAAATTGTGCTCTGTTTCATTCTCACGTAATTCTTACTTAAATATTTCGAGTCAGGCACCAATTACGTGTAGTTAGGATGTGCAACCAGATCTTTAGTTACAATAAATAATTTACGTGAAAGATAAATCCTTTGGTGTCGATCTTACCCCCTTACTCTGATTTCCATTCCTGAATTAATCAGGTTGCTTCAGGCACGACATGGAGTGCTATTTATCTGGCTGCTTAAAGAAATTTGCGTACTTGTAATTAAATTATTAAAGTAATTAAACTAATAATTTTCCAGCTCCGTTTTTTCTAAATGGTTAGGAAGGGCTTGGGCTGATGGCAACCCTGAATTTCTGAATTTTTATCATTATTTGTGTGAGAGAAGGAGCTAGAAATGCGAGATGGCGTATATGGCTCGATGAGAAACGTCTTAAACATGGTAATACGTTACACTGTATTCGGTCAAAAAGTGCGACAGAGTGGAAGTGAGTAGCAACAGAGCTAGCCGCAGGAGGGCGAGTGTTGGGCATTACGAAGCGATACACGGCTAACTGGAGTTGTGAGACGGAGCCAGCTGGGAGCGGGATAGCAAAAAGCCGACGCTGCTATGGGCGAGCGCAGGGACAGAAGCCTTTCCTCACTTGCCACCACAGAAGCGTGTAGAGTACGTGCCCTAAGCTCTAAATTAACATAGTCTGGAGCGTATAAGTACTCAGTATTTCGTATATTAACCATTCTCCTCTTAGTATCACAGCCTGCACCACTAGCCTGTGACACCCGGTGTGACATCCTGGAATGCACCACGAGACAGGGCAGCCTGCCCTGAGTCACGAGGGAGCAGCCCGCTCGCTGGAGGAAGTTCATGGATACCGTTAGCTGCGCTGTCATCATGGTTGTAGATGGAGAAATAGCTGATATTGGCATTCCAGTGATGCCACGCTTTGCCCCACTCTTTGCGCTGTCAGTAATGCCAGACATCTATACGTGAGAGGCAACTGTACGTCTGTACCAATTTGGTCCTGTTTACAGGGTGATTGTAATTAAACTTTCAAAGCGCTGTAGAAATAACACCACGGGGTAGAATGACGTCAAAAAACATATAAAATATTATCGGAGAAGAGGAAATCGTGTGGCAGAAGAAAAATATCGACCAATAGATGGCACTGTATGTGTCAGAATGATAACACCTGTCTTATGCACAAACAATTGAAGTTGGTATTAAAAGGCCGTGTACACGGCGTTTCCTCCTTTCGTGTCTGCGACGTTCGGCGTGACTGTCTCAATGCAGGATCGCGCTCTGCTTGTAAGGATGTATGACAAGAATAATGACTGTGCACACGTCGCTCTGCAGAAGTTCCGGACACTGCAGGGTTTGAAAAAAGGCGTTAGTCCCATGTTTGCCGTGGGTCTAGAGAAAATTATTCGGAAATTCGAAAAGACAGGTTCTTTCGGTGTGCAACCTGATAGACGGAGGAAACAAATTGATACGACTTCAGTCGAAGTAGTGGCTACAGCAATGCAGGAGGAGACGAGTGGTGGTGCGAAAACGTGTAGTACACAGAGAATTGCCGCCGGCCGGTGTGGCCGAGTGGTTCTAGGTGCTTCAGTCTGGAACCGCGCAACCGCTACGGTCGCAGGTTCGAATCCTGCCTCGGGTATGGATGTGTGTGATAGGTTAGTTAGGTTTAAGTAGTTCTAAGTTTAGGGGACTGATGACCTCCGATGTCAAGTCCCATAGTGCTCAGAGCCATTTGAACCATTTTTAGAGAACTGCCCGAACTCTGGACAATCCTACGAAACATCCTTCTCTGTTATCCATTCAAAATTACCTATGTGCACGACTTGCTTCCTATTGACCTGTCAGCAAGAGAGACCTTTGCTTTAGAATTTCTTGCTAGCATGGAAGTGGACAATGATTGGCCGTGGAAGACTTTGTGGACAGACGAAAACCACTTGCATCTGACAGGATATGTCAGTACACATAATTGTCGAATATGGGCAACGGAAAATCCACACGCAAATCAGCCAGTACCACTTCATCCTGAAAAGGTCAGTGTGTGGTGCGGGTTTACGGCACCATTTATCATAGGGCCATATTTTTTCGAAGAGTCAGGTGCTTCCGGTCCTATTACCTGTAACTTCACTGGTAAGCGCTGTGAGTGTCTTTGGCGTAACCATGTCATTCCAGCTCTCCAACAGCGTGGATGTGTGGATGGGATCATTTTTATGCAAGATGGCGCACCTTCGCACATTGCAGTTCCAGTTAAGCAGCTGCTGAAGTGCCATTTTCGAAATGCTAGAATTGTTAGCCGCCATTTCTCTACAGCCTGGCCGTGCGGATCACCTGATCTTCATCCGTGTGACTTCTGGCTGTGTGACTATCTGAAAGATGTTGTGTACAGTGTTCCGAATGTAAACTTAGCTGCATTGAAGGCACGCATTGCGCAACACATTCTGAACACTTCTATCAGTTGTGGAACATGCTGTTTCTCGATTTCAACTTGTTGCAGGAAACGGTGGACAGTATATTGAATATGTTTTGCGCCAGTCACATGGAAATTAATTACACGATCTGATTTTTATTGATGCTTTTTATGCGGTTTTTGGCCTCAGGACAATTAAGAACCGATTTTTCCCATCTGACATGATAAGACCTTGCCGTGGTGGATGGGCTTACGTAACTAACAGGATCACACCTGTACACCCACGCACACTGTATGGTACAGTTTGTTTAACGCCAAACGTACACCTTATGCATTGTTGTGTGATTTATTTGTCATTTGTAGTCGACCACTAGTAAATAATGATGCTTACAGTGCCATCTATTGCCATATTCTGTAACTATTTGTTTTAATTCTGCCATACGGTTTCCCCCTTCTCCGATAATATTCAGTTGCAAAAAAAAAAAAAAAAAAAAAAAAAGAATGGTTCAAATGGCTCTGAGCACTATGGGACTCAACTGCTGAGGTCGTTAGTCCCCTAGAACTTAGAACTAGTTAAACCTAACTAACCTAAGGACATCACAAACATCCATGCCCGAGGCAGGATTCGAACCTGCGACCGTAGCGGTCTTGCGGTTCCAGACTGCAGCGCCTTTAACCGCACGGCCACTTCGGCCGGCTATGTTCCGTTGCAATGAGATATCATTCTGACCAGTGGTGTTATTTCTACTGCGGTTTGAAAGTTTAACTTCGATTATAATCACCCCGTAGTATGGCCAGGGGCCTGAATAAAGAAACTAACTGAACAAGTCTACTGTCAGCCTGCCATCTCATTTCACTCTCCACGGCTGACAACCTAGGGGTTATTTAAGAATACTAACCAACTGAGTGAGGTGGCTTAGTGCTTAGCACACTGGACGTGTATTCAAGAGCTCCATTGTTCAGTTCTCTCTCAATCCATTCACGATTTCTGTTGTTTCCCTGGAATAGTTCCTATAAACAATAGGCATCTAATATCCTTATCAGTTGATGTTTAGGCTCCATCGCTAATGATCTCATCGTCGACAGACGTTAAACCTTAATTTCTTTTCTTTGTTGATTATTAACTGCTGCAGTTGCTGTAAGGTGCTTCGTGTTTCTCCACTACCAGTTTTGGCCTTCGTATCGAAATCATTTTCTAGTGCATTCTGAACCTGAGTTTTTTATGCAGCTTGAAGTTGTACGTAATGGTGTAATGAACGTTTAAATACTTTACACTAGTCAAGATCAGAAGTTTCGACATGAAAAATTCTGGAATCTTTCTGACGGTAGATGCCTTAGGTACGACGATATAACTTATGGGTGACTCATGATAATTTGTGTCAGACTGGGAGCCCAGATTTCCCATTTGCCGCGACTGCCCATCTCAACCACTTCGACTGTTCGGGCAGGCTTCCAGGATCGATCCAACTTGCATATGTCATACTGTCTTGTTTGTGTCGGCTGGGATAGCCCGGAGTGGCAACCGTCCGCACCAAGTGGTAAATCCAGGTTTGAATCCCTGTCCAGCACGAATTTCATCTCTCAGTCGTAGCTAATATCTTCGTACCTAATGAACCTAATGCCTGAAATGCCCCACAATTACGAATATAGTTCATAGGTTTAGTAACGCTGCAGACACTTAAAAGTAAGTACTACAAGCCACGATGGGCTAAATAACGAATGTAATACTATCGTTGAATACGTCTGTCTCCTTGAAACCCTTGGCAGTCATCCGAATAAAGTTGCGGCGTATGGAGTCGTGGGCTGTATGACGTATGGAAGTTTCTGCCGATCCTGGAAGTGTGCTTGGATAGCTGAAGTGTTTAAGGTGAATGCTTGTGACAAGCTAAAAATCTGTGTTCGAGTCTCAGTCTGGTACAAATTTTCATGTGTCAGCGGTAGGTAATACCTTCACACCTAATGCATCTAATCTCAGAAATATTCGCAGCTATGAATAAATTGCAAAAATTTAGTACACCTGCAAGATCATGTCTGATGTTTGTTTCCTCTTATGTTGTTAAAATATTACAAGCCTCTAACAGGCAAAATAGCGATAGTAATACTAATGTATATGTTTGTCTCCTTGAAGCCTTTTGGCGGGAATCCAACTAACACTAAAAGGCAATGCAGCCATAGACATATACAACTAGCGGTCAGTCGTGGAAGCGTGCTCAGGTGGCCAACTGGTTAACGAGACTGCTCATGACAAGCACGAAATCTGAGTTCGCGTTTCCGACTGGCACAACTTTTCATGTGTCAGGAATAGGCAACATTTTAATATTCCAAGCGGCTAATGTCAGAAACGAACTACAATTACAAATAAATTTCACAAAGTTAGGGCAGCTGCAAGATCATCACCAATATCTGTTCCTTCTAATGCTGTTAAAGATGAAAATAAATAAAATTTTAAATTGCCGTGGGTCGTGTGAGCACAGAAAAAATTTATAAGAATAAGGCTTATTCTGTGTTGTAGTGAAGTAAAGTCAAATAACTATAAAGGTAGATTTCAGGTAGATTTAGAAATGCTGTGACCAATAACGTCATATGAAAATTGTATGTACCATGAGTATAAAAAATCGTCCAAGTTAGCAATGCATGTTGTACGCGCGGGGTGGCTTGCGTGCCTGAAATGTACATATAATTGTAGCGTAGGTGCAACCAGGATGGAGGGGCATCTGTGGAGCGGCAAAATTAACCCATGGCTTGTGAAGACCAACAGCGGTCTTTTCAGTAGTTGCAGGGGGAGGAGAATGAAAGAATGATCTGGCGTTGCAGCGTTAGTCAACATGGCCATGCAGTGCTAATATTGCAAACTACTGAAAACAAGAGGAAAGTGCAACCGTTATTTTATTCCCAAGGCCATGTCGCTCGACTGTATGGTTTTATAATGATATACCGTCTTGGGTGAAATACTCAATCGTCAGTTGGGGACTACTCAGGAAATTGTCCAGAACGATTTTGATTCGAAAAGGAGAAAAAAGGAATTTGGGCTGCAATTGACTATAAGCCGGTGTCCATTGATAGGCCGCATTCTGAGGCACCAATTAGTTCTCAAGTATATAAAGGAAGAAAGTGTGTGTGGAGAAGGAAGGCGGGCAGGGCTATAATTCTTCGGAAGAGAGACCAAGCGTTGATTACAGCAAGCAGGTTGAAATGGATGTAGGTTGTAGTACTTATTGCACAGGATAAACTAGCGCACAGAGCTCTGTGATGCGTCCCAAGATCCAGGTGCATTAACGCAGTCGGCGCCTCGCACCGATACCACAGAAGGTAACGAGATCTCGCTGCATTCCGCAACGACGAATAGAAGGCGTTGGTGAAGCCACGCCATCTCTTCCAGCGCCACAACGCCACTACTCGGTCGCCGACACACAGCCGTGGCGAAGACTCAGTTCAGTTCGTGACCTCCTAATCAGGCAGACAATATCGTCTTTTAGGACATGAGTTCTCACGTGTTAGACTGAACGGTCACTCTTAACTTCCTACTTAACGAGAAAAGTTTAGTAAATATGTGCATAAATTGATGCTTTTGTATTCAAGGTCAATTGTAAATATTCAGCACCTTCCTGTGGCAATAGGTTCTACAAAGTTAAGCATTTTTTTATTATTCTCGTTATGAAGTGAACTAAAATAGTGCATAGTTTAGTTTCAAGTCGATCTTCTTTCAGAGTAAGTAAAGAACCCACAGTTGTACTGACGACTGTATTTTCCTCAGTTACACCAAGCTGCATCAAACCAGTCTTCGGACGTAAGACCAGAACAACAACAACTTATTTTGACATGTTAAGAATTTTAGGTTGCACTATTTACGAGCTAGGGTAGCTGCCTAGATTTAATGAGATTCTAAAATGTTTACACTTGACGATTCATCCTGGTTATGCATAATGTTACGTCTTTCAGAATGCACAGGAATAAGCAGGAATAGAGGGAACCCTACAAGTGACTGATATAGAGTATATAATAATTAATGGGGTAAACGCATTCAGTTGAAAGTACACAATACTAGAAGCTGGAAGAGAGGGAACCCCACAGGTGACTAATACAGGGTGTATCATAATTAATTCGGTAAACGCGTTCAGTTGAAAGTACACGGTACTAGAAGCAAAAAAGTCTCAGTAAACATAGCGTCGGTCGAAAATGCTTACCTTAAGAGCTATGAGCAATTTTTTCATCTTCGATACTGTGAAGCAAATCTTTTCTACTGCAAGCTCTTTGCTTTCTATATTTTGGGAAATGGTAGTATGGACCAAAATAAGAAAAAATGTCCAGTAAACTTTTGCTCTAAAATGCATACCTTAAGAGCTATGGGAAATTGTTCACTAGAAAAGTTGTTTTTTCAAGTAGCGAAGATCATCACGTGCTCATAGCTCTTAAGGTATGCATTTTAGAGCACATGTTTACTGGACATTTTCCTCTTGTTTTGGTCCATACTGCTACTTCCAAAAATGTGGAAAGCAAAGGGCTTGCAGTAGAAGAGATTTGCTTCACACTACCGAAGATGAAAAATTGCTCGTAGCTCTTACGGTACGCATTTTCGATCCTATGTTTATTGAAAATTTTTTGCTTCTAGTATCGGGTAGTTTCAAGAGTGTGCGTATACACCATTAATTGTGGTACACCGTGTGACTGACTCAATGCGGACGGCTGAATACAAAAGAACGTGTTTGCTGCCATGTGAATGCACCTACGAGAATTTGGAGTGTCTTTAAAGGAAGCTCAGTGCCCAGAGGGTAGACAACCAGAGAACTGGCGTTTCGCAGTGTTCATTGTTTTCTCTGGATTTTGCAGGTGTCAATAAATTTGTGTTTCTTCACGTACGCCCGTAAAGTAAGTCTTCGGCATTTTATGAGGAACTGCGAGGTTTTTATCGATGCTGTGCATTCTCTAACTTAGACCTGTTAGGAAAACTGCGAAGGTAGATACCTCTGGTTGTCTTATTTGATAGATTCACTCGACAAACACACACACACAAACACCTCTGAAACGTTTAATGATACTAGAATGTTTACAGCAGTCCTCTTACATCCGGCGGAGGCTCGAGTCCTTCCTCGGGCATGGGTGTGTGTGTGTGTGTGTGTTTGTCTTTAGGATATTTTAGGTTAAGTAGTGTGTAAGCTTAGGGACTGATGACCTTACCAGTTAAGTCCCATAAGATTTCACACGCAGTTGAACAATTGAACAGTCTTCTATCGAGTGTAAGTATTAGAACTGCAGTGATGCCACGATGCTGCCTAAGTGGGACCACATACACCATGAGTCGTTTTATAGGCGGTTCAGTTACAATCCGATCGGCTATATCCTCAATCGGATTGACGGGAGCTAACACGTACCGAGTGAGAGGTAACTGGAGCTTGGTCCCACCACACGGCTATATACACGCTGGATCGTTGCTAGTGTGGGAACTACGGTCGGCGAAGTGCCAATCCTACTTTGAACAAACTGCAGGTCTCGTAACCGAAATAGTTCCACTTAACTACCAGCTCTAATGTTCGCTTAACGTATACGTTAATATACACTCCTGGAAATGGAAAAAAGAACACATTGACACCGGTGTGTCAGACCCACCATACTTGCTCCGGACACTGCGAGAGGGCTGTACAAGCAATGATCACACGCACGGCACAGTGGACACACCAGGAACCGCGGTGTTGGCCGTCGAATGGCGCTAGCTGCGCAGGATTTGTGCACCGCCGCCGTCAGTGTCAGCCAGTTTGCCGTGGCATACGGAGCTCCATCGCAGTCTTTAACACTGGTAGCATGCCGCGACAGCGTGGACGTGAACCGTATGTGCAGTTGACGGACTTTGAGCGAGGGCGTATAGTGGGCATGCGGGAGGCCGGGTGGACGTACCGCCGAATTGCTCAACACGTGGGGCGTGAGGTCTCCACAGTACATCGATGTTGTCGCCAGTGGTCGGCGGAAGGTGCACGTGCCCGTCGACCTGGGACCGGACCGCAGCGACGCACGGATGCACGCCAAGACCGTAGGATCCTACGCAGTGCCGTAGGGGACCGCACCGCCACTTCCCAGAAAATTAGGGACACTGTTGCTCCTGTGGTATCGGCGAGGACCATTCGCAACCGTCTCCATGAAGCTGGGCTACGGTCCCGCACACCGTTAGGCCGTCTTCCGCTCACGCCCCAACATCGTGCAGCCCGCCTCCAGTGGTGTCGCGACAGGCGTGAATGGAGGGACGAATGGAGACGTGTTGTCTTCAGCGATGAGAGTCGCTTCTGCCTTGGTACACAATGATGGTCGTATGCGTGTTTGGCGCCGTGCAGGTGAGCGCCACAATCAGGACTGCATACGACCGAGGCACACAGGGCCAACACCCGGCATCATGGTGTGGGGAGCGATCTCCTACACTGGCCGTACACCACTGGTGATCGTCGAGGGGACACTGAATAGTGCACGGTACATCCAAACCGTCATCGAACCCATCGTTCTACCATTCCTAGACCGGCAAGGGAACTTGCTGTTCCAACAGGACAATGCACGTCCGCATGTATCCCGTGACACCCAACGTGCTCTAGAAGGTGTAAGTCAACTACCCTGGCCAGCAAGATCTCCGGATCTGTCCCCCATTGAGCATGTTTGGGACTAGATGAAGCGTCGTCTCACGCGGTCTGCACGTCCAGCACGAACGCTGGTCCAACTGAGGCGCCAGGTGGAAATGGCATGGGAAGCCGTTCCACAGGACTACATCCAGCATCTCTACGATCGTCTCCATGGGAGAATAGCAGCCTGCATTGCTGCGAAAGGTGGATATACACTGTACTAGTGCCGACATTGTGCATGCTCTGTTGCCTGTGTCTATGTGCCTGTGGTTCTGTCAGTGTGATCATGTGATGTATCTGACCCCAGGAATGTGTCAATAAAGTTTCCCCTTCCTGGGACAATGAATTCACAGTGTTCTTATTTCAATTTCCAGGAGTGTATATTGTTACTGAAGTTACCTGACTTGTGAAACCAGTTCAATGCTTCGATCCTAAGACTCAAAGTAGACCTAGCTATGTTTATAGTACACTACCGGCCATTAAAATTGCTACACTACATAGATGACGTGCTACAGACGCGAAATTTAGCCGACAGGAAGAAGATGCTGTGATATGCAAATGATTAGCTATTCAGAGCATTCACACAAGGTTGGCGACGGTGCCGACACCTACAACGTGCTGACATGAGGAAAGTTTCCAACAGATTTCTCATACACAAACAGCAGATGACCGGCGTTGCCTGGTGAAACGTTGTTGTGGTGCCTCGTGTAAGGAGGAGAAATGCGTACCATCACGTTTCCGACTTTGATAAAAGTCGGATTGTAACCTATCGCGATTGCGGTTTATCGTATCGCGACATTGCTGCTCGGGTTGGTCGAGATCCAATGACTGTTAGCAGATTATGGAAACGGTGAGTTCAGGAGGGTAATACAGAACGCCGTGCTGGATCCCAACGGCCTCGTATCACAAGGAGTCGTGATGACAGGCATCTTATCCGCATGGCTGTAACGGATCGTGCAGCCACGTCTCGATCCCTGAGTCAGCAGATGGGGACGTTTGCAAGACAACAACCATCCGCACGAACAGTTCGACGACATTTGCAACAGCATAGACTAACAGCTCGGACACCATGGCTGCGGTTACCCTTGACGCTGCATCACAGACAGGAGCGCTTGCGATGGTGTACTCAACGACGAACCTGGGTGCACCAATGACAAAACGTTATTTTTTCGGATGAATCCAGGTTCTGTTTACAGCATCATGATGGTCGCATCCGTGTTTGGCGACATCGCGGTGAACGCGCATTGGAAGCGTGTGTTGGTCATCGCCATACTGCCGTATCGCCCGGCGTGATGGTATGCAGTGCCATTGGTTACACGTCTCGCTCACCTCTTGTTCGGGCTGACTGCACTTTGAACAGTGGACGTTAAATTTCAGATGTGTTACGACCCATGACTCTACCCTTAATTCGATCCCTGCGAAACCCTACATTTCAGCAGGGTAATGCACGTCCGCATGTTGCAGGTCCTGTACGGGCCTTTCTGGATAGAGAAAATTTTCGACTGCTGCCCTAGCCAGCACATTCTCCAGATCTCTCACTAATTGAAAACGCCTGGTCAATGGTGGCCGAGCAACTGGTTCGTCACAATACGCCAGTCACTACTCTTGATGATCTGTGGTGTGTTGAAGCTGCATGGGCAGCTGTACCTGTACACGCCATCCAAGCTCTGTTTGACTCAATGCCCACGCGTATCATGGCCGTTATTACGGCCAGAGGTGGTTGCTCTGGGTATTGATTTCTCAGGATCTATGCACCCTAATTGCGTGAAAATGTTATCACATGTCAGCTCTAGTATAATATATTTGTCCAATGAATACCCGTTTATAATCTGCATTTCTTCTTGGTGCAGCAATTTTATTGGCCAGTAGTGTAATTCACATTGAATACACGCTCCTGTAGAAAAGTTAGTAATGATTAAAAAAATACATGTATGGATGAAAGGACTAGGTGTACTTGCTGAAAATATAACTGTGACTGGAGATATCGCTTTGTACTATAATCATAAATAAAGTGTAATCCTTGATTTCTGTAACCTGTAGGTGTACATTTGGTGAAGAGGGGCTCAAGGATGCAACAATTTGAAAAAATTCGAAAACATAGTGCCGCACTGCCCGCTTAGCGCCTAGCGAGTTGGTGACGCAACCCGCCCAACTTGGCTCGGCTCACGAGGGCCTTTCCAAGGAAATAGCGGCAGATCGTCTACGTCTCGCGGCCCTTCGCTCGCTCGGGCAGCATTGGCCTTGCATTAAAACAGCGGAGACGGTGGGTACTGTAGTCGAAATCCGTTTCAGCGAGGGCTGAGACGAGTCGGTGTGCGGTGCGCGCGCGCGCCTTTGTTCTGGTGCTCTGGCTCTGCCGCTTGTAGCAAGCGGCGCTGAAAGCCGAGTCAAAAGCGGCCGCCGCGGAACACGGCGCTCATCCCACACAATGGCGGCTTTGTGGTCCGCTGCCGGCCGCCGGGCCCGCCAGCTGCGGCGAATCCGCAGCCGCCTCACCAAATCTAACGCGCTATAAATACCGTCTTCCCAAACAACACAGCACGTGCAGATTTCCCTGCCCATTCTTAAGCTCTTCTTTCCAGAAAGACGACTCCTGGCAGGAAATGCTAAAATGTTTCCACGGCTCAGTTGTATGGCAGACCCGATTACGTAAAAAAGGCGAGCTTAGAGCTTAAAGCTCCGTTGAGGATGCAACAGGGGTGGTGAACTGTTATCGCCCAAACAGAACTACGTCAACTGGAGGTTAACTACGATTTGAGCCTAGCAACAATCAAATCTAATGGCTGGCTCTGAGCACTATGGGACTTAACATCTGTGGTCATCAGTCCCCTAGAACTTACAACTACTTAAACCTAACTAACCTAAGGACATCACACACATCCATGCCCGAGGCAGGATTCGAATCTGCGACCGTAGCAATCGCGCGGTTCCGGACTGCGCGCCTAGAACCGCTAGACCACCGCGGCCGGCAATCAATACTAATGTTCAGAGCGTGTACAGAGTAGTTAGTAGCTGGCCGCTGTGGCCGAGCGGTTCTAGACGCTTTAGTCCGGAACCACGCTGCTGCTACAGTCGCAGGTTCGAATCCTGCCTCGGGCGTGGATGAGTGTGATGTCCTTAGGTTAGCTAGGTTTAAGTAGTTCTAAGCCTAGGGGACTGATGCCCTCAGATGTTGTCCCACAGTCCTTCGAGCCATTTGAACCATTTGAGTAGTTTGCACTGATGGTGAAATGCATATATTGGTGTGAGACGAGTGAAATAATTCTTACACTGTTGGTACAACTAGAGCAGCAGCGCGTGTCGCTTTTAAAGACGTAGGTTGTTCAGAATAATAAAGCAGCAGTTACAACATCTTCCTATAAATCTTTATGTAGATTAAGCCAGCTAAGGAACATTAGCTTGGTTCAGCCCACACTATAGTTAGAAGAATACCTAAACGTTATCCGTACTGCATGCAGCTTTTCCATGAGGTGATTAATGCTGAATATGTATACGGTAAAGGAGGATGTAAGACGAACATCAACAAAAGCAAAACGAGGATAATGGGATGTAGTCGAGTTAAGTCGGGTGATGCTAAGGGAATTAGATTATGGAATGAGACACTTAAAGTAGTAAAGGAGTTTTGCTATTTGGGGAGCAAAGTAACTGATGATGGTCGAAGTAGAGAGGATATAAAATGTAAGCTGGCAATGGCAAGGAAACCGTTTCTGAAGAAGAGAAATTTGTTTACATCGGGTATAGATTTAAGTGTCAGGAAGTCGTTTCTGAAAGTATTTGTATGGAGTTTAGCCATGTATGGAAGTGAAACATGGACGATAAATAGTTTGGACAAGAAGAGGATAGAAGCTTTCGAAATGTGGTGCTACAGAAGACGGCTTAAGATTAGATGGGTAGATCAGATAATTAATGAGGAGGTACTGAATAGAATTGGGGAGAGGAGGAGTTTGTGGCACGACTAAAAGAAGGGATCGGTTGGTAAGACATTTTCTGAGGCATTAAGGGATCACAAATTTAGTATTTTAGGGCAGCGTGGAGGGTAAAAATCGTAGAGGGAGACCAAGAGATGAATACACTAAGCAGGTTCAGAAGGATGTAGGCTGCAGTACGTACTGGGAGATGATGAAGCTTGCACATCACATGATAGAGTAGCATGGAGAGCTGCATCAAAACAGTCTCATGACTGAAGACCACAATAACAACATGTGTACGGTGCTCGTGCGATGTAACAACCATTTTTGAGCAATATGTACATGCACAAAGTACTTTGTGTGTTTAAATATTTTAACGATGACAAACCTTTTGTTATAGGCGCTACAGTGTGGAACCGCGAGACCGCTACGGTCGCAGGTTCGAATCCTGCCTCGGGCATGGATGTGTGTGATGTCCTTAGGTTAGTTAGGATTAAGTAGTTCTAAGTTCTAGGGGACTGATGACCTCAGAAGTTGAGTCCCATAGTGCTCAGAGCCATTTGAAACTTTTTTTTTTTTTTTTTTGAACAAACCTTTTATAATGAGCTGATTTTTGTTCACTTGACATCTTGTTTGTGAGTTTCAGCGTGAAATGAACACGTTTTAGAACAATAAGATTTTTAAGACCTGAAGATGACAGGAAAGTTTGTTGAAACCGATTGTCTTAAATAAAGAAATATTTTATGTGATCTTGACTGTTGAATGGTTTTTAAAAATTAAAACAGATCGCTCTTCAGTACCCTAAGTATGAGAAAATTCAGTCAGTTATCATTAGTACATGAAAGAAAGCCCGTTGGTGTGCGAACAATAAAATAATTATTTGTCGCTTTCATTACAGCAGCTAGTCAGGACGCATCTCGATTCTGTTGGTACAGTTTCCCATGAGTGCAGCGTCAAGGTAGCAGCTTAGGTCATAGTTGTCTCATCCCAACTCGTGCCGTGATATGTCTGGTACTGCAGCCTCACTCAACTCAGGTATAATCTGTAGGAATGGAGTAATGTCTACAAGAGCCAGAAATCCTACAAGATCCTTAAAATAATGTACAGTATGCTGGAGGCTCTGCAATTTTTAAATACCTCAATCCAAGTGACACAGGAGTAGGATGTTTACAGACTACAATATCAATTTGATCATTAGGCACGTTTTGCACTGATTTTTGGAACTGTTGGCAGTTGTCTCCTTTCCCAAATGATTCTTGTTGGCAGACACGAGACGTGCTCTGATGTCTAACAAGAGGAGGCTACGACTTTGGGATCACGGATTTACTTCCAATTTTGTACACCTTTTGTAGGCCATTACAAAAACATTATGTGCAAGTAATAAGGTTCACTGCTCTGGTAGTTCCGAGAAAATCGCAAGAGACGTTTTACGCGTGTTTTATGTAACTGGTGTATCTGTGCGAAGCTACCGGCCGTAAGAAATCATTGCGGTCAAGAGTTTAACGTTCGCACTTTGCAAGAGGGTCATTCGAGGCGACGGTTCGAATCCAGCTTACAAGTATTTTCTAATCTATATTTTTTTTCCTCATTGGCCACTTTGTTTAATTCATATGACTTTTGAGAGGTAAGATAATGAAAAACTTACATGCATTTTCATGAAGTTGCAGTGAATTTCATATGTCATTTGACTATTTTTTATTTGTAATTAAATATTCAAGGACGAGGGACAGGTTTGGAAAGCTCAAGTCAAACCTCGATAAATAATTATGTGAATGGCGTTATTCACGACCAGTAATACAGTAAGTCTCAATGTGCAAGATCACAGGAGTGCTATACAATTACCCGTCGAGTGTGCTCTTGACATCACACTTTGCACGAGGGAATCTGTCATACAGTTATTGAAAACGTAAATTGAAACATCAAGCAAATACATGTGGTTTTTTTCCGTTGTACTACCCTTCAAATGTCATGTAAATTAAATAAGATAACGAGTGATGAAAACATAGATTAACAATTAATAACTGAAAGTGTGAGTTCATCCACATGAGTGCTAAAAGAAAACCAATAAACTTTGGTTACATGATAAATATCAGTCAAATCTAAAGGCTGTAAATTCAACTAAATACCTAGGAATTACAATTACGAACAACTTAAATAGCAAGGAACACACAGAAAATGTTGTGGGGAAGGCTAACCAAAGACTGCGTTTTATTCGCAGGACACTTAGAAATTGTAACAGATCTACTAAAGAGACTGCATACAGTACGCTTGTCCGCCCTCTTTCAGTACACAACTGTTCGGTGTGGGATTTTAACATGTAACGTTGACGGAATACATCCACAAAGTTCAAAGAAGGGAAGTACTTTTTGTAATATCGCGAAATAGGGGAGAGAGTGTCACTGGGGTACAGGATTTGGGGTGGACATAATTGAAACAAAGGCATTCTTTGTTACGGCAGTATCTTCTCACAAAATTTCAATCAATAACTTTCTCCACCGAATGGAAAAATATTTTGTTGCCGCCGACCTACATAGGGATAAACCATCTCCATAATAAAATAAGGGAAATCAGAGCTCGCGCCGAGCCGCGCGTGATTAGCCGAGCGTTCTTGGGCGCTACAGTCATGGACCGTGCGGCTAGCCCCGGCGGAGGTTCGAGTCATCCCTCGGGCATGGGTGTGTGTGTGTGTGTGTGTGTGTGTGTGTGTGTGTGTGTGTGTGTGTGTTTGTCCTTAGGATAATTTAGGTTAAGTAGTGTGTAAGCTTAGGGACTGATAACCTTAGCAGTTAAGTCCAGTAAGATTTCACACACCCTTATCTCGCGCCGAAATATACAGGTTTACGTTCCACTGTAAGAGATTGAAATAATAGAGAGTTATTGTGAAGGTGGTTCGATGAACCCTCTATCAGGAACTTAAATGTGATTTGCAGAGTATCCATGCAGATCTAGTTAAGTTAGAGTGGGAGTCAAACCATCGTCTCAAACGAAGCGCTAACGCTAATGGCTTGACCACCCTGAACTCTTAATGTCCGGCACCTATGCATCGATACGTAAGCCACATAATAGAAGCGTAAAACTTATCTTGCGGTTATCCCTAAACTGCCAGAGAAGTGCACCTTATTATGTTGTTTTAATGACATACTGAAAGCGTACGAAGTTTGAAGTAATTCTGTGGTCCCAGCATTGTAGCCTCCCCTTGTAAGTTGATCTGTAGAGCGGGTTGCAGAGTACCGCAGGGGCAGGTGCTCTGGTGATAACACAGCAAAGGGGCAGAGCGAGTGCGCGGCAGAGATTAATAGAGGCGCTGCAGTGCTAGCGAGCGGCCGCGGTTGGTTACTCTCTGAGCGCGAGGGACTCCGATTCCTGGAGTGACGGCCGGCCGATAGCGCGCCGTGAAATACAGCTCCGCCGCCACCTCGCCATATTTCAGGCGTCACGGCGGGCTCACACGGCCCGGCCTGAATCAAGCGGTCGCCACCGTCGACACGGAGCAAAGTCGCTTTCCAGTTACCGCTCTAGTACCAAAGTCACCGTTTAGTGCATTTGCCAAAACTACTTCCTGTTGTACTACACATTAAAGATCACTCCTGTTTACAGAAAGCCTAAAGAATCAGGGCAGTATCTGTTGCAGATTCCAGTGTTTCCTGTTCTACACTGAAGCGCCAAAGGAACTGGTATAGGCAAGTGTATTCAAATACACGTGTGTGAACAGGAAGAATACGGCGCTGCGGTCGGCAACGCCTAGATATGACAACACGTTCTGGCGCAGTTGTTAGATCAGTTGCTGCTGCTACAATGGCAAGATATCAAAATTGAAGTCAATTCGAATGTAGTTTTACAGTCGGCGCACGAGAGATGGGACACAGCATCTCCCGGGTAGTGATGAATTGGGGATTTTCCAGTACGACGTTACACGAGTGTACCGTGAATATCAGGAATCCGGTAAAACATCAAATCTCCAACACCGCTGCGACCGGGAAACGATCCTGCAAGAATGGAACCGACAATGACTGGAGAGAATCGTTCAACGCGACAGAAGTGCAACCCTTCCGCAAATTTCTGCAGGCTTCAGTGCTGGGCCATGACCAAGTGTCAGCGTGCGAACCATTTAACGAAACATCATCGATGTTGGCTTTTGGAGCCGAAGGCCTATTCGTGTACCCTTTATGACTGCACGACACAATGCTTTACGCCTCGCCTGGGCCCGTCAACACCGACATTGGACTGATGATGACTGTAAACATGGTGCCTGGTCAGACGAGTCTCGTTTCAAATTATATCAAGTGGGTGGACATGTACGGTTATGGAGACAACCTCATGAATCCATGGACCCTGCGTGTCAGCAGGGGACTTTTCAAGCTGGGAGAGGCTCTGTAATGGTGTGGGCGTGTGCAGTTGGACTGATATGGGACCCCTAAATACGTCTAGATACGATTTTAACAGGTGACACGTACGTAAGCATCCTGACAGATCACCTGCATCCATTCATGTCCAGTGTGTATTTCGAGGAACTTGGGCAATTCCTGCAGGACAATGCGACACCCCACACGGCCAGAATTTCTACAGAGTGGCTCCAGGAACGCTCTTCTGAGTTTAAATACCTTCGCTGGCCACCAAACTTCCGAAACATGAACGTTATTGAGCATACCTGGGATGCCTAGCAACGTGCTGTTCAGAAGACATCCAAACCCCCCTCGTTCTCTTACGGATTTATGTACAGCTCTGCAGGATTCATGGAGTCAACTCTCTTCTGCGCTACCTCAGACATTAGTCGAGGCCATACCACTTCGTGTTGCGGCACTTCCGCGTGTTGCTGAGGGCCTTACGCGATATTAAGCATGTGTACCAGTTTCTTTGGATCTTCAGTGTATATACTATTTAGAGGTCAATCTAATAATCCCTCTTTTGTATTAATCAAATGCTCTTGCCATGTAGTGAACACCATACCATCACAGTTGTTCATTACGAAGTGATTATTTCGATCTTAGTTACAAAAATTATCAGGATGCCAAACAAAGGTGACAGCTATGGCAAAACAGATGGTACTAAAGATAAGTAACAATTTACAATGATTTTTTGATAAAAGTCTTACAATATTTAACTGGACTTGAGGATCGTATGGTACTACATAATTCAATGTTAACTTGTCCGCAGCTCGTGGTCTCGAGGTCGCGTTCTCGCATCCCGAGCAAGGGGTCCCGGGTTCGATTTCCGTCGGGGTCATAGATTTTCACCTGCCCCAACATGACCGGGTGTTTGTGTTCTCTTCATAGTTTTATCATCATTCATGGAAGTTGCGAGACTGGACTGAGTAAAGGTTGGGAACTGGTACGGGCGCTGATAACCGCGCAGTTGAGCGCCCCACAAGCCAATCATCATCAGCATCATCATCATCAATGTTCACTTGCACCGATCTGTCATTAAACAATAGTATGGTCCTAAAACCAGTGAACAAGGTTAACATCGCTTGTATAACGTCCTGTTTGGCCGTCTTCGGCAACGACTGTAGATGTGTCCTGAGACGCTAACACTGAATTACCCCTGTTTGATTTTGTGATGATAAAACGGTACTTGTTTGATCAGCAGACCCAATTTTTCATGCCACTACACTTCACTACCACCACACTTCACTAACTCCCGCTGTATCCAGCCTCAACATAACCATTTTCCACTTGAATTTCCCTAACCTACCTGCCCAATTAAGGGATCTATCATTCCAAATTTCGATCTGTAGAATGCAAGTTATGCTTCTACTATTGATATCATCTTCTTGCGTAATCTGTGTCTGGAGGTCGGTATAGAGGAATATTTT
The DNA here is from genome assembly GCF_021461385.2 of Schistocerca piceifrons. Taxonomy (NCBI): domain Eukaryota; kingdom Metazoa; phylum Arthropoda; class Insecta; order Orthoptera; family Acrididae; genus Schistocerca; species Schistocerca piceifrons. The sequence goes on from NC_060138.1 coordinate 208,310,514, forward strand.
GCCGCCAGAATATTTCACCCAATCTGAGGAGGAGGAGGAGGATATTAGTGTTTAACGTCCCGTCGACAACGAGGTCATTAGAGACGGAGCGCAAGCTCGTGTTAGGGAAGGATGGGGAAGGAAATTGGCCGTGCCCTTTCAAAGGAACCATCCCGGCATTTGCCTGAAGCGATTTAGGGAAATCACGGAAAACCTAAATCAGGATGGCCGGAGACGGGATTGAACCGTCGTCCTCCCGAATGCGAGTCCAGTGTGCTAACCACTGCGCCACCTCGCTCGGTACCCAATCTGATGCCATCATCATTAAGCCACACAGCAGAGATGCATGCCTTTATGAAGAAAATAACGGCTGTAGTTCCTCCTTGCTTTTAGCCATTCACAGTGCCAACACAGCACGGTCACTTTCGCTAAAGTTACAAGAGATCAGATTATCACCTTGATTTCTGCCACTCCAACTACTACTCTTCGGTAACTGCATTTTAGTCTGGCCTCTCCACAGATACCCCTCTATTGTGGTTGCACCTATGTTACTGCTATCTGTATCGTCATTAATGTACGTAAGCATCCTCACATTGGCAGAGTCCATAGACCATGGAAGGAAGTTGCGGACAAACTCTGGTAAATAGTTCAACGGTTGTCTTGGAGCTGTGTGTCTGCTTATATTCCCGTTTGGCTATTGGTAGTCCAGTTGTAAAGTATATGGATAACGTCAGGGTTATGAGCAACATAGTCTTAGTCGTCTGCACCCTCTCTAGAGACTAACCTTAACTACGTTGCACCCAACTTGTAGGCAGCTCGGCACTCTCCCATACAGGCTGTGGGCCATATCTTTTGAAGAACACAGCACCCTCTTAGACTATTTGCAGCATATCCCTCATTAAAGAAACCAAAATGTCAAAAACAGTTACAAAATAATTCAGACAAGATACCTAAATATTGCAAAAAGTCGCATTTGACCTTGAACACTAAAAACTGTGTGGTCGTCTTGTAACATTACGGTTACCATTGTCCTTGTTTATTGGATGTCATTTCTGAAGTTTCTGCTACCTAGCAATTCTGTAAGTAGTTTTCATCATTCCATAGTACATTGTCTGTCGATGTCACTGACATACTTATTCTCCACTGATCGCAGTACGGAACACTACGGCATCTTCTTTTATTTGACGTACCTGTTGACGCTTTTTGCTGAAGTTGAAGCGTTACACTGTTTTTTATTGCCTTCCATGTGACGTCTGTCCTGTGCCTTGCGGGTCCATGACCTGTTACGAGTTTCATACTATGTACCAGGATGATTTTGACTGATTAATTGCATATTGTACCATATTTAGTAAAAACCATTTTTAAGTAATATGCTGAAAGCAGTTCACTATCGATGAACAATCACAGGACACAGGGAACTGGAATCATTACAGGCCTGAAATATAATTGTACCTGCACTTATGTTACAGATCGTATGTTAAGCTGAACAATTCAATTCGCTACTTGTAGAGATCTGAAATGGACTATGTTGCATCATACATCCCATAACACTGGCGAATAATGCTACAGTGACTGTGTCCCAAAACTCTCGATGCATTGCTCCACTGACTATAAGACTGATGCCATTATAACTCTGAACTGAACTTACTGGATATTCATAAACTCTTGTTGGTTGTTGGATTGGCACTAATTCTGTTCTGCATATGTAGAAGAGTGTACGTGTGTATGTATGGGATCTCCTCCTATTTCAGAGAAACCTTTTAAAGAAAGAATGGAAATCATGGGTATCAGCACCGTTGGGTTTATAACCTCCTATCTCCAGTAGGAGCGGATGTATGGGTAATAATGTGTTTCATCCAGACTTGGTGTATAGGCTGGTCTGGACAACAGGCATGTTGTGTGGGAACAGTGTTAGCTTCCCAGTTCAATGTACTGTGCTGGGCAGCATATACAATACTGGCCATTAAAATTGCTACACCACCAAGAAAACGGGTATTCATTGGACAAATATAGTATACTAGAACTGACACGCGATAACATTTTCACGCAATTTGGGTGCAAAGATCCTGAGAAATCAGTACCCAGAGCAACCACCTCTGGCCGTAATAACGGCCTTGATACGCCTGGGCATTAAGTCAAACAGAGCTTGGATAGCGTGTAGAGGTACAGCTGCCCATGCAGCTTCAACACGATACCACAGATCATCAAGAGTACTGACTGGCGTATTGTGACGAGCCAGTTGCTCGGCCGCCATTCACCAGACGTTTTCAATTGGTGAGAGATCTGGAGAATGTGCTGGCTAGGGCAGCAGTCGAAAATTTTCTCTATCCAGAAAGGCCCGTACAGGACCTGCAACATGCGGACGTGCATTATCCTGCTGAAATGTAGGGTTTCACAGGGATCGGGACGTAACACATCTGAAATGTAACTTCCACTGTTAAAAGTGCCGTCAATGCGAAAAAGAGGTGACCGAGACGTGTAACCAATGGCACCCCATACCATCACGCCGGATGATAGGCCAGTATGGCGATGACGAATACGATGACGAATACACGCTTCGAATGTGCGTTCACCGCGAAGTCGCCAAACACGGATGTGACCATCATGATGCTGTAAACAAAACCTGGATTCATCCGAAAAAAAGTTTTGCCATTCGAGCACCCAGGTTGATCATTGAGTACACCATCGCAGGCGCTCCTGTCTGTGATGCAGCGTCAAGGGTAACCGCAGCCATGGTCTCCGAGCTGATAGTCCATGCTGCTGCAAACGTTCTTTAACTGCTCGTGCAGATAGTTCTTGTCTTGCTAACGTCCCCATCTGTTGACTCACGGATCGAGACATGGCTGCACAATCCATTACAGACATGCGGATAAGATGCCTGTCATCTCGACTGCTATTGATACGAAGCCTTTGGGATGCAGCACGGCGTTCCGTATTACCCTCTTGAATCCACCGATTCCATATTCTGCTACCGGTCATTGGATCTCGACCAACGCGAGCAGCAATGTCGCGATATGATAAACTGCAGTAGCGACAGGATACAACCCGACATTTATCAAAGTTGGAAACGTGATGGTACGCATTTCTCCTCCTTACACGAGGCATCACAACAACGTTTCACCAGGCAACGTCGGACAACTGCTACTTGTGTATGAGAAATCGGTTGGAAACTTTCAAAAATGGCTCTGAGCACTATGGGACTTAACATCTGAGGTCATCAGTCCCCTATAACTTAGAACTACTTAAACCTAACTAACCTAAGGACATCACAAACATCCATGCCCCAGGCAGGATTCGAACCTGCGACCGTAGCGGTCACGCGGTTCCAGACTGAAGCGCCTAGAACCGCACGGCCACACCGGCCGGCTGGAAACTTTCCTCGTGTCAGCACGTTGTTGGTGTCGCCACCGGCGCCAAACTTGTGTGAATGCTCTGAAAAGCTAATCATTTGCATATCACAGCATCTTTTTCCTGTTGGTTAAATTTCGCGTCTGTAGCAAGTCATCTTCGTGGTGTAGCAATTTTAATGGCCAGTAGTGTATTTCAGGGGTCTGAAACAGCTTTTTAAGCCTCAAAATTTAGGCTGCCTCCATAAAAAGTGCGTTGTGGGAGCAGTGTTATAGATGTATTGAACTGTATTGCAGGGGCTAAACGTGCCTATGATCATGTTTGTGGACAGGCTGAGAGGAATAAAGATGGGATAAACAGAATGAGAGGGAGGAGGAACTGAACAGGAAAGGAGAGGAGGGGTATGTGCATGAAGCAGGTGGAAAGTTAGGCGGATAGTGGACGTGTGAAATAGAAAGAGGGGGAGGTAGAGATGGAAAGAGAGACGGGTAGGAGGAAATGATCAGAGGATAAGGGATATAGATATAGATAGGAGGAGGAGGAGACAGAGACACAATGAAGGTGGAGAGGGTGAGGGAGAGAGAGATAGATAGATGTAGGTGGATGAGGTGGACAGGTAGAGGGGCGAAGAGGTGGACACACAGAGAGGGAGACATGAGTTGATCGCATACACGGGCGAACCCACAGGGAAAAAGTTAATTGTATTAATATTTATGAATTTCTATAATACTTTGTTGGCATTTTATGATCACTGAGATTATCTCCCAGTTATGTGTTTCTAAATTGTGAACAATTCTAAATATGATTATTTCTTTGGCTGTTCAGTGGCTATGATGACCACATTCATTAAGGCCAACACTTATTTCCTTACCTATATCATCTGTTATCCTAAGCATTGCTGCTTACCGCTATAATAGCATCGGAAGCTCGTCGTGTGCGCGACTTTTAAATGAATCACTTAGTCCATAACAATAACGTACAACAAAAATTACACTAACCAACAGTGAAAAAATGAGGGGGAAAAAAGTTCGTTAATTATACCTACCACGCTGGTAAAGAAAACGACAATGAAAACAAGGGGAAGACGAAGGGACGAGGGGAGCATGTTTCATGTAAGTGTAGTTTTAGTCTCTTACAAGCTGTGTTCTGTTCGTGTGCTTTAAGAAGGTGCCGCTCCCCCCCCCCCCCCTTAACCATGTGAACCATGGACCTACTTGCCGTTGGTGGGGAGGCTTGCGTGCCTCAGCGACACAGATAGCCGTACCGTAGGAGCAACCACAACGGAGGGGTACCTGTTGAAAGGCCAGACAAACGTGTGGTTCCTGAAGAGGGGCAGCAGTCTTTCCAGTAGTTGCAGGGGCAACAGTCTGGATGATTGACTGATCTGGCCTTGTAACACTAACCAAAACGGCCTTGCTGTGCTGGTACTGCGAATGGCTGAAAGCAAGATGAAACTACGGCCGTAATTTTTCCCGAGGGCATGCAGCTTTACTGTATCGACAAATGATGATGGCATTCTCTTGGGTAAAATATTCCGGAGGTAAAATGGACCCCCATTCGGATCTCCGGACAGGGACTACACAGGAGGTCGTTGTTATCAAGAAAAAGAAAACTGGCGTTCTACGGATCGGAGCGTGGAATGTCAGATCCCTTAATCGGACAGGTAGGTTAGAAAATTTAAAAAGGGAAATGGATAGGTTAAAGTTATATATAGGGGGAATTAGTGAAGTTCGGTGGCAGGAGGAACAAGACTTCTGGTCAGGCGAGTACAGGGTTATAAATACAAAATCAAATAGGGATAATGCAGGAGTAGGTTTAATAATGAATAGGAAAATAGGAATGCGGGTAAGCTACTACAAACAGCATAGTGAACGCATTATTCTGGCCAAGATAGACACGAAGCCCACGCCTACCACAATGGTACAAGTTTATATGCCAACTAGTTCCGCAGATGACGAAGAGATTGATAAAATGTATGATGAGATAAAAGAAATTATTCAGATAGTGAAGGGAGACGAAAATTTAATAGTCATGGGTGACTGGAACTCGACAGTAGGAAAAGGAACAGAAGGAAACGTAGTAGGTGAATATGGAATGGGTTGGTCCAAATGGCTCTGAGCACTATGGGAGTTAACATCTGTGGTCATCAGTTCCCTAGAACTTAGAACTACTTAAACCTAACTAACCTAAGGACATCACACACATCCATGCCCGAGGCAGGATTCGAACCTGCGACCGTAGCAGTCGCGCGGTTCCGGACTGAGCGCCTAGTATGGAATGGGAGTAAGGAATGAAAGAGGAAGCCGACTGGTAGAATTTTGCACAGAGCATAACTTAATCGAAGCTAAAACTTGGTTCAAGAATCATAAAAGAACGTTGTATGCATGGAAGAAGGCTGGAGATACTGGAAAGTATCAGACAGATTATACAATTGTGAGACAGAGATTCAGGAACCAGGTTTTAAATTGTAAGACATTTCCAGGGGCAAATGTGGACTCTGACCACAATATATTGGTTATGAACTATAGATTAAACCTGAAGAAACTGCAAAAAGATGGGGAATTGAGGAGATGGGACCTGGATAAACTGAAAGAACCAGAGGTTTTAGAGAGCTTCAGGGAGGGCATTAGGGAACGATTGACAAGAATGGGGGAAAGGAATTCACTAGAAGAAGAATGGGTAGCTTTGAGAGACGAAATAGTGAAGGTAACAAAGGATCAAGTAGGTAAAAACACGAGGGCTGATAGAAATCCGTGGGTAACAGAAGGGATATTGAATTTAATTGATGAATTTAATTGATAAATTTAATTGATATTGAATTTCATTGATGAAAGGAGAAAATACAAAACAGCAGTAAATGAAGCAGGCAACCAACAAGGAATACAAACGTCTCAAAAAAGAAATCGACAGGAAGTGCAAAATGGCTAAGCAGGGATGGCTAGAGAACAAATGTAAGGATGCAGAGGCGCATATCACTAAGAGTAAGATAGATACTGCCTACAGGAAAATTAAAGAGACGCTTGGAGAAAAGAGGACGACTTGCATGAATATCAAGAGCTCAAATGGAAACGCAGTACTAAGCAAAGAAGGGAAACCAGAAAGGTGGAAGGAGTATATAGAGGGTCTACACAAGGGCGATGTTCTTTAGGACAATATTATGGAAATGGAAGAGAATGTAGATGAAGATGAAATAGGAGATATGATACTGCGTGAAGAGTTTGACAGAGTACCGAAGGACCTAAGTCGAAACAAGGCCCTTGGAGTAGACAACATCCCATTAGAACTAATGACAGCCTTGGGACAGCCAGGCCTAACAAAACTCTACCATTTAGTGAGCAAGATGTATGAAACAGGCGAAATACCCTCAGACTTCAAGAAGAATATGTTAATTCAAATCCCAAGGAAAGCAGGAGTTGACAGATGTGAAAATTACCGAACTATCAGTTTAATAAGCCACGGTTGCAAAATACTAACACGAGTTCTTTACAAACGAATGGAAAAACTTGTAGAAGCCGACCTAGGGGAAGATGAGTTTGGATTCCATAGAAATGTTGGAACACGTGAGGCAATATTCACCCTACGACTTATCTTAGAAAATAGATTAAGGGAAGGCAAACCTACGTTTCTAGCATTTGTAGACTTAGAGGAAGCTTTTGACAGTGTTTAGTGGAATACTCTCTTTCAAATTCTGAAGGTGGCAGGGGTAAAATATAGGGAGCGAAAGGCTATTTACAATTTGTACAGAAACCAGATGGGAATTATAAGAGTCGAGGGGCATGAAAGGGAAGCAGTGGTTGGGAAGGGAGTGAGACAGGGTTGTAGCCCATCCCCGATGTTATGTATATTGAACAAGCACTAAAGGAAACAAAAGAAAAATACGGAGTAGGTATTAAAATCGATGGAGAAGAAATAAAAACTTTGAGGTTCGCCGATGACATTGTAATTCTGTCGGAGACAGGAAAGGACCCTAAGAGCAGTTGAATGCAATGGAAATTACTTGAAAGGAGGATATAAGATGAACATCAAAAAAAGCAAAACGAGTATAATGGAATGTAGCCAAATTAAATCGTGTGATGCTGCCGGAAATAGATTGGGAAATGAGACACTTAAAGTAATAAAGTTTTGCTATTTGGGGAACAAAATAACTGATGATGGTCGAAGTAGAGAGGATATAAAATGTAGACTGGCAATGGCAAGGAGAGCGTTTCTGAAGAAGAGAAATTTGTTAACATCGAGTATAGATTTAAATGTCAGGATGTCGTTTCTGAAAGTATTTGTATGGAGTGTAGCCATGTATGGAAGTGAAACGTGGACGATAAATAGTTTAGGCAAGAAGAGAATAGAAGATTTCGAAATGTGCTACAGAAGACTGCTGAAGATTAGATGGGTGGATCATATAACTAATGAGGAGATATGGAATAGAATTGGGGAGAAGAGACGTTTGTGGCACAACTTGACTAGAAGAAGGGATCGGTTGGTAAGGCATATTCTGAGGCATCAAGGGATCACCAAGTTAGTATTGGAGGGCAGCGTGGAGGGTAAAAATCGTAGAGGGAGACCAACGGATGAGTGCACTAAACAGATTCAGAAGGACGTAGGTTGCATTAGGTACTGGGAGATGACGAAGCTTGCACAGGATAAAGTAGCATGGAGAGCTGCATCAAACCAGTCTCTGGACTGAAGACCACAAGAACAACAATAACAAGAAGGTGTTACCGAAACATAGTTAGCGCGAGTGATCATTGTAATTCCTGTGATTCACTGTCTCACAAATTTGTGTACAGAGCTGACAATTTTTGCTACATTTGCAGACAGGCTGAAATCGCAAAGGAGGCAATAATGCCATTTTTAGGTAGTCGCACGGACTGTACTTCGGCTGTGAAATAGGGAACCAGGACAAGCCATGGGCTCCTTATGTACGATGCACATCTTGAGTCTCCAGGCTTGATTCGAGGCTGAATCATGAAAGATTTTCCATTGGCTTTCCTACACTCATCATCTGGCCGGCCGGAGTGGCCGTGCGGTTATAGACGCTACAGTCTGAAATCGCGTGACCGTTACGGTCGCAGGTTCGAATCCTGCCTTGGGCATGGATGTGTGTGATCTCCTTAGGTTAGTTAGGTTTAAGTAGTTCTAAGTTCTAGGGGACTGATGACCACAGTAGTTAAGTCCCATAGTGCTCAGAGCCATCATCTGGCGAGAACCATCAAACCATGTGAATGGCTGTTACTTTTGTACGAGAACTGCTTTAACACATGGTATTTCCAAGAAGAAAAGTTCTTCCTTGATATATCCTAACATTCCGTTGGCCATGCGACCAGTGCACGCAGACGGATTGGTTTGATGCGGCCCGCCACGAATTCCTGTCCTGCACCAGTCTCCCAGCCTTCAAATATTTGATGGAGGTATTCGAACCTCTGTCTTCCACTACAGTTTTTGCCCTCTACTGCTCCCTCCATGTCAGTGTTTTCCGCATAAACATTTCCTCTCCAATACTGCGCAGAACCTCCTCATTCCTTATCTTATCAGTCCATCTACTTTTCGACATTGGTCTGTAGCACCACATCTCAAATGCTTCGATTCTCCTCCGTTCCGGTTTTGCCACAGTCCATGTTTCTCCTTCCATGCAGCGCTGTGCTCCAAACGTAAATTGCCAGAAATTTCTTCGTCAAATTAAGACCTACGTTTGACACTAGTAGACTTCTCCTCCTTGCTCCTTCTGTTATTAGTTATTTTGCTGCCTAGGTAGTAGATTTCCTTCCTTCTTCTACTTCGTGATCATCAATCCTGAAGTTAATTTTGTCGCTGTTCTCATTTCTACTAGTTCTCATTACTTTCATTTTTCTTCGAGTTACACTCAGTGCATTTTCTGTCTTCGTTAAACTGTTCATTCCATACTGAAGATCGCGGAATTATTCTTCACTTTCACTCAGGATAGCAACGTCATCAGCGAATCGTATTACTGAGATCCTTCCCCTCCTGAACCTTTCTTTTATTTGCATCATTGTGTTTTCGATGTACAAATTGAACTGTAGGGACCAAAGACTACATCCTTTTTTAATCCGAGCACTGCTTTCTTGGTCGACTACACCTAGTATTCCTTCTTGTGTATTACCCATCTCTCCCTATAACTTAATCCTACTTTTCTCAGAATTTCGAACATCTTGCACCATTGTACAATGTCGAACGCTTTTTCTAGGTCGACAAATCCTATGAACGTGCCTTGATTTCTCTTTATTCTTGCTTTTATTTTCAACCGCAACGTCAGAACTGCCACTCTGTGATCTGAGTCTATATCTGCTTTACAATCCAGTATCTGACTTCAGGATCTCTGTCTGACCATGACGTAATCTAACTAAAATATTCCCGTATCACCCGGCCTATTCCGAGTATACCTCCTCCTCTTGTGATTCTTGAACAGTGTAGTCGTTATTACTGCATGAAATTTAATACAGAAATCAATTAGTCTTTGTCCTATCTCATTCCTTGTCCTACGCCCATATTCTCCTGTAACCCTTTCTTCTTCCCCTACAACTGAATTCGACATTTTTCAATTACAGACCACTTGTCCTGTGGATACACGATATATGTCTGTAATGTAATGGTTTCCATTGCCTTCTGCATCCAAAAGCCGTTCATCACCGCTGATTCTTCGGCCTTTATGGGCAGATTCTCACCCCTCCTCCGCCCTCTTTGACAAGGCCGTTGGCCGATAAGGGTGACTTCTTTGGCCGGAAGTCTTTGGCCGCCAATGCTGATTATTAATCAGAATTTAAGCGGTGGTGGATTTCTAACCAGGACCGAGGACGTTTTCATTTTGAGTCAAAGACGCTGCCCTTTTTTTCTTTTGTTTTCATTTTGTTCGTTGTTGATCGTTGTGTTTGGTCGTGCGGACGTCACATGTCATCCGTTCAAGTTCGTTTGTTGATCCTTTAACTCAGTTTTTTATTACAGAGGCCAGCCAGCTCTCTGACCGAACACGCTGAGCTACAGTGCCGGCAACTCTAGACAATGGGTGCAGTCCTTGGCAGTGATGTACAGGGAGTAATGGCACCCTATGGGCATTGAGTATAAAAGATCAGTGTTTGTTGTTCATAGACTCCTCCAATGTAAGTCTCAAGTGTGTGCTACTACATAATGACAACGTATTACGGTCATTTCCGACTTTAGATGAAACTTACACGAGAGAAACACATGATAACGCGGCACAATTGCTATTGCGATTGAACTATGACACGTTTAAAAGGCGGATTCCGGGGATGTGAAACTCATAGTCATATTTCTTGGGCTACAACACGGCTACGCCAAATTCTAGTGCTTCTTGGGGCTCTGGAACAGATACGCCAAATCGCTTCATTATAAAAAGAAAGATTCGCCTAAGCGTAAGTCACCAGCAGCAGGATGTCAAAGTGTTACGCACGAAGCGCTTGAGAATTGAAGAACGCAATTCCCCTTGCTCTTCATATAAAACAGATCCCAATGAAAACTTCGGGCAAGCCGTCGATGAAACTGGGGAAGCATTTCCCTATCAGCGCGAGAAATTTGCACTTCCTTGTGAGGTGAAAATAAAACAGGTTATTTTCCTGGGTCTCAGATACGCAAACAGCGCGAAGATGAGTATTTCAACACTATCCCGACAGATGATGAAAATTTAGCTTGGGCTGCCTTTGTTCAAATGTCAATAGATTTTCTTTGAATTTAGAGGGAATGGATCTCGTGGCTAACCTTCTGCACTGCTACAATAGACTGGGATGCAACATGTCCTTAAAATTACATTTTTTATATTACCAATTGGACTTCTTTCCTGACAAATTGGATGCTGTTACCGTTTAGCACGGAGAACGATTCCACAAGTATATTTCGGGGATAGAAATGAGATATTAGGGAGACTGGAGTGTATCACGTGTAACCGATTACTGCTGGACACTAATCAGGGAATAACCAAAAGAAAACTAAGCCAGGCAGTGCGGTGTGCCATCACTGACCTCCCCTCGAGGGATAACACCAACATAAATGCATGCATAAGCTTTTACAGGCAGTAACGTAAACTTATAACTTGAAAACGAGAGCTAATCTTGCGTTTTAATTATTTTCGTTATCAGCAAACCTGAAAACATACAGATTAGCTGTTTTCAAGACAGTTACATAAAAAAATTGTTGTCTGATGTTATCGGAAAGGAACGTATCGCTTCTGGTGGAAACATCACAGTCCACACGAGTACTACAAAAATCCAGTTTAATTAACTCCACTTACAAGATAAACCTCAAAAGTTCAGAGATTGTCGATTCAGTTGCATAACTAGTGTTTTTAACTTAGAACCGTCACGTAGGAAATGTTGTTGGGGAAGATGAACAAAATACTACCGTTTATTTGCAGGACATTCAGAAGATGTAACAAATTTACTAAAGAGACTGCATAAATTTTACTTGTACGTCCTCTTCTGGAATTTTGCTGCTGCTGCGATGGACGAAGAAGTAGGTATCCGATGAGGAGCAATCAAACAGTTTGCGTTTGAGGGTGTTCCTCCAGCGCATACGCAGTGTATAGGAACGCAGAGCGACTCCGATGCGGACATATAAGCACCGACATGTAGGAGTAGGATTAGCATGGCATTCCTATCTTTCCGACGTGCGTGCTGTAAATGCGATAATGTGAACTATGGCGACGTTATTACCAAATACGGCCAAGTAGGACCAACGTGATGTTATTCTTTTCTTGGCTGTCGAAGGACGAACAACAGTGGACATTCAAAAAAATGGTTCAAATGGCTCTGAGCACTATGGGACTTAACTTCTGAGGCCATCAGTCCCCTAGAACTTAGAACTACTTACAGTTAACTAACCTAAGGACATCACACACACCAATGCCCGAGGCAGGATTCTAACCTGAAACTGTAGCGGTCGTGCGGTTCCAGACTGTAGCGCCTAGAACCGCTCGGCCACTCCGGCCAGTCAGTGGACATTCATCGGAGAATTAAGAATGTATGTGGTACGAGACGTCTGTCGAAAACCACTGTTTTGCCATGTTAAGTGCTTGTCGCGATTCGACTCAAGACGGGCCAGGGGAGGCCAGTCTCAAACATTACGAACAACAACAACCGTGAACAGAATTGAAAAGCGTCGCCGATGCAATGGTGTCATCAATCGTCCCTTGTCCCAAGAAGTTCAAGAGCAAGCCTTCTGCTGGAGGGTGATGCTCACCTTGTTGTTTGATTACTGGAGTCAATTGCTTATTGAGCCCAACGAAATTCGTGTCCCCATCACAGGGGAACGGCACTGCGGAACGCTGGGGAAATTAGGCGTACAGTTAAGGCGAAACGTCAGGGAAATCTGTGACATTGGGTGCGATATTGCAGTGCCTCTGTTAATCTGATTACGATGCAAATTTCCTTTGGACATGCATTTATCTGCCAGTACTGGGCAAGGATTTTCAGATACAACGTCGGACCTATACGGGAATATACATAATGGCTGTACAAGCACAGGATGTAAACGCTTGGTTGGCGACATATGGAAGTTCAGGGCTGGCCGTGAGTCATGCACGGATAGCCAAATGGTAAGGCGACCGCTCGCGATAAACGGGAAATGAGGGTTCAAGTCCCTGACCAGCACAAATTTCCATTGTTGTAATTCCATTCTACAGTTTATAGTTGTCCTCATTCGCAATTGCGAATTCATTTAATGTATTCCAACGCAGAAGTTTCGCCGATTCAAGGAGGATACATTTGAAGACCCGTCTTATTGTACTGATCTCTCTCCATATGAATTGGCACCTTCTGTCCCCGAAAAAAAAGAAAAAAAAAAGGCTTGAAAGGTCCACGACTTCTGTCGGACGAGGATGTGCAAACGGGTTTGTTCAGTTTGGTGTATCGGTGGGATGGTTTCCTCAACGCTCACGGCAATTTTGCCGACTGGAATGCCGATTTTGGAATCTACGGCCTCCGAACGGAAACTTTTTGATGGACCCTTATAAAAATAGGAGACCTGAGAGATAAACTTGTAAAACATATTTTTGATATTGGAGACAAAGAGCGCGCTAACCACCAACCTTTGGGGGAGCCGTCGATATTCATATAAGGTCGACCGAGGTCTAGGTAGTGAGAAAGAAACAGGAAGGAGGAGGAACACGTCTTGACAGTCAGAATGCCATGTCCAGGAAGAGACAGCGTCTCCAGCTTGCTGCTCTGTGGATAGCAAGTGATGTTGCTTCCATGATTTCTATAGATTTCTTATAGGCGCGTCCGACTGGTTTTGTCAGAAAAGTGCCGGAAACGATGGCGCGATGCTGATACCGCCATTCTTCCAGGAAACTAAGAACTGTGTGAATTCTCACTGGTAATAGGCCGCAGCGGCAAGTGTGAAACAAAATTTACAGTGTCAATAAATTATAATTCATTGTATTTCATGGTCCTATGAACGATATAATTTTAGTGAAAATGTTTTTCACCTATGAAGTAATAGCTCCAGGTTAAATGAATAGTCATTTGGACGTAAGACTGTAGCTCGTCTATAATGAAATTAGCTTTGATATTCCTTGCAAGCCAACTACCAGCACCTCAGTAATCCATGCTTCGTCATGCCATTCGTATCAACATAAAACATTTTTTTTGAACCCGTGATAAACCATCTCTGTGAACTTCGTTTAACCCTTGCCGCTGTTGACCACGAAACAGCCAATTTGGAGACTGTTGCTAGTAGTAATGGATATGACGACGAAAATCGTCGATGAGCTGTACAAAAAAAAGTTAAGAAAATTGGTCATTTAAGAAACATAAATTTTGTAATACGAAAAGCAAAGGTTGTTGTCCTTCCGTTCTTGGATGGCACCTCTTATCAGCTCGCTAGGCTATTTAATAGCTATATTCTTAAAGTAGCTTAATCACTCACGACAAGATCCAGTAGTAACAATGTCCTATGACTTAGAGTACACTGTACAGATTGGCCAAACGCTTAACGCGAGGTTTGAGGAACACATTCTCGCTAAAACAGGTGCAAGTAAAAATAATTTTTCATTGAAAATAATTATTTCATTAAATAAAAAATAATTCCTTGTTCACCTAGCATTTAAAAGAAGACACCTGGAGTCTGTATTAGAATCGCTCCAAATTTTGCATCGTTCGTCTAAGAGCAAAAATATGACTTTGATTGAGGAATGGAGATCACGAGACACTGTTATGTAGATGAGGATTTACATCTTAATGACCAACTCATTTGCAAGAATCAGATGTTTTATGAATCAGTGACGACAGTTTTTTGAAGAGTGTATCTGAGCACTAGGATAACTCTCCTTTTCAATGTATTAACTCATTTCTGTGTCTCATGTTTTATGTTTGGTTTATAAAAATATTTACATAATCCATGACTGATCTGTATAAGAGCTGGAATGTCTACACATTTCTTACATATATCCTTTATTCTTAATACCACCAGATGGGGCCACGTGTACTATATTCCTTCTTTAACTGCTTTTATATCTACTTTACTTTATCACCTATTTTAAATCCATATTTTTATCTTACCTTTAATTACTACTATACTTGTAATTTCAGACGTATTAACGCCTCCTAGCCTATCTTACATCCATTGCGACGGTAGATTTCTGCCTGTCAGTCATAGTTAGCTTGCGCATATGTTGTATTAATCATTACTACAGTTTGTCTCGCAATATGTTTATTTCAAGTTTATATGCGTGGCTCTATCTGAGCATTGGTCCGCGCCTCCGCCAAAGGAATGAATCATTGTCGTTTGTGCGGTTCCAGTACGAATTTAGCTCTTCGTTGCGTTTTCGGAACGTTTTTTTAAAACTTCTCAAGTATTTAGATTTGCATTTTAGGTGGATAAATAAAGTTTGGCCATTTATGAGTAATCCATTACTCGTAGTTTCTAAACATAAATCTCGCTTTTTTCTGTTTATTTACATAGAATTTAAAAAATTACAACCATCTCATGATAGATAGAACACACCCCTAATCTTGAATTTGCACACTAGTAATGCAAATGGACGTCTACTGAGTGGTAACAGGTACCCTTTTCAAATGAATCTCGTTTCAAATGGCTCTAAGCACTATGGGACTTAACATCTGAGGTCATCAGTCCCCTAGACTTAGAACTACTTAAACCTAACTGACATAAAGACATCACACACACGCTCAGTCCGGAACCGCGGGACTGCTACGGTCGCAGGTTCGAATCCTGCCTCGGGCATGGATGTGTGTGCTGTCCTTAGGTTAGTTAGGTTTAATTAGTTTTAAGTTCTAGGCGACTGATGACCTCAGAAGTTAAGTCGCATAGTGCTCAGAGCCATTTTTGAACAACACACAACCATGCCCGAGGCAGGATTCGTTCAAAAATGGTTCAAATGGCTCTGAGCACTATGGGACTCAACTGCTGCGGTCATCAGTCCCCTAGAACTTAGAACTACTTAAACCTAACTAACCTAAGGACATCACACACATCCATGCCCGAGGCAGGATTCGAACCTGCGACCGTAGCAGTCGCACGGTTCCGGACACCGCGCCTAGAACCGCGAGACCACCGCGGCCGGCCGCAGGATTCGTACCTGCGACCGTAGCAGCAGTGCGGTTCCGGACTGAAGTGCCTAGAACCGCTCGGCTGGCAACGGCGAATCATGTTTCAAGCTCAACTGGCGTAAAAAGTCTGAATATAAACGCGCTGCAACCATCACCGGAAGGGTGCAGGACGAAGGAGAGAGAGATACGTTGTGGGAAATAATTTCGCAGCATTTCCTGGATCATCTCGTCATTCTGGAAGGCACAATGTACGTATCTATCCTTGGAGACCATGCCCACCCCTACATTCAGGTTGTTTTTCGTCAGCATGGTGGCATCTATCAGCAGGACAATGCAACGTGTCACACAGCTCGCAATGTACATGCTTAGTCTGAACAGCAACAGGATGACTTTACCGTACTCTTCTGGCCACCAAACTTCTCGGATTTAATGCCAACCGACAACCCATGGGATAACCTCGTTCGGCCTGCTCGCTCCATGGATTTTCAACCGAGGAACCTAGCAGAGCTGGTCACGGCTCCGGAGTCGGTATGGCTCCGTATCTCTATCGATACCCTCCAGAAACTCACTGACACTCTTGCTACTAGTCTTGTACCGGTAGGTGCTGCGAAAGATGGCTACACAGGCTTTTGACAGATGGTCACAGTAATACATTTGGACAGCGTAAAATCGTATGGAGTAAAGTTCAAAATATTTGACTGCTGTATGCATGTTTCCGCAATAGATCCCACTACGCTATAGTGCCGGAGAATGTTCTGCAGAAAGGAAGTAGAGCTGGGTATGCACAAAGAAAGCGTAACACAATCACTAGTGTGTCATATGTTCGTAACCCTTTTATCAGATAGGACCAGCACCATTATAAGATGATAGCTGACTATGTTCTTGTTTACAGAAAAGTACAGTGTCGTTGACACAAATCATATAAATTTTGGTTAAATCTGTAAACCAAACCAGGAAACTGTCCCTTTACATACCATGGTTCAGGTGGGCTTAACGCGGCACATGGTTATGTGTTCACAAATACTGACCAAGCGGTGGTGGACTCTAAGTTCATATCACAGGAATGTATGCACATTCTTGTTTATAACCTTTTTTGTAGTTGGTTCTTGAACTTTGATCAAATTCTCTTTCAGAATCAGCAAGTGGCAGCACATCTTATCGTAACGCAAGATGGTTGCACGATCAGGGAAGTTCCGTTTCAAGTGGTACCACGGGTCTGTAGAAATGTGAGGTAGTTTAAATGTTATCAGAAGCATCAGTGAATGAATAGTTTCAAAAACGGATTGGCAAAACTTCAGAGAACTTCGTAAAACCCTACCTGAGAAAAATTTGTCATAAATGACGGAAAGTGAACCATTTTTTAATTGCTGATAAATTAAAAGCTGATAATACATGTTTTATGGGCATAACGGAATGTTCTAAGGTATGTTTCAGCTCCTAATGTTGGAGGCGTCCAAAGTCGTTACAAAAATTCTACACACACCAAAAAAAGTTTATTATCACACCGGTTCCCAGAACTCCTGAAGATAGACGTCGACTGTGGATATTGTATCACAGACACTGTCGCTTCGACTGTTCAGAGATGTCAATAAACCCGCCCAAAGGTGTAAACAACCATGCATGAGCAGCGCTTATTAGACGGAGGGGTTCCGATAGCCGATCATTTGCAGTCATTCAGCCAGGAAGGAGGTACACGGCTTGTGTTGTCTGTAGTTCAACCATACCTAGACGGTCAATACCGCGGTTCGATCGCGTCCGCATTGTT
Organism: Schistocerca piceifrons; assembly: GCF_021461385.2. Classification (NCBI taxonomy): domain Eukaryota; kingdom Metazoa; phylum Arthropoda; class Insecta; order Orthoptera; family Acrididae; genus Schistocerca; species Schistocerca piceifrons. The sequence continues at coordinate 208,328,136 of NC_060138.1, forward strand.
ACTTTGTGCCAGGAAGGGCTAACAGCGAGGAAACGGTCCAGGCGTTGCGGGGAGAACCAAAGCGACCTTGTTCGGACATGGAGGACATACAGAGAGACAGGAACTGCTCAGGCCGCCGAAGGGCTACTATTGCAGTGAGTAACCGCTACCTATGCATTATGGCTCAGAGGAAACCTGTCAGCATCGCCAACATGTTGAATAATGTTTTTCGTTTGGCCACAGGACGTCGTGTTAAGACTCAGACTCAGCACAAAAAGCTGCATGATGCGCAATTCTGACGTTCATGGTGAGGTCCATCTTTGCTACCACACCATGCAGCGAGGTACAGATGGGCCTAACAGCATGCCGAACGGACCTCTCAGAATTTGATTCACGTTCTCTTCACCGATGAGTGTCGAGTGTGCCTTCAACCAGACAACCGTTGGAGACGTGTTTGGAGGCAACACGGTAAGGCTGAACGCCTTTGACACACTGTCCAGGTAGTGCAGCAAGGTGGAGGCTCCTTAATGTTGTGGGGTGGCATTATGTGGGTCCGACGTACGCCGCTGGTGGTCATGGAAGTCGCCGTAACGGCTGTATGATACGTGAATGCCATCCTCCGACCGATAGTGCAGCCACATCGGCAGCATACTGGCGAGGCATTCGCCTTCATGGACCACAATTCGCGCCCCCATCGTGCACATCTTGTGAATGACTTTCTTCAAGATATCGACGTCACTCTAATAGAAAATGGCCAGTATGTTCTCCAGACATGAAACCTATCTAACATGCCTGTGATAGATTGAAAAAGCCTGTTTATGGGCGATGTGACCCACCCACCACTCTGAGGCATCTATGCCGAATCGCCGTTGAAGAGTGGGCCAATCTGGACCTACAGTGCCTTGATGAATTTGTGGATAGTATGCCACGACAAATACAGGCATGCATCAATGCAAGAGGAGGTGCTACTGGGTATTAGAGGTACCGGTGTGTACAGCAGTCTGGACCACCACCTCTGAAGGTCTCGCTGTATGGTGATACAACATGAAATGTGTGGTTTTCATGAGCAATAAAAAGGGCGTAAATGATGTTTATGTTGATCTCTATTCCAGTTTATTGTACAGGTTCCGGAACTCTCGGAACCGAGGTGATGCAGAATGTTTTTTGGTGTGTGTATTAATCGATTTCGGCGAATTCACTTTCCGAAGTTTCAATTTTTGGTTGTGAAGGGTGCCAGAAAAGTTGATTTTTTTTTTTTTTTTGGAATGGGGCAAAGTTTACATAAAATACGTTCCAATTAAATTCTTACGGGAAAAGGATAAGTGAGAATTAAATTCCGTAGTCCGACTGTGGGTTCCTACGAATGTAATTGTGAATAAATGCTGTTACAGTGCAGCTACCTGAAGAATATTGTCGAACAGAAGTGTTAATGTAGTGTTATACTGAGCACTGGCGTACAAACCTGCAGCTTATACTGTCGCTGAAGTCGTAAGAACACTGGAGTATACGTCTCGCATTACCTCTCCATCACAGCCCTTGGGCGTAAACACGACAGTGCTGCTACGCTGAACGGTTCAAACGGCTCTGAGCACTATGGAACTTAACATTTGTGGTCATCAGTCCCCTAGAACTTAGAACTACTTAAACCTAACTAACCTAAGGACATCACACACATCCATGCCCGAGGCAAGATTCGAACCTGCGACCGTAGCGGTCCCGCTGTTCCAGACTGAAGCGCCTAGAACCGCACGGCCACACCGGCCGGCAACGCTGAAAGGATCTATTGTTTGATCTACGGGGTAATACAGTCATCTCCTGCGTCGTAATAGAATAAGCTCACCTCCACAAGACATCGCGTTAACATATGCTTGATAATGGCTTCAGCTCAGCGGAAAAGAGTCCACACGTATGCCATATTCGGCTGATGCCGCTAATCGATAATAACATCCCGCCGAGATACCAAATACCTGGGATTTCGACTGTTCCAACCTGTCCGTGACATTTCTTCTGTGAGTAAGATCTTGTGATTTAGCGGACCATTCGAGGCGCGCTGAAGCGTCTGAGTGATCGTCAAACCAGAATATTATTACTGTCGTTACTGAACGTGTTGGTACTGAAATCCATGTAAAACAATATTGAAATAAAATTGTTGATTTTGTTCTGACGCACTGCTATTGAATATTTACGTAGGCTTCTTTCGGCGCCGAAAGCCAATCATAAATTAACTGCTCTGCCGCTGAATATTTATTCTGTAGTATAAACTGTCTTTTTTACTTTTTACAGCTATGTAATTATTTATCGGCTATGTTTTGTTACAATCTGACAGCATAATATTAGTAAAATAGTCTGCGACATGCAGTGTCTATGCATGTATACTGACTCTCTTTGTTTCATCCTGAAATTGTGTCTCAGTCTGTCCACTACATGAAAAACAATAATTTTTCAGTGATGTACTCCATTTTTTTTCTATATAATGGCATCGCTTTGCATCGCTTCACATCATGGCGACATCACTGCAATTTTTTCTCATGGGCAGATGTACTGATTTAAATAAAAAGCCCACAATGGCATTCGTCTTTTAGTGAAGCACTAAAATTGTCGGCAGCAACTATTAATCGCCGGCCGGTGTGGCCGTGCGGTTCTAAGCGCGTCAGTTTGGAACCGCGTGACCGCTACGGTCGCAGGTTCGAATCCTGCCTCGGGCATGGATGTGTGTGGTGTCCTTAGGTTAGTTAGGTTTAAGTAGTTCTAAGTTCTAGGGAACTGATGACCTCAGATGTTAAGTCCCATAGTGCTCAGAGCCATTTGAACCATTTGAACTATTAATCTACAGAGGTAGTGAAAATAGCGCCATGTTTGTCATTCACATTTGACACTTCGGCAAATACTGATACGAGCGTAGTACTTTGGCTGTTAGTCACTCATGATACTAGCGTCTCTCTCGCATTGTCGACGTGATTTTTACAATCGTTCATTTCAGTCAGTTCCGGGTACACACTCCAGAACGTGACATCACGCCATTTACTGTTACCTCATCGGTCTAACTTGCTCGCGCCACCTTCCGACCATCACCTGATCGTTACACTATAACCAAGAGAACACCTCACAGGGGTTTGCAGCAGCAAAACAGTTTTCTGACATGATGGTCTGACGCGCAGATTAATTACCTGAGTAAATCGTTTTTTCGTGATATTCTTATAACTAGAGAGTTAAATCAGAGGGACAAGCAGTCCAGTGGCAAACTAAAATATTAATTTATACATCAAAAATTCATTAAATGTGAGGTGGCATGTGAGGTGTCAGAGTATATGGTCACCTCACGCCAGTAAAGTATGCGTGTAGCCCTGTGAACTCGACTGCTGCCGTCTTCGAATACAAGAATGTCTGCAGCTTTCCCATCATGAAGGTGTAGTAGAGAGGGTAACACTCGTTTACCAGACACGTAGAAATAAACATCGTGGTTCGTATTCACGATACCCTAAACCAGTGACTCCAAATCCCGGCAAAGAAAATACACCCAAAGTTTCTAGAACCATTTCTGGCCTAAACTATACCCTCTACTTACCTACCAAATACAAAATCGGCCAATCGGTACACTGCACGGCTCGCATAATTTCGCAAAAAATCAGAACTACACGCCGCCGGCTATTGTCTGTTTCTTGTGGCGCTGACGATGTACTCATTTAAATGTTAAAATGTAGGATCAACCACTAGTGAACTTACAGTGTTAAAAGCTCTAAAATTTACACGTTTCAGTGATCAAGCATTCGTCATTAAAACTGTTATACCAGATTCTCGAAATATTTTCAAGATAAAGTATAAATAATATCAGTAAAATTATGTTTTATATTCATCTATTTTAGAGGTTCTTCTACAGTTCTAGACGAAGGCTTCACCGCCGAAACGCGTAATTTTTTACACTTTAACTCGATGGTCGAGACGACATTTTAAGATAGTGACAATCAGAACCTCGTTTCCCTTAGGGATAAAATCAACGAGCTGCTTAATTTGCGACTGTGAACAATGGCAAACGCAAGGTGGTTGTTGTTGTGATCTTCAGTCCAGAGACTGGTTTGATGCAGCTCTCCATGATACTTTATCCTGAGCAGACTTCTTTATTTCCCAGTACCTACTGCAGCCTACATCCTTCTGAACCTGCTTAGTGTATTCATCTCTTGGTCTCCTTCTACGATTTTTACCCTCCACGCTGCCCTCCAATACTAAATTGGTGATCCCTTGGTGCCTCAGAACATGTCCTACCAACCGATCCCTTCTAGTCAAATTGTGCCACAAATTTCTCGTCTCCCCAGTTTTATTCAGTACCTTCACATTAGCTATGTGATCCACCCATCTAATCTTCAGCATTCTTCTGCAGCACCACATTTCGCAAGCTTCTATTCTCTTCTTGGCTAAACTATTTATCGTCCATATTTCACTTCCATACATGGCTACACTCCATACAAATACTTTCAGAAAAAGACTTCCTGACACTTAAATCTATACTCGATGTTAACAAATTTCTCTTCTTCAGAAACACTTTCCTTGCCGTTGTTAGTCCACATTTTATATCCTCTGTACTCTGTACTTGACCATCATCGGTTATTTTGCTCCCCAAATAGCAAAACTCCTTTACTACTTTAATTGTCTCATTTCCTAATCTAATTCCCTCAGCATCACCCGATTTAATTCGACTACATTCCATTATCCTCTTTCAGACAGTTATTTACACTATGTGATCAAAAGTATCCGGACACCTAGTTGAAAAGTTCGTGGCACCCTCCATTGTTAATGCTGGAATACAGTACTGTGTTGGTCCACCCTCGGCCTTGATTACAGCTTCCACTCTCGCAGTTATACGTTCAACCAGGTGCTGGTAGGTTTCTTGGGCAATGATAGCCCATTCTTCACGGAGTGCTGCACTGAGGAGAAGTATCGATGTCAGTCGGTGAGGCCTGGCACGAAGTTGGCGTTCCAAATCATCCCAAAGGCATTCTGTAGGATTCGGGTCAGGACTCTGTGCAGGCCAGTCCATTACGGGGATGTTTTTGTCTTGTAACCACTCCGCCACAGGCCCCGCATTATGAACAAGTGCTCGAAAGTGTGGAAAAATGCAGTCGCCAACCCCGAATTGCTCGTCAACAGTGGGAAGCAAGAAGGTGCTTAAAACAACATTGTAGGCCTGCACTGTGATAGTGCCACGCAAAACAACATGAAAAACACGACCACTCCGTAATACCACCACCTCCGAATTTTGCTGTTGGTACTACATACATTGGCAGATGACGTTCGCCAGGCATTCGCCATACCAACACCCTGCCAGCGGATCGCCACATTGTGTACCGTGATTCGTCACTCCACACAATGTTTTTCCACTGTTCAACCGTCCAATGTTTACGCTCCTTACACCAAGCGAGGCGTCGTTTGGCATTTACTGGCGTGATGTGTGGCTTATGAGCAGTCTCTCGACCATGAATCCAAGTTTTCTCACCTCCTGCCTAACTGTCACAGTACTTATAGTGGATCCTGATGCAGTTTGGAATTCCTGTGTGACAGTCTGGATAGATGTCTGCCTACTACACGTAAAGACTCTCTTCAAGTGTCGGCGGTCTCTGTCACCCAACAGACGAGGTCGGTGTGTACGCTTTTGTGCTGTACGTGTCCCTTTACGTTTCCACTTCACTATTACATAGGAAACAGTGGACGTAGGGATGTTTAGGAGTGTGGAAGTCTCGCGTACAGACATATGACACCCAACCACCTGACCGAGTTCGAAGTGCGTGAGTTCCGCGGAGCGCCCCATTCTGCTCTCTCACGATGTCTAATGACTACTGAGGTTGCTGATATGGTGTACCTGGCAGTAGGTGGCAGCACAGTTTACGTAGTATGAAAAACGTACGTCTTTAGGGGTGTTCGAATACGTACGACTACGACACGTACGCTATTCCTTGTAGAAACGGAGGACAGCCGACATTGATGCAGCAACAAATATGGGAACTTCATTCACGGTGTGATCAGAGGCACGTTCAAATAATACAGCTCCTTTCAGTGACTTCGAACGTGGACTTGTCAAGGGTGCCAACTGAGTAACAATCCATCAGGGACATTTAAACCCTGATAAGACTATCAATGCGCCTGTTGGTGATGTGACTGTGAAGTGGAAACGGGAACGGACAATAACAGCTAAAGCTAGATCAGGTATATCTTATGTACTGACGGGCAGAAACTGTTCAGCACTGTGGAAGGTGACTATACAAAATCGTATGAAATCAGCGGTTGGAAGCACCCATGAGCTCACAAGAGCTTCCGGCTAGCACAATTACTGTGCTATTACTGTGCTTGGGGAGTCAAAAATTATGGTGTACAGCGGTCGTGTAGCTCTTCGTAGGTCACACATCTCAGTATTCAATGATAAGCGACTCTTGAACTGGTCTCAAGAGCGACAGAACTGGATTGTGGGTGACTGGAAACGAGTAATTTTGAGTGAGTGATGAATCTGCCTGCCATAAAGTGTAGTGCCAACAGAGAAATACATACGAGGCCATGTTAAAGGTATTGGCTTGTATTGTGGTGGTTATGGTGTGAGCCCCATACTACGCTTAGGAAAACGCTAAATGCAGAAGGATGTGCTGTACAGTACTGCGTACAGTAAAGAAACAGTTTCGAGACGATGACTGTATCAACATTACAGTGTGCCTTGTCATACAGCAGCCGCTGTGAAACAATGATTTGTGGACAGTGACAATCCTGAAATGGACCACTCTAACCACAGTCCCTTCCTGAACCCAACTGAACACCTTTGGAACTTAAAACGTCAACTTCACTCCAGATCTCAGCGTCCAAAGTCACTACATTTTCTCCACAGACATTCCGACGCGTCGCTGAAAGTGTTCCAGCAGAGTTCAAGACGCCATAAAGACGAAGGTTGGACACACACCTTATTATGTTTGCGTACACTTCTGATTAGGTTGTGAACATACCACTCCACATCCGTAACTTACGGCAGCGGTGGAGGTCCACATGATAACCTGGCATGAGTTCTACATCGTGACAGAGTAGCATGTCGACCACAGTGCTATTTTAAGGGTTAACTACATTTTTTCCGATGTGCTTAACTTTACATGTGGTTCGAAAATCGTATTTCCCCCAATAATCGCGATTTTTGGCTTACAGTGTTTTATAGGACTGTTCTTTGAGACCGATTATAGACTAACCACGTGAAAAGATTAGTCGCCTAGATAAGAGCAGATGGAGGGTGGCATCAAACCAGTTGAAAGCCTTGTGGTTCTAAACAGAAATCAGAGTTGTTAAGACCTAACGAAGAGCGTTCAATAAGTAATGCAATCCTTTTTTCTGGAAGCAGGTTACATTTATTCAGGACGCCACTACACCATATTATTCCTCAATATGTTGGCTACAAACCTTTTTTCGACACAATCTCCGTTCAATGCGATGGCCTTACGTCACCTTACTGGGAGGCCATGTACGCCCGCATGGTACGACTCTACTGATCGACGAAGGAGCCAACGTTTCGCTGCATCAATATTATCCCCTACATCCTCATACTGCTTCCTGCGGTCTGCATCCTTAATTGAGTCAAGCGGATGGAAGCGGAAGGTGCGAGACGCGGGCTGTAGGGTGCATGAGGCAGAACAGTCCAATTAAGTTTTATGATCTCCTCTCAGGAGTGCAGATTTGTTTGAGGCCTTGCGTTGTCATGGAGAAGTTCGGCTGCGTTTTTGTTGCGAGGAACACGCTGAAGTTGTTTCTCCAGTTTCCTGAAGGTAATTGCCATACACTTCGGTATTGATAGTTGCACCAAGAGCAAGGACGCCAAAATAACCCACTACCAACAGAGGCGTTCAGTTGAAGAGCGAGATGTTTGTGATCTGTCGACCTCCTCGAACGAGACGTTCCTCACGCTCCAACACTGCAGGAGTCACAGTTGTGTGCAGCCTGGCCGGCAAGTGGGAGATCGGATAGATTTGCGTCACCTTGTTGCAATGAAGACAGACCCCTCGCCCACCGACTCACCTTGCTTCTGTTCACTGCTAGGTCTCCGTAGATATTCTGCAAACGCCTATGAATATCTGCACTGCTTCTGTTTTCCGCCAAAAGAAACGCAATGACAGCTGTCTGCTTGGAACGCACCTCCGTTGCAGACGCCATGTTGAAGGCTACGTATAGTGCTGCCATCTGTCAGAACTTCATGAAATTATAGTAACTGAAGCGGGAATATTGCACAATGTCCCCCAACAAATTGCGCATTTTTCAACCGTAATCTGACAAGAAAAAAAGAGTTGCATTACTTATTGAACACCTTTCGTATTTAACATACGGGTCTTCTTCAGTGAGCGACCTCCTTTTTCCTTTCAACATTCTTCTTCAGCTTTAGTGGTCAACCGTGCTGTTAGTTTGCAACAGTACGTCATTTCACTCTTGTGTCTGAATTCCTCTCCATCTCGTCGTAGCCGGTCGCAGTGGCCGAACGGTTCTAGGATGTTGGGAATAATATTGATGCAGCGAAACGTTGGCTCCTGCCGGCACGGTAGCTCAGTGTGTTCGGTCAGAGGGTTAGCTGTCCTCTGTAATAACAAAACTGAGTGAAGGGATCAATAACGAATTTCAACGGGCGTCAGGGGACGTCCGCCACGAACAATTGCAACGAACTATAACGAACAAAATGAGATTAAAAAAAAAAAAAAACGGTTCTAGGCGCTACATTCTAGAACCGCGCGACCACTGCGGTCGCAGGTTCGAATCCTGACTCGGACATGGGCGTGTGTGATGTCATTAGGTTAGTTAGATTTAAGTAGTTCTAAGTTCTAGGGGACTGATGACCTCCGAAGTTAAGTCCCATAGTCCTCAGAGCAATTTTTTTTAACCATCTCGTCATAAATAATACACCTTGCATCACACAAATCTGTTGCAGGTACATCCTTTGTTGCCACGTCGGTACCTTCCCTCAATAGGCTCATCTTCTACTGATCCAATGATATTATTTTATTTTAAAACGTGTGGTGGTAGTTTTTCCTTCCAATCTGGATGTGCAACCTGACAGGTGAGGATTCTTGCATTCTTCTCAGCACCTACTCATTGGTAACAATCTCTGCAGTAGATATTAAGAATCGTTAATGACGTTCTCTTTTATGGCAGGAATTTCTAACGAAGATGGGAATCTTCAGATTTGTTTCATTTTATCAGAGCCGAGATACTATCATCTAGTGCGTCCTAATCAGGTACGTGGCTACTCTAAATGATTCATTTGATTTCAAAGTTCTGTGTTTTCCGAGTTATTACTTGTACAAATATGACTGATGGATGAATAGACCGGTAAAGTCAACGGATTTGCATAGTGTCCACCAGTTGGCATCACAAGTACATTGCCATGACGAAACAGCTTCACACGCAAGAGAATTTTTTTCCCGTTGGAAAACGCGAGTTATTTCTCTGTTATAAAAGCGCAGTGTGCATTCAGAATGAATTATAAGAAAGAAGCCCCATGTAAACAGAGCATTGTGCGTTGGTAACCACAATTTAGAGACGCTGGTTGGATCTGTAAACATAAAAGTACCGGTCAACCCAGTGTGCCAGGAGCAAGAGTGGTGAGGCTGAAGGAGCATTTCTTACACAAACCAAAAAAATAAATCGTCCTCCAAAGCCAACAGTTAATGCTCGAAATTTATGACCGGCGCCTTAAATATAGCATCACAAAGGAAGTAGTACTTGAGGATGAACATTTCGCCTCCGGGCAGATATTCGGCGACAACGCAACCTTCCAGTTAACGTGAAAAGTTTAATCGGCGCAACGTGAGTGTGTGAGGCACTGAAAATCCTTAAAATGATTCAAATGGCTCTGAGCACTATGGGACAACATCGGAGGTCATCAGTCCCCTAGAACTTAGAACTACTTAAACCTAAGTAACCTAAGTACATCACACACAACCATGCCCGAGGCAGGATTCAAACCTGCGACCGTAGCGGTCGCGCGGTTCCAGATGAAGCGCCTAGAGCCGCTCGGCCACCTCGACCGGCCTTGAAAATCCTCATTTCAGCACATAAAGAGTTAATATTTTCTGTGCACTGTTATAGTCGAAGCTGAATGGGCGTTTTTCATCTCTCACAATACTGTACCGGATAACTCTTATGTTGATATGTTGCAGATGTGTTCCTTTGCCGGTACATTGAGGGCCATGATCACGTACCTCCAATGCCATGAATACTGGAACAGCTCGGCGAACGCATCAACAGTGCTGTAATGACCATTGACACCATGTTGCTGCATCAGATATGGAACGAACTTGTCTACCGCTTGAACGTACGTCGTGTGACCAGCGGGGCTTTCATAGAACATTTGCAGATAGAAAAACCAAAATTGGTCAGTTTACGGTTCCGTTTATGCAGCTACTCAGCAATTCCCACTTTCAAGCTATTTCTCTATCTTACACTCTCGAAGAGAACTCGGAGAAAACGAAGACACGAACCTTTCCATGCGACCTCTGATTTCTCTTATTTTATTATAAAGATTCTTCCTACAAAGTATTTTCCCATTTGGAGGAACACGTTGATGGTGGAAATTTCATGAGAAGATCTTGCCTCAACGAAAAACGCCTTTGTTTTAATGATTGCCACCCCAATTCACCTTATCGTATCTGTGGAACGCTGTCCTTTATTTCACAGATAATGCAAAACGGCCTATTCTTCTTTGAACTTTTTCAGTGTCCTTCGTCAATCCTATCTGATGCTGATCTCATGCTGATCACGCACCGCAATAGTCACGAAGATATCGAGCAAACATAGTGTACGCAGTCTCTTTAGTACTCCTGTTGCATTTTCTAAGTGTTCTGCTATCGGGATCGCAGTCTCTCCCCGCAACATTTCCTATGGGATCAATTGGCTCTGAGCACAATGGGACTTAACATCTGAGGTCATCAGTACCCTAGAACTTTGAACTACTTAAACCTAACTAACCTAAGGGCATCACATACATCCATGCTCGAGGCAGGATTCGAACCTGCGACCGTAGCAGCAGCGCGGTTCCGGTCTGAAGTGCCTAGAACCGCTCTGCCACTACGGCCGGCCCTATGGGATCGTTCCATTTTATTTGTATGTTTAATCCCTAAGTAATTAGTAGAATTCACAGCCTTTAGATGTGTGTTATGTATCGTGTAACCGAAAGGTAGCTGATTTACTTAGGTACTCATGTGGATTTCACACTTTCCATTATTTAGAATCAATTGACACTTTTTCGCTGCACATGTATTTTGTCGAAAGCGTTTTGCAACTGGTATTGATCATCTAATGATTTTACAAGACGGTCAATGACAGCATCATCTGCAAACAATCTAAGAGTGCTATTCAGATTGTCTCCTAAATCGTTTATATACGTAGATTAGGAACCGCAGAGGGCCTACAACACTTCCTTGAGGAACACCAGATATAACTTCTGATGTCCTCGGTGACTTATCGTCAGTTGCTACGAACTGTGTCCTTTGTGACGGACAACCACGAATCCAATCGCACAACTGAGACGATACTCCGTGGGTTCGCAATTTCGTTAGAGGTCGCTTGCGAGGAATGGTGTGAAAAACCTTCAGGAAATGTAAAAGTATGGAATCCATTTGACATCCCCTGGCGATACGCCTCACTATTTCGTGAGGACAACTAGCCATTTGTGTTGTACATGAATGATATTTCCTATATCCGTGTTGGCCAATTATCAATAAATCGTTTTCCTCGACATAAATCGTAATGTACGAACACGGTACTAGTATATGTTCTAAGGTCCAACTGCAAATCGACGTTTACGGTATTGATCTTTAAGTCAGGGGTACTCGTATTTCCTTTATTGAGTATTTGTGACCTGTGCATAAGTTATATTTGTACGTATAATAATGTGAGGGAAAGCAGAGTTCTGAAAACGAATAAATCACGTATCGTAACCCTGTATTTATGACCAGCGTGTATGTCTCCTCAATAACAATCACTTCATGTTGTCCATTGTTATCAGTGTTCTTCCGTGACTGTATTGCTTTCGTAACATATAGAACAACCTGCTTTCGTAACAATTGTCGTTTTATTTCAATGCACTATGCATTTTGAACCCTGAGGGCTCATCGTCAGATGCTTTGACAGTCTACATCAATTTTTTTTTTTTTCTAAATTTATGTTAATTCTGGTCTTATAAGATCACAATGGCGTATTACATAGCGGAAAATTATGAATGTAAGTTTACACAACTATAACAAATCTAAAAATAACTGTTTTGGATAGTGGACATATGATGATAGAATGAATGCTTTCACGACCGAGTGACATCTCTGCTGGTAAACGTTTCGAGTTATTAGATCGTGGACCACGATACCCTTCTGGAACACAAAGAAGAAACAAAGAAGTGTATTTATTATGCAGAGATATCATTTGCAAAACAAATATTTGTGGATATGGCAAGTGTGGCTGGTTAGGTTATGAAATGGTTGTACTATTAAGCATTTTTAATAATACTGAAAAAGTTATAGCTGCTGAACACCTTTCGTTCATTCAACATGTTTCTACAAGATTTTTCTCTATATAACGCTGTGATTTATTGTATGGATCATAGGCGGGCTGTTGTGGATGTCACTTAGTCTGTGTCTGATAAGGTATTGTAGATATGTCAGAGTACTGAAAATCATTTCGTCCTGAATAAACAAATATTTAATAGTGCAACCATCTGAGAACATACAGCCACATTTGAGATACTCATAAATATCTGTTTTATAAATGATTTTATGTATAATTAATAATGCAACAGCTTTGTATCTTCTTGAAATAATAACGCCAGTGTGTATGTAGCAATGCACCTTCATTTCATTACTTTATCCCGGAAGTTTCATTCAACGTGTCAGGAAAGAAAACACCTACAGATTTTAGTGACACTTTCCGTACACGAAAACAAGAAAAAAACTCTAGTAAATTTTGGCTCTAAGGAGCATAGCTTAAGTTTAATGAGCATTTTTTCATTTTCTGTACTATGAAACATCTCATCTATTGCACGCTATTTGCTTTTCATATTCTGGGAGGAGGTAGGATGCACCAAACCAAGAAAAAAAATCTGATAAACATGGGCTCTGAAATGTATACCGTAAGAGCAGCGAACACTTCTTCTGGTCGTATGTAAGGTACACTAGCGAGAAGACACAATCAATACCTCCACCCAGCGATAACAATGACGATGTTACTGATGACAGTGCCACTACAGCAGTGGTTTTCCGAAGTTTCTTCACCAAAAACCAAAAAAGACTCGAACCAAGAACATCTTCCAATGTGAGTAACTTAGAAGTAGTCTTCGGTGAAGCAAAGCAGCTTAAATCACTTACTAAAGGTAAGGCCTCCGGTCCTAATTGTATACTACTCTGATTTCTTTCGGAGTACGCTGGTAGAACAGCTCCATATTTGTCAAATGTAAACAACCTATCCCCCCTTGAAATATTCGTACCTAATATCTAGAAAGTTGCACAAGTCACACCAATACCCAAGAAAGGAAATATGAGTAATCCACTGAATTACAGACCCACATCACTAATGTCGATTTGCAGTAGGATTTTGGAACATACAATGTGTTTCCACATTATGAGTTATCTCGAAGAAAACAGTTTGTTGGCAAATAGCCAACACAGATTCAGAAAATATCGTTCTTGTTGAGCGCAACTACCATTTTATTCTCACAAAGTAATGAATTTGACAGGGGACGTCAAACTGATTCCATATTTTTAATTTTCCAGAAGGCTTTTGCCAGCGTACCTCACAAGCGACATCTGATCAAACTGCGTGTCTATGGACTATCGTCTTAGTCGTGCGACTAGATTCGCGATTTCCTGTCATAAAGATCACAGTTCCCAGCAACTGACGATAAGTCATCCAATAAAACAGCAGTAATATCTAGTGTTGCCCAAGGAAGTGTTGTAAGCCCTCTGCTGTTCCTGATCTACATAAACTATTTACGAGACAATCTGAGCAGCCCTCTTAGACTGCTTGCAAATGATGTTCTCATTTACAGCCTTATAAAGTCGTCACATGGTGAAAAGAAATTGCAAAACGATTTGTACAAGATATCTGTATGGTGCGAAAAGTGGCAAATGATTCTAAATGATGAAAAGTGTGAAGTCATCCACGTGATTACCAAAAGGAATCCGCTCAATTTCGGTAACACGAGAAATCGCACAAATCTAAAGGCTGTAAATTAAATTAAATACATAGAAATTACAGTTAGGAATAACTTAAGTTGGAAGGGTCACACAGATAATGTTATTTGTAAAGCAAACCAAAGATTAAGATTTATTGGCAGAATACTGAGAAAATGCAGCTTGTCTACTAAAGGGACTGCCTACACTATGCTTATACGTCCTCTTCTGGAGTACTGTTGTGCGATGTAGACCCGCATCAGGTAGCATTGAAAAAGTTCAAGGAAGGGCGGTTCGCTTCGCACTGTCGCAAAATAGGGGAGACAGTGCCACGGGCGTGATACATGAATTAAGATGGCAGTCATTACTACGAAGGCTTTTCCGTTGGGACAGGATGGTCTCATGAAATTTCAGTCACCAACTTTCTCCTCCCTACACAGGAAGAAATGATCATCATAATAACAGAAATCAGAACCCGAAAAAGAGTGATTTAAGTGTTCTTTTTTCCTGCACGCTGTCCGAGAATGAAACGGTAGAGAAAGAGCTTGAAGGTGGTTCGATGAAACCTGTGCCAGGTAGTTGACTGTGAGTCGGAGAGTAATCATGTAGATGTAGATGAACGCTGCCTCTGAGAGAGACTATAGGACTTCATCGTCACGGCCCTGTAAATCTCCCGCAGCAATCGGTCGTCGCAGTGGTGTGTATTACCACCGTTTTCTGTGAAGGGCAATTCTCCTTTTCCTCAACAAGTGTTACTTATTTCGCGTCGGATTCCCCGAGTCCGTCTTATTCTCGCCATTCTGCGGAACAGCAGCTATCGGTGTCGTGTTCACGACGCTCTTCACAAGCCGTAGTTGCTCATCGCGTTCCCCTTTAAGCAAAAGTTGGCGTGTGGATAAACTTTATGAGCCTCCTCCTGTGCTACTCGAGACTACCTCCCTGCCCCCCCCCCCCCTCTCCAAGACCCTCTTTACCCATCCCAGAAACACCGCCAAGCCGACGAGCAATCAGTGGAATAAGACGCGGCGGCGTTGTCAGCTCGGCGGCCGTCGTTGGCGGAAATGCCGGTTGCGCCCTCAGAAGCGTTCCCTTGTGTACCCGACGCGTTTAGACTCTTAAGAGCCGCTCGGGGTACCGCTAAATTTAAAGTCGCGTCACCGCGCGCTCTGAGAGGCCGGCCAGCGCGCTGTTTGTTTACGCTGCTCCCCTCGCTAATCCGTTCAGGAAGCGGCCGTTACCATGACGACATCCTCGGGAAGAGGCCGCCTGCAGTGCAGCGCCGGCGGAACGTAAATTTATATTTAAATCAGCGCCTCGCAGCGCCGGCGTATTTACAGAGGCGGTCTGCACGCTGAAGATATCGGAGACGGCCGTGGCGGACTTCACTGACGGGCTGTTGTTTTGCGGCTGGGAGGCGAAGCACAGACAGGCAGGAAGCGGCCACAGCTGTGCAGAGTGCGTCCCTGGCAGCGTGTTCCTGCCGCGGTCAGCTGCTCTCCGTCCCATTCCAAAAGATTCCATTACAACGGCGGGACACCCAGAGGGTTTGTCTCTGGGTAATTATTATTTTCGTAAAATGGAGAACAACCACCTGAAGTCATAACCATTATTTTTATTCATATGAACAATGTATTTCGAATCCCGGCTGTTCATCTTCAGATACTTTGACAGTCTATATTTTCCAGATTTATTTGCGGTCCCGCCGACACTGTCCGACAAAGAAGTGAAGCCCCCAGCTGGGGAGGAGGATACGAAGTGAAACTTCATGGGCTGAGAGACTATATGATTCACTGATTATAAAATCGAGTTAAATTTGCACTACTGGCCATTAAAATTGCTACACCACGAACATGACGTGCTACAGACGCGAAATTTAACCGACAGGAAGAAGATGCTGTGATATGCAAATTATTAGCTTTTCAGAGCATTCACACAAGGTTGGCGCCGATGGCGACACCTAAAACGTGCTGACATCAGGAAAGTTTCCAACAACAAAATGGCTCTGAGCACTATAGGACTTAACATCTATGGTCATCAGTCCCCTAGAACTTAGAACTACTTAAACCTAACTAACCTAAGGACATCGCACAACACCCAGTCATCACGAGGCAGAGAAAGTTTCCAACAGATTTCTCATACACAAACAGCAGTTGACCGGCGTTGCCTAGTGAAACGTCGTTGTGATGCTTCGTGTAAGGAGGAGAAATGCGTACCATCACGTTTCCGACTTAAATAAAGGTCGGATTGTAGCCTATTGCGATTGCGGTTAATAGTATCGCGAAGTTGCTGCTCGCATTGGTCGAGATCCAATGACTGTTAGCAGAATATGGAAACGGTGAGTTCAGGAGGGTAATACGGAACGCCGTGCTGGATCACAACGGCCTCGTATCACAAGGAGTCATGATGACAGGCATCTTATTCGCATGGCTGTAACGGATCGTGCAGCCACGTCTCGATCCATGAGTCAACAGATGGGGACGTTTGCAAGACAACAACCATCTGCACCAACAGTTCGACGACGTTTGCAACAGCATGGACTAACAGCTCGGGCACCATGGCTGCGGTTACCCTTGACGCTGCATCACAGACAGGAGCGCATGCGATGCTGTACTCAACGACGAACCTGGGTGCACCAATGACAAAACGTTATTTTTTCGGATGAATCCAGGTTCTGTTTACAGCATCATGATGGTCGCATCCGTGTTTGGCGACATCTCGGTGAACGCGCATTGGAAGCGTGTGTTCGTCATCGCCATACTGCCGTATCGCCCGGCGTGATGGTATGCAGTGCCATTGGTTACACGTCTCGCTCACCTCTTGTTCGGACTGACGGCACTTTGAACAGTGGACGTTAAATTTCAGATGTGTTACGACCCATGACTCTACCCTTAATTCGATCCCTGCGAAACCCTGCATTTCAGCAGGGTAATGCACGACCGCATGCTGCAGGTCCTGTACTGGCCTTTCTGCATACAGGAAATGTTCGACTGCTGCCCTGGCCAGCACGTTCTGCAGATCTCTCACCAATTGAAAACGTCTGGTCAATGGTGGCCGAGCAACTGGTTCGTCACAATACGCCAGTCACTACTCTTGATGAACTGTGCTATCGTGTTGGAGCTGTATGGGCAGCTGTACCTGTACACGCCATTCAAGCTCTGTTTGACTCAATGCCCACACGTATCAAGGCCGTTATTACGGCCAGAGGTGGTTGTTCTGCGTACTGATTTCTCAGGATCTATGCACCCAAATTGCGTGAAAATGTAATCACATGTCAGTTCTAGTATAATACAATTGTCCAATAAATACTCGTTTATCATCTGCATTTTTTCTTTGTGTCGCAATTTTAATGGCCGGTAGTGTACAAAGGGAGAAAGAGTTCAGTCACTGGATGACATTTCACTCCCTCTGGCCTGGTTAGTGCACTGATTCGGCTGGGAAGGATGTCTTAGTGCCATTGCATACCCTACTGTGGTAAACTGGACAACTGGTACTTGACACCCTGGACACTAGCATTTGAAAGGAGTTGAAAACGGTGCTGTTGCCACACATTTTCTAATCGGGACAGATCTGGGAAACTGGCTGGGTGCTGGAATGCCTCAACATGATGTAGAAACTTTAAAGAGTCGCGTTGCATGTGCGTACGAGCATAGTCCTGTTGAAAAACTTTTAAATATAAAATTTAGTATAGTTAAAGGAAGTAAAATTAGGAAATAAGGTAGTTCGTTGTTGTATCATAGGTTTACGCACAAAACCGTTGTAGCAGTGACCCACCTTAGTTGTTTTCATACCATTTTTCTTTCACTCACACTCCTAGCAGGAAATGTGTTAATAAATACCACGTTGGAGAACGATCGGGTAATCAAGGGAATGTGTGATTGTAGCGGGGTGCAGGAATGAAGGGAATCCTTCATGTTGCAAACATATTAAACTATTACTTTTGTAGATATCTATTCAAGTTGGACTTCAGTAAAAAAGGAAACATATAGTAAATGAAGATTGTGGGCCATATGAAATAAAAACTGTTGTAAGGCAAAGGGACGGCTTAATGAGTCAGGAAATTAAAATCACTAAATTGAACCAATAATTTAAGGAATGACATTCAGTGCAATTAAGGGGATCTGTCTAGTTCCTGCAGACGATTTTGCAACAATGTCACATAATCCGACAGACGTAGATACCCAAATAAATCATCTTGAGAGAAGAAATTCGTCTGATAACAAATTGCGTGAGAAATATAAGATATTTGCAAAATAGGTAGAAATACGAACAGATAAACGGAGCGACATACTAATTTTAGTGTCTTTGAGAAACTATACAGCAGAATGAACTGGAAAAAAATGCAATAGAAAAGGCATATAGCTATCTGCAACAGGAAATGCATCGCCAGAAATATAAAACTAAGGCACTATACCACAGTGGGAAGACCACAAAACACGAGTTCATATGTTTACTTTACAGTGGCGTTGGATGGAATTGAAATTCTTAAGAAACGGAATATCAGAAAAATGAAGAGTGTAATACCAACCTCAGATGGACAGAAAACGAGAAGTAATGAAGAGACCTAACAAAATACACACGAATCATCAGAAGTTATGGCACAACGAACGTTGGTCCTCTATGGACACCTCCAAGAAGGAGTGCGACTAGCTACCCAAACAAACATTCCTCTATTTCTGGAAAAAGAAGTTAAATATAGCATGCATTGCACAAACAAGAAAAGATCTAGAAAGAAAGAACGTAACAAAAAGAACTGTTTTAGGAAATAAATACTTATGTTAGAAGGTTATCACGGCAGAAAAAATAACTCTGGAACAACATGGACAGAAAGAAGAGAAAGACAATTTGACTTATGAGTACTGGAAAAGTAGGAAGTAACAAAGGAGGAGATGTGACTATAGTTGTTACATGATGCAGGTTGGTAAATACGATGATTAAAATAAAGCAGACTGAATAGGAACATTTCGTTCGTAGACACGGAGGTCGCACGGTAGCGAAATGGAGAATGGTAGAAACAACTCTCGTCTATAGTTTTAAGCAAAGAGAGAGATACTTTAGCATTCGACATAACTAGTTTAGGAACACAAACAAAATCCTGAGTCAGAAGCGCACTCGGTGATTCCACAGGGTCCGTTATCTCAGTCATCAAAGATCCTTGTTGGTAAATATCACAAAAGGTTCATGCATCGACAAAGACTTTTAACGTTATCGTCCGTTTGTACTTGTCGTTATGTCGAATCCTCTCAGATGGACAATTTTCTGTCAGTATTTCCTATTTCTCTTACATTTTTTCCCCCTGGACGTACATGAAATTTTGATACTTTGGACGCCACGGACAATTTGCACGCACCGAATGAAAACAACTGCGTTATCACTGCGTGTAAGCAGTTTTTTGCAACAGAGTTTTCAATCACATTAGATATTTAATTTAAATGCAATAATGATGTGCTGACTAATCTAGAACAAGCTGTTGACGGCCCGAGATAATTAATTTCAGCCGATTTGTATCAACGCCACGCCTCTCACGAGAATGCAATTAAATTAATTTCAGATAACGTTCCGCGGTCTGCGCTTCGTGATGGATGACAGCGGTAGCTCAGCGCATCCGCCGGTTGGCGCAGACGAGCACCAGCCACCACCCAGAGTCCCGTGCTAGTTGAAGCTTATCTCTCCGACACTCGAACCTCCTGTACTCTACCGTGTACAAACAACCAGTACCTCGTGCAGTGTTCCTAGAGTTACTCATACATAAAGATTTGATCTGGGATTAGATATGTAGCAGTGACATACGTTATATACCGAAAATTAAACATAATCAGAAGAACAATAGAGAACTTTAGGGCCCTTGGGATAGATTATGAGCGCCATACTGACGTCCAATTCAAACTATGAAAATTTTTGCTGGCTTCACACAAAAAATGTCTTGCGGATGCACCAGTTCCAGTTAAGATTCCTCTGACAGTACCTCCAACGTGACTTCTTGCCTCATTTATTAGTTATATTATATTATGCATTTTACGCAGAGCGTTCGCGATACATGACGTGCTTGCGTTTCTACTCATGTGCTTATGGACGCAATTACAGTTTCTGGTGACGGGTGGAAAAGGTAGCCTCCCGTCTAGAGCTCTACTCCAAAATAATTCGTAAACTGAAGGCTGTCGAAAAAAAAATATTTATGTACGTATTTGATCTGGCAAGATGGGGTCGCCAGTACCTCCCTTACGTCTCACTAGACGTCCTTAGTGAATTAAAATTACTCTTTCGTCTCATCAGATATGCTTAAAAAGCCAACAGTACTCTACAGACTTCTTTAGTAAGTCAATATGAGTGCGTAATACATGAGTACTGTAAGTAGGCTGTTTAGGTTTTTATATTGGTAACGCCACGTAGCGCTCTGTATGAAAATCACTGGCAGTGCTGTGTGCAGTCTCTGGCTGGTTTGCATTGTTGTTGGCTATTGTAGTGTTGGGCAGCTGGATGCGAACAGCGCGTAGCGTCGCGCAGTAGGAGGTGAGCCGCCAGCAGTGGTGGATGGTGGGAGAGAAATGGCGGAGTTTTGAGAGGTGATGATCTGGACGTGTGTCCATCAGAGACAGTAAATTTGTGAGACTGCTCTATATATATATATATATATATATATATATATATATATATATATATATATATATATATATATAATGATTCTTGAACACTATTGAGGTAAATACATTGCTTGTTCTCTATCAAAATCTTTCATTTGCTAACTATGCCTATCAATAGTTAGTACCTTCAGTAGTTTGAATCTTTTATTTAGTTGGCAGTAGTGGCGCTCGCTGTATTGCAGTAGTTCGAGTAACGAAGATTTTTGTGAGGTAAGTAATTTGTGATAGGTAATAGGTTAATGTTAGTCAGGGCCATTCTTTTGTCGGGATTATTGAATGTCAGATTGCGTTGCGCTAAAAATATTGTGTGTCAGTTTAGCGTTGATCAGAATAGGCAAAGAGCGAAATGTCTGAGTACGTTCAATTCTGCTCAGCTGTTTGAAAATCAAATAATGTAAGAGATTTATCAGCACAGTAATTCATTAATTTTTCTAAGGGGACGTTTCAGTATTACATATCGATAATAATAATAATAATAATAAACAGTGTCTTTTAACTTTCTTGTTAGTGAATTCTTGTCGAATGTGAGTAATCACGTCCGACAGACATCAACGGCAGCAGTACACAGGGTGCCCCAGGAGGTATGGTTAGTGTTAAATGACATCATAGCTACGATCATTTGAAGCAAATAATTCTAGTGAACATGGCCTCTAAGACTCATATCTTAAGAGCTATGAACACTAAATCATCGTTGAAACTGAGAAACAAACTTATTCTACTACTAGCTCTTTGTTTCCATATTGTGAGGGGTGGTAGTTTTGACCAAAACAAGAATAAATGTCCAGTAAACATGGGCTCAGAAATGCACACTTCAAGAGCTATTAGCTCTTTTCCATATTCGTTACTCTTTTGCTGAACAAATCCTCATAGCTCTTAAGGTATGCATTTTAGAGCCCATGTTGACTAGATGTTTTTGCTTCAAATGAGAGTCCTTGTCGCATCCCAGAATACCGACCATACCTTGTGGGACAACCATTTACATGGAATAAAATATGGAGGAACAGCTTACTGATTTGGAGAAGAGCAAAAAGTAATCGGGTAAATTTCAGAGATATTTTGCAAGAAAGAAAATGAAAATTATTTGGGAAGGTGGAAGCACAGACAATATTGACAGTGTAACAGACATACTGGTTGACTGTTGTACAGAAGAAAATCAGCTGGGATATGTGAAGAGGCTAAGCTACTCCTATGATAGAAGATATAACTTTAATTTCATCTTGAATGCAGGGTGGATTTTTATATGATCCAGATAACATGATCGTTTGTTCCAGAATGATTCGTTGAAATTTGAGAAGGATTTAGGGCTATTGCTGTGATCAAATAACCAAATACTACACAAAAATCTCACGCAAGAATTCATGTGTTGCTCGATATAGAGACACATTCCTTTTAGATAGTGCTACACTATGTGATCAAAAGTATTCGGACACCCTCAAAAACATAAGTTTTTTATATTAGGTGCATTGTGCTGCCATCTACTGCCAGGTACTCCATAACAGCGACCTCAGCAGTCATTAGACATCGTGAGATAGCAGAATGGGGCGCTCCGCGGAACTCACGGACTTCGAACGTGGTCAGGTGATTAGGTGCCAATTGTATCATACGTCTGTACGCGAGATTTCCACACTCCTAAACATCCCTAGGTCCACTGTTTCCTATGTGATAGTGAATTGGAAACATGAAGGGACACGTACAACACAAAAGCGTGCAGGCTGACCTCGCCTGTTGACTGATAGAGACCGTCGACAGTTGAAGAGAGTCGTAATGTGTAATAGCAGACATCTATCCACACCATCACACAGGCAGACGAGAGGTGAGAAAACTTGGATTTCATGGTCGAGCGGCTGCTCATAAGTCACACATCACGCCGGTAAATGCCAAACGACGCCTCGCTTGGTGTAAGGAGCGTAAACATTGAACGATTTAAGAGTGGAAAAACAGTGTGGAGTGACCAATCACGGTACACAATGTTGCGATCCGATTGCAGGGCCTAGGTAAAGCAGACTGTTGCAGGTTGTAGTGATGTACCAGACGAACTGGAAGTAGTGCAGAATGAGTCCCAACTAGAAATGCTTGGGAGCGATTTCTCTTTCTGTCTTTTGCCTTACAATCAAATGAAATCGTGCTTGGTCAGAACCGGAGGATCGTGGTTCTTTTCAGGTGGTTAACAGGCTAGCTGGTAGCAGCGCAAGACGTTTTCCCAGTTGACAGCAAACCGAGGAGCCACGTCATAGTTCGTAAGTATACCTCTGAGCGTATTGTTAGAGAAGATTTGTTTTATGCATTCTGAGCTAAGACTGCCAGGGGTGTAGGTTCTGCTATTCTGATTTGTTCCAGTAGTCTGCCAGTCCCATGGGTCTGGTCATCCCGTAGTGTGTAGTTACTACGTTTCCTCTGTTGCCATCATATCCATTCGACAATCGTGCTGTCAGTGTGCTATTCTCCATTTAAGCACCATCGTAAGATTTGTTCTGGACTCCTTGCATTTCAAGAACATATTTTTACTCGCCAAAACCCAAACGGAACCGCCATACAGTATTTTCGATAGCAAATACCCGAACTTTGATTACTACCCCTAATTCGTCGCTCAGGAGGAGGTGTAAGTACTTGTTTGACATTCCATCTGATTTCGTTCTAAGGTCCTCCACGTGTTAATGGAAGAAGTACACTCATGCTCATAAATTAAGGATAATGCTGATACATGGTGAAACAACGATCTGGTGGGCGGTTTGCAGGTTTAAATCACCTCGGGGTATGACCATGCGGTGCATTTGACCTGCGGTCGTCCCACGATGGCGCTGGCAGCAGTCCACATACGCAGAGGTGTAATGGTGCATGTCAGAGTACGGGGCAGCGAGTAAGTGTGCAGACGTGCTAATGGTGACTGTGTATTGTAAATGGTTCAAAGAACACAAATTGATGACGTTATGAGGGGTAGAATACTAGGGCGACTGGAGGCTGGTCAAACACAGCAGG
Source organism: Schistocerca piceifrons (assembly GCF_021461385.2). Lineage (NCBI taxonomy): Eukaryota > Metazoa > Arthropoda > Insecta > Orthoptera > Acrididae > Schistocerca > Schistocerca piceifrons. The sequence goes on from NC_060138.1 coordinate 208,351,888, forward strand.
TCGTAACACGGGTCCTCCGTGTGCCACAAAGTGTGAGCTCACGATTATGGCAACGATTCCAGCAGGCAAGAAACGTGTACAGGCGCTACAGTACGGGACGTCCACATTGTACAACACCACATGAAGACCGATACCTCAGCATCAGTGCCCGCAGACGGCCACGGAGTCCTGCAGGCAGCCTTGCTCGGGACCTTAGCGCAGTCACTGGGACAATTGTCTCCAGGCACACAGTCTACAGACGACCGAACGGACATGGTTTATTCTGCCGGAGATCTGAAAGATGCATTCCACTGACCCCTGATCACAGAAGAGCCCGAAGCCTGTTGTCAAGAATGCAGTACATGGTCAGTGGAACTGTGGTCCCAGGTTATGCTCACGGACGAGTCCAGGTATAGTCTGACAATGATTCTCGCCGAGTTTTCATCTGGCGTGAACCAGGAACCAGGTACCAATCCCTTAAAGTCCATGAAAGGGACCTGTATGGAAGTCGTGGTTTGATGGCGTGGGGTGGGATTATGATTGGTGCACGTACACCCCTGCATGTCTTTGAAAGAGAAACTGTAACAGGTCAGGTGTAGCGGGACGTCATTTTGCACCAGTATGTCCGCCTTTTCAGGGGTGCAGTGGATCCCACCTTCCACCTGATGGATGATAACGCACGGACCAACCGAGCTGTCATTGTGGAGGAATACCTTGAAACAGAAGATATCAGGCAAATGGAGTGGCCTGCCTGTTCTCCAGACCTAAACCCCGTCGAGCACGACTGGGGTGCTCTCGGTCGACGTACCGCTGCACGTCTTCAAACCCCAACGATACTTCAGGAGCTCCGACAGGCACTGGTGCAAGAAGGGGAGGCTATACCCCAGCAGCTGCTCGACCACCTGATGCAGAGTATACCAACCCTTTGTGAGGCCTGTGTACGTTTGCATGGTCATCAAATCTCATATTGATGTCGCGTATATGCGCAGGAAATAGTGGCGTTTTTTAGTACATGTGTTTCTGGACGGTTTTCTCAACTTATCACCAATAGGGCGTGGACTCAGTGACCTGTGTCATGTGTCTTCCCTACTTGCGTACGCTACTAGTGCCGGCCGGAGTGGCCGAGCGGTTCTAGGCACTGCAGTCTGGAACCGCGTGACCGCTACGGTTGCAGGTTCGAATCCGGCCTCGGGCATGGGTGTGTGTCATGTCCTTAGGTTAGTTAGGTTTAAGTAGTTCTAAGTTCTGGGGGACTGATGACCTCAGCTGTTAAGTGCCATAGTGCTCAGAGCCATTTGAACCATATGCTACTAGTGCCAGTTTTGTGTAGTGCCACGTTGTGTGGCACCACATTCTGCAATTATCTTTAATTCATGAGCATGAGTACCAAAATTACTCCCAGGTTCTGGACAGTGGACCTCATGGTGTGTTCATATTTTGCTATTGCAACTTCTAACGTTGGCCGATTTCTACTGATGTATACAGCAGACGTCTTCTCTGCATTTAACTTTACTTAGCGTTTTCGACAGCATTCGCTTGTCAGATCGTATTATCATTGGAGTCGGATGATGCTGGCGCGTAGATCCTGCGGATGGACAAGGACGCCATATTTTCCGTGACTCTGGGTACCTGCACCTGTGGCGCTGTAGGCCTGTCGTTGATACAAATTTTAAATAGGAGAGGAGACACGGCTGACACTTGTAGTAGAACGCAGGAAGATTTTAATGTATGATTTTTATCATATGATATAGACGGTGATTAGACGGTTGCAACTGTCTGGTATTTTATTTATTTACAAGGACAAACACGAAATCGGATGCTATATCACACACAGGAAGTGAAGATGAGACAAATATACAAACATAGTAAAAGTAAGAGGAGGTTCTACAACACTAAATCGAATCAATCTGAGAAAAAAATAAACTCTCTGTGTAGCTGTTTGTTATACCATTTTATAGTGTGTAACGCTATCTGAAGATGTGACATTGCTTCTTCTTTCGCTGCATCAGGTGTGACTGGCTCGAAGTTTTACCGAGCCCTCGCACCTGATGTAGCTGACAGAGACATTTTAAATCAGGTCCCAATCTCCACTTTTACCTTCAGTTCGGAAACACATTATAACCTAACTAATTGATACGTGAAAATAAGTATTACCACTGTCAAGACAACATGTGTAACAGACTTAATCATACATGCAGGAAGTATAAAGGGAAGAAGTCTCACATCATATCTAAGTCAGATTTCCATCTCTTGTTTTTTTCCATTAAATACACTTTTAATTTTAATGTATAATACATCAAAAATGGCTCTGAGCACTATGGGACTTAACATCTATGGTCATCAGTCCCCTAGAACTTAGAACTATTTAAACCTTGTCCTTAGGTTACTAAGGACATCACACAACACCCAGTCATCACGAGGCAGAAAAAATCCCTGACCCCGCCGGGAATCGAACCCGGGAGCCCGGGCGTGGGAAATGAGAACGCTACCGCACGACCACGAGTTGCGGACAATATACAATACATCCTCAACATATTATGTATCTTATTTATTATCATTATCAAGTTACCAACAAGATTAAACTACACATAAACTGTGTGCATTTGTAGTCATTATATATACAGGGTGGTGCATTGTTAGTGACCGGCCAAATATCTCACGAAATAAGCATCAAACGAAAAAACGTCAAAGAACGAAACTCGTCTAGCTTGAAGGGGGAAACCAGATGCTGCTATGGATGATCCGCTAGATGGCGCTGCCATAGGTCCAACGGATATCAACTGCTTTTTAAAAAATAGGAACCACCATTTTTTATTATATATTCGTGTAGTACGTAAAGAAATATGAATGTTTTAGCTGGACCACTTTTTTCGCTTTGTGATAGATGGCGCTGTAATAGTCGCAAACGTATAAGTACGTGGTAACTAAAACATATATATATATATATGTTTTAGTTACCACTTATATATATGAATTTTTTAAAATTTGTTCTTTTGCAAATTTTCAACAAAAAAATGTACTAGTAATAAATCTTAGTTTGTATGATATAACATGTAAATTCACACAATGTACGACCCGCTATGTAGGTCTTGAGCAGGTTCTCGTTCCATACTCCGTCGCTAACATTGTCAATGTGCAGGGAGACAGCAGCAGTTGACTTATGGTGATATGCTCAGTCACCCGTAACAGTTGCAATTCTACGGAGGTCTCTGGCTAGAATCCAAATTGTTCTGGTCGTATTGTTTCATATTACGATAAGCTGGAGTACTATGCTAAGGTCGCTTAGGAGACTTAGTTGCGTTTGTGGTGTCTCCTTTCTTCCTTGGTATTCGAATAACTTTTGCCTCCGGGTTATTGTCTCCACGTGTAATTGTGTGTACATACAGAGTGGAGACGCAACTGATGAGAAGCTTTCACATCATAAGACGTCCCACTTCCAGCAAGTAACGCGGGGAAACACTGCAGCCATGCTTGCACACCCGCTATTTCCGAACAAAACTTTCCGGCGCGTAATAACAATAAGTGAATTACTTCGCCAAGGTCGCAAAGCACTATTTACCCCTCTCTCTGCGGAACCGGAGATCGAGTTCGAGAAAAATCCGAACAAAAATTCCACGCTGGAGCAGCATCCCTAGACCTCCCCGCTTCCCGGAATAGTTTGCCCAGCGAGCGCTTCGCGGAAATAAAACGTAGGAACCTGCGGGTTGTTTTATGAGTTGCCGATAACGCCAAGTTATGCATAACTTGCATTCCGCGCCACGAGCCCGCGCGGCTACTTCTTATGCATGGGAGCTTAGCGCACAGCATAAACAAACCCTGCCCTCGGCCGGCCCCGAGTTTACGGCGCAGATAAAGCCGGCCTACCGCCTCCCCGGCAGCCGCGCTAGGACCCCAAGTGAAACATGACAACAAAACCTGGAACAAAGCCTGAAAAGTGCCTCGTTGTGCAGCCTCCTGAAGTGCTGAGCACTGCTAAAGAGGAGGATCTTTCAAGTCTGCGTCTCTCTTGCCCATCATCGTAAGTGGTTTGACCAGGCAAGCACACCGTGTGATTTAATTAAGTCTGAGCCTTATTCAGAATTCTTCGATACCTTAGGGTATCGGTAATTTGATTTTACACATTTGTATGTAGTATTGTCTGATGTGATAGAATGCAGACACTGTAGTTAGAATTTATAGCTCATGGAAGTGGATAAATGTTGCATTTTGTTATTCCGATGTTTGAAGAGACAAAATGTAACTAATCAAATTCAAAATAATTTTTATTTCGTATACAGTGATTCAGCAGACTTTCAGAATCGTAGCATCAAAGGATGTTCTTCGCACATAGCAGACCTGCAGCACTACCACACCTTTATAAGAAGCCAATAAAGACACCTTCAAGACTATAAGCTAAGTAAAAATTACATTTCAGGAAAGTGAAAGTACCCTTCAATGCAACTCCGTTCCATAGACAAGTCATTGTGTAACAAGCACTTAAATCGGTATATTACAACGGAACAGAAAAACAGCCACACATTGTAGATTTCACGCAGGCACAATGCAACATTGCCTCGATAATACTAGAAGTTTTATGAGGAAGAAAATACACAAGATTCTTCAGGAATGCCGCATAGAGCTGAAAATATTTTAAGCTTATCATGTCCCTCATATTTTAAAATGGTGAAAATTTTCTTATTATGCCAGATTCCGTAACTGCGTTCAATTTTTCGATAATACTTGACTCAAAACTCAGCACTGAATGTGACGTTTCGCAACGTATATCGTATTCATATTTTTAGGTTCAGGACTCTTCTTACATATGTACGTAGTGCATAACAGTCAATGGCCGTTAACATAATATGTATTTTTTAAAACTTTTTGTAGTGATCTTAAATTAAACTTCCCTCCGTGTATACATTACGGAAAATACGTTCGCATTTCTCAGACTTTGCTAAAAGGTATTTTCAGTTTCTGGACCTCAATTATACATCGGAACCTTTTTAATAAGTATGTATGTATGTAGTAAAGGTTCACAACAATTTACTATTTTTTTGTATTTTATATTTTTGTGATTGGCATAAAGTACCCCCACTCCCCGCCCATTGGCAGTCCATATTATGAAAAATGCGTTGGTATTGCTAGGGTTAATGATTAGATCGGGTATTGCGTCGAAGTATCGAACTTAGAGCTTAGTGACTGTCATGTTTCACCTGCTATCGCAAACAGACTCCGACACTTACGACAGAAATGGAACCCTGTTATTTAGTACGATAGTAGAGATGAAACAGGACGACTCAATTTTTACCAAATCTAGAACGTACGTGTGGACCCCTGTGATCAAGGCTACTGTTATTTTGCGAGACGCAAATGTCCATAGCATGCTCGTTACGAAGAAGTTAAAGAGAAGGCAAATGTGGGTTACTGAGAAAGTTGAAACAAACATCCCATTTCAAGTTTACAAGTACCTGAAATTGGGTCCAAAATATCGTACTAATAACACTCCAAAAAGATCACAGAGCGACCTCCAATCATTGCCGGTTAAACGTCTGTTGGGTCGTCGGTACACTCGACACCTTGCACCATTTGCAGTATGGCAAACCCAGACCAGAGTTTGTGCGGTTCTGGTCAGCGAAGACGTACATGTTTGAGTGCTGCCGTAAGCAATGGCCTTTTGCTATGTACCCGACTACAACTGTCCATTTCATGCTGAACCCTTTTCAATAACTGCTCGGTTGCTGAGATGGATCTGCGTTTATTTACAACAGTAAAACAATCAGATTTGAAACGGATTTTCGTTGAGAAGCGTAGCATCCGCCTCTGGTCCCTGTCGCTTAGGGTCTTTCAACAATCACTGCTCCTACGTCATACTGCATGCGTGCGAGTGGTACACCATTCCTTTTACATACATTGGCCTTTCCTCACTGACACAGTAATTTCATTTACGGGCTGCTCATGTACACCTACAAACACTACAGCTCCTATCGTTATTTAACGAGGCACTGTCGATCTAAAAGATTTCACATAACCAATTGGCACTAACACACCAATCACTCTTACTGTCGTCGAGGGTCATGTAATCCCCTGGGTACTAGCTGCACACCACCTACAGCTCTGCGAAGCCACCAGGGTGTTCTTTTACAGAGGTGTCTAATATCTAGTTCGTTCAGTTTATATTGGCAGTGTGTAAATTACTGGGAAGTCCTCCACATCCTGACGTAGTTCATGATGGACGTTGTGCATTGGTGATGATAGTGGCTTTCCTTTTTCTCCCTTCCGGAACACATAGTCATAGAAGAAACTATAAAACATATAACGACTCTACAGTTTGCAAAGTTCCTGATCCTCCAAAGGCCGACTTAAGTTGTAGAGATGAGAGGTTGTTCACGCACGAGGAGCTGAGCTCCTAGCCAAGAAGTCACGATTTATCTCCCATACGGCAATCCATGTAGAGTGAAGTGCAAAGTCAGGAGGTGGAACTCTTGTGGTTGAGGTCTCACTGTAGAAGTACTGAAATTAAGAAGCTGATCTCGTTGCAGACCCCTCATCGTGATACTTCTCATGTTCAGTTGCATCATTTGAACGTTGTCCAAAGATGGGAAGAACACCAAAATATGTCAAATTAAATTAGGAGCAGGCGGAACATCCCAATTCAACCTGTTATCTTATGTAACATGTCAGTCAATTTACGAAAGGACATAGCATAAAGACAAAAGCAAGACGGCAAAAAATGCGGAATGACAAAAAGGGAGAACTAAACAGGGAACAAGAAAATTGAAAAGAGAAATGGAAGACTGAAACTGAAAACGGAATGGAAGTAAGGGAAAATGGAAAATTTAAATAGAGAAGAGGGAAATGCGAAAGAGGTGCAGGAAAGAGAAATGGAAATTGGAAACTGAAGGAAAAGGGACACACAAGAAAGTAAACGAAAGAAAATAACTTCCACTTCGGCACACGTGGAGGCCAGGCTGAAAATTGACACTGAGATGGGAAGATGTCGGCTATGTCCTCTTGAAAGGTACCGCTCCGACATTTCCCTTAAGTTGCTTCGGGAAACCAAGAATATCTAAATATGTATGAGAGGATCTGAAACTATGCTGCTATAGAATTCGCCTTAAGAACTGCGTCGTCTCACTCGATCAACGAACTTGTACTTTCACTGAATGTGTGTCAATATATTTACCTTCAATTGGCTAGAAGAGCCTTTGGTAGGAACTTCATTTTTATACTTTCCATAGTTTTTCCTTCTTTTGCTGGGACAGTGATCTCTTGTCAAACTCCTATTATCTCCTCAGCTGAACGTTTCTTATTGTAATACTGGGGTAGTTTGACGAACGAGGCAATATAAGTAATCAATTAAAGAGAAGTAGCGCTACAATATGGAGACTCCTCACGCATCATACAGAGAGACACTAAAAATTCTCATAGTGAAGCACCTACTGCCAGTTCAGTGAACGTTAATTAATTGGCGAATACACCGATTGACGCGTTATGATTTTCAAGACGTTTAACGTAAGCTCTAGTGGAATATTAGTTAAAATATTTCGTTATTCTATTTATTTATCTCTAATTCTTGATAATCTCACTAATAGGCCATGGATTCTTAACATAGCCAACCTCTTGTGGAATATCGGGTAAACTATTTGGTTATTCTATGTATTTATCTCTAATTCTTATTAATCCCACTAAAAAGTCATTGACTCTTGACGTAGCTAACTGGGACAAGTTGACCCGGCTCGCCGTACATTAAACACTACTTACTCCAAAGTAGGTACTTCATATTTCTGCGGCGATAGCCATTGAATATATTCTTGTCAATGACACTGCCGGGACTGAAAATTCTCCTGTTGCAGCACCTAACGCTCAGCCGATGAGAACTTCTAATGAATCTCCTCATGACAATCGCATAGAGCAAAATGAAGAACCAGAACCTTCAAAAAATGCTATCCCATTAATCCAAACGCCGTCTAGGAAGTTTTGGTTCAGCGGTCCGTAAGATTTACGCATTACTGCTCAGCGTGGAAGTTTGAGCTTCTATTATGACGAGCACACCGCAGATTCTCTTACACTGTAATATAAAACTCGGTAGTGTGTGTTCATCTCCGGATGAAACTTAAGCAGAGAAAATGAAAAATCGGGACCATCAACAAATTGTTTCCATTAGCCATAACAGTGCCGTGATATTTTTGGTTCAACTGTCGGTATCACAAATGCAGTTCTCTCCAGGCTGAACACTTCGAGCTTCGCCACGGATACGTTCGCAGCAGGTTCTCTAATGCTATTACATCAAGTTCAGTGACATGATTATAGGCGCATTTTGTCGGATACGGAATCATTCCCAATTCATTCTTTATACAAATGTTTAAATACACCCAACATTACTCGGCAATAAAAATAATTCCAGGGTTGTAGGGGCTACCTCGCTGGAAGGATGGATGGGATGCCTCATGACTCATCAGTGTCATCGTCCTCAAAAAAACAAAGAAAAACAGTAATACAACGATGCGCTACGGAGGATCGCTAAACATCACCATCAGAACTCTTCTGGGACGTTGACATATGTGTGACTGATATTGCCCGGACACCCCAAGCCATAAGAAAATGCTCGGATCCAAGATTGGTGGGAACAAAGTAAAAAACTAGTTCTGTTTAGCGCACGCACTCTGAGGCTCCCTCTGTATAAGTCACTCTTTCTTTCTGTAGACTCTCTTTACTTCTTTTCTCTTCTTATTCTAATTAATAACAAATAAGCAGCATTTCAAATCCTATATTCTACTTTAGAATTTCCTGCCTACAGTTTCCATTGTTATCATCCCATATGCTTCAAAATGACGTTTTAAGAATTTGGGGGCAGGTTCCTTAGACCAAAACAAGCAAAAGTGTCTTGTAAAAATGGACTCCAAACTGCGTACCTGAAGAGGTATGAGCACCTGTCACCCACGATACTGTGAACCACATCTCTTCTATTGATAGCTCTTTGACTTCGATGTGTTGGGAGAAGGTAGCACGGAGCAAAACAAAGGCTCTAAAATGCATACCTTCAGAGCTAGGAAGTTTTTTTCCAGTAGAAGAAATGTGTTTCAATGTAATGAACAAGCAACTTAAGGTATGCGGTTTAAAGCCCATGTCGACTGCACTTTCTTCTTTGTTTCGGTGAAAGGAACCTGTCCCCAAATTTTTAAAACATCGTTGTGAAAAACTTTGAAGCCGAAGACTGATTTTATCCACCTTTCCACTCCAGTTTATTCTATACAGGCCCCATCTTTGGATAACTACTGTAACTTATAGCCAATAGCACCAGCTTTCTGTAGTCAAGTTGTAGTATCTGTCCACAATTTTTCCCGCCCTGACAAATTTACGATTAATTGATACCTCCTTATTTTAGATAAGTTGTGTCATATATCTTTTAGCTCCTAAATCCGATTCAGCATTATCCTGTAACACTATATTTCAAAAGCCTGCGTTATCTTCTTATTTGAACTGTATATCACCTACATTTCGTTTCTGTAAGGCTAAAATCAAGGCAAATACTTTATGAAACGTATTCCTAACACTTTAATTTATCAGGAAGCTTTTTCAATAAAGCTTTTCTTGACATTATCAGTTTGAATTTACATTCTCCTTAAGTCCGACACTCTTTGGTGCCCATAACCATTCTTCCACCACATTTGAGGTTTCTTTTCCTAATCTAATTCCGTGAATACTACCTGATTCATTGTTACTTAATTTCACTCTTTCCTCATTTTAAATAACATTTAAGTAATTTGTAGTCTGACATAAAATTTTGTGACATTGAAAATACAATAAATATTGAATTCTTGGCGATGAATCTAAATAGATACAGCAATATACATGTCAGTGAAATAGATGCAGCAATATACATGTCAGTGAATGTTTTGGAACACGGCATTAGTAACCACTTTGGTTCAGATCAAGATTCCGATCTGGCCTTATAGAAGCTTGTACGATTTTTATCTCAAGGTCGCACATTCTCCACGTGTTCTGCTAGTACAACCAACGCAATGATGAAATTTTACTTATGAAACCAACTCCTCTCTCCCTCTCTCTCTCTCTCTCTCTCTCTCTCTCTCTCTCTCTCTCTATTTCCCTCTCTCCCCCACACCCTCTTTAATGCATCGGTGATTTTACTGGTTTGATGATGTTCTCCATTTTTTCTGTCTTGTGTGCCAACCATGTCATTTCTACATAGCTCTTACATCTAACACGCTCTATAATCTGTTCTGGAAACAATACTTGATGAAAAACATTCGGATATGCCTATGTGATGCGGGCTTGACCACAGGATGTCACTAGGGGGCGTATCCTCCAGTATAAAAGGAGGAGGGCGGGGGGGGGGGGAGTATTGCGCTGTCTGTAAAGAAAATAGTCATTGGATGTCACATGAATGACAGATCCACCAGGGACATTACTGCCAAAGCCCACTGTTGGTTGTTTAATTGTGAAGTAGACAGGGCAAGAAACAAGCACATTTAAACCGAGACCAAGTAGACGTCATCTATTGACAGATAGAGACAATCGAGCATTGCGGAGAGTGGTTGTAAAAATAAGCTGAAGGATCTACTCTTGAGTTACAGTCCTGCCATCAGTCCGGCTACCATAATCACTGTACAATAGAATTAAAAAGAATAGGTCTACCTGTTATGCCGGAGCCAAGAAGCCCCTGAGGGCCGGCAACCCATATTACGCCCCAGAGGTTCAAATGGTTCAAATGGCTCTGAGCACTATGGGACTTAACTGCTGCGGTCATCAGTCCATCAGTCCCCTAGAACTTAGAACCACTTAAACCTAACTAACCTAAGGACATCACATACATCCATGCCCGAGGGAGGATTCGAACCTGCGACTGTAGCGGTCACGCGGTTTCAGACTGTAGCGCCTAGAACCTCACGGCCACTCCGGCCGGCTACACCCCAGAGTATGGGGTTGTCTAGGTCCAAGGTGTACCAAAAGAACCATGGTAATCACCAGCTATTTACCTACAAGATAATGCAAACAGACATCCCGAGCACTACGTCCTGCAAGGGGAGCTCGAGCCATGGCCTGCAGGAAGTATCACTACGCCAAAACCTGATTGGCTGGAGACAGTTATTTAGCGGCTAGAACCAGCCACGAAGTTCAGTTCAGATGCCGACCTTGTGTACTTCGACCGCTGAAGATTACGTCGTTTCTGAATTGGACTTTTACTAGTGTGTGTGTGTGTGTGGGTTACCACGAACCTTTGTGGAAAATTAGAAGTGAACTTTTTGTTTGCCTCAATTAGGAGACTTTTACTGGCATGTTATTGTTACCTTTCTTGTGTTGTTCAGTCATCAACCCTGTAACGTACATAAATAAAAGTGGTGTTTGTTAAAAACTGCGAATTATCAGTCACTACACTGCTCATAAACCACACATTTCTGTAGCCAGTGAAAAGCGGCGCTGAAGGTCGTCTGTATGAGCAACGCCACTGGACAGTTTACGACTAGAAACGAGTGATTAGGAAAGATGTATCAAGCTATGCCCTGTGGTAATCCGATAGAAAGGTTTTGGGTTTGGCGAACGCCTGTAGAACTTTACCTGCAGTAATGTGTGGTGCCACTAGTGAAGCACGGAAGAGACGGTGTAACAGTTTTGGAGTGTTTTTCGAGGTCAGAGCTTAAGAAAACGCTAAATGCGACAGGATATGATCGCGATTTACAGCAATGAGTGCTGCATATAGGAGCGGAGCAGTTTTCTGACGATATGAATTTTGTCACAAGGCAGCATCTGCGAGGCAATGATGTATGGAAAATAACATTTCTGAAATAGAGTAGTCTGGCTAGATCCACAATCTGAGTCCAAAAGAATACCCTTGGGATAGTCAAGAAGTCAACTACGTACCATACCCCAGCATCATTACCTCTTCTGGTTTCGGTTGCCATTCCTCCAAATTCATTGAAGCACCTCATTGAAATTATCCACAGCGGTGTTCAAGCCGTCATAAAGACGGAGGGTAGGCACACCTTATATTTCCGTCCAGTAGTACGAGGGCTAGTCGTAAAGTAAGAAATGATCGGTAGCGGAATGGAGACCACAGTGAAAATCCGATGACGCTTTTCACAGATGTGTCGGGAATTGTCTCTAGTGCGCCCGTCGAATGGGACACGTCGCTTTTACTAGTTCTGAGCGCAGGGTGTGCATGTACAGATGTCAAGTATGAATGCCTGTGCGAGATTTCGCCTGGTTTCATGCAACACAGCATAACGTAACTGTCACGCATTTCCTTCATCATGACAATTCTCAGCCGCACGTTAGAGAGGCAGTGAGGACGCCCTTGCAGCGTTTTAGATGAGAAGAATTTATCACCCACCATACAGCCCGGACTTAGCTCACTCGATTTTCATGTCTGGTAAGACAAAATTTTGGCGCAGACAACAAGCTGCAGAACAGCCTAGAGAATTGGGAGAGGCACAGGTGGCTGCTTCCTATGAAGAGACTATTAGAAAGTTGGTAGAAGGCTACAACGAATGTCCCAGCCCGAAATTTGGTAATGTTCAAATGGTCAAATTTGTGTGAATTCCTAAGGGACCAAACTGCATAGTTCATCGGTCCCTAAACTTACACACTACTTAAACTAAAATAAACTAATTTGTGCTAAGAACAACACACACAACTATGCTCGTGAGAGGACTCGAACCTCCAACGGGTGAGCCGCGCGAACCATGGCAAGGCTCCGAAGAGCACGCGGCTACCCCGCGCGCCAACTGCTGCAAGTGAAACATTTTTAATTTTCACAGTGGTTTCTGTTCCGCGACTGATCGGAACTTACTTTCCGAATAGCCTTTGTAGATGTCCGGGTACTATTCCTGGTTAACGCAGTAGATGTCTCACTAACCTTTACATTCTTCTGGTATCTTCCATAGACTTCTTTCCTCACTTAGTCTTTCTAGAACTATTCCTTTTCGCGCTGCATCTTACCAATTAATTTTTAACATTCTTAGAGACCAGCATGTGTGAAGTACTTCCCATTTCCGACGGTAGACCTTTCTTCTCTATGAAATGCTTTGTTCGAAACGGAAACTTCCAGGAATTCCTAGCTCACTCCCAGATCAACATCATGAATTTGTAGAGTTCTTTCGTTGAATTAACGTTTCTTCGTCAAGTAGTTCAAATGGCTCTGAGCACTATGGGACTTAACATCTGAGGTCGTCAGTACCTAGCCGGCCGGTGTGGCCGTGCGGTTCTAGGCGCTTCAGTCTGGAACCGCGTGACCGCTACAGTCGCAGGTTCGCATCCTGCCTCGGGCATGGATGTGTGTGATGTCCTTAGGTTAGTTAGGTTTAAGTAGTTCTAAGTTCTAGGGGACTGATGACCACAGATGTTAAGTCCCATAGCGCTCAGAGTCATTTCAACCATTTTTCATCAGTAGCCTAGAACTTAGAACTACTTAAACCTAACTAACCTAAGGACATCACACACATCCCTGCCAGAGGCAGGATTCAAACCTGCGACCGTAACAGTAACGCGGTTCCGGACTGAATCGCCTAGAACCACTCGGCCACAACTGCCGGCGTTTCTTCGTCCCTGCTGGTCTATTTCTGTTATCATCTTTGCTTGGACAGTCGTTCAGGTTGGAGGAGTCTATCATACACTCCACAACTGTCAGTTCCCAGTTTTGGATAATTAATGCTTTATTTGGCTTTCTACTGTACTTCGTCGCTTTCATCTTTGTTTTGGTCATCCTGAAGACAGATTTTGAAAGAAGGAGGTGCACAAACTCTTAAACAGGTAACGTAAGTCTTGCTGCCTCGCAGAATTTTAGAACGAGTGCTGAAGAGCCTGTTGTCGTGCCGTCGGACCAATACATTACCGTGATCGTCATCTTCACCACATTCTTCATGAGAAACAACCTCTGTTCTCCGCGAACGACAGAGTTCGCCTGTAGCCATCACACAAGGCAGATAGGACTGCCCCAAAAAAAGGCAAAAGGAAGCAATCGGCCCGTTCGTAGGGCGGACGCGTCCAGCGCTACTGCCGGATAAATTCGACAGCGGCCTCTGCGAGATTTATTTCGCCCTCCTGAGCGAGCGCCCTCGCCGCTTATCTGAACGGCGGGCGCGTTCGGACGAGATAAAGCCGGCAGCGGCGGTAGAAGCAGCAGCAGCGGCTGAGGGGCGGGAAGGAGCGAGCGGGGCAAAGCCGAGCCGAGGAGCGCCCCGCATCACGTTTGGTTAGAGCCCGGAGAATAATTGCAGCAATTATAGTTACCGCCGAGTTGGATTGGAAGGCAGCGGCGGCGCCGCTCCAGGGCCGAAGGCGCATCCGGTTCCAGGGCTGAGGGGGAGAGCGCTGTAGAACGGAGGGGTCGCTCCGCCCCGGCAGGGCGTGGGTGGCGGGGGAGGAAGCTGTATCGGGCGCGAGGCGCGCTCTTCATCACCGAGGGACGAGTAATTATTTGCGGGCGCGAGCGGCGGCGCCGGCTGCGACAAAGGAACAGCCGGCCAGGCCTTTGTCCGGCCTCTCCGCCGCACCGCGCCGCACCGCACCGCACGGTCACCTTTACGCCGGAGTAATTGTGGGCGCGCCGCGCCGGGCGCTATCTCGGTCTGGCGCCCCGGCACAAAGACGCCGGTGCGATTCCATTCCCGCGGCTCGATCGCTGTTTTCCGGCGCAGCTGCCGGGGTGGGGCTCCTCTCTCGAGCCCAGTACCTGCCACGCTGAATTGTCGCCGAGCAGAATTGCCTCCTCGTGGCGCCCTAACGATTGCTCGTATTGTACTAGCCGAGCTTTCCCTACACAGTGTTAGATAAGACAACACGTAAGTCTGCGTGGACCAATGTCAAAATCACTGCGAAATATGGAGAAGTGAGTGCGTGTTATTGCACCTCAGTGTCCAAGTAGTCACGCCATCTGACGTCATCTCTCCAAAAAACTAAAGAACGTCCCACCCCATGCTCCACTTCTACATCTAATCTACCATAGATACTCAGAAAGCCACCTAACGGTGCATGGCGGAGGGTACCCTGAGCCACTACTTGTCATTTTATTTCCTGTTCCACTCGCAAATACATCGAGGGAGAAACGAGTATCTATAAGCCTCCATATGAGCCCTAATTTCTCGTATCTTATGTTCGAGATCCTTTCGCGCAATGTGTGTTGGTGGCAGTAGAATCGTTAGGGATTCAGGTTCAAATCCTGGTTCTCTAAATTTTCTCAATAGTGTTTCTCGAAAAGAACGTCACCAACTCTCCAGGGATTCCCATTTATGTTCCCGAAGCATTTCCGTAACACTTACGTATTGTTAGAACCTACCGATAACAAATCTAGGAGCCCGCCTCTGAATTTCTTCGATATCTTTCTTCAGTCCGACCTGGTACGGATCCCAAACGCTCGAGCAGTACTCACGAATAGATCGCACCAGCGTCCTATATGCGATCTCCTTTACAGGTGAACCACTCTTTCCTAAAATTCTCCCAAGATACCACACTTCCCACATACTCATTCCATCTCATATCATTTTGCAGCGCTACGCCCACGTACTTAAACTGTGTACAGCAGGACACTACTAATACTGTATTCCGAACAAAACAGGTTTGGTCTTCCTTCTCATACGCATCAACTTACATTTCTCCACATTTAGGGCTAGCTGCTATTCGTCACACCAACTGGAATTTTTTTCAAACTCGTCTTGTATCTTCCCACAGTCACTCAACTTCGACAACTTACCGTGCACCATGGCAAACAACCACAGATTGCTGCTCACCCTGTCTACCAAATCATTTATCTGTATACAGAACAACAGAGGTTCTATCATACGTCCCTGGGGCACACCTGCCGATATCCTTGTCACTGCTAAATACTTGCCGCCGAGAACAACATACTGGCTTCTATCATTTAAGAAGTCTTCAAGCCACTCACATATCTGTGAACTTATTCAATATGCTCGTACCTTTTTAACAGCCTGCAATGGGGCAACGTGTCTCATGCTATCCGCAAACCTAGAAATATGGAAATATGGAATCTGCCTGTTGCCATTCATCCATTTTTCGCCGTCTGTAGAGTGCAGATGTGCCAGAAACAAAATCAGCGAAATTTGGTTACACCGATGAATGGTTGCTTACAATGAGGCGAAGGTCAATCAAACAGCCACAAGAAATTGTAACTGAGGTCTAGAGGCAGTGTGAAAGTACTCTTGCGTATGGAGGCTACAACCAAAACACTCCAAAAATGGGGTCTCTGGTTTCCACCTACACAAAAAGTCCACCAGAATAAAATTCAACATAAAGTTTGCAAACACTGCACTCACAATAACATACCAACGTATCTGACGGTCACCTCGATAGAATTCTATCTTTCATAGAGAATCCTACAAAAACAGCCAAGAACTGGAAAACAACGAGTTATGAGGTACAACAGTTGGGAGCATCAGCACCCAGTCGCCGTTCTTCTGCTCTTAGATCTTATCTTCTCAACCGCTAAATAGCGTCCCCCAGTCTAATTAAAAACCCAGGTGTACAAAAAAGTTTCCGAGCTATTTAGCATTGAACGTAGCCAATCAGGTCACCACCCGCGCAAATTCAAGCTCTTGCACTCGCTAAAATGCGGTAATGAAATGGCGTCTGTGGGTCCGTAAGGTACCACTTATTGAAATTCTCATTACGAGATAAAATGTGACATTTTCGGACATGTTAAATTTAAGCTAGGTGAGCAATAGCTACGTTCGTTCGTTTTGAGGAAACCAAATGAAGAACACATTTGGCAACACTGTCTCTGGTAAGTTGCATGAATTTGCGCGCACGTCGACCTGATCGGTCACCTTAAATGTTAAATAACTTGCAAACGGTGCAATGTATCAATTTTTCTTAACAGTTATCTTTCAGCACAATCTCGTCTGCAACAACTTTACAAGTTTCAGACTGTATTTGACCACTCTGAATAGCCACTGTTCTCTTTACACTCTTGCCCTCCGCTTGCTGCTGTGATGTAGATGTGCCGATTCTGCATATAGGCATTTTTCTTACGGTACTGAATTTGGCATATTCGACACAACAAGTTCCGTATTATGGTGAAATGGTTGAAGGCTTGCATGCTTGTGCTGCATCTGTGTTATCGTACTTTACATGGGTTTCGCATTATACAGTAATGGACTTCTATCCCCGACATTTTGCAGCGGAGTTTAATACAGTAAATATAAGGTCTTTTATCATCTTTTCTGCTTTACAGATCATGTGGAATCAATATCTAAGTCTATGTCACTCATCAAATATTATAAGTTGCTTAGCTCATTGCTCCTTCTCTCATAAAATAATATTCGGCAGTTAATGCAAACATACGGTGATTTTTTGTCTGTGGTACATAGGCGGTTGTGTAGAGAGGCATGGTCCCTTAAATTTTGTTAATGTGGTTGAAATATCTAATATTGTAATCAACTGTCGAACATTGTGCTAAGTGCGAACATAATTTGGGAATCTTATGAGCGTATGTTCATTTCCCTCAGTCCGTGTTCATGTTAACCATCCACGTGTTCCGTAACTCCGCATGTGACCACTTATAATTACGTTCTAGAACGTATTCTATTCACAATGGCGAGAGGGAATAGGCTGCTTAAGCAGTGACGATAATTTTATTAAATAGGAGTTCCAACCATGCAGTTAAATTTGCGAATCAGCTGAACTTGGTGACACGAGCAACTGAAGACGGATATTTCGAGACAAATTCTACAACCACACTAGCTCAGACATTTTCAGTTTCAATATTAAGCTTTCTCAGGACACGGAACGAAAGACATTTGCAACGCACGAACTGCATTGGGAAGACGCAGATGACACACACATATAGCTAGTATCTGCATGACGTCTATTCAGGATTATAGCTTCACAACGATTAAAATTCTTCTGGGTGTTGCACAGCGTCATTGTATAAGATAGTTTAAATATAAATCTCCAGAAGAATTATAATCTTAATGACATTGTCTACGGAAGTATACGTAGTTATTGCAGTTTCGCTTTTTTCTTGGTAAATTCTTGTTAAAATCTACCTTCAGCTATTCCGTTCTGCTTTCCTAAATTTTTCCACTGCGAAACTTAGTCAGATTGTGTTTGTTGAAGGTCATTATTCCCTAAGCTTACACACTACTTAACCTAAATTATCTTAAGGGCAAACACACAAACCCATGCCCGAGGGAGGGCTCGAACCTCCGCTGGGACCAGCCACACAGTCCACGACTGCAGCGCCCAAGACCGCTCGGCTAATCCCGCGTGGCAAAAATGCAGTGGAAGGCTTTCAATGGGTCTGTCTTTCTGCGGCCCTTCTGAATGTTTGTGGTTGTTACCAACTATACAGGCTTAAAGGATAGAGATTTTCCTTTGATGGTATATGTTTTCCAGAACATGTGGACAATAAACGTTTGAAAAGCTACAGCAGGATCAGCGCTTTGCAAACGAGTATTGTTGTTATAGGCCGTAATAAAATTACGTTCGTTCTGCTCCTAAGTTTCGTAGCATGTCACGTCTGAATGCAAAACATTTGCATCGATTGTGTAGCCATTAGCTAACTCTGGATGATTGATTTGGCGATGCCTAACTGGAGGCATGAACGTCATTTATTCCCGTGGAAACGTCAAAAGCTGTGTTTCCGTGAGCCCCTGTCTTCTTTACTTGAATGTCGTAAGTTTGGCTCTGGCTCTGAGCACTATGGGACTTAACTGCTGAGGTCATAAGTCCCCTAGAACTTAGAACTATTTAAACCTAACTAACCTAAGGACAACACACACATCCACGCCCGAGGCAGGACTCGAACCTGCAACCGTGTCAGCGCCAGAACCGCTCGGTCACCAGCGGCCGGCCAGTAAGTTTGGTATAGAGCTTTTCGGTACATGAATATATAAGGGAAAAATGGGAATGACAATTAAACTCCGATGAAGCTTTGCACAGATGTGTTGGGCAGTGTCTCCCGTATGCCTGTTGATCGCGCCACGTCGCTCTTTTCAGTTCTGAGGCCACAGTGAGAATGTAAAGATGCCTAGATAAAGAGTGTCTCCCACAAAGTGTGGGATCTGAAGAGAGGTTTCGCCTGACTTCATTCAAACCCACACAACGTAACTCTCATGACAATTGTCGCTCTCGCCTGCAAGGACAATGACGACGACCCTGCAGCGTTTTCGGTGGGAAGTGTTTAATCACCCATCATACAGGTCGGAATTGGCTCTATCTGATGTTCGTCTCTGCTTACATGAACTACTGGCTACGAAGGCAACATTTTGGGACAGACATAGAACTGCAGACCATCGTAGCCAAGTGGCGGAAACCACAGGGAGCTGCCTTCTCTTGGAAAGTTTACACAACGTTACGACCTAAGTCTAAGACGGAACGATGACTATGTAGAGAAGAAGCTGGAAGGTGTGAGTAACAGTTGCAAATGAAACTTTTTCTATTTTCAGTGTGGTTTCCATTTCGCAATCCATGGGATCATAGCCCCCCGTAACTTGGACTGTTGTGTTTTGTTTGCCGGTAAGTAACAACGCATAGTATTGCATCTTCATGTACAGCTGACAACATTCTCTACATTGTAGGCTGTGACGACATGTAGATCAAGTAATAACAATGGGAATGTTCACTACCACAGTTGTACATTTGGGTTGGACTGGACAAAGCAACTGAGGGATACACCGCACAAAGCAGATAGCATAAAAAGTTTTCACCGTTTTTGTTTCTGTGACGAGTATGTATGTAGAAGTAATGACATAAATTGGATGAAAATGCCACGAAGAAAACCGTGGGAAAATTCTGACTTCTTGAAACGACAATCAGCGAAGTGAGTGAAAAGTATGCGATTACAAGGAATACATTGTGTGATAGATCTTTACGAGACAACGAAGAGGTGTCAATGAAATTACTTCCAGAAAATAGCAACGTGTTTTTTTTTTCTCGAAAACGCACACTGAGGAGTAGGAAACAACTACATACAATGTACAAAATCTTCGAAGAAGACCGTGTGCAATGCCAGACTTTTAAGCTTGGGTGCGTGAGAATTGTGTCCGTATATAGTTGAACAGTCTTTGTTACAAATATGATAAATTTTTCAGTAAAAGTTATCCGAATGTTTTGATTTAGTCTCATTCTGTTCAAAGCTTTAGCTTAATGACTTTATTACGAAGTTTTGTTTACTTCAGTCAAGTTTCTAGTGATATCGAAACTGAGTGCCAATAAAAAATAAAAGTTAACACTTGCTATACTTTAACGTTTATAACCATTTACCGACCAACCGAAATTTTTCTGTAGCAGGAATGATGTTTTACACTTTACAGTTTCATGTTCGATCACCCTCAAAAAATTTAAGCGATTACAATGTAAATGGTGGAAAAATTATGTACAAAAAACTACGAACGTATATTCTCATATCACCGAATCTTGTAATTTTAATGACAAACGTACTATAGCGCAAGTTGAACATATCGACTTTCCATTATTAGAAAATTTTCTTCCTAACTAACTGTGCTGGACAACTACGCGGTTTACTGCAAACTATGCTTTAACTCGAAGTTTTTTGTGAATGCGTTTTCCCACGTCTGTTCGATTTTTGCAAATGGGAGCTTAACTCGTGAAGCTTTTATGGCTACACTTCAGTTTTACAACTGCACCTCAGTTATAGTAATTCCAACTGTGGGTAGCGTTTCAACAAGACGTTGCACCACGACAATGGAGATCATTTATTTACCACCTCTTGGATAATATGTTACCGGAGAGATAGATCGGGAGAGGTAGTCCAATGTCACGACCACCACGTTCTCCAGATACAACACCTCTTGACATTCTTCAGTGGTATAACGTTCCGAATGAAGTGTACAGTTCATCATTTCTTCGTGTGCAAACAGAGTAGGAATACGAACTGTTGAGGAGTTGACGGAAGAGACGTTGGCAAAGAGATAGTGAGTACGCATCCTATGGTCTACAAACGGAGAACATGCGGATGCGTATCCATAAAAAACCATGAATTAAGCCACTCTTTGTAACGTACGGCATAGCAGTGTCTAGCATATTTCCTTAGAATTAAATATTTGTTATCGTAGAAAAGAGTTTATGCTCCCCTTGTATTTTTGTGTGAAGTATGTTACAATGAAATTACACTGAAATGAATACCCCCTAGCTGCATACAGAGGTTGCTATGAGTCAACGGAGACCGTTGAAACTGTGTGCCCCCCGCCCGGGACTCAAACCCGGGATCTCCTGCTTACATGACAGACGCTCTATCCATTTTTTTTTATTTTTTTCATTTTTTTTGCATTTTGTTCGGTATTGTATAGTTCGTTGCGTTTGGTCTGGGCGGACGTCACAAGACATCCGATCAAGTTGATGGTTGATTCCTTTACCCAGTTTTTTATTTTTTACTGCCGAACACGCTGAGCTACCGCGCCGGCCTTCTTTATTTTTAGATATCTGCCTATTACACATTACGACCCTCCTCAACTTTTAATGGTTCAAATGGTTCGAAGCACCCCGGTACTTAACATCTGAGGTCATCAGTACCCTAGACTCGGGACTACGTAAACCTAACTAACCTAAGAACATCACACACATCCATGCCCGAGGCAGGATTCGAACCTGCGACCGTATCAGCTGCGTGGTTCCGGACTGAAGCGCCTAGAACCGCTCGGCATATCAAAAAGTCAGTATAAATTTGAAAACTGAATAAATCACGGAATAATGTAGATAGAGAGGTACAAATTGAATCACATGCTTGGAATCACATGGGGTTTTATTAGAACAAAAAACAAAACAAAAAAGATATAAAAGTTCAAAAAATGTCCGACAGATGGCGCTTCATCTGATCAGAATAGCAATAATTAGCATAACAAAGTAAGACAAAGCTAAGATGATGTTCTTTACAGGAAGTGCTTAATATGTCCACTATCATTCCTCAACAACAGCTGTAGTCGAGGAATAATGTTGTGAACAGCACTGTAAATCGTGTTCGGAGTTATGGTGAGGCATTGGCGTCGGATGTTGTCTTTCAGCATCCCTAGAGATGTCGGTCGATCACGATACACTTGCGACTTCAGGTAACCCCAAAGCCAATAATCACACGGACTGAGCTCTGGGGACCTGGGAGGCCAAGCATGACGAAAGTGGCGGCCGAGCACACGATGATCACCAAATGACGCGCGCAAGAGATCTTTCACGCGTCTAGCAATATGGGGTGGAGCGCCATCCTGCATAAACATCGTACGTTCCAGCAGGTGTTTATCAGCCAGGCTGGGAATGATGGTATTCTGTAAAATATCGGCGTACCTCTCACCCGTCACGGTAGCAGCTTTGCTGTGTGTGTGTGTCGATTTTTACCTCTCTATCTACATTATTCCGTGGTTTATTAAGTTTTCAAATTTATACTGACTTTTTGATCACCCGGTATATATATATAATTATTTTACAGAATTTTTTCCTACCGGGTCTAGCTCGTTGATGATTCTGATAGAGGTACCAGGCACCAAGCAGCCGTTTGAACCGTGTACGCCTGTACACCAAGCTTCTAGGACATACACGTCGTGTCGCTATTTGCGGAGTAGCGGGACGGGGAAGCAGCGCGCGTGCGAATCTGGCCTGGAGGCTCGAGACGGGAAGGCCGACATCCGCTCATCCGTTACGGCTCTCTCGTCGCCACAGCTGCGGCACGCAGGTCGACGGCGCTGCCATCCTGGAAACGGTACACAAGCCCCCCCCTCTCTCTCTCTCTCTCTCTCTCTCCTCTGTGACCCACAAGACGTTGCCGAACCTCCACACGTGACACTGTAAGTATTCTGCGCACGAAACTGTCATGGGAACTACAAAATACACCAGTTTTTACCGGCCATTTAATACAGAGCAGCGTGCAATGACACAATCTTTAATGCTCGGTTATGTGATGGCACTATGCTCAATAGCAGCCAGATCGAATGCTAATGTGGAATACATTTACGTCGCCAGTATCTGGTCAGCAGTGGGTGGAGACGCGGTGACGAGACTGGATTAAATTCCAAGCCTTTTAGTTGTGTCTCTCATATCGCTGCCTCCATGGTGTTATTCGAGAATAACTATGTGTTGGCAACGGATATCACCATCAACATCTATATCCATATTTCACAAGCCCCCTCACATGTGTGGTGGAGGATACCTTTCATACAAGGTTCAAATGGTTCAAATGGCTCTGAGCACTATGGGACTCGACATCTGAGGTCATCAGTCCCCTAGAACTTAGAACTACTTAAACCTAACTAACCTAAGGACATCACACACAGCCATGCCCGAGGCAGGATTCGAACCTGCGACCGCAGCTGTCACGCGGTTCCAAACTGAAGCGCCTAGAACCGCACGGCCACACCGGACGGCTTTCATACAAGGAGATATCAAATAGTATGTTACACACTGTTTATGGAGAGTGGGCCATTGTCAGAATAGAGTGCGAGATGGTGCCGGAAAGTAATGGCTCTGAATCTTTTTATGCGAAAACTCTTTAAACTTTTTCATTAAAACAAACCTTATTAACATCCTATATCTATTCTTGTCTGCATGTTATTTCTCAAAACAGTCATCCTGATGATGACATTTGTCGGTTTGTTGATACCGTCACTGTTGTATGTTTTACTTTGTTGATGGAGCCCAAACCCCACCTCTGAATGCACCGCTTAGTCACTATCAAAGTGAAGTATCCGAAGGTGTTCTGTAAGTTTTGGAAACAGTTGAAAATCGAATGGGGCAAGCTGGGACAGTATGGAAGATGATTGATGACAATGACTCCTAGGCGCTAGGTTGTTGCAGATGTCTTAGCGCTCGTTTGTGGTCTGGAATTGTCATACTGAATGCCTCCATGCGGTGACGAACTCTTAAGACTTTCAGTTTCCTGAGCGTCTCGCAGTACATTTACGAGCTTATGGTGGTGATTCTAAGCATGAATTTCAAATTTACCACACGTTAAACATTACAAAACCGTTGTATCATGACTCTTCCTGCTGATGGAGTGGTCTTTAACATTTTTGGCGTCGGTGATCCTTTGTAGCGGAAATCTTTTCATGCTTTCTTGTTTTCGTTGTCAGAGTGGTGAAACTAGCTTCCATCACCCGTCAGAATGTTGTTACAGGACCCATCACCTTCACGTTCATAACGCAAAAGAATTTGTTCATAGATGCTCCGCTCTGTTTCTTGTCAGGAGTGAGCATTCGAAGTCCCACTGGGCATGTATATTTGTGCAATGATGGCCTGTACATGCTGTCGTGATATGACAAATCTGCCTGAAAGCTGTGTCTGTGTTATTTTCTGTGATGAGTTCATGAAACTGATTCCAATGAGTATCGTCGGTTTTCCTACACGGTCGTACACTCCAACTACGTCACATACAGGGTGTTTCAAAAATGACCGGTATATTTGAAACGGCAATAAAAACTAAACGAGCAGCGACAGAAATACACCGTTTGTTGCAATATGCTTGGGACAACAGTACATTTTCAGGCGGACAAACTTTCGAAATTACAGTAGTTACAATTTTCAACAACAGATGGCGCTGCAAGTGATGTGAAAGATATAGAAGACAACGCAGTCTGTGGGTGCGCCATTCTGTACGTCGTCTTTCTGCTGTAAGCGTGTGCTGTTCACAACGTGCAAGTGTGCTGTAGACAACATGTTTTATTCCTTAGAACAGAGGATTCTTCTGGTGTTGGAATTCCACCGCCTAGAACACAGTGCTGTTGCAACAAGACGAAGTTTTCAACGAAGGTTTAATGTAACCAAAGGACCGAAAAGCGATACAATAAAGGATCTGTTTGAAAAATTTCAACGGACTGGGAACGTGACGGATGAACGTGCTGGAAAGGTAGGGCGACCGCGTACGGCAACCACAGAGGGCAACGCGCAGCTAGTGCAGCAGGTGACCCAACAGCGGCCTCGGGTTTCCGTTCGCCGTGTTGCAGCTGCGGTCCAAATGACGCCAACGTCCACGTATCGTCTCATGCACCAGAGTTTACACCTCTATCCACACAAAATTCAAACGCGGCAACCCCTCAGCGCCGCTACCATTGCTGCACGAGAGACATTCGCTAACGATATAGTGCACAGGATTGATGACGGCGATATGCATGTGGGCAGCATTTGGTTTACTGACGAAGCTTATTTTTACCTGGACAGCTTCGTCAATACAGAACTGGCGCATATGGGGAACCGCAAAGCCCCATGTTGCAGTCCCATCGTCCCTGCATCCTCAAAAAGTACTGGTCTGGGCCACCATTTCTTCCAAAGGAATCATTGGCCCATTTTTCAGATCCGAAACGATTACTGCATCACGCTATATGGACATTCTTCGTGAATTTGTGGCGGTACAAACTGCCTTAGACAACACTGCGAACACCTCGTGGTTTATGCAAGATGGTGCCCGGCCACATCGCACGGCCGACGTCTTTAATTTCCTGCATGAATATTTCGATGATCGTGTGAATGCTTTGGGCTATCCGAAACATACAGGAGGCGGCGTGGATTGGCCTCCCTGTTCGCCAGACATGAACCCCTGTGACTTCTTTCTGTGGGGACACTTGAAAGACCAGGTGTACCGCCAGAATCCAGAAACAATTGAACAGCTGAAGCAGTACATCTCATCTGCATGTGAAGCCATTCCGCCAGACACGTTGTCGAAGGATTAGGGTAATTTCATTCAGAGACTACGCCATATTATTGCTACGCATGGTGGATATGTGGAAAATATCGTACTATAGAGTTTCCCAGACCGCAGCGCCATCTGCTGTTGAAAATTGTAACTACTGTAATTTCGAAAGTTTGTCTGCCTGAAAATGTACTGTTCTCCCAAGCATACTGCAACAAACGGTGTATTTCTATCGCTGCTCGTTTAGTTTTTATTGCCGTTTCAAATATACCGGTCATTTTTGAAACACCCTGTACGTTGGGCATAGCACAACCGTGTGCTTCATTACGAGCACGAGCACCCAACGTGGGACATTACTAATGTTGATACAATCATCACTGTCCACAGGTTTCATTGTTTTTTCGACTTCAAGTGCAGGAACGTTTTAAGCGGTTAGAAACTCGATTACAGCACGCTGTTTCTCACGCACCGACATAGTTACGTTACATACCGGCATTTTACACGCTACAATTCGGAACCCGCTAGCGGCGGGTGGGAGTCGACCGAGTAATATACACGCCACGTAATACCGCAATGGATATTGAGAACAGCAGCTCTCGTATATTCCACAAGCCACCTTAGGCTGTTTGCTGAATGGTACCTCTGTTACAACAAGAATTCCGAAAATAATTAACACCTGTCGTTCCACACCGGGAACAACCAAACAACAAAAAAGTGATGCATTGTCAAAAGAGTGTGCAAGTTTTTGATGTCCCGAAGTCGTACTTCTGCTGAGGTGCGATTAACACGTGTCACAAACTGCGGGACTGGATTGGCGTACTGCTCGAAACTTCAAATTTTATATACGCAGGACACTGCAGTTCTTGTGGTCAAAACGTCTAAATTGCACATAGATTAACTGTGAAATTCTAGTGGTATATGGACGAAGAAGGACTTCGACATCAACCACAGCAGACTGCAATGTCCAGGCAATCGAAGATGTGATTCGCAGTAATTGCAGGTTTTCCGATGAAGAGGACGTCCACACATTTGTTCCCAATTAGTTGGGTGACTAAGGAGCAGATTTCTGTTCTGGAGGAATTAAATGTCTGGTAGAAAGTTCCGACCTTCGTTTATAGTGACTTGGTGAGAATGTTGAAAAACAGTGTCAAGTATTACTGTTACTTAGAAGTGTAGTGCAGAGCCAGCATGCTGGCTGAGTTACAGGACACCAACTTGGGTTAACCTGTTCGATACAGAAACAGTTAAAGTTCAAAAATACACTTTTTATCTAATTGGTGACTAGTTTCTGGTTACCTGAACCTATTTTGAGGTCATCCTACGGGACAGGAAGTGAAGTTGTAATTTATTCAATAACCTGTTACAAAAATTTTTTCACTGTATAACAAGATGCAGAACATATCGTACCAGGATATACGTACATTAAAGACAAAACAATATTTTCAGAAAAAGCGTACAAGCCATCACATTGTTTAAACACGTACAAGAAAGTCAGGTTTAGTAGTGAACAACGGCAGTATAAATGTTTCTATTGCAGCTTCCAGTCATCAAGGGCAAAAAAATTAATACAATAAACGTAGAAGTCAGTTGCCACACTTAAGCTCTTCAAAATTTATCCAGAAACACCAGGACATTTGAAAAGCAATTGTATTAATTGCCTTATCCTTGATCATTGGAAATTTTAATGGAGACTTTCCCCACATCCTGATAGGGCACCCACTACCTGCGTTTCCTCGTGGCAGCAGAAGAAGTAGACTATCAGCTATTCTGTCACTGTACATGGTTAAAGTTAAATTCTTTATACGCATACGCATAATTTTCACATGACTTATGTGCTATTTCGGAGAATTCTGTTTCTTCTGTCTGGTACGTATGTCCCACTGCGGAACGTTCTCTACCTTGTTCTCGCATGCACTAAACAAATTTTGCAAAATTTTATTGGATAAATTGAAAGCCATAGATTTAATGTTCGCTTATGTGACGTCTTTATGCATAGTATGCATAGTGGTGGCTAGGGCCAATATCCGACCAGCGGGTGGAATGGAGATGGTGGTGAGACGTGAGACACTACCCTCATCTAAAATTACATTTTGAAACATACGCACTCAACCTGCTTTAAGTGAGTTATATCTCTGATGGCATCCATGGCCTCCATGGAGGAACACGCGTACCCTGCGCATCATAGAGGAACTGTAGGACCCCTATTTTGATGTCCTGCAATACGACGCTGCACATAGTTTAGTAGTTACTAAACTATGTGCAGCATCGTATTGCACGACTTTAAAATAGGCGTGCTACAGTTCCTCTATGATGCGCATATGTTTTCGAAACAATTCTTATTATTAAACAAAATTATATAATGCTTAAAAGTAAAAACTCAGCCGGTGTGTGTTTGTACTCGGGAAACTCATAAAGTTGCCGGTCGATTGACTTGATACTTCGACACAGTGTTGCATTCGAATGCGCACGCGTTTGTATATGCCTATTTTTGATATATACAATATATATATATATATATATATATATATATATATATATATATATATATATGTAAATAACACATAAAGTGGAAAAGTTGTTACGAAACACTTTCAAAAAATTTCTTGACCGATTTACTTAAAATTTTTACTTGATACTCTAATGGACATTCACACAGACACAGGCTATATATCATATAGAAACATATATGTAATATATATAAGGGAAACATTGTTAACAAAAATCTCAAAGTAATTGAACGATACAAATGAAAATTTCACAATGCGGTCTTGCAAACGTTTGGATGGATGTAGAATATACACTATGTGATAGTATTCCGACACCTCCAAAAACTTACGTTTCTCATATTAGGTGCATTGTGGTGCCACCTACTGCCGGGTACTTCATATCAGCTACCTCAGTATTCATTAGACAGCGTGAGACAGCCGAATGAGGCGCTCCGCGGAACTCACGGACTCCGAACGTGGCCAGGTGATTGTGTGTCACTTGCGTCACACATCTGCACACGAGATTTCCTAAACATCCATAGGGCCACTGTTTCTGATGTCACAGTGAAGTGAAACGTGAAGGGACAAGTACAGAACAAAAGACTACAGGCTGTCGTCGTCTGTTGACTGACAGAAACTGGCGACAGTTGAAGAGGGTCGTAACGTGTAATAAGCAGAAATCTATCCAGACCAAACTGCATCAGTATCCACTGTTAGTACTATACATTTAGCCGGGAGGTGAGAAAACTTGGTATTCACGGTCGAACAGCTGCTCATAAGTCACAAACACGCCGGTAAATGCGAAACGACGCCTCGCTTGGTGTAAGGAGCGTAAACATTGGACGATTGGACAATGTAAAAGCATTTTGTGGAGTGACAAATCACGGTACACAATGTGGCCATCCGATGGCAGAGTGTGGGTATGGCGAATGACCGGTGAACGTCATCTGTCAGCGTGTGTAGTGGCAACAGTAAAATTCGAAGGTTGTGGTGTTATGGTGTGGTCGTATTTTTCATGGAAGGGGCTTTCACCCCTTGTTGTTTTGCGTGGCACTATCACAGCACAGGCCTACATTAGTGTTTTAAGCGCCTTCTTGCTTCTCACTGTTGAAGAGCAATTCGGGGATGGCGATTGCATCTTTTAACACGATCGAGCACCTGTTCGTGATGCACGGCCTGTGGCGGAGTGGTTACAAGACAATAACATCCCTGTAATGGACTGGCCTGCACAGAGTCGTGATCTGAATCCTATAGAATACCTTTCGGATGTTTTGGAACGCCGACTTCGTGAAATGCTTCACCGACCAACATCGATACCTCTCGTCAGTGCAGCGCTCCGTGAAGAATGGGCTGCCGTTCCCCAAGAAACCTTCCAGCACTCGACTGATCGTATGCCTGCGAGAGTGGAAGCTGTCATCAAGGCTAAGGGTGGACCAACACCATACTGAATTCCAGCATTACCGATGGAGGGCGCCAAGATCTTATTTTCAGCCAGGTTTCCGGATACTTTTGATTACATAGTGTATATTTTTTTCAATACGCACAGCGAAACGTTCTTTTCAAAAATCTAGAAAATTCTTAAACGATTTTCTTCAATTTTCAACTACACTGTATTAAACGTTCAGACAGACCTATACTATATTTTTCGAACGACAATGCATGTGTTCTCTGTTGAATCTGACAGCGAGAAAGAAAATGCTGTGCTGTAAAAATGTGCGGTCATTTTTTCCTTTGTCACAGACAGTTTTAACTGCGTTAGCTGGGCATTTAAACCAGCAAATAAACTGTTTCTCCCATGTATGTTCTTTCTCATTATGTAGATACGTAAACTCAATACAGAACGATGTGCTACTTTGTTTTCACAGAAAACAGGAATTTGTATTTCTGGCTTATGGGGTTATGATTGGAATCCATTGCAGAACCTGAGTTTGGAACAACTATAAATAAGGTGCAAGGTCATGGGTGGGGGCGTAGGAGATGCACCGAGAGCTGGGAGGCAATGGAGAGAGACCGAGGGGGCAGCAGGAGATGGAGAGAGAGAGGATAGAAGCTGGCAGAAAGAGTGGAGTGGAGATGATAGAGAAGGGGAAGAAGGGAGGCTAAGTGAGGGGAAGGAGGAGATGGATAGGTACGGGGATGTGGAGGAGATTAGGACGTTTATCAGATTCCTATACATATATTTTCTTTCCCGTTTAATCGGGCTGAACCACAGCAGCGTGTAGCCAGGCACAGCAAGACTCATTTCGAAATGAAGAAGAAAGAAACTACAGTCTGAAATCTGATGTAAGACTGCCATCAGTCAAAAGTAAGGAAAAAACCACTCGAAGAAACTCATCTAAAAGTACAGAGATTTTTCTACAACACGGTTTCTTTTTACAATATTTTTCGTTCTTTTGCTGGAGCGGGCTGTTTGAGCGTATTATAGGGTGAGAGACCTTTCAGTCAAATATCAGGCGAGCTGATATTGTGGCGTAGGGAGCACATTAAGGTTTATTTTGGAAGTGATTTCCGCTTACAGTTACTATTTTTCTTATAATCGAGGGAAATCTGATGAATCCGAACCGGGGGATGGAAACTATCTTTAATTCGATTCTATATAAAGAACAAAGTAGGTGACTTGCACCATATGTGCGCTGCATCTATGCCGGTGTCGAAGCGACATTTTAGTATCGACAGTTGTATTAATGGTTGCGAGAAATTCATAGAAAATAACGTTGATCAGTTGTTCCCTGAAGCTAACATCTGGTTACTGTGATCTTCAGTGCAAAGACTGGATGATATAGCTCTCCACGATTGGTTTCCCTCTACAACTCTTAACCTGCACAGGTCTCTCCATCACAAAATAGTCGATAGCTTGGTGCTCCAGGAAGTGTCCAATCGATCTCTCACCTTCTTTTAGTCAACTTATAATTTTATTTTCTGCCCAATTCGATACAACCCATCTTCGTCAGTTATCTGATCCAACCACGTAATCTTCGACATACTTCTACGACATCACATTTTACGAGCTTCTATTCTCTTCGTGTCTACACCTCTCCATATATCAACGAACCATGTAAATACTATCAGAAACATTTTTAAAATATAATTTTTAATTCGATATTAACGTACACTGAAGCGCCAAAGAAATGGTTCAAATGGCTCTGACACTATGGGACTTTACATCTGTGGTCATCAGTCCCCTAGAACTTAGAACTACTTAAACCTAACTAACCTTAGGACATCACACACATCCATGCCCGAGGCAGGATTCGAACCTGCGACCGTCGCAGTCGCGCGGTTCCGGACTGAGCGCCTAGAACCGCTAGACCACCGCGGCCGGCTGAAGTGCCAAAGAAATTGGTATAAGCATGCGTATCCAAATACAGAGATATGTATACAGGCAGAATACGGCGCTATGATCGGCAACGCCCATATAAAACAAGTGTTTGACGCAGCTGTTAGATCATTTACTGCCACTACAATGGCAGGTCATTAAGATTTAAGTGAGTTATAGTAGTGTTACAATCGCTGCACGAGCGATGGAACACAGCATCTTGAAAAACATCAAATCTCCGACATTGCTGCGGCCGGAAAAAAACCATGCAAGAATGGGACCAACGACGAATGAAGAGAATCGTTCAACGTGACAGAAGTCCAACGTTTTGAAAATTACTGCAGATTCCAGTGCTGGGCCATCAACAAGTGTCTGCGTGAGAACCATTCAACGAAACATCATCGCCGGCCGCGGTGGCCAAGCGGTTCTAGGCGCTTTAGTCCGGAACCGCGCGACTGCTACGGTCGCAGGTTCGAATCCTGCCTCGGGCATGGATGTGTGTGATGTCCTTAGGTTAGTTAGGTTTAAGTAGTTCTAAGTTCTAGGGGACTGATGACCTAAGATGTTAAGTCCCATAGTGCTCAGAGGCATTTGACCCATTTGAAACATCATCGATATGGGCTTTCGGATCCCAATCATGTACCCTTGATGACTGCACTACGCCAAGCTTTACGCCTCACCTAGGCGCATAAACACCGACATTGGGCTGTTGATGACTGGAAACATGTTGCCTGGTCGGACGAGTCCCGTTTCAAATTGTATCGAGCGGATGGACGTGTACTAGTATGGAGACACCCTCATGAATCCATGGATCCTGCATGCCAGCTGTTCAAGCTTGTGGAGGCTCTGTGATTGTGTGGGGCGTGTACATTTGGAGTGATATGGGACCCCTGGTACGTCTAGATACGTGACACGTGCATAAGCATCCTGTCTGTTCACCTGCATCCATTCATGTCTATTGTGCATTCCGACGAACATAGGCAATTCCAGCAGAACAATGGGACAGCACACACGTACATAATTGCTGCAGCGTGGCTTCAGAAACACTTTTCTTGCTTTAGAAGCTTCCGCTGGCCAGCAAACTCCCCAGAAATAAACATTATCGAGCGCACCTAGGATGTCTTGCAACGTGCTGTTCAGAAGAGATCTCCACCCCTTCGTACTCTTACGGGTTTGTGGACAGCCCTGCAGGATTCATGGTGTCAGTTCCCTTCAGCACTTCAGGCATTATTCGAGTCCATGACACGTCGTGTTGCGGCTTTTCTGCGTGCTCGTGGGAGCCCAACACGATATTAGGCAGTTGTATCAGTTTCTTTGGCTCTTCAGTGTATTTCTCTTCTTCATAGAAGCCTGCCTTTCTGTTCCCAGTTTGCTTTTTACACTTTCTCCGTCTTCACTTATTTTGATGCCCAGACAGCAAATTAGTCTATGGCTTCTATTTTCCATTTTCCAGCAAAGTCATCGAAGCATCTCCTGATTTGATGCCACTGAACTCCATTACTCTCCCTTTATATTTATTAATCTGGCTATTACAACCACTTTTCAAGATGTTATCTGTTCCATTAAACTCCTCTCCCAGTTCCTCTGCAATCTCTGTCAGAACTGCCATTTCATCATATAACTTTTTAATTCTTCTTCTTTTTACAAATATTTTCATTGTTTCCTTAATTTGCTAGAAATTCTGCGAGCTTCCTGTTCAAATAATAGAGAACAGAAACGTTAAGACGAAAGAAAGATGTTTTTGCTGCCGCCATATGCAAGTTTCTTATTTTTGAAATACTACGAGGAAGAGTTTTATATGATTTTCTTCGTAACATGTAAAGAAAGCTGATGGCATGAATGGGAAATTACTTGTCTTTTATTTCTGTAATGCTTTTCTTTTTACTGTCGTTCAGCATCTTACGTCCTCTTAACTTCGGCCATTATTAGGTATTTCACTGCTCAAACAGCAGCATTCATCAACTACGTCATGTTTCTCAAATTCTGCTCTAATTTCGCGGCATCACATCCCTTCATTCGACTACGTTTCTTTATCTCTGCTTTTCTCTTTGTTGACATTCACCTTGTAACGTGTCCTTAAGACACTATCCATCCCGTTAAGTTGTTATTTCAAGAATTTTGACACCTTCTATGGAATTACTATGTCATAGAATAACCTTAAAACTTTTATTTTGAAAATATATATGAAAGCACATGAAAGGAGTCTACAAAATCTGCTTAAGATGAAGAGAGTACTCCGAAAGTCGTAGACACCAATAAAAGCATCAAATATACTGATGTCCTGCGCATTTTACTTCATACAAGGGGCAGCCAAATTGAAACCTGTCACCCGCCAGAACGTGACAATGGGATGGTTCCATCCAAACGTAATCACCACACGCTTGAGGACATTTACCTCACTCGGAGACGAGACGATCAATCCCTGCCTCGCACAACGCAGTCAGCCTCTGACGGATTCACAACCGCACTCACTCTTGCTCTTTCTCGTCAACCTGAAACCGACATCCATGCATGTCTTCCTACAGATCGCCGAAGATCTACAGATCAAAGGGTGAAAGGTCTGGGCTGTACGGAGGATGTTGTAATGTTTCCCAACGAAGTCGCTGAACCACAGTTTCATCCGACTGGAGGTGCAGGGGCAGTCGTTATTGTGCAACACAATGATTCCAACCGACAGCATTCCTGGACGTTTTGACTTTACGGTGCGTCGCAGTTTCTGCGAAGGTTTTCATAGCGTTGCGCATTGATCGTGGATACACGCTCGAGGAACTCGACGATTAGAAGGCCCTTGCAATCGAAGTAGAAGGTCGTCTTGACCTTACCGGAACTGGTGTGAACACCTTTAGATTTCTTTGATGTGGGAGATGTGGGATGTTTCCAAGGATGGCTTGGCGTATGCCCTCGGGCTGTCAGAATGCTGTCACATGGAATAATCCTGCTACACGATAACCCCCGTCCTCACAGTGTCAATCGCACAACGACTACGCTTCGGCGATTTGGTTAGGAAACACTGAAACATCCTCCGTACAGCTCAGTTCTTACCCCGTGCGATTTTCACATCATTGACCACCTGAAGGTCGGACGAAGATAGGCAAGAGTGGGTGCGGTTGTGGATCCGTCAGTGGCCGACCGCTATCTGCGAAGCAGAATTGCTCGTCGTGTCTCTCAGTGGGATAGCTATCTTAACGCGTGTGGCAACTACGAGTACTTTTGAATGGATCCATCCAAAGGTTCCGTTGTGGAATGTGTTCGGTTTTTGTTTACCTTCCCATCATTTATTTTAATTGATTGAAGTGCTAGTTCTTGATTAAACATTGTATACGAGGTGTGACTAGAAAAAAACCGGACTAGTACTAGTGAAACAATAAAACGAATGCCATAAGGCTGAAAGTCGCGTGGCCTGTCACGTGACTCTCGCTCCGCCTACTGCTCGAGCTTCATCTGCCTCCTGCACTCAGTCTGCCCGTGGCGTCTGTTTTAAGTAGTTGACGTTTTGTCTGTGCGTCGGAAAATGTTGAGTGTACAGAAAGAACAGCGTGTTAACATCAAATTTTGTTTCAAACTAGGAAAATCTGCAAGTGAAACGTTTGTAATGTTACAACAAGTGTACGGCGATGATTGTTTATCGCGAACACAAGTGTATGAGTGGTTTAAACGATTTAAAGATGGCCGCGAAGACACCAGTGATGACATTCGCACTGGCAGACCATTGTCAGCAAAAACTGATGCAAACATTGAAAAAATCGGTAAACTTGTTCGACAAGATCGCCGTTTAACAATCAGAGCAGTGTCTGAGTTAACAGGAGTTGACAAGGAAAGTGTTAGGCAGATTCTTCATGAAAGTTTCAACATGAACAAAGTGTGTTCAAAAATGGTTCCAAAGTGTCTCACAATTGAACAGAAGGAACGCCGAAGAATGATTTGTTCTGACATCCTGGAAAACATTGAAAGTGATCGCACCTTCTTACAAAATGTTATTACTTGCGATGAATCGTGGTTTTTTACTTACGATCCCGAAACTAAGCGCCAATCGATGCATTGGAAAACTCCTGATTCAACACGACAAAAAAAGCACGAATGGCAAAATCGAAATTCAAGGCAATGGTGATTGTTTTTTTTTTTTTTTTGACATCAATGGGATTGTGCACATTGATTGGATACCAGAGGGACAAACAGTGAATCAGCATTACTAAATTAGCGTCCTGGCTACCCTACGTGAGCGAGTACGGAGAAAACGGAACGATTTGTGGAGAAAAAAGTCATGGATCCTTCACCGAGACAATGCCCCAGCTCACAGTGCGTTGTCAGTGAAGACGTTTTTGGCAAAACACAACATTCCCATCTTAGATCATCCACCCTACTCACCTGATTTGGCCCCCTGTGACTTTTTCTTTTCCCTAAAGTCAAGTCAGCTTTGAAAGGAACTAGATTTGAGACTGTTGAAGCAGTAAAAGAAAAAGCGACGGATATAATGTATGGACTTACCGAAAATGATCTGCAGCATTGCTATGAACAGTGGAAAATTCGTATGGAGCGGTTTAGAGACCGAGGAGGAGAGTACATTTAAGGAGATAACATGAAATTGTAAATAACTGTAAATAAATGTTTTTTCCAGCATCAGTCCGGTTTTTTTCTAGCCGCACCTCGTATTATATTAATTAAATGAAAGGTTTGTTTCTCAAACTTCTTTATTATTGTACTACCTAGGTTTCGGTCTATAAATCGATTTTACACATGTGGTTCTAAAAATAGAAATGAAGCAAAGAAAAAAAATGTCAATGTCTTAATCTATTGATTCTTGAGTTAAACTATGGAGTTATCTCAGTTGAAAATTTGACACAGTTGCGTTATCTTTCTACAAGTTTGAGCAGGACAGTATTTACAGTAACTATGAATAACGTCCATTGGAGTAGAGCTTTATGCCCAGCAATTTGTTTGATTACCTACACATGAATGAAGGCACCGGGTCCTCCCCCCCCCCCCCCCCTCCCCCTTCCGTGTGCAGGACTTCCACATCTAGTACGTATTTGTGGTTTTGGCTTAAGCGATGTTCGGCAAAGGATGAATCCGGCTTCGTTAACCTCCAGTTCCTGTGGTGTTCTTTGAGCCAACTACAGATTGACCTACCAGCCTGATGATTATAGCAGGACTTACAATCTTTGCAGATGATCTTACATACCTAATTTTTCATGACGGTTAGCTGTTTATGTTTGAACTAAAGCAACGTATACCTAATGTCTCTGGGACAGAGAAAAAAAGGAGTACCCTTTTGCATTTAAAATGTTGCTTATCCTATTAGGTATACTAAAATATTGCATGATATCCTTTTCGGTCTGTCTACGATTTTCACTGTGTACAGTACGGATCTGTCTCGATTTTTCAGTTTTTTCTTGAGTATGTTTTAAGTAATTTTGAATTCATTATTTGTAGCAATTGTTTTTATTGTATTAAGTTCTGCGCCATTGCCTTCTTGGGACTAGGAGGCAGAAGGTGGATCTTGTGGTGCAACGCCGTACATTTGTAAACTGCTGAATCTTGAGAGGAAGTCAGGATAAACGTGTCAGTAAAGAATTGCTTCCGGTAGATCCTAAATTTGTGGTCGCAATTTTCTATCTGTAAGCTGTGACCTAGGAGGTAAATGGTGGAACCTCCTAACTCTGTACTGCCCATTACTGTATTATGCCACTGATTTATATTTCCAAAGAACTGGTTAGTGGAACATTCCCACATAAAAAGAATATCATCGACGTATCTCTATCAATACAGAACATCGTTAATTATTTTATTGAATGTTGAAAGTGATTGAAGTTTCTTGTTATGTATCACTTGAACCCTGAAAGCAGTGATATATAAAATGTAGAATGAAAAAGGGAGAGGTTGTGTTCTCATTTTAGAAAAAAATCCCAAACTCTCATTGATATTAATTTCTGCATTTTTGTTACGCCACCTCAGAATTTCTGGTTCATTCTTAATAAAATTAGTCTTCCACTTGTACATGACCATCTGTGCTATCCAAGGAGATAATGGTGAGCCCACTGAGAGAGCATCTCCTTGCTTGTAATTGCTCCTTTGAAAGCATTTGTACCAAGAGTGAATCACCTAATACTTGCACCGCAAATATTGCGGCAATGGAAAGTGCTATCGATTAACGGTTTTAACAGAATGGATTGGTCGTCAGGGGATCGTATTTGTAGCCAATCAACAGATTAAAATAATATTTAGAAAGTTTAATTTTTGTCCACACGTACACTTTTTTAAATTGAATAATGCCTGTTGACAGTAGCAAATTAAAATTAGGGTATATTAGAATGTCAGTGGTGTCTATTGCACGTTCCTAGTGCAAGTCGTTTACGAGATATCGTATTTTGAAAAAGTTCGCACACCCACACTTGCACAACACCTGAGGCACCACACTCTATAGAACAACACAAGTGCATATGCTAGTTACGTGGATTCTGACCAACACTTACTATTACAGGAGTGTTCAAAATGACCACCGACAAAGTCAATGCACGCTTCCAGTACGGTATGGAAAGACTGCTGCTAGCGTTTCAGCAGAGATGTCCGCGCAGGCTGCAGTAATATAGTTGCATATCATCTGGCGTAATTAGTGTCCTTGTACACAGAATCTTTCAGCTTTCCCCACAGAAAAAATGTGCAGACGTCAAATCCAGGGAATGGGCCGGCGAAGATACAGGTCGTCTGCGTCAAATCCAACAATTTGGAAACAGTTCATGAAGGCATGCTGCAGTACTTCATGCATTGTGGGTGGACAGCCGTCATGTTGGTACTACAGGCTCCTCCTAGTCTGCAGCAGAACATCCTTTAGCACCCTTGGAATATTGTCTGTTGGGAGGCTGTGATACTTGTGCGCATTCAGTGTTCCATCTATGAGAACAGGGCCTATGGGCTGATAGTTTAGTATTCCACAACACACATTTAGACTCCATGGACACTGACGGTACACCTTATAATGAATCAGCAGTTTTTGGACCTCGCATTAGCTTCCTAGTTATGGTACAGAATAAAATCCCTAAAAAACAACTCTAAGTTGTTAACAGGAAGAAATTGTAATAATCTTATGTACCGAATAACAAAACAAAAGGTATCCTTATAATGTCATGGGCATGAGTAAACCATGCATAAATGAGATAAAGTGAATGAAGTTTGGAGGCAGGCTGTGCGTGTGGCTAATGGCATTGAGAAACCCCAAATAACATTAACAAAAGAAGGCCCAGCTGCAGCGCAGAAAGAAATAATGTGAGAACAACATAATACGTTTTAAATAAACACAGCCGAGACTGTGGGTAAGTGGCTAGACAGCATTAACAAAGGTAGCGGCGACCCGGCAAGGAAAATAAAAATTCACCTATAACGAGGAAGCCGTTGGCTGAAGCCATACTGCGTGATGTAGAAGAGACACGGTGGGGAGAGTCAAGTTATATGAAAGCATTTTTGAGAACTAAATTAACACAGCTGTCTCGTCATGCAGCGGGCCACACCTGTGTGTAGAAAAATAGCGAAGATGTTGAGACTTTTACGTCTGCGAAGTGAGGGTGGTACGCTTCACAGATCGTGGTTACAGACGGAAAGCAGTAGTTCATATTCCCGCAGGAATTTTTGTGGGCAGAGCATTGTGCACGTCACTCCATCCCTGGGCGAGTGTGCAATAGCCATTATTTCGACTAGAAAAAATTTAACATTCTACGGAACGCAGGAAAGTTGAGACTGAGTGATTCAGTAAAGGACAGAGTTGCGAATTAGCGTTTCAGATCCAGCATGGAGACAACGCCGCCGCAGTTCCCGATTGGTAATGTACCAATGCGCATTAGGCGACATTAAATGTTGAGTCGAGAATTTGCTCACTCCAACCTGCGTACGCTTTGAATACAGAATTTCAAGAGTTGAATACTAACATACCCTCGATTGAGTACATGAGAGTTTGATTACTTTAAAAGAAAAAATTTCATCCTCCACCTACCTAGTCCATTGAACAGCTATGACAACGTAGATGTAAATTTCACTGATGAAGATGTAATTGTTTTGCTAGTTATAACATTCTCATATATAGATATAAAGATTTAAGAAACACATATTCGATGTCTAACTGTTAATTATTTTGTTGAGTGTTGAAAGTGATTGATGTTTCTTGTTATGTATCACTTGAACCCTGAAAGCAGTGATATATAAAATGTATAATGAAAAAGGGAGAGGTTGTGTTCTCATTTTAGAAAAAAATCCCATACTCTCATTTATATCAATTTCTGCATTCTTGTTACGCCACAGCAGAATTTATGATTAATTTGAGATGATTTGCATCTAACATTAGCGGTATTACAGGGCCAAAATTAATAGCTATGTAGAATGTCCGTTTACCAACCTGGGCTTGAGAAGACAGTACGATACGTTATCCACTCGCGCGCGATCACAAAACAGCTTTACTCACCAGTACTACACACAAAATGACACGCGTTACAAACTGACAAAGCCAACGTGGATTGTCCATACGCCAATAAAGAATGTTCCGGCCATTTACCTGGCCGTGATTGGTAAATGTTTCTTCATCAGTACATAGTGCATCTGGAGTATCGTACCTTGATGCGTCGATACAGAAGTTGATAGCCCGCATCTCGTGGTCGTGCCGTAGCGTTCTCGCTTCCCACGCCCGGGTTCCGGGTTCGATTCCCGGCGGGGTCAGGGATTTTCTCTGCCTCGTGATGGCTGGGTGTTGTGTGCTGTCCTTAGGTTAGTTAGGTTTAAGTAGTTCTAAGTTCTAGGGGACTAATGACCATAGATGTTAAGTCCCATAGTGCTCAGAGCCACAGAAGTTAATATGATTCTGATAAACGTTTCCATCCAGCTCTTACTGGAGAGAGATGGGGCAGGGATGAATCCAGCCACTTCCTCGTGCGATTGCACAGGAGCTTACGTGTGGATCAATTGCAACAACAGCAAGGACATTAATTTTCCCCTCTCCTGTCGTCACTTGTTTCTTTCAGCTCGTTGTCTAGGTGTTACACTACTAGTTTCACGCAACTGGCTGAAGAAGCTGATAAATAACTACCGAAATGGTTGACGTCTATTGGGCTATGTTGCCGCGTACACCATAGCAGAACGAATTGCATTCTTCCTACCGTCTCCATACAGCCATGGGCATGTCGGCTTTTTCTGCGTTAGTGAATCCCATCGTCCACTCAATACTTACTGCTTGGGCTGTCACACACAAACCAGCAAGTCGCAGTGCACTCAAGAAACACACGAGTACACTGTAAGCAAACACGACATCATCATAAATAGCAAATACGCAGGTTGAATGTAACCAAAGAGTGTCGGTGTGGAAACTTTTCAGAAGACGATGTTCCATAAACGACTCGCACTAGAATCCTGCAAGAAACACCACTGACATTCTGATTTACCATACTTTTATTTGATTAATGTCAAGAGGCAGTGTTCTACTCAAAGTAGTTCACATTTTCAGAAAAAGTACACTTTCTAAGTGTTGTTACCATCTGTTTATGGGTTAACAATAGGAGCCCCTGACTACCACTCCATTCTGTGAAAACTACACATCAATAGCACTTTCCATTCCCGCAATATTTGCGATACAATTTTTAGGTGATTCACCCTGTATGGGAAACTATACGCTGTAAGTAATTAATAATTGTTTTCCTTGAGAGTTTTCCAACAAGCTCTCTGGAAACGGGACGTCGCTCTGGCGAGATGCTCCACGCTTTTTGTAGACAACTTTCTACGCTGTCCAAGTTTCCACGAAAAGCCAAGCTTTGCTTTTAGTGACAAAACTGCCGAAGCTTATTCTTTCCGCGTTCCGCGGCAACGGCTCTAGCTGGAATAATTACGACTAGTCTGCCCTCGGCGCTGCCTCGTAGCAAAACCCATGTATCCTCCGCGCAGAGCTGCAGCAAAAACTCACTCCTAGGGGCCTTCCGGCGCGGCCGTGGCAGCGGAACTCTATCACTGTCGTTGATGGATCATTCCACATTTAGAGGCCCTCTCCTGGAAGCGGCCACAGCGCAAACACTCTAAGCATTTGTTGCCGTCGCCGCAAAAACCGGGAGCGACCATTAATCGACGGCAGGCTCCGGGCTGGCGTCAGTCCTGCTGACTGCCTTATTGCTGCGAGGTTGGTACCACTGAGTCCCTCGTGCACTGACACTCTCCAGAAGCACTGCTTTAGTTTTGTTGCAAAAACATTGAAATATCATACTAGATGTAAAACTGTCCTAATCCAGCCCATTGTTGCGACTGTTGTTATTGAACTATTTACGAGAAGAAGAAAAATAAAGCGTTGGGGGGGGGGGGGGGGAAGCGGTGGAGGAATCTTCGGATGAACTTAGTACAATCATGACGTTCTTGCAAAAATAAAAATTAATAATAAAATAGGTCTTGTGGTAACGCTATGAATGGAAAGGTAATAACAGCATAATGTAATTGCCGCCACATCATGTCAGCCAGATATATGCGAAAAAGCTGCATAGTAACTGATAGTACTCAGAGGAAACGTAATTCGACTGTACAAAGAGGACAGGGACAAAAAAGTAGACACCATCAAGTAAACTGCACAGGCTAATTGCTTCTTTAGTTCAATGGTAGACCAAATGCAGAAACAAATAGCGAAATAGAAAGAAATTCTTGGAAATTTAGAATGAACTAATGGTAGAAACAAATGTATGTGCAGCATACGTTATGTGGATAACATTTCTCAAAAAACAGCAAAACTACATACATCACATATAGTAGATTTCTCAATAAACAACAAACTGCAACGAAAACTAGTGCACAGGCTTAGCGAACAGAAAAAATGTTAATTATCAGACTCAGGATTACACAAAAACAAATTGAGCCATGATCATTCCAAACTAAGCGTTTCCGTGAACTTGGCTCTCTATCTGCGTTTGATTCCCACCGTTGTTGCGGTTATGCCGTGGTTCTGCCTCCTTATATGTGTGGCAGCAGCGATGTGTATCGATATTTGCATGGTGTACCATCTTCGGTCTTGTGTATATAGTTTCTGGCTAGGGTGTGGGCGGGCAGTCACTCGGTTGGTGCGGACCAGGGAGAATATCTCCGTGCGGCGCGGTCGGCTGGGTCCGCTGGTGGTCCCTGCGCAGTGTCGGACCGTGTGTGGAGCTGTCCGATCGCTACGAGCTTTGTGGCTCTCCGACCCAGGACCTCAAAGTTGAGTGGTGTCTTAAGTACCCAAGCCACGTCCGTTCATGTTGTGTCGTTCGTTTCGGTGGTTCGCTGTTGAGGAGCTTTTCCTGTGAGCAACACCGAGCGTTTTTAGTGGTGAGCTCGAGGACGCAGTGTAGTGTTCTGCCCAGCGAGTTTAGCGGGCGATTCACAAATGTAAAACTTCTCAAAGCTACTACATAGACTGACTGTTTTATAAACATAACCAACTTAAAGAATCAGCAACAGAAACACATGTAAAAACCCTGTACCCCCATTTAAAAAGCAAAGAACACTATGTTAAGATACGCCACTGTGGTATCATACAGTATATCGATACCACCCCACGGGCATTGTTACATTTGTACCGGAATTGCAAGTTCCGTCTGACGCCGATATCGGTCGCGCGGCACCCGGTGGGCCCAATGGATGACGTCAACTATGTCACGCCTCCAGAAGCTCTGTACTTGGAGCACCCTCTACCGCTGCGATATAGGACGACTGGCAGCAGCCATACAGCCCAATCGCACTTGGAACCGCTTCACTACGAAACGCCACGCGGACGCCACCTTGTCGCGGCTCCAACACCATAGTTGTTTCTATTGTATGAGCTGGACTCTGTTCCCTGTTGCATAATTTGTAATGAGTTTTCAAAAATTCGGAGAAATACAAGCTAAGTAGTAAATCTTTTGCCGGATATCAGCGTCGTACTTGCACGACAACCCAAGATGTCATTAGATCGCCGGGAAAGCCTGAAGAGTTACAGTAAATCTTTTGTTTGCTGTGTTATTGTTGTCTAATCATTTCTGCTCCTATCCAGCTTTCCTACGACGATAGTTCACATCACACTGTAGCCCAGATTCCCCTACCACTGTGTACGAAGTCGTACACAACATCCACCACTTCCAGTAACCACATAAAATGGATTTGTTTCTTGTACACCTCAAAAAGCAAGGGTAAAAAATCTCTATGACAAATTTAATACTGATTTCAGTTAATTTTTTTCAAGTACTTCTCCTGTATATAACTGCAGTCTTCCATAAACATGGTCTTTTTTCATAGTTTCTATCAACTTCCACAACGAAATGGAATATATAGCGTAATCGATAAGTTTAAAATTCAGTGACAGTAATAGTAAAAAGAATATATTTTATAACTGGGAGCAGTACGTAAATAATGTAATCCTCAGAAAATGTAATATCTCTGATTGTGTACAAGCCATACCATCAATATGTAAATGTGTCTCTGAAAAACATGTTTTGATTACAAGAACAAACAGTGATATTCTGCATGTGCACGATATCCTGCGTAGTATCTGTATGTAACAACAGCATACAAAAAAAATTCTCAAGATCTATTTTGTCGTTTTTCGGATTGCTGTGTAAACCCCCTCCCACCCCGCCAAGAAATAAAAAATAAATAAAAAATAAAAAAATCTGCGGTACAAGAGAGGCAGATTCTCGAAATGCGTCTTGTTAAACAAGGAAATACGCAACTAGTGCAATTTTCATTATTTAAATCCCCTTCCTCTGTCTACCTCCCCTAGTATGTCGACGACACTGGCCTCTTACCCCTACACCCCACACTTCAGAAATCCCAGTGATCACTACAAGCCCTTGTCAACGCTGTTACCACCTGCCAGAATGAGTGGATATTCAAGACAAACCATTCCAAGAAAAAGGTGATAATTTCAGAGCTAATGACATGAAGCTCCCAACCCCAACACTTCATACTCACCTTTACAAACAAACCACACATCTCACTAACATACGAAAGGACCTTGGACTACTTCTCGACTTCAAACTGACATGGAAACCACTTTCATCAGCCATACCACAGACAACACACAACAGATGTAAACTAATAATCAGACAAATACGCAAACTGCATTTTCGCGTCACTATAAAGTCTGTTGACTTTTATGAGCCCGCATCTCGTGGTCGTGCGGTAGCGTTCTCGCTTCCCACTCCCGGGTTCCCGGGTTCGATTCCCGGAGGGTCAGGGATTTTCTCTGCCTCGTGATGGCTGGGTGTTGTGTGCTGTCCTTAGGTTAGTTAGGTTTAAGTAGTTCTAAGTTCTAGGGGACTGATGACCATCGATGTTAAGTCCCATAGTGCTCAGAGCCATTTGAACCATTTGACTTTTATGACTAGGCCATCTGAATTTTCGATTCAACAAACTTTATCACGCCCTTCTAACACTCGAAGGCCTTCCACTCCGTCTCGCTTTGCACATCATGGTACA
The DNA here is from genome assembly GCF_021461385.2 of Schistocerca piceifrons. Classification (NCBI taxonomy): domain Eukaryota; kingdom Metazoa; phylum Arthropoda; class Insecta; order Orthoptera; family Acrididae; genus Schistocerca; species Schistocerca piceifrons. The sequence continues at coordinate 208,396,679 of NC_060138.1, forward strand.
ATACTTCACTGGAATTCTGCATCAGTTTTTTAAATACTTTCCTCTCCTCTCTCTTTGTACCTTCGAAAATCTCAAATTTAACGCATACCAATCAATGAATTCGTCAAAAAATGGTTCAAATGGCTCTGAGCACTATGCGACTTAACTTCTGAGGTCATCAGTCGCCTAGAACTTAGAACTACTTAAACCTAACTAACCTAAGGACATCACACACATCCATGCCCGAGGCAGGATTCGAACCTGCGACCGTAGCGGTCACGCGGTTCCAGACTGAAGCGCCTTTAACCGCACGGCCACACCGGCCGGCAATGAATTCGTCCCCGATTGGGGTTCACTATAGTAACTCGTACTTGCACCTATGCATCTTTACGATCTTACCCTCTAATCATAATACCTGAAGAAACCTTTGTTCACATCTTCCTACCTCACAATTCAGCTGCCCCCACAATTTATATGGTTCAAAGGCTCTGAACACTATGGGACTTAACATCTGAGGTCATCAGTCCCCTAGAACTTAGAACTACTTAAACCTAACTAACCTAAGGACATCACACATATACATGCCCGAGGCAGGATTCGAACCTGCGACCGTCGCGGTCGCGCGGTTCCAGACCACAATTTATAAGCTACTTTTCCTCTTCACAACAGGGCTCCTCTCCTTTTCTTACTTACAGATGGATGTTTGGTGTTCCTCCTCATCATTTTATTCCACATCAGTCGAAACTTCTCTCCAACAAAAACCGACATCATCTACTGCTCGTTCCATTCTGGAAAGCAAAGGGTCTTTACTCCATGTTCTCCAGAATTTCGTTGATCACTAAAAAAAAGGCAGTCCTTCATGAAAGCCATCAGTTGGTATCACCGTAATCATAAAGAATACCGGACCTCATCTTAAAGTAAGCATTAAGCTATTGTTGCATATTTTGTGATCAGATGAAAGTACTACAGTTTTCTGCCACAGGACTGCGTGATAATTTACAGCTCTTACTGGCTTTGAAAGCATCACTTGATGCTCAGATTATCAATCTGTTCTCTTTCAGCACAAAATACAACTTTTACACAAATATATTTCAATCGTAACTCTAACGGTCACTGTCCCACACTATGATGCTGACTGCTCCAGCTGAGGTTTCGAAGCGGACAGAACACTTTCGCGCTCTGCTCTACACTGACCTCAGTGCGAGGGCGCTGCAGTGCTGGAGAGGGATGTGGTCCTCTGGAGCGCCTACCATTCATCGTCGGGGATTGCCGCGAGTCTTAGTTTACAACTATGACATCGATATGCGTTGCCGATTGATGTGTGGCACTGCGATTGCTAGATGGTACTCCAGCTTGCACTTATAAGCCACATGAAATCCGACACCGTTTTAACATTGTTAAGTCACTTTCATATTTTTAAGTATCTCTGACTCAAGGATAGTTGTGAAGCTGACAGCTCTCTCCATGCTTTTTTTGGACAAGGAGAATGAAATAACAACACAGGGCGAAAGAATTATAAGAAGTGATACATCACAGCACACGTTGCAACATTCTGATGCCCGAACATTCAGATGAAGGTATGTGGGCAATGCGAGGGCCTGGTGTAATTATTCACTTGTATTATTTTACTTGATTTGCGCTCCAGTAATCTGATTTCGTCGGTCGCCAAATGATCGTAGATGTTGATGATAATATTTTAGTTGGCAACGTGGTAGGGAAACCAGAAAATCTGAAAAGGGAAATGCAAAGGCTCGATCTAGATATAGTAGGGGTTAGTGAAGTGAAGTGAAGTGGAAGGAAGACAAAGATTTCTGGTCAGATGAGTATCGGGTAATGTCAACAGCAGCAGAAAATGGTATAACAGGTGTAGGATTCGTTATGAATAGGAAGGTAGGGCAGAGGGTGTGTTACTGTGAACAGTTCAGCGACCGGGTTGTTCCAATCAGAATCGACAGCAGAACAACACCGGCAACGATAGTTCACGTATACATGCCGACGTCGCAAGCTGAAGATGAACAGATAGAGAAAGTGTATGAGGATATTGAAATGGTAATGCAGTATGTAAAGGCGGACGAAAATCTAATAGTCATGGGCGACTGGAATGCAGTTGTAGGGGAAGGAGTAGAAGAAAAAGTTACAGAAGAATATGGGCTTGGGACGAGGAATGAAAGAGGAGAAAGACTAATTGAGTTCTGTAACAAATTCCAGCTAGTAATAGCGAATACCCTGTTCAAGAATCACAAGAGGAGGAGGTATACTTGGAAAAGGCCGGGAGATACGGGAAGTTTTCGATTAGATTACATCATTGTTAGACAGAGATTCCGAAATCAGATACTGGATTGTAAGGCGTACTCAGGAGCAGATATAGACTCAGATCACAATATAGTAGTGATGAAGAGTAAGATGAAGTTCAAGACATTAGTCAGGATGAATCAATACGCAAAGAAGTGGGATACGGAACTACTAAGGAATGACGAGATACGTTTGAAGTTCTCTAACGCTATAGATACAGCAATAAGGAATAGTGCAGTAGGCAGTACAGTTGAAGAGGAATGGACATCTCTAAAAAGGGCCATCACAGAAGTTGGGAAGGAAAACATAGGTACAAAGAAGGTACCTGCGAAGAAACCATGGGTAACAGAAGAAATACTTCAGTTGATTGATGAAAGGAGGAAGTACAAACATGTTCCGGGAAAATCAGGAATACAGAAATACAAGTCGGTGAGGAATGAAATAAATAGGAAGTGCAGGGAAGCTAAGACGAAATGGCTGCAGGAAAAATGTGAAGACATCGAAAAAGATATGATTGTCGGAAGGACAGACTCAGCATACAGGAAAGTCAAAACAACCTTTGGTGACATTAAAAGCAACGGTGGTAACATTAAGAGTGCAACGGGAATTCCACTGTTAAATGCAGAGGAGAGAGCAGATAGGTGGAAAGAATACATTGAAAGCCTCTATGAGGGTGAAGATTTGTCTGATGTGATAGAAGAAGAAACAGGAGTCGATTTAGAAGAGATAGGGGATCCAGTATTAGAATCGGAATTTAAAAGAGCTTTGGAGGACTTGCGGTCAGATAAGGCAGAATGGATAGATAACATTCCATCAGAATTTCTAAAATCATTGGGGGAAGTGGCAACAAAACGACTATTCACGTTGGTGTGTAGAATATATGAGTCTGGCGACATACCATCTGACTTTCGGAAAAGCATCATCCACACAATTCCGAAGACGGCAAGAGCTGACAAGTGCGAGAATTATCGCACAATCAGCTTAACAGCTCATGCATCGAAGCTGCTTACAAGAATAATATCCAGAAGAATGGAAAAGAAAATTGAGAATGCGCTAGGTGACGATCAGTTTGGCTTTAGGAAAAGTAAAGGGACGAGAGAGGCAATTCTGACGTTACAGCTAATAATGGAAGCAAGGCTAAAGAAAAATCAAGACACTTTCATAAGATTTTTCGACCTGGAAAAAGCATTCGACAATATAAAATGGTGCAAGCTGTTCGAGATTCTGAAAAAAACAGGGGTAAGCTATAGGGAGAGACGGATCATATACAATATGTACAACAACCAAGAGGGAATAATAAGAGTGGACGATCAAGAACGAAGTGCTCGTATCAAGAAGGGTGTAAGACAAGGCTGTAGCCTTTCGCCCCTACTCTTCAATCTGTACATCGAGAAAGCAATGATGGAAATAAAAGGAAGGTTCAGGAGTGGAATTAAAATACAAGGTGAAAGGATATCAATGATACGATTCGCTGATGACATTGCTATCCTGAGTGAAAGTGAAGAAGAATTAAATGATCTGCTGAACGGAATGAACAGTCTAATGAGTACACAGTATGGTTTGAGAGTAAATCGGAGAAAGACGAAGGTAATGAGAAGTAGTAGAAATGAGAACAGCGAGAAACTGAACATCAGGATTGCTGGTCACGAAGTCAATGAAGTTGAGGAATTCTGCTACCTCGGCAGTAAAATAACCAATGACGGACGGAGCAAGGAGGACGTCAAAAGCAGACTCGCTATGGCAAAAAAGGCATTTCTGGCCAAGAGAAGTCTACTAATATCAAATACCGGCCTTAATTTGAGGAAGAAATTTCTGAGGATGTACGTATGGAGTACAGCATTGTATGGTAGTGAAACATGGACTGTGGGAAAACCGGAACAGAAGAGAATCGAAGCATTTGAGATGTGGTGCTATAGACGAATGTTGAAAATTAGGTGGACTGATAAGGTAAGGAATGAGGAGGTTCTACGCAGAATCGGAGAGGAAAGGAATATGTGGAAAACACTGATAAGGAGAAGGGACAGGATGATAGGACATCTGCTAAGACGTGAGGGAATGAATTCCATGGTACTAGAGGGCGCTGTAGAGTGCAAAACTGTAGAGGAAGACGGAGATTGGGATACGTCAAGCAAATAACTGAGGACGTAGGTTGCAAATGCTACTCTGAGATGAAGAGGTCAGCACAGGAAAGGAATTCGTGGCGGGCCGCATCAAAACAGTCAGTAGACTGATGACCAAAAAAAAAAAAAAAAAAAAAAAAATTCTCAACAGAACGGAACAAGTTCTTCCAAGGAACTTTTCTGTACTATTATTGTGTACATTTTGCTTCAACGACAACAATGACAAAGCTGTTGCACGTGGGATACGAGGTAAACAAACCGGCGAAATACTCTTTGATGACGGCCGGGGTGGCCGAGCGGTTCTAGGCGCTACAGTCTGGAACCACGCAACCGCTATGGTCGCAGGTTCGAATCCTGCCTCGGGCATGGATGTGTGTGATGTTCTTAGGTTAGTTAGGTTTAAGTAGTTCTAAGTTCTAGGGGACTGATGACCTCAGAAGTTAAGTCTCATAGGGCTCAGAGCCATTTGAACTATTTAATCTCAGACGTTTAGCAGAGCCTCACGGTTCTAATTCGAAAGAAGGCAATTACTGAGAGGCGTCTATATGATCGAACTATGATTTTAGTGAGTCATGATTTCAAAATAGTGATATGAATTTTTTTTACAGATGAATGGAAAAACTGGTAGATTTTTAACTCTGGGACAATCACCTTGTGTTCCGGAGAAATATACAAACACTAGTTGCAATACTGAGGCTACGAGTTAGAATATTCTTCTATGTTGAAGACAGGTAAACATACGTTGACCATATTTTCAGATTTGTGGAAAGATTATGACAATGTTAACTTCAATACAATCTTTTGAATTCTGAAGGCAGAAAGGACAAACTACTGGAAGCGAAAGATCATCTATAACTTGTGCAGAAACCAGACTGCCATTATAAGAGTCAAAGAAAGTGAAGGGGAAGAACGAATTTAGGAAAGGTAATTAAATATTAGGGAGAAGAAATAAAAGCTTTGAAGTTTGTCAGCAACAACTTAATTCTGTCAGAGATGGGAAAGGACTTCGAAAACCATATGAACTACGTGGATACTGCTTTGAAAAAAGGTTATAAGGTACAACACAGGTAAAACAACGGTAAAGGAATGTAGTTGAATTAAATTCACATGGAAACAGATTAGGAAATCATACACTCAAAGTAGTGAATCAGTACTCTTATTCTGGCATTAAAACAATTGTTGGCGACAGATGTTCAAAATGGTTCAAATGGCTTTGAGCACTATGGGGTTTAATATCTGAGGTCATCAGTCCCCTAGAAATTAGCACTACTTAAGCCTAACTAACCTAAGGACATCACACTCATCCATGCCCAAGGCAGGATTCACACCTGCGACCGTAGCGGTTCCGCGGTTCCAGACTGAAGCGCCTAGAACCGCTCAGCTACATCGGCCGGGGCGACAGAAGTAAAAGGGATATAAAAGGAGAAGCTAGAAACTGCACACTGTTGTAGAAAGAAATGTGCTTACGAAAAGAGAAATCTGTTAACATCACATACAAAATTAAATATTAGGAAGTTTTTAATAATGGTATTTGTCTAACTATAACCCTGTACAGACGTGAGACGTTGAGGACAAACAGTTGAGAGAAAGGAACAGATGATTTTGAAGTGTTGTACTCCAGAAAAGGGCTGAAGGTTAGATGGGTAGATCTAGTAACTAATGGGTAGCTACTGAATGGAATTTGAGAAAAATGAAATTAATGGCACAATTTGAACAAAAGGAACGCCCAGTTCGTGGGAGATTTGAATTTGGTAATGGAGGGAGGAGTAGTGGGTAACAATTCTAGATGAAGACCAAGATTTGGGTATAGTGGGCAGGTTCAAAAGGATATGGGTTCCAGTAATTCTTCGGAGATGAAAAGGATGGCACTGGATAACCTAGCATGAAGAGCTGAGGAACGTAACAATAACGTTCGTGAACGTTACTCACCTTGAAGACTAGACGTGATGAGGTGATGTCAGTCAAGAATGCCTTCAAGGCGATAATGAAACCATTAGCAGCACCTAACTATGTTTAAATGAGGTCGTGTAATAGGAGTATGAGAAATTGGATGTTTCTTCTGCGATACGGCGGAAATATCTGGCAGGAATGTGGCCACTGTACACGATTTACAGCAGCTGTGGTCACGAGATTAAACACTTGTAAGAAGACCAGCCCACGGACGGTCACTTGGTACTAGCGAGCGAGAAGGCCATCGTGTTCGGCGTATGGCTCTGTCGCATCGTACTGCCTCCGCAGCAGCAATTAAAACAGCGGTTGGCACCACAATGACACAACGAACTGTTAGACATCGGTTACGTGAAAGACAGCTCCGAGCCAGATGCCTTGTAGTGTGCATTCCACTGACCCCAAACAACCCCCCCCCCCCCGCCCACCCCCACCCCACCCCCACCGACCATTTGCGACTTCAATGGTGTCAAGCGAGAGCTTATTGGAGAGCAGGGTTGAGGTCTAAAGTGTTTTCTGATGAAAGCTGATTCAGTCTAGGTGCCTTTGATGGCCGTGTATTGGTTAGAAGGAGGCCAGTTAAGGGCCTGCATCCAACAGGTCTGCATGCTAGACACAATGGACCTGCACCTAGAGTTATGGTTTGGGGTGCGATTTCGTATGGCAGCTGGAGCACTCTCGTTGTTATCCCACACACCTTGGCTGCAAATTTCTAAGTCAGTCTGGTTATTCGCCCTGTTCATGAACAGTATTCCAGGAGTGTTTCCCAAAAGGTAACGCTCGCACACATACAGCTGCTGTAACTTAACATGCTCTAAAGAGTTTCAACGTGTTGCCTTAGCCCGCTAGACCACCGGATCTGTGTCTAGTCCAACATATATGCGTCATCACCAGACGGCAACAGCAAAAAATGGTTCAAATGGCTCTGAGCACTATGGCACTTAACATCTATGGTCATCAGTCCCCTAGAACTTAGAACTACTTAAACCTAACTAACCTAAGGACATCACACAACACCCCGTCATCACGAGGCAGAGAAAATCCCTGACCCCGCCGGGAATCGAACCCGGGAACCGGTGCGCGGGAAGCGAGAACGCTAGCGCACGACCACAAGCTGCGGACGCGGCAACAGTAGCATATCCACAAACTGCATTAACGGACCATCCATTGACCGACCAAGTGCAACAGCCATGGAACTCTATGCCCCAAGCTGACATCCGGCGCCTGTAAAACACATTGCATGTACGTTTCTATGCATGTATTCAACAATCTGGTGATTACATCGGTTATTAATTCACCAGCTTTGTACATTTCCAAGGGCTATCTCACGCCTACATTAACAGGTACTCTTTCAATGCTAATTACTTATATAATGTACCTTAACAAATGCATGCCCGAAATGTCGTTACTATATGTTAATTACTTTTGGTGTTGCGATTTTTTTTCCGTCAGCGAATGTTTTCCTTCGTTTTTGCGTTTTCTAGAAAAACTTACTCCCAAAGCTATGCAGTGTGTAATACCAGCATCATATTCTAGTTCTGAGCTAAACATATCACTCATTCTAGAGAGATGCTGACTTAGTTTCTCAGGCTAGGAACTGGGTTTGGCGATACACAAAATGATCCTGGGATCAGCAATTCTGTGTGTAGTGTAATGAAAAAAGCGAACGCAGTGTGTGTTAATTCTTAGTGATTGGCAGTGAGAAATGAATAAAAAGTGTAACATTAGTCTTTTATCATAATTAAATAACTTTTTTTTAATACAGAATTATACACTAGAGGTAATCCGACTGTTTTGTGCAGAATGGTCTTATATTCTGGAGGATGGAGGCTCCAGCCTTCATCCAGCTTTAGGTTTTCCGTTATTTCCCTAAATTATGTCAGGCAAATGCCGAGATGATTCCTACTACAACTTTACAGCTGACTACCTGTCCCATCCTTGTCATCCTACACCTACCAGTGCGTGAATGTTCTATATGCGAATTACTTTCTTTCGGTTGTTTTTAATGTTCAGTGTCCTTGTAAAAGAGAAAAAAAAATTGTAACTTTGTGGTAAGATCTTATGGGACCAAACTGCTTAGCTCATCGGTCCCTAAGCTTACACACTACTTAATCTAACCTAAGCTAACTTACGCTGTGGACAACACACACACCCATGCCCGAGGGAGGTCTCGAACCTCCGATGGGGGAAGCCGCGCGGACCGTGACAAGGCGCCCTTGACCACGCGGCTACCCCGCGCGGTCGCGAAAGAGATCTACAAATGGTTCAAATGGCTCTGATCACTGTGGGACTTAACTTCTGAGGTCATTAGTCCCCTAGAACTTAGAACTACTTAAACCTAACTAACCTAAGGACAACACACACATCCATGCCTGAGGCAGGATTCGAACCTGCGACAGTAGCGGTCGCGCGGTTCCAGACTGTAGGGCCTAGAACCGCTCGGCCACCCCGGCGGGCAAAGAGATCTATAGATAAATAAAACTACTATTTCTACCACAACTACAGCACTGCGTTGAAGTGAGTACAAACAGACAGAGGGAATGAACAAGTTGACAGGTATCCAGTTACACTGAGAAACAAATTAGAAGAGACGGTGAGTATGACGTAATACAGAATTCCTAAGAGTTAACAAATCCCCAAAGACGTGAGACCTAGGGAACAGTATACAGGATGGTTCGAAAGGGATTCATCAGATTTCACGAGACTGCACATTTTACGAGAATGAAGATAGACACTTAGGGTAAATTTGTACCTAGGGTGCTAACTGAAAATTCACTTTGGCGCCTGTTGTAAGTTTTCAGCTCATATGGTTTCTGTAAGGGGCTCCGTGGAACAGCTCTAGTTCATTACCCAATTTATGTCGAGACGTGACTGCGATAACATAATTATAAACATAAACAAGTGACGTTTTGGGTTCTCTGTTCCAACAAGTGCAATTCGTCTGCAATTTAGTTGTGTGATTTCGTCGAAGGTGCGACGATGGGACGCTGTGTATATCACAAATGGCCCCCAAGGGCTCCTTATATTTTTCGATGCCTCCCCATCAAAATGGGCGAACTGCTACATTACACAACCACAGCAAGGATTGTGGTAACTCTAGACATGCTCGCAAAACTGTGAGTCAAAAAAAATGGCTCTGAGCACTATGGGACTTAACTGCTACGGTCATCAGTCCCCTAGAACTTAGAACTACTTAAACCTAACTAACCTAAGGACAGCACACAACACCCAGCCATCACGAGGCAGAGAAAATCCCTGACCCCGCCGGGAATCGAACCCGGGAACCCGGGCGTGGGAAGCGAGAACGCTACCGCACGACCACGAGATGCGGGCTGTGAGTCAAGTTTGACTGTCGCGTAGATGAGAGCCAGCTACGTCGTGTCGAAATCTCCGCCTCTCTCAGCTTTCCTCGGTCTTTCTCGGAAGTCTTCGGTTCGGCCCAGCATTTCATTTAGTATTGCGATATGGCAATTTTTAGTCGGCATAACCCTCTTCAGTTGGGCAGAACTGTGTTGCCAGCGCCGTTTACCCTTAGCAATTTGTCCGTAATAGGAAAGTCAGTTTATAGGTGTAGTGGTTGTTTGCACAAAAAGGGGCAGTCTAGTGATCTATCATCACAATCTTTTAAACTAAGAGGGGATCACTGAAGAGAAGGATGATAGCTATCGAAATCTATTATACAGTCGCATATGCGACGGGTACTACAAATTTAGTAAGAAATGATATTACAGTGCCACACAGAAATAATTTAAACATGTACTTGAAACCAAAGAGCAAAAAATTACAACGAGCGACAGAGGGATTCATCGTTCAGTATATCAGGAAATTATTAGTTCTAATTTTTTGGCATGCAGGATGTGAAGAAATCAGTGGTATGAAATACTAGTGCAAAGTACGTTGGTTAAGTCAAGGTGTATGCTAAAAACGATTTTTCGAGTTAGAACTCGCTATGGTTCAAATGTCTCTGAGCACTATGGGACTTAACACCTGAGGTCATCAGTCCCCTAGAACTTTGAACTACTTAAACCTAACTAACCTAAGGACATCACACACATCCATGCCCGAGGCAGGATTCGAACCTGCGACCGTAGCAGTCGTGCGGTTCTGGACTGCGCGCCTAGAACCGCTAGACCACCGCGGCCGGCTCAGGACAAAAATGACAGATTTTTTTTTCTAGGGAAAAAAGTGAGTTCACCTCTGGCCTTTATAAAAGCAGTTGTTCGGCATGGCATTGGTTGGTAGAGTGGTTGCATGCCATTCTCAGAGATAAGATGCCAAATTCTGTCCAATTGGTGCTTTAGATCGTCAAAATCCCGAGCTGGTTGTAGGGCTCTGCCCATAATGTTCCAAAAGTCTCCGTTGGAGACAGATCCGGCAACTTTACTGCATTAGGTAGGGTTTTTTAAGCACGAAGACAAGCAGTAGAAACCTTCGTCATGTGCGGGCGGGCATTACGTTGCTGAACTGTATGCCCGGGATGGCTTGCGACGAGGGGAAACAGAATGGGGTCTATAATACCGTCGACTCACCGCTATGCTGCAAGGGTGTAGCGGTTGACAACCAAAGGCGTCGTGCCATGAAAAGAAATGGCATCCCAGACCACCACTCATGGTAGTCGGGCTTTATGGTTGGCGACATTCAGGTTGGTATACCACCGACATCCGGGGCGTCGCTAGACACGTTTCCGATGGTGAGCGGGACTCAATTCTAAGCGAGTCTCAACACTGAAGACAATTCTGCTCCAATAAATTAATTTCCATACCGAACGCGTATTGGGAGGCGCCCTGGACATCAGTCGGACACCAACATGACTGTCGCCTGCCATATGGCCCGACAGCCAGGAATAATGGTCAGGGGTGGCATTCCTTTTCATAGCAAGGCCCGTTTCGTTGCCATCCTTGGCATCCTTACAGCACTGCGATTAGTCGACCATATTCTAATATAATGGGAAGCCATCCTGGGCTTCCATTTCAACAAGATAACGCCCACCCGCAAACGGTGAAAATTTCTACTGCTTATCTGAGTGCGTTCCAAGCCCTAATTGGCCAGAGCGGTCGCGCGAAACTCTCCCACTTGAAAACGTTTTTGGAGTTTTATTAGCAGCGCCCTCGAATCACCTCGGGATTTTGAATCTTACGCTCCAATTGGACAGAAGTTGGCACGATATCTCAAGGCTCATACAGAATTTCTTCATTACTGCCTTAATCTTTAACATAAGACTACGACTCTTAATGCCTCCTTCCTAGTGTAGCGGTAGCGCTACCGCATACCACGCAGGGGGCCCGAGTTTGATTCCCGGCAGGGGACAGTGTATTGTGTGTCCTCCACCATCATTGACTTGTAAGGCGCCGATGTGGTGTCACCTAAAATGGACTTTTAATACGGCGGCCGAACTCCCCAGAATGGGGCCTTCCCGGCCAACAGTACCATACGATCATTTCCATTTTAATGCCGCCCGGTATAGCCGAGCGGTTCTAGGCGCTTGAGTCTGGAAGCGCGCGACCGTTACGGTCGCAGGTTCGAATCCTGCCTCCGGCATGTATGTGTGCGATGTCCTTAGGTTATTTAGGTTTAAGTAGTTCAAAGTTCTAGGGGCTGATGACCTTAGATGTTAAGTCCCATAGTGCTCAGAGCCATTTGAACCATTTTTGAACGACCCTTAATGAGTAGATTGTGGGAGAATTTTAAATTTTTAAATTCGGTTAATAATTATATTGTGAAAATCACATTATTGTTGCCCCTAGAAGCCGATAGATGGGCAGTTAGCAAATGAAATGTTGCTACGTTTTGTAAAATACGTAAGGAAAATAGACGTGTACTGTCTGGCTTCAGAAACTTTGGTACTTGCATTTGAGTACTGCCTGTCGTAAACTGAATACAACAGCCGATTTGAAATTATTCCTCTGGGCAGCAAACGCTCACTTTTCCAAAGACACGAGATCTCCTGAGAGCAATGGAAATACTATCGACGACAGTGCTGCCAAAGCAGATTTAGTAAACACAGCCTTCCGAAATTCCTTCACTAAAGAAGACGAAATAAATGTTCCAGAATTCGAAACAAGAACAACTACCAACACGAGTAACGTAGAAGTGGGTATCCTCGAAGTAGCGAAGCAACTTAAATCACTTAACAAAAGCGAGATTTTCTGTTCACATTGTATACCAATTAGTATCCTTTCGGAGTATGCTGATGCAACAGCTGCACACCGAACAATCATTTACAACCGCTCACTCGACGAAAGATCCGTACTCAAAGATTGGAAAGTTGCACAGGTCACACGAATATTCGAGAAAGGCAGTAAGAGTAATCCACTAAATTATAGGCCCATATCATCAAAGTCAATATGTAGCAAGATTCTGGAACACATATTGTGTTCGAACATGATGAATTACTTCGAAGTAAACGGTCTATTGACACACACACAGTCAACACGGGTTTCGAAAGCATCGTTTGTGTGAAACACAACTAGCTCTTTATTCAAACGAAGTGCTGACTGCAATTGACAAGGGTGTCAAATTGATTCTCTACTTCTAGAAGGCTTTTGACACTGTACGACACAAACGGCTTGCAGTGAAATTGCGTGCTTATTGAATATGGTCTGAGTTATGTAACTATATTCGTGATTTCCCGTCAGAGAGGTCACAGTCCTTAGTAATTGGCGGAAAGTCATAGAGTAAAACAGAAGTGACCTCTGGTGTTCCTCATGGTTGTGTTATAGGCCCTTTGCTGTTGTACTTCTACATAAACGATTTAGGAGACAATCTGAGCAACCGCTTTAGGTTTTTTGCAGATGACGCTGTCGTTTATCGACTAGTAAAGTCATCATAAGATCAAAATAAATTGCAAAGCGATTTAGATGAGACATCTGTATGGCAGGAAAACTATCCGTTGACCCTAAATAACGGAGAGTGTGAGTTAATCCATGTGAGTGCTAACAGAAATCCGTTAAATTTCGGTTACACGATAAATGAAACAAATCTAAGGGCAGTACATTTAACTAAGTACCAAGGAATTAAATTCACGAACAACTTAAATTGGAAGGAATTCACAGAAAATGTTATGAGGAACGCTAACCAAAGACTGCGTTTTATTGGTAGGACACTTGGAGAATGTAGCCGATCTACTAAAGAGACCGCCCATACTAAGCTTGTCTGTCCTCTTTTAGAATACTGCTGCGTGGTGTCGGAGCCCTACCAGATAAGATTGACGGAGTACACGGGAAAAGCCCAAAGAAGGGCAGTACATTTTGTATTATCGCGAAACAGAGGGAGAGTGTCACTGAAATGATACAGGATTTGGGGTGGACATCTGCAAAACATAGGCGATTTTCGTTGCTGCAGAGTCTTCTCACGCAATTTCAATCACCAACTTTCTCCTCCAAATGCGAAAATATTTTCTCGACGCCTACCTACGTAGGGAGAATGGATCATCACAGTAAGATAACGGAAATCAGAGCTCGCACGGAAAGATATAGGTGTTCGTTTATTCCGCGCGCTGAACTAAATGGTTCAAATGGCTCTGAGCACTGTGCGACTGAACTTCTGAGGTCATCAGTCCCCTCGAACTTAGAACTAATTAAACCTAACTAACCTAAGGACATCACACACATCCATGGCCGAGGCAGGATTCGAACCTGCGACCGTAGCGGTCGCTCGGTTCCAGACTGTAGCGCCTAGAACCGCACGGCCACTCGGATCGGCGCGCGCTGAACTAGATTGGAGGGGGGATGAGGAGAAGGAGGAACAGGAGATTAGCGTTTAACGTCCCGTCGACAATGACGTCACTAGAGACGGAGCTAAAGTCGGATTAAGGAAGCAAGGGGAAGGAAATCGACCGTGCCCTTTCGAAGGAACCCTACCGGCATTTGCCTGAAGCGATTTATGGAAATCACGGAAAACCTAAATCAGGATGGCCTGAGGCGGGTTTGAACCGTCGTCCTTCCGAATGCGAGTCCAGTGTGCTATCCACTGCGCCACCTCGCTCGGTAACATGACTGGAATAATAGAGACTCATTGTGAAGGTGGTTCGATGAATTCCCTGCCAGGCACTTAAATGTGATTTGCAGAGTATCGATGTAGATGTAGATGTAGAGCAGCGGCAGCCGAAATTTGGAATTCCAGCGTGGCTTGCGCGCGGGTTGGGCCCGCGTGTTTACTCGCCCCGACACGGCTTCCGTCCAGCGGCCGCGTTCCGGCGCGCCGGCACGGAAAAAGACACAGCTGTTTGAGGGAATTACGAGCCAAATATTTACGGGTGGCAGTAAAAGCTTTGATTCGGGAACTTCTCGGCCATTCGTCTGCCAACACAGAGCGCAGACTTAACATCCGACTAGAATATCCGCTTTCGCTTGCATCTCCGTTCCGTCTGTCCGTTGTTAAAGCAGCCGTAAGCTCGCTACGAGCAAAATGACGTCGTATTTACAATCTAAAAATCCGCACTAGAAATCCACACACGTCAGTGTCAATGTATCAAACTGTAACACGATATCCCAAGATAAAACGTTCGGCATGAGCCACATTGTGTTATTCTATTAACGGAGCGGAATGCCGCACGGAACTCGTATTCGGTTACCGTAGAGAACAAATCTTGGGCCAAGATTCAAGGTTTCGTTCGGGATTCTGGAGCCTTCCTAAATTACTTCAGACGAATATCAGGATTTTTTTCTTTGAACAGGCTATGATCGATTTTCTCCCTCATGATTATTTCATCCGAGTTTCAAATGCTTCAAATGGCTCTGCGCACTATGGGACTTAACATCTGAAGTCATCAGTCCTCTAGAACTTTGAACTACTTAAGCCTAACTAACCTAAGGACATCACACACATGCGTGCCCGAGGCGGGATTCGAAACTGCGACCGTAGCGGTCACGCGGTTCCATAGTGAAGCGCCTAGAACCGCTCGGCCACAGCGGCCGGCTCATCCGAATTTGCGCTCCAGCTCCAACGACTATGATGAAGACCAAACTTCCGGGAAGTAACAACGACCAAATGATTTGCGCTGTTACTAATGTCACAAGAAAGCGTGCTGTTAGTTACACGGAGGCTTTCTTTTGTCCAAAGTTTGCATTTTACAGCTGGATATAAACAGTGTCACTCAACACCACTGTAAGTTATTCTATACTGTATATTAACCACCACCTGTTTTGCGGTCGACTTCTCATGCGAGTCATGTTGTGAACAACGACTGCAGAAATAGTCAGTCGTAGCATCTGTGCAAGATCGGTGCAAACTTGTGCAATGTTTCTGTTTGATATCGTGGTTAACACTTATTATTTTTCTACAATACCAAGTTAAAGGATACACATATTATAATCTCCCTCTAAGTTTTCCATCAAATCATGTTGAGGGCACAAGCATTCGCTGCCTCTTCGTGAGTTTCACCACGATTTTCCATCTTTGGCTGGACGAAGCCCTCTCTGACTTCTCCATGCATTAAGATTTTCAGCCATACGCACGTGTGTAGCTTATACACGTTCCATCTGTCCGTTGTTAAAGCAGCCGTAAGCTCCCTACGAGAAGAATGATGTGGTATTTACGATCTAGAAACCCGCGCTAGAAATCCACACACGTCAGCGTCAACGTATGGCTGAGAGCTGAAAAACTGTGACACGATAGCCCAAGATAGAAAATTCGGCAAGAGTCATATTGTGTTCTTCTATTAATTCAGTGGAATGCCTATTCACCTTCAAGTAGGCCGTCGTCTCGTTATCATCGGAATTCAGGGACGAGGAGTATATGAACGTACTTGACATAAATCGATGTTATTTTGCACATTAACATACAATTTTGTTTAAATATTTATGTTTTACTTATGTGTGGCTTTCTTACCAAAGCCGTTTGTCAAAAGTCGTCTCATGTTTCATATTCGTATACATTCCTTACATGTGACACTTTAGTCATAGCAATAATGATCGGTCTAGATCGTTTGGTATCAAAATTCGCGGAATGATACCAGTCTGCTATCTAGTTCGGCAGAAGTCACAAACGGAAAAGTTCTGCTATGACCCACACTTCATATCTCCTTGACATGTAAGAGACATATTCAGATAACCAAAGCAAAAAATGAACTTGGAAAGGCATGCTAAAGAAATTAACATCTGGGAAATCGTCGCAGAGAATGGTTTTGCAGTATATGATACTGACACGGTCATTAATGACACCAGTCCAAAGGTAACGGGCTGCCTGGAACCAACTGCAGTGCATCAGTAGTATTCATTATCCGGTACCGCTCCAACACTTATCAGAAGAACGTTAAGAACGTTCCTGAGTCCAAAATAACGGAAAAAGTTAAAGAACAAGCATCACCCAGCACACAACCATCAACTAGTGCCTAGATGAGTTAAATATAGGGGAAGATTTATAAATTCAGTGCTCCCAACTGACTTATTCATATTATCACTCGACCAGCAAGAATGTCCAAATGTCGTTAATAAAGTGGAAGTTTTACTCTCGGATTCTCATCTGGACTGATGGCACTGGAGACGTTATACGAGTTATGAGCAAATAGGACAAACTTCGACACTGACAAGCGTAAGTGTAACGAAATTTTGATAGTGGAACAACTTCTGAAATGCCCATCCGTGTACTCAGAGGTGCAGTCAGGAAGACCTCATGGAATACTGAGACACAGCTGCAATATGCACTGCAAGTGAAATGTGATATCTTTTTAGTGTTTTATGTATCTTATGTGTACTGCCAGAAGTAAAGTTAGTGCACCTGGAAAGACGACATCGATTTTGATTCGGAGACGATGACAGTATATGCCACTTAGTGGATACTAGATGTACTGATAATCGCACCAACGTCGTGAGCGAACAGAGAGCGTAGTGGTATAGCGGCCAGACCGCCATCTGTATTAATAGTGAATGCTTACAGCCAGAAGGCTCAGTGCGGTGAAAACGTGTGAAGTAAGCAGGCAAAAATGCCACGGCGACGCACTCGTGTTCCTAAAGCCAACTGAGCGAGTCTGAAAGGGATCAAATTGTGGTCTTCCTAGTGGCGTACGTCCTTTCGGAGAACTGCCACACAAGATGGCCGTCCTGCGTCAGTTGTGCAACGATGCTGATATCAGTGGCCACGTGAACATTCCCACACCCATAGTCAAGGTTCTGGACATCCATGCCGGCCGGAGTGGCAGTGCGGTTCTAGGCGCTACAGTGTGGAACCGAGCGACCGCTACGGTCGCAGGTTCGAATCCTGCCTCGGGCATGGATGTGTGTGATGTCCTTAGCTTAGTTAGGTTTAGGTAGTTCTAAGGCGACTGATACCCTCAGAAGTTAAATCGCTTAGTACTCAGAGCCATTTGAACCAGTTTTGGACATCCATGCATCACGGACGCTCAACAGGATCGTCGTATTGTAAGGACAGCAGTGGCAGATCGTACAGGTACCACATCACAGATAAGCCCAGACTTGTCAACACGAACGGTTGCGAACCGGTTAATAGCAGGCAGTGAACGGCTCAACTGGTGTCGTCAGAGGATCACTTGGAGGATTAAATGGCACGCCCTGGTCTTCAGCAACGAAAGCAGATTCTCTCTGCACGCAAGATATGGCCTCTGCGCATACGACGTAGACCTAGTGAGCGCTCTCTTGTGGAGCGCATTCGTGGAAGACACACTAACCCCGCCCCAGGCCTTATGGTCTGGGGTGCGATCAGCTGCAACTCTCGTTCGCCTTTGATGTTCTGGATGGGACGATAACCAGTGCCACGTACGTGCATAATGGTGTTGGACCCGTTCTTTCGCCGTTTTTGCCACGGGAAGGTGATGTGTTGTTCCAGCAGGATATGGTTCGTTCGCACACTGCCTATGAAACTCAGCGTGCGCTGCAGGACGTGCTGCAACTTTCCTGGCCAGCACGATGTCCAAAATGGTCTCCAATCGAGCACGGGTGGGAAATGATGCGACGAGAAGTGACTCTTGCGACTCGTCAACTAACAACCCGTACAGAACTACGTGAACAGGTCCAGCAGTCGTGGCATAACGTATCCGAGGACAGGATTTTGCCATTTATACGGTTGACTGGATCCCAGAGTCAGCATCTGAATTCCCATCCATATAAGCTACTAATATGGGTGTGTCAGCATGGGTATATATCTGGTACCTCAGAATCGCTTGTGCTATTGATCTGTAAATGCAATCATTTCATGTACTCCATACGCACTGGTGCAGCAATAAATCTTGAGTGAACTGGAAACCACCGAAAGGATGTACCATTTTTTTGCGGTACTAGATTTTACATCCGATTATTTTTTCAACATCACACGTAATTTTTACATATACAAACAAACATTTCCTTTACATAACACGTAAGTAAATTATAGTGCATTTCCAAATACTGTGAATTTCGTGGTCCATACAGGCCAATGGGAACCGACCGACAGTCGTGTCGTCCTCCTATCAATGGCGTCATTCGGTTGCGGCGAGGGATCAGCACACCGCTCTCCCGGCCGTTCTTGGCTTTCTGGACGTTAAAGCCGCTACTTCTCATTCGAGTAGCTCGTCAGTAAGCATCACGAAGCTGACTGCAACACGTTCAATCCCTGGCAGCACCGAGAATCGAACCAGAGTCTCCCACATAGCTGCCGGACACGTTGACCACTGAGAAACGGAGGCTGATTTAGCTCTGTATGACAAGCACGCTACCCTCAGGTTCTCATCTGGAATGGTAGCAATTTCATGTTTTGTAGTACACGTTTCTTTGGTTCTGTTGATGTGTTTTAGGAGCCAGTTCGTACACAACCAGGAGAAAACGCTCCTATTGGAACGGAAAAAAAGGCCAATATGCTCCTGTGTATTGAAAGGCTCTGACCAGAAATTGGTTTACCAGCTGACGAGTTCTGCCTTTCTCAGCACTTCTAAATATTTTTCCCAAAAAGTTAGGAACGTGAACAATTTCGCTCTCTTACTACTACGTAACGAGCCTCTCACTTCCACAACCTCTCCTAACTCTAACTCGATTACATCTACTACTCCACAGCTTAAGTCGCTTATGTCAACCTACTCCCAGTTGCTCATTTTCACTCACTCATTCAGCCCAACTCATTATTATCTATTGTGTCTTTCTAACAGGCACTGTCTCCTGAGTCATAGCCACAGTCTCCTTCCTTCTGACCTACTACTATTACAATTGTCTCCTCTCGCTATCTCTATCTTGCTCTTGCTCTCTCTCTCTCTCTATGCTACTTTCTCATTCATTCCTTCCTACTGCTGCTGTCTTTTCTCACTGTCACTACCTCTCTCTTCATCGTTGTCACTGTCAAAGACTCGTTCTCACACTGTCACTAGCTCTCAATCACTTCCACATTCTAATTCTGTTTATTCCTATTATACTGGCACTGACCCCTCCATTCTTTTCCTAGCACCGTTGTGTCACTGTCACCTATGTACAACTGCCACTGCGTCCTTCTTCTCTCACACTGCAATTTTCTCGTTTGTTCTTTCTATACCCCAACCAATGTCTACTATCTTCCAGTATTTATTACTTTTCCGTCACTTTGCAACTGCCACTGACTTCTTCTCTGCTAGCGATAAAGAGGGCAAGTATATTCGCATGCCAAAATTTCTAAAGATGCTGAGGAAGGTAAAATAAGGCAGCTGATACACACTTTTCAGTCACTGTCTTTCAATAAACAGGAGAATATTCGCCTCGTTAGTGCTCCAGTCGGAGCATTTCTCAAGCTGATTTCGTCCTTTTCCCTCCTAGAACAGGGTATGTCAGTCATATGAAGAGAACTTGATGGGTCAGTGAAATTTAGTTTAGTTGTAAGAAATTAAAATAACGTAAAACCACATAACTTTGCAATATTCCGGATTTTATGTGCAGAAATAATATTACATGTACATCAGTACTACAAAAGTTCGTGTCTCCTGGAGCCCCCCCGATGATAACGGAGACGCTTTACAGCATATTTCTCCGTGCTGAGTCCACCTCTCCCCGGATTTCACATGCGTAAGTTACGTGCACAAGTAGAGTAACTTTTAACCTCTATACCTCGGAAACAGGTAAAGATATCAAGAAAATTTTCAAGACTGTTTGAGATCGGTATCTTAGGAAAGTAGTTGTTGTGGTCTTCAGTCCAGAGACTGGTTTGATGCAGCTCTCCATGCTACCCTATCCTCTAGGAGCTTCTTCATCTCGAAATACCTACTGCAACCTACATCCTTCTATATGTGCTTAGTATTTTCATTCCTTGGTTTACCTCTAAGATTTTTACCCTCCGCGCTGCCCACCAGTACTAAATTGGTGATATCTTGATGCCTCAGAACTTGTCCTACCTACCGATCCCTTCTTCTAGTCAAGTTGAGACACAAATTCCTTTTCTCCCCAACTTCATTCAGTACCTCCCCATTAGTTTCGTGATCTATCCATCTATTCTTCGCCGGCCGAAGTGGCCGTGCGGTTAAAGGCGCTGCAGTCTGGAACCGCAAGACCGCTACGGTCGCAGGTTCGAATCCTGCCTCGGGCATGGATGTTTGAGATGTCCTTGGGTTAGTTAGGTTTAACTAGTTCTAAGTTCTAGGGGCCTAATGACCTCAGCATTTGAGTCCCATAGTGCTCAGAGTCATTTGAGCCATCTAATCTTCAGCATTCTTCTGTAGCACCACATGTCAAAAGCCGCTATTCTCTTCAAATTTAAATTATTTATCGTCCATGTTTCACCTCCATACATGCCACACACCATACAAATTTCTCTAAGTCTACACACGCTAGACACGTAGATTTGCCTCTCCTTAATCTATCTTCTAAGATAAGTCGTAGGGTCAATATTGCCTCACGCTTTCCAACATTTCTACGGAACCCAAACTGATCTCCCCCAAGGTCGGCTTCTTCCAGTTTTTCCATTCGTCTGTAAAGAATTCGTGTTAGTATTTTGCAGCCGTTACTTATTAAACTGATAGTTCGGTAATTTTCACACCTGCCAACAACTGCTTTCTTTGGGATTGCAATTATTATATTCTTCTTGAAGTCTGAGGGTATTTCGCCTGTCTGATACATTTTGCTCACCAGACAGTAGAATTTTGTCAGGGCTGGCTCTCCCAAGGCTATCAGTAGTTCTAATGGAATGTTGTCTACTCCCGGGGTCTTGTTTCGACTCAGGTCTTTCAGTGCTCTGTGAAACTCTTCACGCAGTATCATATCTTCCATTTCATCTTCATCTACCTCCTCTTCCATTTCCATAATATTGTCCTCTAGTACATTGCCTTTGTATAGACCCTCTATGTACTCCTTCCACCATTCTGCTTTCGCTTCTTGGCTTAGAACTGATTTTCCATCTGAGCTCTTGATATTCACACAAGTGGTGCTCTTTTCTGCAACAGTCTCTTTAATTTTCCTGTAGGCAGTATCTATCTTATCCCTAGATGATATATTCCTCTACATCCTTACGTTTGTACTCTAGCCATCCCTGCTTAGCCATTTTGCACTTCCTGTGTATCTCATTTTTGAGACGTTTGTATTTTTTTGCCTGCTTCATTTACTGCCTTTTTATGTTTTCTCCTTTCATCAATTAAATATCTCTTCCTTTACGCAAGGTTTTCTACTGGTTCTCGTCTTTTTACCTACCTGATCCACTGCTGCCTTCACTATTTAATCCCTCAAAGCTACCCGTCCTTCTTCTATTGTATTTCTTAACCCGTTCTTGTCAGTCGTTAACTAATGCTCTCTCTGAAACTCTCTACAGTCTCTGGTTCTTTCAGTTTATCTAGATCCCTTAGGAATATACGCAAGAAATTCTGCCATTTCCTCAATAAACGTCCATAAAGTACGAGGGCTATTCGCAAAGTAAGGTCCGATCGGTTGCGAAATGGAAAAAACTGTGAAAATCGAAAAAGTTAACTACATCTTCCCTACTTCTCTACACCGTCCACCGCCCCGACTTAGACATTTCTCGTAGCATTGCGCCAACTTCCCACACTCACGTCATAGAAGGCATCAGCCTGTGCTTTCTGCCAGTTCTTTACGCTTGTCTACAGCTCGTAGTTGACGGCAAAATGTTGTCTTCATAGCCAGCGGTTCATGCGAGCGAAGGTGGAACTCAGGATGAGCCAATTATGTGCTGTGTTGTGAGCGATTAGACACTTCCCATCGACAACGCTGCAGGACCATGTTCATTGCCCCTGCAGAGTGCCACTGAGATTTTTCGTGAACAACAAAACGCATGATTTACGTCGCATGCACGACATCAGGCGAAATCTCTCACCAGGCACCCATACTTGGCGGGAGACATTTTAAACGTCCCCTCTGAACAATTCTACATGACTGTGCTTAAACTGATACACAATATTTTTTTTTTAGCGCAATGCAATCTGACTTTCAAAAATCCCTACAAAAGAATGGCCCTGATTAACATTAAACTATACCTTTCACAAATCACTAAATCACTTACCTCACAATAATCTTCGTTTCTCCCACTACTGCAATACAGCAAGCGCCACTACTGCCAGCTAAATAAAAGATTCAAACTATGGAAGGCACTAACTACTGATAGGGATAGTTAGCAAATGAAAGATATTAATAGAGAACAAACAATGTATTTACCTTGATATCATCATGTATAAATATAGCAGTTCATGACAAATTTCAAAACTCCGCCATCTCTCTCCCCACATCCACCACTGCTGGCGGCTCACCTCCAACTGCGCAACGCTACGCGCTGTTCACAGCCAGCTGCCTAACACTACAATGGCGAATATTACAACAATGCAAAGCAGCCACAGACTGCACACAGCACAGCCAGTGATTTTCATACAGAGGTGGCGTTACCATAAAAAAACCTAAACAGCCTACTTACACAGAGAAAACATAAACAGCCTACTTACATAGAGAAAACATAAACAGCCTACTTACATAGCCCCCATGCTCCCCACAAAAAATTTTACAAATTGGTTTGGGCAGTGCCCAATACAGATTTGAAAAAAAATTTTCATAATTACAATAACAAAGAAATTAAATGCACACACTTATTGATACAATGTTGGTCAAAGGCTAAAAATTTCTCACAGTCCATAAAGACAGTCCAGATTGTTCATCACAGTAAAAATGCAGAGTTTTTCTCAAAGTCTGAGCAGTAAAAGAAAATGCACACAGAAGTAGTGGATTTCCATGCAGTCTTGAAGAAGTAGTGTTGTCCTTCCAACGGAAAGACAGTGCTAACTCTTGACATGCATACAGGTAATGGGCCACAACAGAGCAAACCCACAGCAGAGTCAGTCGAAATTTTGAAGAGTATTGGTAGGTAGGTCATCACAGAGCAGACCCACTGTAGTCCTGGTAGAGATTACGGTATTGGTGGGCCACCAGAGGTGCAGACCCACTGCAGTCCTTGTAGAAATAATGGTATTGATGGATCATCAAAGATGCAGACCCACTGTAGTCCTTGTTGAGATAACCAACAGCCATCTGTTGTGACTGTGCAGGTGCACAATCACCATTGAAGAGTCTTGCGGATAATATAGCAAGTCCATAACCACCACTTGTGCACTCGCAAAGTTTTTGGAATTGTCCTTAGAACCAGCAATGCTGTTATCCAGTCCCTTGCTGAATCATTAACACACGTGCAAACACTATCAGTCCCTACTTCTCACATATTGTCCATATACTATGACCAACAGAAACGTGTGCAGTGAAATGTAACTTACAAGTTAATAATAAGATGAACTGGTGTCAATTACAATTTTATAAATTTACAACATGAAAATACAATTACAAAGGTACAAAATACATCATTAAAGAACATAATAATACATATAACATTTGTACTACAGGCTTTACAAAAGAATAGAAATAGACATATACATCAGTGTTACAGGAATTATGACATAAGTAAATACATAAAGATCACAAGAACTTTTGAAACATCACCTTCACATGTGAGCAACAAACCAGAATAAATAATGTCTAAGCATATTTACAAGGTAAATAACATATTATTAATGCAAATTATATTTGAGGATAACAGTATTCCTCATCATAGTGAATGTAGCTTAATATTAAAAGAAGAAAAAATTCTATGAAACTACACAGAGACAGGAAGAAAACAAATACACAAGGGTACACAAACATATAGTGGGATAACACAAAAGGAAAGGACAGGGTTTGTTGTACTGCAGTATTTTGCAAACAAAACTTTCTTTACTTCTTGGAGATCTCCCTTCATTCATCATTATTCCCAAAAAGTCCTATCTATACCTGCTTTCTGTATTCTATTCATATTTCTTTCAATATAATTATTTCTCAGTGTACAATACTCATTTTGGCCCAAATCTTTTTCATATTGTCCATAGTCAGTTTCTTATATAGTCTACCTCCTCTTAAGCTAACTTAAATCTACTGAGCTCAGATGCTAAACTAAGGAACGAGGCAATGCAGCAGCACATAAAACAATTAACATAAACAGCAATAAAAAAATGGAAAATCGCAAAGCAAGCTACAGTAAATCTAAATTACCAAGCAATTCAACATTACAACTAATATGAGGCAATGCGCAGCAAACAAAAAATAAATCTGGCTTAGCAGAGTAACACAAATTAAAGTTCAGTAGCACTATGCCTGGCAAACAGCAGCTTATATCTAAACATGACATAGCTCAAGCAGAAAAAATAGTACACTAAAGATAACAATGCAGATAAGGGAAATGTATAATCTCATCTTAATGTCTAAGTAATTAAAGTGGTGCACCACAACAACCTATTGTAAAAAAGATATTACCATGTACTTGAAAACAAAATTATGTGTCCAGTTATTGTTACTAGTCCCTTCTTATTGTTCTTTCCTTTCCAAGTGCTCCTTTTTTTTAAGAATGTGGATTACAAAATTATCATTTAATAGATCTGTTGACAGAAAGTGTTCACATTAGCAAATGCATCTAAGTTTATTTTATAAAACTAATGCTGTAACACAGCTGGAAAACAGGTATCAAATGAAATAAGCAATTACGCAAACCAAAGCATACAAATATCATTCAATAGTCATGTGACATTTCATAAGTCAGTAGCTCTCAACTCTCGTAGAAAGACACTTGTCATTATCGTGTCGTTTTTGCGATGCTTTCTACAAAGGAACGTCAATATCGAGGATAATGGCCTCCCCTTTTTTTTCTACCTGTGCCGCTGAAAGGCTAATGGCTTTTTTTTTTCGGGCGGCTGTCGCCCAGGTGGGTGCCCGCGACGCATTATGTGCAGGTGGTCACTTAACTTTCTTACGGAAATATTTACGACAGCAGTTTCCGCTACAGTGACAGTCTCAAATAAAAATATTTCACAGGTCAAGAATTAGCGTTGCAAATCTGTAGAAAGAAAATCCTATAAATATAAGTGTCCAAATAAAATATTCGTCAGCATTGTGATACAGTCACGAATTTACGCACATTTCATAACTCTTAAAGTACGATTCTTGGTTTCCAACATACTTCTTATTCCTCATATACGGTAGCATCATCTTATTGATCATAAACATATCTCAACAGCATAGTACACATCGTCGTCGTAATAATAACATCGTAACACCTCAGTCAAATCTCAAAAACGTCGTAGCTTTCTGCAATAATTTCAAAACCTAAAAAAAATCTCTGCTCATTTCAATAGTGTCATCTACCTCAAACGTTCTTTAAAATCATGCTCCCTTACCAAATACATCATTCAAAGCTCTCAGAGTATCACAATGATTCCGAAAAAATATGAACAGTTTACAAAGTACAGACAAAATACAGTTTCATAAGTGTGAAGTTACCCAACTGTGGATTGCGTAAACATGTGTCACTGATGTAGTAAAAAAATGTTTATCTCTCAGTTAAATGATCAGATAGCTGTGTAATTCTGTGTTAGAGAAATATGGTACCGATGTGTAAATTTGTATAAGCAAATACCATATTAGCTAGGGCTCCTTGTGCTTGCCAAACACATGGTACACAAAGTAAGTGTGTAACCCCCTGAGGATTAATGTAATTATACCCTCAGGTGTTACAGATTACAGCAATGGAATGAAATGTATCACGGAAAACCTTCTTTGTAATTCAAAAATCTTTAAAAATAAATGTTTTAAGTACAAAATTAATCACTCAAATACGTGTACTGTAGCGCTAAATGTGCGTCTTGTTGCAACATAATCTGTGTGGAAGTGTCGTAGTTATCGTCCTCCGAAAGCTAAGTTCTGCAGAAGTCAATGTACTTACCTTATAACACACAAAAGTGAAATGCTTTGCGTATAAATGTCTTAGTTATTACGCTTATTGCCGTGATGAGGAAAGTACTATGCTGTAACGTATTGTTGTGCTACGGAAAAGGCAGTCTCATTGTAGCTATACCACAAAAGTTACTACTAAAACCTGTTTTACTTTCCAGAATAAAACAGAAAACTGTGCAGATATAAAACAGAAACACTGCAAAAGCAACATTGTAAATTGTCACTCATTAGTAGCGTCGTGATAAAATCGTGTAGCTGTCACATAAACTAACCACTGTGCCATCTGGTATCTCACTGAAAGTACTTTAAATCCAGAAACTATTTTCAAGTAAACCAAAATGTTGCATTAAAATCTCATTAGCAGTATTGGTAAATGTTCTAAGTATGTAAGCCTTATAGTCGTTCCATAATCGTGCAACTAACAAGCAAGAATGTACACACACAATAACACTGTGTATTCTGTTCACAATAACAATGCATTCGTAATTTCTGTTTAAAAATGTTCCCTAGGTTCTAGACTGGATATTTAACTTCAAACATTGTTGCATGTTAACAGATTCTAAGTCTGACAAGCATACTAGTAATGTAAAGTGAAAAGTTTTATGGCAAAGACTAAGTTAAAAAGCAGATTATCTCTCAATAAACGGTTTTACATGTGAAATTTGGTGTAAATCTTTACTCTTCCTAGGACGCAGAGTTTCAACTTTAACGCAACTATCATGTTGTATACATCAGTAAAGAATGCTAAAATTTTTCTCAAGGCTAGCGTCTTATGTTATTTTTCTCGGAGCCAGCGGGCGCACGCGGCTGCCTGCTGTGCGAGTCATTGTCTGTCTCTTTGTTGGCGCGCGCCGTTATTGGGATTAGGAGACCTAACTTCTACAAATTCACTTTGACGGGAAGGCCCTGCCCTGTTTGAAGCTCGCCAGTTCTGATGGAATTCAGGTCTGTCGTTTTGTCGGTAGTTTACACAGTTTCTTTCTTGTCGGCCACGTGGTGGAGAATTTCTCCCTAAATCGTAACTGCGCGCTGGTCCGTTGCGTCTAAAGTTATTCTGTCTCCCTTGACAATAATAGTTCTGGTTACCATATTGTCTGTTTCTCTTATTGTCTCTGTGATAGTCATTACCACGGAGAGGTGATCTTTCCCTGTAGTTATTACTACTCTGCCAACGGTTGTCATACGGGTGGTGTCTGTTTTGGTCACGATTTGTGTTGTGAGAATAGCCTTGTTGTGTCAAGTTATTACTTTTTTCATCGCGGAATTGCGACGGATGTGACCTGTAATTGTTGTGTTCGTGGTTTCGCGTTCTGCGATTGTCAGTGTCAATTTCTAATTCTTGTAAGAGTCCCTGAAATGCTTCAATGTCGTCTTTGCAACGTCCTGCCAAAATAATATGTCGTAAATGTTCAGGCAGTTTGATTAAGCAAATGCGGATGAGTTCTGAGGGGCTGTATGGGTTTGAAAGATATTGATTCTTATGCAACATGTCTTCAAAATATTTCATAAGACTGGAAAATTCAGATTGTTCGAAACGTTTCATCAATATGATGCTATGTTTTACTCGGTCTTGTGTGGCTTGAGACCAATATGCTGAGAGGAAGGCATGGTAAAACTCTCCTTCACTGTGGCAATCGTGAATTACCGATCGCATTCTTACAGCTGGTTCATTCTCCAAGTAGCCACACACAAATTCTAATCTGTGTTCTAACGACCAGTTGGGAGGAAAACAATGCGAGAATTGATGGAGCCATGCTTGTGGATGAATGTCGTTGCCAGAATTCTTAAATGTTTTGAATTTACGTGTAGTAATGAACAGCTTATAGTCAAAATCATCATGTCGCCGAGTCGCATATCGGTCATTGTTAGGTCGTGTCGGCCGTTCCATCTCAAAATTCGGTGAACATTGCCAATTTCTTTCATAACTTCCGAAATGCCCTGTGTTATTATTTTGCGGCTTTTCCGTATTTCTAAGTCCCTCTTCCCGTGTTGGAGCGCGAGTGTCCTCTGAAATACGTAATTCTTGTATTACCTGTGTCAGCTGATCTTGTACTTCCCGGATTTCTCTTTGGTGTTGTGTATTAATTTGATTCTGATTTTGTTTGAATTTCCTAATTTGTTCGTACTCTTCTGTGTCATTAAAGACTACCGGTCTTGCGTCAATCAGATTATCATCTACCTTCGTAGATAAATTAGTGAACTGATCCAAAAGTTCGGCTACTTTCTCCGATAGTGTACTTATTTCTTCAGTGTGTTTTTCTGAACCAAGTTTCAGAGTATCTACTGTGTCCTTAAAGTTTTCCTGAGTTTTTGCAAGTTGCGTAACCGAATCGGTAGATGCAACTGAGTCAAATTTAGCTTGCAAGGTCTCATGATTTTCATGAACAATAATTTGCAGTTCTTTTATGGCTGCTTCATGATTCTGTAATGCATTTTCATGCCGCGAAAAAATAGGTTGAAAATGCTCACAAATTTGTGTTTTTACGTCATTACAGAATTTTTGACATTTCGATTCAATGTTATGTAACTCAGTAGTTAAATCTTCACGTGTTTGTTCAAGTGTTTGTTCCAATGAGTCTAACTTTTTAAGATTTTGTTCCACTGTGTCTAACTTTTGAAGCTTTTGCTGTGTTTGTCTCTGATTTTGTTCCATTGTGTCTAACTGTTGCTGTGTTTGTCTCTGATGTTGTTCCATTGTGTCTAACTTTTCAAGCTTTTGTCCCATTTGTTGCATTAATTGTAATAACAATGCACTGGTGTCTGAAACATGTTCCTCAGTGCTTTTCGGCAGTGAATTTGCACCGGCAACATTCACATTTTGACAAACGGAAAATGTGTCTTGACTCATTTGAGAAAACGGTGAGGACGCAAAACCTGAATCTACAGTATTTGCAAAATTGTGTCCTGTCATTTCGGATTCCTGAGGCGAGCTGTTGCCGACCGATCGATCGATAATGCTTCCCTCTTCACTAATTGTTTCACTTTCCACGCCATTGTTTGCCGCCCGCTCCATTTCCCTATGCACAATTACCAAATTACTACTTTGAACATCAGTTAATTCATTACTCGGTGGCGCTAACACACTGCTTTCATTTTCACTGTCATTTCTCAGCTTACTTTGGAGCCTAGTATTACGTTTTTCACACGCCATTATTGTCACAGTATTTCACACGATAACACAGAATAGCGCAATTTGAAGAGCAAAATAAAATAACATAGCAATGGAAATAATGTCTACTTAATTGCCAGCGCAGCTGCGAAATACTTGGTGCAAATCTACATGCATGCCACAACTGTTTTACTGTACAACAATGAAAAACTACAACTACAAAGGAAATTCTCTCTATAATTACGCGCTAGCAATAAACAATAGCTACACTAACTACACAAACTACAAGAAAAAAATTAGAAGATTCCAGTGAGGTATCCTGGCTAAGGGTCGACATATGAAACGTCCCCTTTGAACAATTCTACATGACTGTGCTTAAACTGATACACAATATTTTTTTTTAGCGCAACGCAATCTGACTTTCAAAAATCCCTACAAAAGAATGGCCCTGACTAACATTAAACTATACCTTTCACAAATCACTAAATCACTTACCTCACAATAATCTTCGTTTCTCCCACTACTGCAATACAGCAAGCGCCACTACTGCCAGCTAAATAAAAGATTCAAACTATGGAAGGCACTAACTACTGATAGGGATGGTTAGCAAATGAAAGATATTAATAGAGAACAAACAATGTATTTACCTTGATATCATCATGTATAAATATAGCAGTTCATGACAAATTTCAAAACTCCGCCATCTCTCTCCCCACATCCACCACTGCTGGCGGCTCACCTCCAACTGCGCAGCGCTACGCGCTGTTCACAGCCAGCTGCCTAACACTACAATGGCGAGTATTACAACAATGCAAAGCAGCCACAGACTGCACACAGCACAGCCAGTGATTTTCATACAGAGGTGGCGTTACCATAAAAAAACCTAAACACCCTACTTACATAGAGAAAACATAAACAGCCTACTTACATAGAGAAAACATAAACAGCCTACTTACACATTATTTTTTAAGCATCTTGACGTGTGCACTGTGCGCTAAGAATTGAAAGGAGCAACGTGCTTCTATCGACAGGCATCCTGGAGACACTACTCCACACATCTTTGCAAAATTTCATCGGATTTTTAAGCAGTTTCCGTTACGTGACCGAGCGGAGCTTTCTATCCGAATAGCACTAGTACGAGAGTGTAGTACCCCATAAGCCCCTAGAGGCGTAACGCAGACCACATCTAGCGCAAAATGAACCAACCGATTTACTCTATTTGCATAAGGTGAAAGATGTTTGTAATATTCAAATTTCGACTCTTTGCTGTAGGATAGACTACGACCATCATTCTGTTTGATGATGATGATGATGATGTTGTTTGATTTGTGGGGCTCTCAACTGCGCTGTTATGAGCGCCCGTACAAATTCCCAATCTCTGCTCAGCCCAGTCTCGCCACTTTTATGAATGATGTTGAAATGATGAGGACAACACAAACACCCAGTCATCTCGAGGCAGGTGAAAATCCTTGACCCCGCCGGGAATCGAACCGGGGACCCCGTGCTCGGGAAGCGAGAACGTAACCGCGAGACCACGAGCTGCTGACTGTTTGATTTACAAATGGTTCCAAGACTAAGGATTATCCAGAACACTTGACCTTACTTTTCTATCAGGTAAAGAGCGTGAGTTATGATCCTCGGAAAAATCCAATTTTTATGTTCGGCACTTACGAGTTTATTAGGTAGCACATACTGTCGTAAACGTTGGAATAGTCACGATTTGAGGAGACAAACTTACAGCAGAACGCACTGTATGGCAACTGCAAAATAACCAGTGGCCAGACTCTAAGTGCCTTTCGTTGGACTGAGGCATGAGGCGCGTCTTCAAGAAGAAGCAAGGAAGGAAGTTTACAGTGTGAAAGAAAGCCGGGTCGATTCTGAGTATCCCAGCACGGAGGGCCCGCCGAGGTGGTGCGCCTGCTGGGAATGGAGTGCGGCCGGCAGGTGCGTGACGCGCCACGCAGCACGCAGGTAATTGCGTCCGCCGCTCCCGCCGCCGCCGCCGCCGCCGCCGCCGCCGTCGCACTCGCGCTCGCATCGGCTGCGTCTACAGAGAAATGCTCTCAGGAGCGGAGCGTGCGCTCGCCCGGGATCCGATTACCGGCGCGGGCATGCGGCCTGGCGTGCCGAGCCGCGCGGGCGCCGGTGCAGACGGCCGCTCCCAGGGCGCCGACATGAATAGCCTTCCATCCCCACCCACAACCACCTCCTCTAGACAACCCAGCCTCCCAGCTGAGTGACGTCACGCGCGAGGTACGAGTGTCTCCGCGCTGGCAGCAATGACTTCCGGAACGTCACTTCATCAGAAATTTCCGTGGCAATACCATAGACGAAACGCGAGCTGACAACATGTTTACATTTAGGAACGGCGCACAACCAGGCAGAATACGTGAACTGATTAAAAACATTTTACCAAATACACTACTGGCCATTAAAATTGCTACACCACCAAGATGACGTGCTACCGGTGCGAAATTTAACCGACGGGAAGATGATGCTGTGATATGCAAATGATTAGCTTTTCAGAGCATTCACACAAGGTTGGCGACGGTGGCGACACCTTCAACGTGCTGACATGAGGAAAGTTTCAAACCGATTTCTCATACACAAACAGCAGTTGACCGGCGTTGCCTGGTGAAACGTTGTTGTGATGCCTCCTGTAAGGAGAAGAAATGCGTACCACCACGTTTCCGACTTTGATAAAGGTCGGATTGTAGCCTATCGCGATTGCGGTTTATCGTATCGCGACATTGCTGCTCGCGTTGGTCGAGATCCAATGAGTGTTAGCAGTACATGGAATCGGTGGGTTCAGGAGGGTAATTCGGAACGCCGTGCTGGATCCCGACGGCCACGTATCACTAGCAGTCGAGATGACACGCATCTTACCCGCATCGCTGTAACGGATCGTGCAGCAACGTCTCGAACCCTGAGTCAACAGATGGGGACGTTTGCAAGACAACAACTATCTGCACGAACAGTTCGACGACGTTTGCAGGAGCATGGACTATCAGCTCGGACCATGGCTGCGGTTACCCTTGACGCAGCATCACAGTCAGGAGCGCCTGCGATGGTGTACTCAACGACGAATCTGGGTGCACGAATAGCAAAACGTCATTTTTTCGGATGAATCCAGGTTCTGTTTACAGCATCATGATGGTCGCATCCGTGTTTGGCGACATCGCGGTAAACGCGCATTGGAAGCGTGTATTCGTCGTCGCCACCTGGCGTGATGGTATGGGATGCCATCGGTTATACGTCTCGGTCACCTCTTGCTCGCATTGACGGCACTTTTAGCAGTGGACGTTACATTTCAAATGTGTTACGACCCATTACTCTACCCTTCATTCGATCCCTGCGAAACCCTACATTTCAGCAGGATATTGCACGACCGCATGTTGCAGGTCCTGTACGGGCCTTTCCGGATACAGAAAATGTTTGACTCCTGTCCTGGCCAGCACATTCTCCAGATCTCTCACCAATGGAAAACGTCTGGTCAATGGTGGCCGAGCAACTGCCTCGTCACAATACGCCAGTCACTGCTCTTGATGAAATGTGGTATCGTGTTGAAGCTGCATGGGCAGCTGTACCTGTACACGCCATCCAAGCTCAGCCGTATCAAGGCCGTTATTACGGCCAGAGGTGGTTGTTCTGGGTACTGATTTCTCAGGTTCTATGCACCCAAATTGCGTGTAAATGTAATCACATGTCAGTTCTGGTATAATATATTTGTCCAATGAATACCCGTTTATTACCTGCATTGCTTCTTGGTGTAGCAATTTTAATGGCCAGTAGCGCGTAACAGTTATTAACGCAGTTGTAAAATTACTGCAGACCGCCATAAGAAACTGTGGACTACGGTAGTTCTCCTAGTAGCCTTGGTCAGCTAAGATGGTAATCGCGTTACCTGAATGTAGGATGTGTTGCGTATCTATCGGGCGTTACCTAATTCCGATCGCTTCGTTTGCGTACGTGATCAGCGTGTTACTAGATTCCCATACGAACCGGGCGCGGCAAGCCTTCTAGAAACTAAGGATGTATAAAGGGTCTGTAATCGACAGAACATTTCTATCTGTTACTTAAGAGTGTTTTCACTATACAGCAGTGACTTCGGAAACAACGTTTCTTCAGTCACTTCTACTGTAATACCAAAGCCGTAACGGGAAGTGCCACCATGTTTAGATTTAGGAGTAACATGAAATCAGGCAGCAAACGTGAACTGAATTAAAATGTGATACTAAAACTTTATTAATTATTAACAAAATTGTCAACTGTAGTCTAACACATACATCTCGTCAGTTTTCCTAGTAGCCTTGGTCAGTTAAGACCATAACCACGTTAATTCTTACATTATGTATGTTGCATACCTATTGGGTGTAACCTCATTGTAATCTATTTTTTGGCGTATGAGATCAGTGGGTTACTACATTCCCATGCAAATCGGAAGTCGCGAGCCGTGTGGAAACTGACTAAGGATGTATAAAGGGCCAGGTGACCTGTGGAACATTTATTTGCTCCTCTATTTTACTTACGAGTGTCTGCATGGTGGCAGCAACGACTTTCCTTACATCGCTTCATCAGGAATTTCTGTTGTAATACCACAGCCACAACGGGATGTACCATCATGTTTACATTGACTACTGACGTAAAAGAATGTAGGTAATGTGAAGTGAATTAAAATGTGCTACCAAAATGTTATTAGTTACTAATAGAATTTTAAAACTACCATAGGTTACTGTAGAGTACCTTATAAATTTAGCCTACTGTAGTTTTCCTAGTATCCTTGGTCAGTTAAGATGGTAACCACGTCAACTGTCCGTTAGGTCAGTTGCATTACCTCATTTCGATAGCTTTGTCTGCGTATGCGATCAGTTGTCACTAGTTTCCCCAATAAACCAGAAGTGGTGAGCCGTCCCGAAACTGAGTAAGCATGTATAAA
Organism: Schistocerca piceifrons; assembly: GCF_021461385.2. Classification (NCBI taxonomy): domain Eukaryota; kingdom Metazoa; phylum Arthropoda; class Insecta; order Orthoptera; family Acrididae; genus Schistocerca; species Schistocerca piceifrons. The sequence continues at coordinate 208,431,245 of NC_060138.1, forward strand.
GTTCACATAACGTACAGAATACTTCTGTCCTTCATAGCTATCTTCCTGGCAGTTACTTACGAGTGTCTCCACCTTGGCAGCAATGACTTCCGGAACATCGCTTCATCAGGAAACTGCGCTTAACACCATGGCCGTAATGGGAGGTACCATCATGTTTACGTTTATGAATGACTTGAAATCAGGCAGAAGTTGTGAACTGAATTAAAACGTGATATCAGAAAGTTAATAGTTACTAACAGAGTTGTAGAACCATCTAGGCTACCTTAAGTAAGCGCCGGCCGAAGTGGCCGTGCGGTTCTAGGCGCTGCAGTCTGGAACCGCGAGACCGCTACGGTCGCAGGTTCGAATCCTGCCTCGGGCATGGATGTGTGTGATGGCCTTAGGTTAGTTAGGTTTAACTGCTTCTAAGTTCTAGGGGACTAATGACCTCAGAAGTTGAGTCCCATAGTGCTCAGACGAATTTGAACCATTTGAACCTTAAGTGAGCGTACACTACGTAAGTTTTCCTAGTGCCTTCGGTCACTTAAGATGGTAAGTGCATTACCTGCACGCTAAGTACGCAACGTTGCGTCATTTCGATCACTTTCACTGCATATGCAATCGTGTGTTACATTTCATTAAAAATCGGAAGCGATGACCGTCTAGAAACTGACTAAGGATGTATGAAAGGGGGCGCAAGCTATCGAACATTTTTGTTCTGAATAGTTTTCCTCCTCTCATTTAGGAGTGCCTCCAGGTTGTCAGCAATTACTTCCAGGATATCGCTTAGTCAGAAATGCCCGTCGCAATACCCCAGACACATGGGAGGTGCCATTACGTTTACATTTGGGAATGACATGAAACCAGACAGGGGAGGTGAACTGAATTAAAACGTGATATTAAAAATGTTATTAATTGTTTACATTTTCGCTTCTATGGGCCAGTATGCTCGTCCTGCTACGTCGCTCTCCAGTTGTTGTGAGCGTGTATAAGCGCACCACTTGAGTTTTCCTATAGTGCTATGGACGCCTTAATGCATACTGAACCGCCGACCTCACCGTTGCGCACTGGTTACTTCCACATCTCGGTCAATAAAAAGGTTTCGTGTATTTATCATACAACGTACGTGGCTCATTGCGTGCTATCATTTGCAAAAGCACCCGTTTCGCTTTCTTGAATCGTTTATGAGATGATGATTTTTATGGCCAGATGATTAACGACCCACGAGGACTTGAATGGGTGCGTCACGCGACCGCATTTAGGATACAAAACCCAATAACCCGAGGACGAAATCAGTATCCTGATACTCTCTTATCCATATTTCACTTATTGCAACGTAGGAGCTAAAATCAACCGCACACGAAGTTTATGCAGTACGATTTTTATTTCTCCAAAATCTTTAATATTTAGCGCAATGTTTTACGTAATTTGATGCCGCATAGTAACCAACGCATATAACAAAAAGACGTACAGTCCTTTATCAAGCAAAGATATCACACTATAATGCATGAAAAAAATTAATTTTTTCACCTAATAATTTTCTCGAAAACGGATGACAACTCTTTCATAGAAGCAGGCCAGTCCGAATGGACGTAACAAGGCGCCCCGCAACTGCCCGGTGTCGTTTTAAAACCAACTAACTAGAGAACGAAACGAGAAATCGTTGTGCCCTCAATTTTAAATAAAATTTCGATATCTTATCTACCTTTAATTTACTGCAATCTATGAGCTAAAATCGACAATACACAAAATTTATGTGTTTTTACCTCTGCCAACTCTTTAAAAATTTGTGTGCTGTTTAATTTGATGCAGCGCAGTAAGTGTGACGAATAAATAAAAGAAATTCAGGTCCTATCGAATGAACTTATCAAATTGTTTTACACCTAATTGTTTTGGAAGAATCCGATGATAAGTATTTCATATCGGCCGCAAAGCGATGTCTCAGCACAGGCAATAGCATTAGGCAAGCAGTACGGCCACAACAAAAGCGGCCTCAGCACAGAACGCAAAGGGCACGTTCGTTGCAGCAAAATGGTTAATAGCGTTGTTAAATAAGCGTTGTTAAATAAGCGCATGCTGCCGAAGGCCACCATAAGTATGCGTAGACTACAGTAGCTTACCTGGTAACCTTAGTCAGCTAAGAGCGTAACCACATTATGTGTACATTACGTCTGTTGCACACATATCGGGCGTTACCTCGTTCCTATCACCTTTCCTGCGTATACAATCAGCGTATTACTAGATTCCCCTAGGAACCGGAGGCGGTGAGCGATCGGGAAACTAAGCGAGGATATATATTCTGCCATGGAACCTACAGAACATTTTTGTTCTACATAGTTATCCTCCTGACCGTTACCTACAAGTGTCTCCACGTTAACAGCAATGACTCCTAGAACATCTTTTACTCAGTAATTTTCACTGTAATACCGCAACCACGAATAAAATACACAGAGCACCAACACTGATCTTGTATGTCGTTTTGGAACTCCGAAAGGCTACACCCTTTGAAGATTTTGAGCTATTTTGTTGTTGTTACGACAGCTCTTCGCCGGCCGCGGTGGTCGAGTGGTTCTAGGCGCTCAGTCCGGAATCGCGCGACTCGACTGCTACGGTCGCAGGTTCGAATCCTGTCTCGGGCATTTTTGTGTGTGATGTCCTTAGGTTAGTTAGGTTTAAGTAGTTCTAAGTCTAGGGAACTGATGACTACAGATGTTAAGTCCCATAGTGCTCAGAGCCATTTGAACCATTTTTGACAGCTCTTCCTGACTACTAGTGACATGATGATGATCCTCCATCCGCTGCAAGAAGTTCTATTGGTCCTCAAGCCTTCCAGGGTCGTTTCAGACCTTTCTTTGACGTCCTCAAGCTCGGTTGTCTTCAGTTTCCTTCTACATCGTTGACCTTCTCTGCTTCTGAGAATTACAGCTTTTTCTGATGAGTCTTCTGCTCTCATGATATGCCCAAAATACCTTAATTTAGTATTTGTTTCAGCCTCCAGAGATGGTTCAAGTTTCATTTTTTCGAGTAACATTCAATTTTTTTTTTTACTTTTTCAGAGATAAAATCCTCAGGATACTTCTCCAAACTCACAATCCAAAAGAATCGATTTTCGTTGCGATCCACTTTCTTTTTCAGTTTCCACGACTCAGACGCATACAAAAATAAGGGAAAGATGAAAGTTTCAGTCATTTTTATTTTGGCCAGCAGTGACAGCTTTAATCATCTTGTGCTATTGCAGTTGTTCATATGTCCGTGCCTGCTATGAGGACGAGGAATTCCGCCTTATGGAACACACCTTTTCAGTTTCGTTTTACCCAGACATGTTTCAGTACTTTTTGTGCTGTCTTCAGTGAGTTATTTTATTTTCTTACTGTAAAACTGTTGTTACATATTAAAGAGCAACTTTGTGGATGAATAATTGTTGTAAAGTATGTAAACTAATGCGTACATCGACATTCTTGCCAATTAAATTGTAACTTTAGACATAATGCAACAAACAACATACAGTGCATCAGGTAGTTACCACATGTCTGAACTGTGAACTGTAAACAAATTATTTATAATACTTAACAACAATTATTCATTCACTATTGTAAATATTTTGCACCAAAAGTGTCTCCAAAAGTTAATATGTAACAACAATTTTATAGTAATAAAAAATAATAACCCGCTAAAGATAGTACAAAAAGTGCTGAAACAAGTCTGGGTAAAACGAAACTGAGAAGGTGTCTTGCATAAGGCGGGATTCCTCGTCCTAATGACAGTTTTGTTTCCTTTAGCTACTTCCTTAAATTAATTTCCAAGCTGTAAACTTCATCTTATTTCCTCAGCGCAGGAGCTGATTTATACTATGGTAGATCCTGAAAATACAATGAACCGCAAAACTTAGCGACGAATATAGCTTTCGTATGAAGTTTCACTGCCTAGAAAGGATCCTCTCTGAAACTGCACTTATAAAGACCTGGTACAGTAAAGTACAGAGAGTAAGCGAAATAAATACGCAATAAGACGAAAACAAACCTCGCTTTTTTTTTTTTTTTTTTCAAAGACAATAATTACCTGGAAGCAACCGTGAGTTTTGAAGGTTCCCTTGACAGAACGTGGTTGTTAAGAAGGTGCTTGATCACCACGGACACAAGGCATACATACACTGCAAGGTGGTCCCATGCTGGCCACAAGGTTGGTAAGGAGTTGTTATGGTAGCGTATTCTGTTCCGCCAGTAGGACAGTTGACAACAGCTGGATGGTTCCTTGGTGGACGTGGTCGTGCTGAAATACTTCCGCCCAGCGCTTCCCGCACGTGCTCGATTGATTTCAGTCGGAGGAACGGGAAGACTAGTCCATTCGCCGATTATCATCTTGTTATAAGTGCTCCACTACCTGCGCTATTTGATGCGGTCGCGCATATTTATCAATAAATACGAAGTCAGGGCCGAAAGGATACCCATGGGGAAGGTGTGGAGTATTACAATAACCTTGATCTGTAAGAGCACCATGTTCAAATATTTGGAGATCAGTACACCCAAACAACATTTTTATGCTGAGCCCTCGCAGCCCAGATTGCTGGGTGGTAGGATCTCTAACACGAATATATGCACCTTTCTCTTATCTTTTATTTCTAGTTCTGGATAGAAAAAATCTTGTTAATTTAGAAAATTATTTCGGATTTATAATATGTCACGAAGTTATAATATATCACAACATATTTTCTACTATCCTAAATTCTTCTCTTCTATAGGTATATGGTAAATTTTTAGATTTTCCGTTTCTTAATTACTTTTCAGTCTATGTGTTTAAAGTTTGCCGGCCGTTATGGCCGAGCGGTTCTAGGCGTTTCAGCCTGGAACCGCGCGATCGCTACGATCGCAAGTTCGAATCCTGCCTCGGGCATGGATGTGTGTAATATCCTTAGGTTAGTTAGGTTTAAGTAGTTCTAAGTTCTGGGGGATTGATGACTCCGATGTTAAGTCCCGTAGTGTTCAGAGGCATTTTGTTTGAAGTTTCAGCATTGTTAAACCTTATTAAAGTATGAAATATCTAATAACTTTCACATTACATACATGTACAATATCATATTGTGTACATGCAGCCGCCTGTAGCAGTAACTAGAGGGCAGATCATCTGTAAATGGCAGCAAATAAAATAAATTGGCCTATGCACCATTGCAGGTCTCTTAACTGTAGCACACATACCGCCAAGACAGTCATGTTCTACAACGATCCTGGGTGCATTACGTGTTTCAACCTCTCGTGGTATGATAGTACGTCCAGAATCAGTAATCATGTTGAGTCTGCTCTCAGCAAAGAAGACCATGCGGCTCCACTGCTTATTGGTCCAGTCCCTATACAACGGAGCGAGAAGGCGCAGTGGTTAGCACACTGGTTCGGATTCGGGAGGACGACGGTTCAATCCCGCGACCAGTCATCCTGATTTCGGTTTTCCATGACCCCTAAATCACTCCAGGGAAATGCCGGGATGGTTCCCTTGAAAGGGCATGGCCGACTTCCTTTACCATCCTTCCCTAATCCGATGAGACTGATGACCTCGCTGTCTGGTCTCCTCCCCAAACAACCCAACCCCAACCCTGTCCCTATACTCATAGCATCAATGCAAACGGTGTTGGTTATATGCAGATGTCAGCGTAACGTCTATGGGTTGTCGGGCATAAAGAACACTATTATGAAGTACCCGTGCCATTGTGGAGGGTAAGATTGCGTGCCCTGAAGCCGCAATTGCACCCGCTTTTTGACCTCTGTCCCACCTTGCCTGTGGCACTATGCAATGGTTGAACGTGGTCGACTAGCTGCACTGCTTCGGGCAGTGCCTGAGGTTTCAAAACCCCCCACCCTCTCAAATGCACGTGAAGTAATGCTGTGCGCTATATCAAACTCCTGGCTACTCTCCGCACACTTCGTCTTTGTTCCAGTTTCCCAATTATTCTGTGAAGTAATCCAAATGTTGTCTAAGGGCCATGTTGTAATCAAAACCATTACGACCTGGCGCCGTAACTGCTCGTTGATTGACACAGTCTTTTCCTGTTTCTTCAACTGCCTTGCATTGCGGGATCAGCCATATCTGCCGCTATGGTCAGACGTCCAGCATTTTGAACACGACTGGGAGACTTCAGCCGACGTGCTCCAGCACTTTTATTCATTTTTAGTGAGTACTCAATGAGCTGCAAATGCTACTCTGAGACGAAGATGATCGCAGCAGAGAGGACTTCATGGTGGGCCGCATAAAATATGACTAAAAAAAGAAAAAGAAACTTTCGCAGACAGGTCTATGTATAAGAGACAGTCAAATGAAAACAAGACTGACGGAAAAAATTAATAGAGGCTAAACTGCTTATTATTTCAAAACCAGTTGCCATAACCGTTAATACATTCTACTGTGGGACAAGACGGTTAATGGCTTCTTCGAAAAATGTTTGCGGTTGCCTATGGAATCGTGATTGTACCCAGGTGTGCACCTCTTCGTACGAAGAAAATCGAATTCCACGAATCTCTTTCTTCAGGGCTCCAAAAATATGGAAATCACATAGGTAGGTATCAGGACTATATGAAAAATATGCACAGGCTTCCCAGAGAAACGTCTTCAGCGCATTCGTAACAATCGTGGCAACACGTGGTCGTCACCACATCAGTCTTTATTCCTGTTGTCAAAGTATTTCTTATTTCAAAATCTAGTCTTGTTGTGGTCTTCAGTCTAGGGACTGGTTCTATGCAGCTTTCCATGTTACTCTATCCTGTGCAAGCATCTTCATCTCCAAGTACCTACTGCAACCGACATTCTTCTGAATCTGTTTAGTGTATTCATCTCTTGGCCTCCCTCTACGATTCTTACCCTCCACACTGCCCTTTAATACTAAATTGGTGATCCCTTGATGCCTCAGAAGATGTCCTACCAGCCGATCCCTTCTTCTAGCCAAGTTGTGCCACAAATTGCTCTCCTCTACAATCCTAATCAGTATCTCCTCATTCGTTACGTGATCTACCCATCTAATCTTCAGCATTCTTCTGTAGTACCGCATTTCGAACGCTTATATTCTCTTTTAATCTAAACTATTTGTCGTCCATGTTTCACTTCCATACATGGCTACACTCCATATAAATACTTTCAGAAAAGACTTCCTGCCACGTAAGTCTATACTCGACGTTAAAAAATTTCTCGTCTTCAGAAACGCTTTCCTTGCCATTGCCAGTCTACATTTTATATCCGCTCATTGTCTTAAAGTTATAAACTTGGCTATCTTTTCTGGAAATTAGCACGTTTATTACCTCCCTTTTGTTTACATTTATTGCATGAGTTCCTTGTCTGGAAAGGGGCTACATTTGAATGCCGTGCATACGGAGTACAGGTATGCTGGCTGCTATCTGACTGCATTTTATATTAGTTGGTGATTTGATCTTTATTTAAGCACGCAAAGATACGTGTGTGGTATAGTCTTTGAGGTTCTGTGAAACATTTGATCTGTTTCTTAGGTTACCAGAGAAAACTACTTAATGTGTTTTTAGAGTGTATGGTTCATCTGTTTCCTTTGTAAGTCGTAAACGAGTCATTATTTCCTTAGTACATATTTTCTTCTTGACTTAGTTAAATTATGTAATTTTTAGCGGTTGCTATAGGATGCCATGTTTTCAGAATCATATTATGATTAGCTGAGTAAGACTGGCCATCTGTGCGTCAGTGAGAACTGAAATGTTTGTGGGCGGGGCGTTAATATGGTTAGTGACTACTTTTAATCACACTCGCCTCTGAAAGTACTAGAAAGGAAGCTGATAACCGCATTGTTAAGTACCCCACGATCACAAGCAAGCCTGCCAATCAACTAACTTAGTTCTATCTATAGTATAAAGTAATTTTGCGATAGCATGAGTATGTGACTCCTTCTATTAATTTCTTGAAAGTAATAAAATACGGGTACTCAATAACTCTTTGTCACGTCAACATAAAATGTAACGTAACTATAGCTATAGGTAGTCAAAATGTCAGTTATTAATGTTCTTCAGTGTAAAATGGTGTTATCGCGCACTACTGTGATCATACTAACTCTCCCTCAGATGCGTCAACAATCAAGATAGGATCACTTAGGATGATTCTTAAAACATCTATTTCTTCACTCAATGCATTATGGATTGCCACTACCTACAATCAGATATTAAAAAGAAGAGTTTGGCTGGATTACATTGATGAACACGAAACGGGCAATATACTGCTCCTGAATGGTTTATCTGATTAATCTGATTACAACTCTACTGAAATACTAAATTTAAAGATTGATGTCGTAGCGCTTGTGATGAAATTTTCGACAGTAAAATAAAAGGAAAATAGTGGAGAAGTTTCGGCGTCCCAGTCTTTAATGTGAAAGAGAGAACCTCTGGAAAGATTTTCCTTTATGGACGACAAAAACTGGAGCTTCCACTGCACCCTGATTCGCTGACTAATTTCGAAACTTTTTATTTCAGACGAAATTAGAGCCTATTTTTTCTCATTCTGGCGGTTTTATGTTTGGAGCGTTTGTACCGCAGTCTGGACGACTAAATGAGATATAGCGAATCAGAAACTGAAGTTCCGCAGCTCCGGACGATACTGGCTTTGATGTGAGGGTTGCATGTATAGAACTGTTAACAGAAGAAACGAGATTATTTCACAGCAGTTGGGAGTTTATTAAAAGCGAACGTCACGGGAAGCTAATTTTCCAGTAAAATGCATATATTAGCCGCAAAGCTCCGAATTTGTGCGACGGAGCAGTATTGCCAAGTATAACAGCACTAAAGACTGTTCTAGCGAAACGAGCCGGGGGAATTAAGGCAATTAAATTAAGAAGCTTAGAAGGTATATATAGTGAACGTAATAATGGAATATCCTTGTTAGCAAACATCCAAATCCGATTTGCCGCCGTGGGATGCGTGTTCCTCCGCTAAACCATTCAATTGAATTACCATTTAAGATTTTCCGCCAAGTATAATTAAGCCCTCGTGGAGCTCCCATTCAGTGCGCAAGATATCTTTACGCCTGGCAAGTCTGCCGTCTTTAACAGGGGGTACCGCTGAGGGAAGCTGTATGACATCCGTTCTGTTACGCTTCTTTCGCTGCCGTTTGCGAGCCACAAACTTTAACGCCCCTGTTTCAGCCTGGTACTTCACTGCCGTAAAGTCCCGAGAGTACAGTTAACTCCTTTAGAGCGAGCTAAACTGTATCGGAACACTATTATTCCTCTTTCACTGCAGGGTGGAAATATATTTTGAGTGATATAGCTGCACAATCGAAGCGTGAGTCACGAAATGTGTGTAGCGTTCATATTTCACAAACGGCTGAAGGTACCAAAACAGAACTTCATTCAAACAGTAGTACGCAAAGAGTGATGTTTTGTACTGTGTGACTGGCACATGTAATCATCTTATCAAACGAGATCTTTAAGTAAGATTTACTTATCCCCTTAAAAAGAGCAGCATATTCATCTGCATCTACATCTGCACGGATACTTTCCAAATCACACTTAAGTGCTTGGCAGAGGGTTCATCAAACCATCTTCACAATAGTTTTCTTTTATAGTATGAAAGCTTTCACGACCGGGTGACATATCTTCTGGTAAACCTTCCGGGATGTAAGGTCGTGGTCCATGAAACTCTTCAGCTCCTAACGTTTCGTCCAGAGCTGCGCTGGACATCTTCAGAGGGGTGTTTCTCCTCCGGTGAGTCTTGCCGACTGACGGGTCGGACGTCTGAGAGCGACTTATGTATCGTAGAAAGTGGGCGTGACCAGAGCTACACGTGATATGCAGAGATAACCTTTGTCAGAGATAGAACTTAACTATCGATCGTAATCTCGTCACGGATAAAACTGTCTAGCAATTCTGTATTGCTACTGTCCAAATATCACTAAGTTTCATGGTCTCTTCTTTCAGGAGTATCTAGACGACGAATTAAAACATCTGAAGCACGCTTTTGAGAAAAATGGCTACTCAAAGAAAGAAGTAAGCAGAATTCTGCACCCAAACAACAAAAAGCTTAAGGACAAGTCCGAAAAACGATGGAAGAATACAGTCTCTCTCCCTTTATAAAGAAAGTAACGGATCAGATTGGAAAGATTTTAAGTAAACATAATATTAGTCCTGTTTTTAGACCAACGAAGAAAATTTGTCATGTTCTTCGGTCTGTAAAAGATAAACGCGCTCCTCTATCAGCCAGGGGCGTATATAAAATTCCGTGTACATGTGGTAAAGTTTATGTTGGAACAACAAAAAGAAGCGTAAATACACGGTTAAAAGAACACAGAAGTCTTTGCCGATTAGGAAAAACAGATAAATCGGCTGTAGCAGAACACGCTTTTCAGCCAGGAAATCATCAAGTGAAGTTTTCCGAAACAAAAATTTTATCTACGACGACGAACTATTACCCACGGCTTTGTAGAGAGGCAATTGAAATATATAAACATAGGGATAATTTTAATCGGAAAGAAGAGACCATGAAACTTAGTGATATTTGGGCAGTAGCACTACAGAATTGCTAGACAGTTTTATCCGTGACGAGATTACGATCGATAGTTAAGTTCTATCTCTGACAAAGGTTATCTCTGCATATCACGTGTAACTCTGGTCACGCCCACTTTCTACGATACATAAGTCGCTCTCAGACGTCCGACCCGTCAGTCGGCAAGACTCACCGGAGGAGAAACACCCCTCTGAAGATGTCCAGCGCAGCTCTGGACGAAACGTTACGAGCTGAAGAGTTTCATGGACCACGACCTTACATCCCGGAAGGTTTACCAGAAGATAGTTCTCTTTTACTCCATTTTCGAACACCACGCGGAAAAAACGAACACCTTTATCTTTCCGTTCGAGCTCTGATTTCCCTGATTTTATTATGGTGATCGCTTCTCCCTATGTAGGCCGGCATCAAACAAATATTTGTGCATTCGGAGGAGAAAGTTGATGATTGAAATTTCGTGAGAAGATTCCGCCGCAACGAGAACCGCCTTTGTTTTATTGTTGTCCACCCCAAATCCTGTATCATGTCTGTGACACTATCTCTCCTATTTCTGGATAATACGTGCTGCTCTTCTTTAAAGTTTCTCGATGTAGTCTGTCAATTACATCCGGTAGGCATGCCAGACTGCTCAGCAGTACTCCATAAGAGGACAAACAAGTGAGATATAGACAGTCTCTTTAGTAGAGTTGTCACATTTTCTGTGTTTTCTGTCAATAAAACGTTGGTTTTTCTTCCCCTCATCATTTCCTATATGTTCTTTCCAATTTAAATCATTCGTAATTGTAATTCCTAGGTACTTCGTTGAATTTACGGCCTTTAGATTTGACTGATTTATCGTGTAACGTAAGTTTAACGGATTCCTTTCAGCACTCATGTGGATGACTTCATGCTTTTCATTATTTAAGGTCAATTGCTAATTCACGCACCATTCAGGTATTTTTCTATATCGTTTTGCCACTTTTTTGATCTTCTGACGAGTTTACAAGACAATAAACGACAGCATCATCTGCAAACAACGTAAGGTGGCTACTCAGATTATTTCCTAAATTTTTTTATAGGTAAGAAAAAGCAGAGGGCGATAACGTTACCTTGAGGAGCGCCAGAAACCCTTCTGCTTTACTCGATGGCTTACTGCGAACTCTTACCTCTATGACAGGAATATCATCTCACTCACATAACTAAGATGATATTCCATAAGCACGCAATTTCACTACAAGCTGCTTGTGTGGTACAGTGTCAAAAGGCTTTTGGAAATTTCGATCTGTAATCCCTCGTCAACAGTACTCAACAGTGTGTGGAAAGAGCTAGTTATGTTTAACAAGAACGATGTTTTCTAAATACATATTGACAGTGTGTCAATAAACCGTTCTCCTCGAGGTACTTCATAATGTTAGAACACAATAGAAATACCAGAATCGTGTTGCACATCGACATTTCTAAACTTGACCACGCATTCACATTCCATTCACAATCCTACCTCTCTTCACCTCCCCTCTTCCATTCTCATATCTTTCGTCCTCCCGCCCCCTCACACTTGCCCCAACAACAGGCACAGACTAGAAATACGAGGGATACTACTGTTAGTTCAACACAACTCCACTGTGCCGGTATCCCTGAGCGACACATTTGCCCATTAAACGCGTTTTTCTAGGAAAATGAAAAGTTGAACACCACTTTTACAACCATACTCTCATTGTCAAAAGCCTGTGGAATGCTGTAATATTTTGGGACGCAAGAATATAAGAACAATAATTGAGAACAGTGACATGGAAGTTTCCATTAAACTATAAAGCGATCAGTTTGGCGAGAAGTACACTTTTTACGATGTAACGCGGAAACGGTAATTTTCAAAGAAACATAGCAGAATTTGGCATTTTTCGCTTTCCACAATTAAAACACCGTTAGTCTGAGTATTGGCGAAGCGTTTTGCGAGAATCACTTCTTCTCGTATTCGTTGAGACTGTAAAATGTGAGTTCAGGATAGCCAAAAACTATACCCAATATGAAACATCACACTTAGCAGCGTTTGCTAAGAACAAATTCATAATATTTTGTTGTGTGTGTGTGTGTGTGTGTGTGTATGTGTGTGTGTGTGTGAGAGAGAGAGAGAGAGAGAGAGAGAGAGAGAGAGAGAGAGAGAGAGAGAGAGCAAGTGCGATTTTCAAAGTTCATGAAACGTTGACTCGTGATTACTGTTCTACGAGATATTAACTTCTTCCGAAGCCATCAACAGTGCTATAAAAAGGCACTGCAATTTCCGCTGCTCTACTTCGGTTCGTATCTTAGTTCTATTTATTATTACGTCGAAACACGGTACGTAGCCATTTTTTCTTGCATAGAATTTGGGTGTAGGGTCTAGTGTCACAACGAAAAACAGCCAACATCGCATGTAAAAAAAACGCTATATGTAATTTTAAAAGTGAACTGCAGTCTGACGACGAACTAATAAGTAGCATAGTTGTTGTTATTACTTCTTTATAAGATAGATTGATTGGCGTATGGATTGATTGTCTGGAGAACGAGTGCCTGGCTCTGCCACCTAATAGGAAAACTTTTCCTTTCCTTCCCCCAGAGTGAGGGTTGTGTTTGGGTTAAGTGCAATGTTTGTGCTGTATGCTGATTGAAGCAGGAGGAGGGTGAAAGTTGGTCGCAGCACAGAGTCTACTCCTCTCAAATACCACCAAAGAGGCCACCAGGCTTGACCACATCAACAGCGTCACATGCTATCTTTTTATGAGACAACTACAATGGTTTGGAAGTGAATTCCGGATAGTGACGCGAAGTCTACCGATCAGAGATGTTATTCCACCACTTATCGTTTCCCTCCCGGTCGAATACTCCAACCACCTAACGCCTGAACCGAACACAACTGTACATGATTGCCTTAGTGGCCTCGACTACGGTGTGGGTTTTAACAAAAATCAACCTCAATTAAAGGAAATGTTCAAAATACGCTTCGTCAGCAGTAATGCGTGCAAAAACCTGTCGTACCAATAGACCGTAGACGCGCTGTGAGTCTCCATAGTATTGCTTCTGGTTCTGAACTCTACCACTATATGAGTACGAATACGCTCTACCTCGTGAAAAAGTGTTTTGGCCGGTCGAAGTGGCCGCGTGGTTCTGGCGCTGCAGTCTGGAACCGCGAGACCGCTACGGTCGCAGGTTCGAATCCTGCCTCGGGCATGGATGTGTGTGATGTCCTTAGGTTAGTTAGGTCTAACTAGTTCTAAGTTCTAGGGGACTAATGACCTCAGCAGTTGAGTCCCATAGTGCTCAGAGCCATTTGAAAAAGTGTTTTCCAATTCCAAACAAAGAAAAGTCTAGCAGATGCAGGAGTGGAGAACAATCTGTCGTGTTATCTGCTGTCTAGAAGATGTCGAACTTCAGAAATATGGAGTTTCATCGTGCACGATTTACGGGAAAATGAGAGACTAATTTTCAGTTAAACAAAAATTATAATTTTGACACATTCAAAATTAGTAATTTAAGTCCAAGTGTATGTATCGTTTCACTACGTTTACTGTACTAAGCCTGTTTGATTGTAGAAAAAGAAATAAAACAATACAATGAAGTTTAATAAAAACAGATATTGGCTTGATAAAGAGGGTAAATAAATTTAAATATTTGGGAGAAATTATCCTAGAAAATGGCTTGGAAACATTCGTTATAGAAGAAAGAGTACATAAAATGGAGAGAGCTTATGGAATAACTAGGAATGTCTACAACAAAAGGTGTCTGTATAAAAATTTGAAGATACAGCACTACAATACAGCAGTAAAACCAGAATGTCTTTCTGCAAATGAATGTTTAGTACTGAACAACAAATTACACGAACATGAAGTCCTAGAAAGAAAAATCATTTAAAAAATGCTTGGACCAACAAAAAATACAGAGGTATGGAAATTAAGAAGCAATGAAGAAGTTTATCGTAACATAGAAAACAAATGAAACACTGCGAAAGAGGCGACTGCTATTTTTTGGACACTTGTACAGAATGAACAGCAGCAGATTAACCAAACAGATTTCTAAATATCTTTGGGGCAAGAAGTCAACAATAACCTGAATTCAAGAAGTTTGGGAGGATTTGGAAAGAAACAACGTACGTGAAAAAGATGCAACAGAAAGAGTTTCAAGAAGAAAGTGTTAAAAATGGAAGCATTCCAAGGCAGGAGGGAGAAAAAGACAGGGTCAAAATGGTCTGAGGAGAGAAAAAGGATACATAGTGAAAAGATGAGGGAATACTGGAGGAAAAGAATGAACAACAAAGAGGGAAGCATTGAAATTGGTGTGTGGTCCTTAAATGACCCAAACGATGAAAGAAAGAAGAAGAAGAAATTTAACCGCAAATAGTTCTAGGATTCGACTGCGCATGATTCCCCACCCCATGGCGTAACTATCAAGAGCGTCGGTGAACCGTGAGCTTGGGAATAGACGCCTGTATTAAGTATACGAAACTGAAAAAGTCGCAACTTAAGTTACCGCCAATTTCTTATAAGAAATTAGAGTAATGAAATATATATTAACAGTTGCATGGAATGTACGCGTATAATCAAGTTGGTTGTCATAATTCAACATTTTTTATCATATTCATTTCTTGAATATGCAAATATAGTCTTTGGATGTCTTCTCTAGTACATGCATGAATGATTCCAAGCAGAGCGCTCAACACATTCATATCACAATTATTCGTCTGTACCTGCTTCTTCTCGCACGCTCCACAAAACCTTAGGTTCTTTACTATGTGTGCTCATAGGTAACGATTTCAACACTCCAGTAAATTGGGTATCGTGTTTCTCGTCGTCATCACAAATTTTGGGAACACCCGATACCTCCGAGGGCCTGGCGTTTCCTCCTTGCATTCAGTTCTCTTTTTCTTCTTTTTTGGCTCCTCAGTAAAGCATCAACGAACAGAACTCCAATTCTTGTTCTTCAGCCCCATCTGTTGCTTCCATTCACTCCTTACTATTCTTCTTCATTTAAACTCCTTGCAGCTTCTTTCTCAAGGGTGAACATACCTGATGCCGTTCATCGCAGAATAACGTCATTCAACCTTACATACTGAAACGATCAGTTTCGGTATTTTAAACTGTTACATTTAGAAATCAAATCCATGAAGCGATACAAAGAATTACAGGTTTTATTAGGACACTCAGATAAAAGTAGATCAGTAATAACTGTATGATTACCTTCTTACGATACGAATATCTCCTTGTTCCTACTTGTTATTTACAGAAATCTGAAAATACCTACAGCAGTCGGAAGTGGTCACGTTTACCGCAAGGTTCAAATATTGAATGCGTTCGATTACTTACTGTCCGCAGCTCGCGCTCTAATGACTGGGCTTTCTGCTTCTGAAGCACGGGGTCCTGGGTTCGATTGCAGGCCGGATCTGGGTTTTTCTCCGCCAAGTGACTGGATGTTTGTGCCCTTATCATTCGGAAATTGAAAATATGTGTTAAGGACTTCGGGACCAAACTGCTGAGGTCATCGGTCCCTAGGCTTACGCACTACTTAACCTAACTTATTAACTTATGCTAAGGACAGCACACACACCCATGCCCTAGGGAGGACTCGGACCTCCGACGGGGGGCGGTGGGGGGTAGGGGGGGGGAGGTAGCCGCGCAACATTATCATTTCATTTCATCATCATTCTGGAAATTGGCGAGAGTGTAAAGTGTAAAGATTGGGAATTTGTGCAGGCGGTGATAACCATACTGTTGAGCGCCCACAGACCAAAATCATCATCATCATCACTATCTCCTATAAGTCATTACCCAACTCATACTCACATGTCTCTTGACAGTGATAAGGACATAATTCCTATCAGATCGAGTGCCTTCTGAGAGTTCGCTACAAATAGCTGCAGTCAAAAAATAATTATAACTTCAAAAATAAGGTCTTTCGGGAATGATTTCTGTATAACACAATTTCTTCTTTGACGTGCGAACATTGTTTTCTAAAGATTTGGCTGTACCTTTTTCTTACACCCTGTAGAGGTGTACTTACTATCGTTGTCCCTTGAATGCAGTGGAAACATTGGGAAATAATTCTCGTATACTTTGGATCATTCGCCACATACTGTACTTCGGCTCGTGGAGTTCAAAAATAGGTACAAACTAATTATCATCATCACCGCTGTCGAGCTACAGATCGGGTAATTAGGGCAGACAGACCATCTGTGATGCAGCAGACAATGGCGTCATATGGATGCGGTATGGAGTTAGTGTGGGTGAGCAAACAGCGCTTACGGTCGCTGTTGGCTTAGCAGACCTGGTAACCAGAGGATCGAGCAGCTCCTCAGTTGGCATCAAAACGCTGACAGCACTCCGTTCCAGTACTCCCACTAAGGAGAAGTTCCTGCTAGTACTGGGAATCGAACCCAGATCATCCGCAAGCTAGTCAGCCACGATAACCACTCAGCTTGAGAGCTGGGGATTATCAACCTAGTGAGGAGTGATTTAATTTTGTTCTGAAAAATCTAGCAACACGTTTGCAAAGGCAAGCACATGAAATGTCTCCATTCACCAGCTGAGATTTCTCATTAAGACATTATCTCTACACTGTTGCATCAAAATTCCGTTAATATATAATGAGGATCTGAAGGGCGTGTTCACCTGATTATCTAAATACCTCTCCATCTGTTTGTCCAAAGTAACAGCGGATATAAGATGTGTTCCCATACGGAGATCAGGTATGTCGAAAATGTGGTGCCGTCGAGTATCGAAAGCGGCGCAAGAAGTAGCTACCACCGCATAGATACTGCACGGCAAAGCAGTAATCCGAGGTGCCAATGATATGCTAAGAAGAAGCCGTCCCTCCTATAGTTCCAAGGCGCCACCGCCGCCCCTCTGACGTGAAGCAGTCGCTGAAGGCAAGAAGGTCACTTTTGGTCGAGGTCGGATCCAGCCCACGTCCAGGAAGTTCCAGCCGGAGTAACGTCTGCCTACTTGCCATGACACAGCCAGTATCAACTATCTGGGAGTGAAGAGACTTCCGTCCCTTGAAAACTGTGTCTATTCGGCAACGCAATCAGAACCGTGTCGACAAGTGTTTACAAACTTACATTTTTTACTGACTGCGGTGAAGCCACAGTACGGCCATTCTGAACTATCAATTTGCACTCAGTAATCGTGGCTCATTTAGTGTATTCTAACCCGCAGGTCCATGTATTGCTCGCCACCCGAGCCTGGCGAGCAAAGATATGTTTCGTTGTAATTAATAAAGTACCATTTATTCAGACTGATCTAATTAAACACACTAATACTAGCCACCTCAGTGTCCAAGAAGTCGGAGGCAACAGAAATACCCTCGTCGGCCATCGCTCTTCACTATAATTCTCTGCCTCATGACATTCGTCTTTTAATCCTGCAGAACGCACGTAAATCACACGCTTAAACGGTTTCAGCATTCTCATGACTTATTTTAATATGCTGTGTCGGTACGCTGATCAACAAATGTAAACGACATTAGTCATTCGTTATTTAGAAAGCATTTCCCACTTACGCTGGCTATTTAAATTTTCAAAACACCATCTGTAAGCGCTCTTGAAACATTTATTCGCTCATGATTTATCGGGTTCTGTTAATCTCTCTTTCTCTCTCTCTCTCTCTTTCTCTCTTCAGAAGATTTTTTTGTTTTAGCTGCTCAGTAATTTCGTGTGACGAAACGAGAGCTCAGATATTTAACAGAAAGACAAAGAAAAAAATTAGTAAAAACTCGTACTTCAGTAGACAAACCTGATATCTACCACACGCAGAATGTTTTAGTGATGAGGATATTGTGGGAGGGTGGAAACAGATAATCAGTTCTATCATTTCTGAGATAGGACGATCAGTTTGGCGTTAGGAAAGATCCGATGTAGCGTCTGATGACAGTGTTCATAAAATAGTGGAGATAAGATAAATCAATAATGTTTTATAATATTATTCTACCTCGAAAAAATGTTCGACGACGTGTAACAGTGCTAAACACATGAAAACCTAATAAAAATAGGTAGAAACCGTATGATAATCCTATTAAATATATGTACAAAAAAAGAAAAAGTGGGAAAATCAGAAAGGAAGGCAAAAGAGAAGTGCTCGGTTTATGGCAACGATCCAGTCTTTGTCCACTACTGTTCAACCTGCACATCGAAGAAGGAATGACTGAAACTAAAGAAAAGTTCAGGTGAGGGGTTAAAATCCTGGGTGAAAGGATATGGATGATGAGATTCGCTGATAACATTCCTATTCTTAGCGAAAGACAGGAAGGATTGTGGAGCCTGTGCTGAGTGGGATGAACAGTGCATACCTGCCAACCTTCAAAAACCAAAAATCAGGAGACTGAGTTTAAAAAATCAGGAGAAATCAGGAGATATGAAAGATCAAAAAGCTGTGGCTCATTTTTGTATACACCTAAGACAACTGAAAAGTTTTTCTTTAAGGCGCCACAAAGCTATATAATGGCTAAAAAAACGTACAGAAACATTGGAAATACCCAAAATTTTAATTCCGTAACACTTATTTGTAGTTTCGCCCAGCTAATTGCTGTTAGGTAGGGATGTTTTTTGGCATTAGAAAAAAAGTATGATTGTCATAAAAAGGCATCCACATACTGTTTTGTGACACATGAAAACTTAACACAACCACTTCTTTTTTACTTTTCAGGGGCAGCATCTATTTTCTCCTCGTAAGATTTCATATGTTATATCTCTGCATTTTCGAAGTTAGCTAGTACATTTTCAGGGAAACTATGGCATTATAGAAATTCGTAAAATTCTCATATTTAACTCTAGCTATGTAGCCTATTAGTATTCAGTATTAGCGAGAAACATTGGAACAATCATGAGAACATGTACAATACCTTTCTTCTCACAGGTGAAATAGAAGCTGCTTCTGCAGTAGGAAACATTGCAGAATCTGAATAATGATGATGTACTAACAAACTAAAACAGTTACCAAATAAAACAGTAGTTCACTCTTAAAATGTTTCGAGATAATACACATTAGTGTTCTCACTTATTTAACAATGTTGTTATCCGTTCACATCAAGGTCTATCATTTCCTCCTTAATTAAATTTCCAACACATGATGAGGACGGAGAAAATATGGTAACACACAGGTATAATTATCTTTTCATGAAACACTTCACATTTCTATTGATTTAAGGAATTGAATGTTGAAGACTTAGCCTTTCTGAGAAATTCTTTGTTGAAGGTTTGCTGAAAGCAGTCACCCTGTAGTCTTGATTTTACTGTCAACAATCTCTCCAAATTTTCATCAGCGGTAGATGATCTAAACTG
Organism: Schistocerca piceifrons; assembly: GCF_021461385.2. Taxonomy (NCBI): domain Eukaryota; kingdom Metazoa; phylum Arthropoda; class Insecta; order Orthoptera; family Acrididae; genus Schistocerca; species Schistocerca piceifrons. Next base: position 208,450,994 of record NC_060138.1, read on the forward strand.
TGCCCTTGTTTTAGTTACTTGACTAAATATCCTCTCACATTCTGCATTACTATGAGGGACCGTTAGAATACCTAACACAACATGAATTAATTTGTCAAATTTTAGGCTCCCATCACTATTTCTTTGTTTTCCTATCAGAGACCACTGCACATCAAAAAAATGGCTCTGAGCACTATGGGACTCAACTGCTGAGGTCATTAGTCACCTAGAACTTAGAACTAGTTAAACCTAACTAACCTAAGGACATCACAAACATCCATGCCCGAGGCAGGATTCGAACCTGCGACCGTAGCGGTCTTGCGGTTCCAGACTGCAGCGCCTCTAACCGCACGGCCACTTCGGCCGGCCCACTGCACATCAATTCTTTCTTCCCTTAAGATTTCATCCGGTATATCATATATCTGAAATGCAGAAAACTGGGATTGTAATTCATCCATGGCATCATGCTGTTTACCTGCATCTGCATTCAATAATACTGGAAACTTTTCCACAAAATACTTTAGGGTAGAAAAGGATGCATTGGAAACAGATCTGATTTGCACAACTGTTGCATTCCTCAGCATTTCACTCTTCAATGGGAATTTGTGAACCATGTAGTCACAGGCGGCAGTTAAGTATTTGCGAACAGATGAGAAGAATTCCACCTTCTCATCATGCTTGAGGCAATCCACAAGTTGAGAAGTACAACTGCCAATGACCAAATCACAATCATCCTTCTGGTTTCTTCTGGTGTGGTAATCAACCTCAAAAGGAGAACAGGATTTTATCACTGTAGGTAGTACAAATTTAGATATCAAATTCTGTAACATGTCCAGTAGTAGATCTTGCAGTAAATGGATGTGAGGTGCACTTGACTGCAAAATTACATTTGTTTTGTCAAATGTAGGTATAATATTTGACAAAAACAGACACAAAGCCATATTTAAATCTGATGACAGAAACATAAAAATCCTTTCTTCTCGAGACAGGTTGTACTTAATTGGGAATCCTGTTTACTTATTTTTGATGTAGATGAACATGGAATTGGCAATTCACTAACTCTTTTTCTTGAAGAGGCACTACTCTCAATTGGTGACTGTTTCACTTTCGGTATATGGTAAGTTTGGAGACACCCAAGCTGATCATTCTTACCAGACTTCACTTCATAAGTGAGCAGGCTCGTCAAAGGCTTCCACTGTTACAGTAACCGAAGTAAACATTTGCTCACAGAAAGCCAACGGGTCCACACATGCTTCAATATTTTCTTCATCTCGACATATAATTTCTGAAATTCTTTCAGTTTCTCCTTTCTCTTTATACTCTTTTGCAGAAAATAATATATGTCCAGTAAATAGTCATCAATCTGGAATGGCAAACATGCAGTTCCCTTTTTTGCTGACAAATTTAACAAATGGAGGGACAACCTTCAACAAAGAGGTTAGGCATATGATTTTTCAAGAGACCTGCAACTCCGTTTTTCATTTCAACCATTACAGGGGCATTGTCACAACCTATTGACAAACAGTTACTGAGTGGAATATTACATTCCTTCAGTGAGTTGAGAAAAAGTGTTCGTATGTTGACACCAGTGGAATCTCCTTTTAAGTTGGGGAGAGATAATAAGGTACTTTCAATTTTTTGGGTCGTCTCATTATAAACGGTAACAACTATGGGATATAAATTAGCATCCCCTTTGTTGCAATAGAAAATGGCAATTTTTTCAAAATGTCTACGATTTCTTCTTTCTCCTTTTTTGCCATTTCTCCGACAATTGCGACAGTTTTTGTCCTTCCGCAGCTGTATTTTTTCGCTATACTGCTATCTGGGAACATTTTCCGGAAAAGGTGAGTCGCATGGTCAGCGCAATTAATCGGCAAATGATGTTCTAAAATAACAGATGTAAATAAACATCAGCATTTATCACTCCATCAATTTGACTTTTGTCGCTGAATTCCATTTTTTTATTGTTATTGACGCACTTCAAATTGTCTTGGTGCTTTTTTGTTTCCACATGTTTGGAAACATCACTTTTTCCACCATGTGATACACAAATATTACATCGGCAAACGGTACAAAAAGCGAACAACGGGCCTTTCCTCGACACGATAATGCAAGGAAACTGTTCCGAAAATTGTTTTAAGAAGACGGAGTTATATTTTTTGGCCATGTTTAAAAACAAAGCCCCGAATCAAAACACTACGACAATATGCATCAACACACGTCCAAGCAGAACACTGTGCACTACCGAGGTTACTACATGTGCACTGCGGGACACAGCTACATCTTCGACAAAATGCGCGGGAAAGAGGAAAAATTACTATCGATATATAGATCGTGCGCGGCTTCCTGATTTCTATAAACTTCGATACGTATCGTTTAGGTCGGCTAATACGCAACGAATTCCGGCAAATGGCGAAAAAAAACTGAAATGGCGGGTTTTCAAAACAAATATCTTAAGTTTGACGATAAATAGTAAAAAGCGGGAGAAATACTGGAATAATCGGGAGGGGGGAGAAAAAGTAGAAAATCGGGAGTCTCCCGCCTAAATCGGGAGAGTTGGCAGGTATGACAGTGTAACGAAAACAGAATACGTATTGAGAGTAAATCAAAGAAAGACGAAACTAATGTGAAACAGCTGAAAAGAGATTACAGAAAAATTAACATCAACTTTCATGACTACGTCTTACATGAAGACAAGGACAATATCACTTGCCACACTACGCAAGAAGTATGTAAGAAGGAGAACAGCACAGGCAAAAGGACGTTCGTAGCTAAAATAAGTGTAGTAGTATCAAAGTTTCCACTAATTTGAGGATTTCTCTGAATGTACTTCTGGCACACCAAGGTGTTGAAGTCAATCATGGACAATTAGAAAACGGAAAACAAAGAAAATCAAGGATGTTGTTACATACTGTTACAGAAGAAAGCTGAAAATTAACTGAGTTAACAGAATGAGAAGGGAGGAGATCCTCCACAGAATCATGGAGCTAAGGAATATATGCATAACAGGTTGCCTAACAAAGAAAATGAAGAGCCCAGAAGACATGGCCGGATGCCAATGTAGATTCGTACACGTAAACACCATCTGTGGGTATGTAAATGATTAGAGATTCAATTTTCTGTGCTTAATGATGTTACCAGACCTGGTAGGCTATACAGGGTGGTCCATTGATAGTGACCGGGCCAAATATCTCACGAAATAAGCGTCAAACGAAAAAAACTGCAAAGAACGAAACTCGTCTAGCTGGAAGGGGGAAACCAGATTCGCCATGGTTGGCCCGCTAGACGGCTCTGCCATAGGTCAAACGAATATCAACTGCGTTTTTTTAAATAGGAACCCCCATTTTTATTACATATTAGTGTAGTACGTAAAGAAATATGAAAGTTTTAGTTGGGTCACTTTTTTCGCTTTGTGATAGATGGCGCTGTAGTAGCCACAAACGTATAAGTACGTGGTATCACGTAACATTCCGCCAGTGCCGACGATATTTGCTTCGTGGTACATTACCCGTGTTAAAATGGACAGTTTACCAATTGCGGAAAAGGTCGATATCGTGTTGATGTATGGCTCAAAATGGCCAACGGGTGTGCGCTAGGTTTGCTGCTCGGTATCCTGGACGACATCGTCCAAGTGTCCGGACCGTTCGCCGGATAGTTACGTTATTTAAGGAAACAGGAAGTGTTCAGCCATATGTGAAACGTCAACCACAACCTGCAACACATGATTATGCCCAAGTAGGTGTTTTAGTTGTGTCGCGGCTACTCCGCTCATCCGTAGCAGACAAATTGCGCGAGAATCGGGAATCTCAAAAACGTCGGTGTTGATAATGCTACATCAACATCGATTGCACCCGTACTATATTCCTATGCACCGGGAATTGCATGGCGACGACTTTGAACGGCGTGTACAGTTCTGTCACTGGTCACAACAGAAATTACGGGACGATGACAGACTTTTTGCACGAGTTCTGTTTAGCGACGAAGCTTCATTCACCAACAGCGGTAACGAAAACCGGCATAATATTCACTATTGGGCAACGGAAATTCCACGATGGCTGCGACAAGTGGAACCTCAGCGACCTAGGCGGGTTAATGTTGGTGCGGCATTGTGGGAGGAAGGATAATTGGCCCCGATTTTATCGATGGCAATCTAAATGTTGCAGTGTATGCTGATTTCATACGTAATGTTCTACCGATGTTACTACAAGACGTTTCACTGCATGACAGAATGGCGATGTACCTCCAACATAATGGATGTCCGACACATAGCTTGCGTGCGGTTGAAGCGGTATTGAATAGCATATTTCATGACAGGTGGATTGGTCGTCGAAGCACCATACCATGGCCCGCACGTTGACCGGATCTGACGTCCCCAGGTTTCTTTCTGCAGGGAAGGTTGAAGGATATTTGCTATCGTGATCCACCGACAACGCCTGACAACATGCGTCAGCGCATTGTCATTGCATGTGCGAACATTACGGAAGGAGAACTACTCGCTGTTAAGGCGAATGTCGTTACACGTATTGCCAAATGCATTCAGGTTGATGGACATCGTTTTGAGTATTTATTGCATTAATGTGGTATTTACAGGTAATCACGCTGTAACAGCATGCGTTCTCAGAAATGATAAGTTCACAAAGGTACATGTATCACATTGGAACACCCGAAATAAAATGTTCAAACGTACCTACGATCTGTATTTTAATTTAAAAAACCTAACTGTTACCAACTGTTCGCCTAAAACTGTGAGCCATATGTTTGTGACTATTACAGCGAAATCTATCACAAAGCGGAATATTTCTTTACGTACTACACGAATACGTAATAAAAATGGGGGTTCCTATTTTTAAAAAACGCAGTTGAAATCCGTTTGACCTATGGCAGCGACATCTAGCGGGCAAACCATAACGCCATCTGGTTTCTCCCTTCCAGCTAGACAAGTTTCGTCCTTTGTAGTTTTTTCGTTTGACGCTTATTTCGTGAGATATTTGGCCCGGTCAATGGACAATCGAGCATAAGGCGCGGGAACAGTATCACATGTTGAGTAATCACTTCGATGGATATGGAGATGTCACGTAGAAGACAGCATTATCAGCAGCAGAGAGAGTTTTAAGAGGGGCCTCACCTTGTGGGTCTCCATTTGGCCAGCTAGTCGAATCGTGAAATGTACAAATGAGTCGGTCATTCGGATGTGACATTGGCCTGATGAGGGACTGCATGGGAACGCGAAAGAGCACGCATTATCGTCGTCAAGGTTGTAGTCTATCACGTCCGGCCCCACAAAGGAGGATAGCCCTATGGTGTACCAAGTACATCGTATCTCCGCCTACCATCCGAGGGCAAGTAATGGGCTCGTTACAATGTTGTGTGTCATCACGCACAATTCGTCGGAGACGAGCAGCAACCGGAGTAGGGCATTACCGTTGCATGTGTTGCCTATCTTTAACGCCAAAATACAAACGGCTTCTGTTTGGGTGGTACCGTGACAGGGAAGCGTGGACTGTTGATGAAAGTCGTCGCATTGCTTTCAGCGAAGAATCGTGCCTCTGCACTATTCCGGATTACCTTTGTCGCCGGGTATATTAGTGATCTGGGAAGAGGTCCATTCTTCCAATGTTTTGTAGAGGCACAGAGGCTTTACTTCTGGCGTCATGGACTTGGTAGCCATCAGGTATAACTTCATCTCATGAGTGACAGTGTTTGAGGCAGTTTTCGGCGGTACGCCACGGAAATTCTTCCTCTTGATGTGTTATCTGTTGTGCGACGATATATTGGTGCCCTTTTTCAGCAGAACAATGCCCGTCCACACATAGCAAGTGTCCCCAGGAATTGTCTCTATGATTCTGAGTATCCCCGTAGCCAGCAACATCCCCTGATGTGTGTCACACACAACACGCATGGGCCCGACCAGGACGTCAACTCCGCCGCAGTACAAGAATCCAGGATGTCGAGGACTGGTTACACCAAGTGTGGGTCGTCTTGTGTCAGGAAAACATCTTTTCCAACGGAATCAGTGCGTGCATCCAGGCCAGATGGTGTGCACCGCCAAACTGGTAAGTAGACTCATACTGACAAATACTTTACAAATTTGACTCGATTTCTTGATCGCTGAAATGACATCAAATACCGTCACAACCATGAAGTTTCAAATGGTTTCCTCCTGTCCATATGCGTGCTTCACATTGTTTGTCAGGCAGCGAACTAAGGAGAAAAGACTGATCAAGACTGATGAAATCGAAGAGAAATGGCGTTCTAAAACCTCTTTGCGTAATTGTCTTTCGTGACAGATGTTTAGATACCTCTCTAATTTTGCCTGGAGTATCAGTAGGTGTTAATGAAGAACTTGATGATTTTTTATAAAAGTACAGTTTATACACGAACTACCTCACTAACGTTTGTAAAATAGATTAATGATTAGGTGTTTAGTCAGAAATTAAATTAACTTTTTCATCAGAAATTAAATTCGGTGTTTGACTAGACATTAAATTTTATGATTGTTGATGCAACCTCTGAATCTAGAATTTTAAATTATTTACTTTATTATTATTTCTATTGATCTATTGCATTGTGTCGCAAGTGGGGTAAAATTAATTCACACGGTTGAAATATTCACAAGTAGTTGCCAATACGTCTGTTTTCTCAGAAAATACACCCACAATTCAATTTGGCATGATTAGAAACGAAGTAAGACTACCAGATCCTACACAGGAATGGCTGAGAAAATTTTTGTTATTTACATTGCTGCCTAAGTACATCACACACATCCAAGCCTGAGGCAGGATTCGAACCTGCGACCATAGCAGCAGCGCGGTTCCCGACTGAAGCGCCTAGAACTACTCTGCCACAGGGGCCGACCAGTCATTCTGTCTATAGTAGTAGCGACATAGAAGAGATTTAGAACACAAATCTTTGCTCCTTCCCCTCTCCTTCCGCCTTGTGGGGCATAATTTTGTAGTCCTCATCTTTCCAAATCACAATTGAAATTTAGGATTTCCTCCTTCGTAAATGGTCCTTTATGCCTCTCTTTGTACTTTTCATTTGCTGTTATTTGTTTCTTTCACAATGCTCCATTTTAAGTAGTTTTTTAACGATATTATTTACTACCTCTCGTTGCTTTTATTGCTTGATATTGTTGCAAAATAATAATAATTAAATGAAAATGTTTTGCCTTGATTAGTGCGCCCTAATTAACTACTCTGAAGCCCAGTTCAAGGGCTTGTGTCTCCATTTCAAACTCTCGATGGATGCGACATCACATAAAAAAATGAATTATTAGAAATTGATGTTATTTTAATACAATTACTGCAGTCTGTCAATGGAATACGCAATTCTCGATTTGCTGTACAATCAATGTTATTGGATGAAATTAGCAATCATCCTAGTTCACGGTGAATATAAAGTAACTATGTTTGTGCGCTAGCCTATGCGTATCAACATCTATCATTTACTTAGCTTCGAATCCTTTAATTACTCGGTGTTGATATGAATGACGACGCCGTAACGTTGTGTGGGTGCCAGTAATTACCCATAGCCGTTAAACCTATCACGTGGATCGCACCTGTAATCATTCCTAACTGAGATTCATGACACGTGATAAAACATGTCCAGAGTGTGAACAACTACAGTTCGGTTATCACAATTGTACTGCATTTCGTTGCTACCCTTACTGGAGTTTGCTAATCGAGGGCGCCTGTCCTACCGTAACAGATGATATACCACTGCTGTCCTACACAATCACACACCATACATACCTTTTCGTTCCAATCCTTTGACCTACTTTCGACATTGTAAAGAACTAAATCACATAGGAAATGGTGAAGTATCACATCAGTGGATGTTTCTCCTTATTTCGTTGTTATACGGTGAAATTATAAGCAAAACTAGTTTACATATTTGTGTTTCCAAATTTTTATGTGTTTCATATTAGACGGAAAAGGACAACACTGTTCTTGTAGCCTAACATTTGGACATAGGTGTTATCTTCCCCAGTGTTCGTCATGTCTATTTCTTATAGGAATTTCAAAACTTTTTACTTGGCTGGACTTCTGTGGGTAAGAACGGGAGACACTTTATAACTTCGTGTCAATAAGTTATTCGCGGTTGCATTTACAAAAAGTTATGGACTTTTGAGGATTAATTTCGTTGTTACTATAGTGAGTTTTGGCGTCGTGAACTTTTTCTTGTTCTGTACTCTGGAGAGAAAAACGGCGGCAAATTACCAGCTTCTCTCCATGATGTCATTAGAGATAGTGTCCAAATGAATGTTTGGGATTGACGAGAAGCTCTGAATAGGCAACCGCGCCTACTCATCACCACCTGTTTCTTCCAAATTTATGCTATATGCAGAAATGAAAGTGACAAAAGTGGGAATTTCAGATGGACAAGGGCCTAGGAAGAATAGAAATTTTGGTGCGGAATGGGAGAAGCATTAGACATTCATGTTAGAGTAACGTAAAAAATACATAACGGTAGTCGAAGAGTTGTGGGGTCAAGTTCGTAGGTGGAAACGTTCTTTTCTTTCTATATTTCCAGTTTTCACGTTACTTGTGTTATACATAAACCGAAATAATGCTCTCAACATATTGTGCTTATTAATATTTCCAAAAAAGATATGAAAAAGAAGGACAAAGGAAAAATTTACATATACAAATAAAATCTCGGAAAGAGGATGTGGAGCGTACAGGAGAACTTCGTAAATATAATTAGATACTTTTTATTATTTTACATTTTATTTGAACGTGCTAGTGTGATATTAATAGAAAAAACAGGAGAAGCACTAATTTTCTCGGCATCTTGCACACGTAATAGCCGCCGCATTTTTACAATTACGTGGTTTTTTAACAGAATTCTTATTGAAAAACAAACGTGGTTCAGACTCATAAACTATTCTCTCTCACTAGATAGTGTGAAAACAAACCACGCGTAAGGTAGTGCTTGACGCTCGCATTACCGTTCCTTCTTTTAAAGTTATCTGCAATCACAAATTTTTCTTTGCCTTTCTTCTTCTTGCATTTTATGAAACTATTCATAAATACAATATACTATGCATTGTTTTGATTTGTATGCAAAGTAAGAAGCGTAAAACCTGAAAATGTTACAACGAAAGGACTCAACCCTGCAACCTTCGGATTGTCTTTCTGTACTCTTTCCGCTGCCGCAGCCGCTACCTGGAAATTACAGTAACATAAATACCGAATGCCTCGCCCGGTCTGAAAAAAAAAATATGCTTTTTTACCTAAGCCCTCGGCCACCTGGAGATCAACTTCTATCACTTTCGTTCGTGCATATACCACAAATTTGGACGATGGTTGGTTGATTGGTTGATTCGTAGGAGGGAACGAATCAGCGAGGTCATCGGTCCCATCGACTTACTGAAGGATATGGAAGTAAGTAGACCGTGACCTTACAAAGGAAATTAGGCCGAAATCGACGATGACGAACAGACGGGATTCCCTTGTAAGACTCGTTTTATGACTAGATCTCGCAATGATATTGGGAAAATTTTCTGCAAGGCAAGGGAAATAAAGGGGGCGGGTTCGAATCCTGCCTCGGGCATGGATGTGTGTGATGTCCTTAGGTTAGTTAGGTTTAAATAGTTCTACGTTCGAGGGGACTGATGACCTAAGCTGTTAAGTCCCATTGTGCTCAGAGCCATTTTTATCCTCAGCAACGTTGTTGTGTAGATGATTAAATACTAAGGCGATGACTTGCTCAAAGTCAAGGACATACCAAAGGCGGAGCAAGGAAGGACATCTGCCACAAGGCGACGCATAAGACTTCAGTGTCAGTGTCAGTAGAAAGCCAGAATACGCAGTGGATATTAATTAGTAGGAGGTGTAACCAAGATCATTTGCCGTAAAACCTCAAAATTATTTCGTAGTACAACTAAAACTCACAGAAGACTTTGGATCCTAAAAGGTTACAGTAGCGGTGCACTTGCATTTCCGGTGTTTCTCTCGTGTTATCAGGCAGTGTTACAATCTACTAAGATGTCAATAACGATACAATTCGCATGTTTCTAAACGTAACGAGCCGGATAGAAAAAAAAACTTTATAAATATAGAATCGTAGAAGTGGAATGTAGGTACCTAAACTGGTAGGATTAGAATGTTTGATGAATAATGAAAACAATTTTATCAGTTTTTTAGTGGTGGTGATGGTGGTTGTGGTGGTGGTGGTGGTCATCAGACTGGAAACTGGTTTGATGCAAATCTCCCCCCTATTCCACCCTGCCCAAGTCTTTTCATAACCGAAGGATTACTATAGCCTGCATCCATTTGAACCTGCTTGCCGCATTTGCTTCCGTCGTTCGCCTCAATTTTGACCACCCCCCCACAGTTGCCTCCAGTACGAAACTGATGATTCCTTGATGTCTCAGAGTATGTCCAGTCAACTACTCTGTTCTTCTAGTTAAGTTATGGCACAAATTTCTTTCCTCTCCAGTTCTCTTCAGTACTTCTTAACGAGGTACGCACCAATATTCAGCATTTTTCTGTAAATACACGCTTCAAAGATTTCCCGTATAAGGCATTATTCCAGACAAATACAAAGGACTTCCTGGCACGTAAACTTACATTCGACCTCAACAAATTTCTCTTCTTCGGAAACGCTTCCCGCTTCATTGCCGGTCTATATTTCATATCCTGTCTACTTCGGTAATTAACACTTAGTTTACTACTCAAATAGTAAAACTTATCTACTAGTGCTTCGATACCTAATCTCATTATCACAGCATCATCTAATTTACTCGTAATTCTACCTCATTCCATTATCGTTCAGGTGCTCTTCCAAGTCCTTTGCTGTCTCCGAAAGAATTACGTTATTGTATGCAAACCTAAAAAAAAAAAAAAAAAAAAAAAAAAAAAAAAAAAAAAAAATAGCTCTGAGCACTATGGGACTTAACTACTGAGGTCATCAGTCCCCTAGAATTTAGAGCTATTTGAACCTAACTAACCTAAGGGCATCACACACATCCATGCCCGGGGCAGGATTCGAACCTGCGACCGTAGTGGTCGCGCGGTTCCAGACTGTAGCGCCTAGAAACCTAGAACCCCTCGGTCACCCCGGCCGGCTGCAAACCTCACAATTTTGATTTCTTCTCCATGAAGTTTAATTCTGTCCACAGATTTATCTTTTATCTTCCTTTACTGTTTGCTCACTGTACAGATTGAACAATATTGGAGATAGGCTACAACCGTGTATCACTTCTCAACAACTTTTCCCTTTTCCCGCCCTTTGACTATTCTAACTGCCGTTAGGTTTCTGCGCAAGTTGTATATAATCTTCCGCACCATTAGTTTTACCCCCGACAGCTTCAGAACATCTAAGAGTGTATCCCAGACAACACTGTTAAAAGCTTTTTCTAACAAGTTCTGTAAACACACATTTTCCCTTGATTAACCTATCTTGATAGGCTGTAGTGTCAGTTTCGCCTCGAGTGTTCCAAAATTTCTCTTAAACCCAAACAGATCTGCCCGAAGTTGGTTTCCACCAGTTTTTCCATTCTTCTGTAAATAATTCGTTTCAGTATCTGCGACCATGAATTATTAAACTGATAGTTCAGTAATATTCACACCCGTCAGCATATGCCTTCTTTGGAATTGCCATTATTACACTGTTCTTGAGGTCTGACAGTATTTCCTCTGTCTCACAGATCTTTCACACCAGATGGAAGATTTCTGTCACGTCAGGCTCTCCCAAGAGTATCAGTAATTTTGAGGAAATGTCGTCTACTCTAGGGGCTTTGTTTCGACATAGCCCTTTCAGGGCCCTGTCAAATTATTTTCGCATAATTATATCCCAAATCGCGTGTTCATCTACTTATCTTCCCTTTCTACAACACTGCCTTCAAGCTTCTTTACCTTGTATAGCACTTCTATATATTCCATCAACCTTTCAGATATCCCTAATTTGATCAGTACTGGATTCCCATATGAGCTCTATTTTCATGTAGCTGGTTCTGTTTCTTCCAAACGCATCTTTAATTTTTCTATAGGGGGTACCTACCTTTTCTCTAATTATACGGTAATTGTTTCTATAGACGTACATTTTTCCTCTAGTCATTTCTGCTCAGCCGTTTTGCATTTTTCGACAGTCTCATTTTTTTAGACGTCTATATTCACTTCATTTACTGCATTTCTGTATTTTTTCCTTTCATCAATTAACTTAAATGTCTTCTGTGATATTCTTGTCTTTTTACCTACTTGGTTCTCTGCTGCAATCATTCACTACTTTTTCTCTCAAAGCTATTCTGTCGTATTTTGCCTTCGTAATCTGTTGTGTTCCTTTCCCCCGTTCTAATCAATTTTTTTTAAATTCTCAACGACCTCTCCCTAATTTACTATCTTTTCGCAAATTCTTCAGTTTTAATCTACAGTTCATAGCCAATTAATTATGTGTAGGGTCCATGTTTCCTCTAGAGATTTCTTACAGTTTAAAACCAGTTCCAGATTCTCTGTCTTACCGTCATATAATCAATTTGATACCTTCCAGTGTCTCCAGGACTCATTCACATAGTCTTCTTTCATGATTCTTAAACTATGCGTTAGCAATGATTATATCATGGTTTTTTGCTAAACTGGACCAGGCGATTACCTCTTTCATTTCTTTCCACCGGTCTTATACTTTTGTTATTTTTCATTCTCCTTCTTTCCGACTGTCGAATCCTAGTTGCCCATCACAATTAACTTTTGATCTACCATATTGGCATAATTCCTTTATCTTATCGTAAGTTATTTCTGTCTTTTCATCATCGCCACAGCTAGTTGCAATATAAACTTCCACTACTGTGGTGGTTTTGGATTCATTTATGTCTATGGCTAAGCTAGTGCGTCCACTATGCTGTTCATAGTATCTTACTCGCCTTCCTATTTTATTATTCATTATTAGACCAACTCCTGCAATATCTGTATTTGATTTTGTATTTAGAATCTGTGCTTGCGTGAACATAAGATCTATTCATCCTGCAGCCAAACGTTACTAAATCCCACTACATTTAATTTCATCCTGCTAATTTCCCTTTTTAAATTTTCGTCCTTACCTACGCCATTAGTGTATATAACATTCCATGCTCCTACCGGTAGAATTCCAGTTTTTTTTCCTGATGACAACATCCTCCAGAATTGTCTCCTCCTCCCCCCCCCCCCCCCTTCCTCCCAGAAATTCGAATAGGGACCTGTTTTTACCTACAGAATATTTTACTCAAGAGGATGCCATCTGGAACATGCTCTCGGGAACAGTAATGTCTATAATTCCCCCTCTCCCCCCCTCGCTTTCAGCCCTTCGCAGTATAGCGAGCCCTTCGCAGTATCAGCGCAACAAGGTCGTGTTGACTGATATTACAAGGGCAGGTCAGTCAATAATCTTAGCTGTTGCAAGCAATGAAACGGCTCTTGCCACTCCCTACCCCAACATTGCGGTTGCACAACGTTATCTTATGTTATTTGTATCGATGACGCACGCAAGGTACCCCACCTTGGCAAGACCTGTGGTCCATGGGTGTTTCTGACAGTTATGAATTTTTATTTCTAAGAACTAGTACTATATTTCCTCCATGGCTTCCGTCTCCACCAAACCTGAGTGAGATCACTCCTCAGCTCAAATCCTGTATTTAGTGTCTCTTCTGAGGTGTACCGTGTCGAGGAGTGTTTTGAGTGCTGGTGTAGTGTAATCCTGTGTTCACATTTTTATAGGGCAGTAAGAACGACTGCAAACTATACGCTAAAATATGGTGCTCGTGCACTGAGTACTCGACCAATTACCATCAAGGGGATAGAAAAGCTTAATGTCACCATCCCAGAAACGTATCAACATTTGCTGTGTCACTTGCGCACACAGATCTCGCGGAAAGTTCGAGGCTCAACGCGGCAAACAAACATAGTTAGCTGTTGACAAATTTTACGTTACCACGTTTCGCCGTTGGTAGACAATTTTTCACGATGAAGTATATACATTATTTCTTTTGGCGTAACTGAAAGAGCAGCCAGTGGTGGAATGGGTCGACAATGCACGTTCCACAAAACAATCATTCATACGTCATTCCCAGTGCGCACACGGCACACAGTTCACGCTGTATGTTATTCCTTTCATTTAGTAACAAGCTTCCAGAGAAAAGATACTTGGGAATAGATGAACTTATTGTGTTTATATACACCTCATTGGTTTCCTATTGATTTCTATGAGCGTTTTTTGATGGCTAAATGCGTGAGTGAGTTGTTTGAAAATTTTGGTTGGGACAAGAGGCAACTGAATTCTTTATTCGGCTTTCCAACTTAACCTTGTTACCTTGTAGGCGACGAATTATGATGCTCTGATACACTTGAACCTAATCTTGAGGTTTAGATCTCACTGTTTTATACTAAGCAATTAATACTGGAGTGAATCTTGTAATAACCTAAATTACGTATTGAACAAATACCTATATGTGCAGTGAATTTATTTTCGTTTCCTATTTAGAGAATTTAACGTGTTTTTCCAGAACTTAACTATGTAGGAAACCTACCCTGTTTCCCTCCGCTAAATCTTTGAGGGACTTTTTTTTAGTGATTTTTGGGAGAAATATCACACACAGCATCCTTGCGTGCTGGTTTTAGTGAATGTGTGCATGGAACCACTTTATGTTTATCCTACCTTGTCCATCCATCTGGGTCTCGAAAACAAAACTAGCTCTGTTTATAAAAGTGCCATAGATTTAATTTTTTCTTGTCTTTTCCATGTATAATGAGCCCTCTGTGTAGTTAATTTTATGTGAAGTGATTTTAAATTGAATTGATTCGTATCAGTGAGCCATAACCTTAATGTCCTGTATCCACCGGTGCCAATCTATTCATGTCTTTAGTAATTTTTTCTGAGTGATTCACTTGTTTTCTTCCAATCCCAATCCAGTTTCAAATGTCTATGCGAAGTTATCAATAAAAAGTTCAATTCGTGCATTCTGAAAGAAGAAATGAATCTATCTGATTAAAACGAACCCCAAATCTAAATATACCATGTCACCTTTCACTATGTGAGTGTTTTATTCGTTAACGTTACGTGTTGAACATGTATTCAATTTTGGGAGTTGTGGGTATTGATACAGGTATGATAACTGATTAACGTCACTGAGTAGAGCATTATTGTTATGTGAAAGAAAGAGTTATTTAATTTAGTCCTATAAAATTAATATAGGTTTTTCAATACACCCTTTCACCTGGCGTCCTACAATATCTCTTTGTTCATTGTTGCCAAGTAATGTCATATAAAACACCTTTCACAATGGAAATGCGTGTTATGGACCAATGTGCATATTTTATATTACTCTCTACTATCATGTTCTACTGCTTGGTGAACACTAAGATGCAAACGTAGTAGTTGTTATGGTTTACAGTGGGAAGACTGTTTTGGTTTGTGCAAGACTCCTCACCTCTGCGTAACTGCTGCAACCTACTTCCTTTTCAACCTACTTCCTTTTCAACCTACTTACTTTGGCCTTGTTTCACTCTCCCTACACCCACAGTTCTCTCCATTATCACGTTAAATTTCGTTTGATGTCATAAAATTTGTCCTATCTAATTATCCTTTCTTTTACACAAGCTGTACCAGAAATCTGTTTTCTCTTCACTTAGATTCAGTAACTGTTCACTAGTTACTCAGTCTATCCCCCTAATCTTCAACATTTTTCCCTCACATTGCATTTCAAGAGCTGCTATTCTCATATTTTGCTTCAGCCATATACTTAAATATTGGGCTTCCTAACATCGAAACTTACATCAGAATCTTGTTCAGTCTATTAAGGCATTACTAATTTTCAGAATTTATTTCTTCCTATTGAAAGTGTGCACCGTGGGTCCTTCCTATGTCGACCAGCATCACTTATTTTGCTGTTCCAATGGCTAATTTCATCTGATGTTTGTAGAATTTCATTTCTTAATACCATTTCCACAGTATTACCTAATTTAACTCGACTTCACTCTGTTACTCGTGTTTTACTTCTGTTGATTTTCATCTTACGACCTCTTTTCAAGACACTATCCACGAGCCGTGTCGGCTCGTATAGACTGCGTTCTGTATATCGTAACACTCTGAAGTCTGTTCAAAAAATGGTTCAAATGGCTCTGAGCACTATGGGACTCAACATCTTGGGTCATAAGTCCCCTAGAATTTAGAACTACTTAAACCTAACTAACCTAAGGACATCACACACACCCATGCCCGAGGCAGGATTCGAACCTGCGACCGTAGCAGTCCCGCGGTTCCGGACTGCAGCGCCAGAACCGCTAGACCACCGCGGCCGGCTCTGAAGTCTGTTGAAGGAAACCTGTGTTGTCATGCGTCGCTGGTCGCTGTCTTGACCTAATCTCTCTGAGGGAACAGTTGCAGGGGTAACGACTTTGATTAACATCAAGTGATTCCGTTGCGTTGAAAGGCAATCTCCTCCCTGTTGTCAGGACATCTTGTGTGATACAGTTTGGTGGCCTTGTGGACTCCGTTGTTACTGCCCTGCCATACGTGATTCTTCCCTTCGTTGAGAATTTCTTCTTTCCGGAAAGTTTGGATCCGCCATAGTGTGGGCTGTATCGCTTGTAGAAACTGTTCGAACCTACCCACATCTGTGTTCGCTTAGCGCACTGTTGCTTTCCTGAAAAGTAACTTCCGCAAGTGTGACGATTGAGATGAAAAACTTTTATTGCTTAATTTTAATAGTGTTTCTCCTTGCCAGATAATTCCTAACATTATTGCTGTCACCGCCTGTACAAGCGGTGGTGATATAACGACGGTCGCTGGTGCTACTGTTGCTGTCATGAATGTTTTCAGATTAAAGTGCTCCTTTAATTTTATTTATGTTCTAGATTCTGATCTGGCCAGGTCTATTAGTACAATGGGTGCACTGCCGAAGAGATGTGAAATTTTCTGTGTTGGCACTCTTGGGTGTTCTAAGGTGAGACTCCTTGCCTGATTCTTGGAGCATGATTGGATTCGCGCGCTATCTTATACTGGTTATCTTATCATTATATTATTAATAGAACCAGGATATCAATCCGGAACGGAAGTTCAAAATTGTTATTCAAAATCTACTTAAACTTTGTTTCTACGCTTCTGGCCATTAATATTGGTACACCAAGAAGAAATGCAGATGATAAACGGGTATATATTGGACAAATATATTATACTAGTACTGACATCTGATTACATTTTCACGCAATGTGGGTGCATAGATCCTGAGAAATCAGTACCCAGAAAGCGACCTCTGGCCGTAATAACGGCCTTGATACGCCTGGGCATTGAGTCAAACAGAGCTTGGATGGCGTGTACAGGTACAGCTGCCCATGCAGCTGCAACACGATACCACAGTTCATCAAGAGTAGTGACTGGCGTCCTGTGACGTGTCAGTTGCTCGCCAACCATTGACCAGACGTTTTCAGTTGGTGAGAGATCTGGAGGATGTGCTGGCCAGGGCAGCAGTCGAACATTTTCTGTATCCAGAAAGGCCGTACAGGACCTGCAACATGCGGTCGTCCATTATCCTGCTGAAATGTTGGGTTTCGCATGGTTCGAATGATAGGTAGAGCCACGGGTCGTAACACATCTGAAATGTAACGTCCACTGTTCAAAGTGCCGTCAATGCGAACAAGAGGTGACCGAAGCGTGTAACCAATGGGACCCTATACCACCACCCCGGGTGATACGCCAGGATGGCGATGACGAACACACATTTCCAATGTGCGTTCACCGTGATGTCGCCAAACATGGATGCGATCATCATGATGCTGGAAACAGAACCCTGATGCATCCCAAAAACATTTTGTCATTCGTACACCCAGGTTCGTCGTTGAGTACACCATCGCAGGCGCTCCTGTCTGTGATACAGCGTCAAGGGTAACCGCAGCCATGCTCTCCGAGCTGATAGTCCATGGCTGCTGCAAACGTCGTCGAACTGTTCGTGCAGATGGTTGTTGTCTTGCAAACGTCCCCATCTGTTGACTCAGGGATCGAGACGTGGCTGCACGATCCGTTACAGCCATGCGGATAAGATGCCTGTCAACTCGACTGCTAGTGATACGAGGCCGTTGGGATCCAGCTCGGCGTTTCGTATTACCCTCCTGATCCCACAGATTCCATATTCTGCTAACAGTCATTGGATCTCGACCAACGCGAGCAGCAATGACGCGATACGATAAACCGCAATCGCGATAGGCTAAAATCCGACCTTTATCATAGTCGGTGACGTGATAGTACGCATTCCTGCTCCTTACACAAGGCATCACAACAACGTTTCACCAGGCAACGCCGGTCAACTGCTGTTTGTATATGAGAAATCGGTTGGAAACTTTCCTCATGTCAGCACGTTGTAGGTGTCGCCACCGGCACCAACCTTGTGTGAATGCTCTGAAAACCTAATCATTTGCATATCACAGCATCTTCTTCCCGCCGGTTAAATTTCGCGTCTGTAGCACGTCATCATCGTGGTGTAGCAGTTTTAATGGCCAGTAGCGTATATATATATATTCGCCTCCTTTAGTATTTCGCTAACAAATTGTCTGATTTACCCTTGACGCTGTATCACACGCTCGTAGGACGGAGAAGACAGTACTACTTCTGCTTGCTTGTATTTTTGGCATGCCAATATTATATGATTTATATCGGCCACGTCGGTTTGATGTTGATCACAACTTCCATAGAGTAGAATTTTTACTCAGTGTAAATTTGCGGGATAACACCAGTTTCCAGCGTAGTAAGAATGATAGGTGTTACTTAGCTTCACGTAGTGGAACCACGGTCGAGGAGAGGTGTCTGGTTATATGGGCGCTAGGTGTCTGCCCTGACGTTGCTGGCAAACATGCCATTCACTGTTCCAGTCGTGATAACCTTCCTGATGGTAGTTTGAAATCTGTATGAGGGATGAACATTAGAAGGAATTTCCTTCCGAAATGTTCCTCTTTTCTGGGAGTTGGACCACTTCTTTATGAAAAATTCCATGAGATTCGAGGTCTATGGTGGACTAACAGTCAAATGAATTTTCGTGATCTCCTCTCGGCTGCGTATACTCGAATAAGACGAGTGGTGCAGCGAAATGTTTGACTGTGATCCATCGATCACCTCGAATGAGTGTGTCCCCACTTTCCAACACTGAAGGAGTCATAGGCGTGTGCTGCCGGGCGTCATCTGGGATATCCAGCGGGTCTGCCCGACCTTCTTCCGATGATAACAGATGCCTCACTCAACGACTCACTGTGCTTTTGTTCACTTCCAGGACTCCATAAACATTCATCAAGCGCCTATGAATACCTGCGACGCTATAGTTTTCCACCAAAAGAAACTCAATGACAGCTCTCTGCTTGGAACGCATCTCCATTACAGACGCCATTTTGAATGTTACGATAGCACCGGCATCCATTGCAATTTCATGAAATTCTAGGGGATAAAGCGGGAATATTCCACGATTTCCCACAACAAATTCCGCATTTTTGAACCGAAACTGGCCGAGAAAAAAATGTGTTGCATTACTTATTGGACGCCCTTTGCAGATTACTTTTCATGCAGTTTTCGCAGGTAACTTCAACATAGCTTGGGCCAATGAGCAGGCTTTGTTCTATCAAAACTGGGACAACAAAAAAAAAAATTTTATTCATATTAATATTATAAATGGGAAAATAATTTTGTCTGTTACGTTTTCACTAAAAAATACCGGTTAATCCATTTCGATGAAGTTTGGTTTGAAGATAGCTTGTGCGCTATGGAAATACACAGGCTACTTAAGAAAATATGTAGTGCAAGATACTTGCTGGTTTGAAGAATAATGCACGAATTAGGGGACAATATCTACCCTTAGGGGAAGCCATTTACTCTTTGACATTTGATTTTATCTTATTTGTGAAATGCTACGCAATACGATTCCATGGGAATATTTATGCCCCACGTCCGTGATGTAATCCAGGACAGAGAGAAGGTCAACATCGGTCGTAATGTCGACTGTGCTTTATTGCAGATCTAGATTTCAGCTTACAGCGCAGTTAACAGTTTGACTGATGCCTGTACATGCCAAAGCTATGCTGTAACACGTGTCATAACTATACTGAATCCACATGAGTATCTGTAACACACGGACGATAGCTGTGCTGTTAGCTGGAATCTAGATCTGCTGTAAAATACACATGACTGGTGCTCAACCTCTTTCTCTACTTAATAATTACAGTGGGTACACAGTCTGCATTGTGTTCAGTCCATATTGTCATATTAGTAAAGTGAAAGTAACTGTCTTACGTTCTCAGAACTAAACTTGTGAACGATTTCGATAAAATTTGGTGTGGGTATAGTTTGAACCTTGAGGAGCAACATAAGGTGCCTTAAAAAGAAATACCGCTAAGAGGGCGAAGTGGAAGATGGAACAGCTTTTCTTTTCATCAGTGAACATAAACCATCTCAAAAGAAACTATTAAATTTGTTGCATAGTGTGTATGTTCCACAACATGTAGTGAGTTAGCAAGAGATATAGGATACCTCCTAATATGTCGCATCTC
The DNA here is from genome assembly GCF_021461385.2 of Schistocerca piceifrons. Classification (NCBI taxonomy): domain Eukaryota; kingdom Metazoa; phylum Arthropoda; class Insecta; order Orthoptera; family Acrididae; genus Schistocerca; species Schistocerca piceifrons. The sequence goes on from NC_060138.1 coordinate 208,471,468, forward strand.
CTTCTGTCTGGCGCAGTACAGCAGCGCAACATGCTATGCACCGAACAAGGCATCGGAACTACCCTGCAGAAATATTGAGCCATGATGCCTCCATAGCTGTCCATAATTGCAATGGTGATGCTGATGCAGGATTTTGTGCAGAACTGACCTCTCAGTTATGTCCCTTAAGTGTGCAATGGGATTCATTTCAGGCTACTTTGGTGGCCAAATCATTCACTCGAATTGTCCAGAACCTTCTTCAAACCACTTGTGAACAACTGTGGCCCAGTGACACAGTGCATTGTCATCCATAAGCATTCCGTCGTCGTTTTGGAACATGAACGCCATGAATGGCTGCAAATAGCCGCCAAGTGGCCGAACTAAACCACTTCCAGTGAATAATCGGTCCAGTTGGTCCAGATGATCCAGTCCTATGTAAACACAACTCACACTATTATGGAGCAACCACCACCTTGGACAGTGCCTTGTTGACTTCCTGCCTCCATGGCGTCGTGATGTCTGTGCCACACTCGAAACCTACCACGAGCTCTTACCAACTAAAATCGGGATTCATCTGACCAGGCCAAAATTTTCCAGCCGTCTAGGGTCCCATCGATCTGGTCACAAGCCCAGAAGAGGCACTTCAGGCGATGTCATGCTGTTGGCGAAGACTCTCGCGTTGGTGGTCTGCTGCCATAGCCCATTAACGCCACATTTCGCCACACTGTCGTAACGGACGCGTTAATCGTACGCCCCACACAGATTTCTGCAGTTGTTGCAAGCAGTACTGTTTGTCTCTTAGCCCCAACAACTCTACGCAAACGCCGCCGGCTTCTACGTTATCCGTGGTGAAAGGTAATGGCTGAAATTTGGTGTTCTCAGCACGCACTTGACAGTGTGGATTTCGTAATATTGAATTTTTGAAATGGGATGTCCCATGCGACTAGCTCCAACTACCATTCCTGCGTTCAGTGTCTGTTAATTCTAGTCGTACGGCAATAATCACGTCGGACACCTTTTCACACGTATCACCTGAATGCAAATGACAGCTTCGGTCAGGTACTGCCCTCTTATACCTTGTGAATGCGACATTACTGCCATCTTCATATGTGTTACTTCAGTGCGTATATGTACGCTCCTGCCTATGTCACTCTGTACTCTCTGCGTCGCAGTGACGCTGCACATGTTGTATCATGCGTTGGGATGGTGGGGCGTACATCACGAGCTTTCCTTATCCTAACAGGCAGGCACATGGGGGCAGCTGACGTTATTGAATGTACAATAGCCTACTTACTCAGCATCACTCATTATAACAAAACTACTGGTATGTTTCACCAACTGCGACATAATCGCGGGTACAAACAGTGATCCAATACTGTAAAATGCTTTTTTATTCCAGTCTCTGATCACAAATGAATTCCTTAGACGGTGACCGGTTTCAGTCTGTTATGACCATCCTCAGATCTGAAATATATAAATATATACATCTAGTGAACAGTGTGTCTTAACATAAAACAGCAATATGTATCACAATATACTGTCACACACCAGGGAAATGTATAGCTAAAATATGGTATAACGTACCTTTTTTACACCATGTCCTAAAGTGATACAGCCATAATGGAATCGTCAAAACATATAAATATAATCAGCATAGCATCGTCACATAAATTTAAAATATGGTGTTGAATAGGCCACATCGTCCACATAGTGACTATTGCCAACTAGCTACTGCGGTACAGTAGCATCCAGAAACCCGTTTGCCTTCACCATCACTGCTCACTAGATGTATATATTTATATATTTTAGATCTGAGGATGGTCATAACAGATTGAAACCGGTCATCGTCTAAAGAATTCATTTGTGATCAGAAACTGGAATAAAAAAGAATTGTACTGGTATGTGAGCGCTACTGTGGGCTTGCTTATATGTAGTCATCATTTACGCAAAAACATAATCAGATAAAAGCACATTAGATAAAATGCATGTAGCAGACTTATTAAAATTGATGACTATCATAGAAACCAATTGTGATACATTAAAAGGTGAATGCAATTACCTATGTAAAATCAGTAAAAGAAAATATATGAAGACTATAGGTCCGACCCTTTTTTTATGGGCAATTTATGGTCAACAATTAATATAGCGTAATACATTCCCTGTGGCAACCTATAAATTGCTTATGAAAGATGAAATGTCTATATTACAGCTGTCATTTTAATAAGTCTGCTACATGGATTTTATCTAATGTGCTTTCACCAGATTGTGTTTTTGCGTAAATGATGACTACATATAAGCAAGCCCACAGTAGCGGCATCTAGGAAGGGTGTAGGCAAACAGGTTTCTCGATGCTACTGTACCTCAGTAGCTAGTTGGCAATAATCACTATGTGGACGATGTGGCCTATTCTACACCATTTTTTAAATCCATGTGACGATGCTATGCTGATGATATGTTTTGACGATGCCATTATTGCCATATCACTTTAGGACATGGTGTAAGAAAGGTACGTTATACCATATTTTAACTGCACATTTCCCTGGTGTATGACAGTATATTGTGATACATATTGCTGTTTTATGTTAAAACACACACTGCTCACTAGATGTATATATTTATATATTTTAGATCTGAGGATGGTCATAACAGATTGAAACCGGTCATCGTCTAAAGAATTCATTTGTGATCAGAAACTGGAATAAAAAAGAATTGTACTGGTATGTGAGCGCTACTGTGGGTAACAGCTAGTCGAAAATATACTTGTTAGTCTACTTGTCCAATTTTGGAATCCATAATTCTGCTGAACACTTTGAGAGTCTGTATCAATTAAAAATTTTTTGTATTTCATAATTCGAAAGTGAAGGACGCTATGGTCTGTTGCGGCCTCGGGAAAGGCTACAGCCGCCATCGTGGAGCCATATTGTTCCGATACTCAGTATGCATCCAGTGATTCTAGCATATGGCCTGTGTCTGCTACTTTGCCTTCTGTGACGTGTTAAAAATATGCGCTGCAGCAGAAAATTCCGCCTCTTGCGAAGTGCCTCCTGTGATTAGGTTTTTGTTGGCAAGAAATTGCACACCAATTGAAATCTATCGCGACCTTTGTGATGTGTTCGGAAAATCTTAAACATGGCTGAAGAGGTTGAAAAAAATGAGCCAACCACTTGCAAAACAAAGGTTTATTAGCCCTTGACCTAGGTTTCGATATTTCTAAAAATATCTTCTTCAGGAGTGAGCCTTGTTACATCACATGATGTACGGAAAAGGAATAATGAATGTTTTCGCGATGAGGGCCGCAGTGCTAGCCTAGCCTTGTGAATGACGAGCTGGTAATGAAAAACGACAAAATTTGTAAAAATCATCGTTTCACGATTAAGCAACTTCCGCAACATTCTTCACAAATTTCATGGAGTTTGATGTGTGAAATTGTGGCGTAGAAGATTGCTTACCACAAATTTTGTCCTAGGTGGTTACGCAAAATCCAACCGCAGAAAAACAAAAGACACTGTCTGCAGCACTGACCTTACTCTAAGATTACGAGAAAGTTGGTAACAAAGTTATGGATTGCATCATAACTGCAGACGAGATTTGGGTGAAGAATGTCAGTAGTGAAACAAAGAGACAGTCAGAGGAACGGCGGGGGTTTGGGGCCGAGCGACTACAACCTCTTCCCAACGATGAAAACTTGGTTCGCTACGCAACGCTTCGATACTGACTCCGATCTATATACCGGTATAACCGATTTGTTGCAATGGCGTATAGTAGATTTCTACGGAGACGGTATTGAAAAACTTATGCCATGGTACGGTAAGTACCTCAGTCCGAATGGCGATCATGTAGAAAGATACGAGGGTTGGAACTTCAATAGTGGCAACTATTTACCTACAGCTCATACAAAATAGATACGTGTTTCAATGTTTTACTGACTTTCAAAGTACTCACCAGCATTGGTATGACCCGTTGCCAGCGATGTGGAAGTCGTAGGATACTCTTAGCAGTGCCAGTTGTGTTGACAGTTCGAGCGGCGCGGTCTATTGCCCGACGAATTTGTAGCAGTTCTGATGCGAATGCCGTGAAGAGTTTCCTTTAGTTTAGAAATCGAGTTGAACTTACGAGGGCTTAAGTCAGGGGAGTGCAGTATGTGGTATAGCACTTAGCAGCCCCATCAGTCAAACAAATCAAATATGGTTCAAATGGCACTATAGGACTTAACATTTGAGGTCATCAGTCCCCTAGTCTCAAACCTAACTAACCTAAGGACAAGACACACATCCATGCCCGAGGCAAGATTCGAACCTGCAGCCTGAACAGCAGCGCGGGTCCGGACTGAAGCGCCTAGAACAGCTCCGCCACAGCGGCCGGCTCAAACAAATCAGTAACAAATGGTTCAAATGGCTCTGAGCACTATGGGACTTAACTTCTGAGGTCATCAGTCCCCTAGAACTTAGAACTAATTAAACCTAACTAACCTAAGGACATCACAAACATCCATACCCGAGGCAGGATTCGAACCCGCGACCGTAGCGGTCGCGCGGCTCCAGACTGTAGCGCCTAGAACCGCTCGGCCACTCTGGCCGGTAAATCAGTAACACCTTGTACTGTAAGTGCTTGAGCATTGTCCTGCAAAATGATGGTCAGGTCCTGCAGAAAGTGTCATCACTTCGGTCTCTATGCTGTTCATTTTTGAAACAAACCCTACCACCAGCTTACAGACAGAAATTATGACACTTTCTGCAGGACCTGACCATCATTTTGCAGGACAATGCTCAAGCAGGTACAGTGCAAGCTGTTACTGATTTGTTTGACCGATGGCGCTGCTAAGTGCTATACCACATACTGCACTCCCCTGGCTTAAGCCCATGTATGTTCAACTTCAATTCTAAACTGAAGGATACACTTCACGGCATTCGCTTCGGAACTGCTACAAATTCGTCGGGCAATAGACAGTGCCGCTCGAACTGTCATCCCAACTGGCACTGCTAAGAGTATCCTACGACTTCTATATTACTGGCAAAGGGTTGTACACAATGCTGGTGAATGCTTTGAAGGCCAGTAAAACTTTGAAACGCGTATCTATTTTGTACGAGCTGTAAATAAATAGTTGCCACTATTAAAGTTCCTACCCTCGTAGATTAAAGAGGTAACTTTAAAATTTATAAGAAAATTTCGTTTTTCCATGTCGTTAATATTTTTTTTAGAAACGTCTATCACTTTGTGGATAGCACTCGTAAGTGGTCCGACTGATGTGCAGTAGCTTCGCTGGATACGTAGAGGTTTAAGATGGAAGGTTAGTAATTCTATAGGTGTCTTTCAGGGCCAATAACGTAGAGACAGTAGCTGTCTCTAATTCACTCCCTCACGAAGATGTATTTGCAATATTTTCATGCAGTCGCTGCAGCAGGGACGTTTATGGGGAGTGGGGCTGCCGGAGCTAGGTTCGCGGCGGCCGTGGCAGCGGTGCCCTGCCCACGTGCCCCCAATTAAGGCAGCGGCGGGGGCACACGTCGTCGCCCTAACTCGCTAGAACAATGGCGTGCTCCCTGCCGCTCATTACCCACTAATCTGCACCGCCTGGCAGCCGCATTCAAATTACGTTTCAAATTTACCTCGTTTGCATGTATTTGACGTGCCTCCTGCTGAATGGCGAGCAAATTGCCGCGCGCCCGTACAATTACGTTATCTTGGTGACAGTTGCGTTCCTTTGGATTGCCGCGTTCGAGTGTCGCCGGCCAGAAACCTTTCCGAGGGACGGGGGGCTTCTGCTACCGGCCGCTAGCATTACCTTCACCCAATTGCACATTAATGCCTCGCGCCCCCGAGAGGAAGCCGATGCCTTCTGCACCGCCTCCGAGACATCCCGTCCAATTTCCGCATTTATTGGAAACCAACCGGCCCGAATGACGAGGTAATGGATAATTATTTAACGGAAATTACGAGACGTGTCCGAATAACGAAAGAGAGGGAGGCCGCGTCTGAGAATAAATTACACGCCTAATACGGCAGCGCTAAGGGTTTTCAAGTGCCGCAGTGAAATAATTCCTGTGAAAGTACGTCGTATTAAACTTGAGTCTCGGATCCTTTAGGATTTCATTACGAGGGTTTCTTAAGGTCCTTCACTTGCCTGGGCATCGCGGTAATACCGTCTGTGGGACTGCGCAGTACATTTTTAATCTAATGTCTCTAAATTCCTTCTCCTGGATAGAAATACTTGTGAAGTTGGCTAATGGAAGTGATGTCTCTTTTGGAATAAAGGTCTGCTGAATATTCGTAGCTGAGGGCTGTAAACATAGTTGGGAGAGCCTGCTATGATGCAGTATGTTCTAATGGTGTAACATGCTTGTTTTCTCGTGCGAGAAACTTCCGTCGAGTTTCGCTCTAGACAGATTAATCGAGAATTGATTTCCCAGCAAAGCATTTAAAAATGTCTTACGTGAAGCATAAGAGATCTACCGTATCCTGCGAAGACCGAAAAAACAATCGGATATCGGGCAGATAGAAGTCGATGATTATTTATGTAATTTCTACTGCTTCGGTCACTTTTTATTAATATTTAATGACGACAGGTTTCGGCAGCACGCTGTCAACATTACGCCCATTCCGGTTACACTTACATTATATTAATCTGAAGTATGAATGATTCAACTGCTGCGAGCACATTGAGGTAATGTATCGAAATTGAAACACTTTTCTTGGAAATTTAGTTGTCTGGCACACAGAACATAGTGACAATCACAACGCAGCGTAGCATCTCCACATACAGATGTATGTATCACTCCAGAGAGTCTTAACTTACTGTCGAAGCTGGAATCTGTGGTAAATGTTCCGTAGGTACTTGGATTACTCACAATTAAGAATTTATTGATTTTACTAACCTTACGGTAATTAGGACCAACAGAAAACAAAGAGCAATTTTTTCAGACATTTTTATTTTTATTTATTTATTGTTTGGATGGCCATCTCTGTACTTCTGATATGAAACTCTAGAAAGTGCCTCACATGGTGTATACAATATGCTTGTTGACATGACTGCCTTCTGCAGCTGTCACTGTATAACGATTATTGTTTCCTTCAGTGCATTCTGATTGAAAAGTGTCTTTTTCCACACTTCCCGTTTCATTGATACTGCATCATCAGTGATGATTTTGTAACTGTTTTGCATCCATAATAGGTTTATACAATCGAATGTTTATACATGTTTTTAATTTTGCCTTCGAATGTGCTCCTGTACGAGTATTTGAAGCTGCTCAGATTGTATCTCAGTCTCCATAAAACCATCCAGCATACAAGGAGCAATAAACGCCGTGAATTAAGTTTACATCGCTTTTGTGAGGAAAACTCTATTCGAATCAAAATATGAAAAAAAATTTATTTAGAATATATGGAGAATCACAAATGATGACTCTTCTTCAAGAAAGGCGGAACTTGTTCGAAGAAAGCTCTCTTTAATTGATGACGTTTATGGCATAGAATACAATAAGTGTTATCTTTTCATTTAAATACACTTTGCACAACTTTCGACCAGTCTGAGATGGTTAAGAATCTATCTTTATCATGAATTAGTCTTTTTATCTCCGCTTATGAATATGCTTTACAATCTGCTACATTTTAATCACGGCCTGCTACTACAATATATCTGCTCTGTTGCTCCTGTCAGTGGCACGATACCGATTTTTGGACGACTTAACACATTGACCTGCCATTCTTTATCTTCTGGTAATGCTTTTCCAGAGTTTTCATTCTTCATCTGATATATATAGCACAACATAATTTCTACATTACTCGGAATTACCTTTTCAGAAATGATTCCTAAAATATTTTGCACTAGTTTTTCCCACTGTGTCGACCTATTATCGTAACATTCCATGCCGCAAATGTGCATTTGTAGTAACTTTCTTCTGCGTACCAAGACACCTACCTAACTTATGCCGTGACTAAGACTTGCGAGCTGTAAATCCCTGTCCAGAAATCTAGAGGGTTTTACGTCTTTTCCTTAATTACATTACTGCAAATATGAGGATATCTACTCCCCAGGAAATGTTAAAGCAACTGATAAATGGCAGTAAATTTCGCTACAAGAGATTAGTGAGGAATGTTAATAAACATGAAGGCCAACACTAAATAACGATTCTTTAGTGGGATACATTTGATGTGATTGCAGAACTTTAAGAGGCCATACATTAGCAGTATTTGTTAAGAAGAAATTTGTATGTTCTCACCACTGTTTTCCGAATAAATTGGACAGAAAATGAAGTTGGTGAAGACTAAACGATTTTAAAATTTAAATTTATCATATATTATGAAACAATCCAGACACTGTACAGGAATTGAAGATTATACTTGCCTTCATAATATCAGGAGATCTTAGACCAAAAAGCCGTAGAGTACATGCAGATTCCAAAGAGATGTGCTCAGCTTTTCGTGGTCTCCCAGGCGACAATGCCATACAACAGAATTATTTCGTACAGAACTCGGTCCAGTCCCAGCTACGAGACAGTCACTGACGAATAGATAAACCAATGTTACAACCTATATCCAGCTTCATTAGTATACTGAGAAATTCAAAATTGGAAGAGGAGTCTGGCAAAGAGGGCCAGTATCATCAAAACTATTAAAAACTGCCCTCGACGAAGCCAAACTCAGAAAATAAGGAATACATCTTATCGGAACAAACTTTTCCCGCCTTCGTTTAACGAGACCGTACTGTCCACGTCTAGCGCAGATAAAATTAAACTAATTGGAGAATGCTATACAGAGAGCAGGCATAAAAAGTCAATTGCAATATAACTAAAATAATATAGATTTACCTATTAAAAGTAAAAATACTACATATTAAGAATAAAGACAGAACAGTTCGAGGAGTTTTATAACTACTGCAGATGAAGGTAACCGGATGAAGATCAGAAGAAAGAAAGAAAACATAACAACAAAAACGGCGTGTTGTGAGCTTGTAAAGTTTCTATTAGGTTTTGAAAACAGATTACCGATGGAACAAAGTCCAGAGAAGACTGCATTGAAAAAAGATACGCTCTCATATACAAAGTTTAGATTGATGGATAAAATTAGGAACGCGATCTGTCTGAAAAAATTTGTAGCCTATTACCCAGAGAGTGAAAGTTTACCTTAAGCAGCGATTTACCAAGGGCATAGCACAACGATGCTAATTTTACGTGAAACTGAGTAATCGTGTAAAATATCCCTCCATCTCACCATAGATGAGTATTTGTAAGGCAACGTGCCTTATAACTCCACACTGTGCGTTAGGCACGAGGATCCAGTATTTTATGACAGGCCACATATGCAAGACAACAAATAATCACCCTTTTTATAGAATGAAGTACTGCGTCAACTGCAATACCTACTATGTCTGCTGAAAAATGTAGCATAGAACCACGAAATACCCGATGTTTCGAAACTACTCGTTCAAGTTAACACAGGAGATAGAGAAAATCAAAACAAATATATTTCTGTTTTTTTTTTTTTTGTTTTTTTTTGTCATCAGTCTGCTGACTTGTTTGATGCGCCCCGCCACAAATTCCTTTCCTGTGGTAACCTCTTCATCTCAGAGTAGCACTTGCAACCTACGTCCTCAATTATTTGCTTGACGTATTCCAATCTCTGTCTTCCTCTACAGTTTTTGCCCTCTACAGCTCCCTCTAGTACCATGGAAGTCATTCCCTCATGTCTTAGCAGATGTCCTATCATCCTGTCCCTTCTCCTTTTCAGTGTTTTCCACAAATTCCTTTCCTCTCCGATTCTGCGTAGAACCTCCTCATTCCTTACCTTATCAGTCCACCTAATTTTCAACATTCGTCTATAGCACTACATCTCAAATGCTTCGTTTCTCTTCTGTTCCGGTTTTCCCACAGTCCATGTTTCACTACCATACAATGCTGTACTCCAGACGTACATCCTCAGAAATATCTTCCTCAAATTAAGGCCGGTATTTGATATTAGTAGACCTCTCTTGGCCAGAAATGCCTTTTTTGCCATAGCGAGTCTGCTTTTGATGTCCTCCTTGCTCCGTCCGTCATTGGTTATTTTACTGCCTAGGTAGCAGACTTCCTTAAATTCATTGACTTCGTGACCATCAATCCTGATGTTAAGTTTCTCGCTGTTCTCATTTCTGCTACTTCTCATTACCTTCGTCTTTCTCCGATTTACTCTCAAACCATACTGTGTACTCATTAGACTGTTCATTCCGTTCAGCAGATCATTTAATTCTTCTTCACTTTCACTCAGGATAGTAATGTCATCAGCGAATCGTATCATTGATATCCTTTCACCTTGTATTTTAATTCCACTCCCGAACCTTCCTTTTATTTCCATCATTGCCTCCTCGATGTACAGATTGAAGAGTAGGGGCGAAAGGTTACAGCCTTGTCTTACACCCTTCTTAACCTTCTTAATACGAGCACTTCGTTCTTGGTCGTCCACTCTTATTATTCCCTCTTGGTTGTTGTACATATTGTATATGGCCCGTCTCTCCCTATAGCTTACCCCTACTTTTTTCAGAATCTCGAACAGCTTGCACCATTTTATATTGTCGAACGCTTTTTCCAGGTCGGCAAATCCTATGAAAGTGTCTTGATTTTTCTTTAGCCTTGCTTCCATTATTTGCCGTAACGTCAGAATTGCCTATCTCGTCCCTTTACTTTTCCTAAAGCCAAACTGATCGTCACCCAGCGCATTCTCAATTTTCTTTTCCATTCTTCTGTATATTATTGTTGTAAGCAGCTTCGATGCATGAGCTGTTAAGCTGACTGTTCGATAATTCTCGCACTTGTCAGCTCTTGCCGTCTTCGGAATTGTGTGGATGATGCTTTTCCGAAAGTCAGATGGTATGTCGCCAGACTCATACATTCTACACACCAACGTGAATAGTCGTTTTGTTGCCACTTCCCCCAATGATTTTAGAAATTCTGATGGAATGTTATCCATTCCTTCTGCCTTATTTGACCATAAGTCCTCCAGAGCTCTTTTAAATTCCGATTCTAATACTGTATCCCCTATCTCTTCTAAATCGACTCCTGTTTCTTCTTCTATCACATCAGAAAAATCTTCACCCTCATAGAGGCTTTCAATGTATTCTTTCCACCTGTCTGCTCTCTCCTCTGCATTTAATAGTGGAATTTCCGTTGCACTCTTAATGTTACCACCGTTGCTTTTAATGTCACCAAAGGTTGTTTTGACTTTCCTGTATGCTGAGTCTGTCCTTCCGACAATCATATCTTTTTCGATGTCTTCACATTTTTCCTGCAGCCATTTCGTCTTAGCTTCCCTGCACTTCCTATTTATTTCATTCCTCAGCGACTTGAATTTCTGTATTCCTGATTTTCCCGGAACATGTTTGTACTTCCTCCTTTCATCAATCAACTGAAGTATTTCTTCTGTTACCCATGGTTTCTTCGCAGCTACCTTCTTTGTACCTATGTTTTCCTTCCCAACTTCTGTGATGGCCCTTTTTAGAGATGTCCACTCCTCTTCACTGGAATGCCTACTGCGCTATTACTTATTGCTGTATCTATAGCGTTAGAGACCTTCAAACGTATCTCGTCCTTCCTTAGTACTTCCGTATCCCACTTCTTTGCGTATTGATTCTTCCTGACTAATGTCTTGAACTTCAGCCTACTCTTCATCACTACTATATTGTGATCTGAGTCTATATCTGCTCCTGGGTACACCTTACAATCCAGTATCTGATTTCGGAATGTCTGACCATGATGTAATCTAACTGAAATCTTCCCGTATCTCTCGGTCTTTTCCAAGTATACCTCCTCCTCTTGTGATACTTGAACAGGGTATTCGCTATTACTAGCTGAAACTTGTTACAGAACTCAATTAGTCTTTTTCCTCTTTCATTATTCGTCCCAAGCACATATTCTCCTGTAACCTTTTCTTCTACTCCTTCCCCTACAACTGCATTCCAGTCGCCCATGACTATTAGATTTTCGTCCCCCTTTACATACTGCATTACCCTTTCAATATCCTCATTCACTTTCTCTATCTGTTCATCTTCAGCTTGCGACGTCGGCATGTATACCTGAACTATCGTTGCCGGTGTTGGTCTGCTGTCGATTCTGATTAGAACAACCCGGTCATTGAACTGTTCACAGTAACACACCCTCTGCCCTACCTTCCTATTCATAACGAATCCTGCACTTGTTATACCATTTTCTGCTGCTGTTGACATTATCCGATACTCATCTGACCAGAAATCCTTGTCTTACTTCCACTTCACTTCACTGACCCCTACTGTATCTAGATTGAGCCTTTGCATTTCCCTTTTCAGATTTTCTAGTTTCCCTACCACGTTCAAGCTTCTGACATTCCACGCCCCGACTCGTAGAACGTTATCCTTTCGTTGATTATTCAATCTTTTTCTCATGGTAACCTTCCCCTTGGCAGTTCCCTCCCGGAGATCCGAATGGGGGACTATTCCGGAATCTTTTGCCAATGGAGAGATCATCATGACACTTCTTCAATTACAGGCCACATGTCCTGTGGATACACGTTACGTGTCTTTAATGCAGTGGTTTCCATTGCTTTCTGCATCCTCATGTCGTTGATCATTGCTGATTCTTCCGCCTTTAGGGGCAATTTCCCACCCCTCGGACAAGAGAGTGCCCTGAACCTCTATCCGCTCCTCCGCCCTCTTTGACAAGGCCGTTGGCAGAATGAGGCTGACTTATTATGCCGGAAGTCTTCGGCCGCCAATGCTGATTATTTATCAAAATTTAGGCAGTGGCGGGGATCGAACCCGGGACCGAAGACGATTATGAATCAAAGACGCTACCCCTAGACCACGGGTAAGGAACATAATATGGTCTCTGAATTCAACTTGTGATGTTAGGGAAAATTTGATTAGTGGTGAGCCGGCCAGAGTGCCGGAGCGGTTCTAGGCGCTACAGTCTGGAGCTGCGCGACCGCTACGGTCGCAGGTTCAAATCCTGCCTCGGGCATGGATGTGTGTGATGTCCTTAGGTTCGTTAGGTTTAAGTAGTTCTAAGTTCTAGGGGACTGATGACCTCAGATGTTAAGTCCCATAGTGCTCCGAGCCATTTGAACCATTTGCTTAGTGGTGATTACGTAAGCCGTTATGTCGGGGTCGGTGACTGGGAATGTGTACTTGCATTCAAACATGTTAGGGCACACGTGATTCCGCGAGTTACTCTTCTTCGTGCTCATCAACAGCGATACAATGTTAATGTATGGACCAGCACTCTCGGTGATAGGTTGTTTACATCTACACATACATCTACATGGATACCCTGCAAATCTCATTTAAGTGCGTGGCAGGGGGTTCATCGAACCACCTTCACAATTCTCTACTATTCCAATCTCGTATAGCGCGCGGAAAGAATGAACACCTATATCTTTCCGTACGAGCTCTTATTTTCCTTATTTTATCGTTGTGATCGTTCCTTCCTATGTAGGTCGGTGTCAACAAAATATTTTAGCATTCGGATGAGAAAGTCGGTGATTGGAATTTCGTGAGAAGATTCTGTCGCAAAGAGAAACGCCTTTCTTTTAATGATGTCCCGCCCAAGTCCTGTATCATATCTATGACACTCTCACATATTTCGCGATAATACAAAACGTGCTGCCTTTCTTTGAACTTTTTCGATGTACTCCGTCAGTCCTATCTGGTAAGGACCCCACACCGCGCAGCAGTATTCTAAAAGTGGACGGACAAGCGTAGTGTAGGCAGTCTCCTTAGTACGTCTGTTACATTTTCTAAGTGTCCTGCCAATAAAACGCGGTCTTTGTTTAACCTTCCCCACAACATTTTCTGTGTGTTCCTTCCAATTTAAGTTGTTCGTAATTGCAATACCTAGGTATTCAGTTAAATTTACGGCTTTTTGATTAGAGTGATTTATTGTGTAACCGAAATTTAACGAGTTCCTTTTAGCACTCATGTGGATGACCCACACTTTACGTTATTTAGGGTCAACTTCCACTTTTCGCACCATTCAGATATCTTTTCTAAATAGTTTTGCAGTTTGTTTTGATCTTCTGATGACATTATTAGTCAATAAACGACAGCGTCATCCTCAAACAACCGAATACGGCTGCTCAGATTGTCTCGCAAATCGTTTATATAGATAAGGAACAGCAAAGGGCCTGTAACCCTACCTTGGCGAACGCCAGAAACCACTTCTGTTTTACTCGATGACTTTCCGTCAATGACTACTGTGACACCTCTGACAGGAAACCGCAAATCCAGTCACATAACTAAGAGATATTCCATAAGCACGCTATTTCACTACGAGCCGCTTGTGTGGTACACTGTCAAATGCCTTCCGGAAATCCACAAATACGGAAACGATCTGAAATCCCTTGTCAATAGCACTCAACACTTCATGTGAATAAAAAGCTAGTTGTGTTTCACAGGAACAATATTTTCTAAACGCGTGTTTTTGTATGTCAATAGACCGTTTTCTTCGAGGTAATTCACTACGTTCAAACACAATATATGTTCTAAAATGCTACTGCATATCGACATTAACGATATGGGCCTGTAATTTAGCGCATTACTCCTACCACCTTTCTCGAATATTGGTGTGACCTGTTCAACTTTCCAGTCTTTGGGTACGGATCTTTCGTCGAGCGAACGGTTGTATATGATTGTTAAGTATGGAGCTAATGCATCAGCATACTCGGAAAGTAACCTAATTGGTATGCAGTCTGGAGCAGAAGACTTGCATTTATTATGTGATTTATGTTGCTTCACTACTCCGAGGATATTTACTTCTACGTTACTCATGTTGGCAGCAGTTCTCGATTCGAATTCTGAAATATTTACTTCGTCTTCTTTTCTGAAGGCATTTCGGAACACTGTGTTTAGTAACTCTACTTTGGCAGCACTGTCTTCGATAGTATCTCCATTGTTATCGCGCCGAGAAGGCACTGATTGTTTCTTGTCGCTAACGTACTTCACATACGAACAGAATCTCATTGGATTATCTGCTAGGTCTCGAGACAAAGTTTCTTTGTGGAAACTGTTATAAGCTCCTCGCATTGAAGTCCTCGCTAAATTTCGAGCTTCGCTGAAGGATCTCTAATCTTGGGGATTTTGCGTCTGTTTAAATTTGTCATGTTTGTTTCGTTGTTTCTGCAGCAGTGTTCTAACCTGTTTTGTGTACCAAGGAGAATCAGCTCCGTCGTTTGTTAATTTATTTGGTATAAATCTCTCAATTGCTGCCGATACTATTTCCTTGAATTTAAGCCACATTTGATCTACACTTATTAATTTGGAATGAGTGGAGATTGTCTCTCAGGAAAGCAAGTGAATTTTTATCGCTTTCTTCAATAGGTATATTTTTCGCTTTCTTCAGTAGGTATATTTTTCGCTTATTTTTCGAGGATTATAATATTCATTCTCGCTACGACAACCCTGTGTTCTCTAATCCCTGAATCGGTTTTGATGCTCGTTATTAACTCAGGATTATTTGTTGCTAAGTGATCAAGTGCATTTTCACAACCGTTTGTTATTCACGTGGGCTCATGAACTAACCGCTCGAAATCATTTTCGGAGAATGCGTTTAGCACAATTTCGGATTATATTTTACGCAGTTTAGACCACACGTTCTCTCATTCCACCTCAAAGGAAGGATATATCTCATCTTCGTGGAACATGTATTGCCAGAACTGTTGGAGGATGTACTTCTGAATGTTAGACAAAAGATATACTTCCATCACGACGGTACACCTGCCCATTTCGGCACTGCAGTGAGGAATTATCTGACAGCCACCTTCGGGAATCAATGGATCGACCGAGGTGGCCCTATAACCTGCCTCCCAGGTCACCTGACCTCACATAACAGGATTTCTTACTCTAGGGTATATGAAGGAGCTAGTTCAGGGAACTGGTTTGGAAACAGAAGATCTCGTCGCTAGAACTCCCGTCGCTACTGGTACAAATTAACGTCTTAAGATCCATAAAACGAGGCTGTGTTACTGACTTCATACAATGATTTAAAACACTCTACGCAGAAACTAGTTATCCACTAACATGGTTAACAGAAAGATCTTGGAAAATTAATAGAATTTTTCATAAGAGTATAATGTTCACAGCATTGAGTGTAGTTTTGATACTCACTGCAGTAAGGATTCTGTAAAAATTCTATCAGTTGCTGAAGGCAGATAGAACATTTTGCACGACGCGAACTTGTGCCAACTGTTGTGCAAGTCGGTGTAAACGCGTCTAAACCGGAAATTAATGGCTAGAAAAGGATGATTGAAAAGAATTTTTGAAAATGAATCCATATCACTGTCTCCGAAGATAGTTAACCCAGGCTGAGACAACGCGTGGCACACATAGTTCCAACATGAGAGACAGTCGAACGACGCAAAATGTATGCAAGTGGCGCAACATATACAAAAGCTCGCTGATAGGAAATGGGACGAAATTAAATGCCACACCATTCGGGGGGATTAGTAACACATAGATTCCGTTCCGAGTATCGAAACCTGCTCTCTTTACAAACGTACGAAGACCATATCTCCACATGAGGCACACGCAACCAAGCCATCAGAGTTTCAGTGATATCCACTTCCTTTAACTCCGTGATGCTGATCACTAAATTATTTACGTCAGAACTTCACACTTGGTGTGAATTTTGAACAGAAGAGTACTGCAAGTGTGCTCTACCCGCACACAGCCGACTGCGTCATATGATCATGTGGTGCTGCTAACAGCTAACCTGGCCATCAGATTCAAAATAAGACCTTCCGCTAATAAAGGGACCGCACTATTCATCATCACCAATTTCGCCCCTTGGTCAAAAATGTAAGTGCCAGAATTGGGAACTCCAGATAGACAAACGTCAGAAAAGAAATATCACTTTTGGCACGGGTCGTACGGTGCATCAACCATTTATGTTGGCTTGGCTTCCATGCAACGGTTGGTGCAGCGAAAATCGTACAGAACAGTAATTCAACGGTCTTGGGATCAACCCTTTAGGGGAACAATATTTTTAAAATTTTTGCTTTACATACACTGCATACAAACCGAGATGTTCAATAGTATGTATTGTTTAACATTCTCATAGAAAGCCTGAAAAGGAAAAGCAAAAGAAAATTTGGGATAGCAAACAAGTTTTCAAGAAGGAATTTTACTTACAGCGTCTACGAGGACTCTGCACATAATTTTCCAAGAGCGGATTGTAATTAAAGCGTATAACACGTCACATATCATTTTAACCTTCTAGCAGTCTCATGCATGGTGGGCTACAAACCGTATGATGAGCTACAACCTTTGCTGGATATAAAACAAGTTCGTTTTTCAATAGGAACTTTGAAATAACCATGTAATTATAAAATCGCATCTTTTATAACGTGTAAAAGATGATGAGAAAATTACTGCTTCCCCTGCGCTACGATGAATATAGCCCTAGGACGGGTAAATTTCCAACTACATAATAAGAAAAGAAGCCTTGTACTATACACGAACGTGACGCGCGTAGTTTTCAATCCTTCCCTGGAAATTTATTTGCGGGGTCTTCGTGGATGCTGTAACTACAATCATATACTGGAAATTTATTTGCCACACCAAATGTTCGTCTGCATACTCTTTGTATGTCTTTTACGAAAATATCTAGAAGTATGGACAGTATTGAACATTACTTCAGTTTACTTGCAGTATAGGTAACGTAAAAATCAAAATTACCGTTCTGATTCTCTCCGCTACGCCAACTTCTACCTGAAACTACGCTAAGATAAATGGCTGACGCCTCGTATGACCCGCGTCGGAACTGTTATTTCTTTTATAAAGCTTCTAAACGTGTGGTCAGTTTTAGCTGCCACTTCTGTCGACTTCATTTCTGAGCAAGCTCTACCAATGCCATAAATGTGGACGAGATGGAGAAAAGAGTAGACGCAGTCCCGTTGCAAGCTTGCCAGAAACCAATGCTTGCGGTCTAGGGCGTGTTGTCACGGTCCGTGCGGCTTCCCCCGTAGGAGGTTCGAGTCCTCCCTCGGGCATGGGTGTGTGTGTGAGATCCACAGCGTAAGTTAGTTTGAATTACGTAATGGGCAGTGGAAATGGGAAATAGAAAAATACGCAGGAGCATCATAGTTCTAAAGGTCGTAGCGCGTAGAGATGACCGGTGGAGCTCAACATCTTTTAGTAAACGTCAAATAGTAATGATGACTTCATGAGGTTAAGGGAAGATGAAGTTAAAAAGAAACCCACGAAGCGTACTGCTTGCAGAAACATAACATGTACTATACCCTGCTAGAAGATTTTTTAAATGTTTGGTACTTTTGTGCTGTACGGTGTCAAGGGGAAGAAAACAGACGCCTTATTAACACAGCACCGTGAACCACGACTTGGAGGATAGAGCGATCCTGGCAACAGGCACAAAACCTGTCACTTGTGGAGCGGTAGCAACAGAAATTCAAACAGCATTTTTTGTAGCAAATAATGACAGCTTATAATACACTCCTGGAAATTGAAATAAGAACACCGTGAATTCATTGTCCCAGGAAGGGGAAACTTTATTGACACATTCCTGGGGTCAGATACATCACATGATCACACTGACAGAACCACAGGCACATGGACACAGGCAACAGAGCATGCACAATGTCGGCACTAGTACAGTGTATATCCACCTTTCGCAGCAATGCAGGCTGCTATTCTCCCATGGAGACGATCGTAGAGATGCTGGATGTAGTCCTGTGGAACGGCTTGCCATGCCATTTCCACCTGGCACCTCAGTTGGACCAGCGTTCGTGCTGGACGTGCAGACCGCGTGAGACGACGCTTCATCCAGTCCCAAACATGCTCAATGGGGGACAGATCCGGAGATCTTGCTGGCCAGGGTAGTTGACTTACACCTTCTAGAGCGCGTTGGGTGGCACGGGATACATTCGGACGTGCATTGTCCTGTTGGAACAGCAAGTTCCCTTGCCGGTCTAGGAATGGTAAAACGATGGGTTCGATGACGGTTTGGATGTACCGTGCACTATTCAGTGTCCCCTCGACGATCACCAGTGGTGTACGGCCAGTGTAGGAGATCGCTCCCCACACCATGATGCCGGGTGTTGGCCCTGTGTGCCTCGGTCGTATGCAGTCCTGATTGTGGCGCTCACCTGCACGGCGCCAAACACGCATACGACCATCATTGGCACCAAGGCAGAAGCGACTCTCATCGCTGAAGACGACACGTCTCCATTCGTCCCTCCATTCACGCCTGTCGCGACACCACTGGAGGCGGGCTGCACGATGTTGGGGCGTGAGCGGAAGACGGCCTAACGGTGTGCAGGACCGTAGCCCAGCTTCATGGAGACGGTTGCGAATGGTCCTCGCCGATACCCCAGGAGCAACAGTGTCCCTAATTTGCTGGGAAGTGGCGGTGCGGTCCCCTACGGCACTGCGTAGGATCCTGCGGTCTTGGCGTGCATCCGTGCGTCGCTGCGGTCCGGTCCCAGGTCGACGGGCACGTGCACCTTCCGCCGACCACTGGCGACAACATCGATGTACTGTGGAGACCTCACGCCCCACGTGTTGAGCAATTCGGCGGTACGTCCACCCGGCCTCCCGCATGCCCACTATACGCCCTCGCTCAAAGTCCGTCAACTGCACATACGGTTCACGTCCACGCTGTCGCGGCATGCTACCAGTGTTAAAGACTGCGATGGAGCTCCGTATGCCATGGCAAACTGGCTGACACTGACGGCGGCGGTGCACAAATGCTGCGCAGCTAGCGCCATTCGACGGCCAACACCGCGGTTCCTGGTGTGTCCGCTGTGCCGTGCGTGTGATCATTGCTTGTACAGCCCTCTCGCTGTGTCCGGAGCAAGTATGGTGGGTCTGACACACCGGTGTCAATGTGTTCTTTTTTCCATTTCCAGGAGTGTATTACATCTAAGATCGAGAAAGAGTATAATTATGATATTGATCAAAGATTTTTGTTACCAAGTATACATAACTCTGTGATCGAGGTGAGTGCTAAAAATATTAAAATAACAAGTAAGCCTAAAACCAGTCTATGGGTCGCAAGTGTGTAAGAAAATATTTTTCCAGTGTCATTAGCGTAAGAGTGTAGGAACCGACAATGAGTGTGGAAGTATATACCTACAGTAATACATAGTAACAACACTAATGTGTAACAGGATGACATCCTGAAGTTACTGAAATCTGATGAGCCCAAAGCCTTGTATAACAATCACAGTGTCAATCGTTCCAAACTAAGAGGGAGTTTTTGCATTTCCTATGTTTAAGAATTTTTGGGTATAATTAATACCTGATCAGACACTTAAGCGAGCTTCCATAAATCACTTCAGCGTCTGACTGTGTGGTCCAGCATGCCGTAAGCTGCCATCATCTACGAGACTTCAGCTGCTAGGTTGGGGGACTCTGGCCACAAACACCAGAGAAGTCAGCCTCTAAGATTTATAGGGAAGAGACCCGTCCGTAGTCTACATTTTAATGAAGCATCGCCTTCAGAATGGGGAGAGACAGTAACTGCCAGATTTTCTGAGACATCATTTGACAGATCCATTGCCCGGCTGAAGTGGCCGAGCGGTTCTAGACGCCACAGTCTGGAGCCGCGAGGGCGTTACGGTCGCAGGTTCGAATCCTGCCTCGGGCATGGATGTGTGTGATGTCCTTAGGTTAGTTAGGTTTAAGTAGTTCTAAGTTATAGGGGACTGATGACCTCAGAAGTTAAGTCCCATAGAGCTCAGAGCTATTTTTGAATAGAGCCATTAAACGGTCTGACGCTATGGTTCAGAACTATTTCTGTCGTATTTTGGAAATATAGTGGTCAGAATTGATTCCTTGAATTACTGACTTTTCTTTCATCAGAGTCTTACACGTTCTAAGCGCCAAGCTGTACGGCGGTCTTGTTGATCTCTGAGTACGGCACAATCCAGGAGGAGGTAGGGCAGTGCATTATGTCTTTCCATCTACAGCTGCATCACCAAGATACCGAATAAGTAGGGCACAATAACAATACCGGTAAACATAACTTCAAGCACAGTCGTTCACTTAAGCAGTTATGTTTCCGATGTGGATTGCCGTTGTAGCCACTGCTACTGTCATTAATCCTGTTATCAAGGAAGTTGCAATCCCACCAGTCTTTTGTTATTCTTGCATATCCAGATTTCAGACATAAATAGCTATCTTCAGAACTAAAATACAAGCAAACTACGGAGTCACAATTGATTTATATACAACAATAACTAAAACACTACGTTATCCATTACCAGTTATCCATTCTAGACAACACGCCTTTTTAGTGAATTAATATCCAACAAATTTGCAGCAGTAGATGTCACCATATGACATTACTGGCGTAGAGGCAAACGGAAACTGAGGCGGTTATTTACAACACGGACAGCACCCTACGTCTGAGAAGAAACGCCCTGTATGCTACAAAAATAATTAATCTAGTTTCATTCAATACAAGAGTGTAAAACCATTTTTAATATGTAAAATCAGCAAGTATATTTGCATATCTCCTTTAAAATAAATCAAGAAATTACGAGTTACAATGTCTTTGTTCATATATTAGTGATGAAGTGATCCACCAAATCTAATGTACAAGATCGTTAGATCATTAAAAGGTCCACACAAATGTCCTATACAGAACTATTACATCACATTAGAAATAAAAATTTTACAAAATTTTGTAGAGCACCCTGATGAAATACAGCTCAACACCAACTTGAAATTCGTCATAAGTTAAAATCTAGAGTAGTCGCTCGTATCATACGGGTGAAGTGATCCACTAAATAATTAACATAAAAGAAAAATACACAACTTCATACAATCCGTTTTTGTGATTTGTTAACATCTTCAGTATTTCACTATGATACTAACAGATCCTCCATTACATTCTTCTTAACAAGCAAATATCGTTCTTCACAATCCACTTTTATTACACCAACTTCAATTTTTTCTGACTTTTCTCCAGTCTACGTAGTTCACACTTCACTCCCATGCTCATTGTTTCGAATAACACTTTTCCTACTGCATTCTGAAAGGCCCCTGTATGAAAGAGAAGACTAGAAAGACCTCATAATTTAATAGAAGCACATTTTTCTTTCTAACTACTGTGGTAATTCTTTGAATAAGGCTCCTGCGTTACTGACCAGCGTAGCTTAAAAATGGAGCACCCGATTACCTCAAGTTACCGAAACCACTAAACTTTTATCGTAATATAGGCTCAGTTAGCACGGTTTCATGTTTGATCACACTGATGGTGGTAGTAGTCAATCGTGATTAAAATTAAAGCTATTAAAACTCCAGGTAACGTGAATCCGCTATAGACTCAAATAAACATTCACTATGTCATCAGAAGTATCCGAACATCCCTAAAAAGATACGTTTTTCATATCAGGTGCACTGTGCAGCCACCTGCTGCCAGGTACTCCATATCAGCGACCTCGGTAGTCATTAGATATCGTGAGAGAGCAGAATGGTGTGCTAGGTGATTGGATGTCGCTTGTGTCATACATTTGTACGCGAGATTTCCACAGTCGTAAACATCCCTAGGTCGACTGTTTCCGATGCGATAGTGAACTGGAAACGTAAAGGGACACGTACAGCACAAAAGCAAACAGGCCGACCTCGTTTGTTGACTGACAGAGACTGTCGACAATTGAAGAAGGTCGTAATGTGTAATACATCTACATCCATACTCCGCAAGCCACCTGACGGCAGACATCTACACAGTCCATCACACAGGAATTTCAAAATGCTTCAGGATCCACTGCAAGTACTATAACAGTTAGGCGGGAGGTGAGAAAACTTGGATTTCATGGTCACCGGCTGCTCATAAGCCACACATTACGACGGTAAATGGGAAACGACGCCTCGCTTAGTGTAAGGGGCGTAAACATTCGACGATTGAACAGTGGAGTGACGAATCACGGTACATAATGTGGCGATCGGATGGCATGGTGTCGGTATGGCGAATGCCCAGTGAACGTCATCTGACGGCGTGTGTAGTGCCAACAGTAAAATTCGGAGGCGGTGGTGTTATGGTGTTGTCGTGTTTTTCATGGAGGGGGCTTGCACTACCACAGCACAGGCGTACGTTGATATTTTAAGCACCTTCTTGCTTCGCGCTGTTTAAGATTAATTCGGAGATGACGACTGCATCTCTCAACACGATCGAGCACCTGCTCATAATGCAAGGTCTGTGTCGAAGCAGCTACACGACAATAACATCCCTGTACTGGAGTGTTCTGCACAGAGTTCTGACCTGAATCCTTTAGAATACCTTTAGGATGGTTTGGAACGCCGTGTTCTTTCCAGGCCTCACCGACCGACATCGATACTTCTCCTCAGTGCAGTATTCCGTGACGAATGGGCTGCCATTCCCCAAGAAACCTTCCAGCACCTGACTGAACGTAAGCCAGCGAGAGTGGAAGCTATCATCAAGGCAAGAGTGGGCCAACACCATACTGACTTACAGCATTATCGATGGAGGGCGCAACGAACCTGTGTCATTTTCAGCCAGGAGTCCGGATACTTTTCATCATATAGTGTATATATTTTTTTCTTAGCCACGATTATATTTCCACGAAGACTCACACATTTAATTAGAAAGCACTCAAGTGAGTGTAAAACCTTCTGTTATTGTAGATAATAATCGGTTAAGGGCCCAGCAGACTGCATTTCGTCTGCAAGACGAAGACCACACACAAGTAATCATGAAGCAAAGCGAAGTAGAAGTTGACTAAAGAAATTGAGAGCGACCGAGGGAGACTGATTGTAGTGTTGATACGCGGCAGTGAAAAATTGAAGACTACCTTAGCAGTATAAGCATTGGTGGTACGGATGATGCTGAAATTTGCGAGTTGCTTTCCTAGTTTGAATGTAGCAACTATCGTGGCTTAGAAGTAATGATACTGTATACTGTTAGCTCGGTAAAACTGGCACTTCTATCAAAATTTCTGAGGCTTTAGGTACTCAAGTAAAGCACGGATATAACTTCCTGTGGCTTGTAAGCCGGCTGTACTAATAGAGGAAGAGGCATCCACAAAACTAGAGAGTAACATGGTGTTGGGTGCTGCTTAAAGCCTCACCACTCAAAAAAGTCTCGGTTTTCCAGAAAGGGAACTCTTTTGTACAGGAAGTACAATCGAGTTCATTTTCACAGCTTCTCGAAAGGCCGCGCAAAAACGTTAGGTTGCAAGACACAGCGATCTTCTTACTGCTGAAGCTGCCTCTATGGGTTATTCACGTGGGACGCATCAATGAAGTTCGCATAAAGGACTACTTTGAATGGATAAGTTCATCTCGACGAAAATTACTAACATCAAAGTCCAACATATACAGGGTGATTAAAAACGAATATACGTGTTACAAAGTATTATGTCGTCAAAAACATCGATGGTGGTGCCACGGCTATTTTACTGGAGGAACAAGAACATTGCTTACTTTATATTCATTGCCCCTAGACGTCTGTTCTCTTTTGTTTCCGGCACATGTGCAAAGTGGCTAGTCCGCAGCAGAAATCATTTTGTGTTCTGGAGTTTGCGAAGTGTAATACGTGATTAAAGTGCAATGACGTTTCAAATGAGGTACCAAACTGGTCCTCCCAATGGATGCACCATTCGACAGTTTGTAGACACAGGATGTGTATGTAAAGGAAAGAGTCCTGGTCAGCCTCGTGTTTCCGACGAAAATTTCATACGAATTCAACCGGTTTCTAACGTAGTCCTACAAAATCAGCTGGCCGTGCCAGTTGTGAGCTGCAACTGACTACAAGAACAGTTTGGCATGTATGAGACCGTAGTTTCTCACGGTGTATACAATGTTCAAATAACTTAAGGAATGCAGTCGCTATACGTCGTCGACAACTGCCGATATTTTGACAGGAACACAGGCTGTCATTTTCAAGCCAAAACTGCAGTAAGGATTCTGTTGAAGTTAAATTATAAACTAATCTTATGAGTAGAAATAGCGGTTTTTGTGTAAATTCTGTATGGAATCCTGCTCTGTCACTTGTCAATTCCTCTGAATTGGTTTCCTCTGAAAACCGAATTTTTGAATTCGCATTCACAGTGCTTACATACTGCAGTTTTGCCTTGAAAGTGGCAGGGTGTGCTCCTGTCGAAATATTGGTGGTTACTATCGACGTCACCTAGCTGAATTCCCGTAAGTTATTTCAATTTAGGGTGTTTTGACTGGTCCTTCGGTTATAAAGCAGTACAAGTTAAAGGTGAAACTGGCTCTACGTCATGACGACAAAAGCAAACGTGTGCGATTTTCTGAAGACCTTTTAAATTCAGTTGACAATGATAACAGTTTCGCCCAACTCATCGTGTTCAGTGATGAAGCGACTTTTCACGTTAGTGGTGAAGTAAACAAATACAATGTTCAAATTTGTGGCCTACACGTCCCACATGCATTCATTGAACATTCACAAGATTCACCCAAAGGAAATGTGTTTTGTGCGATACCCTAGTCTTCTTTGATGCGAACAAGATTAACGGTCAGCAGTATCTTGCTATGTTACCAAACTGATGGTTTCCAAGGCTGAAAGAGAACAACTTCACTTTTTAGTAAGACGGGGCATGCCTCACTAGAGTCGTCAAGTGTGTGAATATCTGAATGAAATTCTAACGAGCCGTTGGACTGGTCATCAAACAGCCGGCAACTTGTCACTTCTCAGCTGGCCTCCACGGTCACCCGATTTGACGCTGACTTGTTGTTGTGGGGTCTCACTATCGTTTATGCGCCAACACTACCACCCGATGCTAGAAGATTTGAAGAACCGGATTCGCACTGTTGTAACATCAGTAACGGTAGACACCATTATTGTCTGTGTCGCTAGAGGACGACACATTGAAAGTCTGTAAACTAAACTTGAAAGATTCCTAGCTGTGTGTACCAAGTTTCATAGCTGCATGCCTTACAGTTAAAAAAATATTCTTAACGTTATTTGTGAAACAGCCTGCACAGTCCTTCTGAAGTAAGTTATTTCTGTTTCCAAGCATTAAACAGAAGTCTTCCGAAGTAAGAGTGATTTCACGTGTGCCGCAGGGGACTGTCATAGGACCGTTGCTATTCACAATGTATATAAATGACAGAATGCATAACATCAAAAGTTCACTGAGGCTTTTTGCGGATGATGCTGTAGTATATCGAGAGGTTGTAACAATGGAAAATTGTACTAAAATGCAGGAGGATGTGCAACGAATTAACACATAGTGCAGCGAATGGCAACTGAATCCAATGTAGAGAAGTGTAATGTGCTGCGAATACATAGAAAGAAAGATCCTTTATCATTTAGCTACAATATAGCAGGTAAGCAAATGGAAGCAGTTAATTCCATAAATTATCTGGGAGTAGGCATTAGGAGTGATTTAAAATGGAATGAACATGTAAAACTATTCGTCGATAAAGCAGAGGCCAGACTGAGAGTCATTGGAAGAACCCTAAGGAAACGCAGTGCGAAAAGAAAGGAAGTAGGTTACAATAGACTTGTTCGTCCAGTGCTTGAATACTGCTCACCGGTGTGGGATCCGTACCAGATAGGTTTGATAGAAGAGAGAGAGAAGATCCAACGGAGAGCAGCGCGCTTCGTTACAGGATCATTTAGCAATCGTGAAAGCATTACGGAGATGATAGATAAACTCCAGTGGAAGACTCTGCAAGAGAGACGCTGAGTAGCTCGGTACGGGCTTTTGTTGAAGTTTCGAGACCATACCTTCACCGAGGAGTCAAGCAGTATATTGCTCCCTCCTACGTATATGGTTCAAATGGCTCTGAGCACTATGGGACTAACTGCTGTGGTCATCAGTCCCCTAGAACTTAGAACTACTTAAACCTAAGTACCCTAAGGACATCACACACATCCATGCCCGAGGCAGGATTCGAACCTGCGAGCGCAGCGGTCGCGCGGTTCCAGACTGTAGCGCCTAGAACCGCTCGGCCAGGCCCTCCTACGTGTATCTCGCGAAGAGGCCATGAGGGTAAAATCAGAGAGATTAGAGCCCACACAGAGGCATACCGACAGTCATTCTTTCCACGAACAATACGAGACTGGAATAGAAGGGAGAACCGATAGAGGTACTCAAGGTACCCTGCGCCACACACCGCCAGGTGGCTTGAGGAGTATGGATGTAGATGTTGATGTAGACATCAAATAAAATAAATTAATTTTAAGACAATTTCTTGAGAGAATGAAGTGATGCCATGTCTAAAAGACCCCTATTATACATCCAATGGTTCATTATAAAAATTAAACACCTATTAATAAAGCCTAGTTTCAACTTTTATTTTTGGTCTCAAAGTCTTCCTACGGTTTAATTATCCTAATTACTAGTTATTTAGAAAATTTCACCTTCGCTTATTAGAGTTAACGAGGTATTTCTACTTCGGAGAAGCTGTAGAGATCGAAATAGCACTCCATGCTGAAAGAAATATCTTCGGGGAGAGATGTATATTTTCGTCCGTCGTGGCTTACGTCAAAAATGACTTAAGGGGGGGGGGGGGGGGAGGGTAGGACGTCAAATGGGCCGAATTGGAGCAGGAGAAGCAAGTCAGGAAATTTTAATTTCCAGTGTCTATATTTTTACAAATAAATTCATAAAACTTTGTCAGCATCACCCTGAAGGATTCAGGATTCACACCCATCGTAGTGGAAGTTCGAAAACATAAGAAAATAAATTTTTTTACGTGCGAAATTTCATCATTTTTTCACTTACTAATGGCTGCATTTGTTGCTATATGTACACTTTTCTTCATAAGTTAGAGAGATTCTTCGATGAATTTTGCACAGCATACATACCCTACTCACAGGTGTATGAAACTCTAGAATTTGTTTAATTTATGAAAAAACCAATGAACTGTTATATTTTAAACTTCATGGTTTTTGGATTTTTGGAAAATTCTAGAGTTTCATACACCTTTAAGTATGGTTTGTATGCTGTGCAAAATTCATCGAAGAATCTCTCTTACTTATGAAGAAAAGTGTACCTATAGAAACAAATGCAGCCATTAGTAAGTGAAAAAAATGATGAAATTTCACACGTAAAAAAATTACTTCGTTATGCTTTTGCACTTCCACTGCTATGAGTGTGAATTCTGAATCCTTCGTGGTCATGCTGACAAAGTTTTAGGAATTTATTTGTAAAAGTATAGACAGTGGAAATTGAAATGTCCTGTGGTGCCTCTCCCGCTGCAAGTCGGCCCGTTTGACGTCCTACCCCCCTTAAGGACCGAAAAACACAGCAATATAAATGTTCTTCTGAGCACAGATTTCTTCGCTTCGATATGTGGTGAGGCCGCTGAAATAGTTAGCGCAAGTGAATAGACTATCGACCGTTTGCAGAAGTGCGACTAACGTGGCTCTGCTGCTCGCAGGGCGTAATCCTGATTAGCGGCAATGCCATCTACGTTCCAATCAATCACCATCAGCGCGCGCGTGCCAAGGACACGATCACATAGCTAAATTCCATCTCCCGCACGGCACCCTCTGCTGCGTGGCAGCGGCCCCTTCTCCATCGATCAGCCACTGGCTATTTCGGAACATGCATATACACTGAGCCTCATGAATTAACGTCCGAAATCCGTGGCATGTGAAATGGGAAAGGAAAGTACACTCAAGCAACGCATTTGTAACATGATCAATATCGGTTTCCCTCCAGAAATCGTTTTGATTGGCACGACATATGTACGCAAACAGGGGAAAAAAATGTTTTGCTGAAGAATTTCACTATGCTGTCCCACCATCCCACGGCTGTGAAGGTCGAAATACGACATACAGCAACAATGTGTCAGCTCAAATCTCCCTATGGAGGATAGGTCATTAGATATGACGGGTTGCTCTTAACATAACAGAAACATAAATGTAAGCAATATAACTGGTCAAACAGGGGTTTGTGCAAGAAATCAATGGAAATCTAGACTGTAAGGGTACAGATATTGATACTGCTACGATGCATAATATGTTACCGTTACACAACTGTGCTGGACTAAAGACGAGGATACCCCATGCAGGAAGTTTGGTGAGTTTTTCGCGGCTGTAGAAGAGTCGAGTATTTAATTTATCTACATGATAGGGTAGCGTAGTGGACAAGTATGAGTCGGGGCGCGATTCCGTTGATGCGAATGGGAGCTCGAAGTACACTGCTGGCCATTAAAATTGCTACACACGATGATGACGTGCCACAGATGCGAAATTTAACCGACAGGAAGAAGATGCTGTGATATGCAAATGATTAGCTTATCAGAGCATTCACACAAGGCTGGCGCCGGTGGCGACACCTACAACATGCTGACATGAGGAAAGTTTCCAACCAATTTCTCATACACAAACAGCAGATGATGGGCGTTGCCTGGTGGAACGTTGTTGTGATGCCTCGTGTAAGGAGGAGAAATGCGTACCATCACGTTTCCGAGTTTGATAAAGGTCTGATTGTAGCCTATCGCGATTGCGGTTTATCGTATCGCGACATTGCTGCTCGCGTTGGTCGAGATCCAATGAGTGTTAGCAGAATATGGAATCGGTTCAGGAGGGTAATACAGAACGCCGTGCTGGATCCCAATGGCCTCGTATCACTAGCAGTCGAGATGACAGGCATCTTATCCGAATGGCTGTAACGGATCGTGCTGCCACGTCTCGATCCCTGAGTCATCAGATGGGGACGTTTGCAAGACAACAACCATCTGCACGAACAGTTCGACGACGTTTGCAGCAGCCATGGACAATCAGCTCGGAGACCATGGCTGCGGTTACCCTTGACGCTGCATCACAGGAGCGCCTGCGATGGTGTACTCAACGACGAACCTGGGTGCACGAATGGCAACACGTCATTTTTTCGGATGAATCCAGGTTCCGTTTACAGCATCATGATGGTCGTATGCATGTTTGGCGACATCGCGGTGATCGCAGATTGGAAGCGTGTATTCGTCATCGTCATCCTGGCGTATCACCCGGCGTGATGGTATGGGGTGCCATTGGTTACACGTCTCGGTCACCTCTTGTTCGTATTGGCGGCACTTTGAACAGTGGACGTTACATTTCAGATGTGTTACGACCCGTGACTCTATCCTTCATTCGATCCCTGCGAAACCCTACATTTCAACAGGATAATGCACGACCACATATTGCAGATCCTGTACGGGCATTTCTGGATACACAAAATGTTCGGCTGCTGCCCTGGCGAGCACATTCTCTAGATCTTTCACCAATTGAAAACGTCTGGTCAGTGGTGAGCGAGCAACTGGCTGGTCACAATACGCCAGTCACTACTATTGATGAACTGTGGTATCGTGTTGAAGCTCCATGGGCATCTGTACCTGTACACGCCATCCAAGCTCTGTTTGACGCAATGCCCAGGTGTATCAAGGCCGTTATTACGGCCAGAGGTGGTTGTTCTGGGTACTGATTTCTCAGGATCTATGCACCCAAATTGCGTGAAGATGTAATCACATGTCAATTCTAGTGTAATATATTTGTCCAATGAATACCCGTTTATCATCTGGATTTCTTCTTGGTGTAGCAATTTTAATGGCCAGTAGTGTATTTTGTTAGTGAAAAACTGTAAACTCTGCATCCATCAAGTAATATTCATTTGGACAGAAAAAAAACTCAAATTCTACTAACACAAAACAAGAAACAATCTCTGTCACTTGACTGTGTAGTATAGTGCTCATCACAAAAAATGAAACCAACGGGTTGCCTCTGCTCTGACGTGATTCGAAGTAAGGGACTGGCTGTGACATTCTGTGTCACCCCAAGCAATTCTTGAGAGACTAGCAGCAGACGGACTAAGGAATTGCCATCTTTGCGTAGGCTGCCATTAACATTACAACACAAGCGGGGGCGTTTGCGTATCGTGGCTATGTGGAGGAGGTCCCATTTTTACAAAGTTTCGGAGCAGCACAGTGCTGTTAGACGTGTCATCATGGTGTAGGGATATGTTGTTGTTGTATTGTATTTTATGGTTTTACAGTCAAGATCAGCATGTGTTCTTGGTTTTCAAATGATGTATTGAAATTTCCATTGAATATAAACTCGCCTTGAGTGTGCTTTGTCGTGTAGTAATATGCTGGTAAAGAGCTGTGGAAGATTGCTTGCTGCGTTCTCTTGAGTCCGCTGAAAGTCGCCGTGTTTCTTTGGAGGTTCTTTCGCCAATCTCCCCAGCGCAATTTCAACTCCACGTCGACGTAATGTAGCTGAAAATTTCTACAGTAATTAGAATGGAGGGAAAGAGTTATGTTTACGTTCCAGTCCCGCCTAATTATGTATCACAGATGAGCGCCCTTTTATTTCTTCTTTGAAAACAACTTTTGCTCTTGATATTGAGTTGTGAAACGTAATATTCACAATTGTATGTTCCCTTTGCCTTTATCAGTGCTAGAACAAAATCGGAGTCATTGACAATCAGTGATATCTAAGCTACGTGGATGTAGATCTCTGCTCTTAGAGCACGGAACATCAGTGTGTCTGCAGATTGTTGTCATTCCTGTAGTCGGCCATATTGTATATAGGCAAAAAAAAAAGTTCCACCGGTCTGTACATCATCAAGGATTTTTTTCTTTTTTTGAATCTGAACTTTAGATATTTATACAATGTAATAGGCTGATGTCGAAACAGGCATTGCGTGGCCGCCATGTTGTAATTCGTCAAGAAATGAAGTACTAGCATCTTTTTTCCGGCACGTTCAAACACCTGGAGTTCGATATCCAGTTAGTAAAGAGATCACTGTTGACGATATATTCAACAACAGAGATAACGAAAATCAGAGGTAATGCAATGATAATGTTAACTTTTCTTATGCAAGGAATAACGTCTTTCATTCCTACACACAGCACAGCATCTGACACGGTTATTTCCGTAATAAAATGTGGTGTTACAGGGAGCCAACGTGTGTGACATCCGGTTACGGCTGATAGTGACTGACGAACTCTGATGGCACAATGGCACTCACAGACATCCAGCCTGCTCATGTATTTCCTCTCATGAGACAATATCGCGGCGCCATTTTTCAATACGACAGTGCTCGTCCACATACGGAACGTGTCTCAAAGAGCTGTTTGTGGGGTGCTGAGATAGTCCCATGGCCTACAAGATCCCCAAAATTGTTCCCAACAGAACGTTGTTGGGATGAAAACTCCGTCCTAGCGCCATTATCAAGGGTATGAAGGGCCAGTTAGAACAGATGTGCCTCAGCAAAAGATAAACGGTTTTATGACACCTTTCCGAATCGAACCAGTTCCTTTATGCCCGCCAGAAGGCCTCAAAATTATACTGATAACAGGCCCCGTACTACCAAGTTACGAGGGGTGTCCAGAAAGTAGCTTCCGATCGGTCGCGAAATGGAAACGACTATGAAAATCCGATAAAGTTTTACACAGATGTGTTGGGCTGTGTCTCTAGTATGACCCTAGATAGCATCACGTCGCTATTCTCATTTATGAGCTCACAATGAGCCCGTAAAGATCTCTAGAAAATAGTGTCACCCGCCAAGTACGAGGGTCCGGTGAGTAATTTCGCCTGAAGCTATGCAGCCAACATTACTTAACTGTCATGCGGTTTCTTCTTCAAGACAATACTCAGCCGCATTCTGCAGGGCCAATGAAGATGCTCCTGCATCGTTTTCAATTGGAAATGTTTGATTACCGACAATACAGCCCGTAATTGTCTCCCTCTGAGTTGCATCTCTGCTCACACGAACCGCTGGCTATGAAGACAACATTTTGGCATATAAAACGAGCTGTAGGCCAGCGTAGAGAATTGGCGGAAAGCAGTGGCGGCTGTCTTCTATGATGAGAGTATTGGAAAGTCGGTACAACGTTACGACAAATGTCTAAGTCAGAACGGCGACTACGTAGAGAAGTAGCTGGAAGGTGTAGCTAACTGTTACAAATAAAACATTTCTCATTTTCTCTGAGGTTTTCATTTCGCAATCAATCGGAACTGCCTTTCTGGACAGCCCTCGTATTTGTAAATTAGCTTCGATTTTGAAATCACTGAAATAGCATCAGATACCCCCCAACCCGTAAAGTTTCATTTCATGTTATCCTCCGCTTCTTGGTGCTTCACTTTTTTGTCAGGGAGTGCATTTTTAATAGTCATAAATATCCTGTAATTTGGAAAATAGGTAGCAGAAAAATGGCAAATAGCACTAAAGAATGAACTTTCTAGTCGAGGGAAATTGTAATACAGCCTCAAAAGCGGCTCCCGCCACGAGATCGAGAGCTGTGCTCAGCTTAGGCGCCAAGTGGTGTTGGGGAAACTGGAGAGGCAGGTCGGCCAATCCTTCTGGGATTCCCCCGCGTCGTAACGTGAGACCCGTCGCTATACGCCCGGCGCCCCCACATCGTTCCGGTCGGAGCCGCCGGCAAAGCCTCCTAAACAGGACCTTCTCCCTGACTGAGGCAGAACGTTCGTCCCTCACGGATGTCGCTGAGATGACATATGGTTCCACGCAAGTAAAGAAATACGAAAATGTAAACAAATGACACAACAACACACATGAAATCATTAGTTTCGTTTTTGCAATTACATTTTTAATCATCAGTCTTCTGATTGGTTTGATGCAGCCCGCCAGGAATTCCTCTCCTGTACCAACTTCTTCATCGCAGAGTACGACTTGCACCCCACTTCCTGAATTATTGTCGGGATGTATACCAATCTCAGTTTTTGTCCTCTACAGCTCCCTCCAGCACCATGTAAGTCATTCCCTGATGTCTTAACGGATGTCCTATTATCCTGTCCCTTCTCCATGTTACCGAGCGAGGTGGCCCAGTGGTTAGACACTGGACTCGCATTCGGGAGGACGACGGTTCAATCCCGCGTCCGGCCATCCTGATTTAGGTTTTCCGTGATTTCCCTAAATCACTCCAGGCAAATGCCGGGATGGTTCCCCTGAAAGGGCACGCCACCTTCCATCCCCATCCTTCCCTAATCCGATGAGACCGATGACCTCGCTGTCTGGTCTCCTTCCCCAAACAAACCAACCTTCTCCATGTTAATGTTTTCCTCATATTCCTTTCCTCTCCAATTCTGCGTAGAACCTCTTCATTCTTTACCTTATCAGTACACCGAATTTTTAACATTCGTCTATAGCATCACGTCTCAAATGTTTCGATACTCTGCTGTTCCCACCGTCCATGTTTCCCTGCCATACAATGCTACACTACAAACGTAAATTCTCAGAAATTTCTTCCTTTAAGGGCTGTGTTTGATGCTAATAAATTTCTTTTAGCCAGAAAAGCCCTTTTTGTCAGTGCTAGTCTACTTTTGGAGTCCTGCTTGCTCCCAATTACGACTCAACCGCAAAATGAGGCTTTAACTCTGCAGCGGAATGAGCGCTCGTTTGAAATTTACCAGTGCCTTCATTCATCTTTCCAAAATTCGTCCCGGCCGAGGTGGCCGAGCGGTTTTAGGCGCTACAGTCTGGAACCGCACGACCGCTACGGTCGCAGGTTCGAATCCTGCCTCGGGCATGGATGTATGTGATGTCCTTAGGTTAGTTAGGTTTAATTAGTTCTAAGATCTAGGCGACTGATGACCTCAGAAGTTAAGTCGCATAGTGCTCAGAGCCATTTGAATCATTTGGACCGAAGTTAGTCTTCCATAGTCGGTAGGACTCTTATGCGAGTATATGTTGCGTTTGGAGGCAAAGATACTTTGTGAAGGCTGCAAAGGTGGAGATGAAGTGCATCCGAAGTCACGGTAGATCATGGATCGGGCCTGATTTCCTCAGCCTGCATGAGCACTTGCCGCCAAAAATAACTTGCCGGTTCGAGTGCCCGTCCGAAGCACAGTTCGATCCATTTTACATTTCGTATGTGAGGAAGGTTAAGAGTACACAGACGGCTGAGAGTACGCAGGGTATTTTCGTGCAGTTGTCAAAACTGCTGACAGTGTTTGATCAGGTGTTTCAGTGTGTCTACACCAACAGTTGTAGAAGACACGCTACTCTCTGTTTGCTCAATTTCATTTAGAATTCCCAAGTTTAAAGATACTTTCCTATCGTTTGTAGATAAGCCTTGGAAATTAAAATCTTAGGGAAGTTTCGAGTGTACTGAATGAATATAAGGTTTTTTATTCCCATATCACCGTACGTTACAGTTAAATTCCAACAAACTAAAAGATAGTTATTTGCACGAATAATGCCGACATCAAGCTGTGACCTCCTGAAACGATAGCTTGGACGTCAGGAGTATCCGACTAAAAACATACCGACGAAGCTCCATGTGAGTCTGCTGAATAACCGATCGAAGCTGAATCTGCCGCCCGAAGAACTCACACTGACAAATCCAAAGACCGATTACGTTCA
Source organism: Schistocerca piceifrons (assembly GCF_021461385.2). Lineage (NCBI taxonomy): Eukaryota > Metazoa > Arthropoda > Insecta > Orthoptera > Acrididae > Schistocerca > Schistocerca piceifrons. The sequence continues at coordinate 208,506,706 of NC_060138.1, forward strand.
AATCCTTATAAAATAAAGTAGTTGAGGTTAGAGGCATCGTGCATATTCGCACAATTTTTCCACTCCTTTAAAGATACAGAAGGGAAACTGGAAAAGAGGAGCAGTCTCTCACAAAAATCCGTAGTGATCGCCTCTTCCTCATCGAAAACTTTGAAGAAAATGAGCGGGAAAATTAAAATTACAGACAGGAAACTTGAAACAGTAGTCGAAATAGCTCTAAGGAAAAAGGTGAAAGCCGGCCGCGGTGGCCGATCGGTTCTAGGCACTTCACTCCGGAACCGCGCGACTGCTACGGTCGCAGGTTCGAATCTTGCCTCGGGTATGGATGTGTGTGATGTGCATGGGTTAGTTAGGTTTAAGTAGTTCTAAGTTCTAGGGTACTGATGACCTCAGATGTTAAGTCTCATAGTGTATCGAACCATTAAAAAGAAAAAAAAACAGGCGAAATCAAAAGTGTGATGAGGCTGACTTTTCATATTACGTTATCTCCCAGGTATATGTAGTCGGATGCCTCTCTGATATGGATCACGAATTTTGTTTTGCTCTCTTCAGCCATTCCTCAGCAACTGTGACGCTAATGGAGGAGCACTGATTAGCAGCTTTCCCCCGCCTTTGATTTGAGGTTACCTGCGAGCAGACTGTCAATGCTCAGTTTTCAGTCAGAGTAACCGCTCACTCGCGAATGACCTTCTGCAGCAACCCTGGTAACTATTTCTTCGTGTAAAACATCTTGGAACACAAATTTGTGAACAGATAAACGGGGGCGTGCTGAAAATTAATGCCTCCGAAATTTTTATCTGAAAACATATAAAGTTGTTTAAATAAAACTAACGTTGTTAACATTCTACATCTTCATTTTTCATGTCTACACATTTATTTCTCAACATACTCTCCCTGATGATGTACGCATTTCTCTCAACGAGAGACCTGTTTCTTCATACCGTCCCGTAGAAAGTTTGATATTGTTGACAGAGACACAACCTCACGTCTGTTTGAAAACTTCGTGACTATCATAGTGAAATGCTCGAAAGTATTCTTTAAGTTCTGGAAACGTGTAAAAGTCGGATGGGGCCAAGTCGGGACTGTATGGTGGATGAGCGATGACATTGAAACCAAGGCGTCGGATTGTTGGAGCAGTTGCAGCAGTCATGTTCGGTCTGCCATTGTCATGATCAAGGAGAGGGTGCCCCGTCAGTGGACGAACTCTTCGGATTACAGCACGCTGTTTCTAACGCACTGACATAGTTAAGTTACATACCGCCATGTTATACGCTACAGTTCAGAGCACGTTAGTGGAAGAGGGATGAAAATTCTGTACACGGAGAATTTTAATAATGCTTGTTTTATTTGAAAAATCTTTGAGAGTTTCTTACATAAAAAAATCGGGGTCATTATCTTCCATCACATCCTCGTATGATTTAAGATCAGAGGTGACTAATGGCATGATTTTCCGGAGTACAAAACGATTTAAATTCTTTTTTCTTAAATTTTTTTGAAATGAGACTCACTACTTGTAACGTCATGAAAGTTCCAACTTTCAGTAAAAAAAAAAAAAAAATAATAATAGAGGAAAATATGACAAAAGAAACGCAGCACCTAGAAGACATCTTCGGATGTCAGTTTAGCTTCTTACATGCACACACCATCAGGGGCTGTGTCAATACTTAGAGTTGCAATTTTCTTTGACAATTTGGTCTGTCACCAGTGTGTTAGCTTTCTACTTGTGTAGCGTTTTACCAGTCCTGGCAAGGCTCATAAGGGGCTTGAAAGGCATCACACATTGAGTGGTAACTGTATGGAAAACGGATTTATGGCGCACTTGTTTGAGTCAGCGTTATCAGCACGTCAGTGTCCGAAACGGGCCTCACGATGGATCTCCATTTGGCCCAATGATCTGACCGTATCGAGATACTTGACAGCATGGGAAAGTAAGGGCAGGCATACTCACCGTCAAGATTCCCGTCGACCACGACTGACCACTACAAGGAAGGGTCGTCATATTGTCCACCAAGTACATCGTAACCCCTTCTTCACAACTGCATCTCCCCTCACAGAACAAGAAACACATATTCCCTGGAGCGTACCGTGCATCCCGCGTCATTAGTCGGAAATTAGGTAAACGGACTAGTGAATTATTGTCCCAACCGTAAGATAAAAGGTAAAGTTTCGCATTCTGGCCCTAAACGGCCCAGTCAGGTCCGACGTACCACCACGTCGTCCTCTGCCAATGACGTAATCGGATGCTGTATGGAGGGGCATGTGATCAGCATACAGCTCTCCCGATAGTTGTCTGGGTTCTTGACCTCGGAACCGCTACTAATCCGTAAAGTAGCTGTTGGTCATATTCACCAGGTATAATTAAAATTATGCAAGTCCTCCTACCAAAGAAAAGAAAGACAACTTGGCAGTGCCGGGAATCGAACACGGATCCCCAACACGTCAGTTAGCCGCGCTGAGCCCTCTCAAAGACAAATTTAATCAGCTGTGAGTCTACGTGCTCATGAGATGAAAATACGAGTCATAATGTGACTCTTGAAGTTACGGGAAGATCCTCAGACGGTGGTCCCTCCGGCGGATAAGGGGAATGCCACTGCGCTGTTGCCACGTGATATGTATGATCAGAAAATATATAGTTTGCTGAGTGAGACAACGTACAGGAAGCTTGATAAAGACCCTACTCGGAAAGTAGAAAGGAAAAAGTCAGAGCTGCTAAACTCCTCTTCCCTGCCGCAAGAAGTTGTGATAAGATTGAGACCTCACAGTTCTGTTCCGCCGAGGTTATATGGTCTTCCAAAGATCCATAAGGATAAAGTGCCCTTACGCCCCATAGTGAGCAATGTCGGTGCTCCGACGTATGATTTATCTAGTCATCTGGCTTCGCTACTGAGACCTTTTGTTGGCAAATGTACGCACCATATTCGCAACTCTGCGGACTTTATCAACAGAGTGAGAACACTACAGCTGAAGGATTCGGACTTGTTAGTAAGTTTGGATGTCGTTTCACTCTTCACGAGGGTCCCTCTTTTGGATTCATTGTCACTTATCGGCAATAAGTTTACGGCCGATATAACGGCGCTGTTTCACCATGCCCTTTCCTCTACTTACTTTATATTTAATAATGAATATTTTGAGCAACTTGACGGTGTTGCCATGGGTAGTCCTCTGTCCCCTCTGGTAGCAAACTTTTATATGGAAGACTTAGAGGAGAGGGCTCTCGATTCGGTGATGTTTAAACCAACAGTCTTCTGGCGGTACGTGGACGATACTTTTGTAGTGTGGCCTCACGGTGAAGAAGATCTTTCACGGTTTTTACAACATCTGAATTCCATTCACACAAACATTCAGTTTACGATGGAAGTTGAAAAGGATGGTTGCCTACCATTTCTGGACGTCATGGTTAATCGCAGGGTGGATGAGTCATTGGGGCATTCTGTCTATCGAAAACCCACGCATACGGACCTGTACCTGCAGGCGTCAAGCTGTCATCACCCGTCACAAACTATGGGCGTCCTTCGAACGTTGGTGCATAGGGCACATGTCTTGACTGATAAAGATAGCCTTGCAGACGAATTAGAGCACTTGAAATCTGTATTTCAACATAATGGATATTCTGCGCATTAGGTCACTACTGCTTGTAGGATGAAAAAAACGTGACCACCCACAAGATCAAGAGGATAAGAAGGTGTTTAAGTCCAGAGCATTTCTCCCATATGTCGGGAACATTTCATCGAAAGTAGGCAGAATTTTAAAGAAACATCGTGTGAAAGCAATCTTCCGGCCACCTACAAAGACTCGTGCTCTTCTGGGCTCAGCCAAGGATGATCTGGGATTACGGAAGGCTGGAATTTATAAAAAACCTTGCGAGTGTGGGAAAGCCTACATTGGTGACACCACAAGCACAGTACACGACCGCTGCGTTGAACATGAGCGCCACACTCGCCTTTTACAGCCCAGTAAGTCGGCCATAGCCGAACATTGTATTTCCACAGGACATACTATGGATTATTCCGCCACGAAAATCTTGGCCCCATCGAGATCCTTCAGGAATTCAGATGTTAAGGAATCCGTGGAAATACGTTTGGCGAAAAATCTCATTAATCGTTATGGCGGCTTTCTGTTGAATAAGGCCTGGAACCCGTTGATTTCTTTAATATCAACCAAAAGGAAACTTTTTATGGCTTCTGACATGTCGAGCGACACGTAATTTTAATTTTAATATTGAAATTTTGCATTTTATTGTTTTGGACACGTCTGCATGCATGTTTTACTTGTTTCACGCATCCGTTTGCGCTCCATGCAGTAATATTGTAGAGGGCCTTGGAATCGACAAGTGGCGCGCATGCTACGGTAACTTGCGCATGCGCGCCTTGCGGCACATTTACGTATAAATAGAGCGACTTGCACCAGCAATCTCCAGCGTCAAACATTCGCCTGAAGATGGCGGTAAGGTTGTCAGCCGAAATATCGTGGAAAGAAGTCGATGAGATCCGGCTGCAATCCCGAAATCTTGTGGAATAATGGACGAGTCATAATGTTCTTCCCATTCGAATCAGTGGGTGCCTACAGTCGCATGGGGTACAATGCCATACTTATTGGTGGACTCATAACACCGATTTCTTTATGAATTTGACTCGATTTTATAATCACTGAAATAATATCACATACCGTCTCAACATGTGAAGTTTCATTTCGTTTCCTCCTTTCTTCTGGGTGCTTCACGTTTTGGTCAGGTGTGAATGGTGGGATTTACGTGGCACAGTAAACCCTTAAAAACATAAATATGACAAAATAAAGCCATTACTTGCGGCTATATTCCTTTAACCTTTCGTTGAGAACGAAATGAAAACTCTCGTAATAAAAACATTTAGAATTATAGTCAAAGTTATTCTTATCTGTTTTATATTTTCAGATGACATTAATTCTGTGGGTAACAGTTAACATGTTACGAAAACCAAATGGAATCTGTGATGATGCTCAAAACATTCTAGTTAAAGTTCACTATAGCAACAAAATCATTACAACTGGCAAAAAGAAATGTGGCACTGCCTGACATATAAATTTTCAGAAAGGCAAATTCAGCATGTAGGAAAGTTCTGTTCTTTATTACTACGATCTGCGCTGTATGAAGAAAATTTGTTAAGAAAACAAAGTTTGTTTCTAGAGAATGGAGACAAGTGCTATCAACGTTTGTACTCTGTGTGCGAAGGAAAAAGCCGTTTCCTTAGAGTTTCACTGGATTGTACTAATATTTGCCTGTAAAACCTATATACCGATCACATCGAAAAAGAATCCGTCAAATACGACGAATATTTGACTATGGAGAATTATAACGCAAACCTATTGGAAGGACGGAAAATGAGCAGCACTTTGTAAGAAGTGTAACTGAAAAAAATTTCCGTAGCTATCACGTAGTGGAAATGAAATGCGAGTGGGCATTTAATTAGATATTTATGAGCGTTAACAGATGTATATGAAAGACAATTTGAGATACAAAAGTCAGGCAGACGCCAAGGCAGAAAATAACTGGATATAACTGCTCACTAAGCGAACATTCCAGATCCTTCTGTTAGGAAAGTATGGTTCTGGCAACAAGTCAAGGTATAAAGAACACTACTCCAATTTTTGTCACTACAGTCCATATCCCACCTCCGTCGCACAAGGTTGAAACGTTCAGTGATTTCTATAATGACTATTTATTTTGAAGGTTCGTATATTAATTAAATCGGTTTGATTACGAAGTGAAATATTTCATGCAGTGTCGCTTTTGGGAAACACGAAACACATGTTTAACTTTTAAGTTAATACTTTAAAGGAGACATATACAATAACAGAGTTAGTTCATGTTTTAAAGAAACACTAATAACTTGATATTAAAATATTGTGCTGATTCTGCACAGAAGACAGAGGGAAAAATATTTGAAACGTTTCTGTCTTGAACTGATCTGCCCGAACTTCTAGACCAAAAATATTATGAACTCAGAAGCAAGACAACCGTTGCTCAAATTTTGTTAAAAGAAGTTTTACATGTTCTTGTAATAAATATGTTTTATTCAAATTGCCCTTCGAATAAGATGAATTCGTGATAGCAAGTCTGTTACAAAAAAGCAGTGGAGAAACTTCAGTCGTTTTCTTCGTCCACACTGGATGAGGGCCACCATAACCGCTGATGGTGGATCATTTTCTCAAAACTTTATGCCTGGTTTTGTCTCATAGGTATCTTCTCGTCATATGCACTGATAGTAGGAAGGGAAATCTCGGCACCCTTGCCCAGGGTGCTCATCACTGAGAAAGTTATCAATGAACCTAAAATTGATATAACCTTCTGTTCTTGAATGCACGTAGTATTTATGCATTTGCTTGCCTGGAAGGTTTGTTTGTTACATAAGCCTTTCCCAGTTTTGTTAAACAAATATTGCCACCATGTATTGAGGCTACGTACCTCCTGAGTTAGCATGGCCTCACTTCAAATACCGGTGATGTGCTCTTGGCTTTACTTATCAAATCGTTATATTGATCCGGTGAAGACATGGTAACACTTTATTAGTGGAAAATCACCGTCTCGCAGGGGGAAACTGAGAGCAAGGGGGAAAATATTTCAGGAACGTTTTCAGTTGAAACTTCCGAGGTGAGAGGCCTCGATCGATATGTAGAACTATTCCTTCACATTTCGTGTCCGATTACGGGAGACATTCGGAAGTGAAACGTCAGCTGCAAGAAAGCGCCCACATAGAGAGCACCTCATTAAGTCACGTGGCGCCGATTGCGTGATTATCTTTGACTGGCGCCTTCGATCTCGATTTAAATGAACTGATCGTCATTCCGCTGGTGCGAATTCGACATGCGTTCTTCTTCTCTGTTAAAATTAATAAGTTGCTTTTGAATCTCTCTTTCCTGTCTCAATATGTGCCTATGATAATGCGTTTTGCTTACGAAAGCGTTCGCCTTACTCAATTTTATTTCGTAGTTTCCATCGCGAACATGTTCTGCTTCGGCCGATTTGTCGTAATGTCTTAGGCGGCAGTATTCTTGTGTTCGTTTCAACAGCCATTAACACTTCTCTTTGTCGCCCCAACGTATACCTGCGCACAATAACACGGAATTGGCGTCGCCGGTGAATGTTTTAAATCTTTCGCTGTTCTTAAGCATTATTTTATCTTCTTGGTGGGTCTAAAGATACGATCCGTAATCTTGTTAATAAATGACAGGAAAACTTTCTTAGTTGCCCTGGCATTCTCTGTTCCTGGTCAGAGTGCTCGATCCTTCCCCTAACTGGAGCATCCATTTTTCTTGAAAGCCAATCGTAGGTAATTTAGCACATCTTGTAAACAAATCAGTTGGATGAATTTATTAACCATGTGCAGCAAATTTTTAACGACACCTATTTCTTGTGCTGTTGGATTCCTTATGGAGGTATCGATCGTTTGTATAGTTTTATTCTACATATTATGGCGAAAATAACCTACACCACTTTCATCGCACACATCCAGAAAATTAAGTTGCCCGTTGCACCTACAGATGACAAAGAACATACTGTAAAAAACAGTTTCCATGAACACTAGGAAAACGTGCATGGCAGTCTGCCGCAGCATGACATTAAAATCGTACTGGGAGACTTAAATGCCAAGGTAGGAAAAAGAGAGACATTTGCAACCTATGATAGAAAATGAAAAAGTCCATGAATAAACCAATGAAAATGGACTGAGAATGGTCTCATTCGTTGGATCAGAAGGCATGAATGTTAGAAGTACAAAGATATATACAAAGAGACATGGTATTCAGCAGACACAAAGACAGGAAATGTAATTTACGATACATTTACCTCAAACAGATAGAGGATTGCCACGACCGAGATTCGTACGCACATGGTTGCTGACACAGCCTCTAGCCATAGCTTGGTGGTCGCATCCATGAAAGTCAAACTGAAGACAAATCACAGGAAGCACCAACAATGCACAGTGCAATACGATGTCCAGTCATTGACGGACAATCTTGAAAGCTGTCAGTAACAAATGGAAGTCTCAGATTTGAGGTACTTGACAAAATAACAGAGAAGATGAATCAATGCGAAACTAAAGACATAAATAAATGCTGGAAGGACTTCAAGAACGTAATTCAAGCGCCAGCCGAAAGCACGTTTCCAAAAGTAGAAGTATAGGAGAAGAAGTGTTTCTACGATGCATGCAAAACAGCGGTAGAAGTTAGCATCACAACTAGGAAGCCATGACTGCAGTACAGAAAAAAACGAAGAACTATAACAGAACTACGGGGAACACAGGAGGAAACAGGCAAGACCCCTAAAAGAGGAAAAAGACTTTACATGAAGCACAGCGTAGGCAGTATTGAGAACGACCAAAAGGAAAACAACATTCGCAAAGTAAATAACATCAGCCCCGCGGAGTGGCCGCGCAGTTTGAGGAATCATGTCACGGACTGCGCGGCCCCTCCCGCCAGAGGTTCGAGTCCTCTCTCGGGCATGGGTGTGCGTGTTGTTCTTAGCGTTAAGTTAGTTTAAGTTACTTTAAGTAGTGTGTACGTCTAGGGACCAATGACCTAGGCAGTTTGGTCCCTTAGGAATTCACACACATTTGAACATTGAAATAACATCAGAAATCGATATAAACCGCGAACCGCAGCTCTTCACGACATCGATGGAAGCATTATCGCTGGATGAGACGAGATACTGAAGGCTTGGAACGAATATTTTGACAAATTACTAAACGGCCCGGAATCAGAGAACAATCTGAAGAAAATTTGCCCTACAATAGCTGAACCTCTTGTGAACGATCCGACATACGAGCAGGTAATCATCAGTTTCAGAAAACTGAAAAATCACATAGCGGCGGGGACGGATGAATTACCAGGGGAATTGCTGAAATATGGCTGTCATAAATTTAACAAGAAACTGTCTCTTCTTATTCTTAAAATTCGGCTAAGTGAAAAAAATGTCCGCCATATGAAGAGTGTCAATCACAGTCCCTATACTCAAGAAAGGAGATCAACGAGACTGAGGGATTATTGAGGAATATCGCTACTAGCTATAGCATACATAGTACTGTCACATACAATATTAAAATGACTCATCTTCTATGCAGAGGAGACAATAGGGGACTTTCAGGATGGATTTCAGAAAAATAAGTCAACAATAGACAGAAAATGTTGCATCGAGACCGTAAATGAAAAAAAATATGGGAATACAACAAGAGCACCCGTAACCTGTTCATAGACTTTCAGAAAGCCTACGGTTCGGTGCACAGAGAAACGGTACGGGAAATCGAGGCAGAATACGTAATCCACAAGAAACTCATTAGCTTAGTCAGATGTATGGAGGAACCAGTAAGCAGGTTGACATATTGTGGTTAGGTATTTGTTTTGAGAAAAAAAAGCTTGACTGAAATTATGTTCTTTCCCCACTTGTCTTCACCAGTGCCACGAAAAAGGTGGTAAGAGAAATCAAACGAGAAACAAATGGAAACATGAAAAGTAAACAGCCATATGTACTGACCTATGAGATGACACAGTTTTAGTAAGAAACAACAGTGGTGAAATTTAAACGCTGTTAAAGAAGCTAACTTAAACCTTCATGCAGAAAACATGGTCATACGAAGGGAAAATATAACTACAGGACGACGTGATAAGTTTCACATAGGTAACTACAAACTTCAGGTAGCTTAATGTAAGTACAAAAGATTGCAAGACAAGCAAATCGAATACCAATATAGACTAAGGAAAGAAAAAAAAGTTTACTTTTGCCTCCAAAAACTTGTATCCTCCAAACCCTTGATCAGAAAACAGAAGCTGGAATTCTACAACACAGTCATCAGGGAAGTGTCACTATACGTAAACAAAGCATGCAACATGACTAAAATACACTACTGGCCAATAAAATTGCTACACCACGAAGATGACGTGCTACAGACGCGAAATTTAACCCACAGCAAGAAGATGCTGTGATATGCAAATGATTAGGCTACCTTTTCAGAGCATTCACACAAGGTTGGCGACGGTGGCGACACCCACAACGTGCTGACATGAGGAAAGTTTCCAACCGATTTCTCGTACACAAACAGCAGTCGACCGGCGTTGCCTGGTAAAACGTTGTTATGATGCCTCGCGTAAGGAGGTGAAATGCGTACCATCACGTTTCCGACTTTGATAAAATTCGGATTGTAGCCTATCGCGATTGCGGTTTATCGTATCGCGCCATTGCTGCTCGCATTGGTCGAGATCCAATGACTGTTAGCAGAATATTGAATCGGGGGGTTCAGGAGGGTAATACGGAACGCCGTGCTGGATCCCAACGGCCTCGTATCACTAGCAGCCGAGATGACAGGCATCTTATCCGCATGGCTGTAACGGATCGTGCATCCACGTCTCGATCCTTGAGTCAACAGATGGAGACGTTTGCAAGACAACAACCATCTGCACGAACAGTTCGACGACGTTTGCAGCAGAATGGACTATCAGCTCGGAGACCATGGCTGTAGTTACCCTTGACGCTGCATCACAGACAGGAGCGCCTGCGATGGTGTACTCGACGACGAACCTGGGTGCACGAATGGCGAAACGTCATTGTTTCGGATGAATCTAGGTTCTGTTTACAGCATCATGATGGTCTCATTCGTGTTTGGCGACATCTCGGTGAACGCACATTGGAAGCGTGTATTCGCCATCGCCATACTGACGTATCACATGGCGTGATGGTATGGGGTGCCATTGGTTACACGTCTCAGTCACCTCTTGTTCGCATTGACGGCACTTTGAACAGTGGATGTTACATTTCAGATGTGTTACGACCCGTGGCTCTATCCTTCATTCGATCCCTGCGAAACCCTACATTTCAGCAGGATAATGCACGACCGCATGTTGCAGGTCTTGTAGGGGTCTTCCTGTATACAGAAACTGTTCGACTGCTGCCCTGGCCAGCACAGTCTAAAGATCTCTTACCAACTGAAAACATCTGGTCAATGGCGGCCGAGCAACTGGCTTGTCACAACACGCCAGTCACTACTCTTGATGGACTGTGGTATCGTGTTGAAGCAGCATGGGCAGTTGTACCTGTACACGCCAACCTAGCTCTGTTTGACTCAATGCCCAGGCGTATCAAGTCCGTTATTACGGCCAGAGGTGGTTGTCTGGATACTGATTTCTCACGATCTATGCACTCAAATTGCGTGAAAATGTAATCACATGTCAGTTCTAGTATAATATATTTGTCCAATGAATACCCGTTTATCATCTGCATTTCTTCTTGGTGTAGCAATTTTGATGTCCAGTAGTGTAATTACACATATACTGATCAGTCAGAACATAATCACCATCCAAATAAGAGCCGGTACGTCCACCTATGGCACGGATAACAGAGGTGACGCTTCATGCCAAGGAAGCAATGAGGTTTTGGTAAATAACTGGGGAGATTTGGCACCACGTCTACACACACAAACTGCCTGATTCCCGTATATTACGAAGATGGAGGGGATGAGCTCTGACGACACGTTCAGTCACATCTCAGATATGTCCGATCGGGTTCATATCTGGCGAACTGGAGGGCCAGATCATCAGTTGCAACTCGCCACTACGTTCCTCGAACCACTCCATCACACTCCTGGCCTTGTGACGCGCCGCATTATCTCGTTGAAAAATGTCACTGCCATCGGGAAACATGATCGTCATGAAGGTGTGTGTTGCAACCAGTGTACGATACTTCTTGGCGTTCATGGTGCCTTGCACGACCTCCACTGGACCCCTGGACGCCAATGTGTGTGTTCCCCAGAGCACTATGTAGCGGCGCCATCTTGTTTCCGTCCCTAGTACAGGTATCAAGTAGATGCGGAGGCTCATCTTTAGGAGTGCTGTGTGCACTGTGTGCTCAGACACACTTGTATTCTGCCCAGCATTAAAGCCTAATGTTAGTTCCGTCACAGTTCGCCGACAGGTTTACCAGTTTGTCCAGCCGGCGACGTCCGATATTTGTAATGATAGGTGGCCGCCCAACCCTACGACGTCTGAACGTCGTTTCACTTTCAATAAAGACAACAAAACCAGCGGACATGTTTGAATCCAAAGTTTATCCTGTTTGAAACATGCTAACAGTTTCTACAAGAAGTGGTCCCACCCTCAGGCCCCAAGCGTAACCTGCCATCCACAACCGTTTACTTGTGAAATAAGCAAAATCGTATGCAGAGGGCCAACATTAATTGGATTCTGTAACTTCCTTGGTAATACCAAGCCCAACATGATCAGACGTGTTGAAGACACTCAGCACACCACTCCTCGAACACTCGACAAGTTGCACAGTTTCTGAAATGGTCGTGCCGAGCCTCCGGAACATCACAATCTGCCGTCGGTCAAACTCAAATAGATCGCGCGCCTTCCCCACTCTACACACGGACAGTACGCTCACTGATATTACATTCACCGCGCGTGTGCCTGACTAGCAGACATTCCTCGCCAGGTGACGCTGCTATCACCTGGACGAGTTTATATCGAGAGTACGTCAGTGGTCATAATGTTGCGTCTTATCAGTACATTTTGTATAGGTACTGCTGTAAATGGCAAAGAACGAGTAAACTCTTGAACCTTTTTAAATGAAACAAACGTTATTAAAAGTCTATTTCTTCATTCTTCTTGTGTATATTTATCACTGTAGAGTATTCGCTGACGGATCCAAAACCTCACTTCTGGTTCCACAGCTTCATCGCTACCAAAGTGAAGTGTTCGAAGGTGCTCTTTAAGTTTTGGAAACAGATGGGAATCGGATAGGGCCCAGTCGGGAATAAGTGGAGGATGAGCGATGCCATTAAACCCAGGGCGTAGGTTTGTTGCAAGACGTCGCTGCGCTTCTGTGTGACCTGACATTGCCACGCTGAAGAAGGTGCTCCAGGTGTGGACGAACTGAAAGTGGTTCAAATGGCTCTGAGCACTATGGGACTCAACTTCTCAGGTCATTAGTCCCCTAGAACTTAGAACTACTCAAACCTAACTAACCTAAGGACATCACACACATCCATGCCCGAGGCAGGATTCGAACCTGCGACCGTAGCGGTCTCGCGGTTCCAGGCTCCAGCTCCTAGAACAGAAACTGACAAAGTCTTCGACTTGGAAACTCGATTACAACACGATATTTATCTCGCATCGAAATAGTTACGCTACAAACAGCCACTTTACACTCAAAAATTCGGAGCCCTCTAGCGGCAGGGGGATGTAAACATATATAGATGAAGAATAAAAACGTAGAATGTTAATAACATTTCTTTCATTTAAAAAACTTTAAGAGTTTTCATGTTAAAAAGTTCGGAGGTATTACTTTTCAGCACACCCTCGTGAAACTAAAATAAAAAAAAAAAAAATAAAGCTACACACAGATCAGGAATCGAACGCTCCAACTCGTGTACTATAATGCAAAATTCTACCCGCCCCACTACTTCCACAGAATTCCTGCATAATCTTGAACGGCGACAGTGGTCTGACATTTTATTTCACTGTTGCCAAATTGTCTTTATTTGACGTCCATTTTCTTCGGAAAATGCGTACATTATAAAATTTTGTACTGCCAACATGCGAGGAATTTCGCTGTGGCACACGAGTTTGTAATTTTTGATTCACCCTGTATCTTAACTGTAAGGGAGATAGTAACTATCACAAATATACAGGGAGAAAAATCTCTTTTAATAGAACAATAGCGATAAATTGTAAAAATAACAGTTTTAAAACTGCGAATGCATTTAGAATACTGATCGGAGTTTGTTAGTCAAAGAATTGCCCAGTTTCAAAGCAAAGCACGATACAAGCGGTTTCTGCAGCGTGCTTCTGTTCCAGCTCGCACGCCGTTACTCGAGAGATTTTCTTGCCACACCTAAAGGTAATGTAAAGAATGAAATTTAGTTTTGCAGTATAGTACCTTAATCAGCACGGTACTTCCAAGCAGAAGCCTTGGTAGAGCGCCTCGTAGGCAGCTAAGAGCGGTTACTGTGTACGTATTACGGCACTTTAAGTCGCTCTTAGCATCCCAACAGCGAGGGCGGCAGAAGGCAGGAAAAAAGAAGGGGGAACTCCGAGGACCGACGCATCCGTTGATAATGTTACTGGGAGCGGAACATTCCACGTATCCCGAGCAAGCGGTGCTGTGCCGTCCGCCAGGGAGGAGTGGGATCTCGAGTCTAACAACATGGCTAATGCTGTTGATGGCACGGTCTTTGTGGAATTGAGAAAGCCGTCCAGTAATGAAATTACATGGCGGCGGCGGCGGCGGCGGCGGCGGCGACGTGGCGTGCCACGGAACGACGGTTCTCGCGGCCGCCGCCAGAGGCGCTGCTGGCCGGCGACGTTGCCATCGTCTCTCGGTTCCGCGAATCTGTTTAAAATTCTGGAACGTTTTTCAAAGAGCGACACAGTTTTTTACATGGCCTGAAAATCAATGTTGTTGAGGAACTCTCTTCACATTTTAAAAATCTGGCCAGGTGCAAGTAGAGGCGCATACTGAGTGTTCTGTGAAAACTCATTTATGACTATAGATAGCTTATCCAACCCAGGAATCGAGTATTTTAATGATTTGTGACTGTTACTGACAGTGATACTGGCACAATATCGGTTTCATGTTTTCCAAAGCTTTCGAAAACGCTTTAATATCAAGTTTGAAGTAGGATAACAATTGACAAAAGTAATATTTTTTCTGGTGATGTAATGAAAATTTAACAGTTTACGATTTTCCCTTTATTTGCTTACTCCCAAATTTCGTCAATCTAGATCATACGCTATAGGTTTTGATGACTGAATTTTCGAGTATCAAAATATGAGACGTAAATAGCCGTATGTTTCGATTGCATTAACTTAGAAGGTTAAAAGTTTTGAACCTTCCAGGTCATACGTCTCAATACGTGACATAAATTTGAAGTGGATACATCTACTCGTATCAGCTAAAAATGGTTCTTAACAGTCGTACCGGCAGACAACAAAGCTATTCTGTTAGGGCGCCGTTTTTACAGGCTGAGCAAGGGAACTCGAAAAGATAAAAAATAATATTATGATGAGCTTCTGAGGGATACTGTTCTGCATTTGGTCTAGTATTTAGTAGCAGCAGCTGATTTCAAATAATATTTTACAACCGTTTGTGGCGATCAGGAACTATGGTTACAAAGCCTGTAGTGAAACATGTACATTTCATTTCATTGCTAGTACATGACTTACGTAATTTTTCGATCTCGTCTCCGCCGGCCGAATTGGCCGAGCGGTTCTAGGCGCTACAGTCTGGAACCGCGCGACCGCTACGGTCGCTCGTTCGAATCCTACTTCGAGCATGGATGTGTGTGATGTCCTTAGGTTAGTTAGGTTTAAGTAGTTCTACGTTCTAGGGGACTGATGACCTCAGATGTTAAGTCCCTAGTGCTCAGAGCCATTTGAACCATTCGATATCATCTCCATATCGATTTAGGGCGAGGTAGGGCAGTGGTTAGCTCACTGGAATTGGATTCGGGAGGACGACGGTTCAAACCCGCATCCGACTCCTGATGCTTGACGCAATCCTAGCATATGCTCCGTCCCTAATGACCTCGACTTTCCTTCCTTCCTTCCATATCGAATAGATCCACTTGGTTAAAATCCTGCTGCGTGTTTAGCCACGTTGTTGCGAATTGCTTTACTTTCTTGTCTATAGCGAATCGTGGGCCTCCTTGAGTCTTACTCAAGAGAGGGAAATTGTGTAAGTGGCTTGGAGCGAGGTCTGGCTTGGAGGGAGGGTGGTCGATGATGTCCCACCGAAATTGCTTCAATAGCGTGGTAGTCTATTTGGCAGTATGAGGCCTCGCGTTATCATGTAGGAAGATGATGGAGAGATGTCTTCTTGTGTCTTAGTCGTTCCCCCCCCCCCCCCCGACTATGTCTCGCAGTCGTGTCAAGATATTTCAATATTGATCAGCGGTTATTTTCTTCCCTCTTTCCAAAAACTCACGAGTATGACACACGCGCTGTCCCAAAATATTATGGCCGTCACCTTCCGGCAGATGGCGTCATCTAAAAATTCTTTGTCTTTGGAGAGGAGGGGCATAACCACCCCCACCGACGACCCTTACTGCTGTGGATGTAGTGGCGAATCCAAAGCTCCGTCGCCCTTGACAATGCGGTCAACCAACTGTTTCCTTACGTGGTGAACCGTCACCAAAGTTGCAGACATGCATCCACGCATTACTGCTGTGGGGAACGAGCTATTTAGTAGACAGAATGCCGTGATCTAAGTGACGAAGTCTTCGGAACAACATTCTCATTTCTACCGTCATGTGCCCTAACGTGATCCTCCTACTATCCTGAATCAGTCCTCCACGCGAGCTCAAATCCGTTGATGCCGTGCTGGGTCGGCCACTACGAACCTCGTCGGTGACGTTTTCCCTATTGTCCGAAATCTTTCGGCACCATTCTGCCATATGTTGACGAAACAATACATCTCGGCGCAATCCTCTACCAGCTGCCGGCGAATTTCAGCCACAGTTAACATGTTTCGCCCACAGAAATCAAATAACTCATCTTAGCAAGACCAGTTTTCCAAACGGCTGATCATTTGCGTTTATTTAAAACAAGCGCAGGAAGTGGCGGGTGGCTGAAACCCCACACAATCGTCAATCGCATGTATAGAATTACCGCACACTACTAATTTCACTGTGACATACGAAACTCCAGCACTATTGGCTTTATAGCCTTAGTTCCTGATCACTCCTAATACACTCACGTTCCGATATGACGTGCGATTGATTGCGGAGAATACATGGCAGACCCATATTAATCTCCACTTCCTTATTCAAATCACAAATGTGGACCAACTGTCGATACACGCAACTATAACCTCAAAATTTTCTTAATCTTACCGTTATGGAACGACGTTTGGTTAAAAAACAATACTCGGGAATTTATTTCCAGTCAATCAGAATTACGTTTGTCCCTTTTAAACCACCACTCATAAGACATAAAAAAATATCTCTCAGTGTATTTGGAAATCTTAAGAGTAATAGTGAAATGAAATATTCAGCGTGATCTTCGTCTACGTCGATGCTAAATTTAACATTTCAGTACCGGTAGAGCCTCGTCCTTACGTTACTTGGAGGAACTGATCGGAGGCCATGATCGACGATTACGAGGGCTGAGGCAGCATGACAGAGTTGTTTAGGCAAAAATTTCGCTCACATACAGGGAAATGTGAACAGGTGCGGTGTCGTACCCCGGTTTCCATAATTTGTTTCTCCACAAATCGGCTGGGTTTACTTCAGGGGTGTACTTTCAGGTCTTTTATTAATAATGTAGTGTGGTAAAAAACCCTTACAACGCCCTTTCGCCGAACAGTTTGAAAGACGTTTTTAACTGGAGTGAGTACAGTCGTTGTACTGACATTCGGTTATCAGAGTCAACAGTGTGTTTTGAAGGATTTCTCTATCATACGGCACTAGGATGTGTTATTTGACGATCAGTTTGGCTTTAGGAACGGTAAAGGCACCACAGACGCAATTATAACGTTGCAGTTGAAAATGGGAGCAAGACTAAAGAAAAATCAAGGCACATTAATATGATTTGTCTACCAGAAAAAAAGCGTTCGACAATGTAAAATGGTGTAAGATGTTCAAAATGCTGAGAAAAATAGGGGTAAGCTATAGAAAGAGACACGTAATGTACACATGTACAAGATTCAAGTGGGAATTGTGGTGTCACCACCAGACACCACACTTGCTAGGTGGTAGCCTTTAAATCGGCCGCGGTCCGTTAGTATACGTCGGACCCGCGTGTCGCCACTGTCAGCGATTGCAGACCGAGCGCCGCCACACGGCAGGTCTAGAGAGACGTCCTAGCACTCGCCCCAGTTGTACAGCAGACTTTGCTAGCGATGCTACACTGACACATACGCTCTCATTTGCCCAGACGATAGTTAGCATAGCCTTCAGCTACGTCATTTGCTACGACCTAGCAAGGCGTCATTACCAGTTTATATCCCGATTGTAATAATGTCTAAACAAGAGCGATGTTCTCCAATTGTGGATTAAAGTTAAGTATTCGAAGAACTACGTTCTTTTCTTTATAGGATAATTACATTACCTTGTTCCAGACCTCACGCCAATCTGCGTGAGCTTAAAAGCGTGCATTTCGGCCTCCTCTAGAAACACGGCTCTTCTGCCAACACTTCAGGAATAATAAGAAGGAACGATGTTCTCGGATTAAAAAGGAGGGTACGAAGGGGTACAGTCTTTCGCCCCAACTGTTCAATCAGTATTTATGGAAGTAAAAGAAAGATTCAGCAGCTGAATTCAAAGGTGAGAATATATCAATGATACGTTTCACTGATGACAGTGCTATCCTCGATGAATGTGGAGAGGAATTACTTGATATGCTGAATAGACTGAACCGTCTAATTACATAATATAGCCTGAGAGCCAATTGAAGAAAGGTGAAACTAATGGAAAGTAGCATGAGAACAGCGATGAAGTTTACATGAGGACTGATGGTCACGAAGTAGATAAAGTTAAGGAACTTTACTGCCTACACGGCAAAATAACCAAAAACGGAAGGAACAAGGACATCAAAACCAGACTAGCACTGGCAAAATGAGAATTCGCGGCCAGCAGAAGTCTATTAGTATCAAACATAGGCCTCAATTTGAGGAAGAAATTTCTGAGAATGTACGTTTGGAGCACACCGTTGTATGGTAGTGAAACATGTATTGTGGGAAAACCAGAGCAGAAGAGAGTCAAAGCATTTGAAACGTGGTGCTATAGAGGAATGTTGAAAATTAGGTGGACTGGTAAGGTAAGGAATGAGGAGGTTCTGCGCAGAATCAGAAAGGAAAGGAAAGGAATATGCGGAAAACACTGAATAGGGGGAAGGGACAGGATGATAGGACATCTGCTAAGACATGAGGGAATGACTTCCATGGTACTAGAGGGAGCTGTAGAGGGCAAAAACTGTAGACGAAGACAGAAATTGGAATACATCCAGCAAATAGTTCAGGACGTATGTTCCAAGTGCAATCCTGAGATGAAGAGGTTGGCACGGGAGAGAAAGTCGTGGCGGGTCGCATCAGACCAGTCAGAAGACTGATGGCTCAAAAAGACAGCAGCAACACATTAATCTGAGGACTAGATAGGTTAGTTGGTTGCTTGGGGAAGGAGACCAGACAGCGTGGTCATCGGTCTCATCGGATTAGGGAAGGTTGGGGAAGGAAGTCGGCCGTGCCCTTTCAGAGGAACCATCCCGGCATTTGCCTGGAATGATTTAGGGAAATCACGGAAAACCTAAATCAGGATGGCCGGACGCGGGATTGAACCGCCGTCCTCCCGAATGCGAGTCCAGTGTGGAACCACTGCGCCACCTCGCTCGGTTGAGGACTAGATACCCTGCAGTTAATTGCATGGTTCGAGCTGTCTTGTAGTTTCTGTCATGTTAGTTTGGGATAGTAAATGGGAAAAAAGCCCGCTACTCTGGGTACTTTCATAAGCGACTTCAGTTTTGTGTTTACTGTTATTATGATGTTTGTGCATGCGAATGTTTCAACATATTTTTATTTTCTCTTTTCTATCATTCTTTTGCGTTGGAAGTTATCACTCAGCATGTGATAATGCATAAATGATTTTTGCTATGGTTCAGCAAATGCAAGTAACCTGCGAGCCCATGAAATCTACACTGAAAAATACCATCATCACACACTGAAAAATACCATCATCACACAGTACCTTCTCTCACGCGTTTCGGCCGATCTCTCCAGGGTCGTTATCTGCATCTCTTTACCAGCTTCTCTAGCAACCCAAAAAGTAAACAGTGCAAGTTCTCGATCACTTAGCACGCCTAAGGTGGAGCGTCATATGCTACGTTCCATTGAAAACACTCACAGTATAACACAAGTCAAGCCACACAACTGACTCCAGGTTCCCTATTTCTCAGATCCTCAGCGTAAGGTGGCAGAACAAATGAAGGTCAGAATCGCACCTTACATGAGAGCTTTATAAATCGCTACAGGAAGGTGAATATGCCATGTAACATAATATGGAGGTAGTGAGCAAATTTGCCTAGCAGTATGTAATGCAAAAAGGGATCACATTCAGTAGAAGGTAATTAACACATCGTTCCTATAATGCCTGTTTGCGCGGAAGGTGAAACAAACAGCGAGAGGCGTTTTAGTTTGGAATTCAGAGGGACGATGCAGAGGCAAGTCCACACTACAGGAAGATACCACGGAAACCACTTAAAGGGGTGTTCCAGGCGGGAAGTCAACGACCGACCAAGTGACTCAGACAGGGAGAGCGAGTATAACGGCCCATCTGAGGGTGGAAAGGAAAGAAAGATTTTAGAAAACTGCATTTCGGAATTCCAAATGTATGCGAAACAAGACCTGTGACACATTTTCAATCATGTGTCCAGTGAGTGGTTCACATGTTAGTGTCAATATACGCATTTAGGCGTCTGAAACGGGCACAAAGCGTCCGATTGGCGGAAACGCGCTAGGAAGGAGAAGAGATCCAGAGCTTCGACGCAATTTAATGGTAGGGACCTTGCGATTGGTAGAAGGAGTTTCCACAAAATAAGAGGAACGCTCCTATTGGTCGAAAAAAGCCGTGAAGTGAAGAACGAAAGAACCCAGGTGCGGAGAAAGTTCGGCTATCACTAAGACAAGACGGAAATTTTCGAGGACTCTTCTCTGAACTGGCGTCAAGTGCAGAACGGAGAGCATAACTCTCTGTACGACGCAGAGGAGTAATTTGTGTGAACACTGCGTTCACTGCTAAAAACTAGCTGTAACATCGTTTAGCTCCAACTGTGGAGAAACGAACCAGCCAATTAGTTAATTGTATTTGCGAGAACAGAGAGGGCGTTATAACACGCACGCTGCTCCAACCATGCGCGTGTATATCGCCACATTCTAAGACTAGCGATGAGTAAATGTTCTCTCGCCTAACGAGAAACACAGGGAAAGATTCTGCTGGGAAATTCAGGAAAGGTGTAATTAGTTTTATAGGAATTTCAGAGGTAGAGAGAGGCCTAGCAGACAACAGCTCATCGCAGTTTAATGTAAATACCGCATGCAGAGGCGTAAAATTGTTGGATCACCAGCTTGCATCCACTGTAAACTCGAGAGACCTTTGGTTAGCTTTTGCTCAATTAATATTGTCGTGTTTAGGATAATTTTACCTTATGAGTGTTAATATTTAATATTGTGGTCTTAAGGATTATTTCACTTTTTGATGTTGACGAAATGCATTATTCTGACAACTGTTTGTTTTTTTGTTGTCACATTGAAAACTGCGTAAAATCGTGTATTTTTGTGGTCAAATTGCGACATTAAACATGTCATTTCAACTTACACAGTTGTCTTCAATACTAGAATAAGTAAACTACAAAATATTGCACCTAACATCAGATAACCATGGGGTGCTGTTAACAAAAAGACATCAGAACATTCTGTTGACAATGTGAAGATCGAACACCAATGCAACGACTGTGCTCGTTAATGCAAAAATCAGCAAACAAACGTATTTCACACCGTCTTATAAAAAAGTGTTCATATCTCTCGAAGTGTTCGTTGTCTTGGTCAGTACTGGCACTTCTATAAATATTTTTGTTCCGCTCTGTATATTCGAATCGGAGGTCAGAGTTTAATTTCCAGTCAACGTCTAGATCATGACACAGATTTCAAGTTCGGATTTGTTGCAAATTAATCATGAAATCAGTTTAAGGAACCGTCACGACATTTGCCTGCCGTATTCCAAGGAAATCGCGAAAACTATGTATCCAGATGGTCTAACGAAAATTTTAATCCCACTGCAGTCTACTACGATTTTACTATTTTAGACACAGTGACACCGTCCCTGGGTTTGAGTATATGTGGCCTCCAGCAACTCGTGATACAGAAAGACATACGAAGAATGTATCACAGGAAATGACTCAGTCGGAACAGAACTAGAGGAAAACAAGTGGTGCACTATGCCAAACACTACTGAATGTCAGTACGATACGCTACAATTTACGAAAACGTGTTGTTTCACAGAGGCGGAAACGTAGCTAATTCTGCTGGGACATAGATCACAGTGACTTACGGCGTTTCTCTACGGAAATTTTATGGACCTACAGGTTCGACGAGGTCGTAAAATTGTTGTGTGTGTTGTGACACGGTGCGTCATTTCTTAACAGCGTCGCGATTTTCCCGATTTCATTGCCCAGAAAGAGAGTGAGCAGTTATCTTGTATTAGAATCTCGGGCTTCCGAATTCTCTATTACAAACCTCTTATCAACAAGTGACGAGAACTGTGCACATCATTCAAATCGGGCGTTACGTAAAACATTTCCAAAAAAATTTGTTAATCCGAAGTAGTTAGCTACAGGAGCAACTAGTAGGAAGCTAAGGTGGTTATTGAGTGAATGGATACTGCATTATGCAAGCGGTCTCTCGTTTGCGTGAATAGCTAGTACGTAGCCACACGGGGGCTCTTTTTGGACTTCTTCCAGATCACAGACCATTCTACATCTTAGCTGATTCACAGAGGCCTATATTTTATGATGTTTTGTTGCAGCCTGCTGAAATGCGACGCTAATGGCGTATAAAATTATGGATGCAGTGTTTCCACTGCTGCCGTGTTACTCTCTTTTAATTATAAATAACGTTCAGGAGTTTGTTTACTCTGTAGTCACGCTGTTTCTCGAAGTCACTCCTATTTGCTGGACGCTACATTTAATTTAACGAGGTTATGTGAACCTCGGTATGAAATGAGAAAGAAGCTGATCCATTACATTTATGATCTGGATCGCCTTATCTAAAACAAAGTAAACGTAATCACTGTCGAAAGAACAGCGTGTTTGATGCACCGCTTAACTGCTAGGAAACTGAGAGACTTACATGTTTCGTTAAGAACGAGCGTCTGACGCAGACTATGTCTTACGACTATATTAAAGCACCTACGTGGCAATACGCAAAGAGGCACCAACATGAGTGCAATTGAGTAAAAATTTCTCGGTGTACATGCCGCGTCAAATCAGGATAAATCTCCGAGCTTTCGACCACTACCTCCATGGTCGTCGTCAGGGCTAAAACTGACTGTCGTGAACTAGCGAGGTTCCCACTTTTATATGCATATACACCGAGAAATTTTTACTCAGGAAATACGTCGCGAAAGACTTCGTAGCCATATGAGTGCAATTTACAGCCAACATTATCCGGATACTGTTGCTGAATGTTTGTTACTGCACTTAACCAAATAACATTTATAGCTTCGTATACGATAAGTATGGTTTACTGTATTCCTTTGGCGTGCCAATGGATCTTCTATCAGCTCTATATGAACAAAATAAAGTTTTAAATTAATTTTATGTCATAATTTTGCGAAAGGTCCTCATAATTTTTCAGTTAATTATACGTCACAATTTTACATTTCATAACCTTGTTTGCTGTATTAATGGGGCAAGAAGACAAAGTGTAGTTCACTGGAAAGACTGTTGTCACCAGTTTACACACAGCAGCTGTTTCGTATCACGCATACCTACATTCTACACCTACACCTATCTCTGTACTCTGCAAACTACTGCCGGCCAGAGTGGCCGAGCGGTTCTAGGCGCTACAGTCTGGAACCGCGCGACCGCAACGGTTGCAGGTTCGAATCCTGCCTCGGGCATGGATGTGTGTGATGTCCTTAGGTTAGTTAGGTTTAAGTAGTTCTAAGTTCTAGGGGACTGATGACCTCAGATGTTAAGTCCCATAGTGCTCAGAACCATTTGAACCAACAATTTTTTTTTGCAAACTACTGTGAAGTGAATGGGCAGAGTGTACGTCCCATTGTACCAGTTATTAGGGCTTCTTCCCGTTCCAGTTAGGTATGGAACGGGGAAAAATGATTTTTTAAATGCCTCTGTGTCTGCTGTAATTAATCTAGTCTTATCCTCACGATTCTTAGGGCAGCGATATTTAACGGCCTGCAGTATATTTGCAGAGTTTTCGTTTAAAAATGGTTCTTGAAACTTTGTGGACTTCGTCGAAAAATCTTCAGTAAAATTCTTCAGGGTATCAGACCGCATCGTCATAATTTAAAATGCGCCAACGTTTCGCCCAGCGTTGCAGCTAGCCTTCATCAGGGCCTTACGTTAACTGCTAAATGAACACACTTGATTCCTTAAATAGCTGCACGAGAAAACCGTGTTGTTACTTGATTGGCTGTAAAAGGAGGGGGAGGAGGGGTGAAAGGTATGCTTTATTGGTGTTTCCTTTATTATCTGTCATTGGCTGAAATAGCTGTTTTCTATTGGTCTTTATATTAATCCACCCCATTGGAGGAGACGGACGAATAGCGAACAGGTGATGGCTGTGACGTCACACTGTTTCCATGCTGTCCAGAAGCCGGCTGCGGCGTGCCATTGCTTTGTGTGCTCGCGACCACTACTGCGGCTCTCCGCGTGTCTGCATGGGCCGCCACGGCTCTGCCGCCGCTCCGTAGCCCTGCTATTGCAGGCAGCCAAGACCTCGGAAGCTTGTACCCGTCCTCTCTATTCATGTTGGCGGGTCTTTTGGCTATTTCTATCGCCTCCCTAATCTTTCTTTTAAAAGTGAGAGGCTGTTTCGCCAGGACGCGGGCTTCTTGAAAAAATATTGGTTTCCCGCACTCGTCTCGGTGTTCCGCCACTGCTGACTTAGTGTGTTGTTTCAGGCGGATATATCTTTCATGTTCCGAGAGCCTTGTGCTAATCTGGCGTCCCGTCTCACCTATGTAGACTAATCCACACGCACAACCAATTTCATACACGCCAGCTGTGTGTAGTTTGTCAACTGCATCCTTGGTAGAACCGAGCATGTGTGATATTTTGTTTCTGCTTCGGAAAATTGGTTTGCTGTCGGCTTTTCGTAGAATTTTGCCAATACGTTCGGTGACCCCTTGTACATATGGTAACACAGCAATGCTCTGTGCCTCCTTCTCCTCTTCCCTATTAGTCTTCTCCCTTTTCGACATAACCGACCGAGGTGGCGCGTTGGCTAGCACACTGGACTCGCATTCGGGAGGACGACGGTTCAATCCCGTCTCCAGCCATCCTGATTTAGGTTTTCCGTGATTTCCCTAAATCGCTTCAGGCAAATGCCGGGATGGTTTCTTTGAAAGGGCACGGCCGATTTCCTTCCCCATCCTTCACTCACCCGAGCTTGCGCTCCGTCTCTAATGACCTCGTTGTCGACGGGACGTTAAACACTAATATCCTCCTCCTCCTCCTTATCGACATGGTGCTGTCTATCATCTGCTTCCCATAGCCATTAGTTCCGAAGATGGACCTGAGGCGTTCAAGTTCTGTCTTCATCGTATTCATCCATGGAGGGTAACTCATGGTGTAATCTCTCTTAATCATTGTATCATGTTTAGAGTATTTTTGGCATTCGTGAATGTGTTACTTCCTATAATTTCTGTTGTCTATTATTCCGACCGAGGGTCCCTTGCCTGCCAGTATGCATACGAGTACTTAAAACTGCTTGGTGGCAGCGTGCTCCATTCGCTTATGCTGAATTCCACTAAAAGGTAAAGCCACATAATTACGCCGAGCTCTTGCTGTTGCCTTCCGTATGATTTTCCCTGCCCGCCAAGTGATCGCTATACTGCGAGACATGCTGTTGAAGCAACGGTGTCATGGGCACTCACTTTCTCCACCACATCAGCTGACAGATTCGTAGATTTACGGTCAGTTCAACTCACAAATAGCAAGCACACTTGACATGTACACGTCGAGTCTACGAGGCACGGCTTGATACATGATGAAAGTTAAATATTCCTCTTTAGTAATTAGCGTTTAAATCAAAATTATTGTGAAACGCTTAGCTGTGCTTCGAAAAGTTCTCCCGTCTCCGAAGAATTGTTCATTCAGTCAGATAATTTTATTAAGGTTGTTATTCAATACATTGGTGAAAATTTCGGGGCGAAATGGGGTACGTAGATATTCATGAATATCCAGATTTAAATTGGCGAGGAGTGGTAGGCTGTCACCTTAAACTGTGACATCCATCGAATGAAAATGGAAATGCCGTGTGGCTAGGGCCTCCCGTCGGGTAGACCGTTCGCCTGGTGCAGGTCTTTCGATTTGACGCCACTTCGGCGACTTGTGTGTCGAGGGGGATGAAATGATGATGATTAGGACAACACAACACCCAGTCCCTGAGCGGAGAAAATCTCCGACCCAGCCGGGAGTCGAACCCGGGCCATTAGTTATGACATTCCGTCGCACTGACCACTCAGCTACCAGGGGGGCGGACATCCAACTAATTCAATTACGTAAACACACGGGAAAGATTTGTAACTTGATGAGTCATGCAGGAATGATCTTAGGAATTATTAATATATCATCCCTCAAATAACAAAGCTTTCTCACATGTTTACTGAATTTTTAACAAAAAATTTGTTTATCTTAAGGCACAAGACAATTAACAAACACAAAGTGTGGCACCAACATTGATCCGTCTTTCTGAAAGTACCATACGTTTTGATTTTCTAGATGAGATTTCCAGGTTATATTGCTCAGCTTTTTTTTGATTTAGTGAAGCAACCTTTGAAATTATGTACATTATCTGCTACCAGTACTGAATCGTCTACATAACATTCCCATTTTATATTCCGGTTTATTTCTTTCGGAATCAAGGACAAGTTGAACAGGAGTGTCTTCTAGTAAGTCTTCATGTCTAATTTCTTAAGCTACCATAATTTCATCTGTGAGACCTTCGTGTGTTTTAATTCTCGTTTTATTACCTATGTACGCGGTGTTTCAGAAATATTTTTCAAACCTTGCCGACAGGTTCGTTACATCCAAGCAAGAAAAATGTTCAGAATAACACATGTACGAAAATCCTTCTTTTTTACGTTATTAATGAAAGTTTGGCGGTCAAAGGCTTTCCACTTACAACCAAGCAACTTAACTTATCTGTGAACCAGTTTGACTCATTGTATCCTAGATAGCGTTGTGTTATTTACACTCATCATTCGTCTGTTTTCAACGTATTCATTGTGTACATTCACTACAGGTGGTGCCACCCATGGCAGGGTATTCATTTCGTGAACAGGCAGACATAATTTTTACGTATAACTGCGCAAATGGTGATGGACTTTAGAAGAACTATTACCGATGGTCTGTTGCACAATCTACCAATCTCTTTGTTTGCTCGGCTATTTTCCGTAGCAAGCACAGAAATAGTTGTTTTGTAAATAAAGCCTCCTCTAGCTGCGTTGCATTTTATGCTCCAAGAAGCGTTTCGCCTTTTCTCACTTTAAGGCATCATCGCTGAGGTCTGTAACGACACAGTTAGATACAGTTTTGTTTTGATATGTACTATTCGTAGGTTATAAAACAGTTCACGTTTCGCTTTTTATGTAAGTACGTGATTACTTGCAGTTTTTCGTGTTTATATTTGGCATCTGCATTTCCTCTCCCGATCACATGGAGGTCTCACTATTGCTCTATTTACAAACCATAAGCATGTTTTTATGTTTCGAACATTTTTCTTCCCACTTTTCATTTTGTTTGCCTTTGTTGTTGTGATTCACTATCAGTCTTCTTTCCCTAATATAACATTTGATCGAAAACTGTGACTTCAAGAACTAACTAACTTGAGTTCACTGTGGTTTGCCGGCCAGTGTGGCCGTGCGGTTCTAGGCGCTTCAGTCTGGAACCGCGTAACCGCTACGGTCGCAGGTTCGAATCCTGCCTCGGGCATGGATGTGTGTGATGTCCTTAGGTTAGTTAGGTTTAATTAGTTCTAAGTTCTAGGGGACTGATGACCACAGATGTTAAGTCTCATAGTGCTCAGAGCCATTTTTTTCACTGTGGTTTGCTTACGTACATGTTGCCAACCTAACGAAGCATGTACTGAAAACTGACGTTTATTCATTTCTGTTTAATTCATATCTGTGTTTGTGTGTGTGTGTGCGTGTGTGTGTGTGTGTGTGCGAGCGAGAGAGTACACATGCATGGTTTTTCTTTTAGCTGTAGCATTATGAATATGAATGTAATAGCCATTATAGAATGGTTGAAATTCTTTCTTTTTGTGTTACGTTAACTTGAGTTTTGGGCTGGGTTGTATGGGGGAGGATACCAGACAGTGAGGTTATCGGTTTCATTGGATTAGGGAAGGACGGGGAAGGAAATCGGCCGTGCCCTTTCAAAGGAACCATCCTGGCATTTGCCTGGAACGATTTAGGGAAATCATGGTAAACCTAATCAGGATGGCCGGACGTGGGATTGAACCGTCGTCCTCCCGAATGCCCGTCCAGTGTGCTATCCACCGCGCCACATCGTTCGTTTTCAGTTTTGGTTTAAATGTTTTGTAGAGAGGTTCACGGACAAGTGGGTTGAAAGTTGAGTGGTATTATTATTATTATTATTATTATTATTGTAATAATAGTCCTCTGTTGTAGTAGTACTATAGTATTTTATCTTTTAGTGTAAACAATGAGTTGTTTGGAATACGTGCTTGATCATTTAACAGCATATTCTCTTATGCTTTGGTTTTCTGTTTGTGATAATTTTCTTGTAGGTTTGGGAGGTGTTTTTTATTGTTTTTTGTAATTATTTTTATGTCTTCTTCTCTAGAGGTTGGTTTGTGATTGTGTTCTCTTAGGTGTTCAGCAAATGTGGAGTGGTTTGTCCCATACTTCCAGCTCTCATGTGTTCTTCGTATCTAACATCAAATGTTCTGCTTGTTTGTCCTACGTATATGCCATCACAAGTGTTACACTGTAATTGATGTATACCGGCTTTAGGGTATATATATCTCTGTTTTCTGCCAGTTTTGGGTGTATTTTTGGACGGATTTCTCGGTTCTGTATCCTATGTTTATTCTCTGTCTCTTGAAAATGTTCGTGATTTTGTGTCTTAGTATGTTATTGTGTGCCTCTTGTGTTTTCTCTTATATTTTCTTGTTAATTCTGTGTACTTGCCATGGTACTGAGTGATTGTAATTGTGTCTGATTCTGTTGTGATGTTGTCAATGGTTTTGTGCTTGCTGCTTTTATTTTACTTTGAACTTCGTTGTTTAGCTTTGTGAATACCTTACTATTGTACCCATTGCATTACTATGTCCAGTTCTTTTTGGTAGTTTTCTTTGTTGAGCGGGGCTGTGTTGAATCTATGGAACAACCGTCGAACTGCTGATCGCCTTTGTGGGTGGTTCGAGAAAGGATAACATGTTGCTGTCATTTTACGGTAAATTTCAAACAAATGATTGTTGTTTAGCTTTTTTATTGTTTTATCCAGAAAATTAATTTTGTTATTCTATTCTCTCTTCATTGTTAATTTTACAATTTTATGTACCTAGTTGATGTCAGAATAAAATACAGCGTAGTAAGGGAAGGCGCTTTTTGTTTACAAAACAAATTCCAATCGATTGTTTGTCTCTTAGGTTCTGTTCACAGAAAAGGCACCGCTTGGAGGTGATCGAATAACATATTTCCACGACTAGCATACACAGGTCTACCACAGTGCTCATGCTACAGTACAGGCTAGACGTCAGCATTAGTTTAAGATAAAGCTGTGGAATGGAAATTTAGGCGGCTGGTTGGCTCATCCTTTCCCCCAACACGTCTTACAGGTGCTATCTACAGGGATTTTATTCAAAATACCTTCCAAGAGCTACTAAAAGAAGTCCCTCTGCAAACAAGAAGGAAGACATGTTTATGTATGTTGGAGTTCCAATATGTTTCAGCTAAGCGTTCGAAAAAGACTGCCTGGTATCTGTAATGACAGTGAATAGGTAGAGGAGATGCAGTTTCGTCATATGATGACATGGTTGGAGACCGTGGCTGTTATTTGATAACAAATGTTGATGGTGTTCCTTTATTCCTTTACTCAAAAGGTGCCATTCCGATTTCGAATCATGACAATTCATCGTGAGACGGCTTTCACGCTTTCATTAGAACATGTAGTGCGTGTTTGATTGATTAGTTGTCGTGATATGTCGGTCTGGAGACTTGTCTTCATAGTTTTCATCCAACAAATGATGCTCGCAGTTTTCACCACATGCTTATCGTCACAAACATAGATTTGTATGATTGAGCACTGTAGATTCGTCACAGAATACATTTCTAACATGCATCGCATGTTTTGATAGATACAAAGTGTTTTCAAGTACATGAGTGTCAGAGATGCTATGATTTATCGTAACATTATAAAGATGTCTCATGTCTGGAAAAGCATTATATATTCACTTATGCAACTAAAACGATTTTACACTAGTGCAGAGAGACATTGATTTTGTGAATTTTAGATTCAATACTGTTACATTATAAAGATGTTACATGTCACAGTTTTTTATTTTTTTATTTTTTTTATATAAGACAGTACACTATAGGAGAACCCGTTCCATGGAGTGCACGTTTCCAGATCCTCACTACTTTGGCTTTTTACCTCTACGCAACAGACCACCCGGATACAGGAACTCCTCGTAGATATGTGTTGGAAGCCTGAAAAATCATTCGAAACCGCCAGGGTGTATTTGAAAGGTACGTGATAGTTCATGATAATTCGATGAGAGCATGCGTGTTTAGAAGCAAGGGGAGGGCGTCTGGACCATTTATGATATGTTCATGCGTTAATGAGCTCCAGTCACGTACATTGTAAACTTTCATTACTCAAAAATGAAGAATTTTCGGACATGCAGTGTTCTTATACGAGCACCCTCTCTCTCTCTCTCTCTCTCTCTCTCTCTCTCTCTCTCTCTGTGTGTGTGTGTGTGTGTGTGTGTGTGTGAGAGAGAGAGAGAGACAGAGAGAGAGAGAGAGAGAGAGAGAGAGAGAGAGAGAGAGAGAGAGAAACGTGCCGCCGAAGTTTATAACAGTATTCTTGGAACACCGTGTATACAGGTAATAAAACGTCCTGAGAGCGAAAATTGCAGTTAAAGCTCTCCTCTCTTTCCTAATTTCTTGCTGTTCTTCAGCTGTTTCTATATCATTCAGCATTCTTCCTCTAATTACTAATTAAACAAGGATTTAATGAAACAGAAGTAAATAGTAGTGGAACAGAACTAATCAATTTTTAAGATTTGAACGACCTACGCAATAGCAATACATACTTCGACCATAAGTAGCAGGAGAAATACAAGAAGTCAGCGTTCGTTTATTGATTTAATCATCATTAATAGCTACAGGCTTTCATTCGAATCAAATTATTGATTCAGGATCAGATCTTGGGCTGGTAATGTTAACTGACACAAACGCAGACCGAAATACAAAAAAAAAAAAAAAAAAAAAAAAAATTAGTAGGTTGGATGAAGAAAGAACTAAATTTGAAGTCATAGAGGATGACAGCCCTAAGATGCTGTCTCACAATAGATTAAAAGAGAAAATTTTTACTCACAAATGTCTAGCCGAACAAGACGTAGCAGCAAGAAGGATTACACTTAGATCGTATATACAAGAAGCAGCACCAGAAGTGTAAACGTTGTAGGAGGTGGTACTATATACAGAACACCAATACGTTAAAGATTTAGCTATTCAGAAGAAGAAAGAATTCCTGAAATATAAAGCCAATCAAAGTTAAGACGATTACGAGAAGTGTAAAATCATTCGTAATAGCGTGAACTTGGATACTCGAAAAATAAGAGTGAGTTATTGAGAGCGATGTACAAAAGGTTGAAACGAGGCCTTTATGAAACTAAGGAAAGTGTGATTTGTGGAGGATATTAATTATTACATTCAGATAAAGAATGTATCCAAAACTTCAGTGAGGAAATTAATTAAAATTTCGTTATAAGAACGCAACATGAGTGGAAATTTTGAACAGACATCAACTTACAGAAAATGGTAATCAATAGACTTCAGAGTAGACAGCTTATGCACTGAAATAAAATACTTAAAAAAAGGAGAATCTACAGCTTCATACTGTATATACAATGAATTAATAAAATATGAGAACAAGTATTACACCAACAGCTTAGTGCTTTATTTAACAGTATTGTGAAAACGGGTAATTACCAACAGTAAGGAAAGAAAATATTACATTTCCAGTGTATAAAGGAGATAAACAAGTATTATAATATAATAATAAGAACAAACTAAAATATTCCAAACTATAATGAATATTACTCCACCAAGCGAGGAGTAGTTTGACATATACCGGCGTGGTATGTGGCTTATGGGCAGCCGCTCGACCACGAAATCCAAGTTCTTTCACCTCCCGCCTAACTGTCATAATACTAACAGTGGATATTGATGCGGTTTCGAATTCCAGTGTGATGGTCTGGATAGATGTCGCCCTATTACACATTACGACCCTCTGCAACTGTCGGAGGTCTCTGTCGGTCAACAGACGAAGTTGGCCTCCACCCTTTTGTTCTGTACGTGCCCCTCCACGTTTCCACTTCTCTATCTCATCGGTAACACGATCGACGTCCGTGAGTTCCGTGGAGTGCCCCAATCTCCTCTCTCACGAGGATTAATGACTACTGAAGTCGCTTATATGAGGTACCTGGCTGTAGATAGCAACAAAATGCACATAATATGAAAAATGCATGTTTTCGTGGATGTTTACATAGTGCATCTTATTATAACTAAAATATTAGTACTGCAGAATAACAGGGTTACACACTTGGTAATTTCTTAAAAAGCTGTCAGGCGTTTCCTCGAAGCTGAATCGGAACTAGAGGTCTAATTGCAAATTTACCAATATCCCGCTAATTTGATTATTTCGTCTGTATCTATTAAGTTTTTTAAGGACAGCTTTATTACGAAGAGCCCACTTTCCAATTTGAGACAAGAACCACATTACTTCTTCAAATTTTGGCCTATGTAGTGACCACGAGAGTGAAATTAGTGACATACTGGCTTATACCGTGACGGCCAGAAACATCCTTCAACACTCCATCTGCTAAAGAAAGATTGTGGGGCACAATCTACCTTCTATCACGTATCTGTAGACGTGGATGTATGCTACGCTTTTAGTAACAAGCGCACTTTACAGTATTTTACTTTTATTGCGCACCCAAAATCAGAAGACTGTGTGGGGAGTGTGGAGTGGGGGGGGGGGGGGGGGTTGATTTGATGATGATGATGATGATTGGTTTGCGGGGCGCTCAACTGCGCGGTTATCAGCGCCCGTACAAATTCCCAACCTTTGCTCAGTCCAAACTCGCCACTTTCAGTAATGATGATGAAATGATGAGGACAACACAAACACCCAGTCATCTCGAGGCAGGTGAAAATCCCTGACCCCGTCGGGAATCGAACCCAGGACCCCGTGCTCGGGAAGCGAGAACGCGACCGCGAGACCACGAGCTGCGGACGGGGTGGGGTTTGTAACTGATACTAGCGTAACGGTGAGTGGGGATATAGCTTCTTTTCGACATTTTACAGCCACTGCTCAGTACCTGGTACATTTTTCGCCTTTCTTAAAGCTGATACTCAATTGATACTTTTCTCTGGTGGGGAGTATTTGAGCACGATAGCCGGCCGATGTGGCCGTGCGGTCCTAGGCGCTTCTGTCTCGAACCGCGAGGCCGCTACGGTCGCAGGTTCGAATCCTGCCTCGGGCATGGATGTGTGTGATGTCCTTAGGTTAGTTAGGTTTAAGTAGTTATAAGTTCTAGGGGACTGATGACCTCCGATGTTAAGTCCCATAGCGCTCAGAGGCATTTGAAACAATATATATATATATATATATATATATATATATATATATATATATATATATATACCGGGGGGGGGGGCGGAGTTGCTGCCCCTCTGGTCCTCCACTGGGTAAGCACATCTATATTATTAAATGGCTAAAACCTTCACCCAGTCCCCTAGTTGCGTGGTCATTATCTTACATCTTTCATAGGAAACTAGAATTCTACTCTCAGTATTTCACATGATTAATGGCGAAATTTGAAAATTTAAAATGGTCACGTAATCTACTCATTAAGAGGTATAATCTTACGTTAAAGGTATAACACAATCATTTATTAAAATTAGAAATTGTATACATATCTTGAGGTATTCTAGTTCACAGCTTGCGAATTATCCAGACTACATTCATCCAGAGTTTGTTAATAAGAGCGGATTTCCAACAAATTCAACATGTAATTTCTAACGTTATCTATTTTCTCGCTTTATATGTTTTACATGCTTAACAATAAATATTTAAGACATTTGTATATGCAAACTGAACAGACGAATGAAAATTTGTACCAAGGCCAGGATTCGAATCTGGGTCTCCCGCTCACTAAAGAGATGCGCTAAACATTACATCACCCTGGCACAGTGACTCTGCACAATTGCACGGACTGCCCTACCATGCCTCGGTCCTCAGTCCTAACTCCCATTCACTCTTGAGCCCACTTGGCATTCTCCCTAAACTCAAATACGTAACACATTAACTCATCTGTAAGTAACCACACGTCTCAAACTGTTTCACAGATGAGAGTCCGTTTCTTTAAAGAGTCGGGTGTGGGCTCGGTGGTGATCAATGATTCACTCGCGTACGGTTGTGCTTGTGGCTATGCAGAACTACACATTAAGTTCGTGTGACTGCTTGCGTGTGGGGCGGTGAACGCCCCCTGCAAACAGCCTGCGTGCCGCTAAGCGTCCCTGCGTGCCGGCAGCCAGCACTTTCAGCAGGTGCGGCGGGGTGTTGTGTCGTGCAGCTGCGTGGCGTGCTTTACAGAGGAGGCGGCATGCCAGCACGCCACGGCACACTCACGCCCATCGACTTGCGAACTGGCGTGCCGCTGACACCACAACAAGCAGCTGGTACACAATCACAACCAGCACCGACTGGCTGTCGGACGTTTGGTGAACCGAGATGCTTGAGGGCACTCTAATCTCTCCTTCCTCCCTTCTATGAGCCATGTCCAAAAAGCAAGAGCAGTGACCACCGATTTCTGCGAGATTTACGGTTTATCAGCGCTTGGCCAGAAATGAAAGTGAAGAAGAGGGAAGTCCAGATGGCCTAAGTTTTAGAGAGAAAAGTTGTACCGACGAGTGCGGCCAGGTGTGAGCTAATAATGATATCAAAATATCACGGTAGTGATTGCCGAAGTGGAAGGAGTACAGAACACTAATCCAGGAAGAGATGGAGATCTTTTGTCATAATAAAGCTCCAGATATCGCTCTGCTTAACGAGCAAACGATATCGAGAAGCACACATTTTTGGGAATGCTTCTCCGATTTACTGTGAAGTAAGGTCAACTTGTGGTCATTTATCACAATTTGCAATTCATAGTCAGCTGCTTGTTATCCCTTATATACAACGCCTCAGTCATAGTCGCTACGAGAACACGTATAATGGCCGCTATTTCAACTATCTCAACACATTGACACACATGTTTTCAGTTTGTTTTAATAACATTACTAATTTCGGTATTTTAAAAGATGCTTCTTTCTTTTTTGTTCTGTAATTTACAGAACTTATGGACACCTACTGAACATAATTTTACGACAGTCGACATCTCGTAGGCGTTGACACAAAGTAATATAAACCGGTTATCACTTTACGTAATTATTTTTAATGTATGTTAACAATTCTTTTGCTATTTGAATAAGTGCTGGATATCGTGCATAGTCTATGTTTGATTTCTCTAAAGTACGATGTACATTTTGGTATAAGTGACACTATTATTTGTTCTTCCT
Organism: Schistocerca piceifrons; assembly: GCF_021461385.2. Taxonomy (NCBI): domain Eukaryota; kingdom Metazoa; phylum Arthropoda; class Insecta; order Orthoptera; family Acrididae; genus Schistocerca; species Schistocerca piceifrons. The sequence goes on from NC_060138.1 coordinate 208,542,276, forward strand.
CACGATGGTTTCTCGATGATTGATGTATACTACTTGTTCGCACCTTATATTTGCACGGCATTTTAATTATTAAGTAACGGCAGTTTCGCACTGTGATTATTTTTTATATATTTGACTCCTTAGTATTAACGTTATTATTTTTTATATATTTGACTCCTTGGTATTAACGTTTGTTACATAAATTACGAACGTTGTACTTTTGACTTCCCACGCCAGATGGTGGGTGTTACGTTTTTTAAGAAAGACTTGTGTTGCGCCTCTTTTTATGTTGTTCATTTATTATTCTTTGGCATTATCTTTTGCTTTTTATATGTTCTGCACTCTAACAACTTATCGATCTATTTTATGTTTTATAGTTTATAAAAAAGAATATGCCAATGTATTTTAGATATTCTCCTGCGTCTGCTATGTGTTGTACGTACATTTTAAATTTGAATTACTACACCATTCACAAAAGTACAAGAGTTATTTAGCGTTAATAATTCGCAAAACCAATAATACTATGTCTTCACGTGACACATGTCACATAGAGGGCGTGTCAAGCCCCGTCACACCGAGGTCTGCTGAACAGGTGCAGGTAAACAGCGACCTCAGTCTGTGATTGCCGTAAGCTTAGTGACAACAGTGCATCCCAATTTAAGTTATACAATATAGGTTTGTTTCTAACAAGTGTTATGTTCATATGCAGATGTAATTGTGATTTTCTATGTTGCACTCTCTGATCGTAATGTGAAAAAATTTTTAACTTCTAGCACTGAAGATGGTCACTCAGTGACAGAAAATCGATTTTGCAATAGTAAAAAATATACGACCAATGCTGTCTCTTTTTTCAAGTATACTAATCCAAGGGTCGCAAAGTCTAGACCCTCTAAAAGATCTTTTTTTTTTCCTTTTTTTTATATTCAACGAGCTGTTATCTACGGCTGCTCCCGCATTTCTGTAGTTTTGGTAAGGTGAATGAGTAAGTAAGCAACTGTGTGTTATGCCCTCACGTGTCTGATTGTTCGGGTAAGTATAGCTCGTGATATGCGCCCCACTCTCCACCGTTTCAAGTCACCCCAATACATGATGCGTCGGCGTTTCTTGCCGAGTTGTGAATACCGAGGGCATTGGCAGGAGCGCACGTATATGCATCATGGTATTCAAGTAACTATACATTATACAAATTGTACATACTGCAACAAGTAGTGTTGAAGTACAGAGCAAATAGACTGAAGATTATACACTGAAGTTCCAAAGAAATTGGTATAGCCATGCGTATGCAAATACAGTGATATGTTTCAAATTGTATCGAGCGGATGGACGTGTATGGGAATGGAAACAACCTCTTGAATCCATGGACCCTGCATGCCGGAAGGGACTGTTCAATCTGGTGGAGACTCTGTAATGGTGTGGGGCGTGTGCAGTTGGAGTGATATGGGACCTCTGATACATGACCTCTGACTGGTGACTCGTACGTAGGCATCCTTTTTAACCATCTGCATCCACTCATGTCCATTGTGCCTTCCGACTGACTTGGGCAATTGCAGCAGAACAATTAGTCACCCCGCACGTGCAGAATTCCTACAGAGTGGTTCCAAGAACACTCTTATGAGTTTAAACACTTCCGTTGGCCACCAAACCTCCAGGCATGAACATTATTGAGCATATCTGGGATGCCTTGCAACGTGCTGTTCAGAAGAGATCTCCACCCCCGCGTACTCTTACTGATTTAGGGACAGTTCTGCAGTATTCGTGGTGTCAGTTTCCTCCAGCACTACTTCAGACATTAGTCGAGTCCATGCCACGCCGTGCTGCAGCACTTCCGCGTGATCGCGGGAACCCTACACGAAGTTAGGCAGGTACACCAGTTTCTTTGGCTCTTCAGTGTATAACCATCTATAGATTACTTTGAATCGTATGACATATCGTATGTCAACCAATAATAGCATTTTTACAAATATGATAACGATCAAAAGTCAAAGAGCAAAATAGATTTTTGAAATGGTAAATATTTTTCCCTAGTTCGTGCAATATTCGTCAAAGAAGTAAGTATCTTCTACTACACGCTTTCTAAAGAAGCCTTTGTTCTCCCTCAGGGTTCAAGCTACCCCCATACAGAATTTCAACGAAATTATTTCAGCTGGATAGTCGTGAAAACTTAACAGAGAGAATTAGATAAAAGCTGCAGTTACCTTTTTTTCGTGATCCGCTTTTGATGAAATAAAGCTTTTACGGTGCCACAAGCTGTGCTCAAGTTAGCTGCGAAAACCCCATGAATATCCGTCTAGTAGTATATTGGAACAAATAAGCCCTCGGTCACAAATATTAAGTCAAAATTGACCTGGTTTCGACACTACTATGAGCGTCGTCTTCAGAATTATACTAACTGTTCTAAAATATATTAGGTATATAGTACATTAATAAAATCAAAGTTTGTACTGACGGGAAAAGATGGAGTACTTACAAGACACATTCCAGTCAGTACAAACTTTAATTTTATTAATGTACTATATACCTAATATGTTTTAGAACAGTTAGTTTAATTCTGAAGACGACGCTCATAGTAGCGTCGAAGCCAGGTCAATTTTAACTTACTATTTGTGACCGAGGGCTTATTTGTTCCAATATAATTCTGACACGGTCACTGAACCTTAGCAGCTATGTTCAAAGTTTTCGGTCTAGTAGTTTTGGAGAAGTGTGTTGAAACAAACATACAGACACGAGAGGTTCACCGATTTATTAGTGTAGATTTATATGCTACTTACACTGCAAAACAAACATAAATAATGTTCAGTGTGTCGTATTTATCAATATTTTCATACAAGAGATAAAAAGGGAAAGAAGAAAGTAAAACTCTGTCCGAATAGGCCTGGGAAGGCTCAACAGTACCAACCTACCGCCGTGTCATCCTTAAAAAATGGTGCAAATGGCCCTGAGCACAATGGGACTTAACATCTGTGGTCATCAGTCCCCTAGAACTTGGAACTACTTAAACCTAACTAATCTAAGAACATCACACACATCCATGCCCGAGGCAGGATTCGAACCTGCGACCGTAGCAGTCGCGCGGTTCCGTACTGAGCGCCTAGAACCGCTAGACCACCGCGGCCGTCGTGTCATCCTCAGCCGACTGGTATCACTGGACCTGGGTATGGAGGGAGATGTGTTGAGCACAACACTGTCTCAGCCATGGTTAGCTTTTGTGACTGGAGCCGCTACTTCTCAGTACAGTAGCTCCTCAGTTGGTCTCACTAGGGCTGAGGCAACCCGCTTGCTAACAGCGATCGACAGTCCCGGAAGTTCACTCATCCAAATGCCAGCCACACCCGACAGTGCTTAACTTCAGTGATATGACGAGAACCGGTGCCAGCACTGCAAAGAGACCGTTTCCCAAGTAAAAAAAGGTAAAGCAAAATTTAGGGCTGCAAATAAATTATAAAGAATGTATTTTAAGCCGTAGACCAGAACTTCCTACTTTTATTACTTTAATTTTTTGTATACGTGCTGGGGTGATATTTATTGTACACAGGGGAAGCAGTTATTTTCTCAGCAACTTGCACACGTTATAAACGTCGCAATTTTTCAGTTAAAGTAACTGTAGAGGGTTTCCCAGAAGGAACGTTCAGTACTCAGTGATATGACAGGAACTATCTGTGGAAGAACTGTTTAGTAAACATAGGTTCTGAAATGTGTATCTTAAGAGCTGTGAGCACTACTTCATCTTCGATACTGACAAACAAATCCCTACTACCTTAAATTCCTTGATGTTCATATTTACTCAAACAAGAAAAAACATGGGCTCTTAACTCCATCTCCGTACCACCTGTTCAGTAGACGTGTTTCACAGTAGCAAAAACGAAGAAGTGCTTATAGATCTTAATGTATATACTTTAGAGCCAATGTTTACTTTACATGTTTTCTTGGTTTTTCCATACTATCACCTCTCTAAGTATGGAAAGCGAAGGGTCTACAGCAGAAGAGATTTGTTTCACAGATTCGAAGATGAAGAAATGTTCACAGCTCCCAAGGTATGTATTTTAGAGCACCTGTTTCTCACACTTTTTGTGATTCGAATGATCATCCCAGTCATGTCCCTGAATATTGACCATTCCTGCTAGGACAACTTGTAGAAAACTAAGTTTGGCTTACATACGGGTAACGCAACTTCTCATTAAATATTGGAAAGCATAGCTGGTGGAACGTATTTTGACGCAGTCTTCTCACGAAGGGATTTCGTTTCCTTTCTCTATCAGATAAAATCAGTTTTGAAGTTTTCTGATGAAATTCTTTAACTGGCGATAAAAACGGACATCGAATATTTGCCCTAGAGGAGCAAATTTTGTGGCAATCACTTTAATACTGCATGATGGCAAAACATCTTGAAAGGTGTCGTCCTACAATTGGTTATTTGTTTTTCCTTCCCACGAGTCAATTAGAAAGAAATTTGTTCTTCTGCACGTAGGGCTTAGTCAAAAAATTTTGTAGAAGTTCGTTGTAAGTTACCCATATTTTGAAGAAGCAATAATGACATTCTTATAATTTGGCATTGCTTTTGATGTCTTTTATGAAAATATTATTATATACAATACATTGAGGATTATTTCGGTTCATTTGCAGTCTAAGTAAAGTGAAGATTGAAACTAAAAATAATAGCTTTCACATACATACTCGACCTTGCAACCCTCGGATTGTCGTTCTATACTACTTCCGCTGCGCCAGCCGCTCCCTGGGAACTACACCAACATAAATGGCTCACGCCTCATCCGAACCCCGCCGAATATGCCAATTCTTTCTAAATGCTTTGTCATCTGGAGTCCCATTTCTGTTACTTTAATTTCTGGCCAATCTCTTCATATACCATAAATTCCTATGAAATCAGTGATGAGGAGCAGGCATGGTCTCCTTATGAGGCTGATGTTGAAACGGATTTTTTTCCTGCGGATCTGAAAGCACTGTGTTGAAGGACAAGATGCCGGCAGCATAAAGCATCCTCGTTTGTCACAGTCGGCTGGAAACTCTTGTTCTAGTGCCGCCTTGGAATGAGTCTCTTTCGAATACCGACAGCTGTGAGTTAAGGAGCGTAATCTGGCTGCTTCTTGCCAAAGAAAACGCGCCATCCACTGTTGATGTGGATGGTGTGATGAATCAAACGTGAACGAGTGGTCTCGTGTGTTTAGAATGAATGGGTGTCCTTCAATCGTTAATGATAAGATAGTCAACAAGATCGAAGAAATGGTTCGTGGCTACGGGCATTTGACTTTGGACAAGATGAATGTAATGTTTCCAGAAATCTCCAAATCTCTTCTGGATGAAACAATACTGAAATACTTGACTTTCTAAAGCTGAGTGCGAGAAGGGTACCAAACTAGCTCACGCATAAATTCAAAGTCGACAGATTTGCATTTTCACGGGAATTTTTCGAGTGCTTCGTATTTCAAGGTGAAAAATTTTATGACTGTACTGCTGCTGCTGACGAAACGTGGGTGACAGTATACGCCGGCGACGAAAATACAATCAATGTAGTGGCAACATCCGCCCTCAAAGTAAGCGCAAAACTGAAAAAAGAAAAGTCACTGCCTCTGTCTTTTGGGACAGCAAAGAGATTCTCATCATAGAATTTTTGACCCAGAGGAACAAAGTTAATTGTGTGCAGTTCATCTAAACGCTAAAAAAAACCAAGTAAGGTGACACAGAAGAAAAGAAGGGGAATGATAACGATGAGAGAGAACTTTTTGCATAATAATGCAGGTCCCCACACAGCCAGTGCAATAAAGAAGCTCTTGGATTCATTTGTTTGGAAGATCGTAAACCACCCCCGTCACAGCCATCATCTTCTGATTTTAATCTTTTCACCTCTCTGAAGCTGTTTATTGGTAGGAAAAGGTTTTATACCAACGATGAGGACCAAATCGCCACAAAACAATGGACCTAGGAGACGGCAAGACCCTATTTTCACCAAGGTATCAAGAAGCCCAGCCCACGTCTTAAAAATTGCATAGAGGACGGAGGCGACTACGTCGAGAAACAGTGTTTGATGCACACTTGTAAAACGGTAAATTTTTCATAAATACATTCCTGGAAATGGAAAAAAGAACACATTGACACCGGTGTGTCAGACCCACCATACTTGCTTCGGACACTGCGAGAGGGCTGTACAAGCAATGATCACACGCACGGCACAGCGGGCACACCAGGAACCGCGGTGTTGGCCGTCGAATGGCGCTAGCTGCGCAGCATTTGTGCACCGCCGCCGTCAGTGTCAGCCAGTTTGCCGTGACATACGGAGCTCCATCGCAGTCTTTAACACTGGTAGCATGCCGCGACAGCGTGGACGTGAACAGTATGTGCAGTTGACGGACTTTGAGCGAGGGCGCATAGTGGGCATGCGGAAGGCCGGGTGGACGTACCGTCGAATTGCTCAACACGTGGGGCGTGAGGTGTCCACAGTACATCGATGTTGTCGCCAGTGGTCGGCGGAAGGTGCACGTGCCCGTCGACCTGGGACCGGACCGCAGCGACGCACGGATGCACGCCAAGATCGTAGGATCCTACGCAGTGCCGTAGGGGACAGCACCGCCACTTCCCAGCAAATTAGGGACACTGTTGCTCCTGGGGTATCGGCGAGGACCATTCGCAACCGTCTCCATGAAGCTGGGCTACGGTCCCGCACACCGTTAGGCCGTCTTCCGCTCACGCCCCAACATCGTGCAGCCCGCCTCCAGTGGTGTCGCGACAGGCGTGAATGGAGGGACGAATGGAGACGTGTCGTCTTCAGCGATGAGAGTCGCTTCTGCCTTGGTGCCAATGATGGTCGTATGCGTGTTTGGCGCCGTGCAGGTGAGCGCCACAATCAGGATTGCATACGACCGAGGCACACAGGGCCAACACCCGGCATCATGGTGTGGGGAGCGATCTCCTACACTGGCCGTACACCACTGGTGATCGTCGAGGGGACACTGAATAGTGCACGGTACATCCAAACCGTCATCGAACCCATCGTTCTACCATTCCTAGACCGGCAAGGGAACTTGCTGTTCCAACAGGACAATGCACGTCCGCATGTATCCCGTGCCACCCAACGTGCTCTAGAAGGTGTAAGTCAACTACCCTGGCCAGCAAGATCTCCGGATCTGTCCCCCATTGAGCATGTTTGGGACTGGATGAAGCGTCGTCTCACGCGGTCTGCACGTCCAGCACGAACGCTTGTCCAACTGAGGCGCCAGGTGGAAATAGCATGGCAAGCCGTTCCACAGGACTACATCCAGCATCTCTACGATCGTCTCCATGGGAGAATAGCAGCCTGCATTGCTGCGAAAGGTGGATATACACTGTACTAGTGCCGACATTGTGCATGCTCTGTTGCCTGTGTCTATGTGCCTGTGGTTCTGTCAGTGTGATCATGTGATGTATCTGACCCCAGGAATGTGTCAATAAAGTTTCCCCTTCCTGGGACAATGAATTCACGGTGTTCTTATTTCAATTTCCAGGAGTGTATATCGACTATTCAATTTTTTAGCAACTGATTACCGCTGCCATTAATTTTATACACATGTGTTATTAGTTTTTATTTGTGTGTAGACCGGAAAAACAGTTACTCATCCCCACGCGAAATCACGCTGCGATTCGTCGAGGAGGTGGCTCCACAATTTTCTTCAGGTATTCCACACCCAGCAGAAATAACTCATTGATAATTGGATAACGTAGAGCTATCAGTATGCGAGAATGACAATGTCTACGCTACGTCCGCTGTTCCAGATAATTATAGCCAATTAGTATCAAATACAGCTCAGGTGATTTAGCAAGACGAACAATGTGCTATATTGGCAGACTTTTCGTCAAACCAGTAGGGTATACATGCAATCCTGTGAAATCTGTTAACTCCCTGGAAGACGACTGTGTGCTTTGCTTATTCATCGTCCAGACGTAGAAGGAAGGCAAGCACTGAAATACCAGCAATGTTGAGATAAAATTCCTGTTTACTCTTCACCGAAATATTTTGGCCCAATTAGTGCTAAACAAAATAAGCCAAAACCATGACGGGTTAACCTACGGCCTGACCTTTATCGTCCACACACTGCATGCTAAGCACATTGAGTCGTCAGTGGACTAGACATTGTGTGTTTTTGACCAACTGGTGATGTGTAGCTTACTGTTCCAACGTGAGAAATGACCTTTCGCATTTCTTTCGTTCAGAAAGTGACTCAGATGGACCTCCATTCACTGACGGTGACTATTGTCGACTTTGAAACGGACTGTCTCTGACAAGCTGTGATACTCATCGGTGTCGGTTACATCTTTTTACGGCCCTTGCTCCTTCTCCGTGTTACACGGGTGCGAATGGTAACCCCTTCCTTGCCGCCACATTGGACTGCCCACAGTGATAACACCGACAAGCCGGAGAACTGACCGTGTTGTCTTGGGCACCTCGAAACATAAAAATGATTCTAAGCAATATGCGACTTAACATCTGAGGTCGTCAGTCCTCTAGACTTAAACGTAACTAACCTATCGACATCACACACATCCATGCCCGAAGCAGGATTCGAACCTGCGAGCGTAGCAGCAACGAGGTTCCGGACTGAAGTGCCTAGAACCGACCTCGAAACATACTAGCTCGTTTCTGCCATTCTATCACGTCTACACATCGACCCATCTTATTAAGCTGGTGCCGTACAACTGACCTTTATAACAGTTCTATTCTAGTTACAGTGCTCAAAGGGTACTAAGCCGTGCGCGGCTCGTGTTCATCGCATTTATTGTTTGTCATCTTCTCTTACGGTACTGCCACCTCGTTTTCTTATTCCATTTACTGGTTCAAATGGCTCTGAGCACTATCTGTGGTCATCAGTCCCCTAGAGCTTAGAACTACTTAAACCTAACGAACCTAAGGAACCTAAGGACAGCACACACATCCATGCCCGAGGCAGGATTCGAACCTGCGACCGTAGCAGTCGCGTGGTTCCGGACTGAGCGCCTAGAACCGCTAGACCACCGCGGCCGGCATTCCATTTACTGGCGTCACTAACTTACTGCCCGTGAGTGGCAGCAGCAGCGCTTATCGATAAGTGCACTGTCGTACCATCTCTGGAGCGACCGCTAGTATTTTCGGGTCGTCTTGCGTCGGGAGTTCAGTCGGGGACGAGGCAGCAGTCGGGGACGGAGCACCAGTGAGCTGCGGACAGCCAGTGCTCGCCGACCGTTGGCGATACACATGATCTGTCCAACAGAAGGAGACTGGAACGGGACGACCGTTGGTTCGTCGTTTGGTTGGTCGTGTCATCGGGCGACGTGTATTTGGTCTTTTGACCGTTTCTGGGCCTCGTCAGTTGGTCATCTTGCCGGACGTGGGTCGGTTCCTGCCTTGTGCAGAGATGTCGTGGCTAATGGGCAAGAGTTACCTCTGCATGGTTGGGTCCGAGCCAGTGTGCCTGGTTGCCGTGTCTCCGAGTTCCGAACAGACATAGAGTTGAGTCGTGTTGGAGGTGCAGTAAGTTTCGGACAGCCAAGACTCGCCCGACCGTAGCCGACACGCGTAATTTGAGTGGGAACAACCTGGGTTGGTCGTTCGGTCGGTCGACGTGTAATTGGTCGCCGACCGCTTGTGGAAACTCTGTGTGTGTGTGTGTGTGTGTGTGTGTGTGTGTGTGTGTGTGTGTGTGTGTGTGTTTGTGTGTGTGTGTGTGTGTCGCATTGATTCGTGCTTATTGTTCCACAGTGATTGCTTTTACGATTGTTAGAGTACTTGTGCAAGTGTGTTTACGTGGAACTGTGTGTAGCTTCTGTGATTTACACTGAGCAGATGAATGCTGTCTGCGTACTGGAGTAGGCAGGTGGCCGGTCGCAACAGAGGGAATTGATTAGGTTGCTGGTTGCTTCTTCAGCCGTCCCTAGGTCGTGTTGCAAGCCGATTATTTAGTGTTACGCTTGGCTGCCTGTCTCACCTAAACTGTGGTTAGAGTTTCCGCCCCAGGCCGATCCTTGGAACACTTCTGACCACCACTGTTGGTTGGTTGTGATTGTCATTTTATTTGGTCGCAGGTACTGTGCCAGCCTTTCAGCCCTGTATTAATATTGTCTGTTTTATGTTTAGTGTATGGCCTTCAGTCGAACTTCAGGACAACTTTTTTAAGATTTGGCCTTCAGCCGTGTTTTATTTAAAATTCTAGTTGCTCTGTATTTAGGCCTTCAGCCGAGTTTGTTTCGGAATCTGTGGCTTTAATATGTAAATACTTGTCTGTACGGTTTCTCTTTAATTATCTTGAATTCTTGAAACGGCCTTCAGCCGTGTTCTGTAAATGTTTATCTTAAGGTAGTCTTTAATTATCCTTGAGTGATTGTTTGGGCCTCCAGCGAACAAGATACTTCAAGTTTTCTTAGGATGTTTTTCTGTGTACTGTGTAAAACTTTATCTTCAAATCCTCTCTTTTATTATGTAAAGAAAATTTTTCTATTGGGCTTTCAGCCGAAGAATTAACTTGACTTTCCTTAATATGGCCTCTACCGAAATTTGTAAATGCTTGACTTTTAAAGAATTTCCTAAGCTCATCTGAAATATTGCAATTTTACTTCAGTAAGGCCTTCGGCCGTTATTCTAAATTCTGGTATTTTAAGAGGAATCATTTAGACTTATTCTGGAGAAGTTACGTGAACACTCACCCGTGAATTGGTCTTTGTTGTTTTAAAGAGAAAACTGTGCACTGGTTTGAGGAATAAAGTTGTGTGTGTTCTTGTATAACTAACAATAATTGACGTTGGCCCCTTTCCACGACCTGATCCGCTCTGCCCTGCGAAACCAGATTTCAGGGACCAGTGCTTTCTTTTTAAGGTGGTGATGAATATTATGTTAGATGAGCTTATGTCAGACTGTAGCACCGTAGTGATTCAAATGGCTCTGAGCACTATGGGACTCAACTGCTGTGGTCATAAGTCCCCTAGAACTTAGAACTACTTAAACCTAACTAACCTAAGGACAGCACACAACACCCAGCCATCACGAGGCAGAGAAAATCCCTGACCCCGCCGGGAATCGAACCCGGGAACCCGGGCGTGGGAAGCGAGAACGCTACCGCACGACCACGAGATGCGGGCGTAGTGATTCCTCCTCACATAGGTAAATTTCTGAAGATCTCAGCCCCTTCCAAATTTATTAGTTGCACCGTGGCTATAATTGAATTGATGGTGTTCTCAGTGCCGCAGTGCGAGTTGCAAAAACCGCAGTACGCTGAAACATCGTAGAAATATTCAGTAATCGGTGCTCTCGCAGAGTATTTGGGGGAAAAGAAATGGTAGTGTCATTTCCTGCCACCGAGTGAAAATATGGCGCTGTAAGCAGTCACAATATGGTGTGAGTGGAAAAAAAGGGGTGAAAGATAAAACACATGATAACGGTAGTTCTGGCACTTTTATTAGGATATGATAACAAGTTACAGCATGAGTTTAATAAGATTTCCGACACAGCAACACACTGCATCTCCAACACAGCATGGTCGACAGTTTCTCGCAGCATACCCGATGTAATCACAGCGATATGTTTTGGTGTGCCACGCTTCAGATCAGGAAGAGTCCGGATACATCCCCGATAGACACACGAACGTTCAAATATCGCCGCGACCAGAAGTCACGTGCATTTAGGTCGGGGGGGGATCTGGAAGACCACATATCTTGAAACTGCCTAGAGATGATGCGGTTGTTAATAAAGGTTTCTCGTGGCAAAGCTTCCACTTGGGAAGTGACATACGGTGTCGCTGGATCATGCGTGAAAATAGTGGTGTGGACACAGTTGCATTCAAATGGTTCAAATGGCTCTGAGCACTATGGGACTCAACTGCTGTGGTCATCAGTACCCTAGAACTTAGAACTACTTAAAGCTAACTAACCTAAGGACATCACACACATCCATGCCCGAGGCAGGATTCGAACCTGCGACCGTAGCAGTCGCACGGTTCCGGACTGCGCGCCTAGAACCGCGAGACCACCGCGGCCGGCCAGTTGCATTCTTGCAAGGCTAGAATAACGTGTTGCACAAGGAGATCCTTACAACGTGCAGATTTCACTGTACACCTAAAAGGCCCGCGAGGAACCATAAGCTCAAAGAAAAACGCACCGAGAATGAAGCAGCTTGTGAAACAACATCACACAGTCGGATAAATTGAGTGCAGTGGACGTTCCTGCACATCATGTGGCGTAGTTGAACCCTATATGCGAAAGTTCTGTGCATTCATGGCACCACGCATGGTAAAATGTGCCTCATCTATCCAAAGAAATTCCACAGCTACATGTCATTCGTAGTCATGCGTGCCAAAGAACGAACTGCAAAGTCACTGCATTGTATCCTATCTTGGACCTTCATTTGGCGCACATTCAGAAACTTGCAGAGATATCAGTGTAAAGTGCACCGCAAAATCTTCTGAACTATTGGCCAAGGGAGAGACAGCTAATGTGATACAGCTCGAGCACTGGCTGCAGTGTTGCACGGTCGACTATAGCTACAGCAACTTCCTCAACAACTGCCAAGTGAATGGGCCGCCACCCTCTCCATGCTGCACCGCCTGAGACACTTGTTTCTTGAAATTTCTTTCTCATATTCTTTAGTCCATTTACTGACATGAGGCCTCTTCACAGCTGTTTCCGTCACCAATATTTCCGCTATGCATTGCTGTTAGTGCTGCCTTTGTGATAGAAAAAGCTTTACCGGCAGCGAAAGGTTTTCCTTCTCAATACCCATCGTGTTTTGTATGGGAAGCTTCAACCATGTGAACTGTTTATACCATCTGTCACTTTACAAAAAGAAATAAACAAACAGCATACTGACGTCAAAACAGGAAGCATTTCACGTTTGACTGCTTATAGCGCCATATCTTCACCTGTCGGCAGAAAGGGAAACAATGTTTTCAGCATATCCGCAAGTGCACAGATTGATCAACATACCTACCATGCTTCAGACCGCACTGCAGCGTTCGGAAAGCTGACATTGTCGTCTAGCGTCAATAGTGGGCTGGGGAGGGGGGGGGGGGGGGAAGTAATGTAAATAACAAGTAAAAGACGTTCCCTAGGAACAACGTTATAAGCGGATACCAGCCACTGGATGACGTAATTGGTTATATTTAAAGACAAACATTTTAACATGTGGAAGTCTTTTATTCTTTGTCTTCTGGAGATTGTAAATATTAATTAAAAACACTGACACGTTTCTGTTATTTACCCATGGCCTGAAGAAAAAGTCAAAATTAAAACTAGTGTCTTCAGGAGTATATGGTCTGCAAAAGGGATAATGAATAGAGTTAGTAAAAGGAATTAGTAAGATGTAATGTTCTACGCTGTAGTTTTTAACGCATTTTAACAGAGAACATTTAGGAAAAGAGAAAAATTTCCAAAATTTTTGAATTATGTTTAAATTTGGTTGTAAATCGTTATCTGCTCTCATTCTTCAATACTGTAAGAATATAGTCTGGATAATCTGTGTGTCGTGATTTACGGTACCTCAACCTATATACACATTTTCTAACTTTAATACCTGACTTCGTGACTTTTTGACCTTTATCAAAAAATTTTCTCTCTTAATGATTTGCTTACGACACCATTTTATATTATAAAATTTGGTTATTAATTACACGAAATACTGAAAATCAAATTTTTACTGCCCCTGAAAGCCGTTAGAAAGGCAACTGGAGACGATCGCAGGTTGCCTTTTTAACCTTTCAGTAATACAGATTATAAAATAAGACTGCATTATTATATGGCAGAAACTCCTCTTAGCAAGTGGATGTGGGAGAATGCGATTGTACAGGACAGATATAATAAAAAGCCTTAAGAAAAAGACGCCTTTCACGGCAGAACTGAGCAAAGCAAAGCACTTCACCGCTCTGCGTAAGAATGCGAACACCTATACTTTCGGGACGAGATTCATTAAGGCACCCAGCGAATTTACGTCTCATAAGCGGCCTTTGAGAAAACAAAATGAAAAATAAAAAGCGCAGTTTTCCGAGTAAAGGGCTCCTACATTACCCGTTTCACATAATGCAGTTACGTCTTCACCTTCACCATGGGAGAGGTTTTGTTGTTTTTAATTTAAGACTTTCATTATTAAAATAACGACAGCCGCAATTTCCATTTTATGGTGTCATTATGCGGTTTAATTCCCGGTGTGCAGGCCTCTGTAATGGGAACCAGGCCGGCGAGGCGAGCCGCGACGGCAGCGCCGCGTGCGGCGGCTTGGGGAAACAAAGCGGGCCAGGAAGACGCTCTCAGGCAAGGTCGCGTATCACTTGCCGAGTAATGAGTCGTCTGTGGCCTGCGAGGCTCGAGGTAATTGATGTGGCGAGGGGACGCTTAAGCGTGCGCTGAGGACCACGAGGGCATTGTGCTTCTAGAACTGCGTTTAGAGGCCAACGTCTCTAAGTAAAACTTTGCCCTATGTCGGCGTATAACTAACGTAAAGCCTAAATTCGTGTAGCCAGAAAATAAAACTGGAACACACCCAGCTAGCGTATCCGTTTGCAGAATGGAGATGTGACGTCGGTACTCTGTAACCAATGACTTCTCGCACGATGTTCGATGTTGGAAAAATGATATGATGATTTCCGAAGTAGTTTCAGGCTTGCAGCCGGTCGTAGTCAACTATACGCCACGACATGTAGACTAGGCCCCTACCAGTTGTCCTAATATGGGCCAACGAAGACTGATGAAGAAGTACGTCGTTCCATAGTGTGCTGGGTGATCCATGATGATGATACAAACTTTCACGGTAGATGGAGATGGGCAAATGACTCTGCCAAGAGACTCTGGTCCGGACACGAGCGAGACGAAAGTTATAAGCGAAAATTGTTGTGATATCTCTGACAGTGGAATATACATTGAGGTGACAAAAGCCATGGATTACGTCCTATTGTGGCCCGTATTTAATGGCCTTTTTTTTGTTTTTTCCACACTACCTCTTCGAAAAATATGGAGTCTGAAGAGTTTGAAGTAGAAGAAATTGTTTCACAGTACTGAAAATGAACAAGTGCTCATAGCTCTTAGGGTAAGCATTTTACAGCCCATCTTTACTGGATTTTATTTTTGTTTCGGTCCACACTACCACCTCTGGAAGTTGCCCTAGCACTAACAGTACCAGTACACGGTCAAAGGCATCAGGAAGATTTTCGCTTACAACTTTCGACTGGGTCCTTTACGGACCAGGGTCCCTCACTCCGAATGTATACATTTACCATTCTCCACTACCCCTGAAAGATTGTAGTATCATCACAGAATTGTACTTTGTAGTTCGCTGTGAGTATTCCGCTCAAAGTATCAAGGTCATGGCACACTAATGTGGCTTCAGCCATAATCGGTTCTTGAAATCAGTCTCTGCTCCAACATCCTGTAGGTTGGACAATTTCTACCAGTGGCGTTGCATGTCTTTTTTCCTCTTGTGACGCAAGGAGTGCAAATTCCAGTACTTGTGCAGTATTTCTGTACATGATCCTCTGCTCCACATCTGGAGCAAGCCGACTTCCGATCACAACTCCCGATCACAACAAGTTTTAGTTGTTCAAAATTTTATTCCTATCCTCTTCTTTAGCCACGTCTACAATAACTACGTTCCTAGTTGCCTTTACCTTGTTCACCTTAATTTTCTCTTTGATTGGGTTGGCCATTGTAGTGATAATTTCTTGCACTTTTTTCGCGTCCTGACCTGGCAGGGGTCTTAAGAAGACAGCCGTGTCCGGTTTCTGTTACACTTTAGCTGTAGTTTCTTTCGGAGTTTGAGTCTTAGGTGCAGCCTGAGCCACTACACCTGCCCATGTCTTCATCGGTTGTCTCTGTGGTCTAAAGTTCTCTCGTTGAAGTCCTACAACTCGCCCCTCAAGCCTCACGTGAGCAATCGCCCAAGACGGGAGTTAATTTTTTAGTTCTAATATCGCTGTTTGGCTAATTTTGCCATTTTTGACGTTGGACTCTAGTAATTGTGTGATTCTTTTGTGTCTAACGCTAATGCTCTCGTCGATCTGCTCCATGTTTCCTGGTGGGTCGGGAGCAGGAGGCATTGAAGACCTCGCAGACGCACACGGGTCGCTTGTCTCTAGTTCGGCCACGATTAGACAAGGGAAAAAAGAGGGTTGGGAGCCCATCTCTAATCCCGGACCGGCTCCTCTGGCATGGGGGTGGGGGGACTAACTGCAGCTCACCCCCCAACCTTGTCCCTAGGTCAAGGGCAACGCTGAGCTATCGGGTTCAGGACACCATTGCCAATATACTGGTCCCCTTCAGTGGCCCCGTCATCGACGATTTCTCCCAGCGTTCACCAGCAAGTGCACCCCGCACTCTGGAGAAGCAGATGCACTCCTCGTCCTTCACCGCCTACTTGCCCGAGCTTCCACCTAAAGGCCTAGGACCCGCTCCTACTCAGGTGGCGGGCCGGTCACCCAGTCGTTCGACGGTCTGGACCCTGCTAACTTGGCGCAGGCGATGTCACCACCTCCTGGGTTTGGCAGAACACGCCCCGGTTACCCATGGGAGCGGCGAAGCACCCTTGCCGACTCGCGCCGAGGTCCCACGCCGACAAACGAAGTCGCCGGCATGCAGAGCATCTGCTGGTCTGTGCCCTGCGTGAAGGGAGGGAGGGAAGAGGCAACCGCCCAGCGCAACTAACTGCAACCGAACAGCCCCACTCAAAGGCCCTTCCCCCCCCCCCCCCCCCCCTCGCCCCAAGGGACAGGTCTTCGGTCCCAGGACACAGCTCCGCCTGTGCCATGCACCCTTCGCTTTCGCCTTGGGTTTCGGGCGTTTAACGTCCCACCTTGACGGGAGTTTAACGTCCTTCCTTGACACACGACAACCCTCACCGTTCCACAGCCCAGATATGAAGTTGTGATAATTATGATGTTATGGTCCGGGTCTTACGTTGTCGAATTTGACATCATCGAGACGGTGCGGCACTCAAGCCCGAGTTACGTTCCCCAGAGGGCCTCCACACGTACTGGTGGATCATGGCCGGCCATGTCTCACCCACCGCTTTTGATAATTCAGAGTGGACCAGTGCGGTTCAGTGAGGATTGCACCCAGTTAAGGGCTCGCCTTTTAACGTCATGCAACGACGTTTAATAATGAAATGCGAAAACGGTGCATGCCCAAGAGAGGACTCGAACTTTCGACGGGGGGGGGGGGGGGGGGGGGGGGAGCCGCGCGAACCGCGACAAGACGCCTCAGACCGCACGGCTACGCCGTCCAGCGGAGTATAACAGAACAGTAATTTTTGCCACAACAACACCGTTTAGTAACGGAATGTGAAAACGGTGTTGCTGTAGCAAAAACTACTGTCTGTTATACTCCGCTGGACGGCGTAGCCGTGCGGTCTGAGGCGTCTTATCAGGGTTCGCGCGGCTCTCCCCGTCGGAGGTTCGAGTCCTCCCTTGGGCGTGTGTGTGTGTGTGTGTGTGTGTGTGTGTGTGTGTGTTTTTGTCGGCCGGCCGAAGTGGCCGTGCGGTTAAAGGCGCTGCAGTCTGCACCGCAAGACTACGGTCGCAGGTTCGAATCCAGCCTCGGGCATGGATGTTTGTGATGTCCTTAGGTTAGTTACGTTTAAGTAGTTCTAAGTTCTAGGGGACTAATGACCTCAGCAATTGAGTCCCATATTGCTCAGAGCCATTTTTGTTTTTTGTCCTTAGCGTAAGTTGGTTCAAGTTTGATTAGTGTGTAAGCCTAAGGACCAGTGACCACAGCAGTTTGGACCCATCGTCCTCACCACAAATTTCCAATTTCTATCACACTCCATTGAATGTGTGGTGGAGATACAATATTTGACGCAGTTGGCATGCTTGCTTTCCAAACGCGAGTGCAGCGTTGATGTTCGGTGCAGTGAGTATTCTTCTACAGTGTCTGTGGTGTGGTGTATGTATGTCATACCACTATGGCGTGGTATTTTGTAAATTTCAGCCTTCCGCAATAACGAACTGTACTTCACTAACCCAAGCCTGAAAAGTAAGGAGGAATTTAAAAATTCACGAGAGAGTACGGGGACACTGAAAACTTGTCATTATGCATTTTGTTGTCGTGGCCCGAAAAGAGATATATACAGGGCATGCGATAATACGCAGTAATTCTGACGCTGGTGAAAGTTAACGATAGTAGAAGCGCAAACCGGGTGCGCAAAGGCGATATTTGCGAAATTATTGTGAGTGTGTGGCTACGGCCTGCTGCTGACATCAGTGTGAAATATTCTCTTTGTTAGTACAAATGTATCTCAAATGTATAACCTGAAGTCAAATGAAAACAAGACAAATGGAGAAAAATCTCGAAAAGTGCCAATAGAATTCGCACTCCGAGGGCCGCACAAACAAATATGTATATAAGACAGATAATAATAATAATCTCTTGATGCTCTCCGGCCTGATGCAAGTGTTTCTACTGCAAGCCAATTCGGTGGCTTGTGTGTCCATAACCTACCCCTAAATCGTTTCAGGTAAATGCTGGGATGGTTCCTTTGAGTGCCTTCCCCATCCTTCCTTAATCCGATGGGAGTCATGACCTCGCTGTTAGGTCCCCTTCCCCAAATCAACCAACCAACTACGTAACCTAGTTATCCAACTGGGGAAAGGGGACCAACAGTTAAACATGGAATCCGAACCACATGTTGCTCCTAGCGACACGTTACATAGCTGAAAGGTGGAGGATACGCTGAAAGGAACAGTGAAATATCTGTAGTCCCACCGAGATATGATGCCCCGATCTCCCAGTTTCAAGGCAGGAGCCTTACCGCTTCACCACTAGGACCGACCTACACTACTGGACATTAAAATTGCTACACCAAGAAGAAATGCACATGATAAACGGGTATTCATTGGACAAATATATTATACTAGAACTGACATGTGATTACATTTTCACGCAATTTGGGTGCATAGTATCCACAACAACCAACTCAGGTCGTAATAACAGCCTTGATACGTCTGAGCATAGCGTTCAACAGAGCTTGGATGGCGTGTACAGGTACAGCTGCCCATGCAACTTCAACACGATACCACAGTTCATCAAGAGTAGTGACTGGCATATTGTGACGAGCCAGTTGCTCGGCCACCATTGACCAGACGTTTTGAATTGGTGGGAGATCTGGAGAATGTGCTGGCCACGGCAGCAGTCGAACATTTTATGTATCCAGAAAGGCCCGTAGAGGACCTGCAAAATGTGGTCGTGCATTATCCTGTTGAAATGAAGGGTTTCGCAGGGATCGAATGAAGGGTAGAGCCACGGGTCGTAACACATCTGAAATGTAAGGTCCACTGTTCGAAGTGCCGTCAATGCGAATAAGAGGTGACCGAGACGTGTAAACAATGGCACCCCATACCATCAAGCCGGGTAATACGCCAGTATGGCGATGACGAATACACGCTTCCAATGTGCGTTCAACGCGATGTCGCCAAACACGGATGCGACCATCATGATGCTGTAAACAGAACCTGGATTCATCCGCAAAAATGACGTTTTGCCATTCGTACACCCAGGTTCGTCGTTGAGAACACTATCGCAGGCGCTCCTGTCTGTGATGCAGCGTGAGGGGTAATCGCAGCCATGGTCTCCGAGCTGATAGTCCATGCTGCTGCAAACGTTGTCGAACTGTTCGTGCAGATGGTTGTTGTCTTGCAAACGTGCCCATCTGTTGACTCAGGGGTCGAGACGTGGCTGCACGATCCGTTACAACTATGCGGATAAGATGCCTGTCATCTCGACTGCTAGTGATACGAGGCCGTTGGGATCCAGCACGGCGTTCCGTATTACCCTCCTGAACCCACCGATTCCATATTCTGCTAACAGGCATTGGATATCGACCAACGCGAACAGCAGTTTCGCGATACGATAAGCCGCAATCGGGATACGCTACAATCCGACGTTTATCAAAGTCGGAAATGTGATGGTACGCATTTCTCGTCCTTACACGAGGCATCACAACAACGTTTCACCGGGCAACGCCGGTCAACTACTGTTTGTGTATGAGAAATCGGTGGGAAACTTCCCTCATGTCAGCACGTTGTAGGTGTCGCCACCGGCGTCAACCTTGTATGAATGCTCTGAAAAGCTAATCATTTGCATATCACAGCATCTTCTCCCTGTCGGTTAAATTTTGCGTTTATAGGCCGTCATCTTCGTGGTGTAGCAATTTTAATGGCCAGTAGTGTACATACATGTAGCTCATCTATTGGTTTTCAGTAATGAGTTTTAGTATAAAAATTTGTGATCTATTTGGCTGTATCTTTTGGTTGCATTGACTTAGAAGACTAAATAATTTACCTAGCTAAAGAACCGCAGACCTCAGTAGATGACATTTCAAGTTGGAACCTCTACACGTTCTTGAGGAAAAGGGTTCTTAACTGTCGGACACATACACAGACAGACGAACAGCAGGCTGATACAATAAGGGTTTCATTCTTACCAAATTAGGTAAAGAACACTGAAGAGTAAGCAATTACAACTCTAATCGTCATAACTGTTAATAAAGTTATCCCTCTGCGACTCAAGACCGCCACTGTCCTCACTGAAAAATGACTATGTTTGCCTATGGAATCATGACTGCTTACCGTGAACGTCTTCGTCTGAAGCAAATCGACGGCAATGAATGTTTTTTTTTTCCAGGGCTCCAAACATCCGAAAATTGCCTGCATGGAGATCGGGACTGCATGCCTGATGTGGGTGGGACCACACGTTGCCAAGGTTGTTTGGACTACGCTGCAGAAACTTTAGCTGAGAAGCCCGTACGAATCATCCATACAGTCCTTATCTCCACTCATTCGATTTCCATACTTTTGGCACCCTGAAAAGAGATGTCAATGGCAGTCGATTTGCTTCAGATGAAGAGGTGCCCGCCTGGGTTCAGTCATGATTCCACAGCTATGCGTTAACATTTTCACATGAAGGCTTTGTCCGTCTTCTTTCCCAGTGTGAGTAATGCATTAACAGTTATGTCGATTAATTTTGAAATAATAAACAGTTTCCTTGCTTTTTATTCATCTGTCTCGTTTTCATTTGTCTGCACCTTACAAATTTTCGGCTATGTCGTCTTCTAACTGGGTTCAAATTTCATAAGCGCCCCATGCCTTGGGAAACGTGGTACGTGCATGTTACGAAATGTTATAAATCGGTGCAGATGAAGACATCTAATAACCCTAGACTATCAGTCACCTAACATTAATGCTCTGGTATTTTCTGTATGGGGGCAATGTCAGAAGAGAAGAGTACAACAGGTCCAGAGATACTTTTGAGGGACTGGAGCAGCAAACTGTCAAGTATAGTCAAAATTTATGAGACGTACATCTCATCCGTGAAGTTTCATTTCGTTTCCTTCTCCCCTTCCTAGTGCTTCACTTTCTTGTCATTACCACCATCAGTGTTCTGCCCATAGGCTCCTGTCTTCTTCCAGCCCCTTCTGGACGGCGTAACTTCCGCTTCCCTTCATGTCGTCTGTTATCTTGCATCTCCTCCTTCCTTTCAAACTCGTCCCAAGAACTAGACTCCCCAAAGCGTCTGTTAGCAAGAATTCACGTCTCAATGAAATGTCCCATTCATTTTTTCCTTCCTCTTGTAGCCTGCAGCAATCTTCTTCTCTCACCAACCCTTCCCAGCACTCTTTCATTACTCACTCTTGCCCTCCATCTCGTCCATGTCTTTCCCTTGCACATTCACACTGAAATGATTCAAGCTTTACTTCATTCTCTGGTGTCAGTGTCCGCTGCGCAGAGCGCCGCAACCCGGATAAAACATTTTCCGAATCTCAAAGTTTTATCTACACTGAAGCTCCAAAGAATCTAGTGTAGCATGCGTATTCAAATAAGGAGATATGTAAACAGACAGTATACGGCGTTGCCGTCGGAACGCCTGGCGCATTTGTTAGATCGGTTACTACAATGCCAGTTATCAAGATTTATGTGAATTTGTACGTGCGCCTACAGTCGGCACACGAGCGATGGGACACAGCATCTCCGAGTTAGCGCTGAAGTGAGGATTTTCCCGTACAACACTTTCACGAGTGTACCGTGAATATTAGGAATCCGGTAAAATATCAGATCTCCGACACCGCTGAGGCTGGAAAAACATCCTGCAAGAACTGGTCCAACAACGACTGAAGAGAATGGTTCAACGTGACAGAAACGCAACCTATCCACAAATTGCTGCATATTTCAATGCTGGCCATCAAAAAGTGCCAGCGTGCGAACCATTCAACGAAACATCATCGATATGGGTTTTCGGAGACGAAGGTCTACTCGTGCACCCTTGATGACTCCACGACACAAAGCTTTACGCCTCACCTGGGCACGTCAACACAGACACTGGACTGCTGATGACTGGAAAAATGTTGCCTGGTCGGACAAGGCTCGTTTAAAATTGTTTCGAGTGGATGGAAATGTACGGGTATGGAGACAACCTCATGAATGCATGGACCCTACACGTCAAACGTTCAAATGGTTGTGAAATCTTATGGGACTTAACTGCTAAGGTCATCAGCCCATAAGCTTACACACTACTTAACCTAAACTATCCTAAGGACAAACACACATACCCATGCCCGAGGGAGGACTCGAACCTCCGCCGGGACCAGCCACACAGTCCATGACTGCAGCGCCTGAGACCGCTAGGCTAATTCCGCGCAGCACGCACTACATGTCAGCAGGGGACTGTTCAAGCTGGTGGAGATAGTGTAATGGTGTGGTGCGTGTGCAGTAGGACGGATATGAGACACCTGATACGTATAGATACGACTATGACAGATGATACGTACCTAAGCGTCCTGTCTGATCACCTGCATCCACTCATGTCCACTGTGCATTCCGAAGGAGTTGGGCAATTCCAGCAGGACAGTGCGACGCCCCACACGTCCAGAATTGCTACATAGTGGCTCCAGGAATACTCTTCTGTGTTTAAACACTTCCGTTTGCCACTGAAATTTCCAGACATGAACATTATTGAGGATATCTGAGATGCAACTTGCTGTTCTGAAGATATCTCCAGCCCCTCGTACTCTTATGGATTTATCGACAGCCCTGCAGGATTCATAGTGTCTATTCCCTCCAGCACTACTTCAGACATTAGTCGAGTCCATGCCACGTTTCGTTGAGGCACTGCAGCGTGCTCGTGGGTCCCTACACGGTATTAGGCAGTTGTACCAATTTCTTTGGCTCTTCAGTATGCTCTGAAATCACTGCGACAGTACCTATTCGCTAACCAGTACAGCTAGCGTGCAATAACAAGAGTGCGGCTAAGGCAAGGTTAACAATGAGGCGACACGATATGTGGTGCGGCACATTGCAATAACGGTCACATAACGCAGCACTTACAGGCGTCGCTCTGACGTTGCCACTGGTACGATAGAACAAAGCAACAAGACCAGCACTAATGCATCCGTGGGAGGAGGCATTATAATTTCTTACAAGGTGTGACCAATAAACTTTAGTTTTCTCACGCTCGTTTGATAAACAAGAGGCTATAATGACACCGATTCATTTTCATCACATGAATTAAGCCACACTGTCGTAGTGGACTATTACGTTATTGGAAATAGTGATACTTAATCAATAAAAATAGAATATTGTAAGAACCATATTCAGTAAGGACTAATCTAAAATGGATTTCTGAATACTGTGAAGAAGAGTCACCCGAAGCAGATTAATTTGCTTTATTATGTTTCAGAAGAATTTACATATACAACCACCGAAAATATCAATTAATATGGAACAATGAAATCAATAAAACTGTGCATGTTAAGGGAAATGCATGTGACAGCACCAACTCTGACCTCAGATTTTCTTGTCCTGCCACCGTTCTTTACCGGCCTTCCTTATTGTTGACACACTCATTCTTCTTATATACAAGATCGCGTCAGGTTCAAATCCTTTTGCACTAAATGTGCCTTCAGGTTGGCCACCTCCAAAACACAGCAAGGTTTAGTTATATCAATATCAAAATCCTATCTCTCATTTATTTTTCGCTAGAACACACGCCATTTGTTCAACATCATGTGAGCAATACCAGTTATGGAATGTTTAGTGAGTAAAACTGTTAGTGCAAGCATTATAAACTGATGCATGCAATACACAGGTAACCCCTCTACTGGGTCTGCAATTGTCTATCTGTGTTTAATATGGAAATAGCAATTAAAGCACTGTTAACTTAAAATGTGGTTGTACCCGACTTCATAAACCACATACGAAAGACAAACGCAAGCCACAAATCCACAAAGCACGTGGCCGTGCGTCGCGTGCGGCACATCGTATCTCTTTACTGCAAAACATATCTTATTTACTCGGGACTGGAAACATTTGTTCAAATGGCTCTGAGCACTATGGGACTCAACTGCTGTGGGAACCGTGCTGAAGTATTGTCGTCGTTGACAAAATAGTGTCGTCGTTGACACACTGCTGCCAACCAATGCAGCAGAAAACAATGCATTTACTTACTGAGGCGCCATCGTAGGTATAGAATGAATACCATAATTTTCATCAGCTATGATTCTGGAACCGGATGCGTTTATACAAAGCACCCTTCTTTCAGTACAGAGCTTATACTCCCGGCCAGGCTCAGAATCAGTGGAGACGCGACTTCCCATCGACTACCTGGCAGTGTGAGCTGCGACACACTTTGCCTCAGTGCGACGGTCGCGCTCCCTCTCCGAGATTGCCATG
Organism: Schistocerca piceifrons; assembly: GCF_021461385.2. NCBI lineage: Eukaryota > Metazoa > Arthropoda > Insecta > Orthoptera > Acrididae > Schistocerca > Schistocerca piceifrons. The sequence goes on from NC_060138.1 coordinate 208,566,902, forward strand.
TTTGACGTGACGATTTTGGATCCTTACACCTTATTGAGCGAACCACTTACTTAAATTGCGCGCGAGAGTTACGCCCTGTTTTGATCCGCCATCCTGCGGCGCCACCCGCCTTTTAGGCTGATTGAAAAACATTTACGGCATCGTAATGATGAACGCCTCCGCCGGAGGAGATCACACTGCAGCATTCGCAAAATCTTGGAATGCCGTCACATATCAGAGAACACCGGTTGCCCGCGGTCGACCGTGGCCTCGATATCGAGGAGGAAGTGGAAGCGCTCTGTCACGAATACTTTTCTCGGCGGGCAGGGTTCAGCGAGTGCGGAAGCCAAGTAACGGTGCAACATCCTGAATTAAAATTTCCATTCTCTGACGTCATGACTTTCAAGTCGAACATCTGGACCTACAACTTCATGCTTTCCACAATCAAGCTTGCATTCTGCGTAGAAGGGTGAATCTGTCCCGAATTTCGAAGGGCATAAAGTTTCGTAAAGATGAAATGTTTAATTACTGTTTGCCAATTCCCGATAAACCCACTAGCGCAACTGGAATAAGTAAATTACTGTGGTTTCGTACACTTTCGTGCTGTGGGTGGAGGTGTGGCGTTGGAAGCTGGCAGCCAGCAACTTTTCACGGTATACAGCGTGATCCATTGATCGCGACCGGGCCAAATATCTCACGAAATAAGCGTCAAACGAAAAAACTACAATGAGCAAAACTTGTCTAGTTTGAAGGGGGAAACCAGATGGTGCTATGGTTGGCCCGCTAGATGGCGCTGCCATAGGTCAAACAGATATCAACTGCGTTTTTTAAAATAGGAACCCCCATTTCTATTGCATATTCTTGTAATACGTAAGGAAATATGAATGTTTTAGTTGGACCACTTTTTTCGCTTTATGATAGATGGCACTGTAATAGTCACAAACGTAGAAGTACGTGGTATCACGTAACATTCCGACAGTGCGGACGGTATTTGCTTCATGGTACATTAGCCGTGTTAAAATGGGCCGTTTACCAATTGCGGAAAAGGTCGATATTGTGTTAATGTATGGCTGTTGTGATCAAAATTCCCAACGGGCGCGTGCTTTGTATGCTGTTCGGCACAAGATGTTTCACCGCATGACAGAATGGCGACGTACTTCCATAATGGATGTCCGGGACATAGCTCGCGTGCGGTTGAAGCGGTATTGAATAGCATATTTCATGACAGGTGGATTGGTCGTCGAAGCACCATACCATGGCCAGCACATTCACCGGATCTGACGTCCCCGGATTTCTTTCTGTGGGGAAAGTTGAAGGATATTTGCTATCGCGATCCACCGACAACGACTGACAACATGCGTCAGCGCATTGTCAATGCATGTGCGAACATTACGGAAGGCGAACTACTCGATTTTGAGAGGAATGTCGTTACACGTATTGCCAAATGCACTGAGGTATTTACAGGTAATCACTCTGTAACAGCATGCGTTCTCAGAAATGTTAAGTTCACAAAGGTACATGTATCACATTGGAACAACCGAATTAAATGTTCAAAGGTACTTAGTTCTGTATTTTAATTTCAAAAACCTACCTTTTACCAACTGTTCGTATAAAATTGTGAGCCATAGGTTTGTGACTATTACAGTGTCATCTATCAGAGAGCGAAAAAAGTGGTCCAACTAAAACATTCATATTTCTTTACGTACTACGGGAATTTGTAATAAAAAATGGGGGTTCCTATTTAAAAAAACGCAGTTGATATCCGTATGACATATGGCAGCGCCATCTAGCGGGCCAACCATAGCGCCATCTGGTATCCCCATTCAAGCTAGACAAGTTTCGTTCTTTGTAGTTTATTCGTTTGTCCCTTATTTTGTGAGATATTTGGCCCGGTCACAATCAGTGAACCAGCCTGTATTAGGACCACCGATGGGATGCTAAGAAAAGTTTCCTGATGACATTCATGCGCAAGGAATTTCACTGTTAAGTTCGAGAGTGCGAATTTACGTTCATATAGCGTAGAAGATGCAGATTGCATATGATAAGACGAAATGTTTTAAAAATCAAAAGGAATTAAAGCAAACAGTAAATTACTTAATATCCGCCTAAATTTTGCTACCGAATTTGATATTTTGGAGAGCCATCTTCCGCCATCATCAAGAGGCTGTTGCTGCTGCTGAGTCCTGCTACAAACTGATGCCAAGGCTGCAAATCGTTGTCCTATATAGGCTTCCGTACCGTAAACGGCACATGTACCGCCCATCACAGCTGTTGCCGTACGAGACGGGACTAGCGGCGCCGCACTTAGCGCCATTTGCTGACATCCTCGTACTTTTCAATTAATCGCAATATTTTTGTAGAGAATGGGTAATCCTTTACCGCCCATAGTCGCCCCTTTTCTAACTGGCCTCATGAACGTGGTGCCCTCACCCTATTTTTGGACCACTTGAACTGTATTCATCCCAGAATTAAATTTGCCACTCAGGTCAAAAGTGATGGGAGGCTTCCATTTTTGGACTACACGGTGCACAAAAAACGAGATGGTACTTGGCATCTGGTTTCGCAGGACAGAGCGGATCAGGTTGGGGAAAGCAGCCAAGGTCAATTACTGTTACTCGTAGTTATACAAGAACACACTCAATCTTATTCTTTAAACCAGTGCACAATTTTCTCTTTAAAACAGCAAAGATGAATTCATGGCTGAGGGCCCAAGTAACTTCTCCAGAATAAATTTAAATGATTGCTTTTAAAACACCAGGACTTAGACTCACGGCTGAAGGCCTTACTTAAGTAAAATTACAATATCTTCTCGGCTAAAGGCCGAAATAATATTTACAAATTCCGGCTAAAGTCCATATTAAGGAAAATTCAAGTTAATTCTTCGGCTGAAAGCCCAATTAAAAAAAAAAATTCGTTACAGAATAAAAGAGATACTTTAAAGATAAGCATTCACACACCACAACAGAAAAACATCTTAAGAAAATTTTAAGTATCTTGTCGGCTGAAGACCCAAGTAATTACTCAATAACAATCAAACACAACCTTAAGATAAACATTTACAGAACGCAGATGAAGGCGTAATCTTAAAGTTGTTATGAAGTTCGGTTGAAGGTCATATACTAAACGCAAAACAGACAATATTACGACCAAATAAAAAGACAATCACAAAAAAATACACAGTGGTGCTCAGAAGTGCTCCAAGGGTCGGCCTGGGGAGGAAACTCTAACCACAGTTTAGGTGAGACAGACAGCAAAGCGTAACACTAAACAATCGGGTTGCAGCATGACCTACGGACGGCTGACGAACCAAGCAACCACCTGATCAATTCCGTTCCACCTGACCAGCAGCACGACAACCGGAAGTACGAGCGAATACGTGGATCGCAGCAGGATTATGCCTTAATAATTGGCGTATAAACACAGTAAAGGCACAAAAATAGCCAAAGAGGAGTACAAGCTGTCTAACTACCTGCAGTGCCGGACAGCATCAACACAGCGAGGAAACACACACTCGCTGCTCTGTCGCAACCGACCGAACGCAAAGAACGTTGCAATAACTGGTCAGTCAAAACCAAAAGCTACACACTTCCACAAACAACTCGAACGATACTAAAACCAGTAACTGTGGCACAAAGGACGAATCACAAGTCGACACAGCCGGCCGGGGTGGCCGAGCGGTTCTAGGCGCTAGTGTCTTGAACCGCGCGACCGCTACGGTCACAGGTTCGAATCCTGTCTCGGGCATGGATGTGCGTGGTGTCCTTAGGTTAGTTAGTTTTAAGTTGTTCTAAGTTCTAGGGGACTGATGACCTCGGGTGTTAAGTCCCATAGTGCTCAGAGCCATTTGAACCATTTGAACAAGTCGACACACACGGAGAACCCAGAGACGGTCGGCGACCAAATGCACGTCGTCTGATGAGACGGACGACCGAAAGACCAACCAAGGTCGTGCCCACTCAAATGTGTGTCGGCTACTGTCGGACGAGTCATGGTTCCGGACCTCTCTGCTGCTCTGTCCCGACTCCCTTGATATCCGTTCGCAACTCTGACACACGACGACCCGGAGACACTGGCTCGGACCCAACCATGCAGAGAGAACACCGCCCCATTGCCCACCCGATATCTCTGCTCAAGGAAGGAACCGACCCACGTCTGGCCAGATGACCAATTGACGAGGCCCAGAAGCGGTCAGAAGACCAAATACACGTCGTCCGATGAGGCGACCGACAGAACGATCGACCAACCGACGGTCGTCCCCGCTCAAGTCTCCTTCCGCGGGACAGTGCATGAGTATCGCCAGCGGTCGGCGAGTACTGGCTGTGCAGACCTTAATTTGAGCTCCATCCCGACTCAACTCCCAACAGACCACGACCCGGAAATACTAGCGGTCGCTCCACAGATAATACGACAGTGCTCTTATCGATAAGCGCTGCTGCTGCCAGTCACAGGCAGGCAAGGCAGCAACTTAGTGACACCAATAAATTGAATAAACGAAGCGGCAGTACGAACCCCCAAGATGACAAGCAAACTGCGTCAACACGAGCTGCCGACGGCTCAGTACTCTGGGTCATAGTGTCTGCCGAAAGCCGAAACACATCGATCTGCGTGCTAAAAGCTGCATTCACCATACCAATGCAATGGCGTCCTAGGACTCTGGTACACAGAGTAGATGCTGTTTCCAATGCGCAAAGTATAACCCAAGAACTTGCACATTTGCTGGCTGTGTTTCAGAAAAGTGGGTACTCTGAGAAGCAGATTCTAGGGCTGTGGAGTTTGGACCATTCCCGAAGGTGCATGAAGTGGAAGGTTGATATTTGGCCTTAATAGAAACAATGGCAAGTCCAGGTAGGAATATCAGCAATGTGGGAAAAGACGATTTGCTATTTACCGTAAAGAAGAGGCGTCAAGTTGCAGACAGACACAATTAAAAGACTCTTACATATAGCTTTCGGCCACAGCCTTCATCAGTGAAAGAGAGTGTGAATGATGTATGTGTCTATTTTTACTGATGAAGACTGTGGCCGAAAGCTTTATGTGTGTGTCTTTTAATTGTGCCTATCTGCAGCTCGACTGTCTTCCTTACGGTAAATAGCAATCTGTCTTTTCATACATTATAGTCCGGCCGTGGTGGCCGAGCGGTTCTAGCTGCTTCAGTCCGGAACCCGCGTGACTACTACGGTCGCAGGTTCGAATTCTGCCTCGGGCATGGATGTGTGTGATGTCCTTCGGTTATTTAGGTTTAAGTAGTTCTAAGTTCTAGGGGACTGATAACCTCAGATGTTAAGCCCCATAGTGCTCAGAGCCATTTGAACCATACATTGTTGTGGTGGCGGAGTAGGAGATTAGTGTTTAACGTCCCGTCTACAACGAGGTCATTAGAGACGGAGCACAAGCTCAAATTAGTGTAGGAAAGATAAGGAAAACGGCAGTGCTCTTTCACAGGAATCATCCCAGCATTTGTGTGATGCGATTTAGAGAAATCAAGGGAAACCTAAATCAGGATGGCCAGACGCGGGTTTGAACCGTCGTCCTCCCCAATGCGAGTCCAGTGTGCTAACCACTGCGCCATCTCGCTCGGTCGTTGTTGTGGCCTTAATACCTTATTGTTGGGGCATATCATTTAATATTGGAAGATTTTTAAGGAGTTTTAACATTAACAGTTTGTTCCGTCCACCTTAGAATAATGTGGCTCTACTTCGCCCTGTGAAAGATGATGTGAGGCTGAGGAAGCCAGGTATGTATGAAATTAGTGTTAGCTGGGAAGGCTTATATCGCCATTCGACTCACACAGTTCAGGACAGGCGCATGGAAAATCGTCGTCACACGAGGCTACAACAGACAGATAAAACGGCGGTAGCAGAACATTGCCAAAATGCGGGACACGGTATCAAATTTGACGAGACAGAGCTAGTCGCCAACACTTTTGGGTTTTGCACAGTATTTATAAAGAGTGAATTGAAAGTAAATTGGCGGACAATTTGATGCTTTTCCTCTTAGCAGGACTTGGAACCCTGAAGTATCCCATATCAAAACAGAACGTGCTTCGGTGCGGCCAGCCCGAGCGTTCGAAAATATTCTTTGAGGGCGATATATCGTTGCCGCCGGTGCTCTTCTAAGGACGGTGCTACCAGCTTGGTCTTGGAGGGCAGCAACTGTGATGGCCTGTGCATGCGCTGTGTACGGTACAGAGGCCTATATACACTCCTGGAAATGGAAAAAAGAACACATTGACACCGGTGTCTCAGACCCACCATACTTGCTCCGGACACTGCGAGAGGGCTGTACAAGCAATGATCACACGCACGGCACAGCGGACACACCAGGAACCGCGGTGTTGGCCGTCGAATGGCGCTAGCTGCGCAGCATTTGTGCACCGCCGCCGTCAGTGTCAGCCAGTTTGCCGTGGCGTACGGAGCTCCATCGCAGTCTTTAACACTGGTAGCATGCCGCGACAGCGTGGACGTGAACCGTATGTGCAGTTGACGGACTTTGAGCGAGGGCGTATAGTGGGCATGCGGGAGGCCGGGTGGACGTACCGCCGAATTGCTCAACACGTGGGGCGTGTGGTCTCCACAGTACATCGATGTTGTCGCCAGTGGTCGGCGGAAGGGGCACGTGCCCGTCGACCTGGGACCGGACCGCAGCGACGCACGGATGCACGCCAAGACCGTAGGATCCTACGCAGTGCCGTAGGGGACCGCACCGCCACTTCCCAGCAAATTAGGGACACTGTTGCTCCTGGGGTATCGGCGAGGACCATTCGCAACCGCCTCCATGAAGCTGGGCTACGGTCCCGCACACCGTTAGGCCGTCTTCCGCTCACGCCCCAACATCGTGCAGCCCGCCTCCAGTGGTGCCGCGACAGGCGTGAATGGAGGGACGAATGGAGACGTGTCGTCTTCAGCGATGAGAGTCGCTTCTGCCTTAGTGCCAATGATGGTCGTATGCGTGTTTGGCGCCGTGCAGGTGAGCGCCACAATCAGGACTGCATACGACCGAGGCACACAGGGCCAACACCCGGCATCATGGTGTGGGGAGCGATGTCCTACACTGGCCGTACACCACTGGTGATCGTCGAGGGGACACTGAATAGTGCATGGTACATCCAAACCGTCATCGAACCCATCGTTCTACCATTCCTAGACCAGCAAGGGAACTTGCTGTTCCAACAGGACAATGCACGTCCGCATGTATCCCGTGCCACCCAACGTGCTCTAGAAGGTGTAAGTCAACTACCCTGGCCAGCAAGATCTCCGGATCTGTCCCCCATTGAGCATGTTTGGGACTGGATGAAGCGTCGTCTCACGCGGTCCGCACGTCCAGCACGAACGCTGGTCCAACTGAGGCGCCAGGTGGAAATGGCATGACACGCCGTTCCACAGGACTACATCCAGCATCTCTACGATCGTCTCCATGGGAGAATAGCAGCCTGCATTGCTGCGAAAGGTGGATATACACTGTACTAGTGCCGACATTGTGCATGCTCTGTTGCCTGTGTCTATGTGCCTGTGGTTCTGTCAGTGTGATCATGTGATGTATCTGACCCCAGGAATGTGTCAATAAAGTTTCCCTTCCTGGGACAATGAATTCACGGTGTTCTTATTTCAATTTCCAGGAGTGTAGGATGACGATTTTCAGCCTTGGCATCAGTTTTCAGTGAGACTCAGCAGCAGCGTTCTTCTGAAGATGCCTGACAGATGGATGGCTGAAACATCTAATCATCTTGATTTTATGATCCGGCAGCAGAATCGAGAATAGTATTAAGTAATTTGCTGTTTGCTTTAATTTCTTTTCCTTTTCAAAATTTCGTCTTTTAAGACTGCAATCTGTGAAACATTATATGAATGAAAATTCGCACTGTCCAACTTAACAGTGAATTTCCTTGAGCATGAAGTCCATCTTGACTGCAGGAAAGTTTTCCTACTATCCAATCGGTGGTCCTAATGTATCCTGAAGAGTTGGTAGCTGCCAGCTTCCAACGTCACACTTTCAATCATTTACATTGTTATCTGTCTTTTCGCCAACTATCTTTTGTAGTCTTTTGATTGCTCTCACTCTCGGAAAGGTCCTGTCTTGATCTTCATTTGGTCACAACTCCTAGTGAAATGTCTCCATTCTCAACGGTCGTTAAAGTTTGCAGGTCTGTAATTAGCCGAGCGACAGCCGACACGGTAGCTCAACGTGTTCGGTCAGAGGGCTGCATGCTCTCTGTAATAAAAAAACTGAGTCAAAGAATCAACGATCCACTTGAACGGATGTCTTGTGACGTCCGCCCAGACCAAACGCTACTAGCAATATCGAATAAAATGAATATCAACAGCTGCTGTGTGACAGGTTACTACTGGTATTAAAGAACGTTTCTCCTGCGCGGGATTAGCCGAGCGGTCTGGGGCGCTGCAGTCATGGACTGTGCGGCTGGTCCCCGCGGAGGTTCGAGTCCTGCCTTGGATGTGTGTGTTTGTCCTTAGGATAATTTAGCTTAAGTAGTGTGTAAGCTTAGGGACTGATGACCTTAGCAGTTCAGTCCCATAAGATTTCACACACATTTGAACATTTTTTTTTTTTTTTTTTGAGTCAGTTTGCGAAATACTGTTTTGACATCGGTAACATACTTTGTTGATTGTGTTAAAGTGCAGCTGCTGGCAGAAATCTCTTTCCTTCGTTCATATTTAAGCTGCCAATCAGAAATGTGGTGTAAATGCTTTACACGAATGAGTGATTAAATGAATGTAGTGTAACTCTGCTTAATTTTAAATTAACATCGTTGTTGCGCGTTTATTTCTATGGATTATAAAGCTACCACTGTTAAAAAGAAGAGCACTTGCTGCAGATGTGCTATTCTTCAGAGTGATTGGCATAGTTGTATTTTGAATCGAAAATCATTAACTTCAGTTCACAATAAATCTTAGCTTTGTTATTCGTGATTTTGAGAAGTAAAACAAACTGCAGCATGCCAATAAGCGAATACTGAAAAAATAATTATGAACGCAGGAGTGTGTGATACTGACATTGTACTTACAAGGTCCAGTCTCATTAATGTGACCATCGCCTATGTTCGATGTCAATGTGCAATAACCACTCACGGACGGCACCAAAAGGGAACGATCATTGGCTTTCAGGTCAAGTGCGGAAGCATTTCTTAAACGGCTATGTTCGTAAACTGTTCGCCTCCATCACTGGGTCAAGTGTATCCCGAATGGCGAAAAGGCGCAATCCAAAACCGGCGTCGAGACTAATCGGCACACCACCGATCATGGATGACATGGGTCAACGACGGCTGCGGAGATATGTACGGGCGAATAGACGAGCAACTTCTCAACGACTGGTCACCCGATGAACCGAGGGGCTACCAACAGTGTCTTCTCAACGATCTTTCAGCGAAAGTTGCTGCGTATGGGCCTCTGCAGCAGGCGCTTGGTTCATACAGCCATGCCGACTACTGTTCATTGGTGACGAAGGCTGGAAACTGCACTCCAGTACCGCAACTGGACTGAGTGGACGACAGGTGGCCTTCTCAGGTGAATCACGTTTTGTGCTTCATCGGACTGATGGCCGTTGGCGGGTACGTCTTGAAACGCCTGAGGCCAACCTCTGTGCATCAGTTGTCGGAAGCGTCCCAGCTGGAAGGCATTCTGGAAAGCACATCGGATCAAAAATGTATGGTTTTATCCTTGAGGACCATGTCCTCGGTATGATGGCATCTCCCTAGCAAGACAGTGCAACATGTCACACAGCTCACAGTGTATGTGCATGGTTCAAAGAGCACCAGAATGAGTTTACCGTACTCCCCTGGCCACTATACTCTCCGCATTCTAGTCCAGTCGAGAATCTGTGGGACCAGCTCTATTGGGCTGTTCGCCCCATGGATCCTCAAATGAGGAACCTAGGCCAGCTGACCTCGGGGCTGGCTCCACATCCCTGTCGGCATCTTCTAGAACCTCATTCATTCTCCTCGTGCAAGTCTCGCAGCGGCCAGCGCTGCAAAAGGACGTCTGGCTTTTGACTGGTGGTAACTTTAATGCGTACATACTGTTCTCCGCTTAGAGTAACATATGTTCTGGAATAATATTTCCAAATACATTGGGCAGCTGTATCCATTTCCCCACTGCTCTTTCCTGAACCTCCATACTCTGCGAATAGGAGGGCTCTGTTTTCCACTCCCCTCTACAGTACTACACGCACGGTAAAAAAGCGGCTGCAGTGAGGCGCGGCGAGTGACAAACAACCGGTTCGCGCGGAAGTTTAAAAGCTGTGTTTTCAGCAGTTCATAACTACGCAGTATCGGAATTATGGATAAAGTTTCATGCGGATTCGATTGCTGGGTCTGATACTCTGCAAGTGTGCTATTTCCTCCTTAAAGTGAGGTCAGGTCGGTTATGTTTCCTTGTCAAATAGCTTTGGATGCATTATTCTCTAAACCATCAACTAGTCGCACTTTTCCTCGTTGCTTATTTATTTACAAAAGCACTATCGGATCTTACTTCATCTCCTTACCTAAATTCAGTGTTCACGCGTGACTACCCATCCACAGCCGAGTGTCTGTTTCCTTATCATTTTCAATCTACATAAATACACGTGATATGGCCCACGCCCTTTCCTTTCGGAGTTTAGCTGCAGGCTTTTACGAATGTATGGAGAAAACCCATGCACCCACCGTGGGGATTTGTTGCGTCCGAATCACATTGCCTTTAGGCAAGCATACATCCTGATAGTTGTGTTTTGTGAGTAATGTTCTGGTCAACGGTTGGACTTATGTACTTACTAGACTGCCTTTGTGCAAAAACTGACCAGCTACTACATAAAGTACTTTTATGTCTGTAGGATAGATGCTTAACAAGATCAGAAGTGTCTCAGTAGGCAATGACTGAGTACACTCGGTGTCTCGTATGCTGGTGACGAGCAAACGTCATATACGTGGTCCAGTCAGAGTAATGTGACCACCTGTCAAAAGCATGATAAAAAGGCTCTTGCAGCGTGGACCACTGTGATTTGTACAGGAAGAGGGTTAGGGACGTTCTGGAAGGTACAGACAGCGATGTGGAGCCAGCTACTCTAGGTTTCTCAGTTGAGGATCCTTAGCGTACACAGCCCGACCGAGGTGTTTCCTCAGATTCTCGATTGCGTTTGAGTACGGGGTGTTTGGTGGCCAGGGGAGTACGTTAAGCTCATCCTCGGGCTCTTTAAACCACGCACGTACACTACGGGCTTTAGGGCACGTTGCAGTGCTCTGCTGATACCATCTCGCCTAGGAAAAGTGAAATGCATAGAAGGGTGCTCATAGTTGCTTATTTTGTTGATCCATTGTACCTTCCAGGGCGACGACACCATCCACGAAATAACAGGAGGACATTCACCAGCCCATAACGTTCCCTCCTCTAACCTGGATCCTTACCACGTTTACTGCAAGGTGTTTGTTTGCCGATGTTACACGCAGTACATGCCAACGGCCATCTGTCGGATGGAGCATAAAACGCGATACATGTAAAGAGGCCACCTGCCACCACTTAGTGAACGTCAAGTTGCAGTATTTTCGTGGAAATTACAGCCTTCGTCTCCGTAGTCTCCATGGCAGAATGTGATGAAAGAAGAAAGGGGAAGGATTGGATGTCCTGTCGACGACGGCGTTAACAGAGACGGAACGAAATCTCATATTTGGGGAAGCATAATGTAGGAAACAAGTCTTTTCAAAGAAACCATCCTGGCATTTGCCGTAAGTGATTTAGGAAAACAACCGAAAACCTTGTCTGGATATCGGGTGAATATCAACAACCATTGTCCCCATTGTAAGATTAGTGTCTCACCATTCCGCCACCTTCCTCGTTGATGTGTGGAACGGCAGTTAGGGTGATAGGTTCTCACACACTTAACAGCCGGTAGACAAATTACATGACGATTAATGGAAAACACGTTTAGGAGCGCGTTCTGACTAGTTGCTAGTAAATTCTAGGAAAAATGACGTGATCTGGAATGAAATACACTCCTGGAAATGGAAAAAAGAACACATTGACACCGGTGTGTCAGACCCACCATACTTGCTCCGGACACTGCGAGAGGGCTATACAAGCAATGATCACACGCACGGCACAGCGGACACACCAGGAACCGCGGTGTTGGCCGTCGAATGGCGCTAGCTGCGCAGCATTTGTGCACCGCCGCCGTCAGTGTCAGCCAGTTTGCCGTGGCGTACGGAGCTCCATCGCAGTCTTTAACACTGGTAGCATGCCGCGACAGCGTGGACGTGAACCGTATGTGCAGTTGACGGACTTTGAGCGAGGGCGTATAGTGGGCATGCGGGAGGCCGGGTGGACGTACCGCCGAATTGCTCAACACGTGGGGCGTGAGGTCTCCACAGTACATCGATGTTGTCGCCAGTGGTCGGCGGAAGGTGCACGTGCCCGTCGACCTGGGACCGGACCGCAGCGACCCACGGATGCACGCCAAGATCGTAGGATCCTACGCAGTGCCGTAGGGGACCACACCGCCACTTCCCAGCAAATTATGGACACTGTTGCTCCTGGGGTATCGGCGAGGACCATTCGCAACCGTCTCCATGAAGCTGGGCTACGGTCCCGCACACCGTTAGGCCGTCTTCCGCTCACGCCCCAACATCGTGCAGCCCGCCTCCAGTGGTGTCGCGACAGGCGTGAATGGAGGGACGAACGGAGACGTGTCGTCTTCAGCGATGAGAGTCGCTTCTGCCTTGGTGCCAATGATGGTCGTATGCGTGTTTGGCGCCGTGCAGGTGAGCGCCACAATCAGGACTGCATACGACCGAGGCACACAGGGCCAACACCCGGCATCATGGTGTGGGGAGCGATCTCCTACACTGGCCGTACACCACTGGTGATCGTCGAGGGGACACTGAATAGTGCACGGTACATCCAAAACGTCATCGAACCCATCGTTCTACCATTCCTAGACCGGCAAGGGAACTTGCTGTTCCAACAGGACAATGCACGTCCGCATGTATCCCGTGCCACCCAACGTGCTCTAGAAGGTGTAAGTCAACTACCCTGGCCAGCAAGATCTCCGGATCTGTCCCCCATTGAGCATGTTTGGGACTGGATGAAGCGTCGTCTCTCGCGGTCTGCACGTCCAGCACGAACGCTGGTCCAAATGAGGCGCCAGGTGGAAATGGCATGCCAAGCCGTTCACTGGACTACATCCAGCATCTCTACGATCGTCTCCATGGGAGAATAGCAGCCTGCATTGCTGCGAAAGGTGGATATACACTGTACTAGTGCCGACATTGTGCATGCTCTGTTGCCTGTGTCTATCTGCCTGTGGTTCTGTCAGTGTGATCATGTGATGTATCTGACCCCAGGAATGTGTCAATAAAGTTTCCCCTTCCTGGGACAATGAATTCACGGTGTTCTTATTTCAATTTCCAGGAGTGTAGAAATGGTTAATATAAAAGTGAAGTATCCCAACGTAGGAAGTTATTTGGACTGCATGTTACGGCATGGTCGAAGGGATCCTCGACAACGACGGTACGCAATCGATTCAAGTCCTAGGCTTTCACTATTCTGCACGAATCTCGGTTACAATCGATTTTGCAGCTTAGAAACACAGAGTGCATCATAAATAATAAAGAAATCAGAACGGGCGGAAATGTACGATAGCAAAATTAATCCAGCACATATGGATATGTAACCGGGAAATTTAAGAGATAATTACTAATGTCTTACTATGGAATATTCTCCTAGTCTGTACTGCATGAAATACACACTCCCTGACAAAAATCAGGAATGTAAATTATTAGAGTGGCAGTCCCCTATCAATCACCAGAATACATTAGAGTCGTTAGTGCTTAGAGTAGTTATCAGGTGTGCCAGAATATACAAGGAACTTGAACAGCATGAGATACTCGGTGATCAGTGAAGGAGACGGAGATGGCGCGTTCTTATGCGAGACAGCGCAGGTAGCACCCGACGTAATTAGAAAGGGGACTATGTTGTGGGTCTCCGTTTCGACGGCTAGAAAACTCGTGCTGTATCAAGATTTTTGGAGCATCTGATGTATCGGTGGCCCATTGCTGGACTGTAAAGGGACGTGAGAGTAGGCATACACCTCGTCAATGTTCGGTTTAATCCGCGTCTGACCACCAAGAGCACTGTATTGTACATACACATCGTAACCTGTTGACAACTGCGCCTGCCATCCGTTACAATATAATGTTTCCGAGACTAGCTGCACGCGAACTAGGGAATTACCGACCCATGCATAGGCTACCGTTGACACCGAACCACAAACGGCTGCGTCTCTAATAATGACCGGGGAGCGTAGACTCCTAATAAATTGCGTCGCCTCGTATTAAGGTAAATCGCACACAGAGTACGCGAAACAACTTGCCCCCCTTGTAACAGCCGTGTACCGCAGGTCTCTATAGGAACGGAGGGTTCAAAATGATTGGAAAAGAGCACAGGTAGTCCCAGTCTTCAAGAAGGGTCGTCGAGCAGATGCGCAAAACTATAGACCTATATCTCTGACGTCAATCTGTTGTAGAATTTTAGAACATGTTTTTTGCTCGAGTATCATGTCGTTTTAGGAAACCCAGAATCTGCTGTGTAGGAATCAACATGGATTCCGGAAACAGCGATCGTGTGACACCCAACTCGTTTTATTTGTTCATGAGACCCAAAAAATATTAGATACAGGCTCCCAGGTAGATGCTATTTTTCTTGACTTCCGGAAGGCGTTCGATACAGTTCCGCACTGTCGCCTGATAAACAAAGTAAGAGCCTACGGAATATCAGACCAGCTGTGTGGCTGGATTGAAGAGTTTTTAGCAAACAGAACATAGCATGTTGCTCTCAATGGAGAGACGTCTACAGACGTTAAAGTAACCTCTGGCGAGCCACAGGGGAGTGTTATGGGACCATTGTTTTTCACAATATATATAAATGACCTAGTAGATAGTGTCGGAAGTCCCATGCGGCTTTTCGCGGATGATGCTGTAGTATACAGAGAAGTTGCAGCATTAGAAAATTGTAGCGAAATGCAGGAAGATCTGCAGCGGATAGGCACTTGGTGCAGGGAGTGGCAACTGACCCTTAACATAGACAAATGTAATGTATTGCGAATACATAGAAAGAAGGATCCTTTATTGTATGATTATATGATAGCGGAACAAACACTGGTAGCAGTTACTTCTGTAAAATATCTGAGAGTATGCGTGCGGAACGATTTGAAGTGGAATGATCATATAAAATTAATTGTTGGTAAGGCGGGTACCAGGTTGAGATGCATTGGGAGAGTGCTTAGAAAATGTAGTCCATCAACAAAGGAGGTGGCTTACAAAACACTCCTTCGACCTATACTTGAGTATTGCTCATCAGTGTGGGATCCGTACCAGATCGGGTTGACGGAGGAGATAGAGAAGATCCAAAGAAGAGCGGCGCGTTTCGTCACAGGGTTATTTGGTAACCATGATAGCGTTACGGAGATGTTTAACAAACTCAAGTGGCAGACTCTGCAAGAGAGGCGCTCTGCATCGCGGTGTAGCTTGCTCGTCAGGTTTCTGGATGAGGTATCGAATATATTGCTTCCCCCTACTTATACCTCCCGAGGAGATCACGAATGTAAAATTAGAGAGATTAGAGCGGGCACGGAGGCTTTCAGACAGTCGTTCTTCCCGCGAACCATACGCGACTGGTACAGGAAAGGGAGTTAATGACAGTGGCACGTAAAGTGCCCTCCGCCACACACCGTTGGGTGGTTTGCGTAGTATAAAAGTAGATGTAGATGTAAACTACCTCGGATGACCTTCAGCGTGCATGCTGCACGGTCACGTGCTTCCAATGTTTTGGAGAGTCTCAGCGGTGTTACTGTTGACGTCATGGGGAGGGAGCAGTCGTGTATGACGGGTGGTAGTGATTGAGAGAAGTGTGGTGGCAGATCGGGTACGCGTTGGACATTCTGCGTGCTCACGTGTTCCCTCAGAAGCGACAGTATCGTTTGCTAATTTCCAACATCACATTGCTCATAAACACATGGCACGTATCTGTATGGACCGTTTGAGTGATGTTGAGATACACCAATGGTTAGCAAGATTCTTCCATCTGTCCCCGATGGCCTACGTGTGGACTTTCGTCCCAGAGCCAGTATCCGGGATATCAAAGATCAGATACAACAGATGTGGGCAAACCTAACTCGGGAGATGATTCAATGGCATTACGACACCCTACACAACAGAATCACACTATGCCTCCAAGCCAAAGGCTGTGTAACGTGCTACTTATAGCTGGGCTGAAATTGCCAAGTTATTTGTAAATTTGACTCGATTTTGTAATCACTAGAATAACATTACATACACCTCAGTCCGCGAAATGTCATTTCATTTCTTCCTCCCCTTATGTGCGCTTCTGTGTTTATCTGTCAGGCAACGTACAGGTTGGTTGTAATCAAACTTTCGCTACTCGATCTAATATAAGCGGAAAACTATTTACTATATGGGTAGCTAGCCAACTTTATATGAAGGTTTTTCAGACTGTGCGCTGCAGGATTTACGTTGTGTTAGTGTCATGACGTATCGTTTGGCGCCAGTACTGGTATAGCGACGTATGGTTGAAACACAGGCATCAGTGTGCATTACACTTGCAGACAGTTAACATGTGTCTGGACGAGATGAAACGAACTATACTCTTAAACCTGTTTTATCAAAACAATATAAATAGTTCTGCTGCACTTGTATGAACGAGTGGTGTCAGAACAGACACCACGCATTCATATAATTGATTCGTTGGTCAATGGATCCAACATCTTCAGTGCGGATGCACAAGTACGCCCGACAACCTGCGGGAATGTCAAAGCAATTGACAGGGATTGTGGATAGGGGCGCTCAGTGGGAGTGGGGGCCGTGAAGCGTACCGAGACACCTGCGCAGATGCGATAATCACTGTGTCACGGGTGATGCAGTGGTTAACGCACCTGCCAAGTAAGCCGAGTTCGAATCCTGCTTGGGCACACATTTTCACCCGTCGCTGCCGATTCCGTGTAATGTGCCAATGCATCTGACATCACTAATCGCTTTTCTTTCCTTCCTCCTCTTTCGACCTTCAACTTACACGTCCCGCTGCTCTTAGTAAGCAACGACACGTTCGAGCAATACTGATACGTCTTTCTTGCCCACTGGGGATGAAGAACACGAGTCGGATGTTCATATTAACTGACGATTTGGGAACTGCTCCAGGCTGAGGCTGACGGCCAATTGCGCCAAAACTGTTGAACAAGTTACGCCATGGCTGAAAACGCTGGAAGCAATGTGCTATCTTGAAGCACAGCACAAGCAGTGTCACGACAGCTGGACATTCCATGGTCCAGCGATGTATCGGACAGAAGTAAGGTAATCGGCTTCAGGTTTTCGTGGAGTGGATTCAGATGGTCGTTACACTGAGCAAGATAAACATGGTACCAATTAACAAAAGTCACCTTCTCTATTGGAAATTAAAATATGTTCCTTTCAATGATTTATTCGTTATTTTTCTTCCGTTTGCCCGAATAAATATTTCCACAAAGCTTCATTGTCCTAAGATACCTCGTTTTTCATGGGGGCAGGCTCTCATGTGGCGGGAGTTTATAAGCACCCTGTGCATCCGTAAAGTCCCCGTCTGAATGGGCTCAAATTCCGCCTGTGGTCCACTTTAACAAGAAATACAACACTGCTTCAGTGCATTATATGCTACATTTTAATACGCATGAATATACAGTGAAGGAAGTGCTTTACAAATCGCCCAATTATTTACAAGTAATACTGATTTCGTTTCTATAGTAAGTTACGTATTTTTTTCACACCAGTACGCAGCATATCCACGCCCACCAAAGTGATCTCTCAACATCTGACGTAGTTCACACAGCAATACAGCGCTCTGGTGTCCGTCCTACACATCATAGGGAATTCCAGCTCTCACCACTTACATAGCAGCTGATTTTGTGTACTTCTACGAAGATACGTTAATATCCGACCAGGTCTTCCACGAGCATAACTTTTTTTTGTTAGGTTGTCTATTTCCGAACGCACCAGGGAGAAATGATGGTAATGATTCGTTTCCAGCAATCTGAACGGCTAAAGCTACGGAGATTGTTCGTAGAATGTAGCTTGAGTAACGCACTAGCCATATTAGTGAACGAAAAATTTGCGAGTGGATGCATCGGTTTGAAAATATATGTGTGTGTGTGTGTGTGTGTGTGTGTGTGTGTGTGCGTGTGTGCGTGTGTGCGTGTGTGTGTGTGTGTGTGTGTGTGTGTGTGTGTGTGGGTGGGTGTGTGGGTGTGTGGGTGTGTGGGTGGGGCGTGTGTGGGTGTGTGTGGTTGTGCGCTGCCAACTACTTCGAAAACTGGCAGGAACTGAGAGACAGTTAAAATCGATTGAACTGTGTCCAATGTGATTATGCAGCATTCCAACTTTACAATTTAGTTGGTTAAGTGAATGAAATCTTGATAAGCCCAAAATAACGATATAAATAAACTAAAACAAAAACAAATAAGATCAATGATGTGTAACATGGAACTGCTGTTTTTATCTAAAAGTAATGCATAATCTACGACCCCACAAAGAAAATCCTGATTCTGAAGAAGATAACGATATCTACCGAGTTTTGAATGAAGCTATATTTTGATTTAACTACATCATCACTGCAGAGCATCTGATTATTTGGACAGCAAAACTCTGCTATTATTCAGTCTGTTACAGTGACGTTCAGCCGCTGTGCTGCGTTATGAGATGCTGATTTAGTTCTCACTACATTAACCTCTGCCGGCCGCGGTGGCCAAGCAGTTCTAGGCGCTTCAGTCCGGAACCGTGCGACTGCAACGGTCGCAGGTTCGAATCCTGCCTCAGGCATGGATGTGTGTGATGTTCTTAGGTTAGTTAGGTTTAAGTAGTTCTAAGTTCTAGGGGACTGATGACCTCAGATGTTAAGTCCCATAGTGCTCAGAGCCATTTGAACCATTTGAACATTAACCTCTGCTACAATTAGTTTTGAAGATTCTGAAACTGAAACAAGGTGATTCAATTTTTTGCCGCACAGTAACTTACCAATCATTGTAAGTATCTTACTTTTAGTACTCTGAATTATCTGACACAGTAAGAAACTGAAAGATGTTTTCTATTTGTAACTTATACGTTAACGATCTCCTCAGAGAATTTCCAAGTCCTCTCTCTCTCTAATTAGATCATTCTAAACATGTTCATGGGGGAAAAGTATTTTCGGGAATTCCGAGGATTTTTTTCCAGAGGAATTATTTTACTTGTCTCCTCTGCAAGAGCATAATTAAGTTTACGAATTGCAGTTCCATTTTGAAATTCGCATAGCATACTTTATGTAGCCAGAACGAAATATTACTGGCTTTCTCAGAGGTATCCTCTGATTTGTCACTGAGTACTCCTTGGAGTTACCGTGTGCACTATTTAGGAAAAACTGAACGTAATTCATACTCATTTTGTACATCATCGAACAGTCTAAAGGTAACTTTCGAATGTTATGTTATTGATGGTGACCTCTCAGCTTTGTTTCCGTATCAGTTATAGACAAGATATAATATTCCACGATGCACAGTTTAGGCTCAATAATTAAAAATATTTGTTCTGAAACCAAAAATAAACTTAAGGGTTGTTGTTTTAGGACAGTTTTTGCAATATTTTCAATTTTATGCAACTGCGGACGCTCAACAATAAATCGTCACGGTAAAAAAAGATAGTTTCCAAATTCACGTTTCTAAGATCTACAGAAAATAAAGAGCATATTTAACACATACATAACCTTTTAAAATGTCACAATAACAAAGTATGACCTGTTGTACTCCCGGATACCACCAAGGCTTCCTCATAGATCGATTTGGAAAAATAATTATTTGAAGATGGAAAAATAAGTGTGGCTGCATTGTCTAAACAAGTCTAATCCTTCTTTACAAAGCTAATTTTTTTGAAACTTCCAGTTCTTCACTTATTTCTGTGTTGGATAACACGTACATGAAGATCTGTCTATTATTACTTTCATTCTCGTGAACTATTCCTCTTAGGGAACAGAAATAACTAGCCCAACGAGTTTCATCACCGAGATAAGTCTTCTACTTGTGTTTGGAAACACTCAGCTTTTCGCTAACAGCTTTTCGTTTGGAAGGGTTCGGGAGCGGATACCTAAGGCACGGCCATATTCTTATGTTTCCGGAAAGCTTTTGACACAGTGCAACGCTGTACACAGATAAAAAAGTCCAGTCATGCGGATTCGGTTCTCAGATATGTGAGAGTCTCTAAGCCGTGTTTAGTAATAGAATTTATTTCGTTTTCCTGTAATGTTCATCAGAGACAAGGATATCGCCAGGAGGGAACCAGGGAAGTGTGATAGGTGCGCTCTTGTTCTCGAAATACGTGAATGATCTACATTGGGTAAACGGCAATATGCGACTGCTGATGACTCTAGTGTACGGGAAAGTTGTCATCGTTGGTTGATGTAGGAGGATACAGAATGACATGGATAGAATTTCTATTTGATGTTATGAATGGCAGCTTGCTGTGAATATGGAAAAATCATAGTTAATGCAGATGAGTGGGATAAACAATCCTTGACACAGCCACGTCGATTAAATATGTAGGTGTAATGTTGCAAAGTGGCATGAAATAAAATGACCATGTGAAGTCGGTTGTATAGAAGGCTGTGTACTGGGACAGTGCAGCTCATGTATAAGGGATACCTCACACAGGACCCTTGTAGAACTCATTCATCTACATCTACATTTATACTCCGCAAGCCACCCAACGTTGTGTGGCGGAGGGCACTTTATGTGCCACTGTCATTACCTCCCTTTCCTGTTCCAGTCGCGTATGGTTGGCGGGAAGAACGACTGCCGGAAAGCCTCCGTGCGCGCTCTAATCTCTCTAATTTTACATTCGTGATCTCCTCGGGAGGTATAAGTAGGGGGAAGCAATATATTCGATACCTCATCCAGAAACGCACCCTCTCGAAACCTGGCGAGCAAGCTACACCGCGATGCAGAGCGCCCCTCTTGCAGAGTCTGCCACTTGAGTTTGTTAAACATCTCCGTAACGCTATCACGCTAACCAAATAACCATGTGACGAAACCCACCGCTCTTCTTTGGATCTTCTCTATCTCCTCCGATCTGGTACGGATCCCACACTGATGAGCAATACTCAAGTATAGGTCGAACGAGTGTTTTGTAAGCCACCTCCTTTGTTGATGGACTACATTTTCTAAGCACTCTCCCAATGCATCTCAACCTGGTACCCGCCTTACCAACAATTAATTTTATATGATCATTCCACTTCAAATCGTTCCGCACGCATACTCTCAGATATTTTACAGAAGTAACTGCTACCAGTGTTTGTTCCGCTATCATATAATCATACAATAAAGGATCCTTCTTTCTATGTATTCGCAATACATTGCATTTGTCTATGTTAGGGGTCAGTTGCCACTCCCTGCACCAAGTGCCTATCCGCTGCAGATCTTCCTGCATTTCGCTACAATTTTCTAATGCTGCAACTTCTCTGTATACTACTGCATCATCCGCGAAAAGCCGCATGGGACTTCCGACACTATCTACTAGGTCATTTATATATATATTGTGAAAAACAATGGTCCCATAACACTCCCCTGTGGCACGCCAAAGGTTACTTTAACGTCTGTAGACGGCTCTCCGTTGGGAACAACATGATGTGTTCTGTTTGCTAAAAACTCTTCAATCCAGCCACACAGCTGGTCTGATATTCCGTAGGCTCTTACTTTGTTTATCAGGCGACAGTGCGGAACTGCATCGAACGCCTTCCGGAAGTCAAGAAAAATAGCATCTACCTGGGAGCCTGTATCTAATATTTTTTGGGTCTCATGAACAAATAAAGCGAGTTGGGTGTCACACGATCGCTGTTTCCGGAAGCCATGTTGATTCCTACATAGTAGATTCTGGGTTTTCCAAAAACGACATGATACTCGAGCAAAAAACATGTTCTTGATTACTGCTCGATTATTTGGCGTCTCCAACAGGTTGGATTAAGATAAGGCATCTAAGCAGCTCAGCGACTTGCTGTCGTATCTTCTACTGGTAGCCACGATCAAACGCGATTGTCACGGAAATGCTCTGTGAACTCAAATGGACCGACAACGTTTTCGTGAAATGTCGTTGAGAACACTTCGAGAGCCGGTATTTGCGACAGGCTGCAGAATGATCCTACGGCTTCCAACATACAGAAGGAGGGCGAAGACACGATAAAAGAAATCAAGGCTCTTACGGAAGCATATTGATAGTCGCTGTGCCCTCGCTCCATTTGCCAGTGGAATAGGAAAGTGACTGACTGGTAGTAGTACAAGATACTCTCCGCCAAGCACCGAATGGTGAATGGCAAGGTAAGTATGTAGATATAATCTCGAAACGGGGTCCTTATGGCTCAGTTCCCAACTAAAAGAGTTTACGTGTAGTCCGTGTGGCGCCGGGTTTCCTCAAGTATAGTGACCGTCCCTCATGAAAGCAATACGACTGCATTCTCGGTGTACATGAGACGACCAACGGCAACCCGTCCCGTGAGGGGTCGACTGCCGTTCTCCTCGGACAGATTAATTCGCCGGCCGCTCCATGGTAAATCTGCGGATCGTAACGGAACCCCCCCGCGCACCGTCGCCACAGTCATTTTACCGTCGCGACGTTGAAGAATGGAACGACGCTGCCGTAGAGCGAAGCGCAGGGAGAAGAGAGGAGGGCGGAATTCCTGGAGCATATCGCGGTCGGGGTGGGGGCGGAGGGCCGGGTTCCAGAGCGCGAGCTACCTACCACGATGAGATTTCCGGCCTGAGCAAGACAAATGGAGAACTGACGGGGGGCTTAGGCGCCACGGCTCACTGGAAGCTGCACGCCAGATGAGTTACCTCCGAGAGGCCTCGATCGGCGCCCCACCGCCACCGGGGCTGGCGTCGAGACGATAGCACCGCGTGCGCCGTATACTCTGCGTTCCACCCGCAGATCGGACGTGCTCCGGTTAAAATAAGAACCATGAGCCGTGCAAAGCTGCGGGGATTCGTAGTGACCCGCTATAGTAGGTGAACGGTCTTAAAAAGGTGCTCCCCGAGCAAACAGATCTTGTGACTGAACGGAACCTGTACAGTGTGGTGACAAAAGTCGTGGGATAGTGATATGCACACACATGGCTACAGTACCGCGTACACACGGTATGAATGAGCAGTGCATTGGCGGAGCTTTCATTTGCACTCAAGTGATTCCTGTGGCAAGGTTTCAGTTTTGATTGTGGCCGCACGACTCTGAAAGCGGGGTGGTAGATGGATCTAGACGCATGGGACATTCCATTTTAGAAATCTTTAGGGAATTCAATATTCGTAGATCGACAGTGTTAAGAGTGCACAGCATGTCATTCTCAATGAAGAGAAGTCTTCCGAAGTAAGAGTGATTTCAGGTGTGCCGCAGGGGAGTGTCATAGGACTGTTTCTATTCACAATATACATAAATGACCTTGTGGATGTCATCGGAAGTTCACTGAGCCTTTTGGCAGGTGAATCGAGAGGTTGTAACAATGGAAAATTGTACTGAAATGCAGGATGATCTGCAGCGAATTGACGCATGATGCAGGGAATGGCAATTGAATCTTAATGTAGACAAGTGTAATGTGCTGCGAATACATAGAAAGATAGATCCCTTATCATTTAGCTACAAAGTAGCAGGACAGCAACTGGAAGCAGTTAATTCCATAAATTATCTGGGAGTACGCATTAGGAGTGATTTAAAATGGAATGATCATATAAAGCTGATCGTCAGTAAAGCAGATGCCACACTGAGATTCATCGGAAGAATCCTAAGGAAATGCAATCCGAAAACAAAGGAAGTAGGTTACAGTACACTTGTTCGCGCACTGCTTGAATACTGCTCAGCAGTGTGGGATCCGTACCAGATAGGGTTGATAGAAGAGATAGAGAAGATCCAACGGAGAGCAGCGCGCTTCGTTACAGGATCATTTAGTAATCGCGAAAGCGTTACGAAGATGATAGATAAATTCCAATGGAAGACTCTGCAGGAGAGACGTTCAGTAGCTCGGTACGGGCTTTTGTTGAAGCTTCGAGAACATTCCTTCACCGAGGAGTCAAGGAGTATATTGCTCCCTCCTACGTGTATCTCGCGAAGAGACCATGAGGATAAAATCAGAGAGATTAGAGCCCACACAGAGGCATACCGACAATCCTTCTTTCTACGAACAATACGAGACTGGAATAGAAGGGAGAACCGATAGAGGTACTCAGGGTAACCTCCGCCACACACCGTCTGGTGGCTTGCGGAGTATGGATGTAGATGTAAATGTAGAGAATACCAGATTTCAGGCATTAGATCTCACCACAGAAAACGCAGTGCCCGACGACCTTCACAGCCGTGAGAAACTGCGTTTGCTTAGTGTTGTCAGGGCTAACAGACAAGCAGAAAGCAATGTGGTACGTACGATATACGTATCCGTTAGGACAGTGAGGTGAAATTTGGCGTTAATGGGCCATGGCACGACCGACTTTCCTAGCAGCTCCGCCTTACTTGGGCTCGTGACCATGCCGGTTGGATCCTAGACGAGTGGAAAAACCTGGTCTGGTCAGATGAGTCCCGATTTCAGTTGGTAAGAGCTGACGGCAAGGTTCAAGTGTGGTGCAGACTCGACGAAGATATGAACCCAGGTTGTCAACAAGGCACTGTGCGAGCTGGTGATGGCTCCATAATGCTGTGGGCTGTGTTTACGTTGAATGGACTGGGTCCTCTGATCCGACTGATCCGATCGCTGAATGGGAACGGTTTCTGTTAGGTTATTTGGAGACCATTTGCAGCCATTTCATGATGGAATTTGTATGGATGACAATGCGCCATGTCGCCAAGCTACAACTGTTCAGAATTGGTGTGAAGAACGTTCAGGACGACTCAATCGAATGACCTGTCGACCCAGACCGCCCGACATCAATCTTCGAACATTTATGAGACGTAATGGAGAGGTCAGGTCGATCACAAAGTCTTGTCCCAGCAACACTTCCGCAGTTACGGACACCTAAAGAGGCAGCATGGCTCAATATTAATTTAGGGGCTTTTCAACGGCTTGTTGAGTCCATGCCACGCCGGGAAAAGAAGGTCTGACACAGTGTTAGGAGGTATGGCTCAAACGGCTCTGAGCACTATGGGACTTAACATCTGAGGTCATCACTCCGCTAGAACTTAGAACTACTTAAACCTAACTAACCTAAGGACATCACACACATCCATGCTCGAGGCACGATTCGAACCTGCGACCGTAGCGGTCACGCGGTTCCAGACTGTAGCGCCTAGAACTGCACGGCCACTCCGGCCGGCAGATCCCGCTTATGTAGGTAATGAAATTCGCATGCACAAGCACAGCGACAGAATTTTAAACCCCTAATGCATACGCCTTATACTCGTACCATCTCACGCTTCACCGCAGATTTAGTACTGCTGTTTTGTTCGAATTTTACTACGCTGATATATTGTTCGGGGACGGTGGTTCGATCTCTGAAAATTTTGCATTAAATTCAGTTAAAGAAAAAGCTGGAGAATTAGTAACAGACGCGCCCAGCTATTTCAATAATAGTGTAAGAGGTAATCCAGACGTTCCAGTTTGAGGCGTTTCTGCAACATATATGCAACGTAGCGGGACTCCTATGCGGGACACTGGACTCGCATTCGGAAGGACGACGGTTCAATCCCACGTCCGGCCATCCTGATTTAGGTTTTCCGTGATTTCCCTAAATCGCTTCCAGGCAAATGCTGGGATGGTTCCTTTGAAAGGGCACGGCCGACTTCCTTCCCCGTCCTTCCCTAATCTGATGACACTGATGACCTCGCTGTCTGGTCTCCTCCCCCAACCCTACGCGGGTATACAAGCACCGACTTGTAGAGAATGGATCAGCGTGACATTCGTGTCTTCCCCAGGTGCGCTCAGTAAAAGCGGGACAGTGACCTACGGCGAAGTTATTACCAAATTTGTCCAAACAAGAGCAATGTGCTGTTATTCTTTTCTTGGCTGCTGAAGGACAAAACAACGGTAGACATCCATCAGAGAACGAAGAATGTGTGTGGGGTAACGCACGTCGCCATATCGCGCATGTCGTAATTCAGAAGATAAGCTAACTCAAGTGGGAGGCACGCGAGCACCCGCCCTTTACTCCTGATCTCTCCTCCTCCCCCCCCCCCCCCGCCCCCCATGCAATCATCATGTCTTCCGTTACTTAAAAAGGGCTCTAAATGGCCGACCATTCCTGCTGGACGTGGATGTTCAGCAGGAAGTTACGGTCGTCTTCAAGGAGGAGGGCACGATGTTACACGAAACGGATGTCTTCAACTTGGTGCTCCGGTGAGATGAATGCCTGAATGCTCACGGCAATTTTGCCTGATAAGCATACCGATTCTGGAATTTACGGCCTTTGAACGAGAACGTTTTGAGGACCCCTTGTGTTGTTACCACATTGATTTTGTTTTGTATGAAACATTCGTACCATAATAAGTGACAGTGATAAAGCAGTGTATGGTACAAACATTTCCAACGCAGTACTTTTATTCATTGCTTGCAGTTTGGACACAGACACGTAATAAAAGCTTTATAAGCATATCTCAAATGATCTGCATACAACTTCTTTCTGTCGTTGCATAATGTGATGATTTCGGGTGCCATTCCATTTACCGTCTGTCCTACACTACTGGCCATTAAAATTGCTGCACCACGAAGATGACGTGCTACAGACGCGAAATTTAACCGACAGTAAGAAGATGCTGTGATATGCAAATGATTAGCTTTTCAGAGCATTCAGACACGGTTGGCGCCGGTGGCGTCATCTGCAACAGGCTGAAATGAAAATTTCCAACCGATTTCTCATACACAAACACCAGTTGACCGGCGTTGCCTGCTGAAACGTTGTTATGATGCCTCGTTTAAGGAGGAGAAATGCGTGCCATTACGTTTCCGGCTGTGATAAAGGTCGGATTGTAGCCTATCGCGATTGCGGTTTGTCGTATCGCGACATTTCTGTTCGCATTGGTCGAGATCCAATGACTGTTAGCAGAACAGGGAATCGGTGGGTTCAGGAGGGTAACACGGACCGCCGAGCTGGATCCCAACGGCCTCGTATCACTAGCAGTCGAAATCACAGGTATCTTATCCGCATGGCTGTAACGGATCGTACACCCACGTCTCGATCCGTGAGTCAGCAGTTGGGGACGTTTGCAAGACAACAACCATCTGTACGAACAGTTCGACGACGTTTGCAGCAGTATGGACTATCAGCTCGGAGACCATGGCTGCGGTTACCCTTGACGCAGCATCACAGACAGGAGCGCCTGCGACGGTGTACTCAACGACGAACCTGGGTGCACGCATGGCAAATCGTCATTTTTTTGGGATGAATCCAGATTCTGTTTACAGCATCATGATGGTCGCATCCGTGTATGGTGACATGGTGGAGAACGCACATTGGAAGCGTGTATTCGTCATCGCCATAGTGGCGCATCACCCGGCGTCATGGTATGGGGTGCCATTGGTTACACGTCTCGGTCACCTCTTGTTCGCATTGACGGCACTTTGAACAGTGGACGTTACATTTGAGTTGTGTTACGACCCATGACTCTACCCTTCATTCGATCCCTGCGAAACCCTACATTTCAGCAGGATAATGCACGACCGCATGTTGCAGGTCTTGTACGGGCCTTTCTGGATACAGAAAATGTTCGACTGCTGCCCTGGTCAGCACTTTCTCCAGATCTCTCACCAATTGAAAACGTCTGGTAAGTGGTGGCTGAGCGACTGGCTCTTCACAATACGCCAGTCACTACTCTTGATGAACTGTGGTATCGTGTTGAAGCTTCATGGGCAGCTGTACCCTTACACGCGATCCAAGCTCTGTTTGACTCAATGCCCAGGCGTATCAAGGCCGTTATTACGGCCAGAAGTGGTTGTTCTGGGTAGTGATTTCTCAGCATCTATGCACCCAGAATGCGTGAAAATGTAGTCACATGTCAGTTCTAGTACAATATATTTGTCCAATGAATACCCGTTTATCATCTGCATTTCTTGCTGGTGTACCAATTTTAATGGCCAGTAGTGTATATTTCTAAGACTGCAGTAGTATTTTTGTTTGTTTGTATGCTCTTGACAATGCTCAGTGATTCATGCACTCTTCGAATGTATATAATGTATGGAGTTGAAGTTCTTCCATGAATTCCCTCTTTATTGTAACTGTCTTGTACTGATGACACAAAAGATAAACGTTCTATGTGGAACGACTGGAATGTTGCAGAAGACAGTTATTCACCAGCGATTCGTGTTTCGTTTAGAGTAGTTCTAAGTTGATCAAGTTGTCAAGAGTTTCTTTGTCTCTGTTGCAATCTAAGAATTTTACTTCCATGCATCATCTCTCTGTCTCTTGAAATCATCATTAGCCGTCTTACTCGTAAGCATTAAATTTTAGTTTATAATTTCCTTCTAAGCTTATGGTGCAATGTGAGGCAGGTTCCGCAACCGGTGTGTGCCGAAGTTAACACCACTGCATCGGCAACTACGACTATAGCGGACGCGTGACCATGAGCACTGGGCGTTGGCGCAATGTCTGAGCGTTACATGGTATGCTGAATACCGATACATTCTTCATCCTGTCACGGGGAATGCGCGAACCCGTCGTCATCCAGGGGAACAGCTCCTTGGCACTTGTACTGCCGGGAGGAGAAGCTTTCAGCGGCCCCATTATGCCCTGGGGAACATTCACATGAGGATCCACGGGTCCAGTGGAGCTGGTGCAGGGCACCATGATGGCCAAGGAGTCTCGTAGGCTGGTTGCAGACAACTCCTTCATGACAATCATGTTTCTCGACGGCAGTGACATTTTTTTCAACAAGATAATGCGCTATGTCAGAAGACCAAGAGTGTGCTGGAGTGGTTCGAGAACACAGTGCCGAGTTCCAACTGATGTGCTGGTCCCTCAACTCGCGAGACCTGACCCCGATCGAGCACATCTTGGGTGACAATGTGACGTCAGAGCTCATCGTCCTCTACTCCCCCCCCCCCCCCCCCCCGCCGTATTTACGTGAATTAGGTGTGTGTGCAGATGTGGTGCCAACTCCCTCCAGCGACCTACCAAGGCCTCATTGCTTCCATACTACGAAGCCTCGTCAATTTTATCCGTGCCAAAGGCGGACACACCGGCTATTGAGTAGGTGGTCATAACGTTCTGCCTGATGAGTCTACAGACAGTCTCTTCGAGGCGCAATTAATCATTGCAGCGTCAAAACTGTTGATTCTTTCATCACCACTTGCCGAAGCATTGCCTGTCGACTTCTTTCGTAGGGATCTTAGTGTTAGCTGGCTAACAACCAGGTAATCGTCTTCAGATTGCTACCTTCTTGCCAACTGACAAATGCTGTGGCAGAATGTGCAGCTGCAGTCCCAGAACCATTGAGTATTCGTACTGTTACATCAGCATTTTCTTTAACGATTATTCTGATTGATAGTAACACACACACATACACACACGCGCGCACACACACACACACACACACACACACACACACACACTCAACCAAACGAACACATACACAAGCTCACCGCACAAATAATCAATTCCTCTTTTGTACAGGTACATTGCGTCCAAGTTAAGCCATTAGCTGAGGAGCTGACCTTGCAGTTCCACCAAATGGTGGGGATGTTTGTGTCGGCGTTATACCCGCTGTTTCAACAAATTTTCTATGAGGTTCATATCAGGTGGGTACTGCAAGCCAATCGATATGCGACAGTTGGGGAAGCGTTCAGAAAACCAATGAGTTTTGCTGTTCCTCCAGACCAATCAACTTTGCTGTTGTCATCTTTACATGCCTATGTGAACAATGGCCTCTGGCCAGGTAATCGAGGCCAAATGTTCAGTGCGTGCAGTTCCCGACGCCATCTTCTCACGCAGACAGGTGGTGATGGACCTTCATTCGTTGCAAGCAGCAAATCCTATCGGGTTCTCAAGCTGTTTTGACTCACAAACCGTGAAACGTGTCTCAGCATCCTCTGTCAGTATCTTTTCCCGACAACAGTTGTGTGTAAAATGGTTCAAATGGCCCTGAGCACTATGGGACAACATCTGAGGTCATCAGTCCCCTACTCTAGAACTTGGAAGTACATAAACCTAACTAACCTAAGGACATCACAAACACCCTTGCCCAAGGTAGGATTCGAACCTGCGACCGTAGCAGTCGCGTGGTTCCAGACTGAAGCGCCTAGAACCGCTCGGCCACACCGGCCGGCGCCATCTGTAACGGCTTAACAATTTCACTGTGCGTGTGCACTGGGATGATTATTTTGTTCCGGTGAGCTTAAGTGCAGCATTTCTAGTGACTTATTATTCCGTACTCTCTAAACGGAATCTCCCAAAAAAGGGAAGGACTGTGCGCAGAAATTAATTCGTTAACTCCTGCATCAACAGTTTCAGCGAAATTTCAAGAACCGCTATGAGGCTCGCAAATAAGATCTAGGCATCCAATACCCTCTTCTGCGATTCCATTTTCGCGTCACTCTACTGACAAGCTGTCCCTTCTTTGAGGCGGAATTAATATGCTGGCCTCCGTTCTTCAACTTTAATAACAGCTTAAGGCAAAACTGATCGAATTTACACGGAAATGCGACTTTTTTTTAGAATTTCTCGATAGGAAAATAAAGGAAAGAAAAAAGAATCGTGTATGTATTTCAAGAAAAGTAGAATGGAGTGTCTGCCCTCTCTCTCTTCGGCCTGTCTGTGAGCGCAACTAAAGGTTAGCTTTCGAAATGCTCCCTCAGCTGAAGTTAAGCGCGTATAAAGACTACAAAAGAGAGAGTCAGAGGGGTGGAAAATGTTTACATTTCCAATAAAAGGTTTTTGAATGCGGAGTAAAAACGAAGGCTGTGGGCGGTGAATAGCAGTGAGCAAGCGCCCTCGCCCCTCACCCTGTTCCCCGGTTCGCAGGCGCCCTGCTCGCCCGCTCGCTCCACTTCCAAATGGTGGGTTCGGCCCGCGCAGTCAGCCGGAGAATCTCCTAACTCTGCAACTGCAGGCCTGTCCTGCTGCAATCAATGGCCGCGCCTACAGCGTCTCTCGTCTGCGAATTCTGCGATTTGAAAAGAAAAAAAAAAGGATCCAAAAAAAGGGGGGGGGGTTGGTACGAGGGACCGAAAAGGAGGGGTGAGCCCGGTGGTGAGGGTCAGAGAGGCATTTCCACCAGCGGCTTGCTGTTTTTCTACACTACTCTTCTGATTTTTTGTTATTTTCTTCGCTGACGCAGGGTAAGTTTGCTGCGGTTTGTGTGAAGGGCTCGGTGCAATCGATGACTCAGAGGATGGTGTTTGAAACAGAGCATGTAAATGGAGGTGTATTTTTAATATTCGGTCAATGGTTCGTTCCACGTCAAACAATCAAATTTCGCAACATTTTCCTGCTTGAACGTCGCGGAATTACACGAAATTTTATGTGAATATTCACATATGTTCCCGATGAACATAGGTAAAGTTACATGTTTGTCAGAGCAGTACGTACCGAAGTATAGTCACTTGTTCGACTCTATTTGCGACTTTGCGCCGAGCGAGCATGAATTTCTGGTGACTTTGAGCTGTTGAAATTTTGCCAGGTGTACAATTGTAAACCGTCTCTCAAGAATTATAATGAGAAGAATTTTAGTATTCAGCCAAAAATATTAGACAAATTCGCCCCAAAAAAAAATTGGCACCCAAAACATTTCAAAGCTTTACATTTTATAGCTCAGGAACTACATTTATGACGAACGTGAAACTTGGCATGTAGTAACTAAGAACACAAGGTTCTCAAATATAAAGTTTCATGTATGTAACACATGATAGTATTGAATTAATTAACATCGAAGTTGAAGATTTTGTATATGACTAAAAAATGGGCTAATTTCGTCATGATTTTTCCACTGTAGGAAGGAACAGAGGAATGGGCAATGATAATGCCTGCTGTTTGTTCAGGTTTCTTGTTGGCTGAAAGGCCTTTGTCTTAAAGGATTTCGTGGAGCGGTGGGGAGCTCTCTAGACCTAGGAAATCGGCTATCGGGCTTCGTGGGGTTTGTGTGGCAAGTCGGTAGTCGTCGGGGTGCGGAGTTTGTTTTAACATATGGAGTTAACAGTTCGGACTACAGGAGTTCTGGATCCTTCGTGATAAAAATATTTAGATTTACGGTACGGAAAGGCGACAAAGGATTCTAAATTGTGTAACCATGTGCGGGCATCGAATACCTCGCCGTCCGAGTAGGCCTCGGCAGGGCCAACTGTACAGGCCGACCGCAGTGTCATGCTGAACCGATAGGCGTCACTGGATACGAATATGGAGGGGCATGTGGTCAGCACACCGCTCTTCCGGCCGCTGTGAGTTTTCGTGACCATTCTGTCAAGTAGTTCCTCAATTGGGCTGGCAAGAGTTGGCCATCCATTACCGCTTCTGTATTCTCCTGCTGTTCTCTGTATTACGGAGTAAATAGTGTGGACTTCTTTGATGAGATCGGTGGAGATATGTAAACAGTAACTAGCTGGGCGATATTGGTTTAGTGGACGTGACGGAATTGGTTAGAGTCAATTCCGGTCAATAAATGTCACAGGAATACGTTATATACATATGTGTGTTTTTGAGTGACCTTTTCCCTTTGATACTGGAACGTTTTCCCGTTTGCCTGTTAGGGAAGTTATCAACGACATCTGCTACTGGGAAGTTGAAGGTAATTTAATGAACAGTTATCGTTGAATGTTTCCGATTCGATCCACTGGTCAGGTCTTATCTGGAAGTAGCCAGGTAACAACAGGGCTTCAATTATTGAGTTTCGAGTTGTAAGATTTAATCATTTCTCGCGCGTTGAAGCGAGGCTGGCGATTCTTATTTAATCTGAATGGATAGTGCGGCACACAAGAAAGTAAATACGAGCACCACAGAAACTTTTCCGATTTAACCAGCAGATTAGTATCTCGTATCACAGGTCCATGCACCCCTCTACGCCAGGCGTGCGTCGATTCTAGCAGCGACCACGAGTCTGATTTCGACACTACGAAAACTTCTAGGAGGGACTAAATGAGAGTTTCAGGCTACCCCAATAAAGGATCCTGTATGATATTAGGCTCCCAAACATGAACGGACGCGCCCTCCGGCCCGTCCGCTGTGCGAATCTGCCCCAACCCGTCTGCCTGAGTGTGGGTGATATGCAAGGTCCGTCGTCCTTGTGCCTCTACTTCACCCGCGAAACTGTATCTGTCTGGCCACATTCTGACTGTGGAAGCAGGTAGGATCCGTCATGACGTCGCCAGCATCCACACATAGTCGGACTGGTGAGTGGACTGGTACACGCACCTGTCGGGCTGTGAGAGGACGCCCATTTTAGAATAAAATTATGCAAGTCTGCCAGCTATTTTGTTTTCATATCACGTATGTCTAACAACATCCGTAATGTATATATACGGATTTATCCATAATGTATACATACCATAAAAATGAATGGATGCGCGCGCGCGAGCGCGCGTGTGTGTGTGTGTGTGTGTGTGTGTGTGTGTGTGTGTGTGTGTGTGCGTGTGTGTGTGTGTGAGAGAGAGAGAGAGAGAGAGAGAGAGAGTGTTTTGCACAACTCCTAAAGCACGGGACCAATTTCAGCCAAAGTTAGTAAGCATATAACTTGCTGTCTGGAAAGAATCGCTGTGGGAGTAACCACTACCTACCTATCAAAGTAGTGGGGATAGGGTTGAAAACTAAGTGTAGCCAATGATATACAAATATTCATCCATCCATTATTTGAGAATGAGAGCACTTAGTACCTGTCAACGAACTGTACTCATAATTTGAAACCTTTATGAAACTTTTCACACTGACAACCCCCACGAAATGAGGAAAGGAAAATTGTTTACCGCTTACTGTATTTTCGCTTTTCCTTCAGTAAAACGGTCACATGATGAATGACGTTCTGATTTATTACTTCTTTCCCACTAAAGATATTCGCGACACTTTTGCAGGCCGTATTCACATACACCATTGAATGTTGTAGGGTAATTGTATCACTCTATGACACATAATTAAGGATCTTCGAAGTCAGTACCGCCATTGGACAGTCGTTTATTTACAGTGTTACATTACACTTATACAGCCATGATTTCGACTTCAAAGTGCTATTATCAAGTGTTTTATGTGTTATAAATTGCCTAAGACGGCATACTGTCGTATTAAAATACATTGTTAGACATACTGTCTAAGAGTCGATATTTCGGGCAGACACTTAGCCAACTGTCTTTCAGTCAATATGGTGTACTCAGTAATGAAAGAAGGCAGTAGGTTCTGCCAGAAATATCGACTCTTAGAGAATGTGTCTGATAGTGTATTTTAAAACGACAGTATCCCGTGGCCGTGCGGTTCTAGGCGCTGCAGTCTGGAGCCGAGCGACCGCTACGGTCGCAGGTTCGAATCCTGCCTAGATCATGGATGTGTGTGATGTCCTTAGGTTAGTTAAGTCGCATAGTGCTCAGAGCCATTTGAACCAGTATGCCGTCTTAGGCAATTTATAACACTTAAAACGCTTGATAATGGCACTTTGAAGCCGAAATCATGATTGTGTAAGTGTAATGTAACACTGTAAATAAGCAAGAGTCTAATGGCGGCACTGACTTTAAATAAATATAGTATGACTGTGGCATCGCATTACGAAAAAGTCATTACCTAGTTCAGAACATGTGACATCAAATACTGAGTTGCGTGAAAAAGAGCCTCATCGTGCATGACGTTTGAATTTCTTACTTCTTTACTACTAACTCTGTTCACAGAACATTTCGCCGTCAGTAGCCACATGTACGACTGGATGCACCTCCAATATTTTATCATGGTGCGACATATAGCTCAGGTGACGCTGTCATAAACATTGAGCTGCGGAAAATGAAACTGAAGGGCGAAATTCGCTAGAGGTATCGGTGAAATACGTGCACAAATACATGTGAAAAACGTTTTAAAAAAGTGAAATATATTTGACATGTGCGTGCATAGGCCTATATTAGTTACTATAGGCAAAGAAGTACTGTGGGGGAGGCGGGGGGGAGAGAGGTAACAGTCACCAAACCACTATTGGGATCAGCGTGATAACATGGAGAGGGAGAGGGAGAGAGAGAGAGAGAGAGAGAGAGAGAGAGAGAAAGTGGAAAGCAGAGATGGACACGGAGGGGTGGAGGAGATGGACAGAGAGGGGGGAGGAGGAAGTAGAGAGAGAGGAGAGGAGGAAACGGACAAGCAAAGAGGAGAGGAGAAGATGGACAGGGAAAGAAAAGAGAAGGAGATGGACAGATAGAGGACGGTAGAAGAGATGAAGAGTGGGAGAAGGAGACGAACAGACACTGAGGGGATGAGGAGATAGGCACAGATAGAAGGCAGAGGGCTACAAACAGAGGGGGGAGGATGAGATGTAATACAGAGGGAGAGGAGGAAATGGGCATAGGGTGAAGGAGCAAATAGACAAATAAGAGGAGCGGAATTAAAGGGAGAAGTGGGAGGAACAGATGGACAGAGGGACAGGTAGGAGGAAATGGACAGAGAGAAGGGCAGGAAAATATGGATAGGGAGTGGGGAGGGGGGAGGGCGGAGGTGTAAACAACGAGAGGGTGGAAGATATGGACAGAAAGGGGCTGCTAATAGAAGAGGGAGTAAACACATACCCGGGCAACACCGGGTACTCAGCTAGTGAACAGTAAGGAGAGCATAGTAGTCGTGCCGGCCGCGATGGTCTAGCGGTTCTAGGCGCTCAGTCCGGAACCGCGCGGCTGCTACGGTCGCAGTTTCGAATCCTGCCTCGGGCATGGATGTGTGTGATGTCCTTAGGTTAGTTAGGTTTAAGTAGTTGTAAGTTCTAGGGGACTGATGACCTCAGATGTTAAGTCCCATAGTGCTCAGAGCCATTTGAACCATAGTAGTCGTTATCTTCTGTTTATTTTCCCTGCACTACTCCCACACGCATTCCTCCTTTCACATCCCCTTCGGCTTGGACAGTTTCCTAGCTCCTCGTTCTCCTTCCCTCCTCACCGCAGTGGCTGCGTGTTAATTCGGGGCCGTAAATCTACCGGCTCAGGCGCGCCATTGGACTGGCCCGCTGATGGTTTTACACCGGAATCGCGGCGCGGCGGCACGTGTGAAGCGACAAGGTGTTGAACAGCCCTTATATTAGCTAAGGAGTACATAAACGTCAGCGGCATTTGTGTGCACCGTCGAGCACGGCAAACAGCAGGAAACGGACAAACTGCGCGGCAATAAAGATAAACCTTTGATCTCGGCGTGGCGCGCCGCGCCGAGGCTGTTTGTTTTTGTTGGCAGTGGCCAGTGGGCAGCGGTCACGCGACGAACCCAGTCTGCCGCCGCGCCGCTGCAGGGCCCTGCGCTGGCACGCAAGCACACCGGGTCACCTGCTCTCTTCGCTCACTCACCAACTGCACCCGTCACGAAGGAGTCTGCAGTGGTGAATCGGCTGAACAGACACACATTGCGAATCCACACTGACGGGAAGAAGAGCACAACACCAACAAATAATTAATGTAAGACGCTGAAATACCGGGAATAATGGTGTCTAGTAAATATGTAAGTGATCAACGTTGCAAGACCTCTGGTTAACGTAAGCGCAAGATAAGCCATTGCAAATGTGAAATGCGGGTACAATAATGATCACTCTAATCGTCAGAATCTTGAATGTAAGCATGTATTCGTGTACACATTATATACTACTGGCCATTAAAATTGCTACACCAAGAAGAAATGCAGATGATAAACGGGTATTCATTGGACAAATATATTATACTAGAACTGACATGTGATTACATTTTCACGCAATTTGGGTGCATAGATCCCGAGAAATCAGTACCCAGAACAACCACCTCTGGCCGTAATAACGGCCTTGATACGCCTGGGCATTGAGTCAAACAGAGCTTGGATGGCGTGTACAGGTACAGCTGCCCATAAAGTTTCAACACGATACCACAGTTCATCAAGAACAGTGACTGGCTTATTATGACGAACCAGATGCTCGGCCACCATTGACCAGAAGGTTTCAATTGGTGAGAGATCTGGAGAATGTGTTGCCCAGGGCAGTAGTCGAAAATTTTCTGTATCCAGAAAGGCCCGTACAGGACCTGCAACATGCGGTGGTGCGTTATTCTGCTGAAATGTAGGGTTTCGCAGGGATCGAATGAAGGGTAGAACCACGGGTAGCAACACATCTGAAATGTAACGTCCACTGTTCAAAGTGCCGTCAATGTGAATAAGATGTGACCGAGACGTGTAACCAATTGCACCCCCATACCATCACGCCGGGTGATACGCCAGTATGGCGATGACGAATACACGCTTCCAATGTGCGTTCACCGCGATGTCGCCAAACACTGATGCGACCATCATATTGCTGTTAACAAAACCTGGATTCATCCCAAAAAAATGACGATTTGCCATTCGTGCACCCAGGTTCGTCGTTGAGTACACCATCGCAGGCGCTCCTGTCTGTGATGCAGCGTCATGGGTAACCGCAGCCATGGTCCCCGAGCTATTAGTCCATGCTGCTGCAAACGTCGTCGAACTGTTCGTGCAGATGGTTGTTGTCTTGCAAACGTCCCCAACTGCTGACTCACGGATCGAGACGTGGGTGTACGATCCGTTACAGCCATGCGGATAAGATACCTGTGATTTCGACTGCTAGTGATACGAGGCCGTTGGGATCCAGCACGGCGTTCCGTATTACCTTCCTCAACCCACCGATTCCCTATTCTGCTAACAGTCATTGGATCTCGACCAACGCGAGCAGCAATGTCGCGATACGGTAAACCGCAATCGCGATAGGCTACAACCCCACATTTATCAAAGTCGGAAACGTGATGGTACGCATTTCTCCTCCTTACATGAGGCATCAGAATAACGTTTCAGCAGGCAACGCCGGTCAACTGGTGTTTGTGTATGAGAAATCGGTTGGAAACTTTCCTCATGTCAACAAGTTGTAGGTGTCGCCACCGGTGCCAATATTGTGTGAATGCTGTGAAAAGCTAATCATTTGCATATCACAGCATCTTCTTCCTGTCGGTTAAATTTCGCGTCTGTAGCACGTCATCTTCGTGGTGTAGCAATTTTAATGGCCAGTAGTGTATTATACATGTGCCGGATATTAGTTTGTGGGATGGAGCTGCATGCCTGTTTTATTTGGCCGCTCAAAACAGAGACGCTAAACGCTGGTTGAGTTGAGTTTTCTTTAGATGATTTCCCATACGTTCTCGATTGGAGACAACTCTGGTGATCGAGCAGGCGAAGACAACATGTCGACACTGTAGAGAATGTTCCCAACAGCAGCGTGTGGGCGAGCGTTATCCAGTTGGAAAACATCCCCTGGAATGCTGTTCATGAATGGCAGCACAACAGATCGAATCACCAGACTGACGTACAAATTTACAATAAGGGTGCATGAAATAACCACGAGAGTGCTCTTGGTGTCATACGAAACCGCACCAAAGACCACCAGGCGTAAGTCCAATGTGTCTATCACACAGAGAGATTGGTCGCAGACACTCAACTGGCCTCCTCCTAACCAATACATGGCATCACTGGTACCGAAGCACAACCAGCGTTCATCAGAAAACCAGCCCACTATCCTCCAGTGAACTCCCGCTTGACATCACTGAAGTCGCAAATGGGGTGGTTTGGAGTCAGTGGAAAGCACGCTACAGGGCGTCTGACTCGAAACCGATGGGTAACAGTTCGTTGTGGCACTGTGGTGGCAACCGCTGTTCAAATAGCTGCTGCAGATGTAGCACGTTGCGACAAAGCCATACGCCGAACTCGATGGTCTTCCCTTTCGGTAGTGTCACGTGGCCGTCCGGAGTCTGTTCTTGCGACTACTCATTATCGTGAGCACAGCTGCCGAAAATCATTTACAATGGCTACATTCCTGCCAGGCACAGGGTGAGGCATAATAAAGAGCGATTTGTAAAAGGCTGTTAAGTAAAAACACTTCGTTAAATTTTTCTATTTCATAATCTTAAAATACATGAAACACCATTTTCTTCAATAGTAAAACATCGGTTATTTTTTTAAGATAACTCTGGTAGGATGACGTTCGTTTAGACGCACACATTCCTCCAGCCGGACCATGAAGTAATTCATCACATTGCGCAACACTGCCAGTGGGATTTGAACAACTTCCTGTCGCATACGTTCTTTCAGGATTTCAATTGTTCAAGAAGGGTTTTCTTGGTAAACTGTGCTTTTCAGATAACCCCACAAGAAAAAAATCACATCTTGTGAGTTCCGGGGCACTAGAGTGCCATGCAGTATCCCCATTTCGGAGATAACTTGATTTGGAAACAGGCGATTGGCAATATTCGTGCTTACTCGAGCAATGTGGGAAGTTACTCCGTCCAGCTGGAAGAAACGTCTCATCGTTCACTTCGTAGTGTACCAGCTGTGGAGTAAAGAAGTTTTCCAACATGTCTGCGTATCTATGCGAAGTCACTGTTACTGCTTTGCCAAGGCAATCTTCAAAAAGTCATGGCCCTATGGCCCTATGATCCCTAATGAAGACATGCCGAACCATACAGTAATTTTTACGCAGAGCAGTCGTTGCTGATAGAGTCCTCTAGGATTAACGTCACTCCAGAATCGAAAGTTCTGCTTGTTCACATAACCTAGAAATGAAAGTGAGCTTCATAACTCATCCACAAACGGTTTACAATGTCCTCATCTTAACTAATCATGTCCAAAAAAATTAAGCTGAACTGGCTTAAGCTAACATAAACCATTAGGATTTTGTAGGGGTGAAAGTGGAAATATTGTTGTAAAATTCTTCTTACTGTTCTGTTTGAAATCCCAAGTGTGCGCTGTTTCGGCGAATTGAGCGACGAGGGCCTCTCTGAATGGCAAATCTTACACGTTCGGTGTTGTCAGGTGTGCGCACAGTTTTTGGTGTCCCACTTTTCTTCTTTGTCGTTGACGTCGTCGTCTCGAAGTTCTCAACCCACTTTTTAACCGCACAAGCCGATTCCGATTAATGATGAAGTGGTTGCGTAATGCACGATGGACGCGCGGGGTAGCCGCGCGGTCTATGGGGCGCCTTGCCACGGTTCGCGCGGCTCCTCCCGTCGGAGGTTCGAGTCCTCCCTCAGGCATGGGTGTGTGTGTTGTCCTTAGCGTTTAAGTTGGATTAAATAGGGACCGATGACCTCAGCAGTTTGGTCCCATAGGAACTTATGACAAATTTTTAATGCTAGCTGGTACGAACTACTGTTTTGATAAAATGCCTTGATACCGTACGCATGATGCTGTGAGTGCAGCGATCCATCATGACTAAATGCTGTTTCGCGCCAAACTTAACTGTCGCTATTCCCTTCATATCTCTGCGACGCAGCTCAATTCTCGCGCTTTTTAAAATCGTTCGATATTGTGCCTCTCTCTGTATTTCTGCCGTATCGCAGTAAAAAACATCCAGCTTCTCGTAGCCCTATTATATGACATAGTACAGCCTACGTGAGGTGTTGATAATGAAACCTCTGTCGCCATTGAGGCATTCTTGACTAATACCAACTCACCACGTCCAATCTCAAATGTAACTAACGTTCACAACCACTTCAACTTTTATTTAAAGCAAACCTGATCTGCATTTTTATAGTGGTGTTAAAAGCGCCACTCTTATGCGGCTGGAGTGAAATTGGAATAGACACTGTCTTTCAGATGTAGAAATTCGCCTACCAACTTTCGTTTATGTCGAACAACTCGTCCTCGGCGTTGCGATTATTTTTCCTTCATTTCATCTGTGTCGTGATGGATTTGTTACATTATTTAGCTCGAGAAGCGTATTTATATTATGTTCTTAACCGAGACTTATTTCGCATGGCTCTTGTTACAACAATCGGAAAGTATTTGCGTCATTCCAGGGTAAAATCCTTTCGTTTTCAAGTAGTTCTTCAACGTCATAATACTTGTACTCTGTGAGTGTCCGGATGATCTTTTTTTATGTCAAGCACTGTGCTGTTTTAGTTATACAGTAAGGCTCGCGGCGTATGACATGCCTATACCAGCATAGACTGAAGCTTTCCCGGTACATTTACTGCTTTATACTGGACGTGGTTGTTCTATAGTCTTGCCTTTTAGGGCTGCTCCTCCAGACAACTGTTGCATCCTTGTGTCTGTAACTTGCAGCCTCCGATCGTCAAATAAATTTACTCGCGGCCCAACATTCTGCACCATTCGTCAGATCTGGTGTTAGCGCTCGTTTGCGCAAGGGCACTTCAGAAAGCATGTACACATTATTACGGCATGCCAAATAACTTTTATTGTACGCTGTTCTACACTTCAAAATGACGCAGGTACAAGACACTGTTTTTCAACGTAGTTACCAAGTACCTGTGAACAGCAGTCGCAATCTTCTACCAGTAACTGAATTCCTCGACAACAGCAATCCGCTCCTTGGTCATGCAGCCATTGGAGAAGAACGGTGTGAAACCCTACAACGTTCGGAAATTTCTTTCCCTCTACATCTTCTTCTTCGATTACCTGCACTTTGTCCTCTGTGGTCAGCCTTACTCGTCAGTATCACCCACTTTTGTGTTGCCTTGGTCAGATTATTAGTAGCATTTCACTACGACTGGCTACGACACTGCATTTAATCCCTGTATCACAAGAGCACAGTGAATCTGACTACAATTTAGACTTTTTGATCATGATTACAGCACTGTCCCGCGTATTTCAACATTAAAAGCACGTTTCTAGTTCGCGCGTTTCTTTCCCACACCAAGATGCACCTGTTGTCCGCACCGCAACCCAACTGTGTCGACAAACAGCCCGGAACGTGTACTTTCAAATGGTTGAAATGGCTCTGAGCACTATGGGACGTAACAACTGAGGTCATCAGTCCCCTAGAACTTAGAACTACTTAAACCTAACTAACCTAAGGACATCACACACATCCATGCCCGAGGCAGGATTCGAACCTGCGACCGTAACGGTCGCGCGGTTCCAGACTGAAACCCTAGAACCGCTCGGCCACACCGGTCGGCAACGTGTACTTTCTTCTGACTATTCCCCACTCTTGTTATGCGATGCTCTGAGCGTGGGTTGACATGTGCATCTTCTTCAAAGATTGAACAGTAGCGGTGAAAAGTCACATCCCTACATACCTGCGTTACACCCTTTGTACTCCGAGCTTTTCGTTCTTGGTCGTCCACTCTTAATATTCAACCCTGGCTCTTATACATGTTGTATATTATCCGTCTCTGCATATAGCTTCTCAGAATTTCGAACATTTTGTACCATTTTACGCTGTCGAATAATTTTTCCCAGGTCGCAAATCTCATGAATGTGTCTTGATGTTTCTTTAGTCTTTCTTCCATTATCAACCGCAAGGTTAGAATTGCCTCTCTGGTGACTTTACCTTTTCTAAAGAGAAACTAATTGTCACTTAGCTAATCCTCAATTTTCTTTCCCATTCTTCTCCATATTATTCCTGTCATCATCTTGGACGCGTGAGCCGTTAACCTAATTGTGGATAATTCTCGCACTTGTCAGCTCTTGCAGTCTTCGGAATTGTGTGGATCATATTTTTCCGAAAGTCAGATTGTGTGTCGTCAGACTCGTACATTTTACACACCAACGTGAAAAGTCGTTATGTTGCCACTTCCCTAATGATTTTAGAAATTTTGATGGAATGTTATCTGTCAATTCTGCCTTATTTGATCTTACGTCCTCCAAAGCTCTTTTAAATTCTGTTTCTAATACCGGATCCCCTACCTCTTCTAAATCGTCTCCTGCTTCTTCTTCTATCACATCAGACAAATCGTACCCCTCATAGACGCCTTCAGTATAATCTTTAACCCCACTCGCTCTCTCCTCTGCATTTAACAGCGGAATTCCAGTTGCACTCAATGTTACCACCCTTACTTTTAATGTCACCGAAGGTTGTTTTGACTTTCCTGTATGCTGAGTCTGTCCTTCCGAGAATCATTTCTTTTTCGATTTTTTCACATTTTTCATGCAGCCGTTTTGTATTAGCTTCCCTGCACTTCGTATTTATTGCATCCCTCAGTGACTTGTATTTCTGTATTCCTGAGTTTCCCGGAATATTTTTGTACTTTTTTCTTTCATCGATCAACTGAAGTGTGTCTTCCATTACCCATGGTTTCTTCGCAGTTACCTTCTTTGTACCTATGTTTTTTTTTTCTACTTCTGTGATAGCCCTTTTTAGAGATGTCCTTTCCTCTTCAACTTTACTGCCTGCTGAGCTATTCCTTATGGCTGTAACTATAGCCTTAGAGAACTTCAAGCATCTCGTCAGTCCTTAGTACTTTCGGATCCTACTTCTTTGCGTATTGATTCGTCCTGACTAATGTCTTACACTTCTGCCTTCCCCTCATCACTACTGCACTGTGATCTGAGTCTATACCTTTTCCTGGGTACGCCTTACAATCCAGTACCTATTTCGGAATTTCTGTCTGACCATGATGTAATCTAACTGAAATCCTCCCGTATCACCGACCTTTTCCAAGTATACCTCATCCTCTTGTGATTCTTGAATAGAGTATTCGCTATTACTAGCTGAAATTTATTACAGAACTCAATTAGTCCCTCT
Organism: Schistocerca piceifrons; assembly: GCF_021461385.2. Classification (NCBI taxonomy): domain Eukaryota; kingdom Metazoa; phylum Arthropoda; class Insecta; order Orthoptera; family Acrididae; genus Schistocerca; species Schistocerca piceifrons. The sequence goes on from NC_060138.1 coordinate 208,610,490, forward strand.
CCTCTCTCATTCCTTATTCCAAGCCCATATTCTCCTGCAACTTTTTCTTCTATCGTTCCCCTACAACTGAATTCCAGTACCCCATGACGATTAGATTTTCATCTCCCTTTAAGTACTGTATCACTCTTTCAATATGCTTCTCTATCTTTTTATCTTCAGTTCCTGACGTCAGGACGTATTCCTGAACTATCGTTGGCGGTGTTGGTTTGCTGTCGATTCTGATAAAAACAACCCTTTCAATAAACTGTTCACAATAACACTCTTTGTCCTACCTTCCTGTTCATAACGAACCCTGCTCCCGTTACACCATTTTCAGCTGCTGTTGTTATTACCCTGTACTCATCTGGTTACAAATCCTTGTCTTCTTTCCATTTCACTTCACTGACCTTTTTCTTTGCTTTTGATAGGCAATATCTCATCGCAGAAGATTCCTATTCGTCACCTCCATTTCAGCTAACTAGTGATCTTCCAGTTATATTCATTCCATAAAATTATCGTCATTTTCAAGCTGCTTTCGACAGTAGTCATCAGGTTTTTTTTTTTGAGATTACTGACAGGCTAGACTGATGTGAGTTTCTTACACAGGGTGTCTCAGTGCTCACCGTACTACATTTGACAGTCTCCAAATGGGGAAATAGATAGTTATTTAATTGGCATTTATGCTTTGAAGCTAGTGAGAATCACTGGTACACTATTGTGTTGTTATATTGCGCTGTAGCATTTCCTGAGTTCTTAAATCATGGCTGATGTGAGTAAACTTAAGTACACGATTGAGGAGCAGTTACGGGCGTGTGTTTGGTTGTACGAACATCCACAGGCAGGACAGAGATAATGAATGGGTTTAGGATCGCTTTTTAAGGCTCCACCACTCAAATCAATCCAGTTTCAATGGGAGAAACGTACTTTTGCTTCAGGGTGTTTCCATGAATAGTTCTGTGCTAAACCGATAAAAGCCGAATGGAAACGTAGGCTGTAATCTCCAGTTAAATGTATTCATATTCAACCACCGAAACTGTCATGCTCGACGATGCTCCAGGGTACATTAAGAGTTATCACCTCTCGCCGTGTGATGGTATGTGCAGCACTGTTCTGGTGGTGCAAAAAAAAAAAAAAAATAAAATAAAATAAATAAATAAATAAAAATGGCTGTAAGCACTGTGGTTCAAATGACTCTGAGGACTATGGGACTTAACATCTGAAGTCATCAGTCCCCTAGACCTAGAACTACTTAAACCTAACTAACCTAAGGACATCACACACGTCCATGCCCGAGGCAGGATTCGAACCTGCGGCCGTAGCAGCAGCGCGGTTCCGGACTGAAGCGCATAGAACCGCTCTGCTACAGCGGCCGGCGGTTCTGGTTGTCCAGGTGTTATGATCCCTGGAGACATAATGTTACACGCGTGCGCTGACACCCAAACCTTCAGATCTCAGGCACTCAGATCGGTACCAAACATTGTGTGTCGATAGAGTATCAATCAAAAACACTGATTTAGGTCGTTCTGTGTACTGTCGACCAGTGGAAGATGGGAAAACGGTAATTAAAAGAAACACCAGAACTACGGAGTAAACGAAAAGCATATCTCTGAGCTGCGAATGTGAAGATCGTTGGTAGGTGAGTTGGTAGAGTGACAGATCATCGCACTAAAGATTCCGGGTTCTAAAACCACTGAAGGTATTTCTTTAACACTTTACGCCTGAACCTTATACATGGGGAACATTTTTATGACCTCGAAAAGGACATTTCGGAGTTGGTAGCACTGTTCTTTTGAAAGTCTACTTTCACTTCATTAGTTGAAAGTAGTAAACCTACTGCGTATATCTGTATAGCCGTCACACAAGTCAGCCGATTACTAACAGTGTACTTTGATCAAACCAGTTCGCTTAATTTCACAGTGTTATTGAACTATTTACCGCTTTAAAGCGCAGAGTGTTATTCAAAATGAACTAAGGGCTAATTTTAGGACAATTGTTATTACGTTGGCGAATTAAGAGGAGAAAAAAATTGACTAATCTGGCTGCATCCAGTTCATGAAATAACAAGTGAGGCTGAAGCTTTCTACACACTGTTTGAGGCAGGATGACAAGAAATTCCTCAGTTACTCCAGAATGTCGGTGACGCCCTGTAACAGGCTTTATTTGCAGTTGAAAGATACTATTCAGCGCATAGATACGAAATTGAGGAATTGTGTTCAGCCTGTTTAAACTCTAGCAACAACACTGAGGTAAGAGTTGGTTGATCATTTTCAAATTAGTTTTAAAGATGATGATGATGATCATCATCATGATTATGATTTGGATTGAGAGGGAGCTCGACATCAACGTCGTCAGCGCCCTGACGAAAAGTCAGCATGCAAATCTCATGGGTGGAGCGAAGTCTGTCCCCACATGCAGTGCAGTTTATAATGTATTCAAGTCTGCCGCCCTTCCTCACCAATTTAGGGATAAGGCCTGACAGTTCACAAAATTTCACCACCCTCGTAACACTGAAATCGGTATCTGCGAGGCTGGTGGGCAGATCTCCAGCGAGACTGAGGGCTGCCGTAATATCAGTATATGGGCCACGCGCAGCCACAATATGCTGAACTGAAAGTGGCACTCCACAAACTTCACAGAGATGTGGATCCTCCTGCCGGAGGAGGAAGCCATGTGTTAAAGGGCTATGCCTGATGCGCAGAACTTCTTTCCAGCAGCGAAGCTGACATGAAGTTCGCCATGCGTTTGTGGTCGATATGAGCGACCGCAGTTTGTTGTCAATCAGCTGCAACCATTCAGTCTCCCACTGACACATGATGCATCCGTCAGAGAATGAGATGATGGCGTGCAACGGAATGGGACATTGATGGACAGCCCTATCCCAACATGTTTCCTTGGCGGCTTTGCCCTGTATCCCAATGATGCGATGAGCTGAATCGGCTGGTCTACTGGGTACATTTGGTGAAGTGCTTGCAGTGCACTAAGAGAGTCGGAACGTACAAGTAACCTTGTATGGTGATGTCGGGGAACCCTCTCCAGTGCCCTCAGAATGACATATAATTCCGCAACACAATTTGTAAATTGTTCTGGAAGACACATCTAAAAACTCTGTCAGGGAAAGCAGCAGAACAACCGAGAGTATTCTCTTGCTGGGATTCATCTGTGTAAACAACGATAAAACTGTGGTACGTATTTAAATGGACGGAAACAAAGTTGTAAAAACAAAATCTGAAATACAAGTTTTCCTGTACTGTGTCAAGCTTAAAATAGCTTTGGGCCTCTGAAGACGCCAAGGCGCCAATGAGTTCCATTCCTGGCTGTGTATTATGATGCATGAGAGATCCAGATCCTTGAGACAGTATGTAGCACGTATACCAAATGGCTTGGTCCTATTTGGCTGATTCCTCAACAGCCGTTCAAAGGCAGCGCTGAGATTTTCAGCTCCTGTCAAGCCACAATGAGTAATGATTCACCAGTCTCTCCACAGAGTCTCGGAACTGGGCTGGTCCGAAAGGCTCCAGTCGATATCCGAATGCCCTCATGGTGGACAGCATCTAACATCTTGAGGTAGGAAGGACGGGCCGATTCGTAGACCACGCTGCCTTAATGTAAGCGTGATCGAACAAATGCCTCATAAAACTGCTACGGGATCTGTCAGCTTCCCATGTTTCTCCGCTAAGGCATTTCAAAATATTCAATGACTGAAAGCCCTTTGTTCGTGGATCTTTCAAGTGTGGGAGCCAAGCTAATTTCGAGTCAAGTAATAAACCCAAAAAGCGCAGTGTCTTGAAATCGTGAAATATTGTTCCCCATTGTGAGCGCTGGTTGGTTAAAACTCCGGCGAGCACTGTTAAAATTGCCACATTGTCTTCTCAAGTGAGAATCAAAAACCAGTTGTACGGATTCAGATTTCCAGCTTCCTAATGGTCAGCTGTAGCTGCTTCGTCGATGTTGTAAGATCAGAGGAAGAGTAGAAGATTGCAAAGTCATCCACAAGAAGCATTTGACAGGGCCCCTGAATGCGGAGTAGTTTTAAAGATGACAGTATTTATTGATACAATTACCAGTCCTTTATACAGTATTTTCGGATATCCCCGTTGCAAACTACTAGTACTTGTAGAGGGGAGTGAGTACATAACTTTAATAGGAACCCATGTCCGGAAACGTATCTTTTCCGATCAGATGCATAAGTCATCCTCTTCTGGTTCAGGAATTGGATTAGACATGAAGTGAAATAGATAGCAATTTGAAAGGAAACATAATGAAACATCCATTAATCGTTTAAGCACCTTGTTGTATTAATACTTAAACATTACGTATTTACATAATCCCAAAACAAAAAAGAGTCCAGCACACTGTACGTACAGAGCAGTACTGATCCATTACAAGCGCTGCTCGATGAGGCGACCAGCAACGTTGTTACAGACACTGTACTTACGAAGCGTCTTCTGGTACATACCCTCCATACCATCTCGCTTGGCCAGAATCCATGCCAGCAGGTTACACATCCGAAATGAAACCGTCGTAGAACGGAAACGCTACGTTTCCAGACATGGGTTCCTGTTGAAAATATTGTGTACCCCTAGAAGTGTAGGCCTAGAAATGTATAACGAGAATTTCCGAACACCCTTTACACACAAGTACACTTTAATGCACAAAATACAATTACAAACCGATGTTCATTGTATTAGATGAATTGTGGGAATTTACCGAAGAACTTCGTTCACAGTGTCCTTGGCCAACATACTCAGCAATATTTTAGCAGGGTTCAGCTGCTGTAGTTTTGCCGTTTTGTCTTTGCCGAGTCGGGATGGTGGAGTAGACAGCTTAGTTAGGATAGAAACTGGGGGGGCCGATACTGCATCGTAAAGTGGGAGAGGTGGAGGTTGTGGGGGATGCAAAGAGTTTTGAATGTTGGATAAGTCTGCCTCTTTGGATGGAGTAGAGTTGAAAAGGAGGGAATCATTGGTGAGCCGCAAGGTGGGATATGTGGAGGTTGTGAATAGTGCTAAGTCATAGGACTTGTGAAATATTTGGAAATGACTCGAAGAACCTCCATTTTAAATTGAAGGCATACATTACTATCAAACCGGTTTTGATGTTGCCGAGCAACAGTCATATAATAATATTTAAATGAACACACCGTCATTTGACTCTATTGTTGTTTATTTAATTACGATGTAGGTTTCGCCCTTTTGTGCCATTTCCAAGTGACTTAACGTATGTTCTATAATATAATATAACATATAATATAATTCTGAAATATAATATATTATACCCTATTCCCACACCGCCGGAGAGTGGACAGGCCGACTTCCACAGTCTGTAATCCGCCGCGTTCGGGACTAGGGGGAGTGGGGTGCAACACCACCGATCAACGACAAGCACCGAACTTGACTTTAGGATAAAATTAGTTGTAGGACTTAGTTTTTGGGTACTTAGTTTTTAGAAACCTGCAGCGACTAACATCTAGGACTGCCCAGTCTCAGGAGCACGATCATTTGGTTTAGCTCAGTGAACAAGGCTTTACAAGTAGGTTTATATTTGACTGACACACCTGTAACGCTGCAGGCAGTAGTAACTAGTTAATAGATAGGCTCATTAAGTAATCCCTATAAAATTAAAATCAACTAGTTTTGCCCATTGTAATTATCCTGCAGCTTACTTTCATAATTAGTTACTTAAATATTACCAGAATTATCTGCAATTGTTATCATTGTATAAATATCTGGACCCAGTAATCATAAATGGTAGTGGGTTATTATTAAGCTCTTGGAAATAAAGATTTTTTTTTTTAAAAAAAAGGAAAAAATATAATATTGACATAAACTCAGTCACTTGAAAATGGCATAGAAGGTCGAAACCTAGGTCGTAATTAAACGATTAACAGTACAGTCAAATGGTGGTGTTTTCATTAAAAAAAATACTATCAAAGTACCTTTGTATGAGTCAATAGAAAAAACTATTATTAACTGTGTACATTCACAATGGCGTAACCCACGATGAACAAAACAGCTGCTGACAATAGAAAAACCGCAATGTGAGTGAACGCACATTTGGACATTTTGGCCAGTGCTTGGACGGTGCCCGTTAAAATACCGTCGGCGGTAGTGGCAGCCGGTAATCGTACAGCTACTGCTTAATGTGAAAGCTGTGGAACGGCCGTGATGGTAAATATAACCTATTTCTAAAATAACCAATTTTATGTTTCTTATTTCTATTATGTCCTACAATAAGGGTAGAAATCGAACAAAGATTTAAAAATTTTGGCTCTCTCACTTTCAAGATAAATGGAATTGAAATATTTCACTGGCGTTCTCGAAAAGTGATAAATGGTTGAATACTGCAAAAAAATCACCATTATTCTCCTACTGATTCAAATCTTTTTAAACCCTGCTTAAAAATCATGCAATCAGGAATCACACCACTATTTGGACATTATGAATAGTCAGTATTAATGGGTGAAAAAGTGAGGTTGAAGAACTCTATTTTTCGCCTAAATTTGTTTTCCAAGGGCCAGACGCAGATCACCTGCTATCTATATTTATTGAATGACTTCCGTTAAGTTTTCAGTTTGTTACTGTTACCATGATTTATTTCTTTTTTGACTTCACAGAAATGGCACGGAAATCTGTCATCTTTTAAAGCAAACGATGCTTTGTACTTCATCGCTGTATTACTTACTGCAAATATTTCCAGACGAGGGTTGGTGCCACCCTGCAATACAACGGATTTCGGCGGCGAGAGCGAGAAGCTACCGTATAGACAAGGTGGGGACAACTGCACACACTACTTTAAGCCATGACACACGGAAAGAGGGACGTTATTGCTTCAGCAATCCTTTCCCATTTTGTACAGGGTGCTTCAGAAGTAGTGGTCAATTTCCCATTTCGTACAGGGTGTATCAGAAGTGATGGTCAGTATTCAGGGATATGACAGGAACGATCATTCGAAACAAAAAAGGCAAATACACATCGGCTCTAAAACTTTAAAAGTTATGAGTAATTCTTGATCTCCGATACTGTGAAAGAAATCTCTTCTTCTGCAAGCTCTTCGCTTTCCATATTTTAGAATGTGATAGCATGGACCAAAACAAGAAAAAAATGCCCAGTAAAAGTGTGCTTTAAAATGCGTACTTTTTCATTAGAAGAGTTCTGTTTCAATGTAGCGAAGATAAACAAGTGCTCATAGCTCTTAAGGTATGCATTTTAGAGCACATGTTTACTCGACGTTTTTTCTTGTTTTGGTCTATACTATAACTTTCCAAAATATGGAAAGCAGAGAGCTTGCAGAAGAAGAGATTTCTTTCACAGTATCGAAGATCATGAATTGCTCATAACTTTTAAAGTTTTAGAGCCGATGTGTATTTGCCTTTTTTGTTTCGAATGATCATTCCTGTCATATCCCTGAATACTGACCATCACTTCTGAAACACCCTGTATAATAACGTGATTTTAGCATAATATTACTCCTTTTTATACAAGTGCTTTATTTAAAAACGAACAATTTTAGTGCTTCTTCTATGGCTAATTTAAATTTCGTTTCTCTTTATTCCGTTATTAGTAAAAAAAATTATAAAAACTGTTATAACCGGAAATACCGAAAAATACCGGTTATTCAGAACTGAAATATCGGTATCGGGTTTAACCGATCGGTTTTTCCCATTCCTAGGCAACGGAAACCTGACCGTGGCGGAAAACTCCCCACCCACCTCCGCCACCAGCCCTCAGACACTAATTTCGAGACCATACAGTTTGCAAGAAAATCGCCGCAAGCGCACGGAGACGGTACAAAAACCGGCTTGCTCGCGGAGGTACCCCACTGATGAAGAGGGGGTGGCGTCACACGCCAGATGTCACGCGGACTGGGCAGAGACTGGCGGGTGGTGGGGAAGTAGCCGCCGCCTGACAGTCACGCCGCACGCCGCGCCCCGCAGGCAGTGTGGAAGTTCATTAAGGGGCGCAGCGGCGACTGCGCGCAGGCGATATCCGGCTGCTCGCCGCCGTGATTGATGGCCGCAAGCCGCCTGGGCCGGCGCAGCCTGACCGCCTAATGCGCTTTCCATGCGTCGCCAGCCGATCACCGGCCGGTGGCCGACTCAGATAACGCGCCCTCGCCTCATCTGCTCGCGGTCTCGTCTCGGATCAGCAGGCTGACGCCGCTGTACCCTCAGTGTGAGCGTTTGCCGATGCACAGCGTGCGCAGGCATTTCAGTCGACGAACTGATATCTATTGGGTTGGTGCATAAGCTCCTAGCTTTCTCCCACAAGTTTAATAAACACAACAGATACACGAAACAGAGACTCTACTCATCAGTCATACACTACTGGCCATTAAAATTGCTACACCAAGAAGAAATGCAGATGATAAACGGGTATTCATTGGACAAATATATTATACTAGAACTGATAACGCAATTTGGGTGCATGGATCCTGGGAAATCAGTACTCAGAGAAACCACCTATGGCCGTAATAACGGCCTTGATAAGCCTGGACATTGAGTCAGAGCTTGGATGGCGTGTACAGGTACAGCTGCCCATGCAGCTTAAACACGATACCACAGTTCTTCAAGAGAAGTGAGCGGCGTATTGTGACGAGCCAGTTGCTCGGCCACCATTAACAAGACGTTTTCGATTGGTGAGAGATCTGGAGAATTTGCTGGCCAGGGCAGCAGTCGGACATCTCCTGTGTACAGGAAGGCCCGCACAGGACCTGCAACACGCGGTCGTGCATTATCCTGCTGAAATGTAGGGTTTCGCAGGGATCGAATGAAGGGTAGAGCCACGGGTCATAACACAACTGAAATGTAACGCCCACTGTTCAAAGTGCCGTCAATGCGAAGAAGAGGTGACCGAGACGTGTAACTAATGGTACCCCATACCATCACGCCGGGTGATACGCCAGTATGGCGATGAAGAATAGACGCTTCCAATGTGAGTTCACCGCGATGTCCCCAAACACGGATGCGATGCTGTACACAGAAACTGGATTCATCCGAAAAAATGACGTTTTGCCATTCGTGCACACAGGTTCGTCGTTGAGTAAACCATCGCAGGCGCTTCTGTCTGTGATGCAGCGTCAAGGGTAACCGTAGCCATGGTCTTTGAGCTGATAGTCCATGCTGCTGCAAGCGTCGCCGAACTGTTCGTGCAGATGGTTGTTGTCTTGCAAACGTCCCCATCTGTTGACTCAGGGATCGAGACGTGGCTGCACGATCCGTTACAGCCATGCGTATAAGATGCCTGTCATCTCGACTGCTAGTGATACGAGGCCGTTGGGATCCAGCACGGCGTTCCGTATTACCCTCCTGAACCCACCGACTGGATATTATGCTAACAGCCATTGGATCTCGACCAACGCGAGCGGCAAGGTCGCGATACGATAGACCGCAATCGCGATAGGCTACAATCCCACCATTATCAAACTCGGAAACGTGATTGTATGCCTCTCTCCTCCTTACTCGAGGCAACACAACAACGTTTCACCAGACAACGCTGGTCAACTGCTGTTTGTGTATGAGAAATCGGTTAGAAACTTTCCTCATGTCAGCACGTTGTGTGTGTCGCCACCGGTGCCAACCTTGTGTGAATGCTCTGAAAAGCTAATCATTTGCATATCAAAGCATCTTCTTCGTGTCGGTTAAATTTCTCGTCTGTAGCACGTCATTTTCGTGGTGAAGCAATTTTGATGGCCAGTATATAAATTTTTTTTGTGAATATATAGACACTAGTTCAACTACCAGAGGTTAATGCGTAAAGCATTTGCTGAACAAAAGTAGCTTTACGCTCTTCGTTTGTCAGTTTTAGAGTAAGTCACCTGTCGCTGCTATCCTGTCCTAGTGTTAAGACGTGTTGTGCCATTTCTTACTGATAAAATTGGATTAAATAATGAAAGTGATTTTGAAGCAGAGAGATTTCGTCTTTTGTGATACCATGGGTCCCAGCTCCTGAAATGCTGGAAAATTATTACTATTATTTTAATTTTATGCAGAGAATTTAGATGGAGGCGGCGATTTTCACGGTGACGCTGCTCAACAGTAGAGGTACGTGAATGTGTTCATCTTTTTCCTTTCGTGGCCGCTACCGTCAATTTCAATATATTTTCAGCGACATTCAGAACCTGCAATCTTTCTTTTCATTTAATTTCGAAGTCCACGCATTTACGGTCTAAGGTGAATAAATGAATTTAACTGTAATTCTTTTTATCTAGGCCATGGGGGATGATTACACTCAAAATGTACGTGCCTCTATCCCGTTCGTATGTTCGCATACATTTGAGTGTGTACAAGCGTAACTATATTTCCTACACAGTATTAACGCTTTCTTTTGTTTTGAGCACTCATTCGCGAATGTACGTGCCCTCTTATGTGATTTAGTCAGTCGGCCGTATTATTTAATAACATTCTTTGTAATATTCAGTGTCTTAGTTTCCACAATTGATCTTTGCCTGTGTCGCAACAGCGCTTCACGCGAAATGTTTATTACGCGGCATTCACAATACCTTTTATTTCAAAATTTCAACGACCGACTGAATATAGAATTTTCTTACAATCACAAAACGCAATAACATAAGAGGACGCGTTACAAGGTATACCAAACAGAGACTTTAGTCATCAGTCATGTATTCTCCTTCACTATTTAAAACAGTCTGTGAACGCTGGCGTACCTTTTGGATTCCGCGACTGTAGAAATCGCGTCGCTTTTAGGCGAGGAATTCGTCGAGCCACGCTCCCAGCACATTTTCACCTGGAAAGGAAGTTTCTTGATGGCTGTTTGATAGACAAAGGAAAAAGGCGCCAGATCAGGTTAATAAGGTGGGTGCGGTATGACTTCCCACGCCAATTCCTACATAGTGCTTTTTATCAGTCTAGCAAAATATTGGCCCACGTTATTGTTCAGTAGCATCAGTTCACACCGTCTTCCTGGTCGTTGTCCTTAGAATGAGTGTACAAGACAAGACAGTTCAGTTCTTACACCCTGGGAAGCAATTCGTAGGACACCACACCGCCGCTGCTCCACCACTGTCATAGCATTATCTGTTGTGGGTAAGCATATGTCTCTCTACGGGGAATGGTGCTTTGTTTGGACTCAACCATTCCTTTCTCTAGCTTACGATAGCATAAAGACATCATTTCTCGCCACCAGTAACAATACTGGATGGGAATGGAGGGTGTTATTCACGAGCCAACTGATGACGAGCAACCAGAGATGCTCTTATGGCCATCCGCTGACTTTCGAACTTTTGGCTTAGAGTACGCGGTACCCATACACCCGATTCTTGAACTTTCCCTGTTGCATGCAAGGGTCGCACGACGGTGTAATGATTACGGTTCATCACATCTGTAGTTTATCGAGTACACTGACGTAGATTATCATCAAACCCCGAAGGTCTCCCTGAACGTGAGAGGTAGCTAATGTCGAATGTATCATCCTTACAACAAGCAATCCTATTTCTTCCCTGGCTCTGTCCAATGGCATAATCACCACACACGGCATAAATGTTTCGGGGTGCCTCCCCTGATACCACCCCTCTACTTAACTTAGACAGAAGAATACGTCGGAAATGTTCCGAATTCTCCACTTCGCACTCCACTTTTTAGTGTCCACAGACGACTCAAAATCTCCATATGTCAAAATGACAATATGTAGACTCAAATAGCAACAGTGAACTAAACGTGAAAATCGACAATCGGTAAATAAGCCAATAGCAACCGGAGTAACAGCATTCAAAACAAAAATGCTACGAACTTATGATCGACCTAATATTTGCTGTCGATTTTTATCTCAACATCTGCATCGACGCTCCACAAGCGACAGGGACGGAGTGTAGCTGTTGCCATTAACAGATCCCTCCTTACCCGTTCTAATCGTGAATGTTGCGTGGGAAGAGTGACTGTCGGTAAACGTCTGTATTAGCTCCGACTTCTCGGATTTTCTCTCTGTGGTCTTTTCCCGAGACGAACTCTTAAATGGAAGTACCTTTCCCGGAACGTACCCTCTATAAATTTCAATAGTAAACCTTTCTGTCATGCATAACGCCCCTGTTCTAGCGGTTGCCACTGGAGTTCGTCGAACATCTCTGCAAAACTCTCGCACCGACCACGCGATATTGTGACGAAATGCGCCGATTCACGTATCGTACAGCCGTTACGGAGCCTTCCATGACCACCAGCGGCGTACGTCAGCCCCACATAATGCCACCCCAAAACATAAGGGAACCTCCACCTTGCTGCACTCATTGGACAGTGTGTCTAAGGCGTCCAGCCTGACCGGGCTGCCTCCAAACAGGTCTCCGACGATTGTCTGATTGAAGGCATATGCGACACTCATCGGTGAAGGGAACGTGATGCCAAATCTGAGCGGTCCATTCCGAATGTTGTTGGGCCCATCTGTACCGCGCTGCATGGTGTCGTGGTTGCAAAGATGGACCTCGTCATCGATGTAGGGAGCGAAGTTGCGCATCGCGCATCCTATTGCGCACTGTGTGAGTCGGAACACGACGTCCTGTGGCTGTACGAAAAGCATTATTTAACATGGTGGCGTTGTTCTCAGGGTTCCTCCGAGCCATAATCCGTACGTAGCGGTCATCCACTGCAGTAGTAGCCCTTGGGTGGTTAGACCGAGGCATGTCATCGTCAGTTCCTGTCTCTCTGTATCTCCTCCATGTCCGAACAACATGGCTTTGGTTCACTCCGAGACGCCTGGACAATTCTCTTGTTGAGACCAGTTCCTGTCACAAAGCAACAACGCGGACGCGATCGAACCGCGGTATTGACAGTCTAGGCATAGTTGAATTACAGACAACACGAGCCTTGTACCTCCTTCCTGGTGGAATGACTGGAACCGATCGGCTGTCGGACCCCCTCTGTCTAATAGGCGCTGCTCATTCATGGTTGTTTACATCTTTGGGCGGGTTTAGTGACATCTCTGAACAGTCAAAGGGACTGTGTCTGTGATACAATATCCACAGTCAATGTCTGTCTTCAGGAGTTCTGGGAACCGGAGTGATGCAACACTTTTTTTGATGTGTGTAGTAAAATGACTTCAGCAAAATCCATGTGGTTCAGAGATGTCAGCATGATTTTCAAATGACAGGGCTTGATATTCATGACAGAGCCCGTCAGTTGGGATCTTTCCACGACTATTGTTCTAACAACGTGGCACATGTCTGCGAGTGGCACACTGCTAAATGTGAGACATCAAAATATCAGGTGACGCCTTTCCCAGCGTGTTCACGGCACGTCCAACTAAGACGTCTGTCATTCTGTTACATCTCCATATCACCCCGTATCTTCTATCTGATTCCGTACAACTGATTAGCACCTAAACACCAACTTGTAAATTCTCAGGTGTGCGTACAGGTTACGTCCTAAGTTGTCCACGACGAGCAAACACACTTGTTGCCATCTACAGCTGGTTGCTGACGACTGCTTCTCAGTCATGGTTGGCGAGCTCTCTACGTCACTCCACTTTTGTCGCTGTCCGCGTAGCTGCCTCAGTGGGTGGTAGTAGTGGTAGTGGGAATGGCGAAGAGACTAAGAGAGTGGCGACGCCCAGCTGAGAACTGCAGCCTTCTGTAAAGCGCTATTGTCACCGGGTACGGGCCTCAATGTGCGAGAATGCTTCACTTTAGACTGCTATGTTTATTAATGACACCATATTAGATCCTAATTGCAGTGGCCTCTTTAATGAAGCTACAAGGAAGAAGTCCGCTTAAGTATCTTGGTATCACTGCCAGTGAAATATCGGATTTAGGGAAAGGCAGAATTCTGTGTGGACAGGGCCTTACTCAGTTACCGTTGGTTGCTCAGTTTTTTTTTTCTAATCACGTACACTTTATCAGAAATCAGTTGCAAGTGAAGCTGACAATAATGAACAATTATCAAATTTGACTGTTAAGGCACTATGTCTATTAAAAGACTTCTCAACCAAGTTGCACTCACGGCTGAAGGCCTTATTGACAAGAAATTCAAAGTACTTGTCGGCTGAAGGGCCCAATAGTAATAACGCAAAATTAAAATATTTTAAAAAAATCATCACAATCTGATCAAACCAAGAGAGAAGTGGGTCTCAGATAGTGCTCCAAGGATCATCTGGGGAAAGTCGCTCAACTTCGCAACCGAGGAGACAGGCAGCAAAGAGTTGTATTCACTTAACCGGATGGCAACTCAAACTAAGTTTAAACGCAGACCAACACTCTTGCAAAATCTGCCTAACGTCTGGTAACCAATACAATGATGGAATAACCCAGGCAAGGCGGAACCGGCGGACAGCACTGCATCTTCAGAATCCGGTGTTTAGAACATCCAGAATCAGAACGAACCACTATCACGAAGGTAGTCCAAAAGAACAAAATATCCGAACCACAATCTAGGAGGTTGTCGAACTACACGCCTTACGGGACAGCCAGCGGCAAGGAGCGGAAAGGTATATTGCCGCGAAAATACGCTAACCTCCAGAGCAGGTAACTGGGGCATTAGCGGCCACTAGGCAGAAAAATACAGCTGGCTAAGCTTCATCAATAAACACAAGCAATTCAATGATTAATAACAAGAAGTGGAGGACCGCTAATTAATTTCGCCAACACCAAACACTCCACTCGTTGCTCTTCGTCTCAGTGACCCTGCGAGCAGCAGCACGCGAACAAATGGCGTGATCTCAAAATAGTGGAGGTTTCACTACTGGGTTAGTGTTCACTCAACTGAAACGTCCTGGGTCTGGTGGACAACGAGCCTGTGGCCCTCGCAACTACAGCCCTCGACCCGGCACGCGGTCGCGGCACGTACGCGTGCTGCCAGACCTCACTGCTGCTCCGTCCCAAACGAACTACCCGACGCACTCTGATCCGAAAAACACTTGACGCCCTTCTGTATATAGTACTACGGTACTAGATATCGATAACCGTTGCTGCTGCCACTCGCAGTCAGGCAACCCTAGCAAATATAGTGGCGCCAGTAAACACAAGAAAAAAACGAGACGCTACTATCCCTATTACGTGATGCCAATATACCAATGGCACCAACGCAAGCCGCAACATGGCTCAGCCAGAACCACCACTCCCGCCATCCACCGCAGCGGCAGGACGTTCTGGGAAAGGAGGGAGTTACGGATGGGGAATGGCCAACGAATATAGGATGCTGTCACGAGCAGGGCAGCTCTCATCAGGAACCATCTGAATGTGCCAACTAGCTTGCCGGAATATCATGAAGATCATATGACATGGTCCCGCCAGAAACCTGAGAATTCAGCATGGTAGAGATATGACACAACAGCAGCCGATGACTTAATGTACACCGCACTCCGGTGCCATGACTTTCTTCATACGTAGAGCGTCACATGACTTTCTGGTTCCAGTTTATAGTGAAACTGATCAATGGTCCATTTTCACTTTTTTTTGTGTTTGGCGATACATACAATCGGAGTACTCAACACATACAAAAAACAAGAGTACGCTATACACGGTCATTTTTCTGACATCATACAAATTTTTGCTTTTGATTGTAGAAATAGTTATTTACATGAAATATTAAAATTTATGTTGAATTAGCGAATGTATCAAACATTATTAACTGGGCTGGCATGAAATTTTTCTGAGTGTTGTAACACGTCATAATGTAAAAGACTTTACTTGAGAGACCAAGATTTCGGCCACGGTTACAATGGCCATCTTCTTGGTCTACTGATCAATATGCCCAGAAGTCGACCACTGTACTTATGGCAGGAACGTTGGTTTCTCCAGTAAAGTCTTTTACATTATGATGCGGTATGGTATTCAGAAAGCTTTTATGTCAACTGAATCTGGCCATGTAAGCCCACGCATTTACATTATTAATTTCATTGTTTTTCTAATTACATAATTATTTTTCTTATTTTTGGTTTAATTCAAAATTGTAAATACTTATTCGAAATTATTGTCATTGTTGTTCTTTCTATACCTTTCTTCTCATTAATAACTTGAAAACATTTATAAAAGGAATGACTGCACGTAAAATATATGTACATTTCTCTTGATGTAAAATCAGTGGTTTTTTTCATTCTAGTCTTCCCAACTTAATATGTTTTAGTGTAAATTAAGGAGGAATCGGTTCTGTTGTAAGTTGGAGTATGTACTTTGTGGGAGGGTGATGTCGTTCTTGGCAGATACTGCCATTTAGAAGACTTTTATCAAAATCTCGTATGTGAATGGCAGAAAATAAATCTTACGATGAATGCAGTTCAATCACGCAATAATCAGGTCTGGAAGCCAAAAACCTGGATTTTACTTCCTAAACTCAACTTACTCTTCCAGCCAGCCAAGTTTCTCGCCGAGCCTAGGTTTCATCAAACAGTTTCAAGAAACAGATGATTGCACGATCTCTCTCCTCTTAGATCTGCAGGCTGAAGGAAAAAAGAAAAAAAGTGCTCTTGACTTGGCATTTTTCAAATTCCAAAATTTTTATGGTTTTTCGCAATAATGGAGGGGAGAGTCGTTGCAGGTTCCACACCAGCTACGTCACTTCAAAGAGAGCACTAATACTTTTTCCTGGTATATTTCAACGAAAGTTCATTCTTGATCACAACACTTATGTCTCAATAACATAGGTGACCGGTTCCGGTTATATTTATATAACCATCTTCAGACCCATGGCATCCTCCAAGGAAGCCATGGGTCTGAAGATGGTTGTATAAATATAACCGAAACCGGTCACCTATGTTATTGAGACATAAGTGTTGTGATCAAGACTGAACTTTCGTTGAAATATAATACTTCATTGATCACTGTTCCAAAAATGTTTACCAAAATTGTACTTTTTCCTGGGCTTATCTCTGATGAAATTGTTTCCACCAATACCACTGGAATACCTTTGAGAGCAACCTCAGTAAGGTGAGAGCGCGGTGTATACTTCAGTTTGCTGAGCTGTATCGCGCTACTCTGCTTTTTACTCGCTGTTGCCAGGCTATGAGGTGTGCGTTTCTCCGGACTCGTCACGGGCCCGCGCGTTCGCGCTCTGGTCCAGCAACTCCGACGCCGCGCCGTCGGTCACCGCGGTTGGCCGCCGGCATTCAATTTGCGGCCGCTCCGCCCACGCCGCCCCGTATTAGCATAGGGAATTGCCGGGGCGGCTCGTTACGGCCATAACAAGCCAGATAAAACGCCGCCAAATGAGACGGCTTTAATCTCGGCTCGCCGCTCAAGGAAGGACCTACGCGCGCCTGCCCTGTACTATAGCCCGCTGGCTGGGTAGCACTCTCTACTATAGCCGGCTGGGTGGCGCTCCGTGGTAGATCGGTCGCCACCGGTTTAAAGAGGCCCGGGGCTCGTGCTGTTGGCGACAAAGTGAATTACGTCACCTCTGGTAGGGCACCGCCGCCTTCCATTACGTGTTCCTTTCGCCGTCGGTGGCGTGGGGATGTACAACGACTCGTAAAAAGCAACGCGGCGCGCATTCTCACGCAGAGTAAGTCCACGTTATCGTTGTGCAGGGTTTATGTAAGATGCTAGCACCCAGAAAGGCTGAATACTGAGCAGGTAGACGCTCGCCATTTTCTAAAGCGCGACTACAGTTCGCCGTTGGGGGGAGTTATTTTGGCCAGTGTGCGTGGAATGTAAACGCTAGTAACCACCACTGAAAGCACAGCCGGGTGACTTGCTGGATCCGTTCACTGGCGATGAAGTCGCCCATTATGGTTCAAAATGGTTCAAATGGCTCTGAGCACTATGGGACTCAACTGCTGAGGTCATTAGTCCCCTAGAACTTAGAACTAGTTAAACCTAACTAACCTAAGGACATCACAAACATCCATGCCCGAGGCAGGATTCGAACCTGCGACCGTAGCGGTCTTGCGGTTCCAGACTGCAGCGCCTTTAACCGCACGGCCACTTCGGCCGGCCCGCCCATTATGGTATTTGCACCAAAAGAGAGGAAGATTTACAAATGATCAGCAGCACTGATTTTCTAAGTAGCAAGAATGAGAAGACAGTGATGAGATATGGTACAAATACGCAATATCATTCCGTGATAATGTCACAGAAGAAGGGTAACTGTATAGATTTTAGGTAACGGACGCTGACCCAGAAACGATGCAATTTTCAGTCTGATACCTCTGACAGTGGAAAAAATATACCTGTACTGTTGTTGCTAGTAGGGTAGGCAACTTTTAAGAGGTGGTAGTATGAATCAAAACAATAAAAATGTCTAGTCAACATTGGCTCCAAACTACACACCGTAAGAGGTGTGAAACAGATCTCTTCCACTGTAAACTCTTCGGTTTCCATATATTTTGAGGAGGTAGTATGGACTAAAACACGAAAAATGTATCCAGTAAATATGATCGATGAAATGCAATCCTTAAGCGTTACGTACACTTATGCGGTAGAAGAGGTGTATTTGACAGTAGCGAAATTGAACAACTGCTTGTAGGTCTTAAGGTATGCATTTTACTGATAATATGTAATAGCTATTGTTTTCTTGTTTAGATCGCACTGAAACCTCTGAAAAGTTGCCTACCCTACACTGCCGGCCGGGGTGGCCAAGCGGTTCTAGACGCTACGGTCTGGAGCGTAGTTCTAAGTTCTAGGGAACTGATGACCTCAGAAGTTAAGTCCCGTAGTGCTCAGATCCATTTGAACTACCCTACACTCTTAGCGACAATGGTACGGTATATGCATTCCAGTGTTAAAGGTAATGTTGTTGTTTTTGTTGTGTTCTTCAGTCTGAAGACTGGTTTAATGCAGCTTTCCTTTCTGCAATTTCTCTCTCTACAATTTTTAGCCGGCCGTGGTGGCCGAACAGTTCTAGGCGCTTCAGTCCGGAACCTCGCTGCTGCTACGGTCGCAGGTTAGAATCCTGTCTCGGGCATGGATTTGTGTGATGTCCTTAGCTTAGTTAAGTTCAAGAAGTTCTAAGTCTAGGGGACTGATGACCTCAGATGTTAAGTCCCATAGTGCTTACAGCTATTTGAATCTTTTCTTTACACTTTTTACCTTCCACACTTCCCTCCAATACTGAAATGGTGATCCCTTGGTGTCTCAGAATGTGTCCTATCAACAGAGCCCCTCTTCTAGTCAAGTTGTGTGTGCCACAGACTTCTTATGTCCCCAGTTCTGTTCTGTACGTCTTCATTAGTAACATGATCTAATCTTCGGCATTCTTCTGTAGTACTACATTTCAAAACGCTTCTATTTTCTTCCTGTCCAAACTGTTTATCGTCCATGTTTCACTTCCATACACGGCTACACTCCACATACTTTCCGAAAAGACATACTGATTGTCAGAGGTATCAGAACGATTATTTATTCATTTTACTAATTTGAGCCCTGCGGCTTTGAATTACATCATTTCAAGAAATACAGCGGCCAGCTGCAATTTTGTGTGTTTTTATTTATGCCAGTATGCGTTTGGGGCTTCCATCCATCTTCAGTTGCCGTAATACATATTTGAATCTTCAGTGAGTAAATCGTGAAAATATCGCCAGCAAATCGAATGCTGTAGCTCCCTTTCTACTCTGTTCATTCTTATTCAGATTTTCGCGTTTACAGAAATGGCATGAACTCTTTTCCCAGTGTAGTTGGCAATATGGCAGATATGGCGCTGTTCTTGTACGAGATACAAGTGGAAAAGTGTTTGTTTCTCATCTGCAAATGCGAAAATTGGAATAACAACAAGCACAGTAGAAGGCAACTGCAGCATTCAGTTTGCTGTCGATGTCTTAATGATCTACGTACTGCAGATTCAAGTATACATTATGCCTATTGGTGATGGCTAAACCCCTAAACGCGTATTGTCATAAATAAAAATAAAAAAGGGGCTGCTTGCTGTATTTCTTAAAATAATAGTTTAAGAACGATTTTCATTTTTAACTTTTTAGTCGGTCGTTTCGGGACCAGGGTCCCTTTCCTCAGGTTATAACATATATCCTTCTTCATCATTCCCAACCTTTACTAGCATTGTCACGGAATCGCCTAGACAGAGTGAAATAAAATTTCCGCACTCGGGCGCCACAACACGACTGCGGGCCCACTAACAGTACAAAAAAAGTCTGGAACAAAATTCCCTCCCGTGCATATTTCCGGTTGGAAATATTTCAAAGGAAGACAATTTTAGGGTATTGTAATCACACGTGCAACATGTATTTTCATTCAGTTCTGTTAAACTGTGTTGCTCACTTAATGAAGTGGGTAGAGCTTCGCGTTAAAATACAGGTATTTCAAAAAGAACTTTATGACTTTGGAAATTCATATAAATTAATTCATAGTACCTAAAGGGGTTTTTGTTGGTTTTGTTTTAGGGCGCAAAAACAACTGCGGTCATACTCGCCCAAATCGAAGCTACAGAACACGAAGACAGCGAGGAGTTAAAAAACGACTACACGCAATCCCAATCGACGTAAGGAAAGACAACTAAAAACAGGAACGTGGAGAAACATCTATAATATATACCACAGAGAAACGGAGATCCAGAACTAAAAATTATACGGCCTTCGCCACACTGCTGCGACGGATAAGTAGTAAAACGCGGCCGATAACTCGCGCGTCGTTCGCTAAAATGGCCGATAACTCAGACGGCAAACCCAAGCAGGAACGTAAACGGTTAAAAAATGGGCATTCCGTCAGGAAATAGCGGACAGTTAAAACTTGGGCGCAGTGTGCATAAAGTTGTGGGAGAGCGCCACTTAACAAATGACGATGGCTAAAAAGGCAGGGCCGAGAGGAGGTCGTCCAAGCCGCTGGTTCAAATGGCTCTGAGCACTATGGGACTTAACATCTGAGGTCGTCAGTTCCCTATAACTACTCAAACCTAACTAACCTAAGGACATCACACACACCCATGCCCGAGGCAGGATTCGAACCTGCGACCGGAGCAGTCGCGCGGTTCCGAGCTGAAGCGCCCAGAACCGCTCGGCCACGTGGTCGGCCAAGCCTCTGGGAGAAGCTTAATAATCTGGAGCTTATTCCCATTAAGGGAGGACCAATGGCAATGGCAAAATGACACCGTCTCTTGACCCACTGCAACACAGAGATAAACGGAGGGAATATAGGAACTAGGAGCTGAGGTACGAGGACTGCAGCCTTGGCAGCAGCATCAGCAGCCTCGTTTCCGGGCAGAACGAGATGACCAGGAACCCACATAAATATCACATTGGTGCCATCAAGAATGAGCAAGTGACAGTTTTTCTGCACCCATTGCACTAAGGGGTTGGGTTGTTTTCGGGAAGGAGACCAGACCGCGGGGTCATCGGTCTCATCGGATTAGGGAAGGACGGGGAAGGAAGTCAGCTGTGCCCTTTCAAAGGAACCATCCCGGCATTTTACTGGAGGGATTTAGGAAAATCACAAAAAATCTAAAAATGGATGGCCGGACGCGGGATTAAAGCCTCGTCCTCCCGAATGCGAGTCCAGTGTGCTAACCATTGCGTAACCTCGCGCGGACATTGCACTAAGGAATGGCTGGTGTGTAGCTCACAGAGACTTTGAATTGCGCTGAGAGAGTCTGAGCAGAGGACACAATTTAAAAACCTGCGTCGCCGTATGTACTACGTGGCCTTATACAGAGCTCTGCTGTAAATAGTGAGCAGCGTGCAGAAAGGCGATACCGAAAAACGTCGGTGCCAATAACTAAGGCACACCTGACAGCATGGTCAATCCAAGAGAGGTACTATCGCGAAGTTTCATGCGAGGATCGTGAAAGTGAAGGCAATAAAGCGAGGCTGGAGTAGTGTCCTTAGGAATCGAATGAAGCCCAAGGTGAACACGGGTGGCCACACGAAGCCAAGTGCTGAAGGGCTCACACCCACCGGGAAAGTTGCAGGTAGTGTGAAGTTAAGCCGAAAGCAGACACCATCAGGTGACAGAGAAGAAGGGCGCGCACCATACAGGCGATCAAAGGGGCCATCGAAGAAGGAAGCATAGGATGGGTGGCCACGCTTGGCAGACAAACTGCATGCATATCTGCAGAGGAGAAAGTCACTGCGGTAGGACAGTGGTAGTTCAGCAGATTCGGCATACTGAGTCTCAACTGGGCTAGTGTAACAGGCACCAGTGGACAAACGTATGCGACGATGGTGGATAGCATTGAGATGGCGTAACATGTTGTGTGTGTGTGTGTGTGTGTGTGTGTGTGTGTGTGTGTGTGTGTGTGTGTGAAATATTATGGGACTTACTGCTAAGGTCATCAGTCCCTAAGCTCACACACTACTTAACCTAAATTATCCTAAGGACAAACACACACACACCCTTGCCCGAGGGAGGACTCGAACCTCCGCCAGGACCAGCCGCACAGTCCATGACTGCAGCGCCATAGACCGCTCTGCTAATCCCGCGCGGCAGATGATGGCGTAAGAGGAATGGACGTGCAGAAGCGCAAACAAAACACCCATAGTTTACTTTTGAACGGACAAGGGATAGGAGCAAGGTCTGATCTGCACCACAGGAAGTACCACTGAGGACAAACAGGACATTAAGACACTTCATACCGTGGGCTGCCAATTAAGACACATGGGAGGACCAAGAGCGTTTCTTATCGAGCATGAGCCCCTGGAATTTCGTAGTTTCAAAGAAAGGAAGAGCAGCATGTCCAAGATTTAAAGATGATGGGAGAAACCAATTGTGCAGCCAGAAATTCGTAGAAACTGTTTTGTCAGTGGAAAAACGAAAGCCATTGTCGATGCTCTACGAGTAAAGACGATCGAAACATCGCCGAAGACGTCGCTCAATGATACAGGTCCGTTGAGAACGGCAATATATGAAACAATCGTCAACAAAAAGGGAGCCAGAGATTCCCGGCGGCAGACAGGCCATTATATGGCTAATGACGACAGCAAAGAGAACGTCGCTCAGGACAGAACCCTGAGACGCACTGTTTTCCAGGATAGATGTGTCCGACAAGGAAGAACCCACACGCACCTTGAAAACTATGTCTTTTAAAAATTCCTCAAGGAAACGGGGCAGGTGGCCACAGAAGCCACATGTGTGGAGAGTATGGAGGATACCACTTCTCCAGCAGGGGTCATAGGCCTTCTCCAAAACGGAAAACACGGTCACTGTCTGGGATTTCCGCAGAAGATCATAAATGACAAGGATGGACAAATTGACGAGATGGTCAACCGTAGAAGCGCGTGCTCGAAATCCACACTGTGCAGTGGTTAGTACATTGCGAGACCCAAGCCACCATACCAGCCAGGCATGAATTATACGTTCCATCACCTTGCAAACACAGCTGATGTGATTGATGGGACAATAGCTAGAAGGAAGGTGTTTGTCCCAACTGGGCTTAGGTATGGGTATGAAAATGGCTTCAGGCCAGCGTCTGGGGGGGGGGGGGGGGGGGAGGTATTTGGCTCAGATGCGGTTATACATGTTAAGAAGAAAATGATTGCCTGCAAGAGAAAGGCGCTGCAACATCTGAATGTGAACGGTGTCTATCCCTGAGGTGGAGGATCGGGATGAACTGAGAGCATGATCTAGCTCCCTCATAGTTAAGGCGTCATTGTAGCACTCACGATTCTGAGCCTCCTCCGCTCGTTTCCGATGGAGGAAGGCAGGATGATAGTCAGAAGAGCTCGAAATTTCCGCAAAATGGCGGCCCAAGGTTTGGAGGCAGCAGTAGTGTGAGGACCTTGGCCCCAGAGAGCCGACGAAGGTTGGTCCACACGACAGAGGAGGGGGTGGAACTGTTAAAGGAACTAGGGAATGAAATCCAGCTAGCTGTTTTTCTATACTGAAGAACGCAACGATACTGTGCACCCTTCTGTTTATAATGAATGCAATTTTCCATTGTAGGATGACTGTTAAAAACGAGGAGAGCATGTCTGTGTGCGCGAATTCCGTCGTGGCATGCCTCAGTCCACCAAAGGACTGGGACACGGCATAGTAATAAGGAAGTGCGAGGAATGGAACGTTCTGCAGCAGTTAGGTTAAAGTTTGCAAGATATTCCACCTGGTCATCACAACTGGGTAAATCTTGTTCTTCGACGGTCATCAGGGAGGAGTAAAGCCTTAGTAAGCTGCCAGCTGGGTGTGCGCACAGGTGGGGTAGGAGTCAACAAACGGATAGGACATGGGAAATGGTCGTTCGAGTAAGTGTCAGAAAGAATGGTCCACTCGAGACGATGGGCAAACTGGGCAGTGCAGAAGGATGGATCCAAATGGGATTAAGTGTGCGAGAAGTCGGTTAGGAATGTGGGTGCTCCGTTAAGGCAGAAGAGGTTAGAGGGCACCTCTTGGCCAGGTTCTCGGATAATCTCAAAGGGGATGGTGAGCATTAAAGTCACTGAGCAGCAGAAATGAGTGAGATAGTTGCCCAATAAGCTGGTGGATGTCTGCACTGATGACACCGAATGATGGAGGGATATAAACGGTACAAAGGGAAAATGTCTTGTGAGGAAGGAAAAGGCGAACTGCAACGGTTTGAAGATGAGTAGTCAGGGAGATGGGTTGACTATGAATGTCATCCAGTATCAGCAGTATGACACCCCCATGAGATGGAATTTCGACATCAAGGGGAAGGTCAAAACAGACCAGGAAGAAATGCGAAATCTTAAAGCGGTCGTGAGGACGCAATTTTGTTTCCTGAAGGCAGAGTACAAGGGAACATTGCGATTCTAAACGTAGCCATAAATCCTCTCTGTTGGATCGTAGACTGCGAACTGGAGATGAGTCATGATTAGGAAAAAATGTAGGGCGTGTTACCTCGTCGGCGGCCGAGTGCCAGCCTGCGAAGACTTACTGCTACAGGGGACAGAGGTAGGAGGTCCTGCTCTATGAGGTCCACAGAAATATCAGCTTTCTTGTGCTGTCGGTCTGCGGAGTCCAACGCAGATAAACGGTTAGTGGTGCGCATCTGCGACACGGTGGCCGGCCTGGTGAAGGTATCACGTGGTGATATCGTCGATGAGGATCGTCAAGTCAGCGAAGGAGAAGACTTTGTTGGACTTCTTCGAGCCTTTCCGGTTGGCACAGGAAGGCTCAGGTGTTGGTAGGCTGGAGGTCGTAGGAAGTCTTCACGGGAGAATTCCTCCTTTCTTTTCGGACTACCGGTTGTGTAGCTGGCGGCTTCGCCCCTTGAGACGAGAGTTTGATGCTACAGCTGGACGAGGGGACGGCGATACTACCTTGACAGTGAGCGATTTCACAACCTCAGAGCTGAATATGAAGTCGCATGTCTGCGTGGCTATGTCCTTCAGGAGCGAGATGTAACAAGAACAGTACTGTAAGTGCCAGACGATAGAACACAGGGCTTGCGGCTAGCCAGTAACTTGCGAACGACCAGGTAAGAAACATTTCTTTTACCCAGATCTCCTGGACAGCCCACTCAGCGAGATACATGGGAAAATCTCTAGATGAGGCGGCATGGCAGCCATTGAAGTTGATACATCGGGGAGAAGGAGGCGGACAATCGCCCTTGCGCGCATTCCTATCACAGGTTACATATTTGACCGGGTGACGACAAGATATTCAAGTATGGTAGCAGTGCATCGGGATCGGAATGTGTGATCACACTGTGATAATTTCATAGCCTGCTTTGATATTAGTCAGAAGCACCACTCTATCAAAGGTGGGAAGAAAAGTGATTGTGGGCACTAATGAGGAATCTACCTTTTTCATCACCCGATGGACGGCAATTACACCCTGATCAGACAGGTATGATTGGATTTCGGCCTCAGTCAGACTGACGAGCAGCCTAGTGTAAATAACACCACGGAAAGAATTCAGAGTTCCATGGGCCTCGACATGAACAGGATACCGATGGAGAAGCAAAGCAGTTTGAGAATCAGAAGTTGTCTTCAAAAGCAGAGTGTCATTCCGAAAACGAGAGCAGGATTTCACAGGGCGGCTACTTCATCAACACCTTTGTGAATGATAAGTGGATTTACAGTTGCGAAGGACTGACCGTCTTCAGTATAAGGAGCAACGAGAAACCGTGGTGGATCTGGAAGGGTCTTAGAATCGTTAGCCTCTTTCCGTTTACATTTCGTAGGCACTGATTGTAAAGATGATTGGCCAATTGCGAGAAAATCCCCCCAAGACTGCCAGCGCCTCCAGTGGTGCGCTCCGTCCAACTGGAGGCGCACCCGCCTTTGGTCATTGTTCACACCTCAGGTCACACGTCCCGAATACCTAAAAGAGGGACCAATTGGCAATTTGGGAAGGTAGCAGCTCAGGCAATCACCGCTCCCTGGACCTGGCTTGTATCACGTGGTATGAGCGAACCCTACTTGTCGATCTGGGGCTGGGAATTAGGCGTTACCCCGTCAGACGCGTGGGCCAGCCTTCAGGAGCTCCAGGGAGGAAGACGAAAAAGAGGAACCTCAAACGCCGAATCGGAGGTAGGATAGAAGAAGGCAGACAAAGAAAGGAAAAGGGGACAAAAAACAGTGGTGAGTCTGTTTTTATGTCGGTGAGGGACAATGCGGAACGTTCCCAATAACACACCAGCCATGTTCCCCAAGAGAGAGGGAAAAGAATAGCAAGGGGATAGGCTTGCAGCGAGGAAGGGAAAGATGCTGAAAAGGCGGGGGTCCGTGATAGCCAAGCACGAACCCGCCAGAAAATGGTGAGCGCGGCCCCTGGGGAGGGGGGGAACAACAGAGGTGATGTAGTTTCAATTTGTAGAGAAATACATCAAGTTTTGTCTGGCGTAGTTTGCTAGTACCGAATCGAATCATATGGAGCGCTAGCGGAATTTGTGTTATAGAAGGCTGCCTTCACTGGACCCAAGCGTACTTACTGTGTGCTTTGGTTTGGAGAATCGAAGTCGGCGACAACAGCTCAGCGTAATTTTCGTACCAAGGACACTAAAGATCCTCCTACAATTTATGAGTGGTACAAGTGTTTTGTAGAAACAGGGTGTGCGCTAAGAAATGGGAATTCATCAGGTCGTCCAAGCACATCTGACGATGTCGTTGAGGGAGTGAGACAAGGTTTCGTCAACAGCCCTACGAAAACGACCCGGCGTGCATCTCGCGAACTGCAAATCCCACATACGACTCTTTGGCGTGTTGAGAAACGGTTTGAATTTGAAACCGTAGAGACTGACGATCGCACAAGCAATAAAAGACAATGATAAAATTTCTCGCAAGAACTTCTGTGTGGATACGCTAAATCGATTGCGTTTCTTGGAAAAAAATCATCTTTTAAGAGTCGACTTGTCACTTAAGCGGCAAGGTTAACACACACAACTGTAGGATTTGGGCAGTGAAAATCCACACCAAACACTGCAACTTGTTCGTGATAGCCCTAAACTGAAAGCTTTTTGTTCATTGAGTAATAGCAAAGGGTACGGCCCCCTTTTTTTTCGTGAGAGAAACATTAACGTGATAGTGTATCTGGATATGTTACATAAATTTTTGATGCCACAGATCGATGAGGATGACCAAGAACGAAATGTTTAGTTCATGAACGATGGTGCACCACCCCACTACCTAGCTGATGTCCGGGATTTTCTCAGTGACCGCTTTCCAGCTCAATGGATTGTCCGTGACGCACCAATTGCACGCCCCCACGTTCCCCAGACCTGACGCAACTCGATTTTTTTATGGGAGTTCATCAAGGATGTTGTGCTTGTACCTCCCGTGCCAGCTTCTCTACATAAACTTAGAACAAGGATTTACGCCTCCACTGAGCAAGTTATACCTGCAATGCTACAGTGAGTTTGGGAAGGAATTGACCTCCGATGGGATGTATGCAGGATAACCAACGGAAGCCACATACATCTTTAGCTTAAGGTAGAAAAACTTGATGTATTTTCCTGCAAAATAACACTAAATCCAGCTCGACATCTTCTTTCAACAAATGTATGTAAATTTTTAAAGTTGTAAAGTCCTTTTTTAAACACCCTGTACAGTGGTTTGAGAATTCTGAACCGGGTGCAGGTGCTTTATATTTTTCGTTTTTCCTAATTTTCATCCGATCAATAACCTGTAGGATACAATGTTCCTTGTCAATGCATACCCTACAACTGCAATTTTTTATGAGTCTCAACGTAACAATTATTTGTTAGACATCTCATAAATATTCAAGAGAGACAATAATCAGTTAAAATAGTAGTCCTGCCACTAGACTGAAATAATTACAAAACATATGAATGTGGAGAGCTTAAAAACACATATTACTTTCAGTAAGGGCTGCCAGTTTTAATACATTAAATACTTTTAATACATTAACAGCGACAAACACACTTGGTCGCAAAGCAGATGCCCAACAGACATCCTTGCACCTCTAAACCTTTAGCGTCTCGCTGGATCATACTTCTGGATCCTCTTCGCAGTAGAACTGCAGCATAACTTCCAGATTCACTCAAAGAGTAGAATAACGTAACAGAGTTTGGTGATTACTCTGAAACGGTTTACTAGACTTCTGGTGCCGTAATGTCCCAAAGAAATATAGTTGACATCAAAGTAATAAGCAAGAGGGTAGTCGGGAACTGGATTCCAATGTAATTGACGGAGTTGAGTGACATAATACGGTTAGACGACGCGATCGTGTGATTTTCAAGGTTGTATGAGAACTACTTAGGATTAAAAGAAAAGGGTTACACCAAAAGGAGAGGGGTCAAGAGGATTTATTCCTTGTTTTACTTCAAGGGAAGGGAAGAGAGCAAATCTGAGAAAAGGCCGCAAATCATGAAACAGTGTTGTGCTTGTGGAAGAAACAGGGAAAACTTTTAAAGGCGAAATACATCTCTAAAAGTGGAATAATAAGAATGAAGGTATTCTCATTTCTGTGTTGGTATTAAATACTTGCAGTGTTTTTATAAGGCCTGCTGTAATTGATTTACAACTGTTAATGAAGCAGATTTCATATGACGAAACCTAAAATTAGAAACTGTGGAATAAAACTCACTAACACCCGAAATTGATCTCTTGAACTCGAGTAGTAGAACGCAAAACTCTACGCACTGTACTAACTGAATAGTAGTCTTACTCAGTACTGAATTAGCAAAGCTGTCATACGTTTTATTACAATGTCTCCCTTCTATGTCCCTTTTCTGCTCAAAACTTGCAGGGAACGAGATTTTTAAAGACTTTTTGAATTGTTGATATGCAAGTGATCACGTAGTGACGCCCGAATAAGCGGACTTTGGTTCACCCTGTAGTTAAAGCTCATTTATCATAACCAAATAACTCTTTGTCCACAAGTAAACTACAAAAATGTATCAGTCAAATGATGTTCAGCTACGAGGAGAACATTGCCCAGCATTATTGTCATTCTAACATTATTAAGAAGACATCAGCAGGACATCGTTTTTAAACAGCATTCTATAATTTTTTGTACTGTATTCCACTTCCTTTTCTGAGGACGTTCAGAAACTTATCACACTGTGCCATTTCCTCAAATATGGCGCTATTTAAGACATAATACAAAACTGACTGCGATTTTCCTGTACTAGTACACACTGCTAGTACAGATGTTCCACTTGCTGGAGCTGACAGTAAATTAATGGATACGTAGTTGTATAGGCGAACGTCAGCCTTTGGTGGGAAAGAGCAGACTACCTACAGAGCGTATGTGAACAATGTTGTCGTGACAGGCGTCAACTTGTCAACACCATCCTAACGGCGAGAATGCAATAAAGCCCACTGTGAGATCCTGTGTTTGCAGTCCAGCCAGTCAGCGTAGCTGAATCGCCCATGCTGCAACAGGGGTAGCCTAGGGACAGGCGTTGGTCCCTGGTGCTAGTACGCTAAGTGGCCCCATTGGATGACTCTACAGTATATGGACAACGATCCTCAATTCTGTTCGTTATACATCTTCTATGACCCCTTAAAGTTTATCGGTACGTTTTTTACACTCTGCATGTACGCTAGTCAACCTGCCGCAAGGTAACGGTCTACGCTAGGCCTACCCATGCATTTCTCAAGTTACATGCAAGATGGGAGAAAATATGTAAACACCAAACACACAAAACATTGACACGCCTGATAGGGTGCAGGAAAACCTTTGGCAGTCACAACAGCATCAGTTCGTTTCTGATGAAGGTGGACAGCAATAAGCATCTACTTTCTCCAAAGTAGACCATACAGGCTCACTAATGTAGAGATTTGATAACTGTGATGGCCAGAGGAGATGCGTCAACTCATTGTTGTCCTCACAGAAATTGTCCTAGGCGATGCGAGATGTGTGAACAGGGCCCAGTCGTCTCAGAGCCTAGCATCACCATTAGAGAACAAACCTATGGGATGGGCCTGATCAACCTAAACGGTTACTCAGTCGTTTAACACTACCTTCCAGAATAATGTTGGAGCCCTTGTATACCACGACATGGGTGAACAAATCTTCAGTGAACACCACCCATGTTTCATTCCTTGGAATTAAATTCGGACTGAACTGGTGCTTTACATCGTTAAAATCCCGTAGTTGTTGGAGGACCCTGACGTTAATCATTCAAATGTTCTCAAATGGTAAGAGATTCAGTGGCCTTGCTGGTCAACGTAGGGTTTGGCAGGTACAAAGACAAGCAGTAGAAACTGTCACCTTGTGCAGATGAGAATTATCTTGCTGAGACGTAAGCTGCGATGCAAGGGTGGTGTTGACGATAACGAAAGGGGTTCTGCTGTGGAAAGAAATGGCATCCCAGCCATCAGTCCTTTTTGTCAGACAGTATGGCAGGAGCCAGTCAGGTTGGTATCCCACCAGTGCCCAGAGCGTCGCCAGAAACGTCATCAGCCTTAAATCTTATTGACTGGAATAGAACTGTGTTCAGTGCTAAGTCTAGCTTAAAACAGAGCCCCAGTCACCAGCGAAGATGTGTCTAGAAACGCCCGAACAGTGGTGGAATACCAACCAGAGTTCCGCCCGCCGTACGGCCTGACAGCCAAGAAGAGTTTTGGTATGGAGTGCCATTTCATTTTATAGCAAGACCCCTTTGGTTCTCATCAATGTACCCTTACAGTACAGTAGAAAGTCGACGATATTCTACACTGATTTGTTTCCCTTCATTGCAAGCCTTCCCGCACTTACATTTCAGCAAGATAAAGCCCACCCACATAGGCCCAGTGTTTCTACTGGTTGTCTTTCGTGCTTGACAAACGCTATCTTGACCTGCAAGGTCGCTGGATCTCTTTCAATTGGGAACTTGTGGAGCATTAAGGCAGTGTCCTCCAACAAGTTCGTGATTTTTACAATTCAATGCGCCAATTGGAGAGAATTTGGTACGATAACTCCTCTTGGGGTCACTTGCCTTGCAACAGTCACTGCTGGTCCCAAGACCGGATAAAGGAGGAGGGCTGGACATTGGGCTAACAACCCAATCCTGTAAAAATCTCTTTGTTAGGCAACACAAACTTGCCTCCGACATGGATGAATAAACTGGATTACGAAAACTGCAAAGGAAAAACGATATACGATTTAGAAATTTTACTATTGGATCTTGGAATGTTCAGTGCCTGTATAGACCAGGAACCAACCAGACTACGGTCTCAGAAATTAATCGATGTAAAATGGACCTGGTGGCGGTACAAGAGACAAGATGGCTAGGAGAGGGAACTCACAAAGAGGATGAATACATACTATTCTACTGCGGATGTGTAGCTAAACACGAATTCGGCACTGGCTTTGTAATACACAACAAAGCAGCAAATTCGGTTAAGGAATTCAGAGTTGTTCACGAGAGAATATCTTACATAGTACTTGGAAACCAAGTGACAGACGTCACATTCATCAATTTTCATGCCCCGAATGAGGACAAAATAGATGAGGAAAAGGAAGAGTTCTATGACCAACTGGAACAAACAATCGAGAGCACACCAACTAGAAATATCAAGATAGTGTTGGGAGATTTTAACGGAAAATCAGGGAAAGAAGAAGTCTACATGCCAACTATGGGAAGACACAGTTTGCATGATGAGACCAATGAGAATGGTCAGATGAAGATCAATTTCGCTATCTCAAAGAATCTGAGAGTAAGTTCGACTTACTTCGAACACAAGAGAATACATAAGGCCACAGCGGCCAGCCAGGGGATGCTCTCTCATGTTTTCTGTTAATTGTCATCTTGGAGAAAGTAATAAAAGAGTGTAGGCCACAGGAATAGGCTGGAGTTCAGATGGACGGTAACTTCAATCGTCTCCCTTATGCAGATGACATAATACTACTAAGTAAATCAAAGCATGAGTCGAAAGGAATGTGCCAGAAAATGGACAGTTATGGACAGAAGGTAAGGTTCAAAGTGAATCAAGACAAAACAGAGTTCATGTAATTAGGAAGAAGACAAGAGCAGGAAGAATTTCTTGAGATAGAGGGCAAGAGAGTACACTGGTTCAGATACTTGGGATCTTGGTTTACCACGGACAACAACATAGAAATGGACATCAAGGAAAGAATAGCAGTGGAAATGAAATGCATGCATTCCCTCAGAGACACGCTCTGCCCTAAATAGATCTCAGTGAACACTAAGATGAAAATCTGCAACACAGTGATATGCCCTGCAGTAATGTACGGTTCAGAGACATGGAGCATCACTAAGTGAGAAAAGGAAAAATTATTAATATTTGAAAGAAGAGTAATGAGGAAGATATGGGGATCAGTTTTAGATAACGGAGAATGGAGCAGGAGGAAGAACGAGGAAATCTGCCTGACAACCAACTGTCCTACAGAAGATAAAGAGCATAAGGGAATACAATGGGTGGGCCATGTAGCCCGTATACCAGATGGAAAACAAGCGAAGATGGCACTAGAGGCGAAACCAAACGCCAAACGCCCCATTGGAAGACCAAGGCAGCGCTGGATGGACGACCTGGTGAAGGACCTAGCAGCCCTGGGGATTGAAGACACTTGGAGGAACCGGGCACAAAACAGGAAGGAATGGAGGCAGTCTGTGGAAGGAGCGCGTGGTTTTTAGGGCCTGTGATCGCTGGATATCTATCCATCTATCTCTCTGGTGGACATCCAGAAACAGTAAGCATTTGTTTGTCTGTATATGTACATCACATCCACAGATTTCTAATCCATTCGGTTTATTTCTTTTCTTTTTTAGTGTTACTCAGTCGTATCGGCTTTACATTGGGTTAAACATTTTGTCTACCAGTGCCTGAGCTCAGCGACTGTGCCCCAAGACTTCAAAGGTGCTGTGAAGTCTACAGATCCCCATTTCACTCTCGGATGTTATGTATAGCGGTCTGTGTATTTCTAAGAAGACCTGCTTCCTTCTATTCTGTCCACAAAAGCGTGCTTCCTTATCTCTACCAAGAATGGCACGTACCCCCTACCACACACAGCTCGTTAAAAACGGACACTGGTGTCCCACCACCACGGGAGAAACAATTTGTTTTGTGGCTTTTAGCGTCCGGCTCCGAGGGCAGCTTCCTCGAAGAACAGACCTGACATTCGCCTTTTGCAAATGTTTGGGGCCTTTCTGCGAATTCTCCTGGGGCGATCCCACTGCCGGCTATTCGGTCCACTGCGCTTCCGCTTGCTCACAGTCCAGCACAAGATACTCTAATTGAGGCCTCTTATTTAGGTTAATATGAGATTCACTATGAAAGTGTATTCTACGTTAATTAATTACTGACAATCACTAATGTTCACCGTACTTCATTTATCAGTGGGGATTACTTATTACGATTTAATTTGTCTGTTTAATTCTGATTTTATAGTATTTACTAGGCAGTTTGGAAAAGATGTTAGCCTTACGCCATCACAACATATTTATCAGACGTTGAATTTCTTAAATCATGTCCGGACACTCCTATTTATTGTTCTGTAATCAAGCATGGGTCTAGGTGACAGAGAAGTGAGTTGGGCAGTTATGTCTATTTTTACCAAAAGCATTGCCTTTTTACAATAATCAATTTCCCAATTTTCAGTTAACTTTTATTGAACAATACAGCATGAAAACTAGTAGTCTAAAAAGGCAGGACATTCTTGAAAACCATAAGCTCGATTTAAAGAAAAGTCCTAAATTCTAGCCTAGTTGAACTGCTTGCTACCTGACCAGCTGCAAGAAATTGTGCCAGTCGGATGAAGGCACCTGTTCATAGGTTGATATGGGCACATGACACCAAGATCTTCAGTGCCCGCGCGAAAACAGTTTGAGACAAGTTTTGGTAAATTTACTACACAAGAGTATAAAACAGTACGTAAAATAACGGTAACAAAACTTGGAAACCCAAGTATTTATCCACATAGAAACACGGAGCGAAGTATCGCGTCAATAATAAAACCTTAACCAAACAGGAAGGAAGTGATGTAAGGAGCTAAAACAGTATAGGAGATGGATGTGGTGGCTGCCCGCAAGAATAAGAAAGGAGGACCCATCCACTCTGTAACACACAAAAACTTCCAACCTAAAAGGTTAGGCCAGAGGCCAGACACATCACAAAACTTTGAAACCTTAATCACGTTCGTCTCATCATCAGCTAAAATAAAGGGCAGATCCCACCGATATTTGCTTTTGCCATTGCATCACAGTATTAAATGCACTCTGTAAAGATATGGCGTACAGAGATTTGCACGTCACAAGCGCCACAAAACGGGACATCCTCTCGCTGTAGTAAGAAGCCATGTATAAGAAGGCGGTGCCCAATTCGAGGACGTGTGACGGTCACTTCATCCAATCTGAGCGAATGGCAGGAGGAACGCCACGGCCAGATGCTTCACCAAATGCAGTAAATTGTCTGTTACTGCCAGCCATTCCTCCTCCCTCAGGTGCATGAACATCCTGTGCAATGCATGAACGACAGCCTGAGGGGAATAGGACTCTGTGTCACATCCTGTCCTCTGCAGGCCTCTTTGGCAGCTCGATCGGCCAGTTCATTGCCCTATATCCTTACATGACATCTGCTTTCCCTGCCCTGGAGCAATTATAGTTGGTCAAAGATCAGCTGTGCCAATTCCTCAGCTGGGTGCAGATTCTGTAACAACTGCGAGGCACTAAGAGAATCGGAACAGATGAGAAACCGTTCCCTCCGAATACGTCGCTTCTGCTCCAGAGCTTTCAAGATCGCGTGGAGCTCCGCTGAGAAAATGGTATACTCGTCACGAAGCGAATCCTGGTGGCGTGGTCAGAGAACACGACGAGCAGCCAATGGATTCACTTGTTTGGAGCCGTTAGTGTACACTACTGTGAAACCGTGATACATATTTAAAATATTACAAAACAGAGACTGAAATGTAAAAATCTGGCTTACTATCTTTCTTAACAATTGGTCAAGTTTAAAATAAGCCTGGGCCTCAGGATGAGTCTTGGGGGAAATCTGCTCCAATCCCGATGTTAAACATTAAGATCAGCCACTCATCTCTAAGTGGCAATCCTGTGCGCGAATCCCATAGGACTTCGTTGCCTGTTGCCGGATACAAAAAAAGCCAATGGAGACCAAGTAACGGTACGCTATGCAGCGGTGTAAGCTGTGGACTTTGTCCTATATGCCTGGCGCACCCAAGTAGCCGTCGGCGTATGGGTACTGGCAGAGGCTTGGTGTGGGTCCTGTTCTGAATGCCCCAGTGACCAACCGAATCCCTTCATCGTGCACCACGTCCATCATCTTTAAATAAGAGGGTCTCGCAGACCCATACACCGTACGTTTATAATCTAGCCGAGTTGGCAGACACACCTTCTAAAACCGGAGTAAACATGTCCTGTCTGCTCCCCATGTACTGTGGCTAAGACACTTTAAAATACTTATAGCCTTAAGGGCCCGTTTTTACCTCAATGTGTCTTTAAAATTAAGAAACGACTCCCTGAACACAGAAAAGTTTAAAATGGAACTAGAACGGGTACAGACTTTTCGGTTGAAAACTTTATAGCACTCAGCCCAAAAGGCTGGAAGATCATTTGCTATTGGCCGCCACTTGAAAATACGCAGAGCCACACGCCTACTACTGACTGCAGAGCGGCATTTGCCGCTCCACCAAGGGACAGGCTGCCTATTCAATTGTCCCATGAACTGTGGAACGGATGCTGTAGCGGCGCTGAGGATCATTTTCGTAATATGATTCACCCATTCCTTAACACTGACATGATGATCAAATTGGGGTAGCTTTCTGTAAAGTGTCCAGTCTGCGCTACTGAGCACTCATCGTGGCGTTTTCCTTCCGGTTTCCATTCTATCTGATAAGTGAATCCAGATCAGAAAACGATCACTTCCGTGCATGTCGTCGACCACTTCCCATTGAGCCGTGTGAGCAAGGGCTGGAGAGCAAAGCGAGAGATCGCCAGCAGAGAACGACCCAGTTGCAGTGTAGAACTGCTTGCGCTGCCTATTTAGCAAATACGTTCATGATTACACGAGAAGCCTCTCAATTGCTCTACCGCTGGGACAGCCAGTTGTAGAGCCGTAAAGCACACTGTGTGCATGAAAATCACCAGAGAGGATGAAGGGGTGGGGAGCTGTGTAAGAAGGTTGTTTAGAGCCTCTTCTTCGAGCGCATCATGTGGCAGCAGGTAAAGGGAACAGATTGCCAATGGATGACGCACATGCATTGATACGCCAACTACTTGTAAATTCGTTGTGAGGGACAGAGGCGAGTAGTAGTAGCAGGTACTGGAAAAAATACTTACTCCTCCTCTAGCTCTCTTTCCAGTTACGTTGTTTGTGGAGTACATAGCCCTAAGGCTCAGGGGTATATATTTGATGACCACAAGTCTCCTCGAGACACAGACACAGTAGTCTACCTTGGACTCGTAGACGAGGGTCCTCGACGTGCTTCCTGAACCCTGCAAGTTCCACTGAAGTATGGAAGCCATCTATAAAGGTGGTAGCACCTTCAACCTGTCTCTCCGCTGGGGTAGGGAGACTGCAGCAGGTGTTCAGCCCAAAATATACCTCTTACTCCATCAGCTCTGGAGAAGAGTCATATGAAGCATCAGGTATAATCACATCGACATGTTCGGAAGGTTAACATT
Source organism: Schistocerca piceifrons (assembly GCF_021461385.2). Lineage (NCBI taxonomy): Eukaryota > Metazoa > Arthropoda > Insecta > Orthoptera > Acrididae > Schistocerca > Schistocerca piceifrons. The sequence continues at coordinate 208,647,283 of NC_060138.1, forward strand.
TGGTTCTACCTGCTGTTGCTGCTTTGCAATAGCTTTTCGCTGTTTTGAGGGCTTTGCTGGGGATGGAGTAGGAGTGGTAATGGCCAGGCTGGGCTTCTGAACATCCTCAGCCGTTGGAGGTACCTGGGGCTCGCCCAAGTTAGACACTGTATCTTTGCCTGCTGTTTGAGGGGAGGGGGGGGGAGAGGCGTGGGTTGGCTACAGGCTCTGAAGCATTTGCTGCAAGTCTACCGACACGTGCAGGTGTTAGTGCTGACACTTCCCACCTCCGTTTGTGCAGAGGCATCAGCTTTTGAGGTAGGCTTCTGAAGCATTGATGCAACAGACGTAGCAAATGTGGGAGGCTGCTTGGACCTTTAGATCTTTTTGACCCCACCATTTTTATTTTTGTACTTTGCGTTCCTCTAAAAGGATTCTGCAGTTCCTACTCTGAACAGGGTGGTTTCCCGAGTTGATACATTTAGCAAGAGACGATCTACCAACTCCTTTATGAGTGGCCTTACGGCAATTACTACACGTCGCTTCTCCTTTACACTCTAGGGTTGTATGCCCAAAACGCTGGCATTTAAAACAATGCACTGCCTTTGGGACACACGGCCACACGCTTAGGCGAAGAAAGCCCGCCTTGACGTGGTCCTGGAGTTTGTGGGTATTGAAGATTAGAATTAGTGTGTCAGATTTCATCAGGGCTCCATCCACCTTTTCATAACGTTCTGAACATTCACAACTCCTTCTGATGCCCAGTCACTCTTCAATTCTTTGATTGGTATATCAACTAGGTCCAAACATGATACAAAACCTTTGCTGAGGTTCAAAGCGCTGTACAGCTAGTTTAACAGCTTCTTGGGAACTGGATGTTTCAACCAGTGTCGTCCCATTTGGCAATGACTTTACAGATTTTAACATAACCTCTAACGGTTCAGTGTGTAAGATCACATCTTAACCAGAGAGGGGTTTGCAAGCAGCAATAACTCCGTATAAGGGTAATTTTGTAATCTACAATAAAACTACTCAAAATACATAATGACGCCCCCAACAACGAATATCTCGAGGGAATGTTGCCTGTACCCTCATAACTATATTAAAAACGTACAGTACGACTCAGAGGACGGGGTAACTTTGAGGGTACTACTGCTAGCACTGACGAGTTTGTTGTAAGTTAGGAGTGGCATCAGTCTGTGTGAAACCTCTTATTAAGTAGTCCTGGAGCGCTGGGTCGGTGTGCAGCATGGAACTGCCATTCGCACTGTGGTGACAGAAGTTATGATGGAACAGAGATAAGCACATACACAGATGGCGGTAGTATCGCTTACATAACGTATTGAAGGGGCTGTAATTGGCTGAAATGACATTTGTATTCAGGTGATTCATGTGACAAGATTTCCGACGAGATTATGGCCACGCGACTGGAATTAATAGACTCTGAAGGTGGAATGGTTGTTAGAGCTAGACGCAACGGATAGTCCATTTCTGAAATCGTCAGGGAATTCATTCGATATTCCGATATCCACAGTGTTGAGAGTGTGCCCAGAATACCAAATTTTCTTCATTGCTTCTCACCAAGGATAACGCAGTGGCCTTCAAAATGGCTCTGAGCACTGTGGGCCTTAACATCTGAGATCATTAGTCCCCTAGAACTTAGAACTACTTAAACCAAACTAACCTAAGGACATCACACACATCCATGCCCGAGGCAGGATTCGAACCTGCGACCGTAGCAGTCGCGCGGTTCTGGACTGAAGCGCATAGAACAGCTCGTCCAGCACGGCCGGCTAGTGGCCTTCACGTAACAACCGAGAGCAGCAGCGTTTGCTTAGAGTTGTCAGTAGTAATAGACAAGCAACATCGAGTGTAATAAGCTAATAAGGGCAGAAATTACTGTGGGACGAACGATGAACGTATCCTTTAGGTCAGTGGGACGAAATTGGGCTTCAGTCGGTTATACCATTAGACAATCCAGGCACTATCAGGAGGACATCGCCTGCAACGCCTTTCCTGGGCTCTTGACCATATCAGTTGGACTCTAAACGACTCGAAAACCGTGAAATGGGTCAGATGACTCCATATTTCAGTTGGTAAGAGCTGATGGTAGGGTTCGAGTGTGGCGCAGACCTCACGAAGCCATGGACCCAAGTTACCAAGGGCGCAGTCTGCAAGCAGGTGGTGGCTCCATAATGGTGTTGGCTGTGTTTACATCAAATGGATTGGGCCTCTGCGGCAATTGAACCGATCATTGACTGGATATGGCCACTTCATGAACTTCATGTTCCCGAATAACGACGGGATTTTTATACAGTGCGCCACGTCGCCAAGCCAGAATTGTTCGCGATTGATTTGAAGAACATTCTGGACAATTCGGGCGAATGATTTAGCCGGCCAGATCGCCGACATGAATCCCATCGAACATTTATGGGACATAATCGAGAAGTCAGTTCGTGCATAAAATCCTGCACCAGCAATGCTTTCGCAGTTGTGGACCGCTATAGGGGCAGCATGGTTCAATATTAGTGCATGGTACTTGCAACGACTTGTTGCGTGAATGCAACGTCGAGTTGCTTCGATACAGTATACGGACGTATCCCATGACTTTTGTCATCTCAGAAATGATAACAGTCTTCTGCTCGACAGGAATTATGAGATTATTAATACTTAGGTCGGCATGATCGTATTCCATCTAGCCACGCCCTGAAGTATAGTTTCAGAATTCGCTTGTGCATTTCTTTTTTTTTTTTTTTTTTAATTGGTTTTCGGGACGTGCCCATGGAGCTATCTCAAGAGAGGAAAGATGATCCGACAGTGTGTTACGACAGTTCAGCATATTCCTTAGGATCATGCCATATCCTGGTACAGAGCTAACCAGGCTTTGTTATGACTTGACGAAACTACACTGTCATAACTATGGGTACGTCGATTGCTCTGTGAGATGGTTGATTGGAACTACAACATATGAAATATTAGTGCACTATTATAAGGATGATGAAGAGATTTACTTAACTTATACAGACTATTGTTTATATATTTACAAGTGACTTACAATATTAAAGCATAACTTGATGCACACATTTACTAAACTCTTCTCTTCAGGTACACAGACATAATATTCACAATTAAAGCTTAGAAAACTCCATAATGTACAGGTTCCCTAGCTAGACGATGATGTCTGCTGGATCGGAGGTTATCAACTGGGGCATAGCGTTCCTCTGCTCGCTTCTATATTGGCCTCCATGTGATGGCGCTGCGGGGCGGGGAGAGAGCCTGTAGTTGCACCAACGCCTCCTTTTTGTCGGTGCTGACTGCAGCGATAGACGACTCATTTCTGTGGTATCGATGCAAGCTGCCGCCTTGTCATGGCACCACAATCTTTGGTCGATACCACAAGCTTAATTACGTCTTGTGAAGCTATGCAGTCAATTTTCTTGTCAGTTACGACTGTACCAAGGTAAGTGTAACACAACACCCAGTCCTCGCCAGGAATCGAACTCAGGCCCCTTCAGTTAGCTATCTGCCTGCTGACTTCGCAGTTACTTCAGTTTCCAATCGGAGGACGATTAACCATCTGCCGAATACTCCAAAGTGATAAGATGTTCCACATTTACAAAATTTACGTAGTACTCTAACTGACCAAACAGTGCGATGACAATTCTAGGGAAAACAATGATAGAAAAGGTAAATGACAGCACAAATTTTGTTGACTACCCTTTCGTGTAGGATGAGGCTCTTTTCCGTATCAGCGGGTCTTCGGATTTCAGATACTGGGCAACTTCCGTTGTATGAACAACCATAGTACAGGGTTGCAGTGTCACATGCTGTTTAAACGCTAGGTGTTATGCCGACTCACTTCTTTGAGGCTAACGACAGTAACGTTCGAACGATATGTGGATATGCTTGGAGACTTTTGCACCAGAACAACTTTCCCGATCTTCATAAACCTGGGTTTCGGCAAAACGTCAGCTATGCAACATTTTTCTTGTGGGGTCGCCTAAGAACCCAAGCGTACATCACTAGCGTATCGAAAATCGCCGAGTTGAAAACAAGGATTCAGGAAGGAATCAGTGCAGTTCTCAAAAAAATGTTGCAAGCGGCCATGTAAAATCAAAGCATTCATTTCCAGGAATGCATCCGTTTGGATGCCGTAAACTACTTTTTGGTTTTGGCCACCGTTAATGGTATATAATTTACAGTTTACGTTCAACAATTAGACTTTTAAATTGATTTCCTTTGCTTTTATGAGCGTTATTTCAAATTTTTCCGCTTCCTTGCACCAAACTGTACTTTTAGGGAAAAAAAAGAAACAAAATGTGACCCCTGCAATCGAACGCCAGATCCGAAACTGTTCGTAATGAGTTTGACTTATTTGTTTTTGGTACTCACCGACGCAAGTGCGACATAACTCTATCAATGTGCACCGTGTGAATTCTTTGTAGCAGCCAATTCTGTACCCTGTGCTATGCGGCCTTGATCGAGTGCTCGAGATCAAAAACATGAAATCATGTCGACTGAAATACGTATGTGTCCCCTGAAATGTGACACGGTGCCTTATGTACAAAAGTCTTTTCTCTTCTATCATTGTTCACTCATGAATGATGCGCTCTAATGAAAGTGCTCGCAAGACTTTTGTATACGGCAAAAATTCTCCGATTTGAAGGGCACTAATGAAAGTTCTCAGTATCCTTTTGTAGACACCAGAAATTCTCCGATTTCATCCTCTAGGTTATTCAGCGAGATAACGTTGGAGAAAACAATGGAGCACGGACTAACGAAATTTTGAGAATGAGATACAGCGCATCTCTTGTGAGCGTCTGCCATCGGAATTTGTCGACAATTTTTTTAATCCTTTCCTGACTAATCGAAGCTGTCACGAAACACGACTATACTCCTAGAATATTCTACAACCCTTGCATTAATCCATTTTGTTTTGGGTCGGAAGCTAACTAATAAAGAAGTGGTTGAGGGGAAGGATCTGTTGACGACTTTTTCCGCAGACGACAAACTGGTAACGCTCCCGTCAATGACGAGATCATTAGAGACGAAGCATACATTGCGACTGGATGAAGCTCAAAACTGGAGGAACCACTCGTGACCGTTCCAAACAAGCCACTTGGCATTCGCCTTAAGTGCGTCGAAGGTAAACTGTTTGTAATGTCTCGAAAACGGTTAATGGTAGGATATAAACTCGCCGATAAAATATTTGTTGCCAGGTGAAAAGAAGACATTCCTCGATTTGGAGTGCTACCTGAGCAAAAGTATCTGGACGCCTATTGCTGAGCATTAATATCTGCTCATTCTTCGTCTTGATAGCTGCTGGGTCGCTTTCGATGAGGTGTCTGAATATCACTGGAGGAATGGGAGTGTGTTCAGTCACGTAAGCCTACACCATAGAAGATGTTGGATGCTGGGGTCGAGCAAGTCTGTGTTCTGAATCGTTGCACAGGTGTTTCATTAGGTTCAGGCCAAAACTCCGAGCAGGTCAGTTCATTTCAGTAATGCTACTGCAAACATACCGTTGCCCCACAGGCACAATGAAGTGTTGTGCTCAATATAGACAACCAGTCTCCGAACTGCTCCTGTACTGTACGCAGTACACAATGGCGCCAAATATGGTCATACACTTCCTCATTTAGCGTTTGTCTAAGCACAGTAACAGCACCTCAAGCTAACCATGAACCCTCTCCCACTCCCTCCCCCAACAACATGGCACAATATGATAACACCACTCCATCGTACTTCTCTTTTGGTCCCATACGTTATGGAAGGTTACGTTCTCTAGGCACTCGACAGACCCAAACCCTTCCATCGGGTTATCACGGGGAACAGTGTGACTCGCAACTCTAAATCAATAGTTTCCAGTCCAGAGATGTCGTTCTTTACATCACCTGAAGCACGTCTGAGCACTTACACAACTCAGTGGCTTTTGATGAGCACCTCGCTCAACCATTGTTCTAGATGGATTTCTGGTAGCACTTTGGAACCCACGAGTGATTCCATCCACTGATTTCATGCGATTCTTTTACAATCACCCTCCGCAATCCTTGACAGTCTATGTCCGTCAGGGCATGAAGTTTTCTTGATATTGGATTAGCTGTGGCTATTGCTTCGGATTCCATTTCTCTATCACATAATTCCCAATCGATGTCATGATCCTCGGGTATTTCAGTGTGCCATCCGCCTGCATTCTCTAACCTCAGTGTTGAGCTCCAGAGTCTTGCGTTAGCAGGACGACGAGTGGCTGGAAGTGGCGTGGTGTACTTCCTTCCAGCCACGTAGGAGGGACGAGGTTCTTCCGCCCTATGACACATGGCTTCTTGCTCCGACAAGAGGACCCTCCAATGTGTGGCGCTTGTGGCGTACAAATCACTGTGGGCCACATTTTATTGGATCTCCATAACCTTTTCCGACCAGCGGGCCTCGGTTGATTCGCAAACTGATGCGCCATCCATTTTAAATTTGGTGTCCATCACCATTATCTGCCGAGCACTGTTGGCTAGCGAGGCGCACTCACCCCTTGTGAGGCAAACTGAGGAATTAATTGACTGAAAAGTAGCGGCCCTGGGCTCTTAAACTGACGTAAGGCCGGGAGAGCGGTGTGCTGACCACATGCCCCTCCAATCCGCATCCAGTAACGCTTGTGGAATGAGGATGACACGGCGGCCGGTCGGTCCCGTTGGGCCTGCCAAGGCCTGTTGGGACGGAGTTTAGAGTTTCACCACCATTAAATCTCCGCACCGAGCAGCGGCGTGCTCCACTACGCGCTGCCGAGATGTTCATCGTTGGCCGCACTTCTCCGAGCGTGGCCCGCTGCTAATATCGCAGGCCGCCTTCGCGTGCGAGCTTCAAAACACAGCGATTGGCCAGCCATAACACTCAGCGATTGGTGTCCCAGAATATATAAGCGACCCCAGTCGACATTTCCATTAATTATGGAGCCTTATGTAACGCCGCTCCAGAAGTCTAAAAGCCAATTCTCATCTTGCTATGTTTCTGCTCCACTACTAGGAAGTACTACGCTGCGGTGGATCTGATGTTCCATGTTGATTTGGCTGCGCTCTGGACTTAGAATCCTAATGCTATACTGGAACTTGGGCATTAACGTTCACTAGGCTTAGTATGTCAACTGACTTGTGATTGCCGCAGGAATTCTGAATTTCACTTGCACTTCCTAGACATTGCTACAACCACCATCAGTTTATATAATTTTCCATAAACTGTTCATCTACAACTTGGCGCTTGGTAACAGAATTATTTGTTTCAGTGTTTTGTCAATAAACCGCACAACAGCGATATATTTTACTGTGTTATTCCTAGTTGTAACATTAGGTAACGTTGAAATGAATGTGATTACAGTTTTAAAGTATTGTGAATTGCCCAAGGTTTTTTGTGTTTTGGGGAGATGATTTAAATGCGTTCACAAGGTGATTGGTACACCCATATCTTAAGGAGCTCGTCAGTCGGTGACCTTATCTTCTGATTTCCTTTTAGCTCCTTTGCTGTTTTACTTGTGTTTTAGTCTCGTGTATAGCATCTTTTATTCTTTCCCGTTATGTTACCGTGTAGGGTCATATTACAGTTATTTTTTACACTTTAGTTTCCTCTAATGTGCGTAATGACGCTGGCTGATAACCTCGCCGTTGAGCACCCCCCCCCCCCCCCCCGAGCTCCAACAAACAGACAGTCCATGTTCGAAGTTACTGATTTAACCCGAGCGACTCCTCATTGTGCTGTTAATACATATCTGTTGACAACACTGTACTCCCCACCTTCATTTACAATGGCGGTTGAGCCTCTTATATGTTCTAGTGGTAGATTCCACTTTACATATTGGTGTCCGGTAACTGTTCATACATGGAGCGGATGTCGCAGAACTGAAACCGTGCGGTCATGTGACCCTCGATAGCTGATGCAGATCCTAGCAGTGAACTGATGTGTATGTGCCACTTGGTCTACGCAAACGAATCAATAAGATGGGTCGATGTGGACATTCTGACGAATACACAGTGAATTATGTCCGCCCCCGGTATCTGAGTGGTCAGCGGGACAGAATATAAATCCCAAGGGCCAGGGTTCGATTCCCGGCTGGGTCGGAGATTTTCTCCCCTCAGGGACTGGGTGTTGTGTTGTCCTAAACATCCTCATTATATCCCCATCGACGCGCAAGTGGCGTCAAATCGATGGACTTGCACTCGGTGAACGGTCTACCCGGAGGGAGGAGCTAGTCACATGACATTTACATTTACCATGAATTATGTTGCCGGATTTCTTGTTGTATTAGTGTGGGGCGTCCAATGTGTCTCGAAGGAATGGAGTACATACAACTCGCAGCCATGAAACATGCTGTAAGATCAGTGGTCAGAAAAGACGGAAACCGACAGCGACCGCATTCGCATATGATGTTACACCAATGAAAGTGGCTTTCAAAGTGGACGGGAATTGCAGTTGCCAGCGAGTTTAGGCCAGTCTTAATCGGATTCCGAACGAACACTGGCAAGGGAACTTGTGGTGTCACCGCCAGACACCACACTTGCTAGGTGGTAGCCTTTAAATCGGCCGCGGTCCGTTAGTATACGTCGGACCCGCGTGTGGCCACAATCAGTGATTGCAGACCGAGCGCCGCCACACGGCAGGTCTAGAGAGACTTCCTAGCACTCGCCCCAGGTGTACAGCCGACTTTGTTACGATGGTTCACTGACAAATTACGCTCTCATTTGCCGAGACGATAGTTAGCATAGCCTTCAGCTACGTCATTTGCTACGACCTAGCAAGGCGCCATTATCAGTTGCTATTGATCTTGTGATTAATGTATCGTCAAGAGCGACGTTCACCATTTATAGATTAAAGTTAAGTAATCCACCAGCTACGTCCGTTTTTTCTAAATTCTAATTTCCTTGAACTGTTCCAGACCTCACGCCAGCCTGCGTGAGCTAAAACGCGTGCCTTTCGGCTTCCTCTTGTATCCCGGTGTTGGCTCTCCTGCCAACCCACAACAGAACTTTATGATATTAACATTTGGAGGCGATTGCTTTAGAAAATGGACTCTGAGTGTAGTCTGGTCAGCGGCAATTTTCCCTATTTTCAAATAATGTAAGGCGTCGGGAGTACCAACGGCTCAACGCGATTAACCAATAGTGTGGGATTTATGCGATTCAGACCAGAGGTGGTTCTGTGATATTTTAGGGACGTATACCGTACCGTATCTTGGGCCAACTCAATCAAGTTACCTCGAACATTTACTTTTACATCTGATCTACATCTACATACATACTCTGCAAGCCACCGCACGTGGGTGGCGGAGGGTATGTTTACCTCTGCTAGTCATTTCCCCTGCTTGTGAAGCCTAACATTTTCAGGATAGGAGACAGCTGCCTTAAAGTAATTTATTAAAACTAAGAAATATTTTAAAAATTTTTACTGCCTAGATATCAATTTACGAGACAGTTTTGTCTAATGGCAGGTGCACTCTAGGCAATAAAAGCTTTATGTATTTTTTTTTGGTTAATTTTGAAAAATTCCCCTTTCTGTTAATCTCGGAGGTAGAACGACAGAAAAACGACTGATTATGTATGGCTCTCTTGAAGTCCTAATTTATCTTACGTTATTTTTCTGGTCCACACGCGAAATGTAAGGTGACGACTGCTGGATCGTTCTACACCCAGCTTCTCTAAATTTTCTCAATAGCGTTCTCCAAAAGGAATGCCGCCTTCCCATCAGGGATTCCCGTTTGGATTTAGGAAGCATCTCTGTAACACTTGAGCGCTGATCAAACCAACCGGTAAAATGCATAACAGCCGGCTCCTGAATTGCTTCGATGTCTTCCTGTAATCCAACTGGCTGCTGATCCCTGACATTCGAACAATTTCCAAGAATGGGTCGTAATAGTCTTCTATAAGCGGTCTACTTTACATCCTAACCACGCTTTCCTAAAACTCTCCCAAGAAACAGAAGTCGTCAATTATCCTTTCCCACTAGAATTCTTACGTATTCTTTCCATTTCACAGCGCTTTTCAACGTTCTCCACAGATACTTAATCGGCCTCACTGTATCAACTAGCATGCTTTTAATGATATATTCGATTGTTTTATCTACTCATTTGCAATAACTTTCATTTTTCTAAATTCACAGCTAGCTGCTATTTATAACAACAATTAGAAATCTTGTCTGTCATATTGCATCCTATCACAGTCACTCAATGACGACACTTTCCCGTAAACCACAATATCATCAGCAAACAGCCGTATATAGCTGGTCACACTGTCTGTTTGATCCTTTATGTGTGTGGAGAATAATAGCGGTCCTCTCAGACTTCCCTGAGGCAATCGACGACAATGTACGAGTCCTATTGCTTACAAAGTCTTCGAAACACATTGAGTCGTGCACGGCTCGTGTTCATGCCATTTATTGTCTGTCATCTTCTATTACCGGACTGCCGCATCGTTTTCTTATTCCATTTACTGGCGTCACTAACATTCTGCGTCACTTGCCCGTGAGCGGCAGCAGCAGCGCGTATTGATAAGTGCACTGTTGTACCATCTCTGGAGCGACCGATAGTATTTCCGGGTCTGGCAGTCAGTTGGAGACGGACCAGGAGTGCAGGCGGGACGCAGCAGCGGAGAAGTCTGGGACGGAGGGCCGGTGAGGCGCCGACAGCCAGTGCTCGCCGGCGGCTGGTGACACACATGAACTGTCCGACGGAGGGTGACTGGAGCGGGACGACCGTTGGTTGGACATTCAGTGGGTCGTCTCATCGGCCGACGTATATTTGGCCCTTTCACCGTTTCCGGGCCTGGGCAGTTGGTCGGTTGGTGTGGAGCAGCGAGGAAATCGCGGCACGTAGTGTGGTCGAGGCCGCTGGCGGCGTCCACACGCGGTCGGAGTGTGTGGTGCTGATCCCATTGCTACGAGGTCTGTGGCTCACCGATCCTGGACACGAAAGTTGAGTTTTGACTGAATCTAACTGACTGTTCACATTGTGACGTTTGGAGTTCGTTGTCGGCTGTTGGGGTACTCCCGTGAGCAACAACGTGTGTTTGTGCGTTTTCAAGTTCGCAAATTTTAGCCACTCTCGGATGGAGTGTGACTGTACTTGGTTATTTAGAATTGTAGTGCTACAGCGGAACATTCTGTTTGTGGCCGTCAACGTTCCGGTTACCTGCCCTGGCCGTTGACGCAAATTCCGGCAGTGTAATTTCCTCATCGTGTTGTTGCTCTCCAGGGGGCGACAATACTTTCTACATTGTTGCATTGAACTCCCTGTTGTGTGCTGGTCGGATGAAGCGGAAGCTATCTTGTCGGTGGGTCTGTTGACAGTCTGCCGGTTGGGTTGTCACCTGATCGAAAATGATTGGGCCGACTGCCTGTCCCACCTAAGCGAGCGTTAGTGTTTGAATTCCGAGCCAACCCTCGGAAACTTCTGGGTGTACTGCCTTTTCTTATTTGTTCTTATTGTTTGTATTTGTATGGCTCCTAGCCGATTTTTAAATTATAATTGTTTGCTCTTAAGGTGTCAGATTGTTTGGGCCTTCAGCCTAATTAAAGAACAGTTTTCAGATAAGGCCTTTTGCCATTTAAATATTCTGTTTTTGGTTTGAGTCTTAAGTTATTGGCTTTCAGCCGATTTTAAATTATAGTGGTCTTGCCCTTAAGGCATGAGATTGTATGGCGTATTCAGCCGGTTCTTAAGTTCCAAAAATTAATGCTGTTTTTATTTTTTAATTTTTCTTGGCTCTTGTGATGTTTGGTCAAATAAATAAAGTTGTATGTTTGAGTGTAACTGACAGCCGCTTATTTTGGCCCCTTTCCGCAATTTAAACTACCTGTCCTGTCATGCGGATTTAGCAGAGCTTATCACACATATCTGGGAACCTATTCCGAACGCTCGTACCTTCCTTAACAGTCTGCGGTGGGGCACCGTGTCAAACGCTTTAGGGAAACGTAGGAATATGAAATCTCTCGGTTGCCCTTCATCGAAAATTCGCATTATATCAAGTGAGAAAAGCGTAAGTTGAATTTCGTGCGATCGAAGCTTTTTAAACCCGTGCTGAGACGTGCACTTCATCTTTCCGGTGTCAGGGAAATTTATGATATTCGAATTCAGAATATGTTCAAGAACTCTACAGCAAACCCATGTTGGGGCTACTGGTCCGTAATTTAGGTGTTACCCGTTCTTTCACCCATCGTAGTACAGAAATCACCTGCGGTTTCATCCAGTCGCTTTGCACTTCGCGCTGGGCGAGAGATTCGTGGTAAATGCAAGTTAAATAAGGGGCCAGTGCCATAGAGTACTCCTTGTGAAATCTAACTGGGATTCCATCCGGACGTGGCGAATAATTTGTTCTCTACTCTTTCAGTTTTCTACGCCTGGTACGCTTATCACGGCGTCGTCCATACGGGACTCCGTGCGATGTTCATGCGATGTTCAGACGACGGTATATTTGTACAATTCTCCTGCGTCACCTTTTTTTTTAAACGCGAAATTTAAAACTTCGGCTTTCGTTTCATTATCTTCGACTGGCACACCGAACTGGTTAACGAGTGACTGCATAGAAGCCGTAGACACTGTAAGCAGGCTGTTTATGTTTTCTTATTGGCAACGTTACGTAGCGCTCTGTATGAAAATCACTGGCTGTGCTGTGTGCAGTCTGTGGCTAGTTTGCATTGTTGTCTGTCACTGTAGTGTTGGGCAGCTGGATGTGAACAGCGCGTAGCGTTGCGCAGTTGGAGGTGAGCCGCCAGCAGTGGTGGATGTGGGGAGAGAAATGGCGGAGTTTTGATATTTGTAAGAATGGATGTTATGAACTGCTATATATATTATGACTAGTAAGGTAAATACAATGTTTGTTCTCTATTAAAATCTTTCATTTGCTAACTATGCGTATCAGTAGTTAGTGTCTTCCGTAGTTTGAATCTTTTATTTAGCTGGCAGTAGTGGCGCTCGCTGTATTGCAGTAGTTCGAGTAACGAAGATTTTTGGTGAGGTAAGTGATTTGTGAAAGGTATAGGTTAATGTTAGTCAGGGCCATTCTTTTGTAGGGATTTTTGAAAGTCAGATTGCGTTGCGCTAAAAATATTGTGTGTCTCTTTAGTGAATGTCTGAGTACGTTCAGTTTTGCTCAGCTGTTTGAAAAGCAAATAATGCAAGAGGTTTATCAGCACAGTAATTCAGAAATTTTTCTAAGGGGATGTTACAACACATTAACCGATTTTAAATAAGACCAGAATTTTCTCGGGTTCGCGGCTTGATGTTTCGCTAATGTATGACGGTGGTAGTAGTTGTACGCTTCGTGTTTGTTTTTTTCACGCACGAATAAAACTCTACAAATTTTTCTCTGTTTTCGTTTGCAGGTTCTCTTTTGAACCGAGAGTGCACCAGCTTATGCCTCTCCAGCTTTTCCCAAATTTACTCGTTAAATCACAGTGAGTCTTTTCCTTGTTTAATCAACTTAATAGGCACCTACTTCTCCCGAAAACTACTTACAATTTATTTAAAGTTTGCACGTAACTCCTGTATGCCCATCATATCGGCACTAAATGATGTCAGTTCGGTGTGTTGTAACGTCCCCTTAGAAAAATTTATGAATGACTGTGCTGATAAACCTCTTACATTATCTGATTTTCAAACAGCTGAGCAGAACTGAACGTACTCAGACATTTTGCTCTATACCTATTCTGATCAACACTAAATTGACACACAATATTTTTAGTGCAACGCAATCTGACTTTCAAAAATCCCTACAAAAGAATGGCCCTGACTAACAATAAACACTACCTTTCACGAATCACGTACCTCACAAAAATCTTCGTTACTCGAACTACTGCAATACAGCGAGCGCCACTACTGCCAGCTAAATAAAGGATTCAAACTACTGAAGGCACTAACTACTGATAGGCATAGTCAGCAAATGAAAGATTTTGATAGAGAACAAACAATGTATTTACCTTAACAATGTTCCAAAGTAATTATATAGATATATATATATATATATATATATATATATATATATATATCAGTTCTTGATATCCAATATTCAAATTTACTCTTTCTGATGGACACACGTCCAGATCGTCCGCTCTCAAAATTCTGCCATTTCTCTCCCCACATTCACCACTGCTGGCGGCTCACCTCCAACTGTGCAACGCTACGCGCTGTTCACATCCAACTGCCCAACACTACAATGGCGACTATTTCAAAAATGCCAACCAGCCACAGACTTCACACAGCACAGTCAGTGATTTTCATATAGAGCGCTACGTAGCGTTACCAACATAAAAACCTAAACAGCCTATTTACGGTGCGAGTGAGAATCTAACAACTGCTTATCTGCTCTTTCTAGAAAAAACGCTCTCCTGGCGGTCTTGACTGATTTATTGACGTTCGTAACCATTGTCGCCATGATGATGACATGATCACTAATCATCGTCTCTATACTAACGCCGACGATATGGTGTGACGTTTGTAGCTACAGGGTCTATGATACTTCCATGGCACATGGGCTTCCGGATTAGCTAGGACGTTACTAATTTTTGTCCATTGTGCTTCTGTTTATACAGAACTTTTTGCGGTTGTTTTGCCGCGGAGAATACGCTCCGGAATTTGTGAAAGTACTTCTGGAACACACTGTAGATGTAAACGGTTGTATAACGAGAAAAGTAATGTTTAACACAGCGGATTTCCAAGCAAAATTGCGCTGCAGGAAGACAGCGTATAAGTGTCACAAGAGTGAGCGACGGGGCGGTGATAATAAGTTATTCCGTTTTCCTCGGAATTCCCGACGGTAATAAGCAATTCCGTGTGAATAAATGAATGTCACCAATTGTAAACTTGAAATGGCTATTTTAACTTCACGAAAAATGACGTGTCGTCCCGAACAGATTACATTATCCTACGGCGTCCTAATAACTCGAATATCCCTAGTGGAATCAGAGACAGGCCGGCGTTTCGCTGCTGCCGAAACCTTTTTTTTTTTTACCTCCTCTGCCGCCAATTTCGTGGCAGTTTTATTTCGTAATTTACACAAACAGAAGCAGGTGGCGCGTAAAATGTCAGCCGCAGCGGTAGTGGCGTCACGCTTATCAGAGCCAGAGTTGCCCGCGGCTGCAGCTTCGCTTTTGTAACGTGAGCGCGGGCCACCGCACTCGCGTGACGTAGGCCGGCCGCAGCGCCAGCGCCGCGCCGCGGCCGCCGCGCGTATCAGAGGCCGCTAATGGAACGCCATTATGACGCGCGCTGCCATCGCGAAATTCGCTTACGGCGAAATGCTGAAATGCGACTGCAGCGCGCGCCGGATATAATTAGTCGTTATGGTATGTACGCGACAAAATCGGCAAAATCCCCCGAGAGCGCGGCCATGCAGGTAGGACAATACCGGCGGAACGCGGACGTGTCGTTCCACGAGGTCCCATTCTAAATTCCACTCACTGTGGCGGCCGTCCAGCGGCGACCTTCCGCGATCGTAAGTGCGACCTTTATGGCGTTGCCGGTGCAATGGCTGGCCGTCTAGCTTGCAGTCTCTCGTGATCCATTTTATGATTCCATATTCACATATGCGTTCCTATTCCGCATACCACGGCAATTTGCGTGATTTACAGTACGTTCTCTCATTTCCGAATCTGCCCTCTTCCACACCCTGACTGCACATTTTATTCAGATTAAGGCAAGAGCAAAATAAAACGTTGGCCAGGCGCGAGCAGGACTCGCTCTGTGAGAGTTCCGCACAAGCTTAATTATGTAAAAAGACAGTTCAAAAATCTTCAAATCTTATGGGACTCAACTGCTAAGGACATCAGTCCCTAAGCTTACACACTACTTAACCTAAATTATCCTAAGGACAAACACACACACCCATGCCCGAGGGAGGACTCGAACCTCCGCCGGGACCAGTCGCACAGTCCATGACTGCAGCGCCTTAGACCGCTCGGCTAATCCTGCGCGGCTAAAAAGACAGTTATCCTTTCCGAGAATCGAGAATCTCGACAATATTTTTCTGTTACCGACATTGAAGGTCACAAGATACCGGACCCATGGATTTCAAGACTTTCTAGAATGTTTTAATTGCGAGTCTGAAGTCGGATAACAAGTGACAAAAGAAAACATTTTTGCGTGTGATATTATTAAAAATTTCGGATCTCGCTTTACTTATGACGTGAAACCTTTCTTCCTGCCATATTTCGTGATTACAGACCAACAGACTATAACCTATAGCTACAAATTCTATAGGTTTTGATGTGCGAATTTGCGACTATCAAAATATGTGACATAAATGACCGTATCTTCTTGTTGCATTGACTTAGAAGATAACTCTCATTTTACCTCCAAGGGACTATACACCTTACAAGGGAACCTCCCCATCGCACCCCCGTCAGATTTAGTTATAAGTTGGCACAGTGGATAGGCCTTGAAAAACTGAACACAGATCAATCGAGAAAACAGGAAGAAGTTGTGTGGAACTATGAAAAAAATAAGCAAAATATACAATCTGAGTAGTCCATGTGCAAGATATACATCATCATGGAGAAATTGAGTTCCCGGTCCCGTGGTTAGCGTGAGCAGTTGCGGAGCGATAGGTCCTTGTTTCAAGTCCTCCCTCGAGTGAAAAGTTTGCTTTCTTTATTTTTGCAAAGTTTTGATCTTTCCGTCTGTTCATTGACGTCTCTGTTCACTGTAATAAGTTTAGTGTCTGTGTTTTGCGACCGCACAGCAAAACCGTGCGATTAGTAGACGAAAAGACGTGCCTCTCCAATGGGAATCGAAAACATTTGATCGCAAGGTCGTAGGTCAACCGATTCCTCCACAGGAAAACACGTCTGATATATTCTATACGACACTGGTGACGGCATGTGCGCCACATGACAGGAATATGTTGTCGACCCACCTAACTTGTACACTTGGCGAATGGGTAAAGAGATTCTTCTACCTTGCCCGATTTAGGTTTTCTTGTGGATGTGATAATCACTCCCAACAAAGTGATGAAAACATAAGAGTGTCACATAAACTGCAACAAATGAATGCAACAGTTTCACAGTCACACAGTTTTCCCTTTTTCCGTGTGTAGACATCCTGCATATATCCAAGCAAATCTGAACATGTCCTGGAATTTTGGAGAGCGAAGCTGATTATGTGTGAGTGCCTGAACTTTGATAATTGGTTGAAAATAAAAAATTAAGCTTTTCACCCGACGGAAGATTTGAACCCAGGACCTTCCGTTCCGCAGCTGCTCACGGTAACCACGGGACCATGGCGCTCCTGAGCCCTTACCCTCCTAGATGGTGCATATGTCGCACATGGTTTACTCAGTCTGTATATTTGCTTATTTTTTTCATCGTTTCACTTCTTCCTGTTTCCTCGATTGATCTGTGTTCAGTTTTCAAGGCCTATCCACTGTGCCAACTTATAACTAAATCTGAGGGGGGTGCGATGGGGAGGTTCCCTTGTGAGTAGATGGTATCTTAAGAGATGGTGGACAGACACACAGTCCCATAACAAATGACAACCTTTTCACTGTGTGATATAATTACAAATGAACAATTTTCGGATTTTCCGTTTGACTGAAATACGAAACCTTGTTTCTTGACATCTTTCATAATTCTAGGTGAAGGGGAAGTATCCAGTAGTGAAAGGTATATACACAGAGTAAAATTTTATATTGAAGCAGAGATGGTCCAATGTAGTATCGACTGTGTAGTAGCATCGCTGCTCAACAGCGATCGCTGGTTCAAGGTGTTATGGTAGCCTGTTAGAGTAACAAAGTTAGAAAGCTGTAGAGAGTAACTCAAGATACACAGATGCATGGAGGACAGTAAGGATTTTTTTATTTGTAAGATAGGAAATAATTAAGATAAGGAAGTTGTTTTGTTAGCTAAGTAATCAGCGTATTCATAAGTGATGATTGAGTCAATGTATAGCACTCATATCCAATGATTTTGAAAAGCTGATTGTTAATGTACAATCAGTTCATTATTTGTTAATTGTGAGCATTATTAATTTTCAAAGAGCCAAAATATCATTTTTAAAGTTAGTGCCATATTGTTACCTAGCACAAGTCAATATCAGTTCCCAGATCCATGTTGTTTTTGATTTGCTATTTTGCTCAAAAAGTTTTTGTCTCAGTCATATTCGATTTAATTAAAATGTATGCTAAGCAGCAGCCGTGCACAATAGCTGTTTGCTAACTATACAGTTTAAAGTGCTATCAGTGCAGTGCGAAGAGCATTACCATTGCACAGATAGAGGTAAGAAATTTTATTAATTTCAGGGATAGCATTCATTAAGCACAGGGACCATTATTTTCAAACTGATCAAGTTTTGTTTTATGCCCAGGCCCAATTTCAAATCTATAGTATTGCATCAAGTTCAGTTTTTGGGTTACGTGAATTCATGCAGTTTCGGTTTCGTTTAAAATTGACAGTTTACACTCTCGCAGTCAGGAAAGTTCAGTACAGGGCAAAGCGCATAAGCGATGAGATAAAATACACGTTCGCATGCCATTCACATTCTAAGAGTTGTGTTTCAGGCTACCGTCAGTTACATAACTTCAATTATATTTCAGACGTACATTTTCCACGTTACTACAAACGTACATGTTTCAATAAGTTTTGATGAACGATTTTGCGAGTATCAAAATATCCAACATAAATGGCCCTATTATCTTCCGGTTACAGCTTACAAGCTCACATTTAGTACAGCTCCATGTGATTATAAACCATAATTTGTGACACAAATTTCGACGTGATACAATCATCCATTTCCGTCACTGAGGGAAAGGGGACCTAGCGAACGAATGGATAGACGAAGTCAAAAAATTTTTCGTCTGATATAATAACAAATTCACAATTTTTTGGTATTTTCCTTTACTTGTACAGTGTAACGTTGCTTCCTGCAACATCACATGATCCTAGACGAACAGCAAGTACCGTAAGAGGTTTGTTAAATGAGTTTGCGAGTGTCAAAATGTGTGACGTAGATGGCCGTTTCTTTTGCTTGTACTAACTTACGTAAAGGTTTCACTTTTTTCCATCGAAAAGGAAGCATAGACCTTAATATATATAATAAATTTCAGCTTGATAAGTCTACCAATTTCAGAGAAAAGGGTTCTGAACAGAAGGGCAGACAGGCAGACGGACAAACATTAAAGTGGTTCAAAGAAATTGTTTTGAGCACTATGGGACTTAACTTCTGAGGTCATCAGTCCCCTAGAACTTAGAACTACTTAAACCTAACCAACCTAAGGACATCACACACATTCATGCCCGAGCCAGGATTCGAACCTGCGACCGCAGCGGTTGCGTGGTTCAAGACTGAAGCGCTCGGCCACCAAAGTGGTCCTATAGGGGTACCGTTTCTGCTGATTGTGACACGGAATCCTAAAAATAAAAAAATAAATAAAAATTAAAAAATAAAAAACTACTATAGATGCTGGGTCACCATATGAAAGAAACCTGTTGCCTCTTTTACAGTCGTTTTTGACGTCGTTTATAACTTTTTGGGGTCGACGGTTCCAGTGCCATACACGAATTCAAGGAAATTTGGAAATTCATGGTAAGGTCTTATAGGACCAAACTGCTGAGGTCATCGGTCCCTTAGCTTTACATACTACTTAATCTAACTTAACCTAACTTACGCTAAGGAAAACACACACACCCATGCCCGAGGGAGGGCTCCTCCGACGGGGGGAGCCCTGCGGAACGTGACAAGGCGCCTGAGACCGCGCGGCTATCAAGCGCAGCTATTCAGGGGTCAGGGATACAGAAATATAAGTCGCTCAAAATGAAATAAATAGGAAGTGCACAGAAACGAGCGCGAAATGGTTGCAGAAAAAAAAGCGAGAAAGGTATGAATGTCGAAAGGAATGACTCAGCATGTAGAAAAGTCGGAACAACCTTCGGTGACTTGAAAAGCGATGTTGGCAACGTTAAAAGTGCAATTTGAATTCCACTGTTGGAGACAGAGGGGAGAGCAGATAGATAGCAGCAGAACATAAAAGGGCTCTTTGAGAGAAAGGAACTGGCTGATGACGTGATAGAAGAAGAAACTGCAACCGTTATAAAAGAAATAGGCGAATCAGTACTAGAGTCAGAATTTAAAAGTGATTCTGAAGAGTGGAGGTCAAATAAGGCAGATGTGACGCACGACATTCCATTGCATTTTAAAATCATGGGGACAAATGACGACAAAAAGGCTATTCCGATTGGTGTGAAAAATCTGTGAGGCTGGTGACATGCCCTCGGACGTTTGGAAGAATGCCATCCACAGAGTTCCAAAGACAGAAAGAGCAAAAGAGTGCGAGAACTATCGCACAGTCAGCTTATGCACTGAAGAATCCAAATTGCCGAGGAGTACACACAAGAATCGAAAAGAAAACTGAAGATCTGGTAGATGACGGTCAGTTTGGCTTTAGTGAAGATAAAGGTACCAGAGAGGCAGTCCTGACATTTCGGTTGATAATGAAAGCAAAGCTGAAGAAAAATAAAGGAACGTTCATAGGATATGTCGAGCTGGATAAGCAGTTCGAAATATAAAGTGGTACAAGATTTTCGAAATATTGAGAAAAATTAGAAAAAATGGCTCTAAGCACTGTGGGACTTAACGTCTGAGGTCATCAGTCTCCTAGAGTTAGAACTACTTAAATCTAACTAACCTAAGGACAACACACACATTCATGCCCGAGACAAGATTCGAACCAGCGATCGCAGCAGCAGCAGCAGCAGCAGCAGCAGCGCGGTTACCGACTGAAGCGTCTAGAGCCGCTCGGCCACAGTGGCCGGCTGAAAAATAAGAGTAAGCTGTAAGGAAAGTGGAGTAATATACAATATGTACAAGAACCAGAGCGGAGCAATAAGACTGGAAGAACCAAATGGTGGGATTGGGAAGGGTGTAAGGCGGAAATGCAGAGTTTCGCCTCTACTGTTGAATCTATACATCGAAGTAGGAATGACGAAAATAAAAGAAAGGTGTGAGAGTGGGAGCAAAATTCAGGATGAAAAGATATCAATTGCTAATGATATGCCTATCCTAAGTGAAGGTAAAGAATTACAGTATATGTTGCATAAATACGATTATGAACAGAGAGTAAACTGAAGACCGACAGATCTAGCATACATGGGAACAGCGACAAGCTTAACCCGAATATTGGTAATTACGAAGTAGACGAGTCAAAGAATTGTGCTACCCACGACGGGCGAAGCAAGGTGGTCACAAAAAGCCAATTAGGACAGGGAAAGAAAGCATTCCTGCACACACTCTGCTTGTATGAGACAGAGGCCTTAGTTTGAGGAATGAATTTGTGAGATTGTGCATCTGGAGTACAGGTTTGTTTTTGAGTCATCAGTCTTCTGACTGGTTTGATGTGGCCCGCCACGAATTCCTCTCCTGTGCCAACCTCTTCATGTGAGAGTGGCACTTGCAACATATGTCCTGAATTATTTGCTGGATATATTCCAATCTCTGTCTTCCTCTAGTACCATGGAAGTCATTCCATCATGTCTTAACAGATGTCCCATCATCCCGTCCCTTCTTCTTATCAGTGTTTTCCACATATTCATTCCCTTTCAGATTCTGCGCAGAACCTCCTCATTCCTTACCTTATCAGTCAACCTAATTTTCAACATTCTTCTGTAGCACCACATTTCACATGCTTCAGTTCTCTTCTGCTCAGGTTTTCCCACAGTACATGTTTCACTACAATACAGTGCTGTGCTCCAAATGTCCATTCTCAGAAATTTCTTCCTCAAATTGAGGCCTGTGTTCGACACTAGTAGACGTCTCTTGGCCAGGAATGACTTTTGCCAGTGCTAATCTGCTTCTGATGTCCTCCTTGATCCGTCTGTCATTGGTTATTCTGCTGCCTAGGTAGCAGAATTCCTTAACTTCATCTAGTTCGTGGCCATCAATCGTGGTGATAAGTTTCTCGTGGTTTTCATTTCTGCTAATTCGCTTTACTTCCGTCTTTCTTCGATTTTTATTTGTATGATAATGAATCTTAGACGTTCGTTAGCCGGAGTAGAAGGGAATCGAGGCGTTAGAGATATGGTGCTACAGAAGAATACTGAGAATTAGTTTGAGAGCTAAGGCAATGAGTGAGGTGGTTCACAGTCTCCAAGAGGATGTAGTCTGCAAGTGATACTTAGAGGTGAGATGGAGAGACCGGGGAAAAAGCTAGTCAAGCATTGGTCTTCCTGTCAAATTTTTACCTTACTCACTTCCTTCGATTATCAGACTGATGATACCATTATGCCTCAAGATTCGTACTGTCGATTGATCGCTTGTTTCTGTAAATTTCAATTTGGTTCAGCACCGTCTCATTACCTATTCGGTCTAGTCACGAATCAGCAGAAATGAATTTCTAACAATAAAATTTATGTCAGATGTTAAGAAACTGTAACCTTGAGACTTCTCTGTAATATATTCGGAGTAGCCCCAGAAGCTGTCCAGTCCCTTACAAAGAAAGAGTGTTTAATTTAATTTTGCTTATATTTCTATTTGTGTCTTCTTATGGATACATAATAACGATGACATTGGTAATTATCATGAGCATACTGCTTATCAATTAAGAAGACGATAAGATAAAGCAGCCGATTTATGTATTAAAATCTATTTTTCCTAAGCCATCAGAACTATCAAATGCTGGGGGTGGATTAATTTTCATGTTCACAAATCAATTAATTTAGAAAAGCCACAAGATAGCGAAAATCAGCAAAGGTTTGTGGCCGCTGTGTTCTAATTTCGGCTGCAAAGGCACTGTTGCATGGGAACGTTAATTTCTCTTGAGTCTATGTACCTAACGCAAAGACAGGTAGCCCAACTTAAACTCAGGAGGGAGAGCCATCCCTGCAACTTGAACCAGGAGGAACCAAGCTGTTGTGGGACAGATGTTACATTGTAACTTTGAAATTCACGTAAATTCGTAGCAGAGACCCACCCTCAAGCCGGCCGCGGTCGTCGTGCGGTTCTAGGCGCTCCAATCCGGATCCGCGCTGCTGCTACGCCGCAGGTTCGAATCCTGCCTCGGGCATGGATGTGTGTGATGTCCTTAGGTTAGTTAGGTTTAATTAGTTCTAAGTTCTAGGGGACTGATGACCACGGCAGTTGAGTCCCATAGTGCTCAGAGCCAATTGAACCATTTGAACCCACCCTCAACATGAACAGTTAATTACAATCGAAGAAATGAATTGATATTAAATGTATGAGTGTCTGTCAGTCCTCCTTAGAAGGCTAGCGAGGCGAGGTGCTCGTTGCCAGGACCACGCTTCAAATGCAGCTTTGCGACACCCCACAGTGCCACCGTGCTGATGAACTATAGTTCGGATATCCTTTAACGACCACTCGTGACAATGTTTTTATGAGATGGAATGAGGAGGAGTTTCTAACGAAAGTCACTCTTGTCAGCCGGCTATAGAGAGCCGACTTTTGGGACGGGCGCTGGAGATAACTATCTGGGAGTTGAAAAGGAAGCCACAAGTTACGCCTTTGAAAACCTTGAAACATCATCAAAAGAGTAGCTCTTGCAAAATGTTTAAGGATATGTGACCTTTGGACAATGGTTCACCTAAACTATTCCCAGATTGAGAGAAACATGACAGTGCTGGACGGGGGCTGTCTCATTGCCCAAGGAGAGGGACAGGAATTACAAGGAATGATTCTTTCAGAAGAGAATGGAAGAATGAAAATCATCGGCTATTCAAGTGAAACATAGCACAGAGGAGAGCACCTGCTCTTTCGGAGGAGCACTGTGATCAGTATGAAGCCGGAAGACTCAGAGGCGAGCCGATCAAGCTGAGTGTGTATCAAAAAACGCGGCAATGTGGGATTTCCCTGTCAGATACTCTCACACAGGGTTGACTTCACTTCGTCTCCTTCTACTTCCTGGTGGTCAACTTCAGATTTTGACGTCTGGATTCTCATTTTGAAGCACGGCTACCACCCCGCCGTCTTCATTCCCTTCAGCCACCAGCTGATCTCATGCATTGGTGGGCTTAGAACATTTTCGGGCTATCCAACCCTGAGCCGCAGGAGGGGCCATTAGTGCTGAGTACTTCAGTCACGAACAGCTCAACAGCTACATTATTATGAGAACGAGCTGCTGCCACATGAGACGTAGGGAATTTCATCTTAGGTTCATCGGATTGGCATACGCACGTGTTGCCATTATGAAATGTTTATTAAGAAGTTGCCACATGTTCTCACTATTTTATTTGAAGAATTAAGTATCAGCGAGAGTATTTGAGTATCATTTTGCAGTAATCTTTGATTGTCTACCTTTTGAAATGGTTGGCTCTGAGCACTATGCGACTTAACTTCTGAGGTCATCAGTCACCTAGAACTTAGAACTAATTAAACGTAACTAACCTAAGGACATCACACACATCCATGCCCGAGGCAGGGTTCGAACCTGCAACCGTAGCGGGCGCTCGGCTCCAGACTGTAGCGCCTAGAACCGCACGGCCACACAGGCCGGCTCTAGCTTTTGACATGCAAATAAATAAAAGTGATTAGAATATGTGTATCAGTTAACAATTTATCGGCCATCCCTAGGAAGGTACCTTACGTTATTCATTGCCACCCCAGTAACGTTAGTAATAGGAATCTTTTTCTCTCAGAGGAAGCGCTTTAGGATGTTGCGTCCAAAGCTACAAATGCACGGAGAGACACTCTATGATTCCCAATGCGTGCCAGTATTTTGTTGGTATTGTAAGTAGGCTGTTTAGGTTTTTTATTGGTAACGCCACCTCTGTATGACAGTCACTGGCTGTGCTGTGGGCAGTCTGTGTCTGCTTTGCATTGTTGTAATACTCGCCATTGTAGTGTTAGGCAGCGGGCTGTGAACAGCGCGTAGCGTTGCGCAGTTGGAGGTGAGCCGCCAGCAGTGGTGGATGTGGGGAGAGAGATGGCGGAGATTTGTAATTTGTCATGAACTGATATATATATTATGACTTGTGATGATATTAAGGTAAATACATTGTTTGTTCTCTATTAATATCTTTCATTTGCTAACTATCCCTATCAGTAGTTAGTGCCTTCAGTAGTTTGAATCTTTTATTTAGCTGGCAGTAGTGGCGCTCGCTGTATTGCAGTAGCTTGAGCAGCGAAGATTTTTGTGAGGTAAGTGATTTGTGAAAGGTATAGGTTAATGTTAGTCAGGGCCCATTCTTTTGTACGAATTATTGAAAGTCAGATTGCGTTGCGCTAACAAAATATTGTGTGTCAGGTTAAGCACAGTCTTGTATAAATGTTCAAAGGGGAAGTTTCATATGTCGACCCTTAGCCAAGGATACCTCACTGGAATCTTCTGATTTTTTCTTGTAGTTTGTGTAATTGGTGTAGCTATTGTTTATTGGTAGCGCGTAATCATAGAGAGAATTTCCTTTGTAGTTGTAGTTTTTCATTGTTGTACAGTAAAACAGTTGTGGCATGCATGTAGATTTGCACCAAGTATTTCGCAGCTGCGCTTGCAATTAACTAGATATTATTTTCAGTGCTATGTTAATGTGTTCTCTTATTTTTGATCTTCAAATTGTGTTTTTCTGTGTTGTCGTGTGAAATACTGTGACAATAATGGCGTGTGAAAAACGTAATACTAGGCTCCAAAGTAAACTGAGAAATGACAGTGAAAATGAAAGCAGTGTGTTAGCGCCACCGAGTAATGAATTAGCTGATGTTCAAAGTAGTAATTTGGTAACTGTTCATAGGGAAATGGAGCAGGCGGCAAACAATGGCGTGGACAGTGAAACAATTAGTGAAGAGGGACGCATTATCGATCGATCGGTCGGCAACAGCTTGCCTCAGGAATCGGGAATGTCAGGACACAATTTTGCGAATACTGTAGACTCAGGTTTTGGGTTCTCGCCGTTTTCTCAAATAAGTCAAGACACATTTTCTGCATGTCAAAATGTCAATGTTGCCGGTGCAAATTCACTGCCGAAAAGCACTGAGGAACATGTTTCAGACACCAGTGCTTTGTTATTACAGTTAATGCAACAAATGGGACAAAAGCTACAAAAGTTAGACACAACACTTGAACAAAATCAGAAACAAATGGGACAAAATCTTAAAAAGTTAGACACAGTGGAACAAAATCTTAAAAAGTTAGACACAATGGAACAACACCAGAGACAAACACAGCAACAGCTTCAAAAGTTAGACTCATTGGAACAAACTCTTGAACAAACGCGTGAAGATTTAACTACTGAGTTACATAACATTGAATCTAAATGTCAAAAAGTCTGTAATGACGTAAAAACACAAATTTGTGAGCATTTTCAACCTATTTTTTCGCGGCATGAAAATGCATTACAGAATCACGAAGCAGCCATAAAAGAGCTGCAAACCATTGTTCATGAAAATCATGAGACCTTGTGGGCTAAATTTGACTCAGTTGCATCTACCGATTCGGTTACGCAACTTGCAAAAGCTCAGGAAAACTTAAAGGACAAAGTAGATACTCTGAAACTTGGTTCAGAAAAACACGCTGAGGAAATAAGTACACTATCGGAGAAAGTAGCCGAACTTTCGGATCAATTCACTAACTTATCTACAAAGGTAGATGATAATCTGAATGACACAAAACCGGTAGTCTTTAATGACACAGAAGAGTGCGAACAAATTAGGAAACTGAAACAAAATCTGAATCAAATTAATACGCAACACCAAAGAGAAATCCGGGAAGTACAAGAACAGCTGACACAGGTAATACAAGAATTACGTATTTCAGAGGACACTCGCGCTCCAACACGGGAAGAGGAACTTAGAAATACGCAAAAGCCACAAAATAATAACACAGGGCATTTCGGTAATTATGAAAGAAATTGGCAAGGTACACCGAATTTTGAGATGGAACCGCCGACACGACGTAACAATGACCGATATGCTACTCGCCGACACGATGATTTTGACTATAAGCTGTTCATTACTACACGTAAATTCAAAACGTTTAAGAGTTCTGGCAACGACATTCATCCACAAGCATGGCTCCATCAATTCTCTCATTGTTTTCCTCCCAACTGGTCGTTAGAACACAGATTAGAATTTATGTGTGGCTACTTAGAGAATGAACCAGCTGTAAGAATGCGATCGGTCATTCACGATTGCCACAGTGAAGGAGAATTTTACCATGCCTTCCTCTCAGCATATTGGTCTCAAGCCACACAAGACCGCGTAAAACATGGCATCATAATGATGAAACATTTCGAACAATCTGAATTTTCCAGTCTTGGGAAATATTTTGAAGACATGTTGCACAAGAATCAGTACCTGTCAAACCCATACAGCCCCTCAGAACTCATCCGCATTTGCTTAATCAAATTACCTGAACATTTACGACATATTATTTTGGCAGGACGTTGCAAAGACGACATTGAAGCATTTCAGGGACTCTTACAAGAATTAGAAATTGACACTGACAATCGCGGAACGCGAAACCAGGAACACAACAATTACAGGTCACATCCGTCGCAATTCCGCGATGAAAGAAGTAATAACTTGACACGACAAGGCTATTCTCACAACACAAATCGTGACCAAACCAGACACCACCCGTATGATAACCGTTGGCAGAGTAAAAATAATTACAGAGAAAGATCGCATTTCCGTAGTAATGACTATCACAGAGACAACCAGAGAAACAGACAATATGGGAACCAAAACAAGTATTATCAAGGGAGGCAGAATAACTTCAGACGCAACAGTTCGGCGCAGAGTTACGATTCAGGGAGAAATTCTCCACCACATGACCGACAAACAAGAAACTATGTAAACTACCGACAAAACGACAGACGTGAATTTCATCAGAACTGGCGGTGGCTCCGAGAAAAATAACATAAGATGCTAACCTTGAGAAAAATTCCAGTATTCTTTACCGACGTATACCGCCTGACAATTGCATTCAAGTTCAAACTCTGAGTACTATGAAGAGTAAAGGTTTACACCACATTTCTCATGTAAAACCATTTATTGACAGATAATCTGCCTTTTAACTTTGTCTTTGCCATAAAACGTTTCACTTCACGTTACTAGTATGCTTTAGAAACTGTTACCATGCAACAATGTTTGAAGTTAAATATCCAATCAAGAACCAAGAGAACTTATTTAAACAGAAATGACGAATGCATTGTTATAGTAAACAGACGTCACAGTGTTATTGTGTGTGTACATTCTTGCTTGTTTGTTGCACGATTACGTAACGACTATCAGGCTTACATACTTAGGACACATACTGGTACTGCTAATGAGATTTTAATGCAACATTTTGGTTTACTTGAAAATACATTCTGGGTTTAAAGTACTTTCTGTGAGATACCAGACGACAGAGTGATTAGTTTATGTGACAGCTACACGATTTTTATCACGACGCTACTAATGAGTGACAATTTACAATGTTGATTTTGCGGTGTTTCTGTTTTATATCTGCACAGTTTTTCTGTATTATTCCGGAAAGTAAAACATGTTTTAGTAGTAACTTTTATGGTGTAGCTACAAGGAGACAGCCTTTTCTGTAGCACAACAATACGTTACAGCACAGTACTTTCTTCATCACAACAATAAGCGTAATAACTACGATATCTATACACAAAGCATTTCACTTTTGTTTATCATGAGGTAAGTACATTGGCTTCTGCAGAACTTAGCTTTCGGAGGACGATAACTACGACACTTCCACACAGATTATGTTGCAACAAGACGCACATTTAGCGCTACAGTACACGTATTTGAGTGATTAATTTTGTACTTGAAACATTTATTTTTAAAGATTTTTTTATTACAGAGAAAGTTTTCCGTGATACATTTCATTCCATTGCTGTAATTTGTAACACCTGAGGGCATAATTACATTTATCCTCAGGGGGGTACACGCTTACTTTGTGTACCATGTGTGTGGCAACCACAAGGAACCCTAGCTAATATGGTATTTGCTTATACAACTTTACACATTGGTACCATATTTCTCTAACACACAAGTTACACAGCTATCTGATCATTTAACTGAGAGATAAACATTTTTTTACTACATCAGTGACAGATGTTTACGTAATTACGCAGTTGGATAACTTCACACTTATGAAATTGTATTTTGTCTGTACTTTGTGAAATGCTCATATTTTTTCGGAACCATTGTGATACTATGAGAGCTTTGAATGATATATTTGGTAAGGGAGCATGATTTTAAAGTACGTTTGAGGCAGATGACACTTTTGACATGAGCAGAGAATTTTTTTAATTATTGGAGGAAGCTACGACGATTTTGAGATTTGACTGAAGTGTTATGATGTTATTATTACGACGACGATGTGTACTATGCTGTTGAGGTATGTTTATGATAAACAAGCTGATGCTATATGAGGAATCTGACTATGCTATGTAGCTATTATGATGAAATATTGAAGACGTGTTGATGAATATGAATATGTGTATGTGTAATAAGGTAAGGAATAAGGAGTAGGGGTTAGGGACTCTGATTTATGAAAAGGTTGTTGGAAACCAAGAATCGTACTTTAAGAGTTATGAAATGTGTGTGTATATGCATGAATGTATCACAATGCCACTGAAAATTTTTTTGGACGCTTATATTTATAGGATTTTGTTTCTACAGATTTGCAACGCTAATTCTTGACCTGTGAAATATTTTTATATGAGACTGCAACGGTAGCGGAAACTGCTGTCGTAAATATTTCCGTAAGAAAGTTAAGTGACCACCTGCACGTAATGCGTCGTGGGCACCCAGCTGTGTCGGACGCCTGGAGAGAGGGCCATTGGCACGTGCCTTTCAGAGCACAGGAAGGAAAAAAAGGGAGGCCATTGTCATTCCTTTAGAGAAAGCATCGCAAATCCGACACGCTAATTACTTGGAAACATATCGTACTTTCTGATATTTACTGAAATGCCTAATGAAATGACAAGAAATAGTTTGTCTACACACCTGACTATGACTACTGTCTTTCTAGATGAGAGATTTTTTTACTACTTATGAAATGCCACATGACTATTGAACAATGTTCTTATGCTTTGCTTTGTACATAGTTGCTTATTTCATTTGATATCTAGTTTCTAGCTGTACTGCAGCATTGGTTAAAATAAAATTTTATAGATGTACTAATATAAATATTTTCTGTCTACAGATCGTGTATATAATAATTTTTTTCAAAAAAATGAGGGAGCACAAAGCGACATTTACCTTCACAGGAACTGCATTCATAATTTTCTTTTCAAATACTTGGTAATTTCTTTTGTAGAATAAATTGTGATGCATCACTCTAATGTTAAGCTGTGACATAGGTATTAGACATGGCCATTTTAGTGTAATATTTTCTCTGCTTGCGCTATGTCATGTTTAGGTACAAGTTGCTGCTGTTTGCCAGGCATAGTGTTATTGAATTTGACTTTTGCTCATTTATGCTGCTAGCTTTGCCAACTTGCATTTTTTGCATTGCTGTTTGTGTTGATTTGTTATGTGATGCTGCATTGCCTCGTCCCTTAGTTTAGTATCTGAGCTCAGTAGATTTAAGTTAGCTTAAGAGGGGGTAGCCTCTAAGAGAATGAGTTGCGATGAATTGGAAGAAATGCATTGAGAAAACAGGTTTAGGTAGGATTTTCTTGGAAATAAATGATGATGTAAGATAATGGAAAATAAAAATGAGGTAAGAAACGTGTGAACATATAAACACAGAAAGCATGCTTAGTTAGAATTTTTTTTGGTGGAAACAAAGGATGAAATAAGAGGAAAGATATATGAAGTTTTGGGTTGGACTGCAGTACCAAATGTTACACTGAAAACGAACCCTGTCCTTTCCTATTGGTGTTATCCCACTATGAGTTTGTGTACCCTTGAGTATTTGTTTTCTTCCTGTCTCTGTGTAGTTTCATAGAATTTTTTCTTCTTTTAATATTAAGCTACATTCACTATGATGAGGAATACTGTTATCCCCAAATATAATTGGCATTAATAATATGTTATTTACTTTGTAAAGATATTAGACATTATTCATTCTGTTTAAATGCTCATGTGTGAAGTTGATGTTTCGCAAGTTATTCTGATCTTCTATGTATGTACTCATGTCATAATTCCACTGATGTATATGTTTATTTCTATTCTTTTGTAAAGCCCCTATTACTACAAATGTTATCTGTATTATTATGTTTTTAATGATGTATTTTGTACCTTTGTTATTGTATTCTTATGTTATAAAATTGTAATTGTCACCAGTTCATGATATTATTAACTTGTTAGTTACATTTCACTGCACACGTTTCTGTTGGTCATAGTATATGGATAATATGTGAGAAGTTGGGACTGTGAGTGTTTGCACGTGTGTTAATAACTCAGCAAGGGACTGGATAACAGCATTGCTGGATCTAAGGACAATTCCAGAAACTTTGTGAGTGCACAAGTGGTGGTTTATGGACTTGCTATATTCTCCGCAAGACTCTTCGATGGTGAATGTGCACCTGCACAATCGCAACAGATGGCTGCTGGCCATTTCTACAAGGACTGCAGTGGGTCTGCACCTCTGGTGGCCCACCAATACCACAATCTCTACCAGGACTACAGTGGGTCTGCTCTGTGATGACCTACCTACCAATATTCTTCCAAACTACGACTGACTCTGCTGTGGGTTTGCTCTGTTGTGGCCCATTACCTGCATGCATGTCGAGAGTCAGCACTGTCTTTCCATTGGAAGGACAACACTACTTCTTCAAGACTGCATGGAAATCCACTACTTCTATGTGCATTTTCTTTTACTGCTTGGACTTTGAGAAAAACTCTGCATTTTTACTGTGATGTACGATTAGGACTGTCTTTATGGACTGTGAGACAATTTTAGCTTTTGACCAAGATTGTATCAATAAGTGTGTGCATTTTATATCTTTGTTACTGTAATTGTGAAAAATTTTTGTCAAATCTGTATTGGCCAGTGCCCAACACCATTTGTAAAAAATTTTTGTGGGGAGCATGGGGGCTATGTAAGTAGGCTGTTTAGGTTTTTTATTGGTAACGCCACCTCTGTATGACAATCACTGGCTGTGCTGTGGGCAGTCTGTGTCTGCTTTGCATTGTTGTAATACTCGCCATTGTAGTGTTAGGCAGCGGGCTGTGAACAGCGCGTAGCGTTGCGCAGTTGGAGGTGAGCCGCCAGCAGTGGTGGATGTGGGGAGAGAGATGGCGGAGATTTGTAATTTGTCATGAACTGATATATATATTATGACTTGTGATGATATTAAGGTAAATACATTGTTTGTTCTCTATTAATATCTTTCATTTGCTAACTATCCCTATCAGTAGTTAGTGCCTTCAGTAGTTTGAATCTTTTATTTAGCTGGCAGTAGTGGCGCTCGCTGTATTGCAGTAGCTTGAGCAGCGAAGATTTTTGTGAGGTAAGTGATTTGTGAAAGGTATAGGTTAATGTTAGTCAGGGCCCATTCTTTTGTACGAATTATTGAAAGTCAGATTGCGTTGCGCTAACAAAATATTGTGTGTCAGGTTAAGCACAGTCTTGTATAAATGTTCAAAGGGGAAGTTTCAGTATCATTGTTTCTGGTAGCAGTGCAGCAGTTGACACCATAGTATTTTACATGTACTGTCTTCCACCGCCTAGAAGGCAGACTTGTACAAAGTCAGTCAGTTTCAGTTAGTATGCTTCGTGATGGAATGCTCATTGCTACTTCGGTAGATTTTATTAGGCTATTATGGCAACGCAATTTCATCAATGCTGCAAAATTAGTTGCACAGCTCCTTGCATTGTGATAATATCCTTAAATCCTCTTAGCTCTTTCGTGATATTCACAGCCCAAGAGTTCATTTCAATTCTCGAAATATTTCTCTCAGGACTGGGAGAGTTACCATTTGTTTCTTAAGGGTTTTCTTTGTATTTTTCTTATACTGCCGCAAAACGCTGAAGTTTCCCTCTGCCCGCTTCATTATTTGCGTTATGAATTGTGGCAACTGAAACACATATAGTACTAAGTTAGGTTTGCTACCTCCACGATCAGTGAACGGAAGATTAGCAGACGGAATTACTTTGTCTGCTAACAGGGAAACATTGAGAGGCCGTAGGGCCTAATCAGCTTTCTCTCATTAATTAAGTATCTACACACATAACGACAAGCGTTGGATCTGAAATTCGGAAGAAACAACACGCCGCTTCTAAGGCTGGAATTTAGTAGTTCCAACGTTATTTTTGCCAGCCTATTAAACGAGACTCCTAACTCCAAACCTTCGTTTTTGTTAGTGGCCACTTTTTCTAGATTCTGAACCAATGTGCGACGCTATGGTAAGCTGTTCCCACAGCAACGGCAACTACGTCAGCACCACTTCTCTGTAAGATGTTGAATTACCCTGTGTTCTGTGTCGTACTTTTAAATGACTAAATGCTACTTACTTTTATTTACTGTTCAAATGTTCAAATGTGTGTGAATTACTAAGGGACAAAAGTGCTTAA
This sequence comes from Schistocerca piceifrons, assembly GCF_021461385.2. NCBI lineage: Eukaryota > Metazoa > Arthropoda > Insecta > Orthoptera > Acrididae > Schistocerca > Schistocerca piceifrons. The sequence goes on from NC_060138.1 coordinate 208,680,690, forward strand.
GTCCACGGTCCTTAGATTTACACACTAATTAAACTAAATCTAACTTATGCTAAGAACAACACACATACCCATGCCCGAGGGACGACTCGAACCTCCGGCGGGAGGGGCCGCGCAGTCCGTGACATGGCGCCTCAAACCGCGCGGCCACCCCGCGCGGCTATTTACTGTTGTGAAGGGATTTTCACGGAAGAAAAGTTAACTGGTGCAACAAACCGAATGAATCATAATTACCAGTTCCTTATACGAAAATACGCAGAGGATGTCCCTGATGGAGTTCGGATTCTCCCTATATAAGCTTCCGCTCATGTAATTCTTTTACTGGAGAATCACAGAATTTTTTAATGCTCGAAGCTAGATTTTTAGGATTCTGGTGTGGTTCCGCGAAGCTGCTGTGGCAAAAACGTTGCGTCCACTTGCTGCTGGTGCGTCTGTTTCCAACGGACCCCTTTCTCCTCTCCCTGCTGAAAGTCCGCGGCATAACAACGCACACACTTCACTGGCCGCGCACATACATTATTTATCACGGCTCGGAACGTGAGGGTTCATCTAATGGCCTACTTTAGCGATTTCCATCCGCAAAAAACTGAGCTTGATCTATAAAGAGGACGTGCCGCGTTCAACATATGGACGCCAGTCTGTATGAATCAGTTATACCGAGGACCGGGGGAACAACTCTGCACCCTATTACAAAACCAAAAGCCGGATGCGTTATACATTTGTAAAATCTATACGGCCTGTTACGCAAGGAGACTACCGCCGATGAAAGTTTAAAGCACAGCGTTGGTAATACTGACGTATGTGAAGACAGATAACCCCGCCATTTGCGCCTAGTACCGACATCTGTTTTAGGCCAACGATTTTCCTTGAGGTTATCCTGCCCTCTGAGATGATTTTGTAGATTTAATTCTTCACCATAGTGTTTTCTGGACGAACGTGTTGTTGCTGCAAGATAATGATGAAGCACATTTGAAATGTAATAATATATAGGCAACATTAGAACAAACGGCTTCTGAATTTCTCTGCGCAGTCACTATTGATTGTATTTTTAATATTACTCAGAGGGATACAAATTTCGTTTGGTGACCTATCTTCTTACCGAAACAAGAGACTGTATGTATGTAACAATAATAAGAAAGTTCTCGGTACCGCTCGATACAGTGAAGGTTTCATTAATTCGTTTCAGTCTTAATTGGACGAGAGATTTGTATTTTCATCGCGATTCCCTTCGTACTCATTTCAATGCATTAGCAGCAGAAGCAGGCTTTCTGAACAAATAACGGCGCCAAGTAAATTGCCATATGCCTGACACATGGTATAAACGTATATTTTAGCTCATAAGCATCTCTACCCTAATAACCTCCCCCATCCCCTCTCCAGGAACAACACAAGTACCTAAGTTTGACGGTGCAATGTTTTAAGAGTACAGTCACAGCGACCAGTTGACATATTTTCATCTTATTGAAATCAAATTTCCTGCTGATACAATAGTGGGGTCTTCCACCGCTGGAGTCAGTTAACATAAAAGTTTTCTGGGCATGGTACCGTGTCGTAGTGTAAAGGAACTGTCATCCACTTTTCGACCAAGATCGCAATGGCTCTCACCTAGGTCTAACAGTGTGCCTGGTTGTCTAGGGCCCATTTTATTCCTTCATTACACCTTTAACGAGCAAGTCATGACACCATTTTAAACTCCACAAGAGACCAATAATATCAACGGTTTTTTTCAATTTGTTGCGTAATGTTATGCTCAGTAGCGAAGTAATTATGAAATGTAATGGACCCTGTAAAATGAAGTACACTAGGAAAACAAGATCAGTATAAAAACAGCAGAAACGTCGGCTTTTATTCAGTAACCGCTATTTTACAATATGCCGTGGAGCCATTCCCAGAATACTTTCGTGTTAAGTTTTGTACTGTCCTTAAGTCTTAGGTATCTATATTGGTACTGTACCTTGATTTAATTTGTCGGCGTGTGTAGGAATTCACAAATATCTGTCTACGTAATGTTTTATTATAGGAGCTATATAGTCTAATTATTTTTTCCCATTATAGTCTTTCAATTAATAAATGCTGAGTACTTATGCTGAACTCCGTTACAAGATTACAGGTAAAACGAAATAAGACATTGTGTCATAATATAACAACACAATATTCCTGACTTTCTCGGGTAATTCCCCTATCGAATTTCCTGTCCCGGAACGAATTAAGACCGTGATCAGAAATCTGCAACCTATTACGTCTGTCCCGCTTTCCAGACTTTGCCCAGTTCCTGAATTTGTTACTGGCCTTGCAAGCGCTGCGAGAAAAGTAATCCTTCGACTGTGGCAGCTTTAATTTCCCAGGAAATGTCATAACAGCATAATGTCCGAAGCACAGTGAAGAAATCTTGTCTGAATGTTGCGTAACTTACACATAGTATCAACACTCTGCTTATTATGAAATTCTCTTCTAGAGCTGGTAGAATTTGTGGTTTACGTCACAAGCCAGGAAATCAGTAACACGCATAGTTGCGAACATCTATTTTAACACAAAAACTACAATATTACATTATCATCGCGTTCATCATCGTCGTCGGACTTTCTAAATCAACTCTCTGATAGAAACATACTCAAGTATTCTCTGGCATTACGTTTTGCACAGGTATACTTGACGCTCTTGCATGCTTAATAATTATGCGTGCTATTAGGACATCGTCTTGATCTCTTCTTAAACTTACGATCCTTCATCCACCTACCATTCACAGGCCTTGCTAAATGTCTCGTCAATGTCGTATTAGTTGCCAAAACCGTATTTATTTTCGTTACTCTAAGAAGGCCGAGATAGTTTTGATGATAATAAAATGCCATACTTGACACATATTTCAGATGTGAATACCTCATTATCCTGATGAAGCGTAATGGAAGTTATAACACTGACGAATATCCATTGAGTCAAAGTATTAGAATCACCCCACAACGTGAAACCGAATAGGGCCAGGTGGGGTTGCGGACACTTGCCGCCATAAGGAAAGTATGGATTATCCGATCAAAAGTATCACAACACTCATTAATGGTTATTAATAAGGAGTGTGCCCATCCTTAGTCTTTCTGGCGGCTTGAACTTTGCTGAGGACACATTCAATAAGATGTCCGTAGGTATGTGAAGGATTGAGAAGCTGTTCATCCTCAACAGCTAAAACCAGAGGAAGTAGTTATACTGGACGCTGGGATCTGGAGACTTCAAACTCATTCCAAAGGTGTTCCATTGGGTTCACGCCAGGCAACTTCAGGAGTGTTACTGTTCAAAAGAGATTACCTCACACATGCTGATCCAAACAATCATCGTACCTGATGCTCTATTGTATGCATACACAGTGCTGTATAATGTGTACGTATTGTGATATTCCTGGCTGTGGCCGAAAGTATTTTATCTTGTTAGAAGCTCGCCTTGATGCAAGTTAATACACAAAGTAGCATGTGGTACAAAAGTGGAGTGAGGTACAAGCAGCAGCTGTTACAATATGTACTATTCCAATTGGAGAGTCCGCCAACTGTACTGAACTTACTACTGATTGGTCGGCACTTTCAGATGCTAGGCGCCAAAACGCCTAACTTCTCTTATTAATTATTTATATAACTTTCATTGTATTTAACCCAGTTTTCAGTATGACAATATCTCATGGCTACCCTAAGAGTCTACCGTTTTTGTTTATTAAATTTCACTAGTTTTGAGAAACATAAGAGTAATGATACTACAACCGAAGTGCTTCGGACACCTTCGGGTCGCTTTGGCGCGCCTGGGAGACGGAGAGCTTCGGCTGCGCTAATCACTCTGTTTAGGGTGTTCTTCAGAGCCGGACGTGTATCTCTCTTTCGTACGGACATGTCGTACTCTATATCGGAAGTTGTCAGAAAAGTTACCGCACTATTAAGAAAGCTATGTCGAGTGTTGTAGAAGACAGTGATATTTTAAAATATAAACAAACAGGATACATTAATGAGAGGTGTCTCCTACCATCATTCTCAGTACTACAGATCTTGCCCTCTATAGATACAGAGACTAACCTGGACAAGTGGCATCCCACAATAAAAGAACAAACACATGTTCAACTTTGAGATGACATCATGGAAGCCTCCACCAAAGAAGATCCCACGATCAACGAACTGTCTTCTGTGCTGTGGACACAACTTTAGAAGACGACAGGCTAGTGGAAAAACGTTTAGGCACCCTTATTCAATCTCTTAGGATCTCTCCAGCTTCCAGATCTGACTTCCAACACGACAACTTACGATTTATTTTCACATTAAGCGTTCAGCGTTTTCTTAAGGGGAATAGGGAGATTCACTCTAACCAAACCAGACTCCCACAGCGTACGGCGCGACTCATAACTCCAGATCGTTTCCAGTGACACACCTTCCAATACTGTGGCTTTTCACACTACCCCAAACGCCGCTAAGCAAGGACTTTACAAATTAAGAAAAGCTGCTTGAACACTGTAGCCCTTTTTTTTCTTACCTTGGCACAGTCACTGTGCTAGCTGGACTGCTGATAGCACCTTAGTGTCAGAGAATGATTTCAAGCATTTTTCTATTACTACCCTCCGAAACGCTCGACGGTTTCTGTCCGTCAGTATACGACGTCTGCCAGGCGATGTTTTAGCTGTGGTTGTTCCATCGCGTTTCCGTTGCACGATCACATCATCAGCATCTACTCTGGGCAGCTTTAGATGCTTTGAAATGTCTCTGATGGATTTGTGCCTCAGGTAAATTTCAGTGACTATTCCATGTTCGATGTCACCTGCTGTTACTGCTTGTCTAATGACGACATAATCCTCCCCTTCTCGTTTAATGCTGGCAGTTCTGTCTCTGGTGACATCAGAGGTCAGTTTCACATTACGCTGGTGTGTCCCGGTATTTTTGATAAGAGAATGTACGCTCATGCTTATAAATTAAGGGTAATTGCAGAATGTTTTGCCACACAACGTGGCACTACACAAAACTGGCGCTAATAGCATAGGCACATAGGGAATACACACGACACATATCTGTTAGTCCACGATATTGGTGACAAGTTGAGAAAACCGTCCCGGAACACATGTGCTACAAAACGCCACTGTTTCCTGAGAATGTACCCCGACATCAATATGTGATATGATCACTATGCACACTTACACAGGCCGCACAACAGGTTGCCATAATCTGGATCAGGTGGTCGATCAGCTGCTCGGGTATAGCCTCCCATTCTTGCACCAGTGCCTGTCGGAGCTCCCGAAGTGTCGTAGGGGATGGAAGACGAGCAGCAATACGTCGACCGAGAGCATCCCAGACGTGCTCGATGGGGTTTAGGTCTGGAGAAAAGGCAGGCCACTCCATTCGGCTGATATCTTCTGTTTCAAGGTACTCCTCCACGATGGCAGCTCGGTGGGGCCGTGCGTTAACATCGATCAAGGAGAAGGTGGAACCCCCTGCGCCCCTGAAAAGCCTGACATACTGGTGCAAAATGACGTCCCGATACACCTGACCTGTTACAGTTCCTCTGTCAAAGACATGCAGGGGTGTACGGGCACCAATCATAATCCCACCCCACATTATCAAACCACGACCTCAATACAGGTCCCTTTCAAGGACATTAAGGGCTTGGTATCTGGTTCCTGGCTCACGCCAGATAAAAACACGGCAAGAATCACTGTTCAGACTATACCTGGACTCGTCCGTGAACATAACCTGGGACCACTGTTCCAATGACGATGTACTGTGTTCTTGACACCGGGCTTTACGAGCCCCCCTGTGACTAGGGGTCAGTGGAATGCACCTTGGAGGTCTCCGGGCGGATAAACCATGTCTGTTAAGTCGTTTTCAGACTGTGTGTCTGGAGACAACTGTTCCAGTGGCTGCGGTAAGGTTCCAAGCAAGGCTACCTGCAGTACTCCGTGGCCGTCTGCGGGCACTGACGGTGAGATATCGGTCTTGTTGTGGTATTTTACACTGTTGACGTCCCGTACTGTAGCTTCTGGACACGTTTCCTGTCTGCTAGAATCATTGCCATAATCTTGAGATCACGCTGTGTGGCACACGGAGGGCCCGTGCTACGACCTGCTTAGTTTGACCAACCTCAGGTCGCCCTAGTATTCCATTCCTCATAACGTCATCAATGTGTGTTCTTTGAGCTATTTTCAACACACAGTCACCATTAGCTTATCTGAAAACGTATGCACACTTACTCGCTGCACCGTACTCTGACATGCACCAACACACCTCTGCGTAAGTGGACTGCTGCCAGCGCCACCGTGCGACGACCGCAGAACATATGCACCGCATGGTCTTACCCCGAGGTGATTTAAGCCTGCAATCCACACACCAGAGCGTTGTTTCGCCATGTATCAGCATTATCCTTAATTTATGAGCATGAGTGTATTTGCGGAGCAGAGACGGTTGAGGAATTATTCTACTGATATTGTGGGCCGCTAATGGCAGATACACGCTACATAACTGGCTTTGAGAGACGGCTGATAGAAGGGGTTTGGTGCCTGGGAACAAGCATCTTGAAGACATCAGTGCTGGTCGGCTGTTCGCACGCTACAGCCATGTGCATCTATGAAATTTGGATGAAGGACTGAGAAGTCCTGAGTGGGCGACAATGTGTTGGGCTTCCATACCTCATTACAGAACACAGAGCTGGAGGCTTGTCTACTGTAAAGCAGGATAAGTGGAGATCAATCACATATCTGACGATAGAGTACAATTCTGGTACAGGTGCGAGTGTTTCGGAGCACACATTTCAGCGCACATTTTTCGATCTCGTGGCACCGCAGAAGATGATGTCAAAGTGCTGTCATATTGACTCAACATCTGTAGTGGGTATACGATAATCGGAACCGTGGAACAATAAGAACGTATCACCTGGTCGGATAAGCCACGATCCTTCTTATAACAGGTGGATCGTAGTGTCCGGACATTCCCTCACTGTGGCAAATGGCTGTTCGAAACATGCACCGGACCATGGACGCAGGACAAAATGGTTCAAATGTCTCTAAGCACTACGGGACTTAACATCTGAAGTCATGAGTCCCCTATAACTTAGAATAACTTAAACCTAACTAATCTAAGGACATCACACACCTCCATGCCCGAGGCAGGATTCGAACCTGCGACCGTAGTAGCAGCGCGGTTGCGGACTGAAGCACCTAGAACCACTCGGCCACAGCGGCCGTCGACGCAGGACAGTGTGGTGCCCTTTTATACTATAATGGGACATTCACCTTACCTTCCGTGAGAGAGGAGTTCGAAGACACCATGAGTGCAATAGACCACATGAACATTATTGCGAATTGCCAGTCCCCCTTCACGCTTGATGTCTTCCCTGGTGGTGATGGATCTTGGAGCAGGTTCACTGTCGTGTCACAACGAGAGAGTCATGCTACAGTGGACTGAAGAGCGTAACAGTGGGCTTATGTTGACGAGAAGCCACTAAATTCGCCTGCTTTGACCCTGATTCAACACATCTAGGAAACTATCAGGCGCCAGTTCAGAGCCCACTCACCAGCTACGCGTGGTCTACGGAATCTGCGAGACCTGTGCGTAGTCATTTGGTATCGCATACCTCTGGAGACCGACTAAGGAGCTATTGAATCCATGCCACGCAGAATCGACACTGTATTGCGCTCCAGACCAATACGCCATTATAGAGGTGGTAATAATCTTTAGGCTAATGAGTGGAAGATTTCCATTATCGTTCCCTAATACTCCTAATACTGAAATCATGAGATGACTTCATTTCATATCGATTCTTAATATTAAAGTTATACGATGTGATATGCTTCATATGTCCAGCACTAGTCCGGTATTCGGATACTATCGAGATTTTTCTCTTTGTTATAAGCTGTTGCGCGACCATTTAGTAAGCAAACGGGAGAGCAAAATTTATTAAGTATCAACAGTCGCCAGCAAGGAAGGGTAAACATTTCAACACCGTTACCCAGTCAGGAAGACGCTCTTGAGGTTGCAAACGAGCTCAACAGAAATTCGTTAGAAGACTGCAGACCGATCTGCCTTTGTAATGTTTTGGAAGAGACATTATGTAGGGCATAACATCGTCTAACATGGATTTGACTAAGCAGTAACGGCAAGATAACATATTCGTTAAGCAAATGTAGTGAAAGTGGAGACTCATGACAGCTCGGGAAGAGCAGAAGCGATTCGATCATTATGAATGACGTCATAACGTGGTGCCACTCTTCGACGACATAAATACTACATCCCCATTAGCTTAGAGCACTCAGCGAGTAGGATCGATGACGTTCATGACGTTCGTACTCGATTCTCTAGTTATGATATGGTAACATCTTGTGTGTGACATCGTTCTAATGTTCGTGTTACACTTGCTGGCGTTAGAGAAGATCAATGATCCGTAGCCATGAAATATGAAGCCCACAATCCGGTGGTGAAGTCAGGAAGTCGGCTTGAACTGCTGAGTTATCGAGGAGTGTATCAACACGGCTCTGGTCGAGGGCAGAAGCTGCCCTAAGAGTCCAGGGTCACCTGGGCCTGATGGTCTAACGTACTGGTTCAGCATTCAGTACATCACATTGTGATCCACCCGATGGGACAGTGCAGGCATTGATCCGGGAGAGATTGAGTACTCCCCAAAATAGCGTGTGAATCAAACATATGTCGTGGTCACCGCCATCTCCAAGCAGGGTTCTGACGAGGCGTACCCACTTCACCAGCGGGCGGCAAACCGCCGCACCAGGGTGTCATCGACTTCCACTACTAGCTCATGGAGCGCCTTCAGTAGCCCTGAGTCCGTTGTCAGATTCAGCGGATTCATCTCCGGATTACGTAGCCACCAGACGTCGAACAAGAAATGGCAAGGACTTGTATTCCGAGTAATAAATGGAAAAATCTTGAATAATGTTTCACTGCATCTAACGACGCCACAGATGTAGTAAGTTTGCATCCTAACAAAACAGTCGAGGTTCCCAGGTCGACAATGGGCTACCCCTACGAAGTGTTATTTTGTGTGTATCCACATTAAAAGAGAAGTACTACTCATTACATTCACTGGTCTCGCAAGGCCTGACAAACAGCCACAATATCATGTACGGAATTTGTTGCCTCGTGTGGAAGACAGAGCAGTGGAGAAGAGTGCAATGGACTAAGCATTGTGGAAAGTGTAGCGGTATAGCTCTCCACCGCGCTGCCAAGCATGTCATTCAGACAGCTGTAGAGGCGCGCGTGACGCAGGTCGCAACATGCGAACTTTAGCGTTTATTTATAGGCGGCAGTTGGCAGCAGTGAGTACCGGCAGGGTAATCAAAAGGCCAGGCGGAGGCGCTGCTGCCAACATAACTGTCCAGCACGCAGACAACAGACAGCTCACCTGCGTGGCACGTGAGATGGCGAAAGTCAGCACGCCACTGCCATTTCAGCTGTGTAGTCTCCAACGGGAGGGTCTTCCCGCGGAAGGTCTTCGGAGAGTTACTTTGTGGGGGCAGAGCGCAGATCTTCACAAGACCTGGATGTGCCACTCCGTACTCTGAGCAAAGAATGTTAAGTGCCTGCGTATTCCTTTCGCCTGCATAGCACGCCTTATTGTAGACACGCAAAATGTGCCCAATGGCCTATAAGTGATTAAAAACTCTTCTAGCAATTAAAATTGCAACATCACGAAGGCAGCAAGCAACAGACGTCAATCTGGCATGAATGCTTGGATATATAAAAGATTAGCTTTTCAGTGCAACAGCACGAAGCATGTGGGAATCGCCATTTGCATTCGGTGAAAAGGGTGAATCAAAAATCGCACGCTCGGCCGCCACAAAGCGGTTCCTTGCATACTAACAGTACAAAAACGTCTAACAAAATTTTCATCCCGTATATATTTTCGGTAGAAAATCGACGTCAAAGGATGACAATTTGGCAGCATAGGAACCACTAGTCCCACAACTATCTTCGTTCGGTATTCTGCAGCTCTTCTTACCACTTTATGTGGTGAGTAGCGTTCGAGTTCGGGAGTTAGATTCTGGGTACCGCTGAATCGCACAGATGCTGCGTACCCATACCAGACGAGGAGGGGCATTCAGGAAGCAACGCACCACTTTCTTTCTTCGATTTTAAAAATGTCTAATTTGTTGTGGGAATCGTGGAATATTTCCGCTTCAGCCCCTATAGTTTCACAAAGTTTCGATGGGTGACAGCGCTATACGTAGCCATTAAAAGGGTGTCTGTAAAGGAGTGCGTTCCAAGCAGAGAGTCTCTTTTCTCGAAAAACCCGAGCATCCGATGTATTGATAAGGACGTTTCCAAGCAGAGAGTCTCTTTTCTTGAAAAACCCGAGCATCCGATGTATTGATAAGGAGGTACAGAATGTCTAGTGAGAGCTGGCAAGGAAGAAAAACACAGGGAGTCGTAGGGCCAGGCGTCTGTCATCGTCGCTGCAACGTCCCGCAAAACCTGTCCGATGTTTCGCGTGGTGCCGGCCATCTGCTCACAGCTGACCTAACCTCAGAGGATAGAATAAAAGACCGCTACGTGTTCGTCGCCACAGCAATGCAAAAGTACTTCTCCATGACAACTCCTGGCCTCTCATACAAGTCCGCGCACCCTAGATGAGCTCACAAAACTTCATTGGACCGTCCTTCCTCATCCATCCTACAGCCCAGATCTCGAAACTTACATCTGTTTGGCCCGAGGAAGGATACGCTACTTGGGAAGCAGTACGTAGATGATTGGGAGGTTATTTATAGAGGAGGACATTGGCGCCGACGTTGACCACTGGAGGGGTACCATGCGGGCTTATAAGCCTTCCCTGTAAAGTGGCGTAACGGCGTCACATTGAACGGAGAAAAAAAGAGTGGGGAATAATATGATGTAATGGAATCCGGAATACTACCTGCTTTCAGAAAAGCCGCTTCTTCTGCGTTCTTCGCTTTTTCGTCAGGCGGCGCACAAAATACGAATTCTGAAACCTCTGTTGCGGTCTCGTTCCTTCGAAAGGTAACAGATATTTGTAAGTAGCGCATTAGATAGCAAACGTTAAGGCGTATGTGGCGTAGGCTACACTCGTCGCAGGGAATTGACAATCACTGCAACTCCCAATATGTTACGTCACATATTTCTCTGTTGTCAAAATAGGTACATTTAACACACAGAACGGCAACTTATACTCCCGAAAACTTGACATTTAAAATGTCCTGCTGCCAGAAATGCGTCCTTATTTGTAAGTGTCTTCATGACCTGGAGTGACAAGATAAAATCAGGCAAGCAGTGCGTCACTCCACACAATAAAAATGTAAAAAAGTGTTTCGCTTTAGACTTAGAAGCAGGGGAATCTGCATATGTTAACGTCAGTTTCCAGCAGACTTAGTCAACATGTTTCAAGAGACGTCTACATCCTTTGGAATGCTAAATTTTACGAATTACACGTATTGGCAGGTTTGGCTAATACACTGTCTAATTTATCGTTTGTGCCTCGCCTCATGATTTATATTTTATTTATTTACCTACTTCGTACGAAAGCAGAATGACTGAGTAAATAATCAGAGCAAATAAAATCAAATCAATATTCTAGTCTGTCTGTGACAATCCGGATCAAACTCTATTTTTGAGATGATACACCGGAAGTTCCTTTCGTCCACTTGTTCTGAAACAATGTATTTTCCTTGTTTCCAGAAATCCGAAATATCCAGCCTAATAGATTAATGTGGGCACAGATTCAGTAAGTATTTTCGTTAACCTCTAGTGACACTTACTGGTCGCCTGGCTGCGAAGTACGTGCGTCTTTGGTCGCGCACTTAGACCCCTGCAGGTCGAGATCCAGTTTAGGTAGACGATGAAAATGATTTTGGATTGGGGGGCACTCAACGGCGTGGTTATCAGCGCCAGTATAAATTCCCAATCGTTGCACTTTTTAGTCTGGCCAATTCCTGACTGATGACCAAATAATGACAACATAAACACCCAGTTCCCGAAAGGAGAAAATTCCCGACCCGGACGGGAATCGAAGCAGAGACCCCGTGATCGAGAGGGAGCAACGCTGCCCATTATATCACGAGGTGCGGTGAGTTTAGGTTAAGATGTAACCTCCCCAATATATTTCTTTCTGTCTGAAAGTTAGCCCAACTTTACCTCCCACTCTAAAAGTCTATGAATTATCAAAATTTTGTACCAAAAAACTGTTATCCGACTTAAACTCGTATGCTAACCTTTCACTAAACAGAACCTATTCTGAACTGAATTATCTGTTCCTAATCACAGTTTCCCCTTACCACTCGTCTTGACAACATTCCTAGAAATTTATCGGAAATACAACAGCATGTAGGCAGCGGCTACGCTAGATTTCTGTTTCTAAACATATATGGCACAACGAGAAACAGTGGGCTCGGGAGTGTAACTGTTCCTATCAAATTGTATTCAAGATACGATTTTAGAATGAAGTACATATTCAAAAGACAGTGTAAGAGTTTATGTTATCTTAACACATAACATTGGTCTCAACAATAATATGCTTAACAAAGTGAGCAATGATTTAAGAAGAATAGAATGTTAACAGATAATTTCTATAAAAATCAAACAGCTTAATCAATGAACATATTAGTCCATGGTCCAAAGAAGTGGGTTGGTCTTTCGTTCGGCTCTGAGCAACTTAACTGGCTGACAATCTTTCCGACAAATTAGGCGCGCAGTGCTGCAGTCATACCTCAAGCTACTTCTCTTCGAAAACAATCACATTATTCGAAATTTATATTCTCTTCACCTTTCGTTGTCTAGATCATATTCGTCCTTGCTATCCTTCCTTCATCTACCAGATGATATTTTGACGGTAGCTTCAATCAGCATACAGGTGTTAACGGAGATGTTTCGTGAACTCAAATGGTAATTCCTGGAGGGAAGACGACGTTCTTTCCCCTAAACAGTGCTGAGAAAATTTGGAAAACCGGCATTTGCAGCTGACTACAGATCGATTCTGCGGTAGGCAACATAAATGTGGCGTAATAGGCGTGAAGAAAAATTAAGAGAAATTAGGTCTCGTGTGGAAGCATGCAAATAGTCGTTATCCATCGCTTCATTCCTAGTGGAACAGGAAAGGGAATCGCTTGTACAAAGAGCCTTCGCCAGGCACTGTTTGATGGCTTGCGACGTATTTGTGTAGACGAGGGAAATTATTTTGGCCTCAGCATACCCTCCGTACGAAGACAGCTCTCCTCCTCCCTTGGAGGTGAGGGGAGTGGTCGAGACTTGCCATCGGCAACGCGTTCAACTGCTGGTGGGACGCGATGCCAATGCCCACAACCTAGTGTGGGGCAGCAAGGACACCAACAGTAGAGTTGAGTACCTTCTTGAATTTCTTTTAGCTAACAACTTAGAGGTGGTGAATAGGGGCAATGAACTTACATTCAGGAAAAGCAGAAGGGAAGAAGTAATTGACATCACCTTTGGTTCCATGACGATGGGTAGTTATGTCAAACAATGGCATGTGGTGTAGGAGCCATCCTCATCGGACCACATGTACATCAAATTAAAGATTGAAATGGAAATCACACCGACCATGACCTATAGGAATCCCAGGAAAACAGACTGGGAGACATATAGGAGAGACCTTGACTTAGGCGTATCGGAAATTAAAACCTCGATAAGGAATCCAATAGAATTTGAGGAAGTAGCAGAGGCTGTTATCTCTGCCATAGTGACCTCATATCAGGACAAATGCGCAGTCACCAGGAAGTGCACAAATAGGAGTGTTCCTTGGTGGAATAACAAACTGTAAATGCAAAGAAAACAGCTACGGAGACTGTTTAATATTGCGAGACGTAAAGGACAATGGGATAAATATCACGAGGCCCTTGCCAATTGAAATCTTGCAATCAGACAATCAAAGGAGGTATCCTGGAAGGCATTCTGTGAGGAAGGCACGGCTGCACAAGCCAGACTTCACAAGATTTTCACTAGAGTACCAACCAATCCAGGAGGTACGTTGGGGAAGGAGGGCGGGGAAGATACAAAGACAGCACATGAGACGCTGGAATCGCTCCTCAAAACTCACTTTCCTCAATATGCTCTGCCAGACAACACAGACCAGTATGTGACCCCAGAGAGACAATGGTTCTCAGGCACTCAAAGAGAGGACTGGGAATCGGCCTAGGAGTGTGTGAAATACAACATAGTCTAGTGGGCGGTGGGAACATTCCAACCGTTCAAGTCACCTGGCTTAGATGGAATTTTTCCAGCTCTCCTGCAACAGGCAGGAGGAAAGCAGATAAGAGTCCTATGCAGACTATTCAGGGTTAGCCTACCACTAGGAATCATTCCCAATGCTTGGAGGGCAGTGAAGGTTGTCTTCATTCCAAAGCCAAGTAGAATTGATCATACCAAGGCCAAGGATATGAGACCAATCAGTCTGTCCTCCTTCATTCTCAAAACATTGGAAAAACTGGTTAATGTATATGCTGGCAATAGGGTAAACCTAGTGTGGGTCCCTGGCCACTAAGGGATCTGTGGCAATGAACAAGCTGATAGATTGGCTAGGATGCGGGCAACTACTCCATTTATTGGACCGAAACCTGTCCTGACAATCAAATTAGAACTACGGAACTGGCTTAGGAAATAGCACGTAGGATATTGGACCAAGGTCCATAAACAAAAACATGGCAAGGTAATGATGCCCAAGCCATGTTTTAAAAGAAGCTCTGTAATTCTCGGACTGAACAGGAAAGAGATGAACCTCATAACTGGACTGATGACCGGCCATGGGAATTTCAGGAAACACCTGCACACATTGGGCATAAAGGAAGAGCACCCTAAATGTACGATCTGCGATGAGGGTGAAGAAACTGCATCATACCTAATCTTCGAATGCATAGCATTGGAGAGTAAGAGATACAGAATCTTCGAGACAACTAGACCTGAAGGAATTGTGTCGAACAAAAAACTGGTTGAGGGACTTCTCGCACTATTTAAGGGCACTGGTTGGTAGTGCTACATATACAGGGAGCGATACAGCAAAATAAACCTAGTTTCGGTGCGGGCAGTGGCGGGTCAGACCTAAGCTGTTTAAGCTTCCCTGTTAAAATCAATCAATCAATGTGTGTAGAGTTGTATTCAGTCGACAACCTGCTGCAGGTATTGGGTAGGAAGACGCTACTCAGCTTCTCAGAGCCAGGTGGCGGTTCTCGAGTGCGCACGGCTATAATTTCTAAACACCTGCCACGTGCCGCCGTTTAAGCCACCATATCAGAAAATGACGCGATGCAAACTAGGTCCGTCCACTCGACATCATCCGGCGCGCCGGAAGAACGCTGACGCGTTAACGGCGGACCGTAAAAGCGAAGGGTCGTGGAAGGCCGCGCTGCGAAGATGCCTGGCTGCCTTCCTTCCTGTTCCGGCGCTGGCGGTGTGTGCCTGGACCGGAGGCTGCTGGCGCGTAGCTCCCGCCGGCGTCTCCAGAGCGCAGCACCGGCGCCCAGCCGTTTCATTTTACGCGCGCACTCAGCTCGAAACAAGAAGCCTATAAAGTGGAACGACAATGAAAATCAAATACTGTTCAACCGGAACCGTTGTAAAACACTACTCCACTCAGTTTCATTGCCCGATTCGGAAGTACATCAAATTATTATTAATGCCCGTAAAAACGAATCGTACATTGCTCACCCAATGCGTATTTCGCTTCCGATTTCACTGAAATTGATATTATGCTATAGAAAAGGCCTGATTGTGGTGTCCTGGTTGTGCATGTATTTCTACTAGGGATAAGCTCACTTTTGATTTTTAATTTATGAAAGATTTCGTGTACTCCAAGGCTGTCGATGAACGTCGCAACTAGTCACAAATGCTTCTGAAAAGCTTTATTTCAAGTCCATAAACGATTTCAACTAACATGTCTACCTTCAGATGGCATACGTTTGTGATTACACTGCTGCTTTCGTCAGCAGCATGTTTGCCGCTCCTGCACTACACAAAAATATTTTAATATTTGGCACTAATTTACGTTGTTTCGATGGTAAAAATATGCTAACGTGCCTGCATTTACGGGTACTTACTTACAAGGTGAAGCATTTGTATACATTTAGCTGAACTTCGCGTATTATGGAATTGTAGCGCAATATGGAATGCTATGATTTCTCATTTGTCGAATGTTGTTCACGAATGGGAGATGCATGACCGTCTTCAAAATGTTCCTATGATGTTTTGTAGTTAGTCCAGTTCGTCTCCAGACATCGTAAGAGTAACGATGGAGAAAAATTTTTTCCCTAGCTTGACAAAATTTTTGCTGGTAAGTTTTCAAAAATATGGAATAATTATTGAAAATTTATAGTAATTATTGAAAATATGCTATTATTTAAGTAGGTCGTTACGTATTGTTCGATTTTTCGTTATGGATACAGCTGATCTTGTTTTTCTATTCTTAACTCCAAGACGCCATGTCGGGAAATATGGAATTCCTGGCAAAATTTTGGCCCACCATTACGGTGCAGCTGCTGAGGAGGAAAATTATTTTTACGATTTCTGCAAACAGATAAATGTAAAACTCAAGTAACGGTTTCAGAAATTTATTTTGAAATTAATAAACTTAACAGATTTGTTATCACATCGCACTATTTTCTCTGTTACTGGTAAGCAATTCCTTTAATATCTTAACCTAAGAGTAATCTCAGAATTACTTCCAACTATATCCTCATTTTTCAATAATCTTAGCTGGTGAAGTCTCCTTAAATTTCGTTTCCCCGGAACTCGCTACATCAGAAAATATCTATTTTGCATTCCTATAAATTCTTTTTATATCTGCCACTATCATTATTGTTACTATGCTATTATTATTATTATTATTATTATTATTATTATTATTACTGGCAGCAACAGTAGCAACAGTAGTACAAGTACTGCCAGTATTAAGTTTATTACTTTACAGTCAGTCAAATCATTTTAGTATTTTTGTGAGATTAAAATTGATATTATTTAGGTAATTACGATGTTAAAAAACTAATACATATACGAAACCCTTGTCTGATGTAAGCGTGGGTGTAATGGCCCATATCATATCTGGTTAAATAAATAAATAAATTAAATTAAATATTTCCCCAACTGTCCCATACAAAACTCCAAGTGCAACTCAGTCGTAAATTTTTTTTTCGGTAGCAATTTTTTTTAATTTTATTATCCTAAAAACAAATACGTATTGGCGAATAGTTGAAGTTTATGGTTAAATGCATTTGAGGACTAAGAATGAGCTAAATTTGAAGATAAAGGTACAAAAGTAAATGGTATTCCATAATACCCGAACGTCACCTACGTGTGTTCCCGTGCAAGGTGCTTTGTTTTGCTCTGGTCTTTATGCTTATCCAGAACAACGTATATGCTGCTACACTGGAAACGGCACTCATGCCATAGTAACTTATTCAGAACATGTGTGCTCTTTGCCTTGCAACAGCTTATACATTGACCTGGAAACGCAGAAGGACTATATAGCAAAACATAGCGCCGTATGTTGTACTCAACTTTTTCATTTTATATGCAAATAAAAGAAGCCACATTAACATTTTTACCATAGCAACAATACAACAATGTGGCGCTAAATGTTCAAGTATTATTGTGTGAAGCAGAAGCGGATGACGTGCTGCTGACTAAAAGCCATATTTACACTAATTGGTGGAAAAACGTATTTTCTACTAAGAACGAATATAGAAGAGAATAGAGTGATGAAAATATAAATGGGAGCTACCCAAATATTTGCGTCAACCGTTGCAAGCCGTTTTAGGTAACAGTGTTGATTGAATGACAGTGAAGGACATGTACTGTTACGTGACAGTTTTAGTCACAACTGATACATACCATAATCAAACGCCATCAAACTGATAAACCTAGCCAGTCTAAATTAATTCCAAGCTAGAAACGAGAGTAAGAAGAGCATGGATTAAGTTACATCAGTGACTGTCACATCTAACTGCTAAATTTCCATATTAATTTCTTTTTCTGGAGGGTTCTTTAAATAAGTGGTTTGGAATCGTATCGACCACATGTTGAGCAGAAGCCATCAGTTAAGGGAGAACAAGTGTCAGGCCATTATGGGGGTCACAGCCCTCTTCAAAGGACAGGCAATGCCACTGCAAGAGGGGTAGGAGGAGCCAGGTAGAAGTTGGTATCAGTACATCGAGTGGGGGCAAAGCTCCTCCGGAGAGAGCCTATCCACGTTTGCGTCCAAAAAAATGGAAAGCTACTGTGCACCGTTATTAACATAGCGCGTTAACCGACGCAAGGTGGGGAGGGAATCACCGGCTGACAAGGACAGCTTAAAGGATGCACAAACGATGCATAAGATCTGCACCCTGCAGGAACCGTACATTATGGGAAGGGACATGACCAGGATGGAGCAAAGTGAAATGGAGTGAGTGGAGAGACGGCACCCACAGCAATCAGGATGGCACCAAGTTACATGTTATTGGCTCTGCTAAGAAACCGTGAGAGTGGCAACCAATGGGAAATACACCGAAGAATCAAAGAATCCGGTACACCTCACCTAATATCGTGTAGGGCCCCCGCGAGCACTCAGAAGTGACGTCAGACGACGTGGCATGGATTCGACTAAAGTCTGAAATAGTGCTGGAGGGAACTGACACCATAAATTCCTCAGAGCTGTCAAAAAATCCGTAAGAGTACGAGTGGGTGGAGATCTCTTCTGAACAGCACTTTGCAAGGCATCCTAGACATCCTCCATAATGTTCATATATGGAGAGTTTGGTGACCAGTGAAAGGGTTAAACCCAGAAAAGCGTTCGTCGAGCCACTGTGTAGCAATTCTGGACGTATGGAGTGTCACATTTTCCTGTTAGAATTGCCCTGGTCCACAGGTACGCACAATGGATATGAATGGGTGCAAGTGATCAGTCAGAATGCTTACGTATGTGTAACGTGCAGAGTCGTATCTAGACGTATCAGGGGTCCCATATCACTCCAACTGCGCACGCACCACACCGTTGCGGAGCCTCCAACAGCTTGAAGAGTCCCCTGCTGACATGCTGGGTCCATGGATTCATAAGGTCGTCGCCATTCACGTAGACGTGCATCCGCTCGATACAACTGAAACGAGACTCGTCCGACCAGGTAACATGCTTCCAGTGACCAGTCCCCAATGTCAGTGTTGATGGGCCCAGGCGAGGCGTAAAGCTTTGTGTCGTGCAGTCATCAAGAGTAGACGAGTGGGACTTCGGCTCCGAAAGCCCATAGCGATGATGTTTGGTTGAATGGATCGCACGCTGACACTCGTTGATGGCCCAGCATTGAAATCTGCAGCAGTTTGTGGAAGTGTCGCTTTTTCTTCAGTCGTCGGTGGTTCCGTCCTTGTAGGACCTTTTTCCTGCCTCAGGGATGTCGGAGATTTGATGTTTTACCAGATTCCTGATATTCACGGTACACTCGTGAAATGGTCGTACGGGGAAATCTCCACTTCATGGCTGCCTCGGAGATGCTGTGCCCCGTTGCTCATGTGCCGACTGTACCACCACGATCAAACTCACTTAAATCTTGATAACCTACCGATGTAGCAGCAGGAACTGATTTAACAACAGCGCCAGACAGTTATTGTCTTATGTAGGCGTTGCCGACCACAGCGCCGTATTCTTTATTTGAATACGCATACCTATACCGGTTTCTTTGGCGCTTCAGTGTATAGACAAATTCTGCAATGGGGGAAAAGAACTAACTTGTGAAAGCATGGAGAACTCCTGATTTGCTGAAACGTGAAATGGGACAGACGCATGGAGTCAGAGGTTGCCTGTTTATGACTCCAGTACTAAAGACCCCGTGATTGATTAATTATATTAAAACTGAGTATGAAAGGAGATTGTTGCATTTTTGGAATGGATTTGATGAGTTGGCAACCAGAAGAATCACTTTCATTGCCAATCAAAATCTTGCACAAGGCTCACACTCAGAAAGATAGAGTAAAAATTCTGCTTCTTGATGGAATAGCTCTGTCTAACATAGATTCATTTCAGATTCTCGACAAGTCATATTTCCGCTTCGAATGGGACTTCGATTCCGGGTTTTGATAGAAGCAACCTTCGGTGCAGGCCACATGACTTGTAGGTCTGTTGCCACTACAGCAGCCACTCATAGATACAGATAATGCTATGGATGGTGAGCAACTGCAGCATGCTTAGACTGCAGATTCACATTGGGTATTTCACATTCTTTATTCATCTATGTTTCTAAACAACCACAAGCTCATATGTAAAACGTTCTCGGTTTTCTTGCCGCGTCAGTTCGGGATAAAATTTCATGCTTTCGACAATTGTGTCCATCGTCATCGTCAGGAGCAACTGACTGTCTTGACTGCTGCTGTGGTACCCTTTTTTTTAGCCCGTGTACGGCTTCTGGTTGGTCGGCTCGTGACTGGTCGGCGATTACGTACTGCTGTCGCACGCGGTGTCAATGTGTGCGTCGGTGGCGCCACCGCTTCCGTTGGAACGTAAACCTTGGAAGGAATGTCTCAGCTGCTTCTTTGCATCATGTGCTCGTTTCCATGCACAGCTTAGATGGTATCCGCTATCGCGGTTAAAGTTCTTTTGGCTCATTCTTATTTCAACAGCCTCCTTAGTAACTAATCCCAGTACGTGGAAGTATGGGACAGAATTTTTGTTTCATCGAATAGTATTTTATGTTTGTTCGTGAGGCTGTGTTCCGCAATTGGCGATTTCTCCAGTTCTCTATTTTCAATATGGCGTTGGTGTTCTGCGCAGCGGTCGGAAACGGTGCGAATGGTCTGACCTATATAATTGCTTCCACACTCCTGTGCATTCAAGTTCAGAGTCTCCATCATCCTGCTCAGAAAACAGTCGTTTTTAACACGATGGTATATAGAGCAAAAACTGTTTCTGACAAGGACCACTTAAGGTTCGAGATTAACCATGTGAAGCAGTGTTCCGAAAGATTGGCTATGGTGCACGCGATATGAAGGCAGCGTTCTCGAAAACAAGGAAACCTGAAAATGCTGCATACTCACAGAAGGAAACACCGATTGCGGTTTTTCCTTTTTGTGGCGCTATTTCCAGCAAAATAGGAAGAGTCCCGCGTGGATGGGGCATAAGACCTATTTTTCGTCCTCCTTAGAAAATGAAGGAGATGATGCGCCCTGTTAAGGACAATCTCGGCATCAGGGTCCCTGGAGTTTATAATATCCGCTGTGCAAAAACACCAACGCCATATTAAAAGTAGACAACTGGAGAAATCGCCAATTGCGGAGCACAGCCTCACGAACGAACATAAAATATTGTTCGATGATACAAAAATTCTGTCCCATGCCTCCACGTACTGGGATTCAGTTATTAAAGAGGTTGTTGAAATAAGAATGATCCAAAAGAACAACACCATCTGGGCAGTGCATGGAAACGAGCGCTTGATGCAGAGAAGCAGCAGAGACGTTCCTTCTAAGTTTTACGTTCCAACGGAAGCGGTGGCGCACCGGCGCACACATTGACACCGTCTGCGACAGCAGCAAGTAATTGCCGACCAATCAGAAGGCGTCCACGGGCTATAAAAAAGGCTAGCACAGCAGCAGTGAAGACAATCAGTTGCTCCTGACGACGATGATGGAGGTAATCGTCGAAAGCTTGAGATTTTATCCCGAACTGACGCGGAAAGAAAACCGACAATGTTTTACATAAGTGCCGTCACGAAAACCTTCGTTCCCAACCACAAGCTCAACATTGGACTTTCACATTTTTTATTCAACTGTGTTTATCAACAACCAGAAGCTCAACATGTGCTCAATCAAGATAGTGGGGACATGCATGATTCTTTTTTTTAGGTATTTCATTCCTCTCTGATAACCATAGTGCAATCACTGTGTGATTTCCATGAAATTAGTTGTTTCTGCAAATGTGGCGTTTACTTTAATGTATTACCCAGTTTTTACCAAGATTTTGATATTTTAATCCCATGGTGATCTACGTTAGTACACAATGAAGGTAACATTTTACTGTCTTTGTGCATTTGTGTTTAAGTTGAAGACGGCAGGGAATTGCTATAAATAAGGTTTCATAAAGAATTTTGTTTTATTTAGTACTTTCACTAACCTTCAACTTTTATCATCTTGTGAACAGCAGCAACCAGATGTCACGTTTGCTAGGGCCACCACTGTTTAATAAATTCAGTACATTAAGTTATACGTTGCACGACACCAGTATTAAATTCCCATGGAACTATGGGGAGCGATCTACTTTTTGGTAAGTCGCAAAGTACCAAGTACATATCATTTCTGAGGTCCACAAGGGTATACCGATGGATGAGCCGTAACTTCATAGTATGGATCATGGGTCTTATGAAGATAAAAGTTTCCATTTTCTTGGACAGTGTTCAGATTAATCGTGGAAAATTTGTTAGATGCACGGATAACTGCCTCATTTTTGGTGTCTAGAGAGAATACATCTCTCTGTGTCTAAGAATCAAGAATCACTTTAACAACAATGAAATCTATATATCAGTCAATAGGAGTGTCCAGTGATAATGTCGTTTTAACATCGCGTATTCGGAGTCGATTATACTTATCCGTTAGACACGGTCACAAACTAACTACAGGCTCTTTTCTTTTTCCAAACAACTGCCCCGACAACCAAGAATCTGATGTGTTATGAGGCGACATTAAAAAAAATTATGACTTCCGATCGCAGGTTCTGCGGAATCCATCGGAACAGTAACTGCTTTCTATGGCATCACTCACATTTACACTCAAACCTATGCCTTGTCGCACAGTCGAGGCACCCAATACACCGTCACCTTACCTCGCACTATCATGCGGCCACGGCTGCTTTTGCGTATATTTGAAGGTTGTTCCTTGGATTACAAACAGCATAGAGCGGTTGCACTAGTTTCCGCATCGTTTTCCGCTGATTATGTGACCATTCAACGACAACAGTCCAAACCATTCAGTAAGTTCTGTTTCACTAGTATTTGCTTAAAATAGTTTAGCGTGTAGATTAGAAGGACGCGAAGTACGCCACCTGGCTCTCAGAAGTGCATTTACGAATCACCTTCAAACAAGCACCCTATGCCACTATTTTCTTGTGGTGATAGTACACTCCCGTAAAAAACACAACACCCTCTAGGTCAAGGTCATTTTGTTGACAAATAAGATGACAGGTGGTTCATCGTTATAGGAGTCCAATGAAACACTTATGTCATAATAAATGGTGCACAAATAGTCTTATCAACACAAAGTGTGTCGCCCTCTGACAGCAATGCATGCTTGTATTATCGTATGCAAATTACCATAACGGTGCTGAATGGCAACCTGCGATAAACTTCCCCAAACATCTTGCACCTTTTACTGCAATTCAGTAGTGGTTCCAGCACGCCCTGGAGAACGGTTAAGTTATCGCTTTATGATGTCCCATACGTATTCAGTTGGTGAAATATCTGGTGATTTTGTTGGCTAGGGCAGTTTTTGTACACCACGAAGAGAACCTGCGTCGCAACGTCATCTTTCTGCTGAAAAAACACGCTGCCCTCTTACCGAAGAAATGGCAGTATTACGGGAATAATGTGCGGTGTAGTTGGCACCGGTTACATTACCCTGCAGAAATACCAAATGTGATCGTGTGATGCAACTGATGGCCCAACCCACATCATGAAGCCTGTGGTTGGCCCTTTCTGTCGTAGGTGGATGCCCTCTGTAACAGGCAGCTCACAAGGTCCTCGTCGTACCATTGTACGTCCATCAGTCGCATACTGACCGAACCCACTCTAACCCATGTGAAGCAATATAGTATTAATCAATGAAGACAACACAGCGTCATTACACTCTCTGGTGAACTCTTTCACGACATGCTTGGCCGTGTTGTGGTACCAGTGGTAGCCTGGAAAGATGCACAAATTATCGTAATCCTGCTGCAAGCAGACGATTCCCATCGTGCCCTGATGACCAGCATGTCCAACAAACGTCAGATTTTCGTCCTTAGATGAAGTTCGGTAGGCCACCACTGCTCGCACACGGCGTCGGTATTAACGTGCTCTGTACTACTCGGACATCCAGAACATGTTCTAAGGGCGTGGGGATATTCCAGACAACTGTTGAAAGCAACAACATAATGCCGATATACTATGGTCACCGTACCACCGGTACACTGTGCCCAACGTGTGTAGCAGTCCACCGATACGTTCCGTTTCCAACAGGGTCATAATGCGATCCCGTTCAGATGGCTGAAGTTGTTCAACAGGAGAACGTACTTGTCGATGGAGCACGACTGAACTCTAGAGAGAATCATACAAACACTGTTCAACTCATCGCAGTGACTATCTGCAGATTCCAAACAGACGATACACAGGCAGGCCTTCTGGGAGTCATCTATATGTCTGTGACCGTGACAAACGGATCACTAACATTACAACCCTAGAGTATGCATACATTATACCCTGGTACGAATGAACACAGTCCTTGAGGGTGATCAGTTTCTTTCCAGCAGTATTTCTACACAGAAGCGCTTATTAAAATACAGCGATATGTAAACAGGCAGAATACGCCTATATAAGACCACAAGTGTCTGGCGCAGTTGTTAGATCGATTACTGTAGATGCAATGGCAGGTTATCAAGATTTACCTGAGTTTTAACTTGGGGCCATAGTCAGCGCACGAGTGATGCGACACAGCATCTCCGAGGTAGAGATGAAATGGAGATTTTCCCATACGATCATTTCACGAGTGTACCGTGAATATCATGAATCCGGTAAAACATCAAATCTCCGACATCGCTGAGGCCGGAAAAAGATCCTGCAAGAACCGGGGCAACGACGACTGAAGAGAATCGTTCAACGTGACAGAAGCGCAGCCCTCGAACAAATTGCTGCAGACTTCAATGCTGAGACATCAACAAGTGTCAGAGTGCGAAACATTCAAAGAAACATAATCGATATGGGCTTTCGGAGCCGAAAGGCCACTTCTGTACCCTTGGTGGCTGCATGACACACAGCTTTACGCCTTGCCTGACCCCGCCATCTCCGACACTGGACTCTTGATTACTGGAAACATGTTGTCTGGTTGGACGAGTCTCGTTTCAAATTGTATCGAGCGAGTGGAGGTGTACGGGTATGGAGACAACCTCACGAATCCATGGAGCCTACATGTTAGCAGGGGACTGTTCAAGTTGGTGGAGGCTCTGTAATGTTGTGGGGCGTGCTCAGTTGGAGTGATATGGGACTCTGATACGTCTAGAAACGACAGGTGACACGTACGCAAACGTCCTGTCTGATCACTTGCTTAAATTCATACCCACTGTGCATTCCGACGGACTTGGGTAATTCCAGCAAGACAGTGCGACACCCCACACGTCTAGAATTGCTACAAAGTGGCTCCAGGAACCTTCATCGGAGTTTAAACACTTACTCTGGTCACCAAACCCTCCAGACATGAACATTATTGAACATATCTGGAATGCCTTGCAACGTGCTGTTGAGAAGAGCTCTCCACCCCCTCGTACTCTTACGGATTTACGGGCAGCCCTGCGGGATTCATGGTGTCAATTCCCGCCAGCACTACTTCAGAAATTAGTCGAGTCCATGCCACGTCGTATTGTTCGGCACTTCTGCCCGCTCGCGGGGGTCCTACACTCTATTAGGCTGCTGTACCAGTTTCGTTGACTCTTCAGTGTACTTTAGAAAGTCATAAGCTACGAATTGTTCACTAGGTCGAAAGACCACTGCGAGATGAGCAAAGTAAACGAAGTGCAGCGTCTCGCTAAATTTTGTGACCTATAAATTAATCAGAGGCAAAAATATGGTGTGTCCTCATGAACAAATACTTCCTGGGAGCAGTATCGTCCCCCGACTAGTTATCAAAACGAATGTTCTGCCAGACAATTTGGGTACCTCCCTTCATATTTTTTTCTCATAATATTGATAATTTACTGTCAGCTGTGATAAACAGTTAACATTCTCAGGCTCTTGGTCTCATTGGCCATGAACTAGAGAGAATTTTTTAATAAACCACTAAGACCCTACCTTCCATTACTTAAAAAGTGGAACTCTCAAATGTGAAACAGCTTCAAATGTCTGATTGCTTTACAAATGAATTAACGTGTTAAATACTTGACATCACGCATATGGATGAAGAAGGGAAACCGTAGTTACATTCCTTTTCTTGTTAACATTTATAGCCATTTCTTCTCAGTTGCTATTACGATTACACTTAATCATAGGATAAGAGAAAATTCCATCTTTTGCAAATAAAGGCTTTATTTTCGGATCCCAAACACGAACCGCATACTCCTAAAGGGGATTTTTTGTGGTCTATAGCACACAACAAAATTATTTACCTGTACATAACATGGTAGATCTGTTGTGATTCTCGACAGCTCTCTTAATTATCTAACTATTTACAACTCTAAAGTTCTTTTTTTTTACACTATTATTCATTTTACGTACTTTTCATGTATCTTCTGTATGTAGGAGGTACAGAAGTAGACGGTCACATTTAAACATTTCATTACATATAGCCAGTACAGAAGCACGCTACGCATATCCTTTCTCATATGCTTGAGGGCTGTTGAGGCTTTAGTGTTGAGGTGTGGGTAGTGGTGGTGATGGCAGTCTCCCTCTCTCTCTCTCTCTCTCTCTCTCTCTCTCTCTCTCTCTCTCTTTCTCTCTCTCTCTGTGTGTGTGTGTGTGTGTGTGTGTGTGTGTGTGTGTGTGTGTGTGTGTGTGTGTTTTTATTTTTATGGTAAACTGTGCTTAAGTTTGAATATTGTTTTTCTGTTATCGCTGTTTTGATCAGCCCATGTGTTGGTGATTTTCTGTTGCTGGATGTTCTACATACATGGTGTTGGTGGATTTACTATTCAGTGTTCATGTATGTTCTTCGTATCTCATATTAACACTTGTTGCATGATCCCAACATATTTAAAGTTGCAGCCATTACATGTTAATTCATATACGCATCAGCAATAGTTTTGCATTACCCTGATATGCCGTGTACGTATGTTGCTATTATGACTGTTTCTGTATTGATTGGAACGTCACCCTTGATGATGTCTGTAAATACACGCACTGAATACCATGAGTGCCAGCTGCAAGTAGAATGTCGCATTCGAATGGAATGCAGTATTTCGGATTAAAGTAAAGCACCAGTAGGGACGCCTGTGGAAAGGTAGAATGGACATCCATCTTGCCACGAAGGACGATCGCAACCAATTATCGTATGGGCATAATTTCGTTAAGCTCATAAGTTGCTCGATGTGTCCACCGGGACCAAAGTGATGTGCTGCGAGCATACAGTCGGTTGCAGATGACATTCTGAGGACTTGCACCTCACCGGCTGACTACTTTCGACATGTGTGCATGACGATCGATGTCCGCGACTTTTGGGTGAAAGGAAACGTGCTGAGTGCAAGCCCTGACATGGTCAGGGGGAGATGGCGGTTTTAACGTGGGTTATTAACTAATTTTTTTAAGTAAAATCATTTAATGCTTAGAGCACTATTTTCCTATCACAATTAAAGTTTGATAACTAATTTCGCTTGCTATCTGCAACCATCTTCAGGTCGTTCAAAATATGAGAAGGCGGTGAATAATCATTGGAAAGCCTCATTAACTGTGGTCATGCAAGAACATGCATTCGTCAGTACCAAAACAATAACAGTATGTAGTTCAAACTGTTGCCGCGGGCAATCCAGGTTGTAGACGGCAATCTCGCAGTTTGACGGTCATATAGGAGATTATCCAGTTGCGTTAGTTGAAGCTGGATAAACTGGACAATTTCCTAGGTAACTGTCAATCTGCGAAGTTACCGTCTACAATCTGGCTTGTTTGCAGTAACGTTTTCAACTACGAGTACGTACTGTTACTTTTTGGTACTTACGAATGCCTGTTGTTACATGACTACAGCTAATGACCCTTGCGAATGCTTACTCACCGCCTTCTCATATTTTGAACTATCTGAAGATGGTGGCAGATAACAACCGAAACTAGTTATCTAACTTTAATTATGATAGGAAAATTGCAGTCTAGCATTAAATTTTTTACTTAAAAAATAAAATCTTTAATGAATCACCATTCTCGACGACCATTGCGAGCACCACTTCGTACACCACATCACTATGTTTTCCGTTACAGGTGGGTAAGAAATCACGCAGAATGGACCCTCCAAAATTGGCATTGGGTGTTATTGACAGACGAAACTCGAATCACTTTGTGTCGTGATGATCGCAGATATCGTGTTTGGAGGCAACCCAGTAATGTCGAACGCCCCCAACATTGTCCCTCATACGCAACAATGTGGTGGAGTGAAGTTCTAGAGTGGCATTATTTGGGCCGTCTGCACAACTCTCGTGGTTGTTGAGGGCAATCTCACTGCTCTACGGAACAGGAAAAAAATCAGCAACGAATACTGGGACTGTGTCGGCAACATTTTGGTGGCTGCCTCATTCTGATGAATGATAACTCGCGTGCTCAACGAGCTGTCCTCGGCAACAAGTTCCTTCAGTGAGCTAAGATCACCGGTACAAATCGGCCTGTGTGTTTTCCTGAAACGAACCCAATGGAACAAGTGTGGGATCGATTGAAAGGAGCTGTTTTTGTCTTCAACAATGACCACGTATTCTGCGTGACTCATGCAGAATCGAAGAGCGGAACAATTTGGACCTGAGCTTGATGCTTTAATTGATAGTACATCCCAACGAATTCAAATCATACTCCGAGCAATGGGACGTCCTATAGTGTACTGACGTTGATCAGGAGTCCTGTGAAAAACGTCCCGTGGGAAAAAAATATTGCCGTTACATAAATATTTTGCATTTCTGATTTGGTGATACTGATTTACCCCAAAATCAATATATACAAGTGTGTCCCAGATCCATTAAGACGGTGGCTATGGAAAATAAAAAACATGGACTATATTCACAAAATTGTTCAAAACAGTCAACCCTAGAATGAATACTAATCTGAAATTGTTTTAAAAGAGTTTTGAAACAAGCACTGTAATCGTTTGCTGGAACTGCATGTAGTGCTTCAGTTTTCTTAGCTCTCCGTAACTCCATAAGAACGGTGACCTTTCACTGTGAACTTCAATTCGGGAAAGACCAGAAGTCGACTGGGGCCAAATCCAGGACATATGGCGGGTGGTCCACGACAGTGATCTGTTTGCAGGACCAAACCCCTTAGCTGGGGTACTGCCGTGAAGGAGATATAAGGAACCTGCCTCTCGGTATTCGTGTCAAATTCGAGGAATTCTCACCCACAAACACAGGACTTAACACTATGTGTTGCCTATCTGCTCCACTGCCGTTTTCCGGCGAGTGTCTGACACATTCATGGCCATGACGCCTGCTGCAGCGATGCTAGTGATTTTATCTTCTACGCAGATGTTATTGAAACTTCAAGGATCGTAACGCCACAGCTCGCCAAACAAAAGCACGGCAGTTTGGAATTTCACACCAGCAGTCCTAACGGAGTTGGCAAACACTGTGTATTACGTCTCAGAACAAATTTCTGTTTTCTCTGCCATGAATTTCGAGATAAAGGGGTGATGAAAAACTTTTGTTAATGTGTGTATTCGTGAACTGTTGTATTTATCGTTATTTTTTATTTATTTCTATTTGATATGATCGATATATTAAATATGTTTTTTTAAGATGCTAGTAATCTTGTGTGTGAGATGGGTACCATTTTGTACCACTCTGAGTTAAAAAATGAGTTTTCAGTTTTGAATGTGCATTGTCTGTTATTGATATGTATTGGTACATATGGGTTGCTTTAATTTTGCTGTCTTCTATTTGTATTTCCTTGTTAATGCTATTGTGTGATATATGTACTGTCTTGCTGTTGTATATAATTTTGTGTGCTATTTTGATATTTTAAGTTTAGTTCTTGCTGATAGTAATTCTTGCTCAGAAGTGTTCTGCACAGTCAGTATACCATATGTATGACGGCTGCCAGTTATTTAGAATGTGGGTGGTTTGCTGACCGAAGTGACCGAGCGGTTCTAGGCGCTACAGTCTAGAACCTCGCGACCGCTGCGGTCGTAGGTTCGAATCCTGCCTCGGGCATGGATGTGTGTCATGTCCTTAGGTTAGTTAGGTTTAAGTAGTTCTAAGTTCTAGGGGACTGATGACCTTAGAAGTTAAGTCCCGTAGTGCTCAGAGCCATTGGAACCATTTTGTGGGTGGTTTGATTTCTTGTTTGATATAATGTGTCTACCTGTTTCGTTCCTGATAAAGTTGAAGCTGTGTCTTTGTTAGACTTCGTGATTTTACAGTGGATGTAGTGTATTGTTTCTTCTGTTTGTACTTCCAAAGTATATTGAATAAAACTGAGTTGCCGATTTTGAGGACTTCTTTTTGTAAATAGCATGAATTGCAGAGCGAAAAGTTGCTTTTCGTAGTTATTACTTATGTGACTTGCACCAGGTTCCTCTGTCATTGTGTCTGGAACACCTAGGTTTCTTATCAGTTGTTGTTTTATGATGATGATTGGGTAACTAAATGGACTTTCACATCAGATGATATCAGTTTTGCAGTTAATGGGATATATGGATGTTGTATTATTTGTATTAATTCAGTGGACGTTTTTAAACGCCTGTTGCTTTCTTTTAATTTGACATGTTCAGTTCAGTTTTTGCCGGGAAATGGATACACCAGCTCCAACCAACCTCCAAAAAGCAGAACATCTAGTAAATGAAAATCACTCACACACTGCGATGAAAACAGATATGGTGATCTAATTCCATAACAAACAACAGAAAGCAAATTCATCCTGATGAATATTTTGTATGGAAATCCATAAATAAAAATGAAGATATACTCAGTAACCAGAAGAGCACTAACAGAGAAAAATATTCAAACTAATTTACAGTTGATTAGAAATAATAATAGGAAGTTTCAGATGCACTCACACACACACACACACACACACACACACACACACACACACACACACACACACACACACACATTTTTGACGAAAGACAGGCGTTTGGTGTCCATTGTTGTGTGAAAGTATCTTCCGAACTATTGAGTAATCTTCTAGCTACACTAACGATGTGCATTGGCAGAGACCAAACCAAATACAAAACAGAATTGTTAGAAATAAGCACGAACAGTTGTCTCTCTGACTCATTTCCTCTTGTCTTATTGCGATATCTACAAAATACTTCAGTTTAATTTGTCTGGACATTACCTAACTATTATTATTATTATTATTATTATTATTATTATTAGATTCGTCACTTAAAAATAAGAGCTTTAATTTATTTAATCTAAAATTCGAGTGACAAATATGTTTTAGGGGAAACTGTATCTTTGTATTGGGTAAAATTTGAAAAAAAATTTTTTTGCTCAAACATTCCTTGGAGTGTATTTTAATATAGAAATGTGTTTACTAAGGGCATTTCAGCCATTAAAGGCTTTAAAAATTCATTTACTTTAAGATCAGCACATATTGCCACTCCCCCTTTTGCCTTTTGTCAACTTCTTGAACTTCAAAAGCTAATTTGCTGATTATTGAAAATATTTCGCGCTCACAATTGGCTGTCCTGATCGTGCCCTACATTCATTTGTTCCTTGTCCTTAGAGAACCCAAATGAATCATTTAACAGTGTCATATGGTCTAGAATTCCTGAAACAGTATTTGTAGTTAAAGATACATTGAATTTGGGTGTTTATGATGCAGTTATTTCATTTAATGATGGCAATGTGGGGAGAGAGAGAAGACTTCAAAAGTTAGGCACACTACCTGGGGAAAATATGGTAATGGCATGTTCAGAATTGGATGCTGTCCATGTGAAGAAAGCAAATTATGAAGAATGCACTCAAGGAATGCTAAGACAGCCAGGGAGGATTCAAAAAAACATCCGACAGATGGCGCATCGTCTGATCAGTATAGCTGTAATTAGCATAACAAAGTAAGACAAAGCACAGATGATGATCTTTACAGGAAATGCTCAATGTGTCCACCATCATTCTTCAACAATAGCTGTAGTCGAGGAATAATGTTGTGAACAGCACTGTAAAGCATGTCCGGAGTTATGGTGAGGCATTGGCATCGGATGTTGTCTTTCAGGATCCCTAGAGATGTCGGTCGATCACGATACACTTGCGACTTCAGGTAACCCCAAAGCCAATTGAAACATCCCCTTTGAACAATTATACACGACTGTCCTTAAACTGACACACAATATTTTGTTAGCGCAACGCAATCTGACTTTCAAAATTCCCTACAAAAGAATGGCCCTGACTAACATTAAACTATACCTTTCACAAATCACTTACCTCACAAAAATCTTCGCTGCTCAAGCTACTGCAATACAGCGAGCGCCACTACTGCCAGCTAAATAAAAGATTCAAACTATGGAAGGCACTAACTACTGATAGGGATAGTTAGCAAATGAAAGATATTAATAGAGAACAAACAATGTATTTACCTTGATATCATCATATATAAATATAGCAGTTCATGACAAATTTCAAAACTCCGCCATCTCTCTCCCCACATCCACCACTGCTGGCGGCTCACCTCCAACTGCGCAACGCTACGCGCTGTTCACATCCAGCTGCCGTTGCCCAACACTACAATGGCGAGTATTACAACAATGCAAAGCAGCCACAGACTGCACACAGCACAGCCAGTGATTTTCATACAGAGGTGGCGTTACCAATAAAAAAACCTAAACAGCCTACTTACATAGCCCCCATGCTCCCCACAAAAAATTTTACAAATTTTTTTGGGCACTGGCCAATACATATTTGTTAAAATTTTTCATAATTACAATAACAAAGAAATCAAATGCACACACTTATTGATACTATGTTGGTCAAAAGCTAACCTTTTCTCACAGTCCATAAAGACAGTCCTCATCATTCGTCACAGTAAAATTGCAGTGTTTTTCTCAAAGTCTGAGCAGTAAAAGAAAAGGCACACAGAAGTAGTGGATTTCCATGCTGTCTTGAAGAAGTGGTGTTGTCCTTCCAATGGAAAGACAGTGCTGACTCTTTACATGCAGACAGGTAATGGGCCATAACAGAGCAAACCCACAGCAGAGTCATTCGACGTTTTGAAGAATATTGGTAGGTAGGTCAGCACAGAGTAGATCCACTGTAGTCCTGGTAGAGAGTATGGTATTGGTGGGTCATCAAAGATGCAGACCCACTGTAGTCCTTGTAGAGACGGCCAGCAGCCATCTGTTGCAAATGTGCAGGTGCACAATCACCATCGAAGAGTCTTGCGGACACTATAGCAAGTCCATAAACCACCACTTGTGCACTCACAAAGTTTTTGAAATTGTCCTTAGAACCAGCAATGCTGTTATCCAGTCCCTTGCTGAGTTATTAACACACGTGCAAACACTATCAGTCCCTACTTCTCACATATTGTCCATATACTATGACCAACGGAAATGTGTGCAGTGAAATGAATGCTTACAAGTTACTTAGTTTGTTAAACTGGTGTCAATTACAATTTTATAACATGAGAATACAATAACAAAGGTACAGAATACATCATTAAAGAACATAACAATACAGATAACATTTGTAGTAAAACAGGCTTTACAAAAGAATAGAAATAGACATATACATCATCAATGTTACAGGAATTATGACATAAGTAAATATATAAAAGATCAGAATAACTTTTGAAACATCAACTTCACATGTGAGCAACAAACCAGAATAAATAATGTCTAAGAATATTTACAAGGTAAATAACATATTATTAATGCCAATTGTATTTGAGGATAACAGTATTCCTCATCATAGTGAATGTAGCTTAATATTAAAAGAAGAAAAAAATTCTATGAAATTACACAGAGACAGGAAGAAAACAAATACACAAGGGTACACAAACACATAGTGGGATAACACCAATAGGAAAGGACAGGGTTCGTTTTCAGTGTAACATGTGGTACTGCAGTCCAACCCAAAACTTCATATATCTTTCCTCTTATTTCATCCTTTGTTTCCACCAAAAAAAATTCTATCTAAGCATGCTTTCTGTATTTATATGTTCACACATTTCTTACCTCAACATTTATTTCCAAGAAAATCCTACCTAAACCTGTTTTCTGTACTTTTTTTTCGTATAACTTCTCTATGCATTTCTTCCAATTCATCGAAACTCATTCTCTTAGAGGCTACCCCCTCTTAAGCTAACTTAAATCTACTGAGCTCAGATGCTAAACTAAGGAACGAGGCAATGCAGCAGCACAAAATAAGTAACACAAACAACAATGACCAAAAAAATGGAAAATTGCAAAGCAAGCTACAGTAAATCTAAATTACCAAGCAATGCAACATTACAACTAATATGAGCCAATGTGCAGCAAAAAGAAAAATAAATGAGTAGTAAAATTGGCTTAGCAGAGTAACACAAAGTCAAATTCAGTAACACTACGCCTGGCAAACAGCAGTAACTTATACCTAAACATGACATAGCTCAAGCAGAAAAAATATTACAGTAAAAACAACAATGCAGATAAGGGAAATGTATATTCACATCTTAATATCTATGTAATTAAAGTGGTGCACCACAACAACTGATTGTAAAAAGAAATATTACCAGGTACTTGAAAAGAAAATTATGTGTTACTGTTACTAGTTCCTTCTTATTGTTCTTTCCTTTCCAAGTGCTCCTTTTTTTTAAAGAATGTGGATCATAAAATAATTATTTAATAGATCTGTTGACAGAAAGTGTTCACATTAGCAAATGCATTTCATTTTATAAAAGCAATGCTGCAACACAGCTGGAAACCAGATATCAAATGAAATAAGCAACTATGAAAAGCAAAGCATAAAAATATCATTCAGTAGTCATGTGACATTTCATAAGTTAGTAGAAATTCTCTCAACTCTCATAGAAAGACGCTTGTCATAATCAGGTGTGCAGATGTAAAAATATTTCTTGTCATTTTATTAGGCATTTCAGTAAATATCATAAATTACGAGCTCCACAGTATGCTTTCAACAAGGAAATGTCAGTAGCACGGACAATGGCCTCCCCTTTTTTTCTACCTGTGCAGCTGAAAGGCTAATGGCTTTTTTTCTTTTTTTTTTTTTCGGGCGGCTGTCGCCCAGGTGGGTGCCCGCGACGCATTACGTGCAGGTGGTCACTTAACTTTCTTACAGAAATATTTACGACAGCAGTTTCCGCTACAGTGACAGTCTCACATAAAAATATTTCACAGGTCAAGAATTAGCGTTGCAAATCTGTAGAAACAAAATCCTATAAATATAAGTGTCCAAAAAAATTTTCGCCGGCATTGTGATACATTCACGCATTTACACACATTTCATAACTCTTAAAGTACGATTCTTGGTTTCCAACATCCTGTTTCACAAGTCAAGAGTCCCTACCCACTATTCATTACTCCTTACCTTATTACACATATACGTATCCATCGACACTCGTCAATATTTCGTCATTATAAATATGAAGCATAATCAAATAACTCATATAGCCTCAGCCTATTAATCATAAACATACCTCAGCAGCATAATACACATTTTCGTCGTAAAAATAACATCATAACACCTCAGTCAAATCTCAAAATCGTCGTAGCTTGCTCCAATAATTAAAAAAATTCTCTGCTCATGTCAAAAGTGTCATCTGCCTCAAACGTACTTTAAAAATCATGAATCCATACCAAATACATCATTCAAAGCTCTCATAGTATCACAATGGTTCCGAAAAGATATGAAGAGTTCACACAGTACAGACAAAATACAATTTCGTAAGTGTGAAGTTATCCAACGGTGTAATTACGTAAACATGTGTCACTGATGTAGTAAAAAACATGTTTATCTCTCAGTTAAATGATCAGATAGCTGTGTAATTTGTGTGTTAGAGAAATATGGTACCAATGTGTAAAGTTGTATAAGCAAATACCATATTAGCTAGGGTTCCTTGTGGTTGCCACACACATGGTACACAAAGTAAGCATGTACCCCCTGAGGATTAATGTAATTATACACTCAGGTGTTACAGATTACAGCAATGGAATGAAATGTATCACGGAAAGCTTTCTTTGTAATTCAAAAATCTTTAAAAATAAATGTTTTAAGTACAAAATTAATCACTCAAATATGTGTACTGTAGCGCTAAATGTGCGTCTTGTTGCAACATAATCTGTGTGGAAGTGTCGTAGTTATCGTCCTCCGAAAGCTAAGTTCTGCAGAAGTCAATGTACTTACCTCATAATACACAAAAGTGAAATGCTTTGCGTATAAATGTCTTAGTTATTACGCTTATTGCCGTGATGAGGAAAGTACTGTGCTGTAACGTATTGTTGTGCTACGGAAAAGGCAGTCTCATTGTAGCTATACCACAAAAGTTACTACTAAAACATGTTTTACTTTCCAGAATAATTCAGAAAAACTGTGCAGATATAAAACAGAAACACCGCAAAAGCAACATTGTAAATTGTCACTCATTAGTAGTGTCGTGATAAAATCGTGTAGCTGTCACATAAACTAACCACTGTGCCATCTGGTATCTCACTGAAAGTACTTTAAATCCAGAATATATTTTCAAGTAAACCAAAATGTTGCATTAAAATCTCATTAGCAGTACTGGTAAATGTTCTAAGTATGTAAGCCTTATAGTCGTTCCATAATCGTGCAACTAACAAGCAAGAATGTACACACACAATAACACTGTGACGTCTGTTCACTATAACAATGCATTCGTCATTTCTGTTTCAATAAGTTCTCTTGGTTCTTGACTGGATATTTAACTTCAAACATTGTTGCATGTTAACAGATTCTAAGTCTGACAAGCATACTAGTAATGTAAAGTGAAAAGTTTTATGGCAATGACAAAGTTAAAAAGCAGATTATCTTTCAATAAACGGTTTTACATGTGAAATGTGGTGTAAACCTTTACTCTTCCTAGTACGCAGAGTTTCAACTTCAATGCAATTATCATGTGGTATACGTTGGATTCTGTAAGGTCCATTGTAAACTAGAAAGAATTTGTGACTCAAGTGTTTCTTCTTATGTGACAATGAATGAGCTTTAATGAGAACTTTCTGACCAATATATAATTTCTTTGCATTTGCTTTACCGTGTAGTTCTCTCCTTTTGTCTGCTGCAGATTTTATATTTTTAAGAGCCAAATCAATTATGTCTTTGTGTCGAAGTTTACGTGTATTCGGGAAAGGTACAAGCTCTCTGATTCTGTTCGGTGGTTCTTCATTCTTCAGTACAGGAGTAGGTGGTAAAGCAGAGGAATCATGAGGCATTTCATTCAGCACATTTTGAAATAATTGTAGATATCTGTCCCAATGCTGATGCTTTCTGTGACAATAAAGTCTGCAAAGCTTATTGATTTCTTTCATAATCCGTTCAGACAGGTTGCAATGTGGTGAGTACAATGAAATAAAAACAGGTTTGATTTTATGATTCCGAAGCGTGCGTGACCAAACAGCAGATCTGAATTGCGGTCCGTTATCTGAAATGACTTTAGCAACGTGGCCAACTTCACGTAAGAAATTTTTAACAAAGGCGTTGGATACAGATCGTCCAGTGGCTTTACGTAACGGAGTGAAAGAAACAAATTTTGAAGTAAGTTCAACAGCGACTAGAACGTACGAAAATCCATGGGATGTTTTGACAAGCGGTCCCAAGAGATCAACAGCAGCAAATTCTTTTAATTTAGAAGGAATAATAGGAAACAACGGAGCACGATGTGAGACAGTAGATGGTTTCGCCTTTTGACAAAGTTTACAAATAGACAAGACTCTTCGAATTCTTTTTTCCATATTGTTGAAATAACAAGTTGTTCGAAGAATATGATAACATTTTCGTGGACCAAAATGTGCGTAGCTGAAATGAATGTACCAAATGAGCTTATTAACAAAATCGTCAGGAATGCAAAGTACCCATAGCTTGTCATCAACAGTGCAGCGTTTGAACAGTATGTTGTTTCTAACCAGATAATAATGCCGAATCTGTGTGTGTGTCTTTTCATGCCATTTGCTCTTGATGTCTTTCCAAATCGGATCTTTATCTTGTTCATGAGCAATGTCCTTTAAAGATGTGGTGATGAAGTTTTCAAAGGCGACTTTCTGAATGTAAAGAATACTGAAATTTTTCTCGAGGTTGCCTTCTGTGGTACTTTTCTCAAGCCCAGTCGGTGCGCGTGACAGTGCGTCCGCAACGATGTTCTCCTTGCCGGGAATGTAGACTATTGTGAAGCGGAATTCTTGCAGAAACAATGCCCAACGTTTTAACCTGTCATGATTTAATTTTGAAGACATAAGAAATTGTAATGCACGATGATCACTGTATACTTTTACGTGCTTACCAGAAAGAAGGAAACTGAATTTGTTAAATGCCCAAACGATAGCTAAAGCTTCTAATTCAGTAACGGAATAATTTTTTTTTCAGATTTTGTTAGCACTCGGCTAGCAAAAGCAATGGTTTTCTGAATGGTAGTGTCATTTTCTATGGCTTCTTGAAATAAATGGGCACCAAGACCGACTTTAGAAGAATCCGTGCTAAGGCAGAAATCTTGTGACAGATATGGATGAGCTAAGATTGGTGCGTGAAGTAACGCTTCTTTCAAAGAACTGAATTCCAGTTGTGCTTGTTCGTCCCAGTTCCAAATAGTATTTTTTCCAGTGAGAGAACAAAGTTTTGGTGTAACAAGAATTTGCATATTCAGAAAACGACGGTAAAAATTTAGGAGACCTAGAAAACTGCGGACTTGTCTTTTTGTGGATGGAACTGGAATGGCTCTGATTGCTTCTAACTTTTCAGGATCCGGCTGAATGCCTTCAGAAGAAATAATATGTCCCAAAAACTTCACCTTTGTCCTACCGAATTCAGACTTTTCCAAGTTAACTGTAATTCCAGATTCTGCAAAAATACGTAACAAACTGTTGAGGATGCGATTATGTAGTTCTCATGAAGCTTCTGCTATTAGAATATCGTCCACATATAAGGTGATGTGACGTTTTAAGAACTCAGGTAATATGGAATTTAGCCCGCGAATGAATGGTGCTGAAGAAATGTTCAAACCAAAGGGAAGTTTCCGAAACTGATAACAAACGCCGAAACAAAGGAAAGCTGTGTATTTTCTACATTCTGGATGAAGTTCGATCTGATAAAAGCTGGATCTGAGATCAATGGAAGACAACACTTTTACACCATTAAAATTTTGAAGAAGTTCTTCCAACGTTTGCGGCCTGTCTGTTTCAGGAATAATGATCGTATTGATTTGTCTCGAATCTAAGACAAGCCTGATCGATCCATTTTTCTTCTCAACAACATGTAATGGATTGTTGTATGAGCTTACTGCAGGCTCAATAATGCCCTCGTCAAGCATAGATTGTATTTCTGTTCTAACACGGTCCCTATAATGTGCTGGAATTACATATGGTCTAACACAAAATTTAGTATGCTTACGAACACGAAATTGGTATTGAAATCCCTTGATTGTTCCTGTTTTATGAGTAAAAACTGTGGAATGTACTTGTAAAATCTCAAAAAGGTCCTGCCTATTAGTGTCATTACAATTCTCAATTGTTTGAATTTTATTCTGAATTAACTCATTAATTTCAAATATGCCGTCGATATCATCCCTGTCAGTTCTTGCAGAGTGATTGTTAGTGTCTAGTTCCGTAGAAAATTCCGAACTGTTGTCCAACAGAAGGTAAAGCCGATTGATTTCTTCGTCATGGTTTGAGAGCCAATCTTCAAATTTCAAAGCTATTGACTTACCTTCCTTCTCTAAACTTATTTTAGCATCGTGAAAGTTTAAGATTGCTTTGAATTCATTCAAAAAGTCTACTCCCAATATAATTTCCGTCGACAATAATGGAACAATAAGAAAGTTCGTAGAGAAGCTGTGGCTTTGACAAAAGAATTCTAAGTTTGTTTGTTGGCGTACATCTACAC
This sequence comes from Schistocerca piceifrons, assembly GCF_021461385.2. Taxonomy (NCBI): domain Eukaryota; kingdom Metazoa; phylum Arthropoda; class Insecta; order Orthoptera; family Acrididae; genus Schistocerca; species Schistocerca piceifrons. Next base: position 208,720,527 of record NC_060138.1, read on the forward strand.
TTTTTCCAAAGATTGCACCTTGTAATTTAATCTTACATAACGGAAGTGTGGGGCAATCGTTCGATTTGTTGCATTTGCTAAAGGCTGTTTCACTAATTACTGAGATGGGACTGCCAGAGTCAAGTACTGCCGTAAATTTTACGTCATTTACAGTAATGTGAATCACAGGATATGCAATGTTGTTAAGTTTTACGTCGTGTTCCTGGAGTAAGATGTCCCTAATGTCTTCCATTTTTACGTAATTACTAGCTACGGCAGCTGCGTCATCAGTTTCATAAGTACGTTTTGTTGCTGCCAGCGGTGTGAGTCATTGCCTATTGTCTCTTTGTTGGCGCACGTCGTTATTGGGATTTGGAGACCTAACTTCTACAAATTCACCGTGACGAGAGGGCCCTGCTCTGTTTGAATCCCGCCAGTTCTGATGCAATTCAGGTCTGTCGTTACGATCATATCGTCTGTCGTCATGTCGGTAGATTCCATAGTTTCTTTCTTGTCGGTCACATGGTGGAGAATTTCTCCCTGAATCGTAACTGCGCGCTGGCCTGTTGCGTCTAAAGTTATTCTGTCTCCCTTGATAGTATTTATTTTGGTTCCCATATTGTCTGTTTCTCTTATTGTCTCTGTGATAGTCATTACCACGGAGAGGTGATCTTTCCCTGTAGTTATTACTACTCTGCCAACGGTTGTCATACGGGTGGTGTCTGTTTTGGTCACGATTTGTGTTGTGAGAATAGCCTTGTCGTGTCAAGTTATTACTTCTTTCATCTCGGAATTGCGACGGATGTGACCTGTAATTGTTGTGTTCCTGGTTTCGCGATTGTCAGTGTCAATTTCTAATTCTTGTAAGAGTCCCTGAAATGCTTCACTGTCGTCTTTGCAACGTCCTGCCAAAATAATATGTCGTAAATGTTCAGGCAGTTTGATTAAGCAAATGCGGATGAGTTCTGAGGGGCTGTATGGGTTTGAAAGATACTGATTCTTATGCAACATGTCTTCAAAATATTTCATAAGACTGGAAAATTCAGATTGTTCGAAACGTTTCATCATTATGATGCTATGTTTTACTCGGTCTTGTGTGGCTTGAGACCAATATGCTGAGAGGAAGGCATGGTAAAACTCTCCTTCACTGTGGCAATTGTGAATTACCGATCGCATTCTTACAGCTGGTTCATTCTCCAAGTAGCCACACATAAATTCTAATCTGTGTTCTAACGACCAGTTGGGAGGAAAACAATGCGAGAATTGATGGAGCCATGCTTGTGGATGAATGTCGTTGCCAGAATTCTTAAATGTTTTGAATTTACGTGTAGTAATGAACAGCTTATAGTCAAAATCATCATGTCGGCGAGTCGCATATCGGTCATTGTTAGGTCGTGTCGGCCGTTCCATCTCAAAATTCGGTGCACATTGCCAATTTCTTTCATAACTTCCGAAATGCCCTGTGTTATTATTTTGTGGCTTTTGCGTATTTCTGTGTCCCTCTTCCCGTATTGGGGCGCGAGTATCCTCTGAAATACGTAATTCTTGTATTACCTGTGTCAGCTGATCTTGTACCTCCCGGATTTCTCTTTTGTACTGTGTATTGATTTGATTTTGATTCTGTTTGAATTTTCTAATTTGTTCATACTCTTCTGTGTCAGTGAAGGCTACAGGTCTTGTGTCATTCAGATCATCATCTACCTTTGTAGATAAGTTAGTGACCTGATCCGAAAGTTCGGCTACTTTCTCCGATACTGAACACATTTCCTCAGTGTGTTTTTCTGAACCAAGTTTCAGAGTGTCCATTTGTGTTGAAATCGTATCTACTGTATCCTTTAAGTTTTCTTGACTTTTTGCAAGTTGCGTAACCGAATCGGTAGATGCAACTGCGTCAATTTTAGCTTGCAAGGTGTTGTGATTTTCATGAACAATAGTTTGCAGTTCTTTTATGGCTGTTTCGTGATTCTGTAATGCATTTTCATGACGCGAAAAAATAGGTTGGAAATGCTCACAAATTTGAGTTTTTACGTCATTACAGACTTTTTGACTTTTCGATTCAATGTTATGTAACTCAGTAGTTAAATCTTCACGCGTTTGTTCAAGAGTTTGTTCCAATGAGTCTAACTTTTGAAGCTGTTGCTGTGTTTGTCTCTGATTTTGTTCCAGTGTGTCTAACTTTTTAAGATTTTGTTCCACTGTGTCTAACTTTTGAAGCTTTTGCTGTGTTTGTCCCATTTGTTGTATTAATTGTAATAACAATGCATTGGTGTCTGAAACATGTTCCTCAGTGCTTTTCGGCAGTGAATTTGCACCGGAAACATTCACATTTTGACAAGCAGAAAATGTGTCTTGACTTATTTGAGAAAACGGTGAGGATCCAAAACCTGAATCTACAGTATTTGCGAGATCGTGTCGTGTCATTTCGGCTTCCTGAGGCGAGCTATTGCCGACCGATCGATCGATAATGCTTCCCTCTTCACTAATTGTTTCACTGTCCACGCCATTGTTTGACGCCCGCTCCATTTCCCTATGCACAATTACCAAATTACTACTTTGAACATCAGTTAATTCATTACTCGGTGGCGCTAACACACTGCTTTCATTTTCACTGTCATTTCTCAGTTTACTTTGGAGCCTAGTATTACGTTTTTCACACGCCATTATTGTCACAGTATTTCACACGACAACACAGAAAAACATAATTTGAAGATCAAAAATAAGAGAACACATTAACATAGCACTGAAAATAATATCTAGTTAATTGCAAGCGTAGCTGCGAAATACTTGGTACAAATCTATATGCATGCCACAACTGTTTTACTGTACAACAATGAAAGGCTACAACTACAAAGGAGATTCTCTCTACAATTACGCGCTAGCAAACAAAAGCTACACTAAATACACAAACTACAAGAAAAAATCAGAAGATTCCAGTGAGGTATCCTAGGCTAAGGGTCGACATACGAAACGTCCCCTTTCAACAATTATACACGACTGTCCTTAAACTGACACAGTATTTTGTTAGCGCAACGCAATCTGACTTTCAAAATTCCCTACAAAAGAATGGCCCTGACTAACATTAAACTATACCTTTCACAAATCACTTACCTCACAAAAATCTTCGCTGCTCAAGCTACTGCAATACAGCGAGCGCCACTACTGCCAGCTAAATAAAAGATTCAAACTATGGAAGGCACTAACTACTGATAGGGATAGTTAGCAAATGAAAGATATTAATAGAGAACAAACAATGTATTTACCTTGATATCATCATATATAAATATAGCAGTTCATGACAAATTTCAAAACTCCGCCATCTCTCTCCCCACATCCACCACTGCTGGCGGCTCACCTCCAACTGCGCAACGCTACGCGCTGTTCACATCCAGCTGCCGTTGCCCAACACTACAATGGCGAGTATTACAACAATGCAAAGCAGCCACAGACTGCACACAGCACAGCCAGTGATTTTCATACAGAGGTGGCGTTACCAATAAAAAAACCTAAACAGCCTACTTACACAATAACCGCACGGACCGAGGTCTGGGAACCTGAGAGGCCAAGCATGACGAAAGTGGCGGCTGAGCACACGATCATCACCAAACGACGCGCACAAGAGATCTTTCACGCGTCTAACAATATGGGGTATTTCTAATAAAACCCCACGTCATTCCAAGCATGTGTGTCAGTTTTTACCTCTCTATCTTCATTATTCCGTGGTTTATTAAGTTTTCAAATTTGTACTGACTTCTTGATCACCCGGTATGTAGGGAACAATCTCCCATTAAGCTTATTGGCTGTTACCTAACCCATTCCAGGAAAGCTCAGCAGCGATAAGAATGACCATGGGCGAGAAACATCCAATCATTCTGCGGCTACAGCAGTGATGTTGTTATTGTTATTGTTGTTGTTGTTGTTTCAGCTCGAACACTTGCTTCCTGTACATGTTTCTTCATTTCTTTGTAACAAGCATCACATGCAGGGCGGTCAGAAACACTCTCAAAAGCTCGTAACGGTGTTTCAGGATACGCTGTGCTGTGAAATAATCGTTAAGGAAAAGAATCGATAAGTTGCGCCGTTTCCGAGTTGATTAGCATTCATTTTGGCCAGTCAGGCTGTTGCGCGTGCCAGTTTAAGCGCTCCGCCAGAGACGTTCAAGCGAAACGCATGCTTCGTTCGGTTTCCTAACAGCGAAGAAGAGAGCGACACAAACATTGTGCACAGCACGGTAGTAAGGATAGAACCCGAGACTGGCTGGAATAGCCGCTACAATATTCACATTTTGTCACCGTCCAGTGTAATCACCTCCACAGGTTCTATTTTTACGTTTTTTTCCCACCGTAAACGGAGAAGTTTCGTGCGCTATGAGAACAACTGACACGATTAGCGTCTGGCAGGTTGCTTGAATTTGAGCGCCCAACTGTCTGGTTGGCTAATTACAGTGATGATGAACTCGGAAACATCACAACGTATGGAATTTCTTTCTTAACAGTTTTTGGTACCATCTACCCTGCAACAACTTTACAAGCAATTCAGACTGTCTCCGACCAACCTGTGTATCCACTTGAACCTGCTTGGCCTTGGTATCTCTCAACAATTTCGTCCCCTCCCCCCCGCTTCCCACCACTTACCTGCATTATCAAATAAACTACTTCTCGATGTCTCAGAAAACATTCAATACAGGGCGTCCACAATGAGACTCCAACATTTTAATATCCTATACCTTTCTCATTTCAGATGGTAGACCTGTGAATCCAAAAGGGGTAGACAGAGCAACTCAACAAGTTTGTGGTGTGCAAATTTGATACGCCCAGTGGCCGTAGTGGAGCTGCGATCAATAGTTTTAGCAAAATGGAGGATATGAAGGAGCGTGCACAAGTGGTCTGGTGGTATGCAGAGACAAAATCGGCGATCGAAGTGCAAAGAAACTTTCGTCGAGTTTACAACAAAGCGCCCCCCTCGTTCAAGACTATAAAGAAGTGGTGTGATCAGTTTTTGGCTACTGGGAGTGTTGCAAAAGGGCATGGTGGTCGTAAGCCTGGGATCAGCAAACATCATGTGGAGCAAGTGCGGCGGTCATTCGAACAAAGTCCACAGAAGTCAGTGCGACAGGCAGCACGAGAGCTTCGTATGAAACGTTCAACAGTGCACAAAGTGCTTCGTCAGCGATTACGTTTGTACGCATAAAAAGTGCAGGTTGTGCAAGAAATCGAGCCTGATGATCGACCAAAGAGAGAAGAATTTGCATGTGTCATGTTAGATCGCATTGCCGCGGACGAGACATTTCTATCCCGCGTGATGTTTACTGACGAGGCAACGTTTCACATTTCAGGGACTCTCAATCGTCACAATGTGCGCATCTGGGGGTCCGAAAATCCACATGCACCTAGGGAACACATGCGCGACAGTCCGAAAGTTAATGTGTGGTGTGGTTTGATGATAAATCGCATTGTTGGACAGTTTTTCTTTCAGGAGCGGACTGTGGATGGGGCCATCTACCTGGACATGTTGGAACAATTTGCTGCGTCACAGATAACAGACCTGTAGCCAAATGTGATGTTTCAACAGGACGGTGCACTACCCCACTGGAGCCTTGATGTCCGAAAATTTTTAAATGACACATTCCCGCAACGATGGATTGGCCGTGGAGGTCCAATTCCTCGGCCGCCACGTTCGCCCGACATAACCCCCTTCGATTTTTTATTGTGGGTTCAAAATGGCTCTGAGCACTATGGCACTCAACTGCTGAGGTCATTAGTCCCCTACAACTTAGAACTAGTTAAACCTAACTAACCTAAGGACATCACAAACATCCATGCCCGAGGCAGGATTCGAACCTGCGACCGTAGTGGTCTTGGGGTTCCAGACTGCAGCGCCTTTAACCGCACGGCCACTTCGGCCGGCTTTATTGTGGGGTTGTGTGAAAGGCCGGGTATACGCTACACCAGTAAAGGACCTGCAAGACTTGAAACAGCGCATAAGAATTGTCATCAACTCTGTCACAGAACAGATGCTCAGCAACACATGACACGAAATCGATTATAGACTTGATATTCTTCGCGCTACCCGTGGCGCTCATGTCCAAGTGTACAGAACCGTCCACCTGTGTATGAAAACTTGATGAGCTGCTGTATGATTTCCCTGTATTTGTTCATCAATAAATTGTGTTTCCTCTCAGATTTTATGGCCGGCCGTTGGTGGCCGAGCGGTTCTAGGCGCTTCAGTCTGGAACCACGCTACCGCTACGGACGCAGGTTCGAATCCTGCCTCGGGCATGGATGTGTGTGTTGTCCTTAGGTTACTTAGGTTTAAGTAGTTCTAAGTTCTAGGGGACTGATGACCTCAGATGTTAAGTCCCATAGTGCTCAGAGCCATTTGAACCATCAGATTTTATGAGTTCAAATGTTGGAGTCTCATTGTGGACACCCTGTATTCTTACGCAGTACCACCTTTCAAAATTGTCCCCTCTTTTCCGCCTTCATTCACGTGAAATTTAAATCTCCTGAAATCGGAGGAATGTTAACACCCTATATTCCCTGAATGTAATAGAAATCCTGTATTCTATGAATTTATTTTTCTAATAAGAAACGAAACTTTTTTTCGGGAGAGTATTCCAAAGACTTGAATTGCATGTTAACTGCCGATTATATCGTGAAAAATTGCCAAACACTGAGGCAGAGCATTGTTGTAACATTGTTTTCTTCCTAGAGAGCTACGCAGCACTTTATTTTGCTTTCTGTACTATAGTTACAGCGTCGTTCCCTCGCGTTCCTCATGTTTCTGTGCCGCCGGAGTGCGTAATTTTTCCCCCTGCCCCCCGCCCCCTCCTTGCCTTGCTACATGGCAATAGCACCAATTGCAGCAGCACAGGAAAGCGAGAACAAATTCGGAGAGAAAAACCTACTGGCGCTCAGTTCTCTCGCACACTGCGCACCAAGCGGCAGTAATTACAGCCAAGGCGCCCGCTGCCTAGCCCCCACTCCTACCCCTATCTACCCCTCACCCCCTCCCAACCACCACCACCTCCAGGCCGTTCTGAACAATTAATCCGAGTCAACTGCGCCCAGCGCGCTCCGCCCCGGCATTCATCAGGCCGCGTGGTGGGAGAAAGAGGGCGCGGCGTAAATCTGGTGGCGCGAATAAATCGCAAACAAGGCTGAGCCCTAAGGACGCCCTAGGAGCGGGTAGGGCACGCCCTGAGAGCAGGGCAGGCGGCAGCTATCTACGCCGCGGGCCGCGCCGGACCGCGCGCGCCGGCTCCAGACCTTATTGAATGACGTCATAAAATAACATCGTCCCATTCGACGAGTCGCCATATCTCAGGCGTTTGTTCGACGCACGGGAAATTGGATTTTCTCTTCACATCTCCGACCGTTCTTTCCGACCCGCTCCCACACCCACAAGCACATTTTTTTCATTCCCTCCCTCCCCTTTTCACGGCGTTGAAAGGATATCTAAAAGCATTTTATAGTAAATGTTTCCATGACATATAAAAGGTACAGTAGTGTCAGAGGACGGCTAGTGTTGCAGGAGTGTTGGGGGAAGGGAGGTGATCTGGAGGGAATTACGAGCCAGCAGGCATTTTCCGTGTCGCGCGCTGCACTCCATATGAGGCAGGGGGAATTGGAGGGGCCGATAGGATACAGCGCCATCGAAACAGCTGGGTTCCAATGCTTGTGTATGTGACAGGGAATAGGCGAATTTTACCTGAAGGTACTTATTGAAAGGAGAAATATGGTAGATTGTAGATAGCGTACAAAGAATGCTTCGATGTGAACGTTGTCTCGACATATTGTGAACACTTGGCTCTGAGCACTATGGGACTGAACATCTGAGATTATCAGTCCCCTAGAACTGAGAACTACTTAAACCTAATTAATCTAAGGACATCACACACATCCATGCCCGAGGCAGGATTCGAACCTGTGACCGTAGCGCTTGCGCGGTTCCAGACTCAAGCCCCTAGAACCGCTCGGTGTGAATACTTGCTAGAATCTCCAACAACCCTAGTTAAACAAGAGCGTCCCAGGATCTGAGCTAGGAATCTGAGAAAGGGCTGAAGATGGGAAGGGGGGGGGGAGTAGTTTATACTGATTTTGGAGATGGAGGTGTGTTTTCTCACGAAATAAACTCTACACGATTTTGCAGTGAACACATAGTGTGTTGTGGGGCGATCACACTGTTGTAGAAATAATTCAAACGCCAAGATCGCTTAAATACTATTTACTAGATGACCGGTTTCAACACACTAAAGGTGCCATCATCGGATTTGTGAAGATACAAAGTGACAGGTTTGAGGGAGGACTTACGTGAGTTACACTATATACATTACTATTAGTACTGTACCACATACTTGAATGTAGCTTAAGATGTATAGTGGCCGTGCGGTTAAAGGCGCTGCAGTCTGGAACCGCAAGACCGCTACGGTCGCAGGTTCGAATCCTGCCTCGGGCATGGATGTTTGTGATGTCCTTAGGTTAGTTAGGTTTAACTAGTTCTAAGTTCTAGGGGACTAATGACCACAGCAGTTGAGTCCCATAGTGCTCAGAGCCATTTGAACCAATTTTTTAAGATGTATAGATCGTTTGGATGTAACGATACATGAGGCAGTCCAGCTGATATAAAACCATTGTCGCAGAAATAAAAATTAATACACAACCGCTCTCATGGTCATTCTATTCCATCAGATGTATAAAACCGAAGTCACAAGCTCGACTTTTCTCTAAACGATTTGCAAGACCATGTTTATTAATTGAACATACTACAGCTGCGACTTTAGCATGTAGGTATTTCTACTACGAAAAACACAGTTAACTGTGAGACACAACACTGTCTCACAATAGAACAGAAAGTGCAGAAACTGAATTTTGTTAGAAATCTATAGAGACGTCGGTAAGAGTCCGGCGCGTCTGCTGGCTAAGCAACGGTGTCATAACCATACATCAAAACAAAAAGCCCAAAATGCAAACAAGCGGAGAACTCGTTTCATCGGACAATGTGAGAGGAAAGCCAATAACAACTGATTCAGCATTCTGAAAACAATGCGGAGAAGAGAGAACGCTCTAATGAAGTTAAAAGTACTATTCTCACCCATAGATGTCACAAGAACAGCTTTCATGATGCAAACTTGCTTAAAGGAACAAACTGAACTCCTAAAGTTAACATTAGAGCTGCGAGAGTGTTGACAGGGTCAGAAAACGAGAACAGATTCGGTCGCCAGAGTGGGGAGTGTAGGGAGGATCACGTCATCGCCTGTATAAAACGTCCATCCTCCTCAACTTCTTGCTCAGAGAGAGAGTCCACTGCATTATGGGTACTGATGAAAGACCAGCTCCTTTAAGTTGCACGATACTCTGGTGAATTTAACGTCTACAAGCTGCCGTCAACTTGGAGACCAGTGCTGCAAATCCACAACGGTCCAGCCATGTGGCAGAGTGCACGTGGGGGAGAGGGAGGGGGTAGAAGGGGGAATATGGGGGGAGGGTAATGGTGGTAGGGGCGGAGGCAGAGGGGCGGGGGGACTTCTGATCTGCAAGCCGCATCTCTACAACTCGTAGAGATGACAACCTGAGGATGAAGGATTGATCATGACCACAAAATATTACTGCAGAAATTGGACCATTATGGAGTAAGGGGTGTAGCTCACAATTGGTTCACCTCTTACTTTAAGAACAGAAAGCAGAAGGTAATTCTCCGCAATATTGAGAGTGGTAGTGATGTTTAGTCTCGATGGGGCACTGTTAAGTGGGGCGTTCCCCAAGAGTCGGTGCTGGGGCCACTGCTGTTTCTTATTTATACAAATGATATGCCTTCTAACATTACCGGTGATTCAAAAATATTTGTTTGCTGATGACACCAGCTTGGTAGTGAAGGATCTTGTGTGTAATATTTAAACATTATCAAATAATGTAGTTCATGAAATAAGTTCGTGGCTTGCGGAAAATAATTTGATGCTAAATCACAGTAAGACTCAGTTTTTACAGTTTCTAACTCACAATTCAACAAGAACCGATATTTTGATCAGACAGAATGGGCATATTATAAGCGAGACGGAACAGTTCAAGTTCCTAGGCGTTCGGATAGATATTAAGCTGTTGTGAAAGCCCGTGTTCAAGATCTTGTTCAGAAACTAAATGCTGCTTTATTTACCATTAGAACAGTATCTGAAATAAGTGACAGTTCGACACGAAAAGTAGTCTACTTCGCATATTTTCATACGCTTATGTCATATGGTATTAATTTTTGGGGTAATTCTCCTGATTCGAAAAGGGTATATTTGGCTCAAAAACGGGCTGTTCGAGCTACATGTGGTGTAAGTTCTAGAACCTCTTGTCGACCCCTATTCAATAGTCAGGGAATTCTTACATTGCCCTCACAGTATATATTTTCTTTAATGTCGTTTGTTGTTAGCAATATTAGCTTATCCCCAAGAGTTAGCAGCTTTCACTCAGTCAATACTAGGCAGAATTCAAATCTGCATGTGGAATGTACTTCTTTGACACTTGTGCAGAAAGCAGTGCACTATTTTTCTGCATCCATTTTCAATAAGCTACCACAAGAACTAAAAAATCTTAGCAGTAGCCCAAACGCTTTTAAGTCTAAACTGAAGAGTTTCTTCATGGCTCACTCCTTCTATTCTGTCGAGGAGCTCCTGGAAGAGCTGAAAAATTAAGCAAATTCCAGTGTTACAGTGTTGATTTTCTTTATATAAACTTACGAATTGTCGCCTGAATACGTTTCTTATATTTCATTTTATCTGTTTCTACTATCGTGTTATAATTTCATGTATTGACTCGTTCCATGACCATGGAGACTTCTCCTTAATTTGGTCCCACGGAACAATAAATAAATAAATAAATCCCGTCTGCAAGCTGTTAAACATGGGAGCTGGGCGCCTATGTCGCCAGTACAGTATAAGTAGCTTCCTTACGGATATATACTGGGACCAATAAGCGAGCTGTTCTCCGTGTTCCTGCTGGATCTTCCGCCTTCACACCATCTCGTCAATCGATTACTTGGTCGGCAGTATTGTGACAACGGGCCTAAGCGCAGAGTCATTCATCGAGAGCGCTGGGGCACTGACAGACGTCCCAGGTCACGCTCGGTCTTGTAGACACACGGCCGCCGCACCGTCCTATGGGCCGCGGTACTGGCCGTGGGCAACGCCACGATCTGTGCTCAACGAGTTCTGCGCTAGGCTATCAAGCAGCGCGGACTCAGCATGATCGGTGCTACGTAGTGCCGGGAAAAGGACAGAGTAATTGTAGATCTCTTACGAATAAATGATTGTTGAGTGAGTGATGTTTCCTTAGCACCCCACCGCTCCACAGGCACCCACAGCAGCTCTTCGCTGGACCTCCTCATAACAACAAGATTCCGGATCGGGTCATAACAATACTGTGTTCGCAGGCAGATCACCATCAGGCACACGCGGGTACTCCCTACATTCGTATTTTTGGTAGATTTTATGTTGGCTGGTGACTCGAGAATTTACTTCACGCTTCGAAGCAGCAGCGATATTGGAAGCTTAGAGAAGTGAGACGCGTCCTTCATTTTCATTTTAAAGAACACAGGTGAGGGTTCACGACAAATAGCGCTGGGCGCAACTTGTTACTCGTCAATACCTTCTCATGACCTAGCTTTGTTCAACCTGAACTGCTACATCTTTCATTCGGTAAGAACAGAGATCGGTTTGCGAATATGATTGTTTAAAATCTAATTGTTTTTTAAGCTGGTGCTTTCTTTAATACTTGCCTGTTGCTGGTAGTGCCCTATTAAAGTGCTTAGGTACTGATAGGTCACCATGATTATCAGGAGCAGCGCTCCATCACAAAATTACGACGCATATCGATTAGGAAAGAAGAGTAAAATATTGTGATAGTAATTTAAGTCTGGTCCTTGTAGACTGGTCTACAAGGTGAACCCGAGATCAATACACAGAATTACTGCGGTTGTTCAGGAGTATTTTCTGAGTATTTTTGCGTAATGAATTTGTTCTCGAGTGGCTCATTACAGAGTAATTGCTTTTTTCGTTTGGTTTCTTACGCCCATTTATCCTTGTATCTATATTACACCAAAAATATTTGCAGAACATTGCGTATGTCGACAGTATCCCTGCTTGTCTAGTTTGTAGACAAACTCGCTGGATTCAGGCATGGTACTTGTTGCTGACAGCAGTGAGATTTCAATACAAATAGCTCTGGGTGAATTTACATGCTCTAACTTTCTTCAAACTGAATTGAATTTCTAGACCTATCATTCGGACAGGACAGGATATGGAGCTCGTTTTCTGAGTATGATTCTTTTAACGGGGAGGTTGCTTTAACTACTTTTCAACGATGGCTACACCTGTGATTTAATGTATTGAGGTACTTATGGGTCACCACGATTGTCAGAACCTACGCTGCAACGCAAGCTTCGGTTGGAGAGATAAGCGATGACGGTCAATCAGAATCGTAGTTATTAACCATCCGATCTGGTTTTGCCAGGTCACAACCACCCCAGTAACAAATTCAGTGAGAAACCAACGAGTCGCTTAGTGCTAACACCAACCATATAGCCGGCAGTACAATAAACGAGTGCGTGAGAATGTTCCATTTGTGTCAAAGTCTCCACGGTCGCAGGTTCGCATCCTGCCTCGTGCATGGATGTGTGTGATGTACTTAGGTTAGTTAGGTCTAAGTAGCTGTAAGTCTGATGACCTCAGATGGTAAGTCCCATAGTGCTTAAAGCCATTTGAACCATTTTTTTTTCAGTCACAAGCAAATAACTCCCAGAAAATCAACTCTGAAATTATCATTGTAAGAATGGGTATATTCCAATTTCTGAAAGCTATTTTGTGATCGGAATATGTGAAGTGCTTGGTTTTAAACACCTCAGAGTAGAACATTACCCGATTTTATAAGAGGTTGCTTTTATGCAAAATAGAAAATTCATGTGAAAATATAAGCAATTACAATGTACATCAATTACAGTAGTGGTGCCAATACTCCTTTACTGACTGAAGATGTCATTCAATATGCATTACACTAATTTGCTGCGCCTATAGTGTTTGTAATGAAAATTAAACAGCTATACAAGCTCGATGGTATTACAGGCTTGACAAAGTGCACATAACGAAAGGATATCACATAATTTAACTTTCGAGAGTAAATTAAACCAATTATCCACCACAACGTGCATGTCAGTTATGACCGTTTTAATCTGATTTTGAGTGAACGTAGAAACCCACCGACGCGTTTCCGGGGACAGACGTGGAAAACAGTCCGAACATGACACTTGCGCTGCTGGTCTGCGAAGTCGTGCATAACTGAATGGACATGTGGGTTCTACCCAGCGCCGGCTCACCTCAGTGCCTCAGAAGCTAGCACGCTGAACGAGCAAAAACAGAATGAAGGAACCTAGACAAGAGAGATGAATTCTCGCTGGGCATGTAATTGCTGTAGTCAGAGACATGACCAAAAGCGGGCGGATCGAAGAATGGAAAATAAAAAATCTGCACCAAGGCGCTAGATACACAGAAATGCATCGACGTATACCGAAGGAGTATTGATACCCTGTCGTCTATTAATAACAAGTAACGTCCCGTCAGGATGAGCTAAATGTAACCAATATACTATTAGCATGTGGATACGTTATAATATCTTGACAGGATAAGCTAAATGAAACCTATCTATTACTATGTGGGGTGGAACTAAGTAAGCTGTATTTGTATGTCCATCCTTTTGGCAGGAGGTCTTTGGGACGACATCCGTTTACTATTGTGACAAAATAAAAAACCTATAGCCGTTTCAACGGGACAATGTTCCATCTTCAGGCTGTAGTTGGCAGTTGATGGTTGGAGTGCTGATACATTATCTGCGTATCCAGATATGCTGGCAATTGATGTGATATATAAAGGGATCATATCTACCCATACCGCATCAACAACAGCCTGAAGATGGCGCAGTGAAGCATTGTAACTGGTCCCAACAAAATAAAGCAAAATCATAAGGACGGCTGTAGGTGTTTTTTGATTCCCACTAATCACACACTATAAGTGTCTCCATACGTCAGGGCATCAATTATTAACACAAAATAAATTAATATATCCTGTAGCCGTTAGGTTGATTGGAAGCTCTCTGTCAATCACAAGAATATTTGCAACCCGGAATTGTCATAAGAAACTAAGTCCCTCATATATATGTTTGTCTGATGGCCTTGGGTAATCTACATTCAAGTGACATGGGGTTAATTATCTACCGAAATTATATAAAGAACAAATTGATTATTACACATTTACTTTATAAGGAACTACACAGCTGGGAAAAATTAAACTTGGTGAATGATTTCGTTCAAAATAACAAGAAATGTATTAAGTATTAAAATGACTCAGTTGGAAGTATTGCTTGTATGGTGAGTCGGCAAGATACTGGGAAACACAGTGTAAAATTGGTATTACTTCCATAGATCGCGATGAATCGACTTTAAATGATGTGGTGGAAGTAACAGCGTTACCCATGGCATTAAGAATACTTTATACATGCGTCAAAATTCATGTGTGCACTGGGAAAGTTAACGAGCATGTCATGTTGTTGTTGTTGTTGTGGTCTTCAGTCCTGAGACTGGTTTGATGCAGCTCTCCATGCTACTCTATCCTGTGCAAGCCTCTTCATCTCCCAGTACCTACTGCAACCTACATCCTTCTGAATCTGCTAAGTGTATTCATCTCTTGGTCTCCCTCTACGATTTTTACCCTCCATGCTGCCCTCCAATGCTAAATTTGTGATCCCTTGATGCCTCAAAACATGTCCTACCAACCGATCCCTTCTTCTAGTCAAGTTGTGCCACACGCTCCTCTTCTCCCCAATTCTATTCAATACCTTCTCATTAGTTATGTGATCCACCCATCTCATCTTCAGCATTCTTCTGTAGCACCACATTTCGAAAGCTTCTATTCTCTTCTTGTCCAAACTAGTTATCGTCCATGTTTCACTTACATACATGGCTACACTCCATACAAATACTTTCAGAAACGACTTCCTGGCACTTAAATCAATATTCGATGTTAACAAATTTCTCTTCTTCAGAAACGATTTCCTTGCCATTGCCAGTATACATTTTATATCCTCTCTACTTCGACCATCATCAGTTATTTTACTCCCTAAATAGCAAAACTCCTTTACTACTTTAAGTGTCTCATTTCCTAATATAATTCCCTCAGCATCACCCGATTTAATTTGACTACATTCCATTATCCTCGTTTTGCTTTTGTTGATGTTCATCTTATATTCTCCTTTCAAGACACTGTCCATTCCGTTCAACTGCTCTTCCAAGTCCTTTGCTGTCTCTGACAGAATTACAATGTCATCGGCGAACCTTAAAGATTTTACTTCTTCTCCATGCATTTTAATACCTACTCGGAATTTTTCTTTTGTTTCCTTTACTGATTGCTCAATATACAGATTGAATAACATCGGGGGGAGGCTACAACCCTGTCTTACTCCCTTCCCAACCACTGCTTCCCTTTCATGTCCCTCGACTCTTATAACTGCCATCTTGTTTGTGTACAAATTGTAAATAGCCTTTCGCTCCCTGTATTTTATACCTGCCACCTTCAGAATTTGAAAGAGAGTATTCCAGTTAACATTGTCAAAAGCTTTCTCTAAGACTACAAATGCTAGAAACGTAGGTTTGCCTTTTCTTTATCTTTCTTCTAAGATAAGTCGTAAGGTTAGTATTGCCTCACGTGTTCCAACATTTCTACGGAATCTAAACTGATCTTCCCCGAGGTCCGCTTCTACCAGTTTTTCCATTCGTCTGTAAAGAATTCGCGTTACTATTTTGCAGCTGTGACTTATTAAATTGATAGTTCGGTAATTTTCACATCTGTCAACACCTGCTTTCTTTGGGATTGGAATTATTAGATTCTTCTTGAAGTCTGAGGGTATTTCGCCTGTCTCATACATCTTCCTCACCAGATGGTAGAGTTTTGTCAGGACTGGCTCTCCCAAGGCCATCAGTAGTTCTAATTGAATGTTGTCTACTCCCGGGGCCTTGTTTCGACTCAGGTCTTTCAGTGCTCTGTCGAACTCTTCACGCAGTATCTTATCTTCCATTTCGTCTTCATCTACATCCTCTTCCATTTCCATAATATTATCCTCAAGTACATCGCCCTTGTATAGACCCTCTATATACTCCTTCCACCTTTCTGCTTTCCCTTCTTTGGTTAGGATTAGGTTTCCATCTGAGCTCTTGATATTCATACAAGTGGTTCTCTTTTCTCCAAAGGTCTCTTTAATTTTCCTGTAGGCAGTATCTATCTTACCCCTAGTGAGACAAGCCTCTACATCCTTACATTTGTCCTCTAGCCATACCTTCTTAGCCATTTCCTCTATATACTCTTTCCACCTTTCTGACTTCCCTTCTTTGCTTCGAAATGGGTTGCCATCTGAGCTCTTGATATTCATACAAGTGGTTCTCTTCTCTCCAAAGGTCTCTCTAATTTTCCTGTAGGCAGTATCTATCTTACCCCTAGTGAGACAAGCCTCTACACCCTTACATTTGTCCTCTAGCCATACCTTCTTAGCCATTTGGCACTTCCTGTTTGTATTCCTTTTTGCCTGCTTCATTTACTGCATTTTTATATTTTCCCCTTTCATCAATTAAATTCAATATTTCTTCTGTTACCCAAGGATTTATATTAGCACTCGCCTTTTTACCTACTTGATCGTCTGCTGCCTTCACTACTTCATCTCTCAGAGCTACCCATTCTTTTTCTACTGCATTTCTTTCCCCCATTCCTTTCAATTGTTCCCTTATGCTCTCCCTGAAACACTCTACAACCTCTGGTTCTTTCAGTTTATCCAGGTCCCATCTCCTTAGATTCCCACCTTTTTGCAGTTTCTTCAGTTTCAATCTGCAGTTCATAACAATAGAGTGTGGTCAGAATCCACATCTGCCCCTGGAAATGTCTTACAATTTAAAACCTGGTTCCTAAATCTCTGTCTTACCATTATATGATCTATCTGATACCTTTTAGTATTTCCAGGATTCTTCCAGGTATATAACCTTCTTTTATGATTCTTGAACAAAGTGTTAGCTAGGATTAAGTTATGCTCTGTGCAAAATTCTACAAGGCGGCTTCCTCTTTCATTTCTTCCCCCCAATCTATATTCACCTACTATGTTTCCTTCTCTCCCTTTTCCTACTGACGAATTCCAGTCACCCATGACTATTAAATTTTCGTCTCCCTTCACTACCTGAATAATTTCTTTTATCTCGTCATACATTTCATCTATTTCTTCATCATCTGCAGAGCTAGTTGGCATATAAACTTATACTACTGTAGTAGGCATGGGCTTTGTGTCTACCTCGGCCACAATAATGCGTTCACTATGCTGTTTGTAGTAGCTAACCCGCACGCCTCTTTTTTACTCATTATTAAACCTGCACCTGCATTACCCCTATTTGATTTTGTATTTATAACCCTGTAGTCACCTGACCAGAAGTCTTGTTCCTCCTGCCACCGAACTTCACTAATTCCCACTATATCTAACTTTAACCTATCCATTTCCCTTTTTAAATTTTCTAACCAACCTGCCCGATTAAGGGATCTGACATTCCACGCTCCGATCCGTAGAACGCCAGTTTTCTTTCTCCTGATAACGATGTCCTCTTGAGTAGTCCCCGCTCGGAGATCCGAATGGGGGACTATTTTACCCCGGAATATTTTACCCAAGAGGACGCCATCATCATTTAATCATACAGTAAAGCTGCATGTCCTCGGCAAAAATTACGGCTGTAGTTTCCCCTTGCTTTCAGCCGTTCGCAGTACCAGCACAGCAAGGCCGTTTTGGTTATTGTTAGAAGGCCAGATCAGTCAATCATCCAGACTGTTGCCCTTGCAACTACTGAAAAGGTTGCTGCCCCTCTTCAGGAACCACAAGTTTGTCTGGCCTCTCAACAGATACCCCTCCGTTGTGGTTGCACCTATGGTAAGGCTATCTGTATCACTGAGGCACGCAAGCCTCCCCACAAACGGCAAGGTCCATGGTTCATGGGGGGGGGGGGGGGGGGGGAGGAGCATGTCATGGGTCTTAATTTTTTTTTTCAATTTTTTCACAATTTGTTACAGTGAATTTTGAGCATGTCATGGTAACTCAAAATTCACTGTAACAAATTGTGAAAAAATTGAAATAAAAAAATTAAGACCCATGACTATGACTATGAAACGATTAAAATGATCGTAAAGTTCCTAAACTTCACACGGTGCCGACCTCAGTTAAATGCTAAAACTGCAGCAAGAACACTCAACATTCTTGCTGACACCTCAGATCTCTAACGGACACCAAATTCTGTCCGTCGCTGTCAGACCCAGAAAGATGCTGTTCTCCACTGATCTCCACACCAAATATTCTCTCCGCTGCTCCCCGAAAGTGAAACGTTCTGTTCGCCATTCGCGAAAATCGAATATGCTCTGTGCTTTTCACCTCGCTAATCTGGCGTCTGAGCAAAAATACGAGTAATCGCGCCAAAAACCCGCTTCAGCCAAGCTGGGCTTGTGCTTAATTCTTGACCTACCCGAAGAGAGAAAATTTTTCACACGGATCATCTCCTCTCGTCTTATGAGTGTGAAAAGATTCGAGCCACATTCTAGACGCTAATGAAAGCTCTCGTCTTGACTTTAATGTATGAGAAAAGGGCAAACGCTCGTTTCTCCCTTACCATTCTGACTATTTTTCGAAAGCGCCGTAACTGTCCCTACGGTTTTGATAAAATTCTTTGACTCCACTGAGACTGGACAGGGCATAACTTCCTACTTAACCAGTGCTCCTTTTATGAATCTACCTCTTCACCATCCGTTGTCAGACTGGATTAGGAATGGAGTGAGGAACGCATATGCAGATGTTCATTTATCAAATATGCACGCCTAAGGTATACAATCACACACTTTTTTCTGAGAGGTTGGTTATGTTCGCAAACGTTATCAAGTGCCAAGAGCCATTGAACAGTTTTCAAAAGAAAAGAGGTAT
This sequence comes from Schistocerca piceifrons, assembly GCF_021461385.2. Taxonomy (NCBI): domain Eukaryota; kingdom Metazoa; phylum Arthropoda; class Insecta; order Orthoptera; family Acrididae; genus Schistocerca; species Schistocerca piceifrons. The sequence goes on from NC_060138.1 coordinate 208,739,519, forward strand.
GAGAAGGGATCAGACATCTCTGCCAGCTGAAATGTGGGCTATGGAACACTGCTGGCAAACTGAACAAGAAGCGGTTCGTAAAATCTCTACAATTTTAATATAATCACTGAATTCCAACAAAGCTAACGCAAAAGAACAACAACAAGATTTAGATATTTTAGTGTTGAGCTAACCCTTGAGGCAGAAAAGAAAAAGTCTATCTTGTTGACTTAGGTTCGTAGAGGTACACTTTTGTACATAATGAACATGAGATTAACAGACATGGAATTTCGGAGGTTGTTCAGATATATTTTCTGACCTCTCCTTGTATAATGGACTTCGTGCTCTCAAATGGGTCGTTACAAAGAGTTTCATTTAGTTAGATTTCTTAAGCTCATTTATCTTTGTATTTATTGTGCACCGAAAATATTTTCGGAAACTTCAAACGTCGACAGTATGAGATGCATGTTTTGTTTGGAAACAAACTTGTTCAGTTTAGCCAATATACATGTAGGCAGCAGTAATACCTAATTCTCTTTTCGGCCTAAGGCTTACATTCGGTACTGCCACAGGTTTGGTTTTCCCAGCAGTGTTCGCTGTACGTTGTGATACACAGCAATATGGTTGTGTTTACTGATGACCAGTAAGCCGATATGTACCTCATCTCTAAGTCCAATGGAACAGCGGCAAAACGACAGCAACCACATCACAGTAATTACGCACCTGTACACAATCGCCAACGAGAAAAAGGGTTATCCTATGTTATGGTGATTGTACGTCTCAGGCTTTTTCACTTTATTGAATGAGTTTTCACGGAAAGAAAGATAGATGGGATAACAAACATAGCAAGTCATAATAACGTTAATACAGCAGGGTGCTGCTAATCCGAATCCCGGTAATCCAAACGTTCGGTTAATCCGAACATGAAAAATCTTAGTCTAAGTATGCAAACTGTGCGGTCAGCTGCTGCACATACACACTATTTTAATTTACACAGTACGTAAACATGTATTACAAAATCTGTCAAGAAAACATTAGGCTTAAACAATGCATAACAATGAAAGAAAAGTTGTCAAACTTACTAAAATCCAGCGGACATTGTATAACTATTTTTTAGATGAGAAAAACTCATTGACCTTTGGCGTTAATGAAGACAGTCGTTTATATGACGCATAGTTGCGCCATCGTCTCATAAACATCAAATCAGCAGGTGCAGCAGCGGGCTGTTGCTCCGAATAACGTACCGCGAGTTCAAGGGCTTCTGCTGCGTCACTATGTGGCACCAGCTCTCCTTTGTCGCTTTCAGGCTCATTGTCACTTCCGTCATAGCTGTCAACTTCTTCCTGGACTTGAGTCTCAGCAGCAACTAAATCAGCGTCAGTAAGGTTGTCCACACGTGCCCCATCCGCTGCCATCCACTCATCCACGTCTCCTTCACTAGCTTCCTCACATCCAGCGATTGTCTCTATCATTTGTAGTAGATTTTCCTCTTCATTTACGACTAGGTTGTCCTGAACTTCAAGAGATGTCCGCAGTTTTCTCCACGATTTTCTCAGAGTATTTTCTGAAATATTCTGCCATGCCTCAGCGGCCCAATAAACAACATCCTTCGCAATGGTCTTTTTTATTTTGTCAACTAAAGGAATGCTATCATCTTGGATCAGCATTCTTAAAAATTGTTTTCTGTAAATCAGTTTTAATGTTTGCAGTACGACCAGGTCCATCGGCTGTAGAAGTGGTGTGACATTCGGCGGCAAAAGCTTCACGACAATTTCTCCATCACATAATTCCTCAGTGCTGGGGTGAAATGGCGCGTTATCCATCGAAACGATTGCACGGGGAGACAAATGATTTTCCTTAGAAAACCGTCGAACAGAGGGAACAAACTGGCAGTGAAACCATTCTTTGAACAGCTTACCATGCATTTTTCTGGATGCGATAATATACGGGCAGGGACTTCATGTTGCAGTTTTTAAAAACTCTGGGCCTAGCAGATTTGCCGATCAGCTTGTAATTACCAGCAGTGTTGCTGCACGCTAATAAAGCCACACGATCTTTGCACATTTTAAAACCAGGAGCATGGTCTTCTACTTTTGACGCCAGGCTTTTGGTTGGAAATGCGCTAAAATTAAGGCCAGTCTCGTCAGCGTTATAATTTTGTCGCGGAGAATACTTTCTCTCTTATCATTTTTTCAAACTCACCCAAGTATTTCCTCGTTGCATCACGGCCAGAAGAAAGCTGCTCATCAGTAACTGTTAGCTGACGGATTCCATGACGTTTTTTGAATCTGTCCAACCAACCCGCACTGCCACCAGTCATTAACTTGTTCAGGTAAACAGCCTTCTGCAAAACCAGTGCTCCACTCAGAGGAGCTCCCCTTTCTCTTTCCTGCGTAAACCAAAGGGAAAGAGCTTCATCCACTTTATCGTGCTGGGACTGTTTCAAAGTCTGCCGAATATCAAGTGTTTATCCCGAAGACGTTGCACAGGACTGTTCAAGCTTCGCACGGTTCTTCTTACAATCACAAATGGTTGTTTTACCAACACCCAGTAGTTCCGTCACCAGGTTAGATACATTCTCACCATTGTCTATCCGCTTCAGAGCATTCAGTTTTCCTTTGAGAGTTAACGTTGTGTGTTTCCATTTACTCATGACGAAAATACGTACACCACTACACCTGAACGAATGCAATACAACTGTTACGAGTGCCAGCGATCGATAACTAACATAACCAAGCGCTTTGTGAGCCAATTAGAGTGCACTGACCTCAGACACTGAAAAGGTCTCAACAAGGCACAACAACAAGGGCAGGGAGTGAGAGCGAGTCATTGTTCAAACAAGTGTTCTCATTTGTTATCATGGTGTACCTACTTATCTACTTGGTATACTTCATTATAAAAATTCGTCGCCGTAATTCCGGCTAATCCGAGCAAGTTCCGATCCCAATTCCTTCGGATTAACGGGACTCTACTGTACTCTGTAACAAGCCGCAGGAGACCATGGACGTCTTATACCTCAATACGAAGAGAATGATGCCGAACAATCGCCGAAAATTTTGTCTGCGAGTTCGGGAACAGCTCTCGACCGCTCTACATCTACGACAGCAATTCCCGCGCCAATACGCCGGGTGGGCCACACATGAGGGAATCATACACCCAATCACCAGTGATTTTGATCATGTTTCGAACGGTTGTAGCACATAATTAGACGCAAGAAAATACTGCTCTGGTAAGTGGCTCTTCTGCAGCCTTTACGAGAAATTTTTCAAGGACGTTCTCCTGGGTAGCAGGCGTTGTGTAGTGGAGTTAGCGTAAGCAGCATAGGCATACCACATGTGTGTCTTGCCATATATTTTATAATATCCACCAAATGTATCGCTAACACAAATAATGTTTTTTCAGAAACAATGATAATCATTATGGTTCATGAGTAACGTGAGCTGGCAACCGCAGAAATTTTTTCAAGAGGGGGGCAGGATTCAAAACTTGCCAGTTTTGATGTAATTATTACGGTGAGTTTGGAAACGTCTGATTACCCAAGAACTTAATATGATATTCAGTAACTATTGTGTTTGAAAAGACTGATAGTTAGTAACTTACGTTTTTTACGGTTACCCTACTTCGGTGCCATAGCGGAAAGCGTATTACAGTAGTATTATACGCTGTTCAGTCATATTAACGTAATTAGCGGTCAAAAGCCTGACGAAACCAACTTTTGCAGCTCGGACCGCTGCGAGAAGCAGGAAGAGAGTCAAAGAGGGTCTGGAAGGTATAGGCAGGGACATGAAGCCATGGTGACTCCAGTGCAATGATCGGCTGGGCAGGTTTCTCGGTTCAGGATCCATGGCGCGACAGCTCGATCGAGGTGCTCCCTAAGATTCTATATTGGGTTTAGATCTGTGGAGTTAGGTAGCCAAGAGAGTACGATAAACTCATGGTGCTGAGGAAAAGCAAACTTCGTGTAGGGGTGGACATGCTCCCCAAGTGTAGATGCATAGTTGTGTAGATCCCCTGTGACTTTCAGTATGACGAGATCATCCAGGGAATGCCACAAAACAGTTCCCCAGGCCATAGCACTCACACTGGTGTTTGGTCTCACGTTGTGAACGCCATTGGTGATAAATGAACGTCCAGTTGCGGTACTCGAGTGCAAATGCCAGCCTTCGTCGCCGATCAACAACAGTCAGCATGGATGCAGGACCAGGTACCTGCTGCCGAGGCCCATACGGACCAATGTTCCCTCAACGGTCGTTGTGCAGACAACTGTTGGTAGCCCCTTGGTTTATCAGTTGCTCAACAGTTGCACACCCACTCCCCGTGCACATCTCCTCAGCCGTCATCCACCGCTGTTATTTATGGTCCGTGCTGCACCACATTTACTTCTACGTCGGTTTTGGATAGCTCCAGTTTGCCATCACGGTATACTTTAACAATAACGACACCGGAACAGTTTAAAAACTTAGCCGTTTCGGAAATGCTTCCACCCTTGGCACGAAAGTCAATGATCATGCCCTTTTGGCGTGACATAAATCGCCGTGTTTCCGCATTATGCCAACGGCCTTGCCGCAGTGGTAACACCGGTTTCCGTCACATCACCGAAGTTGAGCGCTGTCGGGCTGGGCTAGCACTTGAATGGGTGACAATCCGGTCTGCCGAGCGCTGTTGGCAAGCGGGGTGCAATCAGCCCTTGTGAAGCAAACTGAGGAGCTACTTGACTGAGAAGTAGTGGCTCCGGTCTCGTAAACTGACATACAGTCGGGAGAGCGGTGTGTTGGCCACATGCCCCTCCATGTCCGCATCCAGTGACGCCTGTGGGCCGAGGATGACACGGCGACCAGTCGGTCCCTTTGGGCCTTCATGGCCTGTGCGGGAGGAGAGTTTCTCCGCATTACGACAGCGACTTCACTGTTGTACACATTCCCCCGACACGTTTTATATGCCCTCGCGTTTTAGTTTAGGTGGTGGACACAGTATGACTGGATCGTGTACATGCTAAATTCATCTTTTTATTGTATTAACAGGAGTATAGGTGATACCTTTCAGAGTCAACGGTGTGAAATTATATCCACATATCATTAAATCCTGCTAACGAAACGAGCTAAGAAATGAAGCTACAAAACATTCACAAGAATAATTTCTTCACACTCACATGGTGTTAGGCAGAAGCTAAAAATTAAAAATCTGGAATGGGAAAGAAAGGCGAGACAGAAAATACTGTTGGATACGACACATTAAAACTCGTCGAAAAGGTGAGACATATAATGACGTTTGAAAAGTATTAGGATACCATCCACAACAGTTTATTTACTTATAAAACTTCACATCTATTCACGTCACTGCATTTATTGCATTACTATCCTGACATTTTTTTGTGTCGACTAGCATAAATAAAGTTGAAGAAAATGTGACCTGAAAACCACAGTTTTTTGGCTTGGTTAAGAAAGTGAAGATCTTGGTGTACATAGGACTAGATGAATGTGGGAAACCTCCCAAAACCACCCTCAAAGTGCCTGGGACAATCAACGTTTAGCATCTAGGTCTGCACCATAGTAATTCTCATCTGTCCAATTATTCACATTAATGTGCAAAAAGTCAATTTAAATGCACAATTCATATATCTGCGAATGCATGTGGAGCTGTGCTGTTCCGCCGGTCGCGGTGGCCGTGCGGTTCTAGGCGCTTCAGTCCGGAACCGCGGGATTGCTACGGTCGCATGTTCGAATCTTGCCTCGGGCATGGATGTGTGTGATGTCCTTCGGTTCGTTAGGTTTAAGTAGTTCTAAGTTCTAGGGGACTGATAACCTAAGATGTTAAGTCCCATAGTGCTCAGAGCAATTTGAACCATTTGTGCTGTTTCCAGAGACTTTAAGGAAGTCCCAATCCCGGAGAGAACGTTTTTCCGACCTTGAGATTTTACAGTTTTTTTCGTTCTATTTAGTGTAGAAAACTATTTTCGTTTTGCGACTGTTAAGTTTGGGTCCATAGGATAAATATAAATGTACACGCCTATAGTATAGCACAGCTGCTGTCGTGTGAAACTGAATGCAGGGAAACCAACTCATCATGTGTTTTCTTTTTCCAGAGACATATAATGAACTACTATTGCGATTCCGTTGGGCATGAAGGGGAGAGGTATCCTTATGGCGATTGGGGACGAAAGACTAGCACATTTATTGCTACCCTGTTTATGTGTTGGGAATTGGTGACAAAATCTGTGCTCCATGCCGCTGGATTGGCTCGTTTCTGCAGCTCGATAAGGCCTGAACAGGGAAGCGGCAGAAGAAACAATGAAGATATCTCGGCAAGAATCTGTAAAGGTTCGTGTTCATTCTTATCTCAGATCAGCACCACAGAATTCCAGTAGTGCCCGCTAAACGTGTAGTACTTCTCGTAGCAAAAATGGTTCAAATGAGACTTAACTGCTAAGGTCATCAGTCCCCTAGAACTTAGAACTACTTAAACCTAACTAACCTAAGGACATCACACACATCCATGCTCGAGGCAGGATTCGAACTTGCGACCGTAGCGGTCGCGCAGTTCCAGACTGAAGCGCCTAGAACCGCTCGGCCACTCCGTCCGGCTTTCTCGTAGCAGTCGGCACAGTTAGGTCTGCAGACTAGTGGAGTCGCAGACAATAACTGCCAGAAATTCGAGAGAATTTTGCACTGAGAAAAACGCTGTACACAGATACATGGAGTGAGAATTCCCCCTCTGGCCCCCACTGGTGGACGCCTTTGGTAGCGAAGTATAAGGGAGGTAAGATAAGGACTCTTGATGAACTGATCTTTTATATATCGTTGATGTTTGAGACTTGGAAAGGTTTCTGGAACCATGTAACTTTATTTGACTTATTTATTGGATAGCAGCGACGTAATATCGGGATGTACATGCGTTTATTAATGAAGGCTGTATTTGCAGTACGCGCATTAATATCACAAAAATAAACTTTAATTTCATCACGAAACTTTATTAATATAATGTGTACTGTATATGAGAGTATCGCATTGAAGTAGTGCTGTGTTACAACTGCTTAGAATAACATACACTGCGTTTGAGTCATGTGCATGAGTGTCGATACATAAAAAACACATTGCTCTACGATTTCTTCTTACGCCTCCGTTATACCTCGCAACGAATGTACCATGCTGACCATTGTTGTTGTTAGTTTCTGAATAAACATGATTCGTTGCAGCAATAAAAGTGTTTGGTGTAGGATTACGGAAGAAATACGGCGAGATTTGAACACAGCTCTGGTTGGTTGGTTGGTTGATTCGGATGAAGGGACCAGACAGCGACGTCATCGGTCCCATCGGATTGGGGAAGGATAGGGAAAGAAGTCGGCCGTGCCCTTTCAGAGGAACCATCCCGACATTTGCCTTAAGCGATTTAAGGAAATCACGGAAAACCTAAATGAGCATGACCGGACGCAGGTTTGAACAGTCGTCCTCCCGCATGCGAGTCCAGTATGCTATAACGCAGTACTGACAGACATCAAGTCTGCTACCACACTCGGTTGCACTCACGACGCTACTCGATTTTTGACCTTCTGTCATGGTACTGAAGCAGCTCTTGAAACTTTGAACCTCGATTGCTCCAAAACACCCCAGAAATGCATCGTACAAGAGCACCATTGTAACACCTAAGCAGAGGATTATTCGTAATTACCTCCGGGGTTTCAAAACATGAATGTGTACATACATATATGACACATGTCAGTCGATAGAGCACCCCCAAGTTTGGATTCGTGATGCGCACTGTGGCGTAGTTTCACAATGAGCAGGAATGCTCCGTATGGTCGCACGGATTTTGTTCACGCTTGTACGTAGACAACACACTGAAGAGGTCTCGAAAGCAGGCTGCTGTTGCGGCTTCTGGGCCAATTCGTGTCAGCGACTTGAATGAGCACGCACGTATTGTCGTTTTTCCTAATGTGAGTTGAAAACTTGGAGAGATACTCTGTCCACCGATATATAACTATTTTCTGTATGTCTTACAGTTCTCACACAGTCGTTTTCTGAGAACCCAAGAGGTAGTTATGAATTATCCTGTATGCGCAAATGGCTTCAAAACGATTGTTACAGACGGCCGTTGTGACCGAGCGGTTCTAAGGCGCTTCAGTCCGGAACCACGCTGCTGCTGCTGCGGTCGCAGGTTCGAATCCTGCCTCGGGCATGGATGTGTGTGGTGTCCTTAGGTTAGTCAGGTTTAACTAGTTCTAAGTCTAGGGGACTGATGACCTCAGATGTTAAGTCCCATAGTGCTTAGAGCCATTTGAACAATTTTTACACATTTTTATGGCAGGCCAAGCAATTTTTATTGAATGATGCACTACACTTCATAGTGACACAGATGCATGATACCAATTTTCAACATGGTCACCAAGCCTCCGTAAACAACGATCGGAATGTCTACCAATAATTCAGTTCTTCGACGAAAGAAACCCATTCCAATGGTCACGGAGCCATCTGAGAATTGCTGTGTGAACGTCAACATCGTTGGAAAATCTCTTTCCTACCAGATGTTTATTCACCTTGCCGAAAAGATGGACATCTCAAGGTGCAAGACCTGGGCTGTATGGTGGGTGCTTCCAAACTTCCCAACGAAAACGCTGAAGTAACGATTGAAGTGTCCACCCGTGTGGAGTGCTGACGCTATGTGTAGGAGAACAATGCACGGAATTTGAAACCATCGTTTGTGAGAAACAGCTTGCCCTTTTCTTAAGTGATATGCAACAAAGCATGGATGAATGGCAACAGGCAGATCCATATTCACAGTTTCCCGGATAGTGTGTCCGATGCCCCACAGCAGACTGTCGAAGGTAGAGCGTAAGATTTATGTTGCCTGGCATGTTAGTAGCCTACAGACTTTGTTAAGTAATAGAATCCAGTTCGTTGTCCTCGACAGAGAGTGTTCATCAGAACCAAGGGTACCGTGAGGAGTGCCCCAGGGAAATGTTAAAGGACCAATCTTAGTTATGCTCTATCGGGCAGGGTGAGCAGCAATTTATGGTTTTTCGCTGATGACTCTGCGGAATTCTGGTAGGCATCGTCGTTGAGTGACTGCAAGAGGATGCAAGGTGACTTCGACAGAAGTTATAGTTGGTGTGGTGAATGGCAGCTTACTCTAAATATAGAAAAATGTAAGATGATGCTGCAGAGTAGGAAAAGAAATCCTGTAACGTTCGAATGCAGCATTTGTAGGGTGCTGTTTGACACAGTCACATCGATTAAATATCCAGGCGTGATGTCGAAAAGTGGTGTGAAAATGAATGAGATTCGTATTAGAGAAGGCGAATGCTGGCCTACGTTTTATTGAGAGAACGCTGGGAAAGTATGGTTCATCCATGAAAGAGACGGCGTATAGAAACTAGTGCGATCCGTTGTTAAGCACTGTTCGACTGCTTTGGATCCACACTAAGAAGGACTGAAGGGAGATATCGAAGCATTTCAGAGGTGTGCTGCTATATTTGTCGCTGGTATGTTCGATCAGTACGCAATATCATGGAGGTGCTTCATGAAGTCAAATGGGAATCTCTGGCGGATAGATTATGCTCTTTTTGCGTGGCACTATTCGGGAAATTTAGAGAACCAGCGTTTGAGGGCTATCGTCAACGTACATTTCAGTAAGGACCATGAAGACAAGATAAGAGAAAACAGGTCTTATACGGTGGTATTTAAACCATTTTTCGTCGCTCGCGAGGGGAGCCTGAAAGGAAATGAGTAGTAGTGATACATGATATCCTCTGCCATGTAGCGTAGGGTGGCTTGCGGAGTACGTTTGTAGATGTAGATGTAGATCAACTCAAGTTTCTTATTGCCGTAAAACTCTGCGCCTTTGTGAGCCAATGGCCGCGGAACATACTGTGAGCACAATTCCCGATACAGATGGCGGTTTCGGACGACGGACCGTGGACATTGTAGTCTGTCGTCGATGTTGATGACCTTCCTTTTCGAGCATCGTCACTACATTAACTTCGATATGCAGCAGGATTCTGGAAAATATATAGTGTTCGAAAATTATGAATTACCTCGAAGATGGTTCAAATGGCTCTAAGTACTATGGGACTTAACATCTGAGGTCATCAGTCCCCTAGACTGAGAACTATGTAAACCTAAATAACCTAAGGGCATCACACACATCCATGCCCGAGGCAGGATTCGAACCTGCGATTATCTTGAAGAAAACTGTCTATTGACACACATTCAACATGAGTTTAGAAAACATCGTTCTTGTCAAAGAACTGGCTCTTTATTCGCATGAAGTGTTGAGTGTTATTGACAAGAAATTTCTGATCGATTCCGTATTTTTGGATTTCCAGAAGGCTTTAGACACTGTACCACACAAGTGGCTTATAGCGAAATTGCGTGCTTAAAATTGTCTCAGTTATGTGCCTGTATTTGTGACTTCTTGTCAGAGAAGTCACAGCACAAAGTAATTGACGGAAAGTCACCGAGCAAAACTGAAGTGATTTCTGGCGTTCCTCAAGTTAGTGTTAGAGGCTCTTTGCTGTTCCTTATCTATAGAAACGATTTGGTAGACAATCTAAGCACCCGTTTTATGTTGTTTGCAGATGACGCTGTCTTTATCAACTAATAAAGTCCTCAGAAGATTAAAAGAAACTGCAAAACAATTTAGAAAAGATATCCGAATGGTGCGAAAATTTGCAGTTGACCCTAAATAACGAAAAGTGTGAGGTTACCCACATGAGTGCTAAAAGGACTCTGTTAACCTTCGGTTACACGATACATCTGTCAAATATAAAGGCAGTAGATTCAGCTAAATACCTAGGAATAACAATAATAATAGAGAATTGTGAAGGTAGTTCGATGAACCCTCTGCCACGCACTTAAATGTAATTTGCAGAGTATCCATGAAGATGTAGACGTATCTGTGGCCTTGGTCAAACTGTTGGTGCCCTTTCACAACGGCTGGAGCTACATCTGCATTTGATACACATATTGCCAAAGTTTCACAGGGAATGTGTGATAAACTTAGTCGTTTTGCCCGTTAGAATCGTACTGTCCCACGTAATTCACCTTGTGTAAGTTTCCTGTTGCCCTGCCACTTCACTTCATTCCACTGCCACTGTGATGCATATGACATCCTAAGGCAACAGAACTGTCCTTCAGGAAACCCATAACACACAAAGCTACATCTGCATCTTTGTCATATTGCGCAAGCGGAGGGTACTTCTGGTGCCATTACCTGACTCCCTTACCTGTCGGTAAACCTCTGTATTCGCCCTAATTTTTCGAGTTTTCTCCTTGTGGTCATTTCGTGAGAAGTGTAATTGAGGACGTAATGTGTTGTCTGCCTCTTCCCAGCAAGTGTTGTCTCAAAATTGTGGAAGTAAACCTCTCTGTGATGCAGAACGCACGTCTTGTAACTGCAACGTCCCCTTTGAACACTTACACATGACTGTGCTTAAACTGACAAACAATATTTTTTGGCGCAACGCAATCTGACTTTCAAAAATCCCTACAAATGAATGGCCCTGACTAACATTAACCTATACGTTTCACAAATCACTTACCGCACAAAAATCTTGTTTACCCGAACTACTGCAATACAGCGAGCGCCACTACTGCCAGCTAAATAAAAGATTCAAACTACGGAAGGCACTAACTACTGATAGGCATAGTTAGCAAATGAAAGATTTTAATAGAGAACAAACAATGTATTTACCTTAATAGTCACCAAAAGTCATAATATATATATAGCAGTTCATGACATCCAGTCTTACAAATTTCAAAATTCCGCCATTTCTCTCCCCACATCCACCACTGCTGGCGGCTCACCTCCAACTGTGCCACGCTACGCGCTGTTAACATCCAGCTGCCCAACACTACAATGGCCAACAACAATGCAAACCAGCCACAGACTGCACACAGCACAGCCAGTTATTTTCATACAGAGCGCTACGTGGCGTTACCAATGTAAAAACTTAAACAGCCTACTTACATAACGTCTGTCACTGCAGCTTGCTGAGCATCTCTGTAAAGCTGTCGCCCCGACTAAACGATCCTTTGACAATATGCACCGGTCTTTGTTGCATCTTTTTTATCTCTTCTATCAGTCCCACCCAGTAAGGACCCTGTACTAATAAACGGTACTCAAGAATCTGTCGAACAAGCGCCTTCCAAGCCACTTCCTTCTGGAATGATGAGTTACATTTTCTTGAAATTCATCCTATGAATCGAAGTGTGGCATCTAATTTTCCTACAATGTGTTTTATATGATCATTCCACTTAAGGTCGCTCTGGATAAATACTCCTACATGTTTTACGGTCGATAATGTTTCCAGCAGTTTCTCATCAGTAGTGTAGTTGCCCAGCTGTAGATTTCTTTTACTATGTATGCGCAAGCCCTCCCGGTTAGCCGTGCGGCCTAACGTACTGCTTTCCGGGCGGGAAGACGTGCCGGTCCCCGGCACGAATCCGCCCGGCGGATAATTGTCTATGTCCGGTAAACCAGCCAGTCTGTGGATGGTTTTTGGGCGGTTTTCCATCTGCCTTGGCGAAAGCGGGCTGGTTCCGCATATTCCGCCTCAGTTACACAATGTCGGCGATTGCTGCGCGAACAGTGTCAGCACGTACGCGTAAACCATCATTACTCTGCCACGCAAACATCTGGGGCTACACTCGTCTGATGTGAGGTGTTTCTGAGCGATCCACTGGGGGTGAACCGCACATAACCCTGGGTTCGGTATGGGGTGGCGGTGGGATGAGTGGACTGGTGCAGTCTATTGTGGGGTTGTGAACCACTGAGGGCTACGGCGGGGACGAAGCCTCTCCGTCGTTTATAGACCCCCAGTTCAACACAATACACATGTATGCACAATACATTACATCTATTCACGTTCAGGTCAGTTATCAGAGCCTGCACCATTCATAAAACCTCTGCATGTCTTTCTGCGAATTGATATTTATTTTTTTGCAGTTGCTGATATTTCATAGACAACCACATCATCTGTGAGCAATCTTGACGGGCTTTCGACGCAAACTGACAGATAATTTATTAACATCGTAAACAATAACGGCCCTGTCACGCTTGCTTCGCGTACACCGGATATTAGAGTTACATCCGTCGGTTTAGTTCGGTTAGAGACGACGTGTCGAGTTCCATCTGCAATTATGTCTTGAATCTAGTGGCAAATATTGTCAGATACTTGGTAAAATCGAATGTTTTTTCACTAACCGGAAACGCGAGATGGTGTTAAACGCCTTTCTTTAGTCGAGGAGGCCGGCCGAAGTGGCCGTGCGGTTAAAGGCGCTGCAGTCTGGAACCGCAAGACCGCTACGGTCGCAGGTTCGAATCCTGCCTCGGGCATGGATGTTTGTGATGTCCTTAGGTTAGTTAGGTTTAATTAGTTCTAAATTCTATGGGAATAATGACCTCAGCAGTTGAGTCCCATAGTGCTGAGAGCCATTTGAACCATTTAGTCGAGGAACATGGTATCAATCTGAGCACCGTTGTCTGTAGCGTTATGGATCTCATGGAGACAGAGCGATTTCAGTTTCGCAAGATTTCTGTTTGTGGAATCCATGCTAGTTTTTCTAGAGGTGGTTTTCATTCTCCAAAAACGACATAATTCTTGAGCATAAAACATCTTACGTAATCCTACAATACATTGACGTCAACGATAGATCTACTGGTGAACCCTGCAATGGTTCTCAATTCTTAAATGTATGAGGGAATTGGATACACGTACTAATCTCCTACTCTCTCCCTCCCTTCCTTTGTCCATCACCTTCTCCTTTTCCTGTCCATCACCACCTTCTTCCTCTCTGTCGTTCTCAAGCTTCCCCTTGTATCTATGTCCATTTCCTCCCCTATCTACATCCTCCTGCTTTTCTCACCTCCCTCTGGCTTTTAGTTTTGTTTATTGATGTTGTCAAAAAAAAAAAGGGAAAACTTTGATTGGACGCTGAAGTCGATTAAAATGAAAGCACAAATCGACTGGGATCTCTGGTATATGGAGAATAAGACAGACTCATTCAGCTGTCGGATAAGTGAAGACAGTAGCTTCAGTGACAATATCTCCAACGGCTTTAATATAAAAAAGTGTAGGATTCCATAATAATATTCTAATCACAAGCCACAAATTCAACATCCCTATTTTCTGTTAAAGCCGACTGCTATAAATGAGACGGAATAGCACATTTTTGAGTATACAAATTTTGTTTAAAGTTATATTTAAGAAAGAAGACTACATATAGGAGAATAAATTTCTCTAATGTACTAAATGTCCTGAAAACGTAGTTAAAACTCACTGTGAGAAAAAAATATAAACTGCAGTTTTTCACAGCATGGCACAGCACGTTTTTCACTCAATCAGTTTTAACAGCAAATCTCTACATTAATGTTTTAAAAAAATACAGCCTATGTCCGTTTGAATGTCTATTAGAACACTGTGAGAAAATTAGAAGTAAATCGACAAGAACTTTTCGAAATTTTTCCTAACAACGTTTCATTCAAACGGTTCAGATGGCTCTGAGCACTATCTTAAACCTAACTAACCTAAGGACATCACAAACATCCATGCCCGAGGCAGGATTCCAGCACTCGAACCTGCGACCGTAGCAGCAGCGTGGTTCCGGACTGAAGCCCCTAGAACCGCTCGGCCACAGCAGCCGGTAACGTTTCATATTTGCACATATACAGATTGAGTTGTTAAAACGTAGGTAGCGGTATTGTGATCTCTTCCCGGTGGGGCCGAAGTGGCCGTGCGGTTGTAGGCGCTGCAGTCTGGAACTGCGAGACCGCTACGGTCGCAGGTTCGAATCCTGCCTCGGGCATGGATGTGTGTGCTGTCCTTAGGTTGGTTAGGTTTAACTAGTTCTAAGTTCTAGGGGACTAATGACCTCAGAAGTTAAGTCGCATACTGCTCAGAGCCATTTTTTTCTTCCCGGTGGTGGGTGGTGGGCGGGGTGAAATGTGTATTTTAAAGCTGTAAATGCAACATTTGTATTTTTAACAAATAATGTACTATGTACCACATCTCAAAATACGTAGTTCTGTGGTGCGTA
Organism: Schistocerca piceifrons; assembly: GCF_021461385.2. Taxonomy (NCBI): domain Eukaryota; kingdom Metazoa; phylum Arthropoda; class Insecta; order Orthoptera; family Acrididae; genus Schistocerca; species Schistocerca piceifrons. The sequence goes on from NC_060138.1 coordinate 208,754,527, forward strand.
CAGGAAACGGAACGTTTATTAGAGTATCGTGTACAAATTTGAAGTAAATCGGCCAAAAACATACCGGAATTTGTGGGAAAAACATAGCAAGCTTCCTTTTTATATGAGGATATTTATATAATGTATGTATATTAAAATATGTGGTCTGTGTCTGCCCAAATGTTTGTTAGAGTATCGTGGAAAAATATGATGTAATACAGTTAAGAACTTCTAGTGATTTTTGGTAACAAAGTTAAACTATGACTTGTCTTCATATAAAAGTATAGATTATGTCTACGTATTTATACACCTTATATATTTAAAAACATGTACCCTACCTCAGTCTGATTATTTATTAGTTTATCGTATAAACATTTGATGTAAATCGGTCAATAACTTTCTGAGATTTCTGCTAAAAACAATTCCCACTTATATAGTATATAAGTGAGGGGTGTGAGAAAAGTAAGGAGACTGACAATAATGTGAGCGATTAGGCAACGCTGTGTTGTTCTACTTGTGAAGGCCGGTATGTTACTTCGTTCCAAATGCTCAGCCCGAGTTTCAGCTCCATACAGCCTTTACGTCATTTATGAGAGCGCCGTCAGTGAAGTTCTGTTCTTGTTGTTGTTCTGTTCTTGTTGCGTGTTTCGAAAGGGAAACATCGGAATTTAGAACAAAGTTATTCAATTAAGATTTATGTTCACGGGGAGCCCGCGAGTGTGGCCTTCGAAAAGTTGAAACTGGCCTATGAAGAACGTTCTGTGTCAAGATCACAAGTTTTTCGCTGGCACAAATCATTTCTGGAATGCCGAGGACAATCAGAAGATGAACCTCTCTCACGGAGACCTTCAGTACAAAAAACCGACGAATACGTCGAAAATTTGCGTGCTCTTGTGATATGAGATCGACGTTTATCAATAATGATGTTGGGTGGTATGTTAAAGACTTTTACCGTACATCAAATTTTGACCGAAGACTTGCACTTGCGAAAGCCTCATGCCTAAATGGTGCCGAAAAACCTCACAAGTTAGCAGAAGTACAGTCGAAGAAACTTATGCGTTGATCTTCTTCAGAGACATGAAATACGTTCGAATGGGGACAACCATCAGCTGTATAATGGAATAACGATAGTGAAACTATGTGTCGGAGCAGCATTCAACCAAGGTTTCCTTCTTTTCGCGAGTGGACACCTTACAGTTCCACTAACTGTGAACGACTCACAGGCAAATCCAAACTTCCATACGTCGTCAACCATGTGTCTTCAACATGCCCTCGTAAGCACATTATGCATATTTCCGTTGGGAGAAGACACTTTAATTGGAAGTCGTTTTTCCGAAGTCGTCGGATAAACACGATATTCCAGTGCCCGTGTTGCTCAGAAGTTTCATAAGTACGATGCAAAGTTCCTTCGGCAAGTCCGAAGCGACTAGACGTGCTAGGATGTTCGAAGGAGCTTTGCATCGTATTTCTGAATAACACAGGCACTACAGCATTGTACTTCTTGGCAGAACTGCTAATTCAGTCGTGTGATCATGATGATGAATTCTGGGCTTTTAGTACGGTCCTGAGACAAAGTGGTAAAGCGAGGAGTGGAGAACTGAGGCATCTCTACGACGGAAAAAAGCTCGAATGAGTAAATCAAAGATCAAAACAATGCTTTTTGCTTTTTTCGTAGTAGGAATATCGTACATAATGAATTCCTTCCTCCATGACAAACTGTGAACCAAGTGCCTTAAATTGATGTCCTTGATAGGCTTAGGAGAAGTGTGATTCGGATGATACCGGACACTGCAGACTAATGGATGGTGCATTACGTCACACGCCTTTCCATGACGGAATTTTTGATCTCAAAAGGCATTCCTGTTGTTCCAAGGCCCTCCTGCCACGTCGCCCTATTCACCTGATCTGAGCCCTTGTGGAGTTTGCTTTTCACGACATTGAATAATGTTATTTTAGGACTCTGGAGAACTTTCAGCATTGCTACTAAGATTGCGGACTACGACTCAGTGTATAGCTGCCGAAGGGAACCACTTTAAAGGAGTGATATCGTTGTTTGAAAAAGATAAAAATTGTCGCTCATAAAAAACCGCTTATTACTTTTCTCATAAACTTCGTATATTTCTATGCCACACACACTGAAGAGCCAAAGAAACTGGTACATATGCCTAATACCGTGTGGGGCCGTCGTGAGATGCAGAAGTGCCCTAACACCACGTGGCATGGACTTGACTAATGTCTGTAATAGTGCTAGAGGGAACTGCCACCATGAATCCTGCAGAGCTGTCCATAAATACGTAGGAGTACGAGGGAGTGGAGATCTCTTCTGAACAGCACGTTGAAGGGCCTCTTCTGAACAGCACGTTGTAAAGCATCCCAGATAAGCTCAATAATGTTCTTGTTTGGTGGCCAGCGGAAGTGTTTAAACTCATAAGTGTGTTCCAGGAGCCACGACGTAGTTTCTGGACTTTTGGGGTGTTGCATTGTCTTTCTGGAAATGCCCAAGTCCGTCGGAATTCACGATGAACATGAATGGATGCAGGTGATCGGACAGGATACACACGTACGTTCAATTGTCAGTATCGTATGTAGACCTATCAGGAGTCACATATCACTCCAACTGCACACGGTCCACACCATTACAGAACCTCCACCAACTTGAACAGGCCTCTGCCGACATCCAGGATTCATAGATTCATGAGGTTGCCTCCATGCCAGTACATGTTCCTCCTCTCGAAGCAATTTGAAACGAGATTCGTCGGATTAGGCAACATGCTTCCTGTCACGAACAGTCCAATGTCGATACTGACGGACCAGGGCGAGCGTAGTTTCGTGTTGGGTGGTAATCAAGGGTACAGGAGTGGAGCTTCGGCTCCGAAAGCCCATACTGATGATGTTTCGTTGAATGGTTCGCACGCTGACACTTGATGATGGGCCGGCACTGAAATCTGCAGAAATTTGCGGAAGGGTTGCACTGCCGTCACATTGAACAATTCTCTTCAGTCGTAGTTGATCACGTTCTTGTAGGATCTTTTTCCGGTCGCAGCGATGTAGGAGATTTGATGTTCTACTGTATTCCTGATATTCACGGTACATTCGTTAAATGGTCGAAAATCCTCGCTTCATCTCGTCGGAGATCGTGCATCCCATTTCTCCTGCGCAGACTATAACACCACTTTCAAACTCACTTAAAACTTGACTACCCGCCATTGTAGCAGCCGTAACCGATCTAACAAGAGCGTCAGACACTTGTTGTCCAATATAGGGGTTGCCGACTGCAGAGCCGTATTATGACTCTTTACATGTCTCTGTGTTTGAATACGCATGCCTATACCAGTTTATTTGGCGCATCAGTATATTTTTAAAAAACTGTTGCCTATGTCCGTTCAAACGTTTATATGCATATCGTGTAAATATTTCATGTAAATCGTTCTAGGACTTTTCGAGATTTTAAGTAACGACCTTAAACTACTACTTGTCTTTAAATAGAAGTATAGGTAATTGGGAGCATTTGTCCTTCTACCCTTCCTGGAAACGGTGATGACTTGCACTTTTTTCCCGTCGCTAGGTACCCTGCGCTATTCCATCAGTTTGCACTCTACTGATAAAGCTTCACTCTTGTTAAACAGTAGTGTTAACGTCGGGTGACACATTTAACTTACTTTCTGAACTCCCTACATAATTTAGCCGAGAGGTATACAGAGAAGTTGCAGCATTAGAAAACTGCAGCGAAATGCAGGAAGATCTGCAGCGGATAGGCACTTGGCGCAGGGAGTGGCAACTGATCCTTAATATAGACAAATGTAATGTATTGCGAATACGTACAAAGAAGGATGCTTAATTGTATGATTGTATGATGGCGGGACGCACAATGGTGGCAGTTACTTCTGTAAAATATCTGGGAGTATGCGTACGGAACGATTTGAAGTGGAATGATCATATAAAATTAATTGTTGGTAAGGCGGGTGCCAGGTTGAGATTCATTGGGAGAGTCCTTAGAAAATGTAGTCCATCAACAAAGGAGGTGGCTTGAAAAACACTCGTTCGACCTATACTTGAGTATTGCTCATCAGTGTGGGATCCGTACCAGATCGGGTTGACGGAGGAGATAGAGAAGATCCAAAGGAGAGCGGCGCGTTTCGTCACACGGTTGTCTGGTAAGCGTGATAGCGTTACGGAAATGTTTAGCAAACTCAAGTGGCAGACTCCGCAAGAGAGGCGCTCTGCATCGCGGTGTAGCTGGCTCGCCAGGTTTCGAGAGGATGCGTTTCTGGATGAGGTATCGAATATATTGCTTCCCCCTACTTATACCACCATAGGAGATCACGAATGTAAGACTAGAGAGATCACGAACGTAAAACTAGAGAGATTAGAGCGCGCACGGAGGCTTTCCGGCAGTTGTCCTTCCCGCGAGCCATACGCGACTGGAACAGGAAAGGGAGGTAATGACAGTGGCACGTAAAGTGCCCTCCGCCACACACCGTTGGGTGGCTTGCGGAGTATAAATGTAGATGTAAATGTAGAGGTTAAGTGAAATTGGCGACGAACTTCCTTTGGCAGCCACGTAAGAGCATCCACGACGGTTGCGCGGGTAGCCTACTTTTGCTGCAGCAGGGGCGGCGCGGCGGCTGCAGAAACCACGGCGGCGTGATGCTGGGCCCACAGCCAGCGTGTGCGGCGGCATCTGTTCTGCTGTCTACTGCCTGCTGACGCCGCGCTTATGACGCGCCGTCGGGTGGCGCGGCGCGGCGAGATTGCACCGAGTCCTGGCGTCCTGATTAATGGCGAGCATTAGGCCGGCGCTGGCTGCTGTAATCTCGGCTATCGCCCGCCGCCAGTCGTTAATTCCGCACCCCGCAGGCCACTTATCAGCGACAAACAACGTTCGATCAGTCGCGCCGCGCTCGCCCTAGGATTTACCGTCACTGTGTTGTTTTTGCTACCAGCTCAGCCACGCACTAGAGGCTAGTGCTGCCGAATCTGTCGGCGACAGAACCAATTCGGCATCCGGAGGGGCCTGCAAATTCCGATTGTTGTCAGACGATGCTTCTACTGTCTACGTGGCTGATCAACACTGAACTGTACGATGGATGCGTGTGAAATCAGGTAACAGCTGGCGGAATGTACGTCACAGTTAATTAAAGGTGATTTATGAAACTAATTACGTCTCTACCAGTGGTGGTGTTAGTGAATATGTTCTTGTCAATGGTGGTTGTGGCAAATGTTGAAAGTGTAACGCATCTTTGAAACAGTACCCTCCTATCTATCTATCTATCTCTCTCTCTCTCTCTCTCTCTCTCTCTCTCTCTCTCTCTCTCTCTCTCTCTCTCTCTGCGCCCCCATGACCGGGTCAAATAACTAACGAAATAAGCATCAAATCAAACGAAAAAACTACAAAGAACGAAACTCGTCTAGCTAGAAGGGGGAAACCAAATGGCGCTATGGTTGGTCCGCTAGATGGCGCTGCCATACGTCAAACGGATATCAACTGCGTTTTTTTTTTAATAGGAACCCCCAATTTTTATTACATATTCGTGTAGTACGTAAAGAAATATGAATTTTTTAGTTGGATCACTTTTTTCGCTTTGTGATAGATGGCGCTGTCATAGCCACAAACCTGTAAGTACGTGGTATTACGTAACATTCCGCCAGTGCCGACGGTATTTGCTTCGTGATACATTACCCGTGTTAAAATGGACCGTTTACCAATTGCGGAAAAGGTCGATATCGCGTTGATGTATGGCTATTGTGACCAAAATGCCCAACGGGCGTGTGCTATGTATGCTGCTCGGTATCCTGGACGATATCATCAAAGAGTGCGGACAGTTCGCCGGATAGTTACGTTATTTAAGGAAACAGGAAGTTTTCAGCCACATGTGATACGTCAACCACGACCTGCAACAAATGATGATGCCCAAGTAGGTGTTTTAGCTGCTGTCGCGGCTAATCCGCACATCAGTAGCAGACAAATTGCGCGAGAATCTGGAATCTCAAAAACGTCGTTGTTGAGAATGCTACATCAACATTGACTGCACCCGTACCATATTTCTATGCACCAGGAATTGCATGGCGACGACTTTGAACGTCGTGTACAGTTCTGCCACTGGGCACAAGAGAAATTACGGGATGATGTCAGATTTTTTTTGTATGCGTTCTATTTAGCGACGAAGCGTCATTCATCAGCTGCGGTAAAGTAAACCGGCATAATATGCACTATTGGGCAACGGAAAATCCACGACGGCTGCGACAAGTGGAACATCAGCGACCTTGGCGGGTTAATGTATGGTGCGGCATTATGGGAGGAAAGATAATTGGCCCCCATTTTATCGATGGCAATCTAAATGGTGCAATGTATGCTCATTTCCTACGTAATGTTCCACAGATGTTACTACAAGATGTTTTACTGCATGACAGAATGGCGATGTACTTTCAACATGACGTATGTCCGGCACATAGCTCGCGTGCGGTTGAAGCGGTATTGAATAGCACATTTCATGACAGGTGGATTGGTCGTAGAAGCACAAGCACCATACCATAGCCCACACGTTCACCGGATTTGACGTCCCCGGATTTCTTTCTGTGGGGAAGTTGAAGGATATTTTTTATCGCGATCCACCGACAACACCTGACAACATGCGTCAACGCATTGTCAATGCATGTGCGAACATTACGGAAGGCGAACTACTCGCTGTTGAGAGGAATGTTACACGTATTTCCAAATGCAATGAGGTAGACGGACATCATTTTGAGCATTTATTGCATTAATGTGGTATTTACAGGTAATCACGCTGTAACAGCATGCGTTCTCAGAAATGATAAGTTCACAAAGTTACATGTATCACCGAAATAAAAAGTTGGAACGTACCTACGTTCTGTATTTTAATATAAAAAACCTACCTGTTACCAACTGTTCCTCTAAAATTGTGAACCATATGTTTGCAACTATTACAGCGCCGTCTATCACAAAGCGAAAAAAGTGGTCCAACTAAAACATTCATATTTCTTTACGTACTACACGAATTTGTAATAAAAATGGGTATTCCTATTTTAAAAAACCCAGTTGATATCCGTTTGACCAATGGAATCGCCATCTAGCAGGCCAACCATAGCGCCATCTGGCTTCCTCCTTCAAGCTAGACCAGTTTCGTTCTTCGTAGTTTGTTCGTTTGACTCTTATTTTGAGGGATATTTGGCCCGGTCACGGTCAATGGACCACCCTATATATGGCCCACCTGAATTTTCGGATGAGATTATCTCGAAAACTATACATCGGGTAAAAATACTGGCTAAGACAAGTTCGTAAGCTCAAAGGAGGACATCAGATGATAATACACGTGACCCCCATTCCCCGCCCCTTGGGTGGGGCGGAGGGCAACTCTTAAATCTTAAATGGGAACCCACATTTTTTGCTGCAGTTTCAGATTGTCCATAACAATATTGTCAAGTTTTGTCTGAAACATTTTTTTAAACCATTGACAGATGGCGCTGAAATCAAGAAAAATTAAAATTGGGGAAGAGCTCCGATCTATTTAGAATCATCCGAGAAGGTCGCATCAAAGCGATACAAAATGTGCACCAATTCTTTCATTACGCCAAATTAAGCCCTTTTTTTATAAAATGTATCCTACCCGCCACGGTTTGTGAACCGTAAACATCAAGTGACGAAAGTAAATTATTCTTCAGCGAAACTTGGCTCACTATCCGCCTACAGACATTGTTGATATGTTAATTTTAGGTGAATACCATAATAGTTACGCTGCAGCTGCCCAATTGTATGAGGATCGTTTCCCAAACAGACGACATCCAAGCGAAAACATAATTCGAAATTGGACTCAGCGAGCTAGAAATGGATACATGCACTGTCCACCTCGTCATCGCGAATACACTGAAAATGACGCTCGTACCCTTACCCTTCTCGCCTGTGTTCAACTGGATCCCGAAATTAATAGTCCTGCTATTCAGAGACAAACTGGAAGACCTAAATCAACTGTTTTGACGATTTTGAAGGCACATAAATATCATGCGTATTATATCACATTGACACAGGCATTAACGCCGAAAGATATGCAAATACGTTTGCATTTCTGCCTATGGGCCATGGAAATGATAAGAGGTGACAATAAGTTTTTTAGATACATTATATTCACCGAGGAAGCCACATTCAAAAACAATGGCGAATTAAATCGTCATGATTGTCATTATTGCCTTGTCAATACACACTGGCACAGACCCGTTGACAATCAACACAAATGATAGTTAATGGTCTGGTGGGTAATTTAAAACGGATACGTGATTGGACCGTATTTTTGATTGAAATGTTACTGGGAAATCTTCTTTACAACTTCTCCCTGATGATTTGTTAGAGCAAATGGAAGATGTTGATTTAGAAATCAGGCAACGAATGTGGGTCCAACAGGACGGACCAGCTCCCGGTTGTGCTAAAAATGTGCGGAACATTCTAAATTTACCGTACCCTGGTCGGTGGATAGGACGCGGTGGACCAATTCAGTGGCCTCCATGCTCACCAGACCTAGCATCTCCTGATTTTTCTTGTGGGGTTATTTAAAAATATTGTTTATGAAAGACAGACGACAACCAGAAACGGTATGGAGTAACGCATTCGAAGAGCGAGTGCTGCCATGCCACGGGGATGTGCTGCTCAAAACTGTGGACAACTTTTGATTGATGCATATGGGGATAACTTTGAACAATGTCTTCGTGGCAAATTTCATTAAATAAGCATCCCAAATTGTGAGAGGCAAGGGGACTCACACTAATGAAGCACCCCATGGAAATATCATTCTACTACGTCCATGTCTTTTATCCTGGCTAACGCTACAAGTAGTTTCAGTACATTTTGTACAAAAATAGCTTAATTTGGCGTAACGAAAGAATCGGTGCACATTTTTTATGGATTTGATGCATCTTTCTCGGATAATTCTAAATAAATCAGAGTATTTCCCCAATTTTACTTTTTTTCTCGATTTCAGCGCCATCTGTCAATGTTTTAAAAACACGTTTCAGACAAAATTGATTACTTTTTATGGAGAATCCGTATCTGCAACAAGAAATGGGGGTTTCCATTTCAGATTGAAGAGTTGCCACCCGCCCCAGCCAAGAGGGTGGGGAGTGCAGGTAGTAGGGGGACAACCTATGTGCCACGCCATGCTGCATTGTTGCCAAATTTATTCAAGATGGCGGCGATTACGTCATCCAAGATGGCGGCATGCAGACCTGTCAACATCGCATGACGCCATCCAAGATGGCGGCCTTTGGCGGGAAAATAGGCCAATTGTGCTACGTCCACTAACCTAACCAGAGAAAATGGCGGGAATTTTGAATTTTGGCGGGAAAATAGCCCAATTGTACTATGTACACTAACGTAAGCCTCCAGAAGAAAAAAGATGGCGGGAAGTTTGAATTTCAACAGGATAGTGCATGCAAAAAACCGTACTTTTCTTTATTATTATTATAGATTATCGTTTATTAACATTCATTATCATTCATTTTCATTCATAATCATTCATTATCATTTATTATTATAGGCCTACCTCCACTAGAAAATTGTGCCAAATTCGAATTCCAACACGATATTGTCTCGAAAACTGTACTTCTATTTATTATTATCATTTATTATTTATTCAAGATGTCCGATTTTCTCGGTGAGAAAGCCATTTTCCTTACATACCTTAACACAAATCTATCACAAGTTGAAATCCCAACACCATAATCGATCACATGTACGAGCTTCCTCCACCACTTATCTTTTTTCACTGGTAGCCTATCATTATCGCCTCAAATAATAAACTGCACTTACAGTAACGTAAGTCACGTCCTTTGATTTTGCAGGGGGGAAGGGACTGAAGACTTTATTTCAAGCAGTACGGTCATCACTTGTTCTCCAACACAGTCAGCACACACCTCTTTGTTATCGCAGTGCAGTCACCACAACGTCCGCACTCCAACTGAATTAGCTCAAATCCTCGCTAACCCCTGGCCAGCGCGCGGAGACATTGCCTACGCCTGTCACATGAGGCGGCCGGCCACTAGTGCGGGGGGCGAGCCCAGCGATCGCTCCCACGTCGTAAACATGTTTTCGCTGGACACGCTGGAACTTGCCGAGTTTGACGTCACAGCGGCCCCTTGTCCGCTCACCACGTGTATTCGTCGCCTCCGCACGTTTCCCGCCAAAATCGTTTGCCTCTGAGCTGAATCACACAACCGTCGGCTGTTTCCCTGCAACACTTTCGGCGCCAAAGTTGTTTTTCCCGGGCACTTTCAAACCTGTCGATGCCGACCGCTCACCATCCACCACGTGTCCCTGTGCGAGCGAGAACGCAGTGCTACACTTTTGACGGCAAAGTTTGCTCGACAGTGGAATCCGCCATGACTACATAACAGCACGTTTGGACCGCACTAGAATGCCGACTTATTGACTCGCTCTCGTGCGCGTGTAATAACTGTACAATCGCTGCTCCGCCGCCCCACTTGCATCACACACCCTCCACACACGCGAGGGACATAGCCTGGAAAATGACACTTTATATCAGACAATACGGTCATGCAGGTGTGTCCCAACTGACTTCTCCATGCTCAGACAGCGAAACTCCAGAGCGCAGCTGACGTAGGCGCTGCCAGCTGAGCCCGCTCTGTCGGCAGCTCCCCGGCCAGCTGACGTCAAGCGACCAGTGGTGCCCGCACAACCCCACAGCCAGCGCGCCAGGTATGCGGCGAGCGGCGCCTCAGGGTCCCGCCACAAACGGTCAGCCGCGCTCGCGTCAGAGTCCGACTACGTAAACATCTTTCCGCTCCTGCGAGCACTTAACGCTGGACAGGATGGAACCTGTCGATCGCGTGCCGGACAAAGGATACCTTTGGCGCCAGAGTTTGACCGACAGTGGGATCCACCATGACCGTATAACAGCTCGTTTGCTCGTCGGGAGAACCCTCGCTAATTCACTCTCCCCATCCCATCGCATCTGTGCATTGGGTACGACATAATGATTGACTGGCAATGCTAACTTGAGTTGGGTGAGAAATTTTGGTTGATGGACCGCAACTTCCAGGGTTGCTAGCACCGAAAACGGTGATCCCGTGCAAAAATGACCAATCACTAAAAATACAATGCAGAGTCAAACTATTCGGTCACTGCAAAATATGAGTTTAAATGTAGAGGTGGTCAATCACTTTCGAGGGAAGTCGCTATAACGCCAGCAGGCTCTTCTATTTTCCTTGTGTTGTGGGTGTCCTTTATTTAAAATCATTCAGTGTTATGCTATTGACTGTAAGAATATGATTTATAAGGTGCAACGTATAGTTTCCTGTGAGAGGCCATGCATCAGTCCGTGTTAATGTCTGTTTAGAATCGGACAATGACTTCGAAGTCGCGGCAGACAGACGAAATGCTCGGAAGTGTGCAAAAGCGTGTTAGAAAACACTGTTTGAACAAGGGCCAGAGGCAGCTTCTCATTCGCTTAGAGTATGGGTGATCAAACTTTAAAGGGGTCTCTGCAGTATGTGTGTATATTTAATATGATCTTGTTCATATAGGCATCTGTAGTTTGAGGCGTTTGATTTGGCGAGCTGTTAGGAATTCTTGGATGGTTGCACTCTGAGTTATTCAGGGGGGAGTATTGTGAATTCCATTTGTCCGCACTCGGGGTGCATCGCATTGGTGTCTCCGTGACTTTTTCACTGTTTGACGGTAGAGGATAAAGATGATAGGGTGTTGAGGATCTAGTGTACTTGTACCTAGTTTGAGGCGTACAACATTGCGCGCATTTCCGGCGAATGGTCAAAACAAGTTCCTGTTGTAGTAACTGAGATCATTCTTTTTATAGACAGGTTGCATAAGGTAATAGATATGTCTTTCTCTGACTTAAATTGCAGAGATCAGATGGGTGAAGATAAATGGATACTCATCTATGCTTAGAAAGGGAGAATGCTTTTTTATTATTAAGTGAGTTTTGGCAGGAGTGAATATGGTTTTATATATGCGAGTGGAAATTGTCAGCGAGAGGTGAATGACTTCGGGTTCGCTGGCTGGGGGAGACACTGTTTACATGTCCTGTTGGAGATGCAAGGGGGGGATAGAGATCGGCGCTATTCAGGAATCCATTTGTGCACTGTATGTCGTTAGACAATAGCTGGAGATCAGGTATAGGGAGAGCCCACTTCAGCATTCTGGTCCTGGGGCTGAGTGGACAGCTGTTTAGCTATGTGGCTTTGACATGGCGCCGGCGGCGCTCGGACACTCGCTTTGTAAGGCGCTATGGGATTAGTTTGAGCATTTAGTACTTGTTTCGGTGGTTATTGGATTAAGAACTGTAATATTGAAGGTCATGTCCTTAGCGGGACCGCTGTGTAATTGAGTAAGTGTGTTTACGTATTTGAAGGTATGTTTCGCGACTGGTGATGTTAAGTTGATGGCGCAATTTAGCTACCACTGTAAAAAAAAATTTGCTGTCTGCTGCTGAAAGAAAGAAAGAAAGAAAAAATGAAAGAAAGAAAGGGATGACCTGGCGCCCAGACCTGATGGATGAGTTATTAGATAAGAGCAAGTGATAGTTAAATGATGCTATGTGTTCGGATATAGGAGTCTCTAAACGACGGGGCGAGATTATTTTTTATGTGGAAATTTATGCAGTCTATAGATAGTGGTATTCGACCGCTAGTGAAAACAGTTAAGAGCGGAAAAATAGGTACAAATCGAGCGCTGGCAGAATGTTGCGGCAATGGTAATAATATTTAATTGAAGGTGGAGGTGGTAAATATGGACCAGACTTTGAATATTGGTGTGAGTGCCGTATTTGCTTGATGCTCTGTATAAAGGTTTGACTCTTTAATTGCGTTTGGTATTTCTGGGTGTGTGTAAAGTTAATTTGTAAGTAGGCTGTTTATGTTTTCTCTATGTAAGTAGGCTGTTTATGTTTTCTCTATGTAAGTAGGCTGTTTATGTTTTCTTATTGGCAACGTTACGTAGCGCTCAATATGAAAATCACTGGCTGTGCTGTGTGCAGTCTGTGGCTATTTTGCATTGTTGTCTGCCATTGTAGTGTTGGGCAGCGGCAGCTGGATGTGAACAGCGCGTAGCGTTGCGCAGTTGGAGGTGAGCCGCCAGCAGTGGTGGATGTGGGGAGAGAGATGGCGGAGTTTTGTAATTTGTCATGAACTGTTATATTTATATATGATGATATCAAGGTAAATACATTGTTTGTTCTCTATTAATATCTTTCATTCGCTAACTATCCCTATCAGTAGTTAGTGCCTTTAGTAGTTTGAATCTTTTATTTAGCTGGCAATAGTGGCGCTTGCTGTATTGCAGTAGCTTGAGCAGCGAAGATTTTTGTGAGGTAAGTGATTTGTGAAAGGTATAGTTTAATGTTAGTCAGGGCCATTCTTTTGTAGGGAATTTTGAAAGTCAGATTGCGTTGCGCTAACAAAGTATTGTGTGTCAGGTTAAGCACAGTCCTATATAAATTGTTCAAAGGGGACGTTTCATATGTCGACCCTTAGCCGAGGATACCTCACTGGAATCTTCTGATTTTTTCTTGTAGTTTGTGTATTTAGTGTAGCTTTTGTTTATTGCTAGCGCGTAATTGTAGAGAGAATCTCCTTTGTAGTTGTAGTTTTTCATTGTTGTAGAGTAAAACAGTTGTGGCATGCATGTAGATTTGCACCAAGTATTTCGCAGCTGCAATTAACTAGACATTATTTCCATTGCTACGTTATTTTATTTTGCTCTTCAAATTGTGTTTTTCTGTGTTGTCGTGTGAAATACTGTGACAATAATGGCGCGTGAAAAACGTAATACTAGGCTCCAAAGTAAACTGAGAAATGACAGTGAAGACGAAGGCAGTGTGTTAGCGCCGCAGAGTAATGAATTAACTGATGTTCAAAGTAGTAATTTGGTAATCGTGCATAGGGAAATGGAGCGGGCGGCAAACAATGGCACGGACAGTGAAACAATTAGTGAAGAGGGAAGCATTATCAATCGATCGGTCGGCAACAGCTCGCCTCAGGAATCCGAAATGACAGGACACAATTTCGCAAATACTGTAGATTCAGGTTTTGGGTTATCACCGTTTTCTCAAATAAGTCAAGACGCATTTTCTGCTTGTCAAAATGTGGATGTTGCCGGTGCAAATGCACTGCCGAAAAGCGTAGAGAAACAGATTCCAGACACTAATACATTATTATTGCAATTAATGCAACAAATGGAACAAAATCAGAGACAAACACAGCAAAATCTTAAAAAGTTAGACACACTGGAACAAAATCAGAGACAAACACAGCAACAGCTTCAAAAGTTAGACTCATTGGAGCAAACTCTTGAACGAACACGTGAGGATTTAACTGCTGAGTTACATCACATTGAATCGAAATGTCAAAAAGTCTGTAATGATGTAAAAACACAAATTTGTGAGCATTTCCAACCTATTTTTTCGCGTCATGAAAATGCATTACAGAATCACGAAGCAGCCATAAAAGAACTGCAAACCATTGTTCATGAAAATCATGAGACCTTGTGGGATAAAATTGACTCAGTTGCATCTACCGATTCGGTTACGCAACTTGCAAAAACTCAGGAAAACTTAAAGGACACAGTAGATTCGATTTCAACACAAATGGACACTCTGAAGCTTTGTTCAGAAAAACACACTGAGGAAATGTGTTCATTATCAGAGAAAGTAGTTGAACTTTCGGATCAGCTAAATAATTTATCTACGAAGGTAGATGATAATCTGAATGACGCAAAACCGGTAGTCTTTAATGACACAGAACAGAGCGAACAAATTAGGAAACTGAAACAAAATCTGAATCAAATTGATACCCAACACCAAAGAGAAATCCGGGAAGTACAAGATCAGCTGACACAGGTAATACAAGAATTACGTATTTCAGAAGACACTCGCGCTCCAACATGGGAAGAGGAACTTAGAAATACGCAAAAGCCACAAAATAATAACACAGGGCATTTCGGTAATTATGAAAGAAATTGGCAAGGTACACCGAATTTTGAGATGGAACCGCCGACACGACGTAACTATGACCGAGATGCTACTCGCCGACACGATGATTTTGACTATAAGCTGTTCATTACTACACGTAAATTCAAAACGTTTAAGAATTCTGCCAACGACATTCATCCACAAGCATGGCTCCATCAATTCTCTCATTGTTTTCCTCCCAACTGGTCGTTAGAACACAGATTTGAATTTATGTGTGGCTACTTAGAGAATGAACCAGCTGTAAGAATGCGATCGGTCATTCACGATTGCCACAGTGAAGGAGAGTTTTACCATGCCTTCCTCTCAGCATATTGGTCTCAAGCCACACAAGACCGTGTAAAACATAACATCATAATGATGAAACGTTTCGAACAATCTGAATTTTCCAGTCTTATGAAATATTTTGAAGACATGTTGCATAAGAATCAGTATCTTTCAAACCCATACAGCCCCTCAGAACTCATCCGCATTTGGTTGATCAAACTGCCTAAACATTTACGACATATTATTTTAGCAGGACGTTGCAAAGACGACATTGAAGCTTTTCAGGGACTGTTACAAGAATTAGAAATTGACACTGACAATCGCGGAACGCGAAAGCAGGAACACAACAATTACAGGTCACATCCGTCGCAATTCCGCGATGAAAGAAGTAATAACTTGACACGACAAGGCTATTCTCACAACACAAATCGTGACCAAAACAGACACCACCCTTATGACAACCGCTGGCAGAAAAATAGTTACAGAGAAAGATCGCATTTCCGTAGAAATGAATATGACAGAGATAACCATAGAAATAGACAATATGGTAACCAGAACTATTATTGTCAAGGGAGACAGAATAATTTCAGACGCAACAGTTCAGCGCGCAGTTACGATTCAGGGAGAAATTCTCCACCACGTGACCGACACGAAAGAAACTGTGTAAACTACCGACAAAACGACAGACCTGAATTCTATCAGAACTGGCGAGCTTTAAACAGAGCTGGGCCCACTCGGCAAGGCGAATTTGTGGAAGTTAGACCTCCTAATCCCAGTAACGACGCGCGCCAACAAAGAAACAGACAATGACTCACACCGCAGGCAGCCGCTTGCGCCTGCTGGCTCAGGAAAAAATAACATAGACGCTAACCTTGAGAAAAATTTTAGCATTCTTTACCGACGTATACCGCATGACAATCGCATTCGAGTTCAAACTCTGAGTACTATGAAGAGTAAAGGATTTCACCACACTTCACATATAAAACCGTTTATTGAAAGATAATCTGCTTTTTAACTTAGTCATTGCCATAAAACTTTTCACGTTACATTACTAGTATGCTTGTCAGACTTAGAATCTGTTAACATGCAACAATGTTTGAAGTTAAATATCCAATCAAGAACCAAGATAACTAATTTAAACAGAAATGACGAATGTATTGTTATAGTGAACAGACGTCACAGTGTTATTGTGTGTGTACATTCTTGCTTGTTTTTTGCACGATTATGGAACGACTATAAGGCTTACATACTTAGAACATTTACCAGTACTGCTAATGAGATTTTAATGCAACATTTTGGTTTACTTGAAAATATATTCTGGATTTAAAGTACTTTCAGTGAGATACCAGATGACACAGAGGTTAGTTTATGTGACAGCTACACGATTTTTATCACGACGCTACTAATGAGTGACAATTTACAATGTTGCTTTTGCGGTGTATCTGTTTTATATCTGCACAGTTTTCTGAATTCTTCTGGAAAGAAAAACATGTTTTAATAGTAACTTTTATGGTATAGCAACAATGAGACAGCCTTTTTTCGTGGCACAACAATACGTTACTGTACAGTACTTTCTTCATCACGCCAATAACCATAATAACTATGATATCTATACGCAAAGCATTTCACTTTTGTTTATCATGAGGTAAGTACATTGGCTTCTGCAGAACTTAGCTTTTGGAGGAAAATAACTACGACACTTTCACAGAGATTATCTTACAACAATATGCACATTTAGCGCTACAGGACACGCATTTCAGTGATTAATTTTGTACTTAAAACATTTATTTTTAAAGATTTTTGAATTACAAAGAAAGTTTTCAGTGATACATTTCATTTCATTGCTGTAATCTGTAACACCTGAGGGTATAATTACATTAATCCTCAGGGGGGTACACGCTTACTTTGTGTACCATGTGTTTGGCAAGCACAAGGAACCCTAGCTAATATGGTATTTGCTTATACAACTTTACACATCGGTACCATATTTCTCTAATACACAAATTACACAGCTATCTGATTATTTGACAGAGAAACAAACATTTATTTTACTACATCAGTGATACATGTTTACGCAATTACACCGTTGGATAACTTCACACTTATGAAACTGTATTTTGTCTGTACTTTGTAAACTGTTCATATTTTTTTGGAACCATTGTGATACTATGAGAGCTTTGAATGATGTATTTGGTATGGATTCATGATTTTTAAAGTACGTTTGAGGCAGATGACACTTTTGACATGAGCAGAGAATTTTTTTAGGTTTTGAAATTATTGCAGAATGCTACGACGTTTTTGAGATTTGACTGAAGTGTTATGATGTTATTATTACGACGACGATGTGTATTATGTTGTTGAGGAATGTTTATTATGCTACGTATTTCTCACGATGAAATATTGAAGAAGTGTCGACGAATATGTATATGTATAATGAGGTAAGGAGTAATGAATAGTGGGTAGGGACTCTTGTCTTGTGAAAAAGGATGTTGGAAACCAAGAATCGTACTTTAAGAGTTATGACATGTGTGAATCATGTGTGAATGTATCACAATGCCACTGAACATTTTTTGGACACTGTTATATTCATAGGATTTTGTTTCTACAGATTTGCAACGCTAATTCTTGACCTGTGAAGTATTTTTATGTGAGACTGTCACTTTAGCGAAAATTGCAGTCGTAAATATTTCCGTACCAAAGTTAAGTGACCACCTGCACGTAATGCGTCGCGGGCACCCAGCTGTGTCAGACGCCTGGAGAAAAAGCCATTATTGCGAGCCCTTTTCAGCGGCACAGGTAGAAAAAAAAAGGGGACGTGGGACGTGTCAAACACCTGGAGAACAAGCCATTAGGGTGTGCCTTTCATCGCTAATGCGACACCCTCGTTACTTGAAAACATATGATTACTCGCACTTTGTGCTAATTACTGAAATGCTTATGAATTGATGGGAAATATTCGTACATCTGCACACCTGATTACGACAAGCGTCTTTCTACGAGAGTTGAGAGCTACTAACTTATGAAATGTCACATGACTACTGAATGATATTTTTATGCTTTGCTTTTCATAGTTGCTTATTTCATTTGACATCTGTTTTCCAGCTGTGTTGCAGCATTGCTTTTATAAAATAAAATGCATTTGCTAATGTGAACACTTTCTGTCAACAGATCTATTAAATAATTATTTTATGATCCACATTCTTTAAAAAAGGAGCACTTGGAAAGGAAAGAACAATAAGAAGGAACTAGTAACTGCATTCATAATTTTCTTTTCAAGTAATTGGTAACTTTTTGGTAGAATAACTTCCTGTGGTGCACCACTTTAATTACTTAGACATTAAGATGTGATTATACATTTGCCTTATCTGCATTGTTATCTTTAGTGTACTATTTTTTCTACTTGAGCTATGTCATGTTTCGATATAAGCTGCTGTTTGCCAGGCATAGTGCTACTGAACTTTAATTTGTGTTACTCTGCTAAGCCAGATTTATTTATTTTTTTGCTGCACAGTGCCCTATATTAGTTGTAATATTGCAATTGCTTTGGCATTTGTATTTTTGTCATTGATGTTTGTGTTAATTGTTTTGTGCTGCTGCATTGCCTCGTCCCTTAGTTTAGCATCTGAGCTCAGTAGATTTAAGTTAGATTAAGAGGGGGTAGACTATAGAAGAGAATGAGTTGCGATGAATTGGAAGAAATGCATTGAAAAGTTATACAAATAAAAAGGGTACAGAAAACAGGTTTAGGTAGGATTTTCTTGGAAATAAATGTTGAGGTAAGAAATGTGTGAACATACAAATACAGAAAGCATGCTTAGATAGAATTTTTTTGGTGGAAACAAAGGATGAAATAAGAGGAAAGATATATGAAGTTTTGGGTTGGACTGCAGTACCAAATGTTACACTGAAAACGAACCCTGTCCTTTCCTATTGGTGTTATCCCACTATATGTTTGTGTACCCTTGTGTATTTGTTTTCTTCCTGTCTCTGTGTACAGTTTCATAGAATTTTTTTCTCTTTTAATATTAAGCTACATTCACTATGATGAGGAATACTGTTATCCTCAAATATAATTGGCATTAATAATATGTTATTTACTTTGTAAAGATATTAGACATTATTCATTCTGTTTAAATGCTCATGTGTGAAGGTGATGTTTCAAAAGTTCTTGTGATCTTTATGTATTTACTTATGTTATAATTCCTGTAACACTTATGTATATGTTATTTCGATTCTTTTGTAAAGCCCATATTACTACAAATGTTATCTGTATTATTATGTTTTTAATGATGTATTTTGTACCTTTGTAATTGTATTCTTATGTTATAAAATTGTAATTGTCACCAGTTCATGATATTATTAACTTGTAAGTTACATTTCACTGCACACGTTTCTGTTGGTCATAGTATATGGACAATGTGTGAGAAGTAGGGACTGTTAGTGTTTGCACGTGTGTTACTAATTCAGCAAGGGACTGGATAACAGCATTGCTGGTTCTAAGGACAATTCCAAAAACTTTGTGAATGCACAAGTGGTGGTTATGGACTTGCTATATTATTCGCAAGACTCTTCGATGGTGATTGTGCACCTGCACAGTCGCAACAGATCGCAACAGATGGCTGCTGGCCATCTCTACAAGGACTACAGTGGGTCTGCATCTATGATGACCCACCAATACCATTATTTCTACAAGGACTGCAGTGGGTCTGCACCTCTGGTGGCCCACCAATACCACAATCTCTACCAGGACTCCAGTGGGTCTGCTCTGTGATGACTTACCTACCAATATTCATCAAAACTTCGACTGACTCTGCAGTGGGTTTGCTCCATGGTGGCCCATTACCTGTCAGCATGTCGAGAGTCAGCACTGTCTTTCTGTTGGAAGGACAACGCTACTTCTTCAAGACTGCATGGAAATCCACTACTTCTGTGTGCAATTTCTTTTACTAATGAGACTTTGTGAAAAAAAACTGTAATTACTATTATGATGAATGATTAGGACTATCTTTATGGACTGTGAGAAAATTTTAGCTTTTGACCAACATAATATCAATAAGTGTGTGCATTTGATTTCTTTGTTATTGTAATTATGAAAAATTTTTCAAATCTGTATTGGCCACTGCCCAATCCCATTTGTAAAATTTTTGTGGGGAGCATGGGGGCTATGTAAGTAGGCTGTTTATGTTTTCTCTATGTAAGTAGGCTGTTTATGTTTTCTCTATGTAAGTAGGCTGTTTATGTTTTCTTATTGGCAACGTTACGTAGCGCTCAATATGAAAATCACTGGCTGTGCTGTGTGCAGTCTGTGGCTATTTTGCATTGTTGTCTGCCATTGTAGTGTTGGGCAGCGGCAGCTGGATGTGAACAGCGCGTAGCGTTGCGCAGTTGGAGGTGAGCCGCCAGCAGTGGTGGATGTGGGGAGAGAGATGGCGGAGTTTTGTAATTTGTCATGAACTGTTATATTTATATATGATGATATCAAGGTAAATACATTGTTTGTTCTCTATTAATATCTTTCATTCGCTAACTATCCCTATCAGTAGTTAGTGCCTTTAGTAGTTTGAATCTTTTATTTAGCTGGCAATAGTGGCGCTTGCTGTATTGCAGTAGCTTGAGCAGCGAAGATTTTTGTGAGGTAAGTGATTTGTGAAAGGTATAGTTTAATGTTAGTCAGGGCCATTCTTTTGTAGGGAATTTTGAAAGTCAGATTGCGTTGCGCTAACAAAGCATTGTGTGTCAGGTTAAGCACAGTCCTATATAAATTGTTCAAAGGGGACGTTTCAAATTTTATTGTTGAAAGTGCGAGACAGATGAGTTGATTGGTGTTTAGATAGAGGTTACGTTTGTAATTCTAAAAGAGGGGATGAGAATGGTAAATTGATTGATGGGCATGGTTTGTGGGGTGATATATGAGTGTCATGATAGGGTTGAGGACGTTTGCGTATGTTGATGGTGGGACGGGTGTGAGGTTACGTGCGGCGGGAGGTGTAAATTAGATCTTATTTTTAAAAAAATGTTGTAAAGTAAGAATAATATTGAGAAGGTTTTTAGATGGCTGGTCACGCGGCGAGGCGAGAGCAGGGATGTGTAGCTATGTTTAGTTAAAGGGCTGTGAAATGTCGTGTGAGGAGCAATGCGCAGTGTGCTACAGTGTCATAGGAGGTAAAGACATGTGTTGCTATGATGTGTGTAGCGTATGGAGGCTGCGCTTTGGAATTATGCTACGTTGATATAAAGTTGACTTTCAGCCGGCCGAAGTGGCCGTGCGGTTCTGGCGCTGCAGTCTGGAGCCGCGAGACCGCTACGGTCGCAGGTTCGAATCCTGCCTCGGGCATGGATGTGTGTGATATCTTTAGGTTAGTTAGGCTTAACTAGTTCTAAGTTCTAGGGGACTAATGACCTCAGAAGTTGAGTACTATAGTGCTCAGAGCCATTTGAACCATTTTTTGACTTTCACCCGCGTTCGGTGGTCGCGGCTCGGGATCGCGGTCCTGGACGGACGTATGTATGTGCTTTGACCACTGACGATCACGGCATGGTTTGTGGGGTGATATATGAGCGTCAAGATAGGGTTGAGGACGTTTGCGTATGTTGATGGTGGGACGGGTGTGAGGTTACGTGCGGTGGGAGGTGTAAATTAGATCTTATATTTAAAAAAATGTTGTAAAGTAAGAATAATATTGAGAAGGTTTTTAGATGGCTGGTCACGCGGCGAGGCGAGACTGCACCAACTCACGCTTGAGGAAGACGAGCAGGGGCTGCGCGAGGTCTGAAATCAGACGGATGGGTGACTTCACGATCCTGTGGACAGGGTGCAGAGTGGGGGTAACTGCGCACGTCTGCTGAGTTATTTTGCGAGAGGATCTGCAGGCTCTGCAATGCGCTATTAGGATAGTTTACGAGTACTGAGCGTATCTACACATCTGTGTGATGTATTATTTAGTAGCAGTTTGCTATAGTGTGTACTAAAATTATGACTGGGTGCGTGTCTGTGTGTTGTGCAACATGGTCCATAAGTTGTTTGAAAAAAATAGAATGTTCTCAATGATAACACGCGCCTGCAGCACAGATCAGAGTGATTGGTTTTCCGTCACCATCTCGGTTGCATGCGAGTAGTAAATGTTTACCCGGCCGCGTTAATCGTGTGTGTCAACGAGCTATGATCTATTCTTCCAATAGACGTGAAGGCAGGTCCAGACCTGAGACACCGGCGGTGTACACGAGAAGAACAATGCAGCCTTCACATGTGTCGGCTGTCACGTGTGCTCGGAAGCTGAACTTGGCTGGAGACTCTGGAACCCCCTTCCCCGCCGACCGCACGCGGGTGCGGCCTGCCTTGGGGCGTAATCTAAGGTGCATGTTGTTGTTGTGGTCTTCAGTCCTGAGACTGGTTTGCTGCAGCTCTCCATGCTACTCTATCCTGTGCAAGTCTCTTCATCTCCCAGTACCTACTGCAACCTATATCCTTCTGAATCTTTTTCGTGTATTCATCTCTTGGTCTCCCTCTACGATTTTTACCCTCCGCGCTTCCCTCCAATACTAAATTGGTGATCCCTTGATGCCTCAGAATATGTCCTACCAACCGATCCCTACTTCTAGTAACGTTGTGCCACAAACGTCTCTTCTCCCCAATCCTATTCAATACCTCCTCATTAGTTATATGATCTACCCATCTCAACTTGTGCATTCTTCTGTAGCACCACATTTCGAAAGCTTCTATTCTCTTCTTGTCCAAACTAGTTATTGTCCATGTTTCACTTCCATACATGGCTACACTCCATACAAATACTTTCAGAAACGACTTCCTGACACTTAAATCAATACTCGATGTTAAAAAATTTCTCTTCTTCATGAACGCTTTCCTTTCCATTGCCAGTCTACATTTGATATCCTCTCTACTTCGACCATCATCAGTTATTTTGCTCTCCAAATAGCAAAACTCCTTTACTACTTCAAGTGTCTCATTTCCTAATCTAATTGCCTCAACATCACCCGACTTAATTCGACTACATTCCATTATCCTCGTTTTGCTTTTGTTGATGTTCATCTTATACCCTCCTTTCATGACACTGTCCATTCCGTTCAACTGCTCTTCCAAGTCCTTTGCTGTCTCTGACATAATTACAATGTCATCGGCGAACCTCAAAGTTTTTATTTCTTCTCCATGGATTTTAATACCTACTCCGAATTTTTCTTTTGTTTCCTTCAATATACAGATTGAATAACATCGGGGAAAGGCTACAAACCTCTCTCACTCCCTTCCCAACCACTGCTTCCCTTTCGTGCCCCTCGACTCTTATAACTGCCATCTGGTTTCTGTACAAATTGTAAATAGCCTTTCGCTCCCTGTATTTTACCCCTGCCACCTTCAGAATTTGAAAGGGAGTATTCCAGTTAACATCGTCAAAAGCTTTCTCTAAGTCCACAAATGCTGGAAACGTAGGTTTGCCTTTCCTTAATCTAGCTTCTAAGGTAAGTCGTAGGGTCAGTATTGCCTCACGTGTTCCAATATTTCTACGGAATCCAAACTGATCTTCCCCAAGGTCAGCTTCTACCAGTTTTTCCATTCGTCTGTAGAGAATACACGTTAATATTTTGCATCCGTCACTTATTAAACTTATAGTTCGGTAATTTTCACATCTGTCAACGCCTGCTTTCTTTGGGATTTGAATTACTATATTCTTCTTGAAGTCTGAGGGTATTTCGCCTGTCTCATACATCTTTCTCACCAGATGGTAGAGTTTGTCTGGACTGGCTCTCTCAAGGCCATCAGTAGTTCTAATGGAATGTTGTCTACTCCCGGGGCCTTGTTTCGACTCAGGTCTTTCAGTGCTCTGTCAAACTCCTCACGCAGTATCGTATCTCCCATTTCATCTTCATCTACATCTTCTTCCATTTCCATAATATTGTCCTCAATTACATCGCCCTTGTATAGACCCTGTATATACTCCTTCCACCTTTCTGCTTTCCCTTCTTTGCTTAGAACTGGGTTATCATCTGTGCTCTTGATATTCATACAAGTGGTTCTCTTTTCTCCAAAGGTCTCTTTAAATTTCCTGTAGGCAGTATCTGTCTTACCCCTCGTGAGATAAGCCTCTACATCCTTACATTTGTCCTCTAGCCATCCCTGCGTAGCCATTTTGCACTTCCTGTCGAGCTCATTTTTGAGACGTTTGTATTCCTTTTTGCCTGCTTCATTTACTGCATTTTTATATTTTCTCCTTTCATCAATTAAATTCAGTATTTCTTCTGTTACCCAAGGATTTCTACTAGCCCTCGTCGTTTTACCTACTTGATCCTCTGCTGCCTTCACTACTTCATCCCTCAAAGCTACCCATTCTTCTTCTACTGTATTTCTTCCCCCATTCCTGCCAATTGTTCCCTTATGCTCTCCCTGACACCCTGTACAACCTCTGGTTCTTTTAGTTTATCCAGGTCCCATCTCCTTAAATTCCCACCTTTTTGCAGTTTCTTCAGTTTTAATCTACAGGTGATAACCAATAGATTGTGGTCAGAGTCCACATCTGCCCCTGGAAATGTCTTACAATTTAAAACCTGGTTCCTAAATCTCTGTCTTACCATTATATAATCTATCTGATACCTTTTAGTGTCTCCAGGGCTCTTCCAAGGTACAACCTTCTTTCATGATTCTTAAACCAAGTGTTAGCTATGATTATGTTGTGCTCTGTGCAAAATTTTACCAGGCGGCTTCCTCTTCATTTCTTAGCCCCAATCCATATTCACCTACTACGTTTCCTTCTCTCCCTTTTCCTACACTCGAATTCCAGTCACCCATGACTATTAAATTTTCGTCTCCCTTCACCATCTGAATAATTTCTTTTATTTCATCATACATTTCTTCAATTTCTTCGTCATCTGCAGAGCTAGTTGGCATATAAACTTGTACTACTGTAGTAGGTGTGGGCTTCATATCTATCTTGGCCACAATAATGCGTTCACTATGCTGTTTGTAGTAGCTTACCCGCATTCCTATTTTCCTATTCATTATTAGACCTACTCCTGCATTACCCCTATTTGATTTTGTGTTTATAACCCTGTTGTCACCTGACCAGAAGTCTTGATCCTCCTGCCACCGAACTTCACTAATGCCCACTATATCTAACTTTAACCTATCCATTTCCCTTTTTAAATTTTCTAACCTACCTGCCCGATTAAGGGATCTGACATTCCATGCTCCGATCCCTATGACGCCAGTTTTCCTTCTCCTGATAACGACATCCTCTTGAGTAGTCCCCACCCGGAGATCCAAATGGGGGACTATTTTACCTCCGGAAAATTTTACCCAAGAGGACGCCATCATCATTTAATCATACAGTAAAGCTACATGCCCTCGCGAAAAATTACGGCTGTAGTTTCCCCTTGCTTTCAGCCGTTCGCAGTACCAGCACAGCAAGGCCGTTTTGGTTATTGTCACAAGGCCCGATCAGTCAATCATCCAGACTGTTGCCCTTGCAACTACTGAAAAGACTGCCGCCCCTCTTCAGGAACCACACGTTTGTCTGGCCTCTCAACAGATACCCCTCTGTTGTGGTTGCATCTACGGTACGGCTATCTGTATCGCTGAGGCACGCAAGCCTCCCCACCAACGGCAAGGTCCATGGTTCATAGGGGGGCCTAAGGTGCATAGGCGGTATCAATTTCTCCGGTGGTAGGTGACAATGCGACTGTGTTGAGGTCATGTTTGGGGGAGGCCGAGCAGAGACTTTTAGTCGGTTTGGCAGCTGGTGGTGTTTGGGCGTGTCTGTTGCACTATTTTGCGAGCATGTCTGTGCACTGTGCGGTGCTTTATTTGGAAAGTTTAAGTGTACAGAGCTCGTCTGCCGATATTGTGTACTGCATTATTTAAGAGCTGTTTGGTATTGTGTGGTGAAATTAGGAGTTGTTTACGTGTTTGTGGCCAGTGTCAGATGACCACAGTCGGATCAGTGCGGGTGTTTTGTGACAAATATACTCCACGACTAAATAAAAGGGCTCCAAATAAATAGAGTGCAGCACAGCGCAGTCTGATCTGATTTTCCGCATTAACAGCTATCTGGTCAGAATGTGAGTGAGTAGACAAATAACTGGACAAATTTATCTGTAGAGGAGTTACAGGTCTGGATTGGAATGAATATCTTGATGGGTGTGGTGTTGCCAAGTGTAGTGCACTACTGGAGTTCAAAAACTGCGTTATGTCGGCCTTACATATCGAAACCTATGAGAAGTAAAAGTCTCAAAAAGATATGTCGCAAATAAATAAAGTACACCCGTTCCTCCTTCCATCAGCGTATGCACTGAAATTATTTCCAAAAATTAGCAGTTGTTTGGCTATTTGTAGGTAAATATTTTACATTATTTACGAGCAGTTCACATGTCTGTAGGCTGTGCTATGAGCTATTTTTAACTGTTTACAATTAGCAAGCGTGTGTCTAGAACATTATAAATGAGTTATGTAGGAGTGTTTTGCAGGTCTGTATGATTTGGGACATGTCGGTGTGATACATATACTCCATTCCTAAATAAAGTAAATTCGTTCCTCCATCCATGGACCTAGTGCATGGTGAGTCCGTTTACCAGAAACGTGTAGGAAGAGGTTGAGTGCTGGTGGCTTAGTTTGAAACAATTTTCTTAGGTTGGTGGCGGAAGTGCAAGTGAGCTTTGTTTACTGGCAGATTTCAAACTAGGCGCTGGTTCCTAGGAGGAGGAGGAGTTGGCGGTCTGGTCCTTGAAAAGTAGTTGAAATTAGGGAGTTGAACACGCTTGCATATGCATTGAAATTGTAAATTCAATTATTTAATATAGCGGGGTGGTGAGAGTTAATTAGCGAGCGTTCTCGCGACGAGCAAACGAGCTGTTATACGGTCATGGTGGATTCCACTGTCGGCCAAACTCTGGCGCCAAAGGTATCCTTTGTCCGGCACGCGGTCGACAGGTTCCATCCTGTCCAGCGTTAAGTGCTTCGGGCGCGGAAAAATGTTTACGTAGTCGGACTCTGAGGCGAGCGCGGCTGACCGTTTCTGGCGGGACCGTGAGGCGCCGCTCGCCGCATACCTGGCGCGCTGGCTGTGAGGTTGTGCGGGCACCGCTGGTCGCTTGACGTCAGCTGGCCAGGGAGCTGCCGATAGAGCGGGCTCAGCTGGCACCGCGTACGTCAGCTGCGCTTTGGAGTTTCGCTGTCTGAGCATGGAGATGTCAGTTGGGACACACCTGCATGACCGTATTGTCTGAAATAAAGTGTCATTTTCCAGGTATTTACAGAAGGTTATGTCCGTCGCGTGTATGGAGGGTGTGTGATGCAAGTGGGGCGGCGGAGCACTGATTGTACAGTTATTACGCGCGCACGAGAGCGAGTCAATTAGTCGGCATTCTAGTGCGGTCCAAACGTGCTGTTATATAGACATGGCGGATTCCACTGTCGAGTAAACTTTGCCGTCAAAAGTGTAGCACTGCGTTCTCGCTCGCACAGGGACACGTGGTGGATGGTGAGCGGTCGGCATCGACAGGTTTGAACGTTCCCGGAAAAAACAACTTTGGCGCCGAAAGTGTTGCAGGGAAACGGCCGACCGTCGTGTGATTCATCTCAGAGGCAAACAATTTTGGGGGGAAACGTGCGGAGGCGACGAACTCACGTGGTGACCGGACAAGGGGCCGTTGTGACGTCAAACTCGGCAAGTTCCAGCGTGTCCAGCGAAAACATGTTTACGACGTGGGAGCGATCGCTGGGCTCGCCCCCCGCGCTAGTGGCCGGTTGCCTCATGTGACAGGCGTAGGCAGTGTCTCCGCGTGCTGGCCAGGGGTTGGCGAGGATTTGAACTAATTCAGTTGGAGCGCGAACGTCGTGGTGACTGCACTGCGATATCAAAGATGTGTGTGCTGACTGTGTTGGAGAACAAGTGATGCCCGTACTGCTTGAAATAAAGTCTTCAGTCCCTTCCCCCCTGCAAAATCAAAGGACGTGACTTACGTTACTGTAAGTCCAGTTTATTATTTGAGGCGATTATGATAGGCTACCAGTGAAAAAAGGTAAGAGACGGAGGAAGCTCGTACGTGTGATCGATTATGGTGTTGGGATTTGAACTTGTGATAGATTTGTATGAAGTTATGTAAGGAAAATGGCTTTCTCACCGAGAAAACCAGACATCTTGAATAAATAATAAATGATAATAATAAATAAAAGTACAGTTTTCGAGACAATATCGTATCGGAATTCGAATTTGGCGCAATTTTCTAGTGGAGGTAGGCCTATAATAATAAATGACGATGAAAGATAATGAATGTTAATGAATGTTAATAAATGATAATCTGTAATAATAATAATAATAAAGAAAAGTACCGTTTTTTGCATGCATTATCCTGTTGGAATTCAAACTTCCAGCCATTTTTTCTTCTGGAGGCTTAGGTTAGTGGACATAGCACAATTGGCCTATTTTCCCACCAAAAGCCTCCATCTTGGACGACATCAAGCAATGTTCCCAAGTCCACATGCCGCCATCTTGGATGACGTAATCGCCGCCATCTTGGATAAATTTGGCAACAATGCAGCATGGCCTGGCACATAGATTGTTCCCATACTGGGGGTCACGTGTAGTATCATTTAATGTCCCCCTTTGAGCTTACGAACTTGTCTTACCCACTAGTTTTACCCCACGTTTAGTTTTCGAGATAATCTCATCCGAAACTTCATATGGACCACACTGTATATGGTGTAGTGGGTACAAGTCCAGATATTTTTATAGATAACTGGGGACACGTAACGACATTACATCAGTATTTACGTCATTTTCAGATCAATAATTATAGCTATTACCCAGTTGTATGTTTTTTGGTTGGGTACTGTATGTGGCAAGAGGAAGCCATTAATGCTTATCTTCCCCTGGGCAACAGATCAGTTGTTGAAGTGGGAATGCAAAATAGTTAATCTATACTAGCAGTTAAAGTCCACTTAATGGTGCAGTTACGATCATGCAGGAAATATCATGGCACAAAGTTTGTTACATGTTTGTGCGAAGACTGACACAGAGAGAAAACAACCAACACATGGGTGGATCAGTTAAACATAAATATTGCTGAAATGGAAAGTGCTATTGACGTACCGTTTTCAGAGAATGGACTGGTAGTCAGGGGCACACATTGCCAAACGATGAACAGAGTAACAATATATAGAAAGTGTATTTTTGTGCAAACATACGGTTTTTGTAAATGAAAGAGTGCCTTCTCACAAGGTAAAAATAGGGTAAATTTGAATGTCAATGGTGTTTGTCTCAGCATTCTAGTGCGAGTCGTTCAGGGGATATCGTATTTTGAAAAGCTCCCACACTAAAGAACAGTGCAAGTGCATACGCTAGTTTCGTAGATTCTGACCAGTAACGAGACAATTAGCTAGCAAAGGTTGTGTTCAAAATGGCCACTGGCAGCAGCAATACACGCTTCCAGTCTGATATGAAACGACTGCTGTAGAAACGCTAGCATTTTAGCGGAGATGACCGAACACGCTGCAGTAATAGGTCGTTGCATATCTTAGAGTGTAGTTTGTATGTCACTATAGATAGTGCCTGTCTTTCAGCTCTCCTCAACAGAGGAAAGTCTACAGGCGTCAAATCCGGGGAATGGGCCACAAATGTAGATGTCTTCTGCATCCAGTCCAAAGATTTGGAAATAATTTGTGAAGACTTGCTGTAGCACTTCATGCACTAAGGGCTGAACAGCCATCATATTGGCATCACAGGTTCGTCCTAGTCTTCAGAGGAATGTCTTCTGAGATCCGTGAAAGATGGTCTGTTAGCAGGCTGAGATATTTGTGTGCTTTTAATATTCTGTCTACGAAAAATGTGCCTATGAGCTGTCGGTTCACTGTCGTACGTCATAAATTTATATTCCATAGTCGCTGTCTTTCCTCCCGACGAAACCAACGGGGAATGTCAACAACCAGTACCCCATGTTTCGTCGGTTTATATGACCATGACTGGTAAATGTGGCTTCATCACTAAACAAGATACATGATACATCTGTAGTAGTCTGTCTTAAGGCTCATGTACAGAAGTTAACACTGGTATCAGAATCGTTTCCATGCAGCTCTTGAGAGAAACAGATGTTGATGAAAAATGCGTAAGACACTAACCTGACTTATGTCACTTCCTTGTGCAATAGCATGGGAGGTAACATGCGCATCATGTGCATCAACAGCATGAACATTAGTTTTCCCCCCTTCTGTTGTCACTTGTTTCCTTCTGTTACGTAGTCTAGTTGTTACACTTACACTTTCACACTTTCACGTATCTGATTGAATAGGTTGATAAACAACTGCCAAGATGGTTGACGTCTATTGGGATATCTTGCCGTGTACACCATACAAGAACGAATTGCATTGTTCCTACACTCTCCGTACACCATGAGTATCTCTGCTTTTTCTACATTGGTAAATCCCATCTTCCGCTGACGACCTACTGCTTGGACTGTCACAAACTGACTAGCAAGTCGCAATGCACACAAGGAACACGCAAGTACATCGTAAGCAAACGTATAACATCATACCTAGCAACTACGCAGGCTGAATGGCACAAACAAGTTTCAAACTACTATATCTCGTAAAGGACTCGCACTAGATTCCTGCAACAAGCACGACTGACATTGTAATTTACCCTACTTTTAGTTTCTCAGTGTCAACAGACATTGTTCCATTAAAAAAAGTGTGTTTGAACAAAGACACATTTTCTAAATATTATTACAATCTGTTTATTCACTAACAATATGAGCCACTGATTGCCAATCCATTCTGTGAAAACCACACATCAATAGCATTTCTCATTTCCGCAATATTTTCGGTCCAACTTTTACGAGATTCAGCTTATATACATAGAGAGTAAAGAAAAAGTGTCACACCTGGAGATCAGCAAATGATTCCTCATCCTGGCTCAGGACAAAAGTTTACTTAGCAAAATTTAATCATGTGCATTTTAAATAGCCATTTATGCAAACAAGTATCTGGGAACACTGTCACATCTTGCAGTACATCGGAATGTACACAGGAACGTGTATCAGCTCAGACTACTCTACCAACTGTCGTAGCTCACTAAGTAGTCTCTTGTGTAACTGGGTAACCTCTTTTGATGCTAGTCAATTGTCACGATGAGCATTACTGGAAAGGGCATTTGATTCTAAAGCATTATGTCAGGGTGAAAAACACTAAAGAAATTACTTTTTCTCTCTTACCAACATGTTGGTAGGGTGGGTTCTTCCTTGGCTCAGGTAGAATGAAACAGCGTTTTTACGTAAGATAACTTTTGTTGAAAGATTTGTACATTGGTTTCCTTACTGGAGTGTTCTGGCTGGGAGAGCGGCAGCTGTGTCGTTTTCGAAGACTTCTGCTGCATGAGCGGCGGCTGTCAGATCTTCATCACCAGCTCACAGGTGACTGCCAATGTGAGGCCGTCTCCTTCCCGTCCTCACGAGTCACCTGGGTACGTAAAAAATCAGTCTTCAAATACGCTTAACTTCTGTCTTCTGGCGGTGACGCCGCTGCTTGCTATTCCGTTACAGCGACGGACTTGGTGCTTCTGTGTACGATGTAGTCTCTTCCTGCATGACAGTCTTCAGCACCGACTGAACTGTACTGGAACTGAACTCGAACCAAAACTGAACTGAAAACTACTGTCGGGCCCACTGCGTCTCGCGTATTTATTTACTTCAATTCACTGGAGGTGAACGACTTCATGGTCATTGCCTCTTCTGTCGCGTTGAAAAGCTTCTCGAAGAATCTTCTTAACGTCGGTCATTGGTTCTTGGAATGTAGGCGAGGGCCTTTGATCACATGTGACAATTGAGAAACACGTGAGCCGGTCGGGCGATGCCCTGACGGCTGAATCGACAGTTTCTGCTTATGTGGGGAGGGCGATGGCTTCTCCTGAACGTGCTGGCTTGCAAACTCTGGCCGTTGCCACTGCTGCTCTGCCTGCTGTCTGCCAGTGTGTAACTCTTATAAACTAAACTAAGTTTTTCTTTATTTTCTAATTTCTGCTTCACTTCACATTGATTTCACTAATTTATTCACCTATTTTAAGTACCACTCAACAGTTGCAAATTCAAATCTCTGACACCTTTTTCACTTTTTAGACGTCCATTCCCAAGTTCTTGTCGTTTATAACCAGGACATCATTTTGTTACATGAAAATGGCTTATCACATCAATGTATAGGATCCATTATACTGCATGCATGTGTCTACTAACTGCTTAGTGTGCAACTGTAACTTGTCCTGTCAAGTTCACTTAAAGAAATTTGGAAATTTGTGGTAAGATCTTATGGGACCAATCTGCTGAGGTCATCGGTCACTAAGCCTACATACAACTTAAACTAACTTACGCTATTGACAACACACACACCCATGCCCAAGGGACGACTCGAACCTCCAATGTGGGGAGGTGCCATAGACCACGCGGCTGCCCCGCGTGGCAAGAAATTCACGTAAGGCATATTCCTGATGGAGGACATTTATGATGAAAACGTTGATATTTTTTTTGTGCAGAGCGCATCTTATAATCAAGCTACTGCTACTGGTCATGCATTGGCTGCCCAGTACTCTCAATGGCGCCATCCGGATAAGAATGTTTTTGTCACCTGGAGCAACACCTTCTGGCAACTGGAAATTTCGTCCATAAGTAATAGGCAGAGGTCATCCAACGACTAGACGTACTCCATGGAGGATACGATTCTTGAAACCCTTCGCAGTTATATCAAAGACTGGTAGCTGAAGTGAGGCACGATGAAGAACTGCATCCGTATCATTGTACATTAACTAAACACCAGCGGCCAGCAGACTGCATTCGATGTCTTGTGAATGACTTTTGCACCAACCAGAAGATAACAAACATTTTATAAATATAGTGATATGATCTGATGAATCCATCTACACTCGCGAGGATACAGGCATTATTGGTCGAAACATGACCCACATGTCATCTGTGAACGTGGCTTTCAGGTACACTGTGACATAAATCTGTGGGCTGGAAGCGTGGGAAGGGTGCTTTAAGCCCTTACCTCTTGCTGGACAAGTAGAATGCGTCCCTTTATAGTACATTTCTTTGCAATAACTTGCCTGATGCCCGAGAAAACGTACCTCTTGGTGTTCAGCTACATCTTTGCATCTCCTGAGCAGAGAGACGATGGGGGGAAGAGCATTGTATATGTCGAACGCGTACGAGGCCAAATCCGTCTTTTTTACTTTTCACTTTATTTTATTGTCGCACTAATATCACTCACGTGGCCATCATAAACCGTAACTGCTTTACAAATGCACAATAATGTACATCTTTCTGTCAAGCTGCTAGTATATTGCATCAGCTAATGTCACTGTCATCATTTCGTATTTCATTATCTTACTTGTCGTGTACTGCTTTTCTTTCATGTGCCAGAGACATAATACCAAGTATATAAATTTTGATGGGTTGCAGTGGGGAAGGGAGATGCGTTTTGCATACATACATTACGAATAATTCTATGATATTGTAGATTAAAGAATTTCATTCATAATTTGTTTTATCTGTAATCACGTTATCTATTCCAAAATTATGTAATTACTGCTTAAACGTTTACAAAATATAGGGTGACTCAAAGTGTTGAACCATCATTCTAATACGAAAACGTAATTTTGTAGTCAAACAGAATGAGATGATTGAGGGGGTGCCGGGGCAGGGGGGGGGGGGAGTGGGAGGGGGGGAGCACACCCGAAATGCTATGCTAAGAACATTTTGGATTTTCACATGGAAAGGAGGTCATGTGACATATCAAAGGGAGAATTACACGAGGAAACAGAGGTCTCTTTCATTTGATTGTTCTTTTGTTTTCACGTTTGATTTGCTACCTGTTAGGTATTTCGTTTCAATACGTAAGTAATCAAGTAGTAGGGGTAATATTAATCCACTTCTGAGGTAAAATCACTGTTAATCAAGATTAACTTACGAGGGCAGTTCAATAAGTAATGCAACACATTTTTTTTCTGAAACAGGGGTTGTTTTATTCAGCATTGAAATACACCAGGTTATTCCCCAATCTTTTAGCTACACAACACTATTTTTCAACGTAATCTCCATTCAATGCTACGGCCTTACACCACCTTGAAATGAGGGCCTGTATGCCTGCACGGTACCATTCCACTGGTCGATGTCGGAGCCAACGTCGTACTGCATCAATAACTTCTTCATCATCCGCGTAGTGCCTCCCACGGATTGCGTCCTTCATTGGGCCAAACATATGGAAATCCGACGGTGCGAGATCGGGGCTGTAGAGTGCATGAGGAAGAACAGTCCACTGAAGTTTTGTGAGCTCCTCTCGGGTGCGAAGACTTGTGTGAGGTCTTGCGTTGTCATGAAGAAGGAGAAGTTCGTTCAGATTTTTGTGCCTACGAACACGCTGAAGTCGTTTCTTCAATTTCTGAAGAGTAGCACAATACACTTCAGAGTTGATCGTTTGACCGTGGGGAAGGACATCGAACAGAATAACCCCTTCAGCGTCCCAGAAGACTGTAACCATGACTTTAACGGCTGAGGGTATGGCTTTAAACTTTTTCTTGGTAGGGGAGTGGGTGTGGCGCCACTCCATTGATTGCCGTTTTGTTTCAGGTTCGAAGTGATGAACCCATGTTTCATCGCCTGTAACAATCTCTGACAAGAAATTATAATCCTCAGCCACATGACGAGCAAGCAATTCCACACAGATGGTTCTCCTTTGCTCTTTATGGTGTTCGGTTAGACAACGAGGGACCCAGCGGGAACAAACCTTTGAATATCCCAACTGGTGAACAATTGTGACAGCACTACCAACAGAGATGTCAAGTTGAGCACTGAGTTGTTTGATGGTGATCCGTCGATCATCTCGAACGAGTGTGTTCGCACGCTCCGCCATTGCAGGAGTCACAGCTGTGCACGGCCGGCCCGCACGCGGGATATCAGACAGTCTTGCTTGACCTTGCGGCGATGATGACACACGCTTTGCCCAACGACTCACCATGCTTGTGTCCACTGCCAGATCACCGTAGACATTCTGCAAGCGCCTATGAATATCTGAGATACCCTGGTTTTCCGCCAAAAGAAACTCGATCACTGCCCGTTGTTTGCAACGCACATCCGTTACAGACGCCATTTTAACAGCTCCGTACAGCGCTGCCACCTGTCGAAAGTCAATGAAACTATACGAGACAAAGCGGGAATGTTTGAAAATATTCCACAAGAAATTTCCGGTTTTTTGAACCAAAATTGGCCGAGAAAAAAAATGTGTTGCATTACTTATTAAACTGCCCTCGTATAAATAGTATAACGTGTTTTTTTTTAAACATTTGAGGAGTTTTTTAGTCTGTTGTTGCAATATCTAACCCATCAGAGTGTTGTCTACAAGACGACTACGTCTTAAGACGACACACAGTTGTTACAACGCAAGCTTAGAAAAATGCTTCCTAAACGTGACGTACGATCAAAATATACTTCCCCGTTTATAAAAATGGATGGTTTATTTGCCGCTTTCCTTTCTCTTAGACTTACAGTGATATGAATATCAAAAGAAGGTCAGCTGAAATGTTTGAGAGGCTGCAGATTTCTTTCTTTTACGCTTTTAAATTCTCATCAGTATGTTCACTATTGGTTTTGACGATTTTAACTTGGTTGTTAATTCTCATTTAAGCGTTAAATGTGTCACTGGTTTTATATCCTTTAATGGCAGAGCTGATTTTTTCCTTCTATTCCTGTAATTCTGTTGCATACTTGAGGTGATTTTAGGACATAAAAAGGACTCTCATACGTGTACAGTCAATAACCCTTTTAAGCGTATTATTTATAATTCTCAAGGTTTCAGTATGTCTTGTGAATGATTATTGTACTCGATTCATTTGTTGTGTTAAGTGATAGTTCCTTTAGGCAGACGGGAAACAATAACAGAACTGTGGCTGAACCATGTGGAGCTCCAGAAAGGCAGATAAATCTCTTCCTTCTATGTTTTTACAACTGCGTAAGACAATTTTACGCAGGCTTTCTTGTTATGTATGGCGTGAGCCAGTTGTTGGCTAGAGCGTTTACTGCATAAATGGACACGATTGATCTACGCAAGTACGCGGAAAAGATGAAACTTTAAATTCTGTGTATCCTAAAACCTTCACTCACGAATGCAGGCGTCCGTGTCCCTTTACATCCGTTATACAATGTGATGGTGCCGTTATACACTGACGGAAAAAAATCGCAGTGTAAAGGAGGAGTTGTGCGACATAGGTGAAGTTTGGTAGGCGTGTTTCTATATCTGGTAGATGATGTCTATTCAGATATATTGCTAGTCGCATAAGAGTGACACTAGTAGCGCCACTGCATCTACGTGATTACTCTGCTATTCACAATAAAGTGCCTGGCAGAGGGTTCAATGAAGATGCAAACCAGGTTTCCTTTAAATACACGCTATAACGGTCAGGAGTGTTAGTGTCCTTTCGAGATTGGACATAGTGAGATGACGTTAGTCAAGAATACCGTAAGGTGACAAAGACGCCATAATCAGCACCTCCTGAGTTCGAACGAGGTCCTGTGTTAGGGATACGAGAAGCTGGATGTTCCTTCTGTGATACTGCAAAAAGACTTGGCAGGAATGTAGCCACTGTAGATTGCAGGCAGTGGTGGTCGTAGCGAGAAGACATGCTCTGGACGGCCGCGTGGCACTACCGAGAGGGAAGACCATCGTGTCCGACGACTGGCACTGGTGAGTCGTACTGCATCTGCAGCAGCAATTTGAGCAGAAGTTGGCACCGTAATCACGCAACGAACTGTTGCAAATCAGTTGCTTCAAGGACAGCTCCGAGACAAACGTCCTGTAGAGCGCATTCCACTGACCCCAAACCAACGCCATTTGCAACTTCAGTTGTGTGAAGCGAGAGCTCACTGAAGGGCAGCGTGGAGGTCTGTTGTGTTTTCTGATGATGCTGGTTCTGCCTCGGTGCCAGCGACGGCCGTGTGTTGGTTAGGACGATAGCAGTTGAGGGTCTGGAACCAACCTGTCTGCGTCCTAGACACGCCACATTTACACCTGGAATTATGGTCTGCGGTGCGATTTTGTATGACAACAGGAGCACTTTCGTGGTTATCCCACACACACTGAATGCAAATCTGTACGCCAGTCTGGTGATTCGAGCTAATGTGCTACCATTCATCAAAAGCGTTCCGGGGGACTTCTCCAACAGGTCCACCGCAGCACCCGAGGTCTAGTGGAGGGGGGTAACCGCGCATATAAATAGCCTGCTCTCCTCGAATCTCGACACTTCGGCAGAAGATGGGTAGTATGACACTTCCCGAAACGTCGCGAGATATCAACGCTACACCCGGCTGCAGACCCGAGAAACCTTCATCAACAGTTTCCGCCGGGAAAGCCTACAGTCACATATAGGATAACTCTCGCTCAAATACTGCTGTTCTGACCAAATATGCTCTATAGAATGATGACATGTTGCCATGGCCTGATCAATCACCACATCTGTCTCCTATCGAACGCATATGGGACATCATCGGCGACAGCTCCAGCGTCAACCACAAACAGCATTAATTGTTCCTCTACTGACTGACCAAGTGAGACAGGCATGGAACTCCATACCACAAACTGACATCCGGGATATGTACAACACAATGCATGCATGTTTACATTTAACATTCTGGCGGTTACGCTGGCTAATAATGTACCTACGAGGGCAGTTCAATAAGTAATGCAACACATTTTTTTTCTCGGCCAATTTTGGTTGAAAAAACCGGAAATTTCTTGTGGAATATTTTCAAACATTCCCGCTTCGTCTCGTATAGTTTCATTGACTTCCGACAGGTGGCAGTGCTGTACAGAGCTGTTAAAATGGCGTCTGTAACGGATGTGCGTTGCAAACAACGGGCAGTGATCGCGTTTCTTTTGGTGGAAAACCAGGGTATCTCAGATATTCATAGGCGCTTGCAGAATGTCTACGGTGATCTGGCAGTGGACAAAAGCACGGTGAGTCATTGGGCAAAGCGTGTGTCATCATCGCCGCAAGGTCAAGCAAGACTGTCTGATATCCCGCGTGTGGGCCGGCCGTGCACAGCTGTGACTCCTGCAATGGCGGAGCGTGCGAACACACCCGTTCGAGATGATCGACGGATCACCATCAAACAACTCAGTGCTCAACTTGACATCTCTGCTGGTAGTGCTGTCACAATTGTTCACCAGTTGGGATATTCAAAGGTTTGTTCCCGCTGGGTCCCTCGTTGTCTAACCGAACACCATAAAGAGCGGAATTGCTTGCTCGTCATGTGGCTGAGGATGACAATTTCTTGTCAAAGATTGTTACAGGCGATGAAACATGGGTTCATCACTTCGAACCTGAAACAAAACGGCAAT
The DNA here is from genome assembly GCF_021461385.2 of Schistocerca piceifrons. NCBI lineage: Eukaryota > Metazoa > Arthropoda > Insecta > Orthoptera > Acrididae > Schistocerca > Schistocerca piceifrons. Next base: position 208,793,152 of record NC_060138.1, read on the forward strand.
CAATGGAGTGGCGCCACACCCACTCCCCTACCAAGAAAAGCCGGTAAAGTCATGGTCACAGTCTTCTGGGACACTGAAGGGGTCCTTCCCCATGGTCAAACGATCAACTCTAAAGTGTATTGTGCTACTCTTCAGAAATTGAAGAAACGACTTCAGCGTGTTCGTAGGCACAAAAATCTGAACGAACTTCTCCTTCTTCATGACAACGCAAGACCTCACACAAGTCTTCGCACCCGAGAAGAGCTCAGAAAACTTCAGTGGACTGTTCTTCCTCATGCACCCTACAGCCCCGATCTCGCACCGTCGGATTTCCATATGTTTGGCCCAATGAAGGACGCAATCCGTGGGAGGCACTATGCGGATGATGAAGAAGTTATTGATGCAGTACGACGTTGGCTCCGACATCGACCAGTGGAATGGTGCCGTGCAGGCATACAGGCCCTCATTTCAAGGTGGTGTAAGGCCGTAGCATTGAATGGAGATTACGTTGAAAAATAGTGTTGTGTAGATAAAAGATTGGGGAATAACCTGGTGTATTTCAATGCTGAATAAAACTACCCCTGTTTCAGAAAAAAAATGTGTTGCATTACTTATTGAACTGCCCTCATACATTTCACAGCATCTCTCCCTTGCATTAACCTTTGATCTTGCACTGTTAATCGCTTAAATATGTTACCTACGCAAATTTCCGCAGCTCGTGGTCTTACGGTAGTGCTCTCGCTTCCCACGCACGGGGTCCCTGGTTCGATTCCCGGTGGGGTTAGCGATTTTTCCTCCTCGAAATGACTGGGTGGTGTTGTGTCGTCGTCATCATTCATCCGCATTACGGTCAGAGGAAGGCAATGGTAAACCACTTCCGTTAGGACCTTGCCTAGTACAGAGGTGCGGGTCTCTCGCATCGTCCCCTACGCTCCTCGGAGTATCATCGGGCAAATGTATTCCCGAAATTTCATTACTCTACATTAATTGCTTTTTGGTGTTGCGACTATTTTCTTAGCCATTATTTATTACTAGTAGTTACTGGTACCGTCTGCATTGGATACATTGCAGTAGGACTGTGGCTTAAGAAAATATATACGTCAGTAAAGCCGTACTCAGACTTCATGCATTCGTCGTTGGCACAGAGGCAGCATAAGAACCGCTGTCTGCAGGCTGAATTGGGACCATTGTCTTTTCAAGAACATCAAGCGAAGTCGTCTTACGCCACGGAAGATCCGTGTTCTTCGAATGTCGGCAGTCGCCGGGTTTGAGGAATATTATTTCGGCCGGAGAAGGGCTTTAGCATAATTTATAATGGCAGCACAGCAGGGCGCCGGCGGCTTTTGCAGACGGCGCCGCCCTGCTCGCTAATTATTCCCGGATTCGCCGGTAATTAGCTAATTTCCCCGGTCGCCGCGGTGCGACCGAACGGCGCGCAGGTGGCACTCGCAGCGAAGTGTGCGTTCACCCCCGCACGCCCGCACTACCTCTCAACCAGGCCCATGCCCCCTCCCCTCCATGAGAGCACAGGTGCCGGCAGTTGGCACAACTTGGTGCAACTTCCCTCCCGACTATTGTGCTTTATTTGCTCGATTTCTCTCCTCCTGGAGATCGGATTTACTTGTTCGTGCAGTGCAGCGGAAACAAATTACTGGCAGCGAATCGCGTTTTACGGTTCCCGTGAATGTTCTCCGACGTCGCTGGGCAAAATGGTGCATTGGACCCGCTAAAAACTTACTGCCTGTTCTCCATTTAAAGGCTTACTAGTACGACGGCGGCGGGGAAGCGTTGCTCGTTGGAAGTTCGTTCCGAAATAATCGTCTTCGCCGTCGGCAATGAAACTATCTGGAAAACATTCTGATGTAACGTTATTCACTAAAATGAAAACAAGTTCCAGTAACACATAAATAATGACTAAGAATTTGAATAGCCCAGCAAACTATCGACATCTTCTCAGAACTGCTGTTAGAACTACAAAATTGTTAAAAGCGTCTGTTTTCTTAAATTACAAAAACCGCAATAGCTGCACGCTGATCTTCATTTAGTTTCTCGAGAACTTAGTATCTGGCGCAATGAGCGGAACAGAAACACCTGAGAGACATAAATGCTGTGCAAATGTGTATTTATTTACTTGTTATGGGTTGGATCTCTATATCAATGAAACAGTAGTATAAAACGATTTCGTTCTTTTATTCTGTGCTGCACAAGTCACAAGGTCAGTTATATTTCTGCCTTGCAAAAAAAATTTGAATTCTCGTAACTACATACATGCATTTCATTATAATACTAATGGTGTAGTTACACTGTTTACAAAAGTGTGGATACGCTGGTAGAAGCCAAACTCTGACAGATCAAAAAATGGCCCTGAGCACTATGTGACTTAACTTCTGAGGTCATCAGTCGCCTAGAACTTAGAACTAATTAAACCTAACTAACCTAAGGACATCACACACATCCATGTCCGAGGCAGGATTCGAACCTGCGACCGTAGTGGTCACGCGGTTCCAGACTGAAGGGCATAGAACCGCACGGCCACACCGGCCGGCTCTGACAGATCAGTTGACGTTGGAATACACGAGGCAAAAGTGACCGTATGTCTTATCTTAGAATCTCGGTTAAAGAAGGACAAACCTATGTTTATGGCTTTTGATAATGTTGACTGGAATGCACTCTTTGAAATTCTGGAAGAATCAGGGATAAAACGCAGGGGCGAAAGTTTATATAGAACTCGTACAGAAACCAAAGGCTGCTACAATAGTCTAAGGAAGTGAAAGAGAAGCAGTCATCAGGAAGGAATTGAGGGAAGGTTGTGGCCTACCCCTGCTGTTAATCAATATCTGCTGTGAGCAAGCAGTAAATGAGTCCAAAGAAAAATTTGGAGGCGCAATTAAAGTTCAGAGAACAGAAATAAAAATTTAAGGTTTGTCGATGACATCGTAACTTTGTCGGAGACAGCAAAGGACTTGAAAGTGGAGATGAACGGAATGGACAGTGTCGTAAAACAATGGTAATGGAATGCAGTCAAATTAAATCAGGCCATTCCGAGGGAACTCGATTTGGAAATTGGGCACTAAACACAGCAGGTGCCGTCTATTATTTGGGCAGCAAAATAACTGATGATGGCCGAAGTAGAGAGGACATAAAATGCAACTGTCAATGACAATAAAAGCGTTTCTGAAGAAGAGAAATACATTAGAACTGAATATAAATTTAAGTGTTTTGAAGTCTTTTCTGAAGGGGTTTTTGTGGAGTGTAGGCTTTTATGGAAGTGTAACGCTGAACATAAACAGTTCTGACTAGAAGAGAACAGAAGCTTTTCAAACGTTGTGTTATAGAAGAAAGCTGAAGACTGGATGGGTAGATCGCTTAATAAATGAGACACTGAAGGGAAACGGGGAGAAAAGAAATTTGTAGTGTAACTTGAATAAAAGAAAACATCGGTTGGTAGGACAAATTCAGAGACATTAAGGAATCACCACTACTATTGGAAGGAAGTACGGGAGAGAGGTGGAGAGCTAAAAATTTTAGAGGCAGCAGGTTCTAATTACTGTGTATTGCAGTAGTTATCCGGCGACGAAGAGGCTTGCACAGCATAGAGTAGCACGGAGAAATGCATCAAGCCAGTCTTCGGAATGAATACTGCAACGTAACTACTTGAAGACTCGATGAAACGTTTGACACAGAGTGGCTCGTATGAAACCATCCGCAAGCACCCTTCTTCGTCAAGCAGAGTTGCGGCAATTAGGTTCTAGGAGCGTGGGAGGCGCCGTACACTGGGAAAGACAGATTCAACCTTTGCGGAACATCTTTTAGCAGAAAACTGCCCACATGATGTATATGGTAACGCTTTTACATACTGAAAAATAGCAGGAAGTGACACTACTGGAATTACTTGAATTCGGTAAACACGTGCCACAGAATGCTAACTTAGTTTCAAATGACCAAACACAATACCATTCACACGCCCCTCTCCACCCACGGATAAACTGAATTTTAGTTATGCAAATGCTATTCCACAGTAGTAAATACAATTTCTTTTTTGGTCTATGTTAAATATAACGAGGTGCACAGTCCACAATAAACTTTGTTTTTAAATTTCGAATAAATTTAACCGCTGAAAAACATTCTGTATCCCTTTGAACATGGCTGACGTTTGCAGCAACCGTATACACAAATTTGAAAAATACGTAAAAATTTGCCAACCGGTTGCAAGGTTTTCTATATACCTTGACCAGGTTTGGTCACCTCTACGGGTGACTTCATCAGAAGGTAAGGTAATTACCTAAAATGAATATGTCAGATTAAATATCTTATCTAATAAAAGTTTACATAATGTAGACGAGTGTAAAACAAATAGTACTTACATGAAGAATATATCGTCAAAGATGTACAGTGATTTAAGAGTTGATTTGCTCAAGTCATACATTAAAATATAAGACATAATGTTTTTCAAAAAGTCAAACATTAAACATTAGTAACAGCGGTGTGGTGTGAGGAGACTGTGTGGCAACTAGTCACGCTGCCAAGTGAACGTAATGTAGGGCGGGCCACTAGTAACGTGAGCAAAACAATTTTGTATATTACACATTTGTTGAAGTAAATCATACGTATAGCCAATATAGCTTTTAACAAAATTTAATTTTACAAATTATTGAGCAAAATTTATAAACGAGCTGCAAGCGGGATAAAATAGTACAAATTTCGCTACGTTTTATGTAGCACAGGTAGAACCAGAGTTAAATACGACTGGAATTACATACGTAGTGAAGAATATCAGTTCATTACATGACACAAAATTTGAAAAGAAAGCTTGCATAACTAGGGCACAGAGGTCATGTGGTGTGTTAGCAATGAGCGTAACTTAACAGAGGTAAAATAATGTTTCTGAAAAGGAGGAGAGAACCTGGATTATAAGTATCATAAAACTGAGAGCACTGGTTTAAAAGCATTAAAGAAATTTCTATTTTTCAACTGTATTTGTTCATTTAACATGTTATCTTTATTTGGTGCGTGTCTGAAAATTTCAAGTTCTTCCATGACATCAAGTTTTCTCCCTTTCTTTAGAGGTGACGAAACCTGGTCAAGGTATATAGAAAACCTATGCAACCGGTTGGCAGATTTTCACATTTTTCAAAAATTCTGTGTCCCTTCATTTTCTCTGTTTATATCAGTAACATCTATGTAAGTCGCATCACATTTTATCTGATACATATTTTGATCAAATAATATTTTACAGAACGTCAGGAAACTGTTTCCTATTTATTGTTGTTAATATGAAGCAATTACGTCTAAACTGCAAAACGAGTAAGAATCCGCGTTCGATTGTTACAGGCATCTAATACTTCAGTCCATTGTTAACCTATACAGCGGTCTCTTGCCCGCTCGTCGCTAATAGGGTGCCTATGGGATGCAGCGTTCTCGGAATGCTATACAACAATTTCAAACAAACAACATTAGTAGTTTTATTTCCAGAAAAGCAAACTGGCAATAATTAACTTTTATTACATCAAATGTCGCTACCGAGTGACGGCATGAAAACAACACAGTTCTTGCTTTACACCAAGTCCAAGAAACCACTTGTTACGAATCTCACAGCGTAGCACTAATCAAGTTGCAGACTAGGGCCGATCATGTGCATCCGAGGCTAGCAGGAGCTACGTTTATATGAAGATGTTGTAGGTGGCTCTTCTGACGCGGCGCAGTCTGATTCCGCTCACCATCGGCAGCCGATTCTTCACTGCCTTCTCAAGTCTTTCGTTTCGTCTCTTCGTTCCGGCCTTTGTGGTTACGCCACGTCTACGCTCTGCTCATGTTTTTAGACGTACAGAGATGCGTTTAAGAACCGAAGCAGCTTTCCAGATACAACGTATAATGCAAAAGGCCAATCCGCGACGCAATTGGTGTTGCCCGGAAAGTTATTCAGTATTCTGGAGCACAAGCAACGCATGGTAGACATAGCTTAAATGAAAATAACGTCTACCTGCAATGTAGCATAAACGAAAGTGTTAGCGTGCTATTGCATTTAGGTTGCGGTATTATTTGTACTACTATTAATAATAATACCATCATTATTATTAATACAGGTTGTTTATGAATGAATATCGGGGTTTAACGCTTTATAATATTTATTATATCAAACTTACAGCTATAAATGATATGTCAAATGAAAGAGCAACTCAAACAGTTTTACCAAGAACCTTATAAATGTTCAATGTGAGCACTATTTGTCACACAGCACACATCGAGTCTATAGCCGAGTTCCTCCTAAACGTTGATAAGTGTCTCTTCAGTGATTGTAGCAACAGCTGCTTCAGTCCGGTATCTTAATTCTGGGACGTCTGCTGGTAGTGGAAGCACGTACACATGATCCTTGATGAAGCCCCAAAGGAAAGAATCGCATGCGTTAGGTCGGCTGAACGTGGAGGCCTTGCTAAGCAAGCCCTGTCATTGGGCCCCTTGCGGCCCATCCAGCGCTTGGGTACAATAAGTTCAACCAATCGCGTTCTTCGCTATGCCAGTGAGGCGGCGCACTATCTTGCTGGAAAATGAAGTTCTCTGGCTCATCTTCTTCCAACTGAGAGAAGAACCATTGCTCTAGTGTATCAAGGTAAGAAGTGGCAGTTACAGTAGGTTCACCAAAAAAGAATGGCCCACAAACCTCCCAGCGGATTGAGGCGAAAACATTGCGCGTTGCGTATGCGCACTGGTGCCAAAGACAATTGAGTGACTTGCTCTTTCATTTGACATATCATTTATAACTGTAAGTTTAATGCAATAAATATTATAAAGCGTTAAAACACCAATATTCAATTATAAACACCCTGTATCAAGCAAGTCACAAGATCTCGCCCAGTAATACCTATTTCTCATCGTAATTAGGACAAAAAAGAGCTGCAGTCGCATGGTGATATCAATGTCCGTGGTACCAAGGATTCTGGAGGAACGAAAATTTCTTCCCTTTAAGCTTCACCTACACCAACAGCTATAAGGAAACAGTTGCCAAAATCAGGTATCATACTGCAGACGCTTCGTAAATAAAGTAACCATAAATCCGGATATCTTGAAGGCGATTTTATGGGGAGATGAATGCTGTTTCCTCAGTGACGCCACTGGCAACAGACACAACCTACAGTACGGGCTCCTGCAAATCCTCACTCATTGTGACCACATCACATGCAAGAGCAATGAGATGTTAGCGTATGGTGCGGAATTCTAGGAGACTACAACACTGGACCAGTTTATTTGGCTCCCGGACTAACTGGCCGGCTGTATTTGCAATTCCTACAGAATGAGGTGAACGTTTGGGAAATCCGCAGGAAACACTTCAGTTAACTGTGAGCCACTGATTTCAGCACTTTGGCGCACCACCGCATCATTGCAGACGTTACGGCCAGCGAGATCGCCTGAGTGAAAGCCCTTGAATTTTTTCTTATGGGGCTATATCAAAGCCAGGGTTTACGAAACGGAACCGGAAAATCCAGATGAAGGAATACGTCATGCCTGAGCTTCAGTATCTGCAGAAAAGTGAAAGTGTCCATGCTGAAACCGAGAGGCCCTTACATCAACGCATCCCACAAGGCGGACGTGCATTTAAACATTTGTATTATGAACAATGCAGTTTTGAAGATATTTCAGCGTATAACGCAGGTTTAAAGGAAGAACATTTATGCTATTAATTATATTCATTGGTCTTCATTGCATTCAGAGATGACAGCATTTATATAATACGACCAGTTGTCAAGCACGAATTGGTGCTTTACGTGTTGTTAATAAATTAGTTGTCATATGTTGATAAGCACTGAAACAGGTAATTAATATGCTTTGGAGCTTGTGCATATTGTTTTGGTCAGGGACAATCACTCTTCTACCCAGGAGAATTTTTCGAACCTAGGAATCGAACCCAGAAAAAAATTTCACAAATACATCATTAAAATAGTTATGTGAGAAATATATACATAACATTTTCACTCTATAATGGCAAATATATGGTATCAAGTGCAATACTGGAATATAAAGATAGCCCTTTAACCATGGTTTTCCGAGTAGGTGTGTGAAAAACTGACAGTAAAAGTCGATACAAAGCTTTGAATTGATGCACAATGCGGACAGCATTGATAGAAGTGCCCCCTACGTACAGAGTTCGGTTTTCTTTCTTTAAAAAATACACTCATACTGTAAAAAGTATCAAAAGAATAAAGAATATGAATTTACGAAATCACATAAGAAAACACTGAACAAAACAGTTCTCACTGTAATAAATCGTTAGGAGCCAGACTGCAAATTTTTGGTAGCCATATTTACATTAACCATTTTAACATGGTTTCAAAAAATGGTTCAAATGGTTCTGAGCACTATGGGACTTAACATATAAGGTCATCAGTCCCATAGACTTAGAACTACTTAAACCTAACCAACCTAAGGACATCACACACATCCATGCCCGAGGCTGGATTCGAACCTGCGACCGTAGCGGTTGCGCGGTTCCAGACTGTAGCACCTCGAACCGCTCGGCCACTCCGGCCGCTTAATATGGTTTATATCACTATAAACATTGATACGTCAATAACTCATTTAATGAAGTAAATATTTTAACGACTACATGCCAGAGGTAAGGGGATACCTATACACTTTAAGACTGAACCTATTATCATAGGTTTGCCATTACAGAGAGAAATTATTATGTAAATTTTTTCTCACATTATTACTGTAACTATGTATTGTGATATTCTTCGATCACGGGTAGCACGAGGAAAAAGGTGGCCAGTAGGCAAAAATAAAAACTGCGAATGCAGAGGAATATGACGTCTCCAACTTTGGAGATTGAAAATAGGAGAAACACACACAATCACACAAATATGTTTTCTCCAATTTCAGTGACCTTAAAAATCGGACAGGTTACGCTTACTACGAAGTATTTCAATAGAAGACATCAGTGACTCAATATCGGTATTAGTTCGGCATAGCCGTGATCACCTTATCCAACACGAAGTGAGCACCAATCTTTACGTCGACCAGATTGAAATTGGATTATATTCGTGTCCGGTGTGTCAAATCAATAGAAACGAAGTAGTAGACGTTGCGCAATATAAATTGGCGCAGCAATTACACCTGATTGTAAGAACTGTTGACGCAGCCGGTGCTTACGGCGGCAGCGCCTGAATTGGTCACAAACGAACGGTTGTCCAGCGCCCGTTACCTGCCGCTGGCAGCGCCCTCCGCTACGTCGTTCGCCAGCTCGCTTTCGCCCCCGCTTTTTTCTCTCTCTTCTCTCGTTTTTTTTTATTTTACGAGGCGATGCGAATTTAAATTGGAATCTGCGAGTAATTGAGAAAGAGCCGTAATTCACGTCGCAGAACGGTGGCTGCCCGGCGCTTTGGCAGCCGCCCGCTGTCGCAGCCGGGCGCGCCCGCCCCGGGGCGCGGCAAGTAAAAGTTGATCCGCAAAGTCGGCAAGAACTGCCCTTAAAGGAGACGGCTTTACGGGCCTACGACTGTATAGGACCGACGGGCAGCGCGAGGAGACAACTGCGTTCGCGGAAACGGCCGCGGGCCCCCGGCTCCGTTTCGGTAGTAAACGCGGCGACAGGATTAACTAATACTGCGTCTGTAACGAACTGTTTACTTTATCTCAAATAACGGCCGAGCTTTCAACCGACGCGATGTCTGATGAAAAAGTGACGCGATGCAGATGTTAGATAAAGGAGTGGATAATTTAGACTCTAACAAGGAAAGACGGGGACGTAGGGATTGCGGATTTACTTCAAACTTTGGACACCTTTCAAAAATGGTTCAAATGGCTCTGAGCACTATGGGACTTAATTTCTGAGGTCATCAGTCCCCTAGAAATCAGAACTACTTAAACCTAACTAACCTAAGGACATCACACACATCCATGCCCAGGCAGGATTCGAACCTGCGACCGTAGCGGTCCCGCGGTTCCAGACTGTAGCGCCTAGAACCGCTCGGCCACACCAGCCGGCTGGACAGCTTTAGTGGGACATTAAAACAACATAATGCGCATTTATTACGGTGCACTACTCTGTTAATTCAATGAAAATGGCACGACAAGTCTTACGCGTCTCTCACGTACCTATTGAATCCGTGCGAAGACGATAACCATAAGAAATTGCAATTATATTAATACCGTCAGCTGCTTACGGGCGTTGATATATATCAACGGGGACAGGTGAAAATGTGTGCCCCGACCGGGACTCGAACCCGGGATCTCCTGCTTACATGCCAGACGCTCTATCCATCTCAGCCACCGAGGGCACAGAGGATAGTTCGACTGCAGGGACTATCTCGCGCACCCCTCCCGCGAGACTCACATTCTCACCTTGTATATCCACACACTACGTCCATAGTGTCCCGCCCCAACACACTCATTACTCGTGGAGGACCTTCTTTCCAAGTCCCGTAAGAGTTCGGGGAATATGTGTGCATCCGTACAGACGAAGGAAGTCATGGCCGGTATTGCCAGAACTATTTATTTATATGGATATGGTGTCTGTTCTTTCGGACATGTCCGATGCACACATGTGTGCGGCTGCACAAATATTCCCCGAACTCTTACGGGACGTGGAAAGAATGTCTTCCACGAGTAATGAGTGTGTTGGAGTGTGACACTATGGACGTAGTTTGTGGATATACAAGGTGAGAATGTGAGTCTCGCGGGAGGCGTGCGCGAGATACTCCCTGCAGTCGCACTATCCTTTGTGCCCTCGGTGGTTCAGATATACCAGGTTCGAGTCCCGGTCGGGGCCCATATTTTCACCTGTCCTCGTTGATATATATCAGCGCCCGTGAGCAGCTGACGGTATTAATATAATTCTAATTTCATTCTAGACGGCTGCAGGTCATGTCCGAAAGAACAGACACCATATCCATATAAATATATAGCCATAAGAAGTCAATGCGGTCACATGGTTAGGGCTCGCGCTTAGCAACGGGGTCGAGGACGAGGCGAATCCTGCTGACACTTATTTTTTAATCGCTATTTTTTTCATTACTTGTCACATTATTTAATTTCTAGGGAATTTGAGAAGTAATACAATGCAAAAAAACCACGTGTAGTTTAAAGAAGTTATAGTAAATTTCATATATTATTTGACTACTTACTATTTTTAATTACATTTTCATGGACGAGAAACCCAAGTCAAACCTCGATAAATGAATGGGTGTTATTCAGTAATACCATATATTGAGTCACAATGTGCCAGGCCACAAGAGCAGTATACAGTTATTCGTCAGCTGTGCTCTCGACCTCACACGTTGCATGATGGTGTTTATCATTCAGATATGAAAAACATAAACTGGAACCCAAAGAAAGCATGTGTTGACAGATGTGAAAATTACCGAACTATTAGTTTAATAAGTCACAGCTGCAAAACACTAACACGAATTCCTTACAGACGAATAGAAAAACTGGTAGAAGCGGACCTCGGGGAAGATCAGTTTGGATTCCGTAGAAATGTTGGAACACGTGAGGCAATATTGGCCCTAAGACTTATCTTAGAAAATAGATCAAGGAAAGCCAAACCTTCGTTTCTAGCATTTGTAGACTTAGAGAAAGCTTTTGACAATGTTGACTGGAATACTCTCTTTCAAATTCTAAAGGTGGCAGGGGTAAAATACAGGGAGCGACAGGCTATTTACAATTTGTACAGAAACCAGATGGCAGTTAGAAGAATCGAGGGGCATGAAAGTGAAGCAGTGGTTGGGAAGGGAGTGAGAGAGTTGTAGCCTCTCCCCGATGTTATTCAATCTGTATATTGAGCAAGCAGTACAGGAAACAAAAGAAAAATTCGGAGTAGGTATTAAAATCGATGGAGAAGAAATAAAAACTTTGAGGTTCGCCGATGACATTGTAATTCTGTCAGAGATAGCAAAGGACTTGAAACAGCAGTTGAACGGAGTGGACAGTGTCTTGAAAGGAGGATGCAAGATGAACATGAACAAAAGCAAAACGAGGATAATGGAAAGTAGTCGAATTAAGTCGGGTGATGCTGACGGAATTAGATTAGGAAATGAGACACTTACAGTAGTAAAGGAGTTTTGCTATTTGGGGAGCAAAATAACTGATGATGGTCGAAGTGGAGAGGATATAAAATGTAGACTGGCAATGGCAAGGAAAGATTTTCTGAAGAAAAGAAATTTGTTAATATCGAGTATTGATTTAACTGTCAGGAAGTCGTTTATGAAAGTATTTGTACGAAGTGTAGCCATGTGTGGAAGTGAAACATGGACGATAAATAGTTTGGACAAGAAGAGAATAGAAGCTTTCGAAATGTGGTGCTACAGAAGAATGATGAAGATTAGATGGGTAGATCACATAACTAATGAGGAGGCATTGAATAGAATTGAGGAGTAGAGTAGTTTGTGGCTCGACTTGATTAGAAGAAGGGATCGGTCGGTAGGACATGTTCTGAGGCATCAAGGGATCACCAATTTAGTAATGGAGGGCAGCGTGGAGGGAAAAAATCGTAGAGGGAGGCCAAGAGATGAATACACGAAGCAGGTTCAGAAGGATGTAGGCTGCAGTAGGTACTGGAAGATGATGAAGCTTGCACAGGATAGAGTAGCATGGAGAGCTGCATCAAACCAGTCTCAGGACTGAAGACCACAACAACAACAAACTGGAACAGCGTCTACTACATCGAATGAATGTAGTTTAACCGTACTTGCTGGAAATGTGGTGAGTTTCTAAGAGAAAATACACCTCGTTGAAATTTTGAAATATTTCTCTTTCTCTCAATAGTTTGAATGCAAATCATATATGACCTGTGGTGAAAAACTATAAATTAAAAATTAAGTTTCAGCGGAAGTGCAACCGTCGCGGCATACAGGTTCGTTTTGGAAGCTCGAATGCTACCCACTTGATCAAAATGAACTCATACGTCCGCCGCTACGAGCAGATACATACACTACATAATAGACGCGGAGAACTTATCTTGCGATTTTCTGGGAATTGCCAGAGTAGTGTACCTCGTGCATTATGTTGTTTTAGTGCCCCACTAAAGGTGTACAAAGTTTGAAGTAAATCTGAGCTCGCAACGTCGTGGCCTTCCCTTGCAGGACAAAAAAGATGAAGGAAAAGAAAACGACGCCCCACGAAGTAATTAGCCGAACGTGACGGGAATCGGTAGATGTGATGTACATGCAGAAATAAACAAGTAGGTACATTTTTAGAGAAAAATTGAATGATTTATGCAAGATGTTGCGGCTTAACGACAGGCGCCGGCACGGAGATGAAGACTGCAAGAGCAGAGAAGGCTGTGAGACGACGTCAGCCGGTAGTACGTTGACTAGAACAGCACCAAGACAGGAGCGGCCTCTATCCGAAGAGAATGTAAGCGCCGCTCCTGCCAGCCTCGAGCGTACACTAGTAGAGAGGCACTAAAAGAGAGGACTGGAAGTGCCGTGTTTAGTCATCTGTATGAACTTGTTTCAACTACATTTTGAGAAAATTCTCTACAATACATGAAGAGGAAATCTCATTAATTCGGTCACAAACTCGGGCAAATTTCTCGTAAGACATTTCAATGTACTGGCAGGTTGCTGAACATAGGTTTACCCACAAACCTTACCCTTTAACTATTATTGTTAGGCCCCTGAGGTGTTTATATACATTAGTTTTATTCCCAGTAATATATAAGTACTTACCAGTATTTTACGAGACAGTTCAAAAATTTGCCAAGCCCAAGGATGTCAATAAATGTGTGTATTGCAGTAGTTATATATATTTTGTAATATTTTTCTGAGAGTTTAAAAATTGGCCTCGACGCTCCATAAAATTTTAATTTTGTCATGCTGATATTCCAGACATTATTTGCTACTTGATAGACTGTCTGGTTCATAGTCTGGAGTTAAGTTATTAACTAAAAAGGTTTATCAGCATTTTGTATTTAGGATTTTACCGCGAAGTTTTAATGTAGCTCTTCAAAATATGTTGTAAAGTTAGCTGGGAAATGCCTGTTTAGGAGATGAGCATTAGATCTTAAATGCTCTACAAGAAGGTTTGTTTGCTGGCAGATTTCGGAGACAGATAACGGCTTCATTTAGCTTACATGTACATCAGTTTATATGTATATCTGTGAATACGTCTATTATTAAATCACTAGAACCATAGGTTGAAAATGTCAACGTCTTGCCTTGCATTCCGAGAAAGCTCTATAATGTATTATTGAAACTTCACAAGAAAGTCCTCAGTATAAAAGTCAACAAAATTCCTGTCTTAATAATGTAAATTCACCCTCAAACGAAACAATCTAGCAATTATGGTAAAAACAGAAACAATTATAACAAAATGTGGGGTTTAATCTTCCTGTTCGTCACTACTATGATGAATTCAATTCATGTTTTCAGATGTACAGTAAAAACAGTCACTTAAGGTGACACAGGTATGTATAATATGTTTAGGTACCGAACTGTGTCCGTCCTGCTATACTGGACAAACTGGGAGTTCAAACTGCATTGGGGTCAGAGAGCACCATACAAACTGGAGATTAAAGAACCAAGATTCTTCCTTTGCCGAACACTGCGTAAACGAAAACCGCAAATACGTAACAGGTGTATGTGTCCTACACGTAAAGCGAAAGCGTACAAAACTCACTCAGTTTGAAATTAAGAAACGAATGTGTGTATCCACACGTTTATTATTCAATGAACAAACACAGTTGAATTATTCACCACTTGTAGACAGCATTGTAACTCCCGCATAGAAGAAGAACCTTAGCAACTGCATTCACATAAAAAAAAATTCCAATCCTATGAAAAGCTATACACCAGCGTATTTTTAGTTTCTTGTAAATGCCGTCCTAATGAACTTGGTAAACATATAAGTAATTTCGTCAAAATTGTCAACAGACAGACTTTAAAAGTTATAAATCAAGAATCGATAGATTAAAAAGTTTAAATGTTTATCTTCTCTTGGTTCTCCTCTTTGGAGAAAGATGGACTTATAAGCCGAAAACTGGGTCGTACAGTAATAATAAAGATTGTAAAACAAGGCTATAAAAGTGTTTCGTTGAGTTAATACGATACAGAATGATCCATAACCTGAAACTTAGGTCGTACAATAATAATAAAGTTTGTGAAAAAAGGCTAAAAAGTGTGGCCTTTATAGCGTGCGCATGATGCCAATAAAGTTATTTCTTCTCCTATTTTTACAATGAGAATCACCGTAGCACGTGTAGCTTTCAGAAAATTTATTTGCAATCCGAAGTTTTCGTCAACCATTTCATTTGCTAGCTTTTATGAAAATATTGATAAACAGATTATACCGGTATTATTTCAGTTTACTTGCAGAAAAAAATAAAAAAATAAATAATACGTCCACTTGGAGATTCGAACCCACGATCCCCGGATTAGCATTCTGTACTCTTGCAGCAACTCCAATCTCTACTTGGAAACCACGCTACCACTAAAGACTCACGACTTGAACGACCCGCGCTAAAAATGCTGTTTTGTTTACACCCTTGTCCATCTGGACTTCTCACACACTCACGACTTGAACGACCCGCGCCAAAAATGCTGTTTTATTTAGACCCTTGTCCATCTGGACTTCTCACACCCGTCATATTCATTTCTGACCGGGCCCTGAATATAGCATAAACGTGGACGAAATCGGCGAGAACGAGTAGGCGCGGAGCTCTATTAAGTGGAGTACTGTGCCCCGTGTCTTCCACGACGTAGCGCAGCAGTCTCTGTGTGTGGAGTGCGGCAGCGGCCAGCGAGGCAGTGCGGTGAGCGTTCTTGCCGCGCGACGCGCGAATGGAATTAGAGCACAGTGGAGCGGTGCTGTGGCCGGTAATCCGGCGGAGCAGTAATTGCACGGCGGGGGCGGTGGGGGTGGGGCGGTGGCGGCGGAATAGGAGCGGCGGCGGATCAGCGGACAAGAACATGGTCTCTGCGCGCACGCACGCCTCGACTGGGCTTGCGACGAGGCGCGCACCGCCGCCTCCAGCGAGTGCTGCTAACTGAACTGCTTACCACCGCTCTCACGTCAGCCACACTGTCTCACAAAAGCAGTGGAGCACCCAGAAGGGGACAAAGAAGCGGAATGAAACTTTGCAAGTTGAAAAAAAGCCTGTGATGTTGTTACAGTGATGTGTGACGTTGCACCCGCTCTGTCCAGGATGGCCGGACTCATTCGGTTGGGAAAGGTATCATAAGCCTGTTGTATCGTCACCTGAGGCAAGCTGACCCACAACTGTAGTAATTGGTGCTTCATATACAACGAGGGTTGGAACTTTAATAGTGGAAACTATTTATTTACAGCTCGTACAAAATAGAAACGTGTTTCATAGTTTTACTGACCTTCAAAGCAGTCACCAGCATTGTGTATAACCCGTTGCCAGCGATGTGGAAGTCGTAGGATACTCTTAGCAGTGCCAGTTGTGTTGACAGTTCGAACGCCGCGCTCTGTTGGCCGACGAATGTGTAGCAGTTCTGAAGCAAGTGCCGCGAAGTGATTCCTTCAGTTTAGATATTGAATTGAACTCACGAGGGCTTAAGTCAAGGGAGTACTATAGGTGGTATAGCACTAAGCAGCCACATCAGTTCAAAATGGCTCTGAGCACTATGGGACTTAACATCTATGGTCATCAGTCCCCTAGAACTTAGAACTACTTAAACCTAACTAACCTAAGGACAGCACACAACACCCAGCCATCACGAGGCAGAGAAAATCCCTGACCCCGCCGGGAATCGAACCCGGGAACCCGGGCGTGGGACAGCCACATCAGTCAAACAAATCAGTAACAGTTTGCACTCTACGAGCTTGAGCATTGTGCTGATAATCAGGTTCCGCAGAAAGTGTCATCACTTCTGTCTCTAAGCTGGCCGTAGACTGTGCTCCTAAAATGAACAGCATAGAGACAGAACTGGTAACACTTTCTGCAGATCCTGACCATCATTATGCAGGATAATGCTCAAGCACGTACAGTGCAAGCTGTTACTGATCTGTCTGACTGATGGGGTGCTAACAAGGGAACCTCCCCATCGCACCACCCTCGGATTTAGTTACATGTTGGCCTTGAAAAAGTGAACACAGATCAATCGAGAAAACAGGAAGAAGTTGTGTGGAACTATGAAAAAAATAAGGAAAATATACAAACTGAGTTGTCCATGTGCAAGATAGGACACACAAAGGATAATATGAGCTCAGGAGCACCGTGGTCTCGTGGTTATCGTGAGCAGCTGCGGGACGAGAGGTCCTTTGTTCAAGTCTTCCCTCGAGTGAAAATTTCATTTTCCTTATTTTCGCAAAGTTATGATCTGTCCGTTCGTTCACTGACGTCTCCGTTCACTGTAATAACTTTAGCGTCTGTGTTTTGCGACCGTGCCGCAAAACCGTGCGATTAGTAGACGAAAGGACGTGCCTCTCCAATGGGAACCGAAAACATTTGATCGCAAGGACATAGGTCAACCGATTCCTCCGCAGGAAAACACGTCTGACATATTCTATACGACATTGGTGACGGCATGTGCGTCACATGACAGGAATATGTTGCGATCCACCTAACTTGTACACTTGGCGAATTTGTAAAAAGATTCTTCTACCTTGCCCGATTTAGGTTTCCTTGTGGATGTGATAATCACTCCCAAAAAAGTGATGAAAACATAAGAGTGTCACATAAACTGCAACAAATGAATGCAACAGTTTCACAGTCGCACAGTTTTCCCTGTGCTCTGTCAAAACATATGCATGGGACGGACCAACGGACAGATAATAATTGTCTGAAAATAAAACATTAAACTTTTCACTCGAGGGAAGACTTGAACCATGGACCTCTCGTTCCGCAGCTGCTCACGCTACCACGGGACGATAGCGCTCCTGAGCTCACACTCTCCTTCATGTTGCGTATCTTGCGCTTGGACGACTCAGTTTGTATATTTTCCTCATTTCTTTCATAGTTCCATACAACTTCTTCTGGTTTTATCGATTGATCGGTGTTCAGTTTTTCAAAGCCTATCCACTGTGCCAACTTATAACTAAATCTGCCGGCCGTGGTGGCCAAGCGGTTAAAGGCGCTACAGTCTGGAACCGCGCGGCCGCTACGGTCGCAGGTTCGAATCCTGCCTCGGGCATGGATGTGTGTGATGTCCTTAGGTTAGTTAGGTTTAAGTAGTTCTAAGTTCTAGGGGACTGATGACCTTAGAAGTTAAGTCCCATAGTGCTCAAAGCCATTTGAGCCATTAACTAAATCTGAGGGTGGTGAGATGGGGAGGTTCCCATGTAAGTGCTATACCACTTAATGCCCTCCCCTGACTTAAGCCCTCGTAAATTCAAATCGATTTCTAAACTGAAGGAAACACTCCACTGCATTCGCTTCAGAACTGCTACGAAATCGTCGGTCAATAGAGCGCGCCGCTCGAACTGTCAACACAACTGGCACTGCTAAGAGTATCCTACGACTTCCACATCGCTAGCTACTTTGAAGCCCAGTAAACTTTGAAACACGTATCTACTTTGTACGAGCTGTAAATAAGTAGTTCCCACTATTAAAGTTCAAACCCTCGTAGACACTGGCGCTGGGACAATGTTGACGTACGAAATGGTCCCACGCGTGTTCTATCTGGGACAGACCCAGGGATCTTGTTGGCCACGGGAATGCCTCAAAATGACGCAAACAGTTTTTGGGAGCAAGTGCAGTGCACTGAGAGCGTTGTCCTGTTGAAAAATAGCACTGCCACCCTGGAGATAACACAGAGATGCAGGATGTACGCAACATACAATTGTGTCGTCATAGTTCCCACAATAACAGCTAGCCGTGACCTGGAGTCATACGCAACGTTTCTCCACACCTTCATGTGAAACACCGCTGCGTCTCTCCGAAACATTGGAAGTATTGAGTCTCTTTCCAGATCGCTACCGGACTCGCCGACGACGTGTAGCCCAGACGCTGAATGGAATGCGCCGCCATTCTTCAGGAATCCATGCTTCCTTGTCACGACTCCACTCCAAACACTGCGGACTGTATTATGATGTTGACGGCAGCATACACAAGAGACTTTAATTCCCAAGTCCGGTTGCTGTTTGTCTCCGAGCACTGGAGTGAGGTGACACAAAATGATACAGAGAATCCATTGCTTGTTTTCGAATGGCAGACGCAGATAAGAATGGGTTACGATGTGTTTGGTGCACAAAACATTGATCCTCCGTTGCGGTGGTCAGACGTGGTCGACCACAACCTTGAGGACGAATATAGCTGCCCTCAGGTTCCCATGCAGTCCGGTATTGGGTCACCATTACATTGTAACGCCCCACAAATCTGTATATTGCACGATTAGACGAGCCGGCAATATGGAGACCTATAATGAGGACCCTTTCAAACTCCGTCAGGTGCTGATAACGCTGTCTCAACCGGGTACGCGGCATCTCCATGTCCTCCACAGTGATCACCCAACATCTGACCATGTGCACGCCCCTTTTACCGTTGTTTCCTACCACACCTGGTAACAACCGTAAAGCAAAACAACACTAATGAATTCTGGTGGCCACTGTCCGTTTGAAAGAGAATTGCAACTCTATCATTTACATACGCGCCAATGGGATGTACGAGTGTGAGGTTACATTGACATCCGGCCATGTCTTTTGGGTACACTTCATTTCTTTTGTCAGACAGTGTACGTGCACGTGCAGTGTTCTCTTCAGTATGATATGTAGCAAGGTGCGATAGTTCCACTTGACATAATCCCTCCTCCTTAAATGTTGTCTCCTCTGTTTTTGTTTCATACTTAAAACACGATCATTGAAAGCTTATAAACTTTAAATTTCTATATAATCTGTATCCTTCAAAACTTTGTTATTCAGTAGATGATTTACAGTCTGCTGACAACAACAGCGTACGTAGTTTAGATTCAAGCATTTTAATTAAAGGAATATTCTAAATTTGAGAGGCACTGAAACCATGTCCACTTCAAATTATTACACCGCTTATCATTATCTGTTTTGGAATTGATAAAACTTATCTGAAAGCCCTTATTTCCATCTTTCTGAAGGATAGAATGTCTATTATGAAAGCGGCATAATTCAAAAGTTATCTTCATTCACATTTATCAATTCCTAGAATGTTCAAATCTTAAGACTTAATCCTTCCCAAATTTCACTGTTTCTGCCTTTCAGCCCCAAATTTTCTTATTCAAGAAACGTATGCTTTTACTAATATAACGTGTTAATTAATGAAATACGTTGTGGAGTGTCTGTTGTGCTGTTTTGAATAACCCTAAGATGCTTGAGAAGACCTACAGATGGGACTTACCCCATATAATAATGCAAAATTAAATAAATGAAATACTAACGTCACGCATCGGAACGTTTTAGTGAATGGAAATTAATAGGGAGTGACTCAATCAAACATGGCAACATGGGTACCACACCACGTAAATAGACGTACTAATGTGAGGAGGATCATTTAATCTATATCAGTAACAAGTGATCATTGTAACAATCAGATTTATTATCCTAAAGTAAAACACATGAGTTACCCACTGACATAAACAATTGAACATTATATACTTGGACCAGGTCTTCTTAAGTTGAACTGTAACTTTGTCACTGGGTGGTGAGCACTATACAGGAAAAGGTGTGCGGATAACACACGAATATTATCTGTGACTGTAAGCAAGGTTAGTAAATTATAGGAAAAGTAGGATCGAACACCAGTGAGGTCACCAAAGTGAATATTGAAAGCAAATTAGCTGGCTGCGAACTATTAAAACGGAGCATCTGGCTTCTGAAGATGGTGAACTAACACAGCGTCTATGTGGAGTTTCCCAACTGCAACGCTGGTGCACTCTACCACACACGTAGCGTAATGTAGCAGGCAACTCGCAGTAGCTGATGGAGGCCCTGAGTTCAGCTCTCTCTGCATCCACGGTACTGAAGTGCAAATATTCTTCTGTGCAACCGCAAGCCTCCCAGTTGCCCAGCAACAAATCTTTACTTCATGAATTCCCAGCGACAAGTATCTTACTGCCACCTAGCGTGAAGTGTACTCTTCCAAAGCGCAACATGAAGTGGGTTCTTTTTAGGACGCTCTGTAACTTGGCTGCTTTTCCACCAAATCAAGAATTCCCCAGCCAATAACGACAAAGACTGCGACTTCCAAGAAAATTTCAGTAATTCATACATACAGTGGAAAATACTGGCGACTCGTTATCCAATTCAAGTGTCTGTAAATTAACCTGCAACAACTGCCCATGCTATTACATTGGTCAAACAGGCAGAGTTGTGAGGACAAGATATAAAGATTACCTGTTAGGAAAGAAAGCAGCAAACATACATAACTCTACCTTTGCTGAACATTTACTGAGTGCCAACCACACTGCGAGAAATTTGGAAGATTCAGTTACTCTTCACGGAGAATGCTTAGGATGGGCATTTGGCAGTAATTAGAGATCTATAAAAATCTGTAGCGCAAAGATGCGAATTTACTAAACGACCAGCTACAGCTAGCCTGTAGATAATTTTTCGATAGCTTCAAACCCATACTGTTCGCAAAAAGATCTTCATACGACTTCCGGTAGCCTTTGCGAGTGTTTCATTTCCTCACAATTGTATTATAAAATCTTTGTGCATACAGTTTCGTTTGTCAGTATGTTGTACTAAGATATGGACGCCACCCACTCTTGTTACGTTTGTCACTACATAACGATCTATGAACTTTTGTTCTTTACTGTCATTATGCGTAACAGCGCGATTATGAGCGACCATTATTACTTTTCGTACAATGATTTCCTGGAAACCAGATTACTCTACTTACTGTAATTATGGTTGTAATATCGTACATATGCACAGACATTTTCGTACAATAATGTACTGATGGTCCTATAAGGGTCTTAATGTGTGCTTGTATATATATATATATATATATATATATATATATATATATATATATATATATATATATATATATATTGATTTGCATGGTGTACTTCTGTAACTGTTAGTAATTTCAATGTGCTTAGGCTTATTGACTGTTTATGCTGCCAAGCGCACATATTTATCGGCGCATGCACCTCAGGATTTGTTTTCTTGATATCCAGGCTCTCCACTCGCCTCAGTCGGCATGTAGCTCTCAACTGGTCTGGCAATTTATGTCAATGATTTCACTTATGTGACAAGCCCTGATTTCAGGGGCCTTAACTTTTACAAACGGATGTACATATCGTTGTCGATAGGTTTCATGTGGAGATGTTAGAATGTTTTAATAACTGATTGTTTGCTAATGCGAAGTTTTTAAGTACCACTTGTCCTATGTTCGTATATATCATGTTGTTTGTGACATGCGTACACTTGTAAGTCGTAGATTCAGTGTGACACGTTATATTTGGCCATGATGTTTTGATTGGAATTTATGTTGCTCCATTGTATGAAGGTTTCTTGTCCTTCTGTAGAAGACGGGTTTAAATCCGTTGAAACCATGGTTAAGGTTAATTAAAAACCACCAATTATTGCGACTGGTTGGCTGTCATATTCACCTGCTAATTTCAGTAACGATTTTAAACAATCTCCTACTGTTATGGATCTGTACCATTTTCAACCAGCTGTGGTCTGAGATGTGGAGGAGGGCAGAAAATCTCTGTCACTACATGGCACAATATTCAGAAGGACGTATAACAAGCGTGAGACGTAGGAACGGCCGGAAAAGTGCTTCATCTGCGAAAAAATACAGCGAGAACCAACCAGAACACTGGATTCTGAGTTTATAAACGGAACGTCATTTCGAGGCGTCATAACGGAAATTCACACAATTCTCTGGTTAGAGATCTCTTATCTTGCTAGAAGTTTTCACGAAGATCGTTTTCATGATAGCCAACTCTTCTTAAAAGGATCTTTATCTATCGCTAGCCAACCCGTAGCTTCCCAGTTGAACAATTCTTCCACGATACTAAAAAAAAGAAAGAAAAGAACGTGAGGAGAAGGCAATAAAATGAACAGTCGCTGGAAGGACTAAATTTCGATAGCAATTATTATATGCACCGTCAGTAACCGACTATTTGATCAAGGCAAATCAGCATAAAATATTTAAAAAATGTACTGGGGCAAAGTTTTGGAGAAAAATTGTCACCTAACAATACAAATCAGAAAATTTTACTTTCCAGTAAATTGGCTCAAATGGCTCAAATGGCTCAAATGGCTCTAAGCACTATGGGACTTAACATCTGGAATCATCAGTCCCCTAGACTTACAAGGGAACCTCCCCATCGCACCCCCCTCAGATTGAGTTATAAGTTGGAACAGTGGATAGGCCTTGAAAAACTGAACACAGATCAATCGAGAAAACAGGAAGGTGTGGAGCTATGAAAAAAATAAGCAAAATATATAAACTGAGTAGTCCAAGCGCAAGATAGGCAACATCAAGGAGAGTATGAGCTCAGGAGCGCCGTGGTCCTGTGGTTAACGTGAGCAGCTGCGAAACAAAAGGTTCTTGGTTTAAGTCTTCCCTTGAGTGAAAAGTTTAATTTCTTATTTGCAGACAATTATTATCTGTCCGTCCGTCCGATGCGATCACTTTTTTGGGAGTGATTATCACATCCACTAGAAAACCTAAATAGGGCAAGGTGGAAGAATCTTTTTACTCATTCGTCAAGTGTACAAGTTAGGTGGGTCGACAACATATTCCTGTCATGTGACGCACATGCCGTCACCAGTGTCGTGTAGAATATATCAGATGTGTTTTCCTGTGGAGGAATCGGTTGACCTATGACCTTGCGATCAAATGTTTTCGGTTCCCATTGGAGAGGCACGTCCTTTCGTCTACTTATCGCACTGTTTTGCGGTGCGGCCGCAAAACACAGACACTAAACTTATTACAGTGAACAAAGACGTCAATGAACGAACGGACAGATCATAGATTTGCGAAAATAAAGAAAGTAAACTTTTCGCACGAGGGAAGACTTGAACCAAGGACCTCTCGTTCCGCAGCTGCTCACGCTAACCACGGGAGCACGGCGCTCACACTATCCATGATGTTGCCTATCTTGCGCATGGACTACTCAGTTTACATATTTTGGTTATTTTTTTCATAGTTCCACACAACTTCTTCCTGTTTTCTCGATTGATCTGTGTTCAGTTTTTCAAGGCCTATCCACTGTGCCAACTTACAACTAAATCTGAGGGGGGTTCCCTTGTTAGAACTACTTAACTCTAATTAACCTAAGGACATTACACACATCCATGCCCGAGCCAGGATTCGAACCTGAGACCGTAGCAGCCGCGTGATTCCGGACTGAAGCGCCTAGAAGCGCTCGTCCACAGCGGCCGGCCCCAGTAAATTCTTGGCAATCTTAATGATCTAAGTACTTCCCAAAATTGGGTTTAAAAATCTACTTATAATTTTTTTCACTGTTAGATTCTATAGCTTATAACTAAACGAACTTACATCGTTGTCGAATGTGTGTATGTATGTATTACCTAATTTCCCTATCTGTACGTTATTGTTAAAAGTTAAATTACTGTGGGTCTTACTAATTAGTTAAAAAATACTTCGAATGTCTTTATATAGGCACTTCACACAAAGCCACAGGCAGTCTGCGTCCAGCAATTATTGAGTGAATATCTGTGTCTATGAGCCGACGCCCATCATTAATTACATATGGTTACATGTCAGTCAGTCAGTCCCAGATGAGCTTTTGTATCCGTGTCTCCACAAAGTTAGTTCAAGCTCTGTAGTCAAAAGGTTTACTCACAATGGCTACTACATGCAGAAGTACGTCATTCAAAAAGTTGTTTAGTTGTGAATACCCACTTATTAAGTTTCGCTAGGCTACTTACACTTGATGTCAGCCGCCGACATCTAAGTTACAACCTGCAAGCTGATCATTATGACTGTGTTTAACAACAATAAACGTCAATGAAAAGTAAGCTATGTGATCCTAAAGTATCTGCACACCCCTATCTAAAGGAGAACTGACCATCAGGTGTCACAACAGACGGAGTCGCCAACAGTATAAAATGAGACAGGAATACTGCGTTGTCAGTAGAGGGGCACTAACAGCGAAACAGGTCCGTCAGGAAAGTTCAGTGACATCAGACGTTGGCTACTCAATCGCTGTCACATGAGTAACAAATTCATCGCGGGCATTTCAACACTTCTAAAGCTGCCCAAGTTGACTGTTGGTGATATGATTGTGAAGTGACAATGACAGAAAACAACTACAGTTTGAGACTAGCCACACCTCTTGTACTGACTGACAGAGAACGTCGAACACTTTGGAAGGTGGTCGTAAGAAAACGCAAGAAATCAGCAGAAACATCAACATAAGAATGTGCTGACTACCAGTGTAATTCCGTGCGGTTCTAGGCGCTTCAGTCTGGAACCGCGTGACCACTACGGTCGCAGGTTCGAATCCTGCCTCGGGCATGGATGTGTGTGATGTCGTTAGGTTAGTTAGGTTTAATTAGTTCTAGGCGACTGATGACCTCAGAAGATAAGTCGCATAGTGGTCAGCCATTTGAACCATTTGAACAAGTGTAACCAGCACAATGTTCACTTAATTAGGACAAGAATAGCCAACAACATCAAGTAGCGTGCTTATTTTGCCCTAGTAAGGTAGCGCTTTCATTTTACAGGTACACGTCTTGATTTCATATACAAGGACTTACTTTGTTTGCATTTAAAGTTTCGGCGTTGTTGTCAGCTGCATCCTGGGACTGGGTTGACAGTTCGTCCTGGGCAATATTAGATTATGTCCATGCTAACGCTGTCTGTAGGCAATCTTCCATGTTTCAACAGCTTTCTTCTCGGTCTACAATAATGAATGATGACGCCCGTCGACATGTTGTGATCAATGTCACAGTCAAACAACTGGACGATGCTACGGTGGCAGTACTGGAAAAGGGATTGAATTTTGCCCCTAAACCCAGTAATGTTCTCATTACATAATTTAGTTTCGCCGTTGAGCAAGTCGTGTCCAGCTAGCTGATGAGATTAGGCAAGAGGTCTCTCATACGTTGCGTCGCATCCCACCTCCGTGACGTAACATGATGCTTGAAAGAGCCGCTATCCCGTCCATGAGGATTTAGTAATTCTTCCATCTAACAAGGGTAGTGCAACGGTTCTCCTTTCACGGGACGATTATGTGGGTAAACTGGATCTTTTCCCTGCAGACCCGGTTTACCTAAGATTGAAGAATCATCCAACTGAACGTATAATACGCTAGTCGCTTTCACTTTTGAAGAAGGGTTCATTATCTGACGATGTTCTTAAAAGTCTTCGACCTGGTGCTGCAGTCCCGCCGAGATTATACGGATTGCCTTAGGTACACAAGCATGGAGTTCCTCTTTCACCTATTGTTAGCGATTTGGGCACTCTTACTTACAACTCAGCCAAGTATTTAGCGTCCATTCTCAGTCCCCATGTCGGAAAATGTGAATACCACAATTCCAATTCTCTGGTTTTTATTCAGCGTTTGAAGTCTTTGTATCTCAGTCCCACGGGTTTGCTCGTTACTTTTGATGTTGTGTTTCTGTTTACCAGTGTTCCTCTTGAAGATTCTTTGCCGTTAATTGGTGAAAAATTGGACGAAATAACAACTAAGCTTTGTTGCCATGTGTTGACGTCGACGTATTTTTTATTTAATAACGAACACTTTGAACAAACTGTCGTAGTGGCTATGGGCGCCGGGCGTGGTGGCCGATCGTTTCTAGGCGCTACAGTCCGGAACCGCGCGACTGTTACGGTCGCAGGTTCGAATCCTGCCTCGGACATGGATGTGTGTGATGTCCTTATGTTAGTTAGGTTTAATTAGTTCTAAGTTCTAGGGGACTGATGACGTCAGATGTTAAGTCCCATAGAGCTCAGAGCCATTTGGCTATGGGCAATCTGCTATCCCCCATCGTTGACAGTTTGTTCACGGAAGAGTTTTAGGACATGGCACTGAAGACGACGTTCTTAAAACCAACTTGCTAATGCAGATACGTCGACGATACGTTTATGGTATGGCCACATGGAAGTCATGCTCTGTATCGTTTCCTAGATACTAGATCATTTTAATTGTCTGCATCCCAATATTAAGTTCACTATGGAAGTTGAGAAGGATGGGAAACTTCCATTTTTAGATGTCTTGGTCTACAGGAGGCATAATGGGACATTAGGACATGGTGTTTGTCGTAAGCCGACACATAAGGACAGATGTCTTCACGTATAAAGTTGTTATACGTCGTAGCAACGCAACGGAGTCTTACAAACATCGGTAAACAGAGCATCTCAGATGCAGGTAGCCTGACACAAGAATTGGACCATCTAAATGCTCTGTTCAAGCAGAATGGTTATACTGATAATAAGATCCGTCGTGCTCTGCGGATTGGACCCCCGCGGGAACTAACAGAAGACAGAAGCAGATCGATGGCATTCCTACCTTTTGCGGCGAGCATATCTTCAAAAAAAGGTAGACTTTTAAAGTAGTTTAATATTAAAAGTACATTCAGTCCGCCAGCTAAGACCAGACCCTGCAGCGCTCAGTGAAGGAGAACTAGGATTTGAGAAAGCCCAGAGTCTACAAGGTTACTTGCTATTGCGAGAAAGCCTATATTGGGCACACGATTCGTTCGGTTCAGGATCGTTGCGTGAAGCACCATCGTCACAAGCGGTTCTTTCAGCCCGAAAAATTTGCAGTGGCGGAAGATTGTCTTACTGACGTACATAAAATGTTGTAGATGAGAGAGAATTGGTTGCTGCTGATCGCAGTATTGGGACTGTATAGTGAAAGAAGCCATTGAAATCCGTCTATCTGACAATTTCATAAACAGAGATAAGGGGCATCCTTTAAGTAAGAGTTGGAACGCAATTCTCTTTGACATGAAGATACAGCGGTCCTTGTCTTGGTCTTCGAAACCTGTCAGTGGTGTCTGATACCCAATTTTTGTTTCCGCGAGCTTTCACCACCGGTGTGATGTTGTGCCTGTCGCTAGAGGTCAGTTATGTTCGCGTACGTGCGGTGGACCCACGGTTGTTGTATAAAGGAGCCGCCGCGGTGTGTTTGATTTCACCTCCGGCGAAATAGTGAGACGGCCTACTCACTTGCAGACGGCGGCCAGATGGACTGCCGAAATATTGTGTCCACATGACGAGATGTTCCGGCTGGAGACCTGATATGAATAAAACCAATTATCACGCAAGGAAAGTTTACGGAGCCACGATAGGTAGTGGTTCTTACCCACAGAGCGACGATTTCCAGACAATAAGTGGTATTTGTACCAAGTTTGGTTGAAATTTATACCAAATTGACATCCGTTTCAGAGCCGCCTTCATAGGCGTGAAATTGAAATCTTATCAGTGTACATCAATTGTGTAAGGTATCTTATGTGCTTTCCTCTTTGGACATATGCAAACTTCCGACCCGAAGAATGTGTTTATATCCAGACAAGGCAGTGACGCTAAATGGAATTAAATGAGCGCCTGGCATTGTGGAAGTTCGGCCGCCGTGTGCAGGTCTTATTTCAGTCGACGCCACCGTGGGCGACTTGCGCGCCGGGATGAGGATGAAATGTTTATAAGTACAACGCAACACCCAGTCCACGAGAGGGGAAAATGTCCATCCCGACCGGTAATCGAACCCGGAAACTGTAAGGTGCCTCTTAGGTCAGGAAGACAAAAAAATGGTTCAAATGGCTCTGAGCACTATGGGACTCAACTGCTGAGGTCATTAGTCCCCTACAACTTAGAACTAGTTAAACCTAACTAACCTAAGGACAACACACACATCCATGCCCGAGGCAGGATTCGAACCTGCGACCGTAGCGGTCTTGCGGTTCCAGACTGCAGCGCCTTTAACCGCACGGCCACTTCGGCCGGCCTGTGAGGAAGACATTTTTACCAGTTTTAATAAATTCTCTTATTGATGGATTCACGATAGTTAGGAAGGGCTGTAGTCCGTAGGCAGCCATGAGTCGGAGAGCATTTCCCACGCTGGCTGGCTATGTGACCATATGTCGCGCGTAGTGGGGCGGGGCTCGGCGCTGGACCGTAGCAACAAGCGTCAGCCTGGGAAATATACATGACGGGAAGTACCGCCATCTTGGAGCCAAAGTCACCGATTTTGTTTATTTATATGTAATAATTAAAGTCATTAATGACAACATGAATACTAGGAGCCGCCTCTGGATGTTTAACACTATTTATCATAATTTTGCCTCGTTAAAATTCATACCCGTTCATTAACAAATGCCTATCTTAGTAAGTACGAATTTGGTCGAAAATCCACGAACTGTGACGATACTAGTAAGAGATGGTAACCACGCTCGCGATTACGTGTAGTTTTTGACATGAGTGTTTCATTATTGATCTAATAGGAACAAAAGTGATAATAGGGCATTCTGAATATTAATTTCGAGTAAATAGATACCCCTAAGTTGATCGACAGCAATTTCAGATAATTAGCTTCCACCGACAGAGACATCTACATCTACATTTATACTCCGCAAGCCACCCAAAGGTGTGTGGCGGAGGGCATTTTACGTGCCACTAGCAATTTCAGATAATTAGCTTCCACCGACAGAGACATCTACATCTACATTTATACTCCGCAAGCCATCCAAAGGTGTGTGGCGGAGGGCATTTTACGTGCCACTGTCATTACCTCCCTTTCCTGTTCCAGTCGCGTATGGTTCGCGGGAAGAACGACTGTCTGAAAGCCTCCGTGCGCGCTCTGATCTCTCTAATTTTACATTCGTGATCTCCTCGGGAGGTATAAGTAGGGGGAAGCAATATATTCGATACCTCATCCAGAAACGCACCCTCTCGAAACCTGGCGAGCAAGCTACACCGCGATGCAGAGCCCTATCTTGCAGAGTCTGCCACTTGAGTTAATTAAACATCTCCGTAACGCTATCACGGTTACCAAATAACCCTGTGACGAAACGCGCCGCTCTTCTTTGGATCTTCTCTATCTCCTCCGTCAAACCGATCTGGTACGGATCCCACACTGATGAGCAATACTCAAGTATAGGTCGAACGAAAGTTTTGTAAGCCACCTCCTTTATTGATGGACTACATTTTCTAAGCACTCTCCCAATGAATCTCAACCTGGTACCCGCCTTACCAACAATTAATTTTATATGATCATTCCACTTCAAATCATTCCGCACGCATACTCCCAGATATTTTACAGAAGTAACTGCTACCAGTGTTTGTTCCGCTATCATATAATCATACAATAAAGGATCCTTCCTTCTATGTATTCGCAATACATTACATTTGTCTATGTTAAGGGACAGTTGCCACTCCCTGCACCAAGTGCCTATCCGCTGCAGATCTTCCTGCATTTCGCTACAATTTTCTAATGCTGCAACTTCTCTGTATACTACAGCATCATCCGCGAAAAGCCGCATGGAACTTCCGACACTATCTACTAGGTCACTTATACATATTGTGAAAAGCAATGGTCCCATAACACTCCCCTGTGGCACGCCAGAGGTTACTTTAACGTCTGTAGACGTCTCTCCATTGATAACAACATGCTGTGTTCTGTTTGCTAAAAACTCTTCAATCCAGCCACACAGCTGGTCTGATATTCCGTAGGCTCTTACTTTGTTTATCAGGCGACAGTGCGGAACTGTATCGAACGCCTTCCAGAAGTCAAGAAAAATAGCATCTACCTGGGAGCCTGTATCTAATATTTTCTGGGTCTCATGAACAAATAAAGCGAGTTGGGTCTCACACGATCGCTGTTTCCGGAATCCATGTTGATTCCTACATAGTAGATTCTGGGTTTCCAAAAACGACATGATACTCGAGCAAAAAACATGTTCTAAAATTCTACAACAGATCGACGTCAGAGATATAGGTCTACAGTTTTGCGCAACTGCTCGACGACCCTTCTTGAAGACTGGGACTACCTGTGCTCTTTTCCAATCATTTGGAACCCTCCGTTCCTCTAGAGACTTGCGGTACACGGCTGTTAGAAGGGGGGCAAGTTCTTTCGCGTACTCTGTGTAGAATCGAATTGGTATCCCGTCAGGTCCAGTGGACTTTCCTCTATTGAGTGATTCCAGTTGCTTTTCTATTCCTTGGACACTTATTTCGATGTCAGCCATTTTTTCGTTTGTGCGAGGATTTAGAGAAGGAATTGCAGTGCGGTCTTCCTCTGTGAAACAGCTTTGGAAAAAGGTGTCTAGTATTTCAGCTTTACGCGTGTCATCCTCTGTTTCAATGCCATCATCATCCCGGAGTGTCTGGATATGCTGTTTCGAGCCACTTACTGATTTAACGTACGACCAGAACTTCCTAGGATTTTCTGTCAAGTCAGTACATAGAATTTTACTTATATTGCCAATGAAGAATCTGCACGGGACGACATTTACGAGAGCTGCACCGCGCACAGGTTGGAGGAAATTCGACGACACGACCCACCAAGGCAGATCAAGGAGGGACCGACTTACACTAGCAAATTCCGGGTGGAAATGCTGACCAGTTATATTGTACGTCACATATACCACCCTCTACGGACTCGAGGCTAAGCTGAGTAATAACAGTATCAGTATAGAAGCGAGGGGATTTTGCAACACACTGCATGGAAGGCAAGCACGTTACCTCTCGGCTAAGCAGGCGGACAGTGATGCTAAATAAGAAGAGTTCCATACAAGCGTATAGTGGATATGACAATGTTTTTCAACCGTGAGTGATCCTAAAACTTACTAAGCAGCTGATATGTAATCCATAAATTGTTGTAAAATAAATCTTAAGCTTTGCCCGTCACGAAACTAGAATTACGTGGACTTTTCAGCGCCTGTCTTACAATGATCCTCTAGTTTAGTGGTCTAAAAAGCAGCAGATCCACACGCGCCTCTCGAGCTTGAATTCTTCGCCCAGACGACGCCAACCCCTCTGCTTGAACTTCCCAGAGGAGGGAGCGAAATGGTGCCATAAGTAAGACACCGCCACCACGATGGGAGTTCCTACTGTCCGAGTCTTATTCGAGGGTCGTGTCCGCCAGGCGGCGACACCGCTGCCTCCGCAACTCCAGCCGTCCCAAGTCACTACTTCGCAATCGAGAATAGTTAATAAAAGCGCGACAGCAGTTGGAAACCAGCCTTGTTACTCTGCACGTCTCGTCTAATTAACGACTGCACGTCGTGACCGTCCTCTTTACATTCACACTGTGTTCACAAAACGGAATCCTGTTAGACATCACTATTCTGAGGTACAAGTACCGCGCAAGTCTGTCGTTATCGATCCCGTAGAAACCTCGGCGTTAAACGTATTGTGTACCTGCATTTCCGAGAAAGTATTATTTCTTGTTCTTAATTTCTTATAAATGTATTCCAAGGTCGGCGTAAAACTGTTAAATGACGTCATTTTTGCTATAGTTGGCTGTAATTATACGACAAAAATATACATGGCGAGCACGATCAACTAATTTCTATATCTCTGGTCATTACAGCGCATAGAGAACTAGACTCAATGCTACCTCCCAAGCATCTGTGTGTCTCGGTGATAGTACACGAAAACTTTGTGTTTACAGATGGGCGTATTACCGATACAGTCGGTTGTAAGAGCGACCAACCCAATCACAAGGAAGCTGTTTCCTTTAGTCTATAGTCACACTTTTAATTCGTTTAATTACTACCGGTTTCGTTACCAAGTATTATCATCACGACATCCTACAATCAAATAATCAGAGTGCATGGTTAAAATATTTTATGACAAAAATTTAGGAAATATTTTTCTGTGTGATATCTAATATATAATGCAAAGCGCAGAGTTAAAATATAGGCAGCGCCTTACCAATGGCGCGCAGCCGTCAAGATTATGTTCTAACCAGTCCTCTACTTCAAATACACGCAAATTTCGGGCGGAAGTGATAAGAGAGCCACCTATGTTCAGAAGTTTTATTTGTAGATATCCTGCCGGGGTGGCCTAGCGGTTCTAGGCGCTACAGTCTGGAACCGCGCGACCGCTACGGTCGCAGATTCGAATCCTGGCTCGGGCATGAATGTATGTTATGTCCTTAGGTTAGTTAGGTTTAAGTAGTTCTAAGTTCTAGGGGACTGATGACCTCAGAAGTCCCATAGTGCTCAGAGCCATTTGAACCATTTGTAGATATCTTTTACGTAGTGACTCTTTCTTCAGAAATAGGTCTATTCAAAGGGGGCATTCTTATTACTTATGGCTGCATTTCGCGACTGTTTAAAGCACAAAACTGAGCTTTACTCCTCGTATCTAATGTTGACGACTGTTCGCTGAGGGTAAGAGGCTGCCAGTATTTTAAAATTCAGCTTTGCACCGTACCTTAGCTGTAATAAAGACAAATATCTTGTAAAACCATATTAAAATATATTTTAACTATGTACTGTGATTTTTTGACCGCAGGATGATGTATATTTTAAGGTCGCACTTTGTAGCACACGTTAACAATCTCAGGGGAAAATTTTTTTAAATGTTCGTTAAAGAATATTTTAACTATGTACTATGATATTTTGTTCATAGCATGTCCTCGTGCTGGCACTTGCTATCGAAACTGGCAGCTACAAATAAGTTAAAACTATGATTAAAGTCTAAAACTCATCTTTTTATTTCGTTTTATCACTGGAGCTCATAAGACGTACTAACAGATGATGTATTTCTGTGTAAATACAGGAATAATTTGAATTTTACATGTCTCTTTCTAAGCAATCTGTGCATACTAATAATTTGATACTGGACGTAGAAGCCGAAATCAGCTGATCGTGTTATGGTCTTGGGCCTGATAAATACAGCCTAATGAAGAGAAAATTACTTCTTGGAACCATTTGTTGTGTATTAGCCTGTTTATGATGCACGAGACAACTCTAACAGTACACAATATTCTATAAAGCATCTTTCTTCCAAATAAACACTGTTCAAATAACAGTGCATGGATGACTATTTCGTCACGTAGCACATCGTTTGCGAGACATGCGTTTAGACATTCTAACTGCTATCCGACCTTTAGCGTGCCAAAACCTCAGTACCGTAACTGGGATTGTGGCGTAACATGAAGTGATGAATCACTGTATCTTCTAATATGAATGAATGTTAAATATGTTGTTGTTGTGGTCTGCAGGTTGAAGACTGATTTGATGCAGCTCCCCACGCTACTCTATACTGTGCACACCTCTTCACCTCGGAATAACTACTGCAACCTACATACATTTGAACCTGCATTCGTCTCTTGGTCCCCTCCTACAATTTTAAACCCAACGCTTGCTTCCAAGCCTAAACAGGCGACTGATTGATGTCTCAAAAAGTGTCCTATCGACATAACCCTTCATGTATCCCAATGAGAACACAAATTTCTTTTCTCCGGAGTTCGATTCAGTACTTCATTAATTACACGATCTATCCAACCAGTTGTCAGTATTCTTCTGCAGCACCATATTTCAAAGGCTTCTATTTTTCTTGTCTGAGCTGATTACAGTACATGTTTCACCTCTATACAAGGCTACATTCGAGACAGGTATCTTCAGAACCTGCTTCCTAACGCTTAAGTAACATTCAATGTCAATAATATTTCTTCCTTCTGAAAGATTCTGCTTGCCATTTCCAGGTAATATCTTATATCTTTGATACTTCAGCCATCATTATTTCTTTTAATGCCCAAATAGAAAAACTCGTCTACTACTTCAGTGTCTCATTTCCTAAATTAATTCCCTGAGCATACCCTGATTTAATTCGACTACCCTAGTTAGGTCTTAGTAAGTACCTTACTTTTACCAGTTAACTGTTCGTGATTGGGCTGTATATTCAGAACACTTAGTGAACTCCCACGATTGTCCACCATTCGATTGGCGTAGCATTAAATTTGACAGTGACAACGCGTTTGCTTCAATACAATTTAGAGTAGAAATGAAGGATTGCAAGTTTGAAGTTCTTTCTGTCAGGAAAAACTAGCCGTTTCGCAGAAGGACGCCATGTTTTCCGATAGACTGTTGCCGCGACCGCAGTAGCGTTGCCGTTTCCGCAGTGTGTCCCGCCAACCTATGGAGAGGGCTACCACTGATGCGTGCCATGTAACTGCAAGGGCGATTCCTTCGGGAGACACCAGAGTTTGTCTGTAACCATTGTCGGATCTCTCAATGACAGATTTACGACAAGGAGGCCATAAAATCGGCGACTTATTGGCATTCTGGGTTATACAAACGCATTCGGTCAGTCAAAGTTGCTAATATGTGTTCTCGAGAGCATATGCATCTTGCATGTTTCAGTCGAAAACAAATAAACAGTTACGACTTGTGAATTGCATCTCTATGTCAAAACTATCTCTTCATTATATTCAAACTAGCGTTAGACCACCTCTGATGGAGTTTATTTAATAGGAGTTTAGTTCTTCCGAAGAATTGTGTGGTATGTTATCTAAGAATGCAGAGTCTCTGGGCAGTAACACTGAGCAAAATGTTCTCTGATCTCCAGTCTTGTAATGTGCTTACAATGTCACGAAATTTTGACCAAATACTCTCTCGTCATTGTCAAGTGGAATAATGAGTGCTGGTGGGCTGCTGGTAGTGAGTCACGGGAGAGCGATATGCACATTTACAAATGGCGGTACCATGGCGTACAACAAGTATAAAAAGGCAATGGCAATGCATTGATGGAGCTGTCATTTGTACTCAGGTGATTCGTGTGACCGAGCGGATCTAGGCGCTATAGTTTGGAAGCGCGCGACCGCTACGGTCGTAGGTTCGAATCTTGCCTCGGGCATGGGTGTGTGTGATGTCCTTAGGTTAGTTAGGTTTAAGTAGTAGTTCTAAGTTCTAGGGGACTGATGACCTCATAAGTTAAGTCCCATAGTGCTCAGATCCATTTGAACCATTTTGACTCATGTGAAAAGGCTTCCCACGTGATTATGGTCGCACGACGGGAATTAACAGACTGAGTGCGGAATTGTAGTTGGTGCTAGACGCATGAAACATTCTATTTCGGACATCGTTAGGGCATCCGATATTCTGAGATCCACAGTGTCAAAAGTGTGCTGAGAATACCAAACTGCATGCGTTACCTCTCACCACCGTGGCCGACGGCCTTCATTTAACGACTGAGAGCAGCGGCATTTTCGCGGAGCTCTCAGTGCTAACAGACAAGCAAGAATGCCTGAACTAACCCCAGAAACCGATGTGGGTCGTACGATCAACATATCCTTTAGGACACTGTGGCGGGATTTCAATTGGTGAGAGCTGATTGGAGGGTCGAGTGTGGCACAGACCACTCGAAGCGATGGGCCCAAGTCATCAAGGCATTATGCAAGCTGGTGGTGGATCCATAATGACGTGGGCTGTGTTTACGTAGAATGGACTGGGTGTCCTATTGCTTGGAGATCGTTTGCTGCCATTCATGGACGTCATGTTCTGAAACAACAAAGAAATTCTTAGGGATGACAATGCGCCATGTCACCGGGCCACAGTTGATGGCGACCGGTCTGCCCCTTCCGATCGCCCGACATGAATCCCAACGAACATTTATAGGACATAATCGACAGGGGGACTGTAGTGTTAGTACAGTTCAATATTTCGACAGGGAAATGGAAATAAGCGTGTGGCATCGTTGGCCAAGAGGTCTCTATAAGTTCGACCGCCAGGTGCAAGTCTTATTTCAGTCGACGCCACATTGGTCGACTTACGCGCCGGTGATGAGAATGCAATGATGTTGAGGACAACACAACAACCAGTCTCCGAGAGGAGAAAATCTCCAACCCGGCTGCAATCGAAAACGGGCCCGCTTGCATGGAAGGCGAGCACATTACCACCCAGCTGTACAGGCGGACTTCCTGCAGGGGACATCCAACGACTTGAGTCAATGCCACGTCGAGTTGCTGCACTACCCAGGGCAAAAGAGGTCCGACACGATATTAGGAGGTATCCTTCGACTTTTGTCATTTCAGTTTATACTCAAGCCACCGGTGTGACGCCACGTTTGCTCACGGCCCTGCTATGTATGGGCTTATGTTGACTGCCCGTTCGCTGTTTCGCTTCATCCTTGCACGTAGATATGTGCTTTCATGTCATCGACCTTCATCAGTCAGCACAGAAGCAGTCCGTGCTAAAACTATTACAAGAACTATATCTAATCCCGATAATCTATAACAGAGCTGAGCTACCTTCGCGACGTCTTCAGGAACAATTCCTACAACCTTCACCCAATAAAGGACGTGATCTCAAGGAATAATCGCAATAAGACCACTGACGATGATCAAGAAATGAAACAGCACTAACTCCGCGTCGGGGGCATTAACAGCCTGCTGAAATGAGACAAAATAATATATCCACGCCTCCATCAAAAATCCGACATTACTGAGACCAGTTAAAGATGAGATAGTCTCAGAACACCTGGTACCTGGAAGGTACCTTGTGAATGTTGAGGGTTTTACGTCGGATAAACAATGAGCACTGTAGAACAACACAGGAAGGAACGTGAGTACTTTTAACGCCTACATTACCACAAAAAATTCGTTTCAGTTGGGCATATTGTGGAAAACGGTCACCGATACCTCTATCCTGCCTCGCACTGACTGTTTCTAGGAATGTCTAATAAAGGAGCCATGGAAATAAAAATCACCGATAACAATCTTAATAGAGACGGTGGCCTTTTGGTCAGTATAGTGGGATCCTGGGATTGTGAGGGTGAATGGGACACAGCGAACGCAGACACAACGTATGTCCATATATGGGAACGGCGTTAGCGCCAGTGACGTTACAGCCGGCAGCTGGAGTATATAAAGGCTTACCTGAAGCACATCGGTAGTCATTCCCCTGGACAAAGACCAGAGGGGGTTTGTTTAAGAGCTCGTGGCATTTTAGCCACTTGACACGGTTGGGAGCGCAAGAATATTTTACTATATTTTTCGTCTATTAATTTTGTACATGTATTCGTGTTTGTGTGAATGATTTATTTTAAATGATTGCAATCCAGAGGCCCACCACTTGTCTGTTGCCCATAGCTCAGGGATGCACGTTTGTCCACTCGTTGTATTCGCTACTAAATCTCTCCATAAATATGTTTACGTCTGTATAAATGTTATCACCATATTTTTTGGAGTGAGAAAGATCTGTCGTAGTCACGGTCCCAGCGGTAAATTGCATTATTTAATTTACAGGACAAGGAACCATCGTTTGCAAGTAGGAGACGTGTTTCTGTTAGCTGGTACAACTGGAGCCTGGGAAGTCTTGAGAGCGTGAACGGAAGTAGCTCTCATAAACAGTAACAAATGTAAAACGCTGTGCCTGCTCATTCATTCCTTTAAATAAATCTTCCACGAGAAACGTTACATGGTTGACAAAGGCGGAGAAGAGAAAGCAGCAATTGTGATCTGAGGCAGTGATCCTTCATTTCCATGAAGTGTTTCTGAGAAGCAATCGAAAAACTGAATTATTCTGTCCGGACAGGTGTTTGAGGGCCTCTGAAATGCGTGTCTAGAGTATTAGCCACTGTTGTATGTCACGTGATAACTTGTTTCGAAAGTCTCGAAGGACTCTTTCCATTTTGCTCACTTCATAAGCAGGTGCATCTTCATGCGGGAACTATACCTTACTCATGTCTGACAGTCACCTGCCTGATGTTAAACTACCTATATCCTGTAGGACGGAAACAGTCCTGCACTGTTCGATTGGTATTTTTACCTGCAAGAACGGAACGTTTCTGTACGTGTCCGGCTCGACTAGCACACGCTTCCGAGAATTTATAACTGTTGTAACTGCGACCGGAACGGTCGCGGGATTGAAATGACGGAAAGCGCGGCGGGACCGGCGGAGAGGCCAGCGAACAACAACATAACGGGAGAGGACGGACACGACCAACGAAGGACAGAACGAACAACATCAAGATCGAAACAACGGAGTCACAAGGAAACCTAACAGCCACGTCCACTCGTACACAGAACAAGGAAGTTAGAAGCTGTCTAACGTGAGGCGATGTGTCCGGAGACATACGCAAGATTAGACTAGCTGGATGAGATTTTTTTTCTTTTTCTTTACTGAATTTCGATTCCCCCGTAGGGGGCGGGCTGGCAGCAGCTTAGTATACCACTCCTCAGCCTACAGACTTTGTTTTAAAAAGATGTAGAGAATAAATAATAAAAACAGGCGATAAAATCGGAGGCTTAAATAGTGACATTGCGAAAAAATCGCGGAACTTAAAACATAGAACAAAGGGATGATGATGCTAATAAAATACATACGAAGCAGACAGGTAAAATAATAGACAATTAAAAAACACGGCGATAGTCTGGTTTATGATCGCAAAAGACATAAAATTCACACCCAGCGACAGCATGGTTTCTGTTCGCAACACTTTGGAAAGACGAACAATACTGAACATTCACTGGAACACTGCACTAAAAAGTTGGTAATATGACATACCACAGCCCAGAGCAGGTGGGGGGCAAACTGGACAGATGATGGGAAAATAAAGAACATAAAGAGGGGGGAAGGAGAGGAAAAGCGAAGTGGGGGGAGGGGGGAAAAGATCCGATGGAGCATGAGGACCCATAAGAGGAGAGGGAGAGGGAGAGGGAGAGGGAGAGGGAGAGGGAGAGGGAGAGGGAGAGGGAGAGGGAGAGGGAGAGGGAGAGGGAGAGGGAGAGGGAGAGGGAGAGGGGCAACCAGGGGGTGAGGGAGACCAAGGCGGTGGGAGATGTAGAGTATGCAGATATGTTCGAGGAGTAGGAGCAGATGGGGGAAAGGAATGAGATCGTAGAGGATCCGCATGGGGGACAGTAGGCATATACGGAAGGCGAGGCATAGTGCATCACACTCAAGGATCTGGAGGGACTTATAGAATTTGGGGGGGGGGGGGGCAGATATCCAGGCGGGACTGGCATAACAGAGGATGGGATGGATTAAGGATTTGTAGGTGTGGAGGATGGTAGAGGTGTGCAACCCCCATGTCCGGCCAGAGAGGAGTTTGGGGAGTCAGAGGCGGTTGTGGGCTTTGGATTGGATGGAGTGGAGATGAGGCATCCAGGTGAGGTGACGGTCAATGGTGAGGCCAAGGTAGGTGAGGGTGGGGGAGAGGCGGACATGACGGCTGCAGACGGTAAGGGAGAAATCCAGGAGCCGGAAGGAACGAGTGGTACGACCTACGATGATTGCCTGGGTCTTGGAAGGTTGGATTTTCAGGAGCCACTGGTTACACCATGTGGCAAAAAGGTCAAGGTGATTCTTGAGAAGGCGTTGGGACCGCTGGAGGGTAGGAGCGAGGGCGAGGAATGCGGTGTCATCGGCATACTGCCAGAGGTGTACTGGAGGGGAAGGAGGGGCTGGGGGCATATCTGCCGTGTACTGGAGGTAGAGGAGAGGGGAGAGGACAGAGCCCTGGGGGCCCACAATGTACAACAAAACGAGGGAAGAACGACATCTGAAAATCTATGGGCTTTGTTTCTCGTAATCATATTGGTCTTGCTAATATTTGAAAATATATTCCTTCCGAAAGTCAGTCGTTTGCCAAAGCGTGGATGCCACCTGTCTGGGAAGGAATACTAGCACCAGTAACAACAGATAAAATATTCATAGCATTTCGAAGACATAAATCTGTTAAAATTTGGAAATGTATGCAGTATATGATCTTTCCCCGCCAATATATGCCGCATGATATCACGGTTAAAACAGATTGTGTCGAATTTCGCTCACTGTACTTCTTGATCGCCAGGGATTAAACCAAAATATGTAAACACCGCGAAAAATGGATGCTTGAAAGTAAATACAGATGTTAGCCAAACCTGCAGTTTATGCTGCTGTATTTCACAAAGAACGAGACCAGTCTAAACCCCTAAATATGTTGCAAGTGGCAGTCATGGTCTGAATGCTGTTCTGTACAGTTGTGAGTCCCATATATCGTTGTTAGTCACAACGCAAACGAAAATGTCTGCTGAGGGACCGAGACACACGGTAATTGATGAGAACTGTGGCGAAATTTAAGACAACAGCTGCAAAAGTCGTGCTCGCGATCGTGTCAGCATCAAAGCAATATTAAAGGAGCTCCATAAGCATGGAACTGCACGGCGATCTGTAAATCCAAAGCCAAGCATTCAAACACATATGACAAGAAAACTTGGTGCCGAAGACATAAAATCCGGACTGTGGAGCAATGGAAGAGAGTCATTTGGTAGGATGTGTCTTGTTTGACACTGCTTACAACTCATGGCCAAGTTTACATCCCAGGCGTGGCAAATGACGGAGGTTGAGATGTGATTTGGGCAATCTGTATCGTGGTATCCCATGGGACCCATGGTTACTATGCAAGGTCGCATTACTGTCACGTGACTATTTTGGCTGATCAGATCACCAAGCAAGGTGGCGCAGTGATTAGGACACTGAACTCGCATTCGGGAGGATGACCGTTCAAAGCCGCATCCGGCCATACTGATTTAGGTTTTCCGTGATTTTCCTAAATCGCTTTAGGCAAATGCAGGATGGTTCCTTTAAAAGGGCAACGCCGACTTCCTTCCCCATCCTTGCCTAATCCAATGAGACCGATGACCTCGTTGCTTGGTCCCCTCCCCCAAATCAACCAACCAACCAACAAACCAACCATTCTGGCTGATCAGGTCCGTCCCACTGTACAATGTTTGTTTCCCAATGATGATTCTTTGTTTCCAGACGACCAGAGCCACGTTCACACAGCTCGCATCGCCAACAACTTGTTTTGTGAGGACGAGAATGAATTGTCAAATTTGCCCTTACTACCACGGTTATCATATATCAGCGTTACTGAGCTTTTACGACCCGCTTGGAGAGAAGGGTGCTTTATCACCATCCATATCATCTTTACCTGAACTTGACACTATTTTGCAGCAAGAGTGGTATAAGACTCCTTTGAAAAGCATGCACGACCTGTATTCATCCATTCTATGGCGACTGGGAGCCGTTTTGTATGCCAAAGAGTTCCTACACCGGAAAAGACATGGTAGTGTGTTGTGTTTTCGGTGTTTCTTTGACCCCCTCCACATATACAGGGCGAATCACCTAAGACTATCACCCTTTTCATTTCGTGATCGGTCAAGATATCAAACCGAGGTTTTCGGCAAATGATAGCACGCAATGGAGCATATAGTCCAGTTAACACTGTTACCAATAATTACGTTTTAGCATAAGGATAAGAAAACTTCCGTCCTTCGCAACTAAAAATTTATGGTTGTGTATCAGAGATGTTTAGACCACTCACGTTAGGCATCTTCAGTGGTCCATAATAGATATAAATTCATTTATTGTTATTATTATTGGTGTTTGGCCTTAAAGAGCCCAGTTGGACTTAATTACATGACAGATTCTTTTTGCTGCCTTCCTTGCTGCCCAAACTTCCCTCATTCGCTGGCTATGTTTCTGTTTCCGGTCCTCTGTCCATGCTTCTTTTCGGCTCCGTGTCTTCGGCTTCATCTTGATTGCCTTTTTGGTTGCCCATATTTCTTTCGTCTTCCGGCTGTGATCTTGCGTGCGTTCTTCTGTCCATTTTACGCCTGTTCGTTTGCACAGTGTATCCCATGTAGTTTACTTTTATTAATGATTTTTCTGAATTTTATATTTTATTCTGTCGTTTATTGTGTCTGCTGTTATGTTGTATCGGTTTCTGGTCGTTTCTTACCTCTGCCACCAATTTGTTGTTTGTAGTGGTTACCCAGTCAAAGATCTGTTTGGTCAGTCTGTGTGATGGCATTCTGTATAGGTGTCCATAGAATTGTAGTCTGTGTTTTCTAATCTTTTCTGTGATTGTCTCCGTATGTTTGTATAGTCCCTCTTTAGGTTTCTTCCCCCATATTACATTGTTCTTAGTTGCGCCAAATATTTTCCTAAGTATACGTGTATGCCCTAGGATTAGTGTGGTCTCTGCTGTATATAGCGCCTCGGGAAGCACCACCGTGTCGTAGTGGTGTAATTTGGCTTTTTGTGAAATAGACTTCTTGTTGTAATGATTCCACACTACTTTGTATGCCTTGTCCAGTATAGTTTTTGTTTCTTCGTTTGAGTCTCTTATTTCCGCTAATTTGTAGTGTTTCACCGAGGTATTTGAAGTTAGCCGTTTTGTAAATCGTGCCGTACTTTGTGTTCAGAGATGAGAGTTTCTTTGTGCTCATAAACAGTGTCTTTTCGTAAGAGATCTGTAGTCCAGTTTTGGAAGCAATTTCTTGTAGGTTTTCAATAGCGTCTTTTGTTTCGTTTATACCTTTCGCGGCAAGAGCCAAATCGTCTGCAAAAGCCATGCATTTAATCTGTAAGTTTCCTAAGGTTATTCCCTGTCGTTATGTTATTATTTAATTATATATATTTTGATAAGAGATTTGGTGTGCTTCTTTGGCAATTTGTTTAAAGCTACTGTTTCTAACTATAGAGTTGAAGTTTCTACTTAGATTCATTTTGTGTCCGGTACAAGCAACCACTTGTCACTGCATATGTGCTAAACGCAAGAAGTATAGGTCTCTTCCAGTAAAGAGGACAAGGATATTTTCAGAAGTGCCCTAGGAAACTGTGATAGGATCACTATTATTCTCTACTACAAACAAATTATTTGGCGGACAAAGTGGGTATCAATCTGATGTTCTCAGCTGAGGATGCTGTGGTGTACGATAAGGTGTCGAAGTTGAGTGACTGTAGGAGAATACAATACAATACAATACAATACAATACAATACAATACGACTTAGAGAAAATTTCTAGTTGGTATGATGAATGACTGCTAGCTCTAAATGTAGAAAAATGTAACTTAATGCGAATGAGTAAGAAGAAGAAACTAGTAATGTTGAGATGCAGCAGTAGTAGTATCCTGCTTGACACAGTCACGTCGTCTAAATATCTGGGCAGAGCGGTATGAAATGGAATGAGCATGTGAGGATTGTGGTTGGAAAGGCGAATGGTCTACTTCGCGCTATTGGGAGAATTCAAGGGAAGTGTGGTTTATCTGTATAGGATGCAGCATATAGGACGCTATTGCGACCTTTTCTTGAGTGCTGCTGGAGTGTTTCTGATCCGTATCAGATCGCGTTAAAGGAAAACATCAAAGCAGTTCAGAGGCGGGCTGCTATATTTGTTACTGGTAGATTCGAACAACTCGCTGATATTACGGAGATGCATTTAGAACTCAAATGGCCATCTCTGCAGGAAAGGTGACATTCTTTTAGAAGAACACTACTGAGGAAATTGAGAGAACCAGTATATGAAGATGGTTGAGGAAAGATTCTGTCGCTTCCAACTTACACTGCGAAGAGAACATACGAGACAAAAGGGCTCCTACGGATGCGTATAACCGGTAGTTTTTCACTCGTTCTATTTGCTGTTGTAAGAGGTAAGGAAATGACTACTAGAGGCGCGGGGTACCCTCCACCACGCCATAAGGTGAATTGAGGATTATCGACGCACACACAAATATTTCTTTGCATATAACCCATAGT
The DNA here is from genome assembly GCF_021461385.2 of Schistocerca piceifrons. Taxonomy (NCBI): domain Eukaryota; kingdom Metazoa; phylum Arthropoda; class Insecta; order Orthoptera; family Acrididae; genus Schistocerca; species Schistocerca piceifrons. Next base: position 208,837,464 of record NC_060138.1, read on the forward strand.
GTAGAAGCTGCGTATGCTCTTACTGCTTAGTAACATGACAGACAGAGGAATTAAGAGATCATGGATGGGAGCTAGACTGTGGGGGGGGGGGGGGGGGGTTTCTCCCGTGACTTTACAGTCATGTGACTAAAAAGTGCAAACATGTATAGTATTAAACGGTATAGGTCATGTGCAAAGAATTATTTAATGGAAGTAAACCTGTGTGCATTTAGCACATATTGGACGTCGAATGGTTGCATGAACAGGACACAAGATGAATGAAATTGACTACCACAATTATACAGCTTTAAATAGAACTAACTAGATTTAAAGGATTTTTCAAAGTTTCTCTACAAATCTCGTATCAAAATACATGTAATTAAATTATTTTATACTTATTCCAGATTACTGACGATACCTACAATGAATAGCCGAAACATATTGCTACACAAGAATAAATTTCGCACTCAAAAAAACAAAGTTTTGTAGTTTTTTGATAAAAGATAATTGGAGTTAACAATTCACTAAAATAGATACCAATATTTCAGCTATAATGACAGTCGAGACACTAAACCAATTATGTTATTTTTAGTGACAATATATACTTTGTGCAAGGACATGAGAGAGATCTCGGAGATCTCGGCAATGAGAATATAATGCTATGGCGCTTGTTAATGTTGGCACTAAAACGTTTTGCAAATATATCGGTGAATAGGAAAAATTGATAGGCAGGGTAGCCGGAGTTAGCTAAGGCCGTGTTTAAACCACCAGGTAGGGCCCTCATGCCAGGTTTCGTCTTTCTATGAAGCCGTACGACTGGTACGCACACATTAGAAATAGTACTCCTAAATGCCTTATGACAGCCTACAACTTTGCATTTTTCAGATATCATAATCGATCCTGTATACACGTTGCGCCAAGAGGAAATATTATCATCCATGCTGCATGTAACTACAGACATCATAATGAGAGCCGCATCAGCCATGGTGATTTAAGGTCCCATTTCAATACGATAACGCCTGACCAAATGTTGCTCCTGCTGTCCACATCTATCACGTCGTTATAATTAAAGTCCAGCTAGTCATGGAGGTCCAGTGTAGGCTGTAATATCGTATGGCATCGGGACTAGGCAAACATTATAATCTACACTCCTGGAAATTGAAATAAGAACACCATGAATTCATTGTCCCAGGAAGGGGAAACTTTATTGACACATTCCTGGGGTCAGATACATCACATGATCACACTGACAGAACCACAGGCACATAGGCACAGGCAACAGAGCATGCACAATGTCGGCACTAGTACAGTGTATATCCACCTTTCGCAGCAATGCAGGCTGCTATTGTCCCATGGAGACTATCGTAGAGATGCTGGATGTAGTCCTGTGGAACGGCTTGCCATGCCATTTCCACCTGGCGCCTCAGTTGGACCAGCGTTCGTGCTGGACGTGCAGACCGCGTGAGACGACGCTTCATCCAGTCCCAAACATGCTCAATGGGGGACAGATCCGGAGATCTTGCTGGCCAGGGTAGTTGACTTACACCTTCTAGAGCACGTTGGGTGGCACGGGATACATGCGGACGTGCATTGTCCTGTTGGAACAGCAAGTTCCCTTGCCGGTCTAGGAATGGTAGAACGATGGGTTCGATGACGGTTTGGATGTACCGTGCACTATTCAGTGTCCCCTCGACGATCACCAGTGGTGTACGGCCAGTGTAGGAGATCGCTCCCCACACCATGATGCCGGGTGTTGGCCCTGTGTGCCTCGGTCGTATGCAGTCCTGATTGTGGCGCTCACCTGCACGGCGCCAAACACGCATACGACCATCATTGGCACCAAGGCAGTAGCGACTCTCATCGCTGAAGACGACACGTCTCCATTCGTCCCTCCATTCACGCCTGTCGCGACACCACTGGAGGCGGGCTGCACGATGTTGGGGCGTGAGCGGAAGACGGCCTAACGGTGTGCGGGACCGTAGCCCAGCTTCATGGAGACGGTTGCGAATGGTCCTCGCCGATACCCCAGGAGCAACAGTGTCCCTAATTTGCTGGGAAGTGGCGGTGCGGTCCCCTACGGCACTGCGTAGGATCCTACGGTCTTGGCGTGCATCCGTGCATCGCTGCGGTCCGGTCCCAGGTCGACGGGCACGTGCACCTTCCGCCGACCACTGGCGACAACATCGATGTACTGTGGAGACCTCACGCCCCACGTGTTGAGCAATTCGGCGGTACGTCCACCCGGCCTCCCGCATGCCCACTATACGCCCTCGCTCAAAGTCCGTCAACTGCACATACGGTTCACGTCCACGCTGTCGCGGCATGCTACCAGTGTTAAAGACTGCGGTGGAGCTCCGTATGCCACGGCAAACTGGCTGACACTGACGGCGGCGGTGCACAAATGCTGCGCAGCTAGCGCCATTCGACGGCCAACACCGCGGTTCCTGGTGTGTCCGCTGTGCCGTGCGTGTGATCATTGCTTGTACAGCCCTCTCGCAGTGTCCGGAGCAAGTATGGTGGGTCTGACACACCGGTGTCAATGTGTTCTTTTTTCCATTTCCAGGAGTGTATGAAAGTGAACGGATTTATGTTGGAAAAAAATTTGTTCCAATTTTTGCTACTAGGTGCAAAATGGGCGCTGTGAAGCATATGGTTGGAGCTTCTGGTGTCAAAAGAGAACAAATTGTGAAAGCGGTGTTTAATAATAAAATCAAAATTATGCCTTTCTCATTTGTTTTACCTTATCTGCCCACATCCCGTTCGTAACCCATTACATGTGGAAACCTGTCTATATGTCTTTCTTACATTCACAGTGTCAGATTTGCACGTGGTGCCCAAAATTGGAACTTTCTTCCAACGTAGATCGGTTCTGCACTACCGTGTGAGAATACTTACCAGATTTCGCTGCCACACGACAATTAAAGCCTACAGCGGATCTCTGTGAGCAGGTGCTCTTTATAACCATATGGTATCTTGGTACACTGGATGCTCGACTGTTGCTCTGGGCAGCACGTTCACCGAGTCATGCACACAGGAAGACTTCTGGTCATAGGCTGCCGAGTGCCTAGCACCTGCCAGATACTACGATTGATGGACTCTACCACAGAGTCCAGACAGCATTGAATGATGTACCCACATGTGTCGTCCAAGCACAGTCCAACTCATTATCGAACTAGATTAGAACCATTGTTGGTTCCAGTGGCGTCAGCTCTTCAAATGGCTCTAAGCACTATGGGACTTAATATCTGAGGTCATCAGTCCCCTAAACTTAGAACTACTTAAACCTAACTAACCTAAGGACATCACACCCATTCATGCCCGAGGCAGGATTCGAGCCTGCGGCCGTAACAGCAGCGCGGTTCCGGACTGAGGCACCGAGTACCTCTCGGCCACAACGGCCGGCTGCTGGCAACTCTGTCTAGTATATTCCACACTGTACAGACCTGCAAATTGAATCCTGTATGCTTCCTACAGCATTTTATATGAACCGGGTGATCAAAAAGTCAGTATAAATTTGAAAATTGAATAAATCACGGAAGAATGTAGATAGAGAGGTACAAATTGACACACATGCTTGAATGACATGCGGTTTTATTTGAACCTTTTAATACAAATGTTCAAAAAATTTCCGACAGATGGCGCTTCACCTTATCAGAACAGCAATAATTAGCATAACAAAGTAAGACAAAGCAAAGATGATGTTCTTTACAGGAAATGCTCAATATGTCCACCGTCATTCCTCAACACTAGCTGTAGTCGAGGAATAATGTTGTGAACAGCACTGTAAAGCATGTCCAGAGTGATGGTGGGGCACTGGCGTCGGATTTTGTCTTTCAGCATCCCTAGAGATGTCAGTCGATCACGATACACTTGCAACTTCAGGTAACCCCAAAGCCAATAATCGCACGGACTGTGGTCTGGGGACCTGGGACGCCAAGCATGACGAAAGTGGCGGCTGAGCACACGATCATAACCAAACGACACGCGCAAGAGATCTTTCACGCGCCATCTGTCGGACATTGTGTGAACTTTTTTTCAGTTCTAATAAAATCCCATGTCATTCCAAGCATGTGTGTCAATTTTTACCTCTCTATGTACATTATTCCGTAATTTATTAAGTTTTCAAATTTATACTGACTTTTTGATCACCCTGTACATTACAGGGTGTTAGGGGTATAAAATCAAATATTTCTGTTAATGACCGAAGCCAGTATAGAGAACAACAGAACATCAGGAGTCACTCAATCTGCAGTTTAATAATTATAGCTGTTACTCGTAATATATTTTGAGGTTGATTATTACACAAGTTGTAAGTAGGCTGTTTATGTTTTCTTATTGACAACGTTACGTAGCGCTCTGTATGAAAATCACTGGCTGTGCTGTGTGCAGTCTGTGGCCAGTTTGCATTGTTGTCTGCCATTGTAGTGTTGGGCAGTTGGATGTTGACAGCGCATAGCGTTGGGCAGTTGGAGGTGAGCCGCCAGCAGTGGTGGATGTGGGGAGAGAGATGGAGGAGTTTTGAAATTTGTAAGACTGAATGTCATTAACTGCTATATATATTATGACTATTAAGGTAAATACATTGTTTGTTCTCTATTAAAATCTTACATATGCTAACTATGCCTATCAGTAGTTAGTGCCTTCCGTAGTTTGAATCTTTTATTTAGCTGGCAGTAGTGGCGCTCGCTGTATTGCAGTAGTTCGAGTAACGAAGATTTTTCTGAGGTAAGTGATTTGTGAAGGGTATAGGTTAATGTTAGTCAGGGCCATTCTTTTGTAGGGATTATTGAAAGTCAGATTGCGTTGCGCTAAAAAATATTGTGTGTCAGTTTAAGCACAGTCATGTATAATTGTTCTAAGGGGACGTTTCAAAGTGGTACAAGCTAGCACGGGCAGCACATCAGCCACTTAACTGTGGATGCGTGGTTGCGACACGGGTAGCCTATAATGAAAGCATAGTCCACAGCACCGTTACGACTGTGCAGAGAACATCAGGAAACAGTGTACGTGATGCATTTGCGGGAATACCGTTAGATGCAGAGAAAAAGCAACTGAACACTGAAGTGGGTACATATTAAGGTACAAGTTATCACAATATCTGTATCTATACCCCAAAGACTACGTATGTAAAATATATTTATTTGCCATTCCTCCTGGTGTTTTAATTTTAATGGGCTGCAATTTATGTCTGTCGAACACAAATCCATTCTCCGATCCTCTTAGGTGGCACTTCGTATCAACTCAAAGTTCCCGGAACTTTGAAAGGCAATTTCACCATACAGACTCTAAATAAATAAAAACGGTTTTAATATTAAGTATGCGATTCCGCACTGTACCGTCGCTAGCCACGGCACAATTAAACAGCCGCAGGTGTAACCAGTTTAAAGTAACGCCCGGCATTACGCACCCGCGCTGCCGACCAGACCGACGCGACACCCGTTTCTTTCCGCACGTTTTAATCCACCCGTCGCCGGCCTGCGCGAGGCAACTCTCGCTCACGGCATCCCGTCCGCTCTCTTACATTTCGGAACTGCGAAAGCTGAAATTCCGTAGATAATAACGTTCGGTGCGGAGACTGCAGAATGGAGCGCCGGCAACACGGGAGGGGACGCAAATGAGACGAGAACAAAAGAAAGAGGAAGAAAACAGCAGTGGCGAGCCGGGGGCGGACGCGGCCACCTACCCCACACCGCCGGCGGGGGCGGAGGCGCTGGGCCGGCGTTTCTGCGCTGCGCGCGGCGCGGTCCAACTTTGGCGGAACGGCCGGGCTCTATAGTTGCGGCACTAACGGCTAATGGCCAGTTACTGTCGTTTATATTAATGGCAATTGCTGTACTTCTGCAGCGCCTTGTTTCTACAAGCAGCGGCCGTTAGGAGCCGCGGGCCCCCGCTCTCGCCACTGCGCTCCCGCGGTCAAATTTCTGTTAGAATTGTACCGTCCGGCAGCGTCAGGCTGGGACCCCGCGCCAACTCCTCCCCAAACTCACATACTCTTTTTCTTTCTTTCCCGACTCCTACAAACTTGGGAAGTTTTTAGTTTAACGTACTGAGTTGACTACTGCTGAACTCTCGTCAGCTGTCGGTACTTATATCCCCGCAATAAATTAAGATCAGAATCATATGCGATGTAAATGAAATCACTAGCAGAAAATTTGTTGATTTATCGCATTGTCTCCCAACCGATCTGAGACCATAACCCCTGAGTGTAATCAGACAATAGCTTCCCCCTCCCCTCCCCTACCCCCCTCCTTCCCCCGTGGCCGCCATTTCCTCCACTTTCATCAAAATGAATAAGAACTTTCTTTCAACTTTTTTGCTATTAAAATGACAAAAAAAATTATATTAATCTACCGCAATATCGTATTTATTCGCCAATACTGGACAGCGACTTCCAATTAAAATGCCCTGCCCCGTACAGGAATTACGCAATATATGTACAAGTAGAGGTTGTGACGTAGGAATGACGACACACGGAAGTTAAGGTCTGGCCGTGATTCGTGCACGGATACCCGAAGCGGTTAAGTCGACTGTTCATGTAATGCGGTAAATCCGTGTTCGAGTCCCGGTGTGGTACAAATTTCACTGTTGTCACTACCTTTATACTGCTGATAGTTGTTTATTCGCAACTGTCAATACTTTTCATGAAGTTACACCATGAACATGACTGCTTCTTTGCCCCCGTAACACAAACTCCACCCTTCACAACGTCTGCTGGCTACCAGCTGGCCTCTTGATACCACACCAGCACTGCTCAGTGCCAATAAGAAGCACGCATTCATATAGGCGCATGTCAGTGGGCTGCAGTTTGTCTTCCTTCCACAATACAGACAATTGGTACTGCTCGTTTCTAACAATTTTCTTCTATACAACGATGAAGGAATTCTCCCTCCATCACAAATCCTACCTACAACTCCTTCCCGGAAAAGAAAGCTAACTGTCCACATTGAAGGTACACAAACATTACTAAGCAAGTTTCTTCCTCAGACACCTGATTCACCAATATCCTGCACTCCATTCTAATTCAACCAAATTAAAACATGTGCAATACGCGTTCTGTCTCTAAAACACTTGATTGCTAAACTCCTTATTTCTCAGCTATCAAAAACTGGAAATCTTCACGCTGCCAATGCTTTATGTCTAACCACTGTCATTAATAATAATGATAATGATAATAATAATAATAATAACGTCTGAGAAAGTAAAGAAAGAATGAATAATAATAATAATGATCCCGTGGAAGCTCGGGAAAAGAATAGGCCTTTGGTATGTTCTGCCAGTCCTAAAACGCGACGAAAAGAACAAACCACTAATAGGGCTAACCCCCCTTTTAGTGTGATTAGTTGGTTCAGGACAGAACTAATGAAGCCTCGGACAAGCACTGTCATGGTCGGGGACGACGCTTGAACCCTATGCCCGTCCACAATGGTAACAACACTGCTAGCTACACGGAAAATGATTTAAATACAAATAGAGGTGTTTTGCAGGACATGCTTCCTGCAACCATTCTAGAAGGAAAACAAAGACAGAGGATGAGATGGTCAGATGAAGTTAACCGACACCTCATGTTCTGTTATTACCAAGCAACAAACTTAAGAACCAACACAACTGGATACAGATCACAAGTATACACAACATTTATTATCAGATACCCAGAAATAAAAATTTTTAACAGAACAACGACTAGCTGATCAGATTCGTGTAATAATCAAAAATAACAGGATACCAAAGTCAGAATTAGAAAACATCAAACAACAAGTACAACTAATACTGGAACAAAATAATGTGCAATCAGAAGAAGAAGAAAATACAGTAATGGACTCAAACATCCCAGAGCAAACAAACAAAGAACAACACACATCAATTAAACAATCAGAGGAAAACGAAATCTTAAGACAGCCACCAGAACAAGCACAAATAGAACATGAAGTGACACACATGTTAGATATAGAAGAAAAATTTCAGTTGACATATATAGAATATAAAGACACAAATACAGACATTAGACCATTCTTGCACAGACCACCAAATAACCCACAAGTCGAAACAACAATAACAACTACCAACACAATCATACACAACAAAATAAATGAAAATACAACTATGGAAGAGTTACAACTACTGGTCTATGTAGGAGCACTCACTACACTAAATATACAAACTAGGCAGAGATCAGAACCAACCAACACACGGAAGAAACCCACAAAACCAGCATGGCAACACAGGCTACAGATCAGAATAGAAAAACTGAGAAAAGACATCGGACAGCTAACACAATTGATAAGAAATGAAATATCAGACAAAAAACGAAAAAGGATAGGTAAAATCTCACAACAAGAAGCGATAGAGCAATTAGATGAAAAGAAGCAGAAATTACAAGCATTGGCCAAACCAACTTAGAAGATAAAAAAAGTGAAAATAGAAGGAAGCAAAACCAAACATTTAACACAAACCAAAAGAAATTTTCCCAGACAATAGATAACACAAACATTAAAATAGACAATCCACCACACATAACAGACATGGAACACTTCTGGAGCAACGTATGGTCAAACCCAATACAACATAACAGACACACATGGCGGATACAAGCAGAAACAGACACATACAAGATGATACCACAAATGCCTGAAGTGATAATTTTGCAACATGAAGTCACCCTAGCAATTAATTCTACACACAATTGGAAAGCCCTTGGAAATGATAACATAGCAAATTTCAGGCTAAAGAAGTTCACCACAACACATTCACATCTAACTAAATTATTTAACAATTACATTGCAGACCCATACACAGTCCCTGATACACTTACACAAGGAATAACTTATTGGAAACCTAAAGATCAACCACACATAGCAAACCCAGCAAAATATCGCCCCATAACATGCATACCAACAATATACAAAATATTAACTTCAGTCATTACACAGAAATTAATGACACATACAACACAGAAAAAATTATAAATGAAGAACAAAAAGGCTGCTGCAAAGGAGTACGAGGATGTAGAGAGCAACCGATAATAGGTACAGAGGTGACATATCAAGCTAGAACTAAACAAAGGTCGCTGCACTACGCATACATTGATTACCAAAAAGCTTTTGATAGTGTACCCCACTCATGGTTACTACCGATATTGGAAATATACAAAGTAGATCCTAAATTAATACAGTTCCTAAACATAGTAATGAAAAATTGGAAAACCACACTTAATATCCAAACAAATTCAAATAAAATCACATCACAGCCAATACAGATTAAGTGTGGAATATACCAAGGAAACTCATTAAGTCCTTTCTGGTTCTGCCTTGCTCTGAACCCACTATCCAACATGCTAAATAATACCAATTATTGATATAATATTACTGCAACATACCCACACAAAATAACACATTTGCTATACATGGATGATCTAAAACTACTGGCAGCAACAAATCAGCAACTCAACCTATTACTATTGATAACAGAAGTATTCACCAATGATATAAATATGGCTTTTGGAACAGACAAATTTAAGAAAAATAGCATAGTCAAGGGAAAACACACTAAACAAGAAGATTACATATTGGATAACCACAGCGACTGCATAGAAGCGATGGAAAAAACAGATGCCTATATATATCTAGGATACAGACAAAAATAGGAATAGATAATACAAATATTAAAGAAGAACTAAAAGAAAAATGTAGACAAAGACTAACAAAAATACTGAAGACAGAATTGACAGCAAGAAACAAGGCAAAAGCTATAAATACTTATGCTATACCAATATTGACCTACTCATTTGGAGTAGTGAAATGGAGTAACACAGACCTAGAAGCACTCAATACACTTACACGATCACAATGCCACAAATATAGAATACATCACATACATTCAGCAACTGAAAGATTCACATTAAGCAGAAAGGAAGGAGGAATGGGATTTATCGACATAAAAAGCTACATTATGGACAGGCACACATTTTAAGAAAATTCTTTATAGAACGAGCAGAAACTAGCAAAATACACAAAGCAATCACTCATATAAATACATCAGCTACACCATAGCAATTTCATAACCACTTCTACAACCCTTTAGATCACATAATATCAACAGATACGAAGAAAGTAAATTGGAAAAAGAAAACACTACATGGCAAGTACCCTTATCATCTAACACAGCCACACATCGATCAAGACGCATCCAACACATGGCTAAGAAAAGGCAATATATACAGTGGGATGGAAGGATTCATGATTGCAATACAGGATCAAACAATAAACACCAGATATTACAGCAAGCATATTATTAAAGATCCCAATACCACAACAGATAAATGCCGACTTTGCAAACAAATAGAAACAGTAGATCACATCACAAGCGGATGTACAATACTAGCAAATACAGAATACCCAAGAAGACATGACAATATAGCAAAAATAATACATCAAAACTTGCCATACAACATAAACTAATTAAACAACACGTTCCCACATAGAAGTACGAACCACAAAATGTACTGGAGAATGATGAATACAAATTATACTGGAACAGAACCATTATAACAGATAAAACAACACCACATAACAAACCTGACATCATACTCACCAATAAAAAGAAGAAATTAACACAACTAATCGAAATATCCATACCCAATACAACAAATATACAGAAGAAAACAGGAGTAAAAATTGAAAAATACATCCAGCTGGCTGAGGAAGTCAAGGACATGTGGCATCAGGATCAAGTTGACAATATACCAATTATACTATCTACTACAGGAGTCATACCACACAATATCCACCAGTACATCAATGCAATACAGCTACATCCAAATTTATATATACAACTACAGAAATCTGTAATTATTGATACATGTTCAATTACCCGAAAGTTCCTAAATGCAATGTAACATATACCGTACAGTTAAAAGGAAGTCACACTTGATCAAGGTCCGCGTCAATTTCTATTTTTGGCCAGACATAACGTCTGAGAAAAGAAACAATAATAATAATAATAATAATAATAATAATAATAATGTTGTGTGGGCCCTACAACAGTTTATTAACCATTAGATTTACTGTTATGTCAATTAGTTCTTTTATCTGCTGCAAAGTGGATAATGAAGCAATTCTTGGTCCATTGTGGGAACTACATATAGTTCGGCGAATATGTTATCGTGAGATATCGAAAGATATGTGACATATAATCTCAATTTTACTCTCATACATGCATGGTACAAAGTATAAAGTATGTGTGCAGTGGGTTATATATGTGAGAAAGATTATGTTCATACTTCCGTTTCACAAGCTGCAACCCATACCATTGTTATTACGTGTCAATGTTGATAAGTGAAAATAATGTAACTGATGGTAATTTATTTAATCAGTATTTGTCTCTTCTGAAGTAGTGGTAATAGTTATGACCATTTCCCAAGAAAAAGTTTTGTGATCGGCGGAAACAAAATCGAACCTTTTTGTTTTCCCCCCCCCCCCCCCTAAAATTTTATTTTACCCCTCAGAGTAACTGCACGTAGGTTGGCAACCACTGATATATCGGATGAGTTCTATGACTGAAGTCATAATTTAACTAACGTTAGCGAAAATTTATCAAAAAGTAACTGAGATTACGATCTTTATGTTACGAATAATACTGCTGATCACTTAGTGTTTCTTCTTTTTTTATTACAATATTTCATACAAATTTCGGCTACTGGAATTACACAATCAATATCAGTACTTCTGAAAAGAAGTTCAGAGATGATGTGCAATGGAACATACGCCAAAGCGCATCGCACCACAAAATATCCGCTAACAGTGAAGTCTTTTACTGATTAAAGGAATTATTTCTAAGAAACTATGCTACATACGTCATCACAGGAAGAATGCATTGATCAAATACTGCTTTCTTCAGATTTACTGAACTCATTCACAAAAGGGAAACTTAGGACAGCAAAGAGAGCCATGGAGAGATCAATGCTGGGCTATACAAGAAAGGACAGGAAAAGGACAGATGACATCCGGTCTGTGACGAAGGTTAATGACAAATTAGAGAGAGTAGGTTCCTTGAAATGGCAGTGGGCTGGCCACGTCGCAAGAAGAAAAGACAACAGATGGACGAAGCTAGTACTGGAGTGGAGTCCGAGAGAGCACCGGAGGCCTAGAGGAAGACCACCAGACAGATGGGACAAAGACATCAAGAAGATCGCTTGTAACACCTGGCAGAGAACTGCCCAAGACCGTCCCACTTGGAGAAGACTTCTGAAAGCCTACCTGAATCCACGACTCGAAGAGGCCACATCATCTAATGATTGAATTGGCTGATGATGATGATGATGATGATGATGCTATATACAGCTACGCTGTGTGTTAGTTAAGCTACCATTTGCAGCAGAGTTCTTTATGGATACACTTCCACATGTGCATGCGATTTTTTGCAAATGATAGCATAAGTCATATAGTTTTATGGGTACATTTCAACGTAAGTACGTTACTTGAGTGTGGATTTTGGTCCAACAAGATGGTACACCGCCAATTGGATGTTATTTGTTCGCCAGTTTTTGGATAAAGCATTTCTTGAAAAAAGGTTCTGTAATGATGGCCCAACACCATGGGTGAAACGCCCAGTAGACAAACAGTCTCGACTTTTTTGAGGAATTACGTTAAGGATTAAATGTTCAATTCACCAGTTTACGATGAGCAAACTCTTAGGCCGCGAATACGAGAAGCTGTGTAGGCGATGACGGCAGTTGTGTTAGTAAAGACCTTTCTTAATGAATAAAAGAACTGCAAATCACGACTTAACGCGAAACTGACGCGAAACGGATCCTGTAGCTAATAGACACCATACTCCCACGTCTGTCTTATTGTAAATACTTTTCGGGCCAGTTTTATTATCCCTACTCTTCATAAGAAGGCAGGTCGGGCATTACAGGACAGCAGAATGTGTCAGCACATCTTTTTATGTATTTTTTTTTAGACCTGTACACGCACTGCGTGAAGTCATAACATGACGTCACCCGTATTCGACAGACGCATATGAAGATTTGCACTGCATACTATTCATCGTAATTGAGTTCGTTCGTGAGTGTAATTGGTAAGTGATTGAATGCAAATTGTTTTTGTTTACTTTATGTGCCCTAGATTGGACGCTCTGTTTGTGTTCGATCAGCCTATGATGTTCGTTTTGCTTATAAAATGTCGTTCGTTGTTCTGTGCCAACTGCAGAAGAAATTACGGCGGAGGCCCAAGAGTTACTGTATTTTTATTTATAGAGGATCACACAATGAGGAAGAAATGGTCATCACGAATTCACAGGTATAACATTATCCGTTCTTTGCGTTCTATGGTGAATTGCTTTTTTAAGTCCTTAAAATATGTTAATGTTAATGACAAAGAGCACAATATTTTGCGATTCTTAGCTGCCCTTTACTTAGGAAGTGCTGATTTTATCGGACAAGGGCAGTTTCTGAGCACTAGCATTTGTGACTGCACCTAAAACAGCACTGATGCGTGATGGAGGGACAAGACTGCTGCGTGATTTTAAACCACAACAGTACTTTTCGGATTGGTAGCAACTTATTTGTTTCTGCTAAGTTTTTCAGTATAAAATGTAGGTCTGTAGTGTTGTGTTCTGTTTGCCAGTAAGAAATATAACACTTTTATTTCATCTGTAGATACAACTAGGTTATTGTGAGGAAGTGTATCCCAAGTATGAAAAATGCGAACGTTAAACTACCACAACGGTACATACTCCCTGAATCGGACAAAGCTATTTCGGTTTTCCTTCAACAGGAGAATATATAGAAATCAGGACATAAATGGGATGAAAATAACGTGAACATCGTAGAAAACGTCAAGCTCCTTGAAAACACAGTTACGGAAGCGAAAGACAGATCATTTGTTCCAAGAAATACATTACGTGATGTACGAAGAGCACAATAAGCAATGCGACAGGTTTTTTTGCTGAAAGCAGAATCGTTTTATTCAAGATTTCAATACATCATATTATTCCCCATACTTTTGGCTACAAAACACCAGTTTTCAACAAAATCTTCGTTCAGTGCGACGGAAATTACACCACCTTATTAGGACGACCTTTATGGCCGCAATAAATGATAATTAATTGAAGCCCTTAGCTGCCGTCAGGCGTTGTTGACATACCTTGATGGGACAGCTGGAAATGTGTGACCCGATCGGGAAAGAACCCGGGATATCCTGCTTACATGGCAGACGCTCCATCCATCTGAGCCATCGAAGACAGATGAACAGTACGACTGCAGAGACTTACCCCTTGCACGCTTCCCGTGAGACGCACATTCCCAGCTGTCCACAATCTACATACGTAATGCTACTAATAGATACTTTGCCCATCCACTCATTATTCGCGCCCACTAAGGTGACGATTCCCGTAAGAGCACAGATAGATATAGGTCAATCACCGGTTAGTCATTTAGCTATATATGAAGATAGTAACTGTTCTCGAAAGAACAGATACCATTGATGACCGTGCAGTTTCTCTAGAATAAATGATAATTAATTGAAACTCTCAGCTGCCTACAGGTGTTGTTGACATACCTTGAGGGGGACAGCTGAAAATGTGTGCCCCGACCGGGACCCGAAACAGGGATCTCCTGCTTACATGGCAGACGCTCTGTCTGTCTGAGCCACCGAGGACACAAATGAACAGCGCGACTGCAGGGAATTATCCCTTGCACGCTTCCCGCATGTTACTACTCTGCTGGTCGACGTCGGAGCCATTGTCTTATTGCATCAGTAACCTCCCCATGATCCACGTATTGCTACCCGTGGAACGCATACTTCATTAGGCCCAACAGATGGAAGTCAAAAGGTAACGCGGGAAGTTCACTGGCATTTTTGTGGCGACGAACACACAGTAGACGTTTCTTCAATTCTCTGACGACGGAATAATACACTTCCGAGACGATCGTTGCACCATGACGGAGGACTTCAAACAGAATTAGCAATGCTTCATCATTTGTGACGATGTCCGACCAAAATTGTCACGGTCAGCCATGTAATGTGCAAGCAATTCCGCACAAATGGTTCTTCGTTGCTCTTTATGATCTCCCGTTAGGTGGCGAGGAACCCAGTTTGCGCAGTCCTTTGAGTACACCTAACTGGTGGATGAGTGCGTCAGCTGTTCCAACAGAGACTTTCAGTTGAGCAGCGAGGCGTTTTATTGTAATCTGTCGATCATCTCGGATGAGACTGTCCACACTTTCGAACATTGCAGGAGTCGCTCGCTGCTGCTTCAAAGCGGCCGGCACGCCCTAGATAGGACAGGTTAGTGCGACCTTGTCGCGTTGATAGAAGCCTCGGCCAACAACTCATCGTGCTTTTGTTCACTGCCAGGTCTCCTTAGACATTCCGCAAGCGCATATGAATATCTGCGATGCAATGATTTTCCGAGAAAAGAAACTCAACGACAGCT
This sequence comes from Schistocerca piceifrons, assembly GCF_021461385.2. Taxonomy (NCBI): domain Eukaryota; kingdom Metazoa; phylum Arthropoda; class Insecta; order Orthoptera; family Acrididae; genus Schistocerca; species Schistocerca piceifrons. The sequence continues at coordinate 208,852,875 of NC_060138.1, forward strand.
CTGTGCTTGGAACGCACTCCGTCAAGAGCGCCTTTCTGAACGTTACACCGGTGCCGGCATCTATCGGAACATTCTGAAACTACAGGGGCTGAAGTCGGAATATTGCACTATGTCCCACTACAAATTTAGCATTTTTTAACATAAACTGTCCAAAAAAATGTGTTTCATTACTTATTGTACTCGCCCCGTACTCCAAGCTTAGTGAAAAAACGCAAAGGTGACGGTAAAACCTGTTTTAAGAAATAAGTTTCCTTTCCGAGAAAATTCAGTCATGAACAGGAAACAATTCTGGACAAGCAGTGAAGTCTACGAAGAATGCTGAATTCAATGGCAGACATGTGAGGGTTGAGGCTATGCGAATTATGCCCGTATTGAGCTGAACAGTATTTACTGTCCGTATATAGTGTATCATTTGAGGGTACGGATTATACAGAAAAATAAGTTAAGAGTGCACCCTAGGTGCAGCCGTTATATCTCTGCTTTGACAGTCTGCCATCCATATAACCTATATTATATTGGTTTAATGCGTTAATAAAATTAACCGTCATATGATTCAAAGCCCCACTTTGTCGATGATGTTTTACTGAAGTTGATGGAAGATCACGTACGATGTGTGTTAATTACAATACAATAAAACCAGTCATTGAATGCATTCATCTTCCTTAAGTATTTTGTAACGAAATCTTGACCTGTAGTACAATTAAAAATACAGAAAATCACGCAATGTGCAAAGTTATATGAAGACCATTCAGCTCTCTTGAGAGAATAGCACTGCAATATGTTCTGCATCGTAATCATTCCTGATGGATTTTTCACGCAATAAAATATAATTCTCTGATTATAGAAAGTGCAGGTTTTGACTAGTATCGATGATTATTTACTTCTCTGACGCTTCAGCGACACTATTTACAACCTGAACTTAGTATACTGATCTGATAGCCAAGATTACGTTTATTGTCATTGAAATTCAGATTTTATACATGCGATTAATGCGAGATAGTACTGATGGCGTATGGGCATACTACTTATGATAAATGATTCATTAAAGGATAAACTAATATTTTGATTTAGGTTTAGTCTTTTACAAAATTTCATAACCGGATTATAAATTTTCCTTTATGAGGGTCAAGGTTTATCCTACGTGGAAGCTTAGTACTAACATGTGTAACTTGCAAGTACCTCAATTTAATGTTTATAAGAAATAGTGAAAATTAATTTTTTTAGAAATTAAAATTTCTTAAGAGATACAATCGCACAAAAATATAAACGACCGATTTGGAAAGGGCGTGAATACCAAAAGAACTTCAAACATAGATTCTTATTATTTAAATTTTTATTATTTAAATTATTATTTAAATTATTTATTATTTGAATTAAAGAGACCTTTGGAGAAAAGAGAGCCACTTGTATGAATATCAAGAGCTCAGATGGAAACCCAGTTCTAAGCAAAGAAGGGAAAGCAGAAAGGTGGAAGGAGTATATAGAGGGTCTATACAAGGGCGATGTTCTTGAGGACAATATTATGGAAATGCAAGAGGATGTAGATGAAGATGAAATGGGAGATATGATACTGCGTGAAGAGTTTGACAGAGCACTGAAAGACCTAACTCGAAGCAAGGCCCCAGGAGTAGACAACATTCCATTAGAACTACTGACAGCCTTGGGAGAGCCAGTCCTGACAAAACTCGACCATCTGGTGAGCAAGATGTATGAGACAGGCGAAATACCCTCAGACTTCAAGAAGAATATAATAATTCCAATCCCAAAGAAAGCAGGTGTTGACAGATGTGAAAATTACCGAACTATCAGTTTAATAAGTCACAGCTGCAAAACACTAACACGAATTCTTTACAGACGAATGGAAAAACTGGTAGAAGCCAACCTCGGGGAAGATCAGTTTGGATTCCGCAGAAATGTTTGAACACGTGAGGTAATACTGATCTTACGACTTATCTTAGAAGAAAGATTAAGGAAAGGCAAACCTACATTTATAGCATTTGTGGACTTAGAGAAAGCTTTTGGCAATGTTGACTGGAATAATCTCTTTCAAATTCTAAAAGCGGCAGAGGTAAAATGCAGGGAGCGAAAGGCTATTTACAATTTATGCGGAAATCAGATGGCAGTCATACGAGTCGAGGGGCATGAAAGGTAAGCAGTGGTCGGGAAGGGGGTGAGACAGGGTTGTAGCCTATCCCCGATGTTATTCAATCTGTATATTGAGTAAACAGTAAAGGAAACAAAAGAAAAATTCGGAGTAGGAATTAAAATCCATGGAGAAGAAATAAAAACTTTGATGTTCGCGATGACACAGTAGTTCTGTCACAGATAGCAAAGGACCTGGAAGAGCAGCTGAACGGAATGGACAGTGTCTTGAAGGGAGGATATAAGATGAACATCAACAAAAGCGAAACGAGGATAATGGAATGTAGTCGAATTAAGTCGGGTGATGCTGAGGGAATTAGATTAGGAAATGAGACACTTAAAGTAGTAAAGGAGTTTTGCTATTTGGGGAGCAAAATAACTGATGATGGTCGAAGTAGAGAGGATATAAAATGTAGACTGGCAATGGCAAGGAAAGCGTTTGTGAAGAAGAGAAATTTGTTCAAATGCTCTGAGCACTATGGGACTTAATATCTATGGTCATCAGTCCCCTAGAACTTAGAACTACTTAAACCTAACTAACCTAAGGACATCACACAACACCCAGTCAACACGAGGCAGAGAAAATCCCTGAACCCGCCGGGAATCGAACCCGGGAACCCGGGCGTGGGAAGCGAGACCGCTACCGCACGAACACGAGCTGCGGTCGAGAAATTTGTTAACATCGAGTATAGATTTAAGTGTCAGGGAGTCGTTTCTGAAAGTATCTGTATGGAGTGTAGCCACGTATGGAAGTGAAACATGGACGATAAATAGTTTGGACAAGAAGAGAACAGAAGCTTTCGAAATGTGGTGCCACAGAAAAATGCTGAAGATTAGATGGGTAGATCGCATAACTAAGGAGGAGGTATTGAATGGAGTTTGTGGCACAACGTGACAAGAAGAAGGGACCGGTTGGTAGGACATATTCTGAGGCATCAAGTGATCACAAATGTAGCATTGGAGGGCAGCGTGGAGGGTAAAAACGGTAGAGGGAGACCAAGAGATGAATACACTAAGCAGATTCAGAAGGATGTAGCTTGCAGTAAGTACTGGAAGATGAAGAAGCTAGCACAGGATAGAGAAGCATGGAGAGCTGCATCTAACCAGTCTCAGGACTGAAGACAACAACAACAACATATTCTTATGTCATCGAATTTAATAATTCCGTTAAGTAACGTATCACAGAATTGTTTGATGCGAAGAATGTTCCAGTACAACCTTTAGAAATAATTATTGTATGGAGGAAAAAATAACTTTTCGAAAACTACCTGACCTTTCTCTGCATATGCGCACTAAGACAAAAAAAAAAGGAAGCAAAACCACGCACAGTGAAGGAATTATCCGAATGGGTGGAAATCGGTAAATGGGATGTACATATGTAGAGACAAACAAATGATTACGATTTCAGAGGGATTGGATAATTTATTCAGGTCCTTATGCAAGTAATTATTCGGCTTAGCATTGATTTATAGAGATTTTATGTCCTCCAGAGGTATATAGTGCCAAAATCTGTCCAATTGGCGTACTAGATCATTAAAATCCCGATATAATTGGGGGGCCCTGCCCATAGCGCACCAAACGATCTCAGCTGCGGAGAGATCCGGGGACCGTGCTGGACAAGGTAGAGTTTGGCGCTGATGACCTCGATGTTAAGCGCCCAAAAGCCCCAAGGTAGAGTTTGTCAAGCACGAAAGCACGTAAACAAGAAGTCGATGTACTTGGTGTGTGTGTGTGTGTGTGTGTGTGTGTGTGTGTGTGTGTGTGTGTGTGTGTGGGCAGGCATTATCTTGCTGAAATTAAGCCCAGGATGGCTTGCCATGAAGGGCAACAAAAAGGGGCGTAGAAAATCGTCAACGTATCGATGTGTTAGAAGTGTGCTGCGGATAACAACCAAATGGCGCAGCGGTTCATCGTTCCTGGTTGATGGGCGGCATGGCGGTCTAGTCACTGGAGCTCAGTTCGAAGAGGTATTCATCAATGAAGTTCATCCTACTACAGTCAGTGAGATTCCAGATCGAAGAAGTCTCCGTAGTAATTCCGGATGTTGTTGGTGTACCAAGCCGATTGTCGCCCGCCATACGGCGCTATAACCAGGAGTGGTGGATTGGGTGGCCGTTTCATTTCATTGTAGGACCTCTTTGGTTGTCATCAAGAACAACCTTACAGCACAGCCGTACGTCGACAACCTTCTAACCTTTATTTTGTTGTGTCTCATGGTAAGTCATGTGGGCTTACGTTTCAGCAACATTATGACAGCCCAAAGAACTGCTCGTCTTCGTGCTTTCTAAACTCTCACTTGGCCAGCAAGGTCGGTAGATCTCCCTGTAACTGAGAACGTTTGGTGCATTATGGGTAGTTCCCTCCAAACACCTCGGAATTTTGACGACCTAACATGCCAATTGGAGAGAATTTGCCACGATAGCCATCAGAAAGATATCGAAAAACTCTGTGAATCTACGCTGAATAACTGTTTGTATAAGTTCCAGAGGCGAATCAAGATGTTATTGAATTGCACGTTCTCCGAAACTCTTCCTGATGAATAAATAATCCAATTTTTCTGAAATTGTAATCATTTGTTTGTACATGTACATCACTTCTGTCGATTTACACCACATTCGGATAATTCCTTCGTGGTGTATGGTTTTTCTTATCTCAGACTTCACTATTTTGGGTAAAACAAGGTATTAATTGGGTCAGAGCAGGTTAGGGGGCGTCGAAACGAACAACATTTTCCGGATATTCACAGGTGAGAAATGCACCGTTGTGAGCTTGAGCCACTGATCGCCAAGTGTACAAAAGCGTGTTTGGTAAGCGAACGTGTTTGAGTGTGTCTAGCAGTGTGGTTTTGTCCGGCTAAACAGCTGCTATGATACCCGTTGCATTGTGTTACAATTAGCATATATGATTTGATAGACAAACCTTAACAAATAAACAACTGATACAATGCACGACTAACGTAACCTGTCGTAGATAGGTTTGCACAGCTCTGGGTGGTAAGTGTACGAGGGAGAGCTGAAGAGTAATGACTGTAAGGCTTTTATGTGAAATTTCTTACAGCTTTAAAAATAAAACAAACGTTCGTAACATTTTAATTCTTTATTCTTCATGTCTGTATATTTGTACCCTCTTCTTTAGCATGACAATGCCAGATAACACACTAGAGCTGAGACATCTTCAACAATACGACACATTCGGTTCGCTGTCTTCGATGATCCTCCATACAGTCTCGACTTGCCCCCACTCGACTTTCATCTGTTTCCAAATCTTAAAGAACACCTTCGAGTACTTTGATAGAGACGAATCGGTACCAACAGACGTGTGCTTGTGGCTTCATTAACAAAGTCGAACGTTTTACAGTGACTGTACCAACAAACTGCCGAACCAAGGCAGAAGAAGCAGAAGATATTCCACCAAAATTATTAATATCCTTAGTACGATCGGTAATGACAGAATCGTTTCATCTGGCGTGTGTGGCATATGAGACAGGCGATATATCATAAGACTTTAAGAGGTATACAATAATCCCAGTACTAAAGAACGCACTACTGACCAATTTCCATGGATATATTGATAAAAATGATAAACACAAATTTTAATATTAAATTTTCAAATTTTTAATTCTTTAAAAAAATTGAAGTGTTACAAACTATTTATGATTACGCGTGTGTTTTGTGGAGTTATTACATAGGTCTGCTTATATCTTCATTTAATATCTTCGGTGATTTGGAGTGCAATGTGATATAGCAAAATGTTATAAATAATATTAGTGGTTTGGATTGTATAGAACTGGTTTTGCTCATGCTATCAAAAATTTTTATATGAAATTTAGTAACTGTTAATGTAGTGTAGGCTAATATACAAGTAAAATTGCCCGACATGTGTTGTTAGTACATACGCTATCGAAATGATGTCTCGCAGTTTGTGAACAGTAATCGTAAGAGAGGCTGGATTGCGTTTGTAAGAGATTGTTTAATACTGCACACAATCTCTGGTCTTGTCAGTGTGCGTCACAATTCACGGAAATCTGAAAAGAGTGTGTAATGAAATTTTGATTTATACTGTACGACTGAACTGAACAGGTTTCACTGTCAACAAAAGACCTGGGGACTGTTAAGTACATGGAGACGGACGAAGGACAAAATCCACTCTGCGTCATAATACGAACTCCGGTAACTTCATTAGACACAGTAGTTCAGTTTTACGCTCTACCGTAAAGATTAATCAGCTGGTGAGCAGCTCATTCATAGCTCATTTATAGCCCAGTATCCTTGGCCGCCACATCAAAATCGTATCGTTCCCTCCTTGCATATGTGCACCGATAAACTTGTGCGAGACATAAATATGTGTAATAACTGCAGTATGCACCTTTCTTATCGGAAATGTAACCATCTCATCAAACCCTTAATGTTATCCTTCACAATGGCGATGTGCTATTGTCAGCAATCGTAGTAAGCATTCTGAAAAGATCTTTCAAGTGCCTCAAGTACCTGACAATATTTCATACCTCGTTATTTCGATATCCGCCTGAAAACCTACAGTAACTTTAGACGTAAGCAATAGCCATAACGTACTCACACAACTATTCATTGGAACAAATGACACTTTTCTTTACTTAAAATAGTAAAAGCAAGATCACATGAAAACGTATTTTTTATCAGCTTATCACATAGGCATGGAAATAATGAGGTCTCATTTTGGTATCATTAGGTGAATATGTTCATTGTATGACACGCTTAACGCCGTTCATCATGCAAACATTATGTCAGCTTGTAACCTCCCCACCGAAATTTTAGAAGAAATGTAAAGACAATAAAACTGATAATCGCAATCTGACTCAAATATAAATCCTTCAAAAAAAATTAAAGTCCATTCAGTGACAAGAAAATTCAATTAAACCGAAATATCGGTCTTTGGCCCTGTGTAAAACAATCAGAATTAAAGTCTTACCTCAGAATAAATGGATGTCACATATCTGCTCTTGTTGTTGCGCACCGCTTGGAGGAACTGCATTGCAAATAATAATATTCTCTTTTTTTGTGATTTTAGTGGAATTTTTCTTCAAAAGAAGTGGAATGAAATGGGAAGTGCAACGAAATCTTGAGTTCAATAAAAAATTAAATTTTTGAGAAAATGCTTTTGAAATAAAAAAATTATTATTGGGAGACTTGTTGGAGAATAATTACAATAAATAAAATTTTTCATTATCTAATGATTATATTAATTAACAGTATACCTTATTCCTCATCTTGACCAGTGTTGCCGACCGCCTACATCACACAACCGCACTGGGCTGCTACTACTGACCGACCGCTCTGCATGACGACTACAGACTGAGTACTGCTCTCAACTAGACAGAGCTACAGACTCGCAACGACTGACTGACTGCTACTGACAGACTCGCAACGCTCGCGCGGTCAAGCGCAAACTCTCTGGTCACAGATGCTACAATGCCTCGCCATCGCTGCTGCGTTACATACGTGTTTCATAACCCTCCACTGGGGGGGCAAAAATTTGGCAGCGATGGTGAGTCATTTGGACTTGCCAAGCGCGGCAAAATTTTTCTTTAATTAACAAAATTCTACAACTTACAGAATATTTAAATGTTGTGCACACGCACTAAGTACAAAATATATCAGACAAAGACAAAATGTGAATACTAAACATAGTAGCAAATCAGAAAAAAGTATATACAAATTATTTGACAGATAATAAAGTGCACATGCACTGAAAAAATTCTTTAGCATATGCAGAACAAATAAACAGACTGGCAAGAATAATTAGATGTAGTACATAAAGTAAATGTTGTGCACACGCACTAAGTACAAAATATATCAGACAAAGACAAAATGTGAGTACAAAACATAGTAGCAAATCAGAAAAGTATATACAAATTTTTTTGACAGATAAAGTGCACAGGCACTGAAAAAATTCTTTAGCATATTCAGAACAAATAAACAGACTGGCAAAAAATATTATGTTGACAGGTGACATAAGTGTACTCGCATTGGAGTTCAGCGAATCGAAAAATGTATAACCTATGAACATAAATGATGTTACCAAAAATTTTTTTTTTCTTTTTTTATGTGACAAGAATCAGGATAGGAAAGGGAAGGATTGCATCATGGTTGTAGCACTTTAGATTGCACACAGCTGCTCTGAAAGTCCATATCTTTCCACAGAAGTACAACACCAAGTGACACAACTTGAAGTTCTTTTCCCATCAGAATTTATCAGTGTAGCCAAGACACTGAACTGTCGTAGTAATGTTCCATGTTTTCATTTTGGCAGTACATTAGGTACACCAAACAGTGGGACCATAATAATGTCTTCATCGCTCATGGTGGTGGACAGCATGTCGTGTCAACACCACACTCTTACAAGGCACACCAACGTAGAATTAGTGCAAAACCAAAGATAGTGCTCCATGATCACTAGGATAAACAGGACAAATGGACATTGCAGTAATTCAGGGTAGTCAGCTTATGAGGTGAAGGACATCAAGTCACATAATATTGATAATTACAGACTTAATTAGTAGTTTGTGGCAGTCATAGCCCAGTTATTGAACATTTCTGTACCAAGTATGTAGTATTACAGAAAAATGTTCATTGATTGTTTTACATAGAATCAGTAGCCTTCTTTTCCTGGTTACAAAGCATTATGAAATAATCGCATTCTTTTCATTTACAGAGTATAATTAAGAATCATTAACCTTCTCCTAATTACAGTTAATTAATCATTTGTCATTCCAATAATCATTAGCCTTTTCCTAATTACAGTTAATTAATCATTTGTCGTTAATTAATCATTTGTCTAATTACAGTTAATTAATCATTTGTTTAATTCCAGTTAATTAATCATTTGTCGTTAATTAATCATTTGTCTAATTACAGTTAATTAATTAATCATTTGTCGTTAATTAATCATTTGTCGTTCTAATATAGTAAGAATCATTAGTATTCTCCTAATTACAAAGCATTATTAAACAGTACCATAGTTAATTAATTATGTGTCATTCCAACGTAGTAAGAATTATTACCCTTCTCCTAATTACAAAGCATTATTTAATAGTCACATTCATTTCAAATTACAAAGTATGAACATAGAAAACAAGAACTAATTAATGGCATAATTAATAACAATTCATCAAGTGACATTAATTATTGGCACTCAGTGGCCATCAAGTATTGAATAGAATAAAACATAGTTCATCATTCAGTATTATTCAGATCATTACAAAGTCATTATTAAAAAATCAGTTAATTACAGTCAAATCATTAATAATCACAGGCATTATAAGTGGTAACATTACAATAAACAGTGTTCCTCCTTCAGTAGTATTCAGACCATTACAAAGTCATTATTAAAATCAGTTAATTACAGTCAAATCATTAATAATCACAGGCATTATACGTAGTATCATTATAATAGACAGTGGCAGTTATTAGCTAGTGACAAAGCATTATTTTGAATATAGTCTCATTAAGAGGTCATTACTCAAGTGACATGCTATTCAGAGTTGATCAGTATTATTCAGAATTTTCTCAAACTGGTATCACTATTTGGGACTGTTAATACATTTTATTTTTTTTTTTTTTTTTTTTTTTTTTTGTTAGCAATGCATTGCGTTGGGATCGATAATTAATTGCTGAAACATAACACTATTTGTTTTTGACCTATTGCTGCAAATGAGGATAGGTAACGTCATTCGTCATGAGTCAGCTGTAGCAAGGTTATGTAACAAGGCAGTACATGTGATCACATTTATAACCGATAGACACAAATGGGTAAAAAATAAAAATGCAAGTACTAGAACAGGTATAATAACTAACAGGTTTAGTAAGTATCATGAAAAGCTTCTCCTGGAAAAAATACAAAAACGGATTATTGACCTGAAAGAAGAAACGCACACTATGCTGAAAAGTAGTGAACTTCGAATTAACAGGTAGTGAAATGTGTATAAAAATGTGTTTCATAGCTATCCTTTCCAAAACTTTCAGTCATCCTACTATGCAATGTAACACCTGCTGTCAAAGCAAACTGCAACAAATACTTAAATAACTACGTAGCATAAATACATTACTTCAACATTATCCTCATCTGTAAAGAAAAAAAAACTTCATTATCCATATCATCATAACTTCACCATTATCATCACCTGTAAAGAAAAACTTCATTATTCATAATACCATTTCCTTCATCATTATTCATCAGTATTCACTATCATCTGCAAAAAATCACTTCATTACTCATTACATAACTATTCCTTATCTCTAGCATATTTCATCACTAAAACTAAGATGTGTAGTTCTCTCTGACAGCCTGCATCAATCACCTTGTATTCTGAAAGAAAAAATTAGTTAAGACTGCTATTCTGCGATGAGTATAGTATATTCTTGTTAATGTTTGTTAATCCTGATCCATTTACTCTTCCTCATGAAGTTATTGCATCTCCTTTCGTTTATTCCGTAGGTGAAATTCCCATTTATGTTAAATTTATTTCTTAGAATCATCATTCCTTTCTGAAATTGATGAGCAGAGATTAATGTCTTGCATTTAAATCATATACCCACTAAATAATGACTGGTTTATGGTGACACAATTAACCATACAGCATAACATGACAGAAAACGTAATATGTCAAAAACATTGACAGTGTTCAAAAACAAAGATATACACAGAATAATACAATGCAGCAGCAAAAAAATGTGAAACAGTCACGATGTTGAGATGTCATAAGGCAAAAAAATGTCAAAGTCGACTGGTGTGTGTTATATCTTAACTATTTCATAGTCCATACAAACAAAACTGGAGTACAGTCATATACACAAAAAAATGGAAAATGTGCACGGTCTGATGTGTAACGACAAGAAAAGCGACCTGCTAACCTCACCTTGCCGGGCACTTGCCAAGAAAAAATACGATAATCATCAATAAGTAGTCACATAAGTATAATTGCAGAAATAGTCATAAATGTGTAAATTCATCTGGAAAAATATGCATGGTCTGATGTGTAACGACAAGAAGAGCGACCTGCTAACCTTACCTTGCCGGGCACTTGCCAAGAAAAAATACGATAATCATCAGTAATTAGTCACGTGAAATAATTGCATTAGTAAATGGCATCATAGTGTGTTGAATCATACAGTGGTTTCACTCAATAAACGGTTTAATGTTTGATATATGGTGATTGCCTTTCGATTTTCTAGTTCTCAAAGTTTCGACATGTACAACATTGGGGTGAGGGATGCTGCGAATCCGATATGGACCTGCGTATAGAAGTTCAAATTTACTGCACTTACCTTTTAATTTACTGGATAAATAATGTGTACGTACTAATATTTTCTGTCCAACGTGAAAGTCTCGGCGTCTACAAACCTGTTTTTGCTGTCTTCTCCGGCGCTCTGCGGCACTTTTGATGTTGTTCAGCGCAATGTTAATTATTTCGTGGTGTCGTAGGCGACGACTTTTGGGAAATTCTATTAATTCTTTAATTTTGTTCGGTGGTTCAACGTTTTTCAGTATAACAGACGGAGATAGCATAGTGGATTCATTTGGAATGGAATTAATTACATCTTGGAATGAGAGTATGTGTGTATCCCAATCAATATGTCTTTTGTGGCAGTATATTCTACACAGTTTACCAATTTCCTTCATTAATCTTTCACAGGGGTTCGAAGAAGCGTGGTACTTGGATATATAGATCGGAGAAATGTTTCTAGCTCGTAACATGCGTGACCATACGCTACTACGAAATTGAGATCCATTGTCAGAAATTACTTTCATTACATGCCCTACATGAAATAGAAAATGTTTTACAAATGCTTTCGAAACAGTTTTAGCAGTAGCTTTACGTAACGGAGTGAAAGTAACAAATTTTGAAGTGAGTTCAACAGCGACAAAGATGTAGCAAAAACCTCTGTTAGTTCTCGGAATCGGACCAAAAATGTCTACTGCGGCCATGTGTCTTAATTTCACAGGTATAATGGGATATAAAGGAGGAATATGTGAAGTGGTGTCTGATTTAGCTTTCTGGCAAATTTTACAAGACGCTAAAACTCGTCGTATACGTTTCTCCATGTTGGCAAAATAACAGTTCTGTCTCAGTATAAGAAAACATTTTCGTGCTCCGTAATGTGCGTAACTTAAATGAGTGTACCAAATTAATTTGTTAACCAGTTCGTCAGGAATGCATAATAACCAATTGTTGCTGTCAGGATGAGAGCGGCGAAACAGAATGTCATTGCGTACAGTGTAGTGGTTTCTAATCGTAACATTATTCTTATCTAGCCAAAGCTGTTTAATTTCTTTCCACACATTGTCTTTGTTTTGTTCTTGTGCTATGTCCTGTAATGACGATGAAATAAAGTTTTCAAATGCAACTTGCTGAATGTACATGACACTGAAATTTGTTTTGCAGAAGTTGGTTGCTACGTCTTGCTGATTGTTGCCGAGAGAACGCGATAGTGCGTCTGCTATAACATTTTGTGTGCCGGGAATGTGAACAATCGTAAAATTAAATTCCTGTAAATATAGTTTCCATCTGCTTAACCTGTCGTGAGTGAATTTAGCTGAAAGTAAAAATTGTATCGCTCTGTGGTCTGTGTAAACGGTGGTATGTCTGCCATAAAGAAAGTGCCTAAATCTCGTAAAAGCCCATACAACACATAATGTTTCTAATTCTGTAACGGAATAATTTCGTTCAGCGGGTGACAAAATGCGACTTGTAAATGCGATGTTTTTAATTACTGTAGAGCCATCTTCTTCAATTTCCTGAAAAATGTGTACGCCTAAAGCGGTATTGGAACTGTCGGTGGCAATGGAAAAATTTCTAGTAAGATCTGGGTGCGATAAAAGTGGAGCATTCAACAAAGCATGTTTCAGGTTCATGAATTCAGAGTGTGCTTGCTTATCCCAAGACCAAATAGTGTTTTTACCCGTTAATTGGCATAGTCTAGGTGTGTCTAAAGCAGAATGGTGAATAAATTTACGAAAAAAGTTAATTAACCCCAAAAAACTGCGTAATTGTTTCTTCGTCGTAGGAACACTAATGTCACGTAGAGCTTGAAGTTTTTCCGGATCAGGTGCAATGCCTTCTGCTGAAATTACGTGTCCAAGAAATTTTATAGAAGTTTTGCCAAAATGCGATTTACTGAGGTTAACTGTAAGTCCTTGTGCATAAAAGGTTTGTAACAGTTGTTCAAGAACCAGATTGTGTTCAGACCAATTAGCTTCTGCTATAAGAATGTCGTCTACATACGTCGTGATTCTGTCCTTAAGTTCTGTCGGAAGTATTGTGTTCAAACCGCGAATAAAAGCTGCAGAAGAAATAGTTAAGCCGAACGGTAATTTGCAAAATTGATAACAGTCGCCGAAACAGAGAAAAGCTGTATATTTTCTACAATTCGGATGAAGTTGAATTTGCCAAAATCCCGATTTCAAATCTAATGTGGAATAAATAGCAGTGCCGTGAAATTTCTGTAAAAGTTCCTCTAATGTCTGTGGTCGATCTGTTTCATTAATAATAATGTCATTAATGTGACGTGAATCAAGTACAAGGCGAAGTGACCCATCTTTTTTCTTAACAATATGTAGCGGGTTTATGTACGGACTAACTGCTGGTTCAATAATTCCTTGATCAAGCATATCCTGCAATTCTTTTTTAACTTGTTCTCTATGAATATACGGGATAGGATAATGCTTAGCTTTAAATGTGTCGTGCTGTTTCACTTGAAATTCATACATAAATCCGGACATAGTACCAGGAATGTTGTCAAAAACTGGAGCTTGCTGTAAAAGAATCTTGTGTAACTGCGTTCGCTCGTCGTCTGTAGTTGCACTGCTCTCTTTAACCTTATCAGAAATCAATTGCATTACGTCGAAGTCAGCTTCGTCTGGAGTATTATAGTTGTGTACGTACGTATCCGTGAACAATGTAGGATTACAGTCTATGTCACGTGTTGCGGAAATGACCTCTGTGCAGTTAATTGTTTGCTCTTCCGCAGATAGTGAGTGCTGAAATTCTAAAGCTAATTGTACGTTTTCATCCTTTAACATTAAATAAGAATTCTGAAAATCGATAACTGCGTCGTGTTGTACCAGAAAATTCGTGCCTAAAATAATGTCTGTTGTCAATAAAGGCACAATCCAAAAATTAGAGTGAAAAGTATAACCTCCAATACAAAATGATAAATGCGTCTGTAATTTAACGTCTACACCTTTACTCGATACTGCTCCTTTTACTTTCGTCTTGCCTAAAGGTAATGTCGGATACGCATTCTCTTTGTTGCACTCGTTGAAAGTCTCCTCATTTATTACTGATATAGGTGATCCGGAATCGATTACTGCTGAAAATTTCGATGAACCAATTTTAATTTCGATAACAGGATGTGAAATGGTTTTCTGAATAACTGGTCTTTCCTGTAAAAGAGTGTCTCTGATGTCGTCAAAAGTAATTACATTTTCGTGAACAACATTTTGCGTGTCTAAGGTAGTGCTTGTGCTATTAGAAGATGCGTCCTGTGCAGTATTTAGTCAGATTCTATCTGACGTGTTATTATTATTAGGAGGATTCTGTGGCATTTCGACTATTTGAACTGTCCTATTACTTCTTCCAGGCGTGTTACGCTCTGGATGGTACCTACTGTCGGGTTCATTCATGAGAATATGTTCTTGCGTATGATTTTGCTGTTGGTATGACCGACTGTTGTTAGATGTTCGCTGAAAATTGTCCTCATTATTTTTACGTCTGTCGTAATAGTCATTCCTATACGGTGCATTACGATAGGAATTGAAATACTGTCTTCTTTGTACGTAGTTGTTTCCTTGCTGACGTACGTTACTATTTGTTGGACCAGGGGCTATACGTCCACGCGGCGAAACATTAAAGCCTGGTTGACCTTGTGTATTCCATTGTTGGTTAGGTATGCTAACCGGCTGGTTTTGATGTTGTTGTTGTGAAACACCTCTATTGTTACTAAAGTGTTGTTCCTGTTGCTGAAAATTTTGACGGTATTGATAATTAGAATTTTGCCTGTTATTAAAGTTTTGGTAGTTGTCGTTCCTAAAACGTCTGTTATCTTTCCGATTGGAATTACGTCCCTGATCATAATTGCAGTACTGTTGTTGACCTTGGTTGTTACTCGAAAAGTTTTTGTTTACAAAAGAATAATCGGATTGCTGTACTTCCAAGAGCTGTAAAAGATCTCTGAATGCTGAAATGTTTTCTTTTTGCTGGCCCGTTAGAAGTGACACTCGTAATGACCGTGGTAATTTAGAGATGCATAGTTGTATAAGTGCGGATTCACTGTACGGTTCACTTAGGTACTGGTTTTGTTGTACCATATGCTCAAAAAATTGCGTTACACTGGGAAAATTTGAGTTTTCATAGTTTGGCAAACTAATTAGTTGGTCTTTAATTCCGCGCTGTGTCGTCTTCGACCAGTACGCTGACAGAAAAGCATTCTGAAATTCCTCTACCGAGTAACACTGTCTCGCGATCGGTCTCATACGAGTTGCCGGTTCGCCTTCCAAAAAACTGCAAATAAATTCAAGTTTATGTGTTACAGGCCAAGTCGGTGGAAGAGCAAAACTAAACTGTTGAATCCAATCCAGTGGGTGAATCTGCGTTCTATCGTTTTTGAAAACCTTAAACTTTCTCACTGACAGAAAATGTTTGTAGTCGAAGTTATCATCTCTGCATGATGGAACAGGTTCAGGATCGTAAGAGTATCTATTGAACTGTGGTTGATCAGAATCTAAGTCCCGCACTCTCTGTAGATTACCCAAATTATACGCGCTGCGTGAGTCTGACACATGTTCATAAAGTGGCGTCTGTTGCGGTATGTTATTAACTGAAATGTTTTTCATCTCTGTTACTTCTTGTTGTAAATTTGACAACTTCCTACGTAACGTGTTGTTAGATGAATCGATCTCATTAATTGTCTGCTGTAAATTTTGAAATTCAGGCGTTTGGATAAATGAAACCGGTGCAGTATCGTCTGATTTATTGTCATTAGTATTTTCGATAGCATCAATACGACTGGCCAATTCATCACATTTTTCAGTCAGTATTTTAACCTGATCATCGGTTTTAGAATCGGACGCATTAATCTGTTTTTGCAACTTGCGCGTAGTTTCGCTCAGTTTTTTAACATCACCTTTGATAACATCGCAATCCTGTGTTAGATCTAGTTGTTCGAATCTATCTGTCACTGTTTGAATATTTACTGTGTGTGTATCTGTTTTTGCTTTAAGATCAGAAATTTCATCCCGTAATTCCGCGTTCAGTTGTTCTATGGTATTAATTTTGTCGGACACTGTAGTAATATTATTGTCTACATACGTTTTCGCTTTCGCGAATATTTTACGTTTGTCCTCTTGTCTTTGTGCAGTGATTGTTTCCATGACTTGTCGTTTTACTTTGTTTTGATCCTGAATAAATCTGCGGAAACGCGTATCACTGTTCTGTATGTGCTGATTAAAGCGCTCGTTAATCTGAGTGTTCTGCTGTTCGAATCTCGCGTCTATCTTTGCGTCCATAGTGCGCGAAAGTTCTATCGTCATTGCTCTAAACTCGTCCCGTAATTGTGCAGCTTTTTCAGAGCATTGTTTAGCGACTCCGCTAATTTCGTCTCTGAGTGTATCTGTTGCGGCTGTTTGCATTTCCCTTAATTCTTGTGCAACAGACTTTATTTCTTCGCTATTTTTTCGTGAACAAGCCTCAATTTCCACGCGCAACTGTTCCTTAGTGTCATGGCACTGCGCGGCAACGGCTGTAATTTGTTCACTAAGTTGTTTGAAATTTTCGTCATTATTGTCAAGTTTTTCATTTAAGTGTTTGTTATCTTCCCTAAGTTGTTTGACCTGTTCATTGAGTTGTTGTTTGAGATTTTCGTTATCTTGTTTGTTCTGTTCCCTAAGTTGTTTGAAATTCTCTTTAAATTGTTTGTTATCTACACTATTTTCATTAAGTTGTTTACTCATTTGTCGCAACAAAGCCATAATTGGATTCGACTCAAGGTCAGCATTTCTATTCTCTGTGCTGTTCAATAGTGGATCTGGAATTGTTTCACTTTCTGTAACCATTTGGTCATTTTGAGATTTACAAAAAGGTTTGTCAGTCAAATGTATACTATCAGTCATTGTTTCGGAATTAAATAAATCTGTCCTACTTTGTGTGATCTGTTCATTTTCATTAGACAAATTTGTCTGTACATTACTTAAGTTTTCCGAATCGGGTGTGTTAAGCTGGGCAGCGCTCATTACAATAGAGCGTTCTGCGTCATCAATTGTCAAATTAACAGACGAGACAATTGAGTTCGTTTGTTCATCATTAAGGTAAAAGTCATCATTAGTGGTTGGAATGCACTGATTGTTAGTGAACGCAGGATTGTCATCATTACGCTGCGTATCACAATTACTATCGGTCACGTTGTTTAAGTCGGTAATTTCATTCACAATACTTCGCGATACACTATTCACAGTCTTTCGCGGCATTTTTGCAATAGTCACAATTATTCACAAAACAAATAAGCACAATGCAAAAGCAACACACAAATACAACAAAGCAGCAAATTGCCGTTGACCTGTAGAAAGAAAGTCACAATATTATTAAAAGCTTTGCGCCAAATCCTAATTATCTAAGCAAATAAGAGCAGATATCTGACTGTCGCTCAAAAGACTCTCAACGAAATTCGATCCTGGACTGGGTGTCGCCAAGTGTAACCTCCCCACCGAAATTTTAGAAGAAAGAAAAATGAAAAGACAATACCTAATAGAAATGGGAGCCAAGTGTAACCTCCCCACAAAAATTTTAAAAGAAAAGGACGATACTAATTAGAAATGCTGATGGACATGGCTCTATGCGTAACCTGCCCACAATGAAATGTACTGACAATGGCAACAAAAACGTGAAATTCGCAATCTGACTCAAATATAAATCCTTCAAAATTAAAGTCCATTCAGTGACAAGAAATTTCAATTAAACCGAAATATCGGTCTTTGGCCCTGTGTAAAACAATCAGAATTAAAGTCTTACCTCAGAATAAATGGATGTCACATATCTGCTCTTGTTGTTGCGCACCGCTTGGAGGAACTGCATTGCAAATAATAATATTCTCTTTTTTTGTGATTTTAGTGGAATTTTTCTTCAAAAGAAGTGGAATGAAATGGGAAGTGCAACGAAATCTTGAGTTCAATAAAAAATTAAATTTTTGAGAAAATGCTTTTGAAATAAAAAAATTATTATTGGGAGACTTGTTGGAGAATAATTACAATAAATAAAATTTTTCATTATCTAATGATTATATTAATTAACAGTATACCTTATTCCTCATCTTGACCAGTGTTGCCGACCGCCTACATCACACAACCGCACTGGGCTGCTACTACTGACCGACCGCTCTGCATGACGACTACAGACTGAGTACTGCTCTCAACTAGACAGAGCTACAGACTCGCAACGACTGACTGACTGCTACTGACAGACTCGCAACGCTCGCGCGGTCAAGCGCAAACTCTCTGGTCACAGATGCTACAATGCCTCGCCATCGCTGCTGCGTTACATACGTGTTTCAAGCTTTATAGCATAGACGTTAGACACTCTCCTACTTGTTCGTGCTAGTCGTCACCGGAAGATGATTTCATTGACATGTTCTTTTTCTGAAAGTGGCAAAACGATCAGCAAATGACTTCATGCAAGAGAAAAAGTATATTAAAACGTCATACCTGCTAATATCGACATTAGCCTCTCAACGGAAAATGCAGAAACTTACAAAATAATCATTGAAGTTGAAGATATTGTAAACAACACATTAATGTGACTATTGCCAACGTTCGACGCCAACGTGCAATAACCACTCATGTTCATAAATTAAGGATAGTGCTGATACATGGTGAAACAACGCTCTGGTGGGCCATTTGCGGGTTTAAATCACCTCGGGGTATGACCATGCGGTGCATTTGACCTGCGGTCGTCGCACGGTGGCGCTGGCAGCAGTCCGCATACGCAGAGGTGTGTTGGTGCATGTCAGAGTACGGTGCAGCGAGTAAGTGTGGAGACGTTTTCAGACGTTCTAATGGTGACTGTATGTTGAAAATGGCTCAAAGAACACATATTTATGACGTTATGAGGGGTACTAGAGCGACTGGAGGCAAGTCAAACACAGCAGGTCGTAGCACGGGCCCTCCGTGTGCCACCATGTGTGATCTCACGATTGTGGCAACTATTTCAGCAGACAGGAAATGTATCCAGGCGCTACAGTACGGGACGTCCACAGCGTACAATACCACAAGAAGACCGATATCTCACCATCAGTGCCCGCAGACGGCCACCGAGTACTGCAGGTAGCTTTGCTCGGGACCTTACCGCAGCCACTGGAAGAGTTGTCTCCAGACACACGGTCTACAGACGACTGATGGTTTCTTCGCCCGGAGACCTAAAACGTGCATTCCACCAACCCTGGTCACAGGAGAGCCCCTAAAGCCTGGTGCCAAGAACACTGTACATGGTCATTGAAACAGTGGTCCCAGGTTATGTTCACGGACGAGTGCAGGTATAGTCTGAACTGGGATTCTCGCTGGGTTTTCTTCTGACGTTAACCAGGAACCAGTTACCAACCCCTTAATGTCCTGAATGGAGGTCGTGGTTTGATGGTGTGGGGTGGGATTATGATTGGTGCACGTACACACCTGCATGTCTTTGACAGGGGAACTGTAACACGTAAGGTGTATCGGGACGTCATTTTGCACCAGTATGTCAGCCTTTTCAGGGGTGCAGTGGGTCCCACCTTCCTCCTGATGGATGATAACGCACGGCCCCACCGAGCTGCCATCGTGGAGGAGTACCTTGAAACAGAAGATATCAGGCGAATGGAGTGACCTGCCAGTTCTCCAGACCTAAACCCCAACGAGCACGTCTGGGATGCTCTCGGTCGACGTATCTCTGCACGTCTTCAAACCACTAGGACAATTCAGCAGCTCCGACAGGCACTGGTGCAAGAATGGGAGGCTATACCCCAGCAGCTGCTCGACCACCTGATCCAGAGAATGCCAACCCGTTGTGCGGCCTGTGTACGTGTGCATGGCGGTCATATCCCATATTGATGTCGGGGTACATGCGCAGGAAACTGTGGCGTTTTGTAGCACATCTGTTGCGGGACGTTTTTCTCAACTTATCACCAATAACATGGACTTACAGATCTGCGTCGTGTGTGTTCCCTATGTGCCTATGCTATTAGCGCCAGTTTTGTGTACTGCTACGGTGTGTGGCACCACATTCTGCAATTATCCTTAATTTGTGAGCATGAGTGTAAAGAGTGCCGAGAGAAAGCGGACAAAAGTGCAGTCGTTGTCGTAATGTGGAAACTGAGAGATTTGTCTGATTCCCAAAAGGGAATGACCACTGGCTTTGGCGCCAAGGATGGAAGCAAATCGTAAACCGTTCGCGTGCCGCTGTGGTTAACGTACACCGTTCGTGTCAAAAATGGCACCATCCAAAACCAACGCCGAGGCATCTGTGGTGAACCACGGCCCGTAGATGTCAGAGGTGAACGACAGCTGCA
This sequence comes from Schistocerca piceifrons, assembly GCF_021461385.2. Classification (NCBI taxonomy): domain Eukaryota; kingdom Metazoa; phylum Arthropoda; class Insecta; order Orthoptera; family Acrididae; genus Schistocerca; species Schistocerca piceifrons. The sequence goes on from NC_060138.1 coordinate 208,873,580, forward strand.
GAGACGTGTATGGGCCAGTACACGTGCTGGTCTCCTAGATGATCTAAGGGTTACTAACGGTGTCTCCTCAACCACCGTTCAGTGAACGTCGCTGTATATAGGTCTCCGCACCTGGTGTCTGGTTCATGCACCCATGCTGATTGCTGTTCATCGGCGATGAAGGCTGGAATCTACATGTCAATACCGCAACTGGACGTCCACTTGAGTAGCAACAGGTGGCTTTTCCAGATTATCTTGTTTTATGCTCCATCATATAGATGGCCGTTAGCGTATAAGGTGTGAAACACCTGAAAATAAGCACCTCTGGATAATGTTTTCGTAGCATTCTATTAGTGATCTTGTCATTCTGGGGGGCACAATGGACCAACCGAAGTAGTAATCTGTCCTTGGGGACCAATTCCATCCGTCCATGCAGTTAGGTTTTCCTCGGCATGATGGCATCTACCAGCAGGACAATGCAACGTGTCACTCAGATCGCAGTGTATGTGCTTCGTTCGAAGAGCACCGGGATAAGTTTCTCGTACTTACCAAATCGGTAATGCGTGGGACTACCTCGATCAGGTATTTCGCGCCGTGGATCCTCCAACCAAGAAATTTAGAGCGGCTGGCAAGGGCACTGAAGTTGGCGTGGCTACAAATCCCTGTCGGTACCTCCCAGAAGCTTATTAGCTCTCTTCCTGCACGTCTTGCAGCGGTCCACGCAGCGAAAGGTAGTTATTCAGGTTTCCACACGTGGTCACATTAACGTGTCTGGACAATCTGTTATCATGTACACTGGCCTTGTATATCGAACTGTAAACTGGTTGCAACGATCATATGAGTGCTAACTTGATCGTCGCTGCCTACATATTAACGGCACGAAACGCCATTACATTTATAATAAAGAAAGAGGAGGGACACAGATAAAGAATAGAAATCGAACGTGTTCTTTTCACAAAAACTATCCAGAATCGACTATAATCGGCGTAGGAAATCACCGAAAACAAAATTTATTTCGATGGATGTTATTCAGCCCCCAGCCTCTAGATTGTCCGCAGCTAGTGGTCTCGCGGTAGCGTTCTCGCTTCCCGAGTATGGGGTCCCGGGTTAGATTCCCGGCGTGGTCAGGGATTTTCACATGCCTCGAGATGGCTGGGTGTTGTGCCGTCATCACCATTTATCCTCATTACGGTCGGAGGAAGACAATGCAAACCACCTCCTCTAGGATCTTCCCTAGTACGGCGGTGCGGGTCTCCCGCATCGTCCCCTACGCTCTGTCATGGAGTATGGGACCTCCTCCTCCTCCTCGTCCTCATCAACATCATCATCATCATCATCATCATCATCATCATCATCATCTAGATTGCGACCCTACCCCATAACAACTGCCTCTTTCCGCTTCATTTTATTACGATCCCGTTCGCAGCAAACTCCTTGTATTCTCTTCAAGCCGTGGTAAGGCACCTGAAAGGGGTTAGAAAAACAAACGAACGAATGAAAAGGACAGCGGACGGTAAAACTCCGAAATGGCGCAGGGGAACTCCTACGACCCACTACACAATTATCGTAGCGCTTAACGAGTTTGTTGTAGTCACTAAAAATACATATGGTTTCGAGTCTCATTAGCACGCTTCTAATTAAAGCCGCCAGAAAACACACAAACGGCTCCGGGGCTTAAAGGTGCGGCAGATGCGCAGACGTATTGATTCGATTATAATGAAACAAATTTATATTTCAATTAATGACGAAGCAACATAACGACTGTGACACATATTTCATTTGCAGGACAAATTATTCGACATTATTAAGTGTTATTGAATTTACGTGTTTACCACCAATTATCAGAATATTTACCATTGAGTTCGCAATCGCGAAAACACTAGCAAAGCCCGGTAATTTGCTTAGTTTCGCAAATTAGGTAAACGAACTTTCTGCCAGCAACCATGTGGAATAGTGTTCTAAATTCATGCATTTTGACATCGTCAAACACTTCGAATTGGTGCCGGCCAGTTTTGCAAGTGCATTGGTAGATCGATGTATAAAAATTCGGCCATGTAAACTGTATGAAGGAAGTCTGAATTGCAGTCAGTGTGGCTGAAGCCTCTTGTGATTAATTACGCCCCAAGTCTGTCAAATGCGGGAGTGAAGGTAATCGTCATATGTACATTGCTTCGATATACATTTTCGTATCGGGCATCGTGGCTGTTAAAATCCCAGTGGGGGAATGATGACCTCAGATGTTAAGTCCCATACTGCTCAGAGCCATTTGAACCATTTTTGAAAATCCCAGTGGAATCATCCAGGTCTCGGTTTTCTATCATTTCTCTGAAACTCTTAAGTCAAGAAACGGAATTATACTTAGAAAGGCTAAAACAGATTTCCTACCCTGCCCATCTCCGAATGTAAGCTTAGACACCGTTTCTGACGACAATCGTCGTTGACATGAGTTAAATTAAACGTCCTGTCCGTTTTCTCTCTTCTTTCCATTCGTACCCGCTGGGCTGCATTTTGCCGGCCGCGGTGGCCATGCGGTTCTAGGCGCTGTAGTCCGGAGCCGCGCGACTGCTACGGTCGCAGGTTCAAATCCTGCCTCGGGCATGGATGTGTGTAATGTCCTTAGGTTAGTTAGGTTTAAGTAGTTCTAAGTTCTAGGGGACTGATGAGCTTAGAAGTTAAGTCTCATAGTGCTCAGAGCCATTTGAACCATTTGTACTTCAATGGCTCACCATCATTTCCGGGTACAAACTAACAAAATTATATTTCTTTCGGTTAATGAGGAGCGAAAACGACTTCATACGTCAACGGGCCAAGTAATGAACAGATTATGTGTAGAGAAATAAGTATAAATAAGATGAGGCAGACTGCTAATTGTCGTACGTTATGAAATCTTAGTTCAATCTGGTTATAATTAATTAGCTGAATATGACTATTTATTAAAGAAATTAGTCAGAGTGAACTAGACAATTGTATTGAACTAGTAACCACCCTCCCACACCTTCAACTCTTCAAAGAATCGAACTCCTGTGTATAAAACTCTTTTTCACTCATTTCAATGTTTAAGACGACATACCTCGTGATCCATGTGTCCCACAGTGATATAATTTTGCATGTCCAATCACTGCTGTATGTGGATACCGTCTGCGAAATGTGTTGCGATTAGGTTTGGGAGTACATAAGTAATAAATTATGACATCCTACCTGATCCTGAAGTTTTACTGCATGAATAACGAAAATGCGGTAAACGATAAACCTGTGTGCTTCTGTTATCATACGGGGGGAGTAGGCGAGCAAAAGTGTGGAACAGGTTTGAAATTATGTGTGAAGATTGCTCGATGTCGCCAAGTAGTCTCTTCCTCACATACTGGATGAGATTAGTCTGGGTAATTTGCGCGTCGTGAGTTATGATATCTCAAGGAACATACACACATTATAATTTCAATAACTGACTTATTGTCTTAAACCCTTAACGTAAGATTATACAGGGTGTTCGGTAATTCCCATTACAAACTTCTAGGACTTTTAGAGGGGGGCGAGTAGACAATGTTTTGAATAGGAAGCTATGTACGGAAACATACCGTTTCGGTTCTAGGATGTTTTCAGTTTAGATGTGTAACGTGTCCACGTCCATTGCGGGAAAGAGAAAAGTCTCGGAGCTGCTTGACCTGGTATGCAGTAGGGTAGACTGGATGACATTTAGAACGTTTGTAACGACGTTGTGGTCTCCACATGAAGCCGCTGTTGTAAGGCATCGGTGCTATTCTGTACGCATAATAAGTAGTGTTCTTTTTTGTTTGGAACAATGTAGACACATAATGTTTAACTGTTAAGCAAATGTAGTTAAGTGATAAATGGACGTTTCGTTATGTTTCCTTTCAAATACTTGCCCTATAATTCTACTGCGTCACGCCTAATTCACTTCCTCAAGCAGAAGTGGAAGAGTTAAACACCTGAAATGAAACCGTTGTAGAAGAAATAGTACATTTCCGGATATGGGTTCCTACCGAAAATATTATAAAATCATTCCCATCTACTATTCCTGGAAGTCTGTAATGAGAATTTCCGCATACCCTGTACCTCTTTGTGAGTATCTTACGACAGTAAATTATATTGTAAATTCATAGAACAATTATACGAAAAATTAAAAATCCTATTTATGTTAGCCTGAAGGCTGTTCGATAGGCAACCTTCAACTGATACTGAGTGACAATATTAGCCGTTTCGTAACCCAGATACGGATGGAGGCACCTCCTTCCTTAGCCTGAATTTACCTTAAACAGGCCTATAGTGTGTAGTGAACGGTTTTATCTGTTACAACTAGTTGAAAAACGAAACAAAAAAAAATGTCGCTGCAACTTATGCGAAGTGTAAAAGCTGTTATTCAGTAAATCCCGAACATATAAAAATTTGATAGACTGTTCCAGGCTGATATAACTTATTTCAGTATGAAATATAGCATCAAGTACCTGTCAGAAGGATTACGTCGGGACAAGGGTACTGAGAATTTTTTGGGACTGCCATGGCGTGGTGCCAACATTATACTCGAAAGGGACAAACCGTTACAGCGGCGTACTACCGAAACCTCGTGATGAGAATACGGAAGAAAGCCAAGACAAAGCTTAGGGAAAAACTGTCCAAGGACTTTTTCCTTTTTTTTTTTTTTTTTTTAAATCATTCTGCACAGGACATTCATGCATGCTGCTTCTCTGGGATATCAAATTTCCTCTCACTCCGCAGATTCTCCTGGCACGGCACCCAGCGTATACTTTCCCTTTCCGCTGGTGAATTAAGCACTACGTAGCAGCTATTTTCAGGTAAAAAACGAAGTGATTTTCTTCGAGGTTGAACGTATGCTCAACTATCGAAATGTAGTCTTCTGTAACCAATGTCTCTGTCAAGTCACATGTCGTTCGGAAATAGAAAGATGTGGCACTGAAGGATGAATATGTAGAGAAGGGCTAATGCCGTTTTCGAGTATTATGGTCGTAGCTTTAATTTTCGAGCTAATTATTAACAGTTTGTAACACCTCCGTTTTTATCCCGACCTGATCTGACCGAATAGCAGCCCAATATTTATTATTAACATGACCGTGAACCTAATGGGGCTTGTAATCGGAATTGACTGCTACGGAAGTTGTTACTTTCCAGTTCGTCCTGTTCAATACTATATTACTGAATGTATGGTAATAAGGAACTCCAACATAGTTTTACTAATTACGAACTTATATTCTTCTCAAAACACAAAAAGGAGACAGCCACTGCCTTCGTAATACATATCTAATTACGGATAATCTCAGCACAGGCTTTCTTCATTTGCCATTACCGTCACACGCTAATCCATCACTGCATCCAACACTGCAATCCAAGGTTAGGCCGGCGCGGTCGACGCGAAACTAAATATCGGCACTAGTAACGTCACTGATCACTTTTATAAAGATACTTCATCACTTTCCCGGTATTTATTTATTATTTAGGGGTCTAACCACGGCGATGGTGACAGCCTTCTCGGTTAAAAACCCTGTATTCCAATAATGGCCTCCACACACATACCATTCCCGCCAAACACTCTGGCGCATCTCGACACTCGCTCTCGCAACGTCACAATCGATTGTTCGCCCTATCAACCTGTGCCGAGTACAAAGTTACAGTAAGGGCATACGGACCCCTTACAAGTTTATTGCTACCATTCGTATGCAGAGTAACGGTAGAATAGTTCATTCAAATATACTGAAAGATGTACTCCTATTACCATTTAAGAACTCGCGAAGCGTCGTAGACGATGCAAAGACAAGTAATTTAACGTAAGACATATGGGGCCGCAAATGTTGGAAAATACCCGAAAAGTGGATGACAAATGTTGAAGATGTGACGTCACCAGATGACGTACTTCGCCCCATGCCCATCGGTTGCGCTTGTCGATCCCAAACTCGAAGGTAGGGGGCAGTGACAAACATCGCTCGGTTACCTTTTGTAAATGTGATGTGTTATAAACGTAGAAATTAGAAAATTATTGGACTCGCTGTAACCAGGCAATTTCTATTCAAATTTTCCGTTTCTTTCCTTTTGTCCCTTCCACAAGCACCATTTTTAAGGCACTGTTTAGTCAAGGAAAGGTAGGTCATTTACTGCTACCGACACGGCTTGGAATCTTATACTACTTTACTTTTGACGCAATACTACTATAGATTTTTCTTATACTGTACTTTACAATAAATTAGCGGGGACCGCGAGACCGGCAAGTGAAATAATAAATATTACCTCACTGTAAACACATAACTGTCCAACTCAATAAAAAAATCCTAAGCCTTACGCACTACAGTCGTGTACGTAGGCTCACAGCCACAGTAACGTGGTTACTTGACATGGTTGCAATGATCCGGTGCAACGGACCAGTAAGCTCAACTGCTGCACGTGAGGTGAGGTACGTCATCTGGTGAAGTCACATGTTCAACATTTGTAATCCAATTCTTCGGGTATTTCCCGACATTTGCTGCCTCATATGTCTTATGTTAAATAACTTGTCTCTGCATCGTCTACGTCGCTTCTGGGGTTTTAAGTGTTAGTAAGAATCTCCCTGTGTAAGCATGAGAAACAGCTGTGCGTTTGGTATGTTTTACACTGCGAGCATATTTGCATAACCAAATTCGAGGTGACACCTATTCTTTGGCTACCAAAGTTGTGTTATTGAATAGAGCTCAGGCGAGTGAGTGAATTAGTTGGTTGTAGAGAGAGAGAGAGAGAGAGAGAGAGAGAGAGAGAGAGAGAGAGAGAGAGAGATGTGTGTGTGTATTGAGTAGTCACTGAGTGAGGACCTTTGATGGCGGTCGTGCCTTCCAGGGAATATTATTTTATGCTCTTTATGTATGACTGAGGCTAAAGGATTATTTTTGAGAGTATTTTATAGAGGGTCGGATCGTTTGGAAAGAAAAATGTGCACTGAATTTAGTTACTACCGAGTTATAATTGTAGTATAAAGAGTTAATAATGTTTCACAATATCTACTTGTTGGTATCGAGTATAAATGATCAGTCATGCGTTCAGTATTCTCGTTACCTTTGCCCCTCCACTCTTAGTTAAAGTTACTTCATTAAGAGAAGCCGAGAGTAAATCTTACGTAATTTAAATATTGTGTGCAAAAGTAAATTTCATGGCGTATGCCAATGCTGAGGAAAAGTTTTAGTTCATATTAGTACGAGTCTCTTCTGTGTTATTAAAAAGATGTAATTTAATTTCAAAATACCCTTTCATTCATTCATGTGCAAACATTGCACTGAAACACACTCATTGTTAAACGAAAAGTAAACGCGGTAAAAATTCTACTCTCGTGTCTTTCACTACAACGTAGAGAGTGAGCTGTATTTTTTAGAAAGTGAACAGTTTTATTTACGTAAACATCTTGAAATGAAGTACGATAAGGCAGTTTGTCCAGCAGCCATTAGTTTCGCGTCACGCAGCTTAGCACTTCATATTTTAGCAATACTCAGACAGCGTAGAGCCAAGTCATCCATTGCCAAGGTACAAAGTATTTGTAGGGCCTAAATGTACTTTAACAGATGAAATTAGGAACAGTATTCAATACGCAACACTTAGTCATTATGTGTGACAGTTTCATGACAAATCCATATCGCGTATTATTGATAACTATTCCTTGCATTCAATTCCAATAACAGATAGTCAGAATCAGTTTAGATTGATTAGTATCACACACCTCAGAAGTAATTTAAACAGTTAATCTTCGTGGTTTGAAGTCGGGTGTATTTGTAATTTTATTGTGATTTTTCTGCTGTATGATTTTACCTCTTCTATCCATACGTGGAACGTGCTCACTAGACATTTCATGAACTTGATCTGCATGCAAACCGAACTGATAATTCAAGAGGGACTCTCATTTTTACTGTCATGCAGTGAATCTGGCACAAAAATGGGCTTTCAGTCCAATTTGAAATTGCATAAATATAATTCGAACAAATACACAAGATTTGACAAGACATCAGCCTCACTGAAGCGGAAAGCATCGATTCGTCTGACACAAAGAGGGGAGACTGAGACTTCAGATGGGACTGTATTTTCATCTTAATTAATACTTGCGCTTGTGGTTAAGACAATAAACGAAAATTTCGTAAAATTGTTTTCGTTATACAATCCACACTATTACCTCAGACATCAAATGAATACGTGGCTCTGTAACTCTTGACAAGAAATTAACGAAGCTAAGTATGTACACGGAAAATGTGCATTTGGATGTTTACTTATTTACATTTGTGGGAGACCGTTTACTTGTCGAAAATAAACGACGGTAGACCTCAGAAAGTTCTAACGTCAACTGGCGTCTATGCTGCAACTGTATAGAATACTGAGTAAGATCATCAAGCAGAGGATTAGTTAGAAAACTACAGTCCCTCACTGGCAGAAAACACGAAGAGATTCTAGTCGTATGTAAAGTACAACAGGGGCAAGATTCAATCAATACTTTCAAAATGGTTCAAATGGCTCTGAGCACTATGGGACTCAACTGCTGAGGTCATTAGTCCCCTAGAACTTAGAACTAGTTAAACCTAACTAACCTAAGGACATCACAAACATCCATGCCCGAGGCAGGATTCGAGCCTGCGACCGTAGCGGTCTTGCGGTTCCAGACTGCAGTGCCTTTAACCGCACGGCCACTTCGGCCGGCTCAATACCTTCACTGAGCGATAACAAAGGTGATATTATTGAAGACAATGCCGCTAAATCAGAAGTACCTAACACAGTATTTCAAAATTCCTTCACAAAAGATGACAAAGTAAATATTCAAGAATTTGAATCAAGAGCAAATGCCCACATGAGTAACTTAAAAGCTGATATCCTCGATGCAGCGACCCAGCTTAAAATACTTAAGAAAGGCAAGGTTCCTCAGAGTATGCTGATAAGGTACAATAGCTCCATACGTAACAGTCGTATAGAACTGATTGCACGTAAAAACATGTGTATCCAAAGACCGGAAAGTAGCGCAAGTCACACCAACACCCAAGAAAGAAAATAGAAGTAATCCGGTAAACTACAGACCCATTTTACTAACCTCGATTTGCAGTAGCTTTCTGGCACATATACTGTGTTCAAACACTATGAATCACCTCGAAGAAAACGATTTATTGACAAATAGGCAATTTGGATTCAGAAAATATTGTATATGCAAAATGCGAATAGTGTTTATTCTCACGAAGTAATGAGTGCTATCGACAGGGATCGTCCAACTGATTCCATATTTTTAGATTTGAAGACGGCTTTTTACACCGTTCCTCACAAGCGACTTCTAATTAAATTGCGTGCCTGTGGAGTATCGTATCAGTTGTGTAACTGGAATAGTGATTTTCTGTCATAAAGTTCACAGTTCGTAATAACTGACAAACTCGCCATGTGAAACAGAAGTAATATCTTCACTTCACTTTTAATTCAGAGTTCTGCATCTTAATTATACGTAATTAGCAGGGAGTCCGCTTCTAGCTACTGCGACGGTCTGCGTGGTGTGTGAACGGGTGGTAAATCAGTTGTGCTTAAGAAATGAAATTGCATAATTAAATGATTTTCTAAAAACAACAAAGAAAGTGCTGCAGATTCTACTTAACACGTGTGTCCATCACACATCTCCACAACTTGAGTAGACTTAAACATTTCAGCATGGACCTTGTGGTTCAGGAAAATGAAGAAAAACGTTGGTGACGTACCTGAAATTTAATATGTAATTTTTTAGTCCAATCGTTAACCATCCGTAACATTGTAAGTCATAACAAATGTTCAGAACTCATCCAAAATCGAATGTAATTCTCTCAATTACAAAATTGTTACGATGGCGATTGCGTTCAGTATGTCCAAAGTTCACGAAACTCATTCCATTTTCCAGAGAGGGCATCCCTCTATTGCTATCAGTGACCTGTAGACTATATAAATATCGAACTCAATCTTTCTGAACTAGCCAGAAAAAGATGCTCGCATTTCATTTCTTGCCTAATTACGACGTGGATACCATGACAGGTCACGAGAAAGCAAAATGAAAAGTTTTCTTTCTACTCCCATATCAGCTTATTAAATCGCATGTTGATATGAAGTTGAAAGCCAGTACTAAGTAAAGAATTCCTTATCACATACATACATTATTCTGCGGAACTGAAACATGGCAGGCGACAAAAATCTGCAGGCACGCTGAAGCTCCATACTCTGAGATGAGAGATGTATATCCATGCAATACAGGGATCACAGACAGCAATAATCTACAGTATGTTATCTCTGGTTGCGCGTTGTCACCCTGTGCATCATTACGTAAAGATATTTGTTTGCAACAAAATTCATAGATTCTTTAAACACAAAGAAAAAGATGCAATTAAAATTATTGGGAAAACGGGCCAGAGAATAGGGGGTGCCCTCCTAATGTAGATTTGTGGGGGTTCGATTACTTACCGAAAATAAACAATGTCAGATCTCAGAACATTCTGGACGCCATCTGTCTTAAATCCCGAAACTATACAGAACACTCAGTAAGGTCCTCAAGGAGGCTGGTTTGAAAGCTACAGTCCCTCGCTAGAGATGGTTCCGCTGAAGCGGTTCGCCTTTACTTACTTCGTCCTCAAAAATGACATACCCTGCACATATAAAGGACCTACAGTATAAACTGGACTCCTAACCAAGTTGCAATTTGACGGTTTTCACATGCACAGATCACTGCCGTAAGTGAGAAAAGGAGAGTAAAGAGCGAAAGAACCTGGATCTAGTTAGTACAGAGTCCCATACAATGAGATTACTTTCAGGGGAAACATATATGAGACAGGGACATCAACACGAGAGTATCAACGAAAGTGGATGACCGAGAAGAGTATTCAAATCGTTTTTCCTGGTTAAAATGGTGCAAAAACTGTTCCACAAGGTTTAATATTAAGACAAAAATTACGTAAGTAGTTTCAGAGGGTTCCAGCATGCGAACTGACAAAATATCAAAAGATGGTGGCTGGGAAGTAAAAAGCGATAATACTTGTAAAACATTTACGTGTAGGGGCAAGTACCCCCTTTTCCTAGCAATGATTGAACTCTCCAGGTAGCCTCGACTGTGCCTCGTCTTTGTAGAAAACAGAAATGAGGTCGTACAGTATCTGTCCTTCAGAGCACACAGTTCATTTAGTCCCTGGTTTTCTAAGCGCGCTATGTCACTTATTGACTCACCCTGAACAGCATCGGCGTCATTCGTAACAAGATAATCCAATTTGGGCGCAGGTCGCATAAATCTACACTTTCTGTATACACCGTAAGCCGGTGGCGACGCCATCGAATAGAGTGGCCGCCGCAAATCCTGGGCAGCGTTTATATTAGTTACACACATGTTACCGTACTGACGCGCCGCTGGGATTACGGCGTAGCCGGTGCAACTGCCGCTCCGGAACATTCATAAATTTATGGAACCATTATTCTATCACAATGGATCATTGTGGCGCGGCCAGCGGAGTCCCGTAAAATCGTCCGATTATCCACCAGTGTCTGCAGTTAGACAGACTGCACCCACAGCAACAATATACTGCATCGGCTCGGTTCAGTTATATCTAGTAATAATGACAAATCGCTTATGACTTCCCAAAATACCCACACAGATTACAGGATATGACTGTACTTCAGTACGAAAATAGAGCCATGTAAATACTAAGCAAGAAAGAAGAGGAATAATTATTATATTTCCAAAAAAATTCCTTGTTTATTACAAGTCATCATTCAGGTATCTTACAATAAATTGAACGAAGTGTTCTGTTGCAGCCAATATTAGTTAATTTAGATATCACGTGTCTTTTCCCATCTTCACATGCATAGCTTTCCTGAGGGTGATTATATTTGAGCCCGCCGCCTTATGCCACCCGCCAAACACACACACACACACACACACACACACACACTCACAGAGAGAGAGAGAGACAGAGAGAGAGAGAGAGAGAGAGAGAGAGAGAGCGTACACAAGCACAACGCCACTGAAATCTACAAGTATGCGAATGATATACTTTTTCAGAATTCTGCCTGTGTGTATGGGTTTTTTATTTAATTTTCAGCTTTCTGACTGGTTTGGTGCAACCGTCTATGTTAACCCCCTCTTTTCAGACAATGCCCTCAACTATTTGTTACATGTGTTTCAATCTCTGTCTTAACCATCAATTTTAGTCGCCTACGGCTCCTCCAAGTACCACGGCAGCTACTACCCCGTAGTCTTACCATGTACCCTATAATAGGGTCTCTTCTTCTTCTTCTTCTTGCGTGGAGAATATCTTCAGTGAACATAAACTTGAGCATCTTTCTGTAAAACAGATGCTTCAAAGTACAGAACAGGACTTTAGGAAAAGTGGAACTGAAGGAGTCTGTGCTACTGAAAGCTTCGTAAAGCTGAGTGATAATCTTCTCTGCGGAATCGGCGGGAAAAGATGTATGCAGTTTTTTTATTTATTTTTTATTTATTTATTTATTTTTTTTTTTTTTTTGAGGAACCCTCTCCTTGCCTACCCTTGTCTGCTTCTTACATCCATCTCGCTTCATTCGTCATCCGTTATTTTACCAGAGATCCTTAATTTCGTTTTCCCAATGGCCTTAAATCTGAATTTAAGTTTGTCGCTAATCACATTTTTGCTGATAACATTATTTTCCTCTTTTGTTTCCCTCATTCTCAATCAGTATTCTGCCGTCATTAGACTGATTACTAAGCAGTCATCTACAAATAATTTCATTTCATCTTTGATTTTATTTTCCTTTCCCGCTCCTAAACCTGTCTTCTATTTCCGTCATTCATTCTTCAAAATACATGCTGGACAGTAGAGGAGAAACCAACATCAGTTTTTTCCTGCGCAATGTCAGTGTTAGCTAGCAGGAAGCCACTGTTAAGTGTGCGTACGTCTACAAAAGCTCCGAGCAAAGTTCGCAGTGGTTAGCACACTGGACTCGGATTCGGGATATCGGGATAACAACGGTTCAAACCTGCGTCAGACCATCTTGATTTAAGTTTTCCGTGATTTCCCTAAATCGCTTAAGGCAGGTGCCAGGATGGTTACTTCGAAAGAGCACGGCCGCTATCCTTCCCCATCCCGCCCAAATCCGAGCTTGTGCTCCGATCCTAATAGCCTCACTGTCAATGAGACGTTAAACACGAATCTCCTCTCTCTTCTCCTCCTCCTCCTCCTTCTTCTTCTTCTCTACAAAAGCAGAAGTGAGCAGCCGAGATATCAATCGGTGAAATTTTATATGAAAACAGTCTCTGCCACCTTCATATTTATTGACATGTTAGTCATTTTTAGCGCTGTGTTATATCCAAGTTACAGCACGTAGTGGCCGGAAACAATGTAATAAGGCCTGACATTTTCGTCACTAGCCCGCACCTTCTTCTTCTTCTTCTTCTTCTTCTTCTCCTCCTACGTTCATGGATTAGATGAGTTTCTCTCTTCCGTTGTCTTTCCCCCTCTGTGACGTTCCTCCACGTTTGTAGTCGTGAATTTGTTTCGGATTCTATCCACACATTCCACCATTCTGTACCTGTTTAGATCCATTTTCCTGTGCACTGAACCAACTTGTAACTGATTACTTATGTCTTCATTTCTGAGGCGATATTCTCTGTTCCACCCTTTAACACTACATAAAAACGTCATTCTTTTCCGAGGGAACCCATTTTTCATACCCACAGAGCGTGGCAGGTACTGCAACGACATTACGAAACTTGTCTCTGTCATGACTTATTCGTTAGCGTATTTCTGATTGTTCCACAGACTGCATTAAATTTTAGTATCTTGTTAGTAATTTACCTTCTTTCATTTCCCGGATTCTGAAAGTCGGTTACCTGGTCTAGTATGAGATTATGTATTACAGTATTTTATACGCTACTTTTCCTTGAATGCCATAACCATTACCTTGTTATTGAAGATGTTCGAGTTGTATTTGGAAGCCAACAAATTAAGATGATAAACACCCTTTGAAGAATATGATCATTTTCTTGGATTATTATTTGATGACCGGCATACAGTAGAGTGTTAAACGCTTTTTTAAATTTAATTTACCATTTGAACAAAACTCTGAAGAGGCCACCTTTTGGACAGAAAAAGGTTTTATACAATGAGATTAGGAGGAGGATCCTTTACGAGCATAATGTGATCGTTTCTAGACGAAAGGAGCATATGGAACAGTTCAGCGGCGGGTGACTATATTTCGTAAGGCGAAAGAAACATCCCTGACAGCTGACAGCTCTGTTGTCAGCTTTTACACCGATAAGTTGCAAAAGACTGCGGTCAGTACAGCCTGAAACCCACAGTCGCCTGCAACTATGGCAACAGTGATGAAGGATGAACAAAATCACGTTACGTGACTTGTCGTGGTAGGCTCACGAATCTGCCGCGTGAATCCTACTTCTCTCGCTGTGTCGACTGTAGATGTTATATCACAACCGAATGAGGTGCCACAGAAACGTAGGAATGCGTATTGACGAACATTATAGCGGGAAAGTATTATCGACATACGCAGCAAACCGCCGATGCTGAAATTGTTAACGAAAGCCTATATCTATAAAAGACAGAGACCTGAGAAAGGCTCTGACTGTTTACTTACAATGCCTTAGTAATATTTGAGCCTGATTATGCCAGTAATATTCAAAACTCCTTACACCTTTTGTGCAAAATCGGTATTACCAAATGTACATAAGGATACACGAAGTGTTACTGAAAGTTGAGACGGCAGCGGCTCTCTCACGGGACGTGGAAATACACGTGGATGAGGTGCTGGTGACGTCACAGGCTGGAATTCCACATTCTACTACACTGCGGAACGTGAAGTAAAGAATCTGGCGTGACACATTTTTGTCTCGTGGAGAGGAACGTGACCAATGAGTTGCGACGTCGTTTATCCGTTACAAGCAGAAGTTAGGAGCAGCTACTCAGTGTATGGCTTTAAACGACGTATTTGTTGGACTTTCCTTTTGTCGTAGATTACGTGGTATGAATATAGCCTATTTCAAGCATCAACAAATAGAGGATCCCTCGAGAACACGTCGTTTCAGCTACGATTTGTTAAAATAAAATGACGGGAAACTACATATCGCATTATAAAAGCTTCCTGTAGTTGGTGTTTTTAATTTTATAGCTTGTTCTCTATGAATGTATACGGTTTCAATGCTACTGCACAATAATCTTCTATCAAAAGCTAGTTTTCTGGCACAATTTGCATAATTAATACCAAATATAGATATTTGTGTATACTCCTTAGAAAGTCTACCATATACAGAGAGCTGACTGTCCCGATGAAGCCACGGTGTAGGTCATTGCGTCGTGAACTGTTATGAGAGAGGCAACAGGTTTACACTGACCTCCTTCCAATTTTTCTTTCACCTTTGGTTTTCTGAAAGATTCCACGTCTTTCCTATTAATTTAACACAAGTTTTACCTGTAAAAGTCGATGTTACGTTTACAAATAATTAATTTTTTTGCAATTCCTGTTTCACAGGTCAACACTTTGAACGGCGGACAGAAATTCTAATGTGACTGCGTGTCTATGTCAGAAAGTAAACGCAGGTTACATACTAGATGTTTTTGCTACTTTGAAACTTTCCATAAAGTATGTATACCTGTCTCTTGGTTTTATAGTCTGCCTCATGCCAGTAAGTATCTTTTTCAATTATGGCGAGCAGTTTAGAAAAAAAATCTCCTTTTCCATTAGATTAAATTATCAAACGAGTTTCGATCTTGAAATCTATATAATGAAGTACGTTGCTTCAGAGTAACTGTCGTTAATGTAACATCGAGAACGTGGATATTATTCACGTTCAGATTGACATTACACAGCATAGCATCTGCGTCATAAAATATGTTTCATGTAACTGGCTGGACAAGAGCGTCTAAATTGTCACCTAACATCGAATACCGGATAAATAAATGCCAGGAAAACTATTATCCATGCAACGGTGCGCACGACGCACCGGCAAGGACTACGACAAGGCAAACACCACAGCCATTTGTTGTTTTTAATGAATAGTAATTAACATTGTATCGTAACAAAGTAATTCGTTGCTTTGTATTCAAGCCTGGCAGACAAATACTGGTTGCGCCATGCCAGACATATTGGATTTTACTGCTGTGTACACCACTAAAAGTGGGTTAATACAGCGAGGCGCAATGTTTGTATTTTTTTACGGACAATATATCAGCTGTTTATCTTCATGTCCCTCCTGCATTTTAACGATGAAAAACGTAGGCTTTCAACCTTTACGTTCGTTTCAGAGCGATATAAAATTTTAAAACGAAGATTCATAAGTGCAGCTTACCAGCTGGGACTGTTGTTTGTTCTTTGGAATTTCAAACTTTTAATTCAACAGTTTAATCAGAGACCCCGGCTCACGCCGGAAAATCAACATTATGCTGTCAGGTTAAAAATGTCCTAACTTCTTCTTTACTTTGACTGATTCCGATATACTACTGCAGTCAGTAAAGAATGTTTATTGAAAAGTTGGAAGGACTGTCACTCGGCTACGTGTTGTGTGGCTCTGGCTCTGAGAACTATGGGACTCAACATCTTAGGTCATAAGTCCCCTAGAACTTAGAACTACTTAAACCTAACTAACCTAAGGACATCACACACACCCATGTCCGAGGCAGGATTCGAACCTGCGACCGTAGCAGTCCCGCGGTTCCGGACTGCAGCGCCAGAACCGCTAGACCACCGCGGCCGGCTACGTGTTGTGTAATGGTTTCCATAGTGTCCTACAAGTAAATATCTTCCCCCACCTTGTCAATAATCTTGTAAAATTTGAGAGTGCCTTATTGCACGTAACACGTAAAGGTAGCAGAACACTTACCGAAAAACCTCGTAAACGGTTGGGATTAAAGCACAACACACCTGTCCATTTAATCCAAATCCTAGGCAGTCTATCTTGAATTAGAATGTCTCTGGTATTATCTAGTAGTCAGCGTCTATCACTAAGAAAGATTGACTGAGATCGTAGGTACGGGACATAAGAACCCTTCAGTCAATACAAAACAAATTCTAATAAATAAGACATAAACAGATAAAATTTCTAAAAATATTATTTAGCAGGATGTGCTGTAACAACACATAACTGCAGGTTAATGTTTGCTATTGAAAATGGATATATGGGTAGGCAGTGCAACACTGAATATATAATAAATTTGATGCATACTGGTTTAGTATTAATAACAATTTCAGCTGCTAGAATTCAGAATGTCGCTGGTGGGAAATTTTAATTACTAAGCAATGCAATCAACATACAAGTATATGATAGGTGATTAGAATAAAGCTAATGTGAGCACTGAAAGAATGAAGAAATTACCTGGCTTGATGCAGGTGTAACGGTTTCGACTTCAAGTCTTTGTTAATTTATTGTAAATGCCTCTATTGTTTCACGAGTTGAGTTCACAGCATCAATAGAACAGAACTGTTCAATCTTTATCCTTAGTGTCTTCAAAATATCGTCACTTAAATTAAAACCGTTAGATCAAAACACTTTGGTATGTGATAACTACGTAAGATTTTGACACTGAAATTGCCCTTAACAGCAAAATTGTAATTTTAATTTTAGGTGTTGTTGAAGGAGAGCTGTTAGAAAGTAAACTGAAAACTTTCTTGAACCTATGTCAGACACTTTGCTGAAATTGGGCTATAGGGGATTATTTGTACTGATGCTCCGCATCAATGAAATGTCGGTTGACAGTCGAAAGTATGACTGCAGAGATGTTGTTCGGCAGCTTCCACAGACATACATTATGTATGCCTGTGGCAGCTTCCTGTCTGAGACGACTGCTGCAAGATCCCTACTGTCGACCGATGTCTCTTCGATCGCCGTCCTGTCAGAATACACCATAAATAACCCCCTCACTGGTCTAAAAGCAGAATGGGGCAAGACCAATCGAGTTAGCTTAGTACCAAGATTTTGAAACAAGGGTGGACGGACGCCAAACACCAACGCCAATGCACTGCCCGCCCATTTAGTTTTCACTGCACCAAAATTAAAACGTTGTGGAGTTCGGGCCTCTCACAGATTCCAATTCAGTTTTGAGCATACCAAACTAGACCACAGCTCTCTACCCAAAAGAAAGACAATCCGTTTCACTCCAAATATTCAGCTTAACTCGTAGTTGCAACCCAACAATGCTCACCATCGCGTCTCAACTGTCTCTTCGTAGTATTATTCACAGACACATAATTTTCCTAACGGGCCGAAGATCCTAAAATTACACATAAATATGGCATTAGCATTATACAATAAATAAAAATATTAATTCTGCCTAACACACTACGATGCATCTGTACACCAAAATCATTACAACTCAAGGTTCAAATGGTTCAAATGGCTCTGAGCACTATGGGACTTAACATCTATGGTCATTAGTCCCCTAGAACTTAGAACTACTTAAACCTAACTAACCTAAGGACAGCACACAACACCCAGTCATCACGAGGCAGAGAAAATCCCTGACCCCGCCGGGAATCGAACCCGGGAACCCGGGCGTGGGAAGCGAGAACGCTACCGCACGACCACAAGATGCGGACTACAACTCAAGGGAAACAATGTTGACAGAAAGAAGAGGAAAAAAAAAAAACACAAAAGGAAAATACATACGGTACTGACTTTTACGGAACTATAAACGATTAGTAGTAGTAGGTTTACAACATAGTAACAGTAGCCAAATCCCCCCCCCCCCCCCCCAATTAGAAAATGTTTACGGTGGCAGTAACGTATTTTGTGCTGGTAGTAATAGTTTCTTGTTAGCCGAGCGGTCTAAGGCACTGCAGTCATGGACTGTGCGGCTGGTCCCGGCGGAGGTTCGAGTCCTCCCTCGGGCATGGGTGTGTGTGTTTGTCCTTAGGATAGTTTAAATTAAGTAGTGTGTAAGCTTAGGGACTGATGACCTTAGCAGTTAAGTCCCATAAGTTTTTTTTTAATAAAAATGGTTTCTTGGAAATTTTTTGTCAGGCCCTTAAAAGTGGTGGTACACGCAAGCGTCACTATATAGGCGGATCTAAATTTTATTCCGAATATTGGCGTTTGGGACCACGTACATCTATTGCTTTGAGATGGGCATAAAAGAGAATAATCAGACTGCCCGGTTGAAACCTACCCAGACTGTTCTGCAGCTCTTAGTTAAAGTAAGTTGAAATCCATGCTAAATTTCAGCTACCGACGTGAACAGCACAGAGTACTAGAGGCTGCAGTTTGAGAACATTTCCATACTGGTAGACTAGGAACTTCAGTGATCTGTCCATAAAAACTACTCTGTAGAATATTCTTTAAAATGGCAGCTACTGACGGAAGCATTCTCTGTCTAACGGTTAGTAGACTCGTCGTAAGGAATGGAATATGAAGAATGTCTACTTTTTTGTCAGGATGAACTCTAAATGTGGCAATTAATGATGATGAACGTTTACGACTTGATCAAAAATCTAGAAGGGAAAGGGATTTGTTCCGACAACACGGAAGAGAAGTGTGACGCATGAAAACATAACTTTTCGGTTCCCAAATTTTTTTATTTCATTCTTCGATGAGTCTTCCACGAGACTATCTTCACTGAACATTGATCTTTTCACATGAGGTCGAAAGTTTCCGGTCGACTGTTGATAATAAAAGTATTTCAAAGGTAACAATGAACCGTCCTGACTGGTTACGGACATTATTATGTATGACTGTGTGTGTATTGTCGTAGAATGCTCAGTCACTTCTGGAAGCTTTTCCAATTTGATGGGAAGCGTCCTTCTATTGTGAATTAATTATTCTTAATTGTAATGATCTGTATTGCAAACGCAAGATTCACTAAAAGTAGCCGTCTTATGTTTTCCTTTTGTAATAAAATCATCTACCACTTCAGTACGAATAACTTCTTTTTTCTACCTGTTTCTTCGTATAATTTTTGTTATTTCTTCTGTCGCAACTTTATGAGAATATCTTGAAGCTTCTAAGCCGACAATGAGAAGCTGCATACTCTTTTATGCCTGTACCGTTAGGAATATCTAAAGCTTAGTCACGCAAGACGGTATTGCTAAAACTGAGGTGCTTTTACCTGGCTTTAGAAAAAATAGAGTTGAACCTAATGAGGGTTTAACGCCGCCATTTATATCCGATCAACCCTTACGTCGTTCTGGTTTTGGTTTTTTCACCTATACTAATGGCCAAAACAAAATTTATTTTGTACGGTACTCACTTCCTTATCACTTTCAATAACGCGATACAATACTGCTTTTCCGCTGTCTAACGAGGTAATTATAGTTTGTGTGGCTTTTCTTTCGGAGATAATTAAAAAATAAATGTGGCTCTATTATACAAAAATGATTATAGCTTCATGATGACAGCTTTCTTCGTCTTCTTCGTCGTCACTAGACTTACAGTCTGAAAACAAAGTTTCTAACCATGTGTCTCCACTATTGAAAAGTTCGTCACAACTTTTCAACACCATTTCGCACATCACATAATCTTCACGCTATTTTTTGTTGATGACTTTAGTTTGCTAATTACTCACAGTTCCCCATCGCTAGTGGGGCAAGAATAAATCTACAGTTTTTTTTTTATATCGAGCCAGGGCCGTAAAGATCAGTGACCATATAATTACATTATTGGAAATTAAAATACGGAGCTCCAAAAATTATATATCACTTTCCCTTCTCAGCAAAAGCAATATTCTACTTCAATGGTAAAGCACCGAACATCCACGATAATGTCACGGCGGCTGCCGTAACCACAGCTAGCTAGATCAAGTGGCGGTGGCGACCATCCGTTAGATGCGAGCGAGAAGCAAGAAAAGCCGCAGTTTGTAACTAGCGTTAACTGCGAGAAGCGAGCGAAAAATTATGGCATGTCTGCCCATTCCGTTGGTAGGCAACGGCCACGAAGTCTGCATATACACTGCTTGACAAAGAAAGTGAAACAGCAAGAAGGCGTGGTCGGATGGATGCAACAATGGCGGATATGTGTAAGATTCGAGTCGCAGTTCTGTGTGAACGGTAAACGCATTAATCTTGTTCGTGTTTGCGATAATTCACAGGACAGTATAGCTTTTAGCTGGCGTGAACAGCGTCAGATGTCGCGAGATCACTGTAAAGGACACGGGAGACGTCACGTGCTCGTGTAAGATAGTGTTACCAGCACCCGACAGAAGCTGAAAGAGGTCTCATTGTGTGTCACCATTTTGACTGCTGGTCGAATCCTGTCAATATCCAGATCAGTGGGGCTTTCGAGTGTTGCAGTGGCCCAATGTTGGACTGCATCGGAACTGAAGGGGAGATATACTGGTCATAAAGGATTCGGTCGACGACATTTGAGCACCATAAGATTGTTCACCATGCATTTCGTAGCGCTTTCATGTCTGTGCCTGCCATCCGAGAAGAAGTAATGAACTCCCTAAACATTCTGTGTCATCCCGCATCATTGGACGCAGACCAGAAGGCGCTCAACTAGGCGCCCACCATTCCTTGCGTAGGTTGCCGGTAGCAGCACAAAACAAACAGCTGTCAAATTAAATTTTCTCTGTGGCATTTAAGTCTCTAATTAATCTACGATAACATTGGAAGCTGAAGGAGTGAATTAAAGTTCATGTTGCGGTCGGGACTCGAACCCAACTCTCCTTGCTTACTAGGCAGATAAGCTGACCAATACACCATCACAGCATTACGAACATCAAAGCTGCACGAACTATCCAAGTCAAATACCCTCCCAAACACAAACTCCAATTCACATCTCCCCTTATATTGTCACTATTACCAGGGCTCTCCGACGTTGGAATAGCACCCCAGCACTGGACGTAATAGGGAAGTGCTGTACTACATGTGATCGAATAGGTCTTAAATTAAATTTTCCCTGAGACATTTAAGTCTCTAATTTATCTGCAATAACGTTGGAAGCTGAAGAAGTGAATTAAAATTTGTGCTGCGGCCGGGACTCGAACCCGGTTTTTCTTGCTTACTAGTCAGATATGCTATTACACCACCATAGCATTATGGTCAACCTACCTGCACAAACTACCGAATCCAAATACCCTCCCCAACACAAACTCCAGTTCACATCTGCCCTTATATTGTCACTATTCCAAGAGAGCCCTGGTGATAGTGACAATATAAGGGCAGATGTGAATTGGAGTTTGTGTTCGGAAGGGTATTTGACTTGAGCAGTTCGTGCAGCTGTGGTGGTGTAATGGTCAACATATCTGCCTAGTAAGCAAGAAGACCCGGGTTCGAGTCCCCGCCACAGCGCAAATTTTAATTCACTTCTTCAGCTTCCAAACAGCTGTGTCTGGAGTGGCACCGTGAGCGAGGAGTGTGAACTGCTGTGAGTGATTGAGGGAGTCTGACAGCACACTCTATGTCCCGATTTGCGCCAGCACCTTGGTGTCACTTTTCAAAAGAACAATACTCATTTATACATGGCACATGTCTGTATACGAGGTCTGTTCAAAAAATTGCGGGACGTTCGTAATTTCACGCCCATTATGTGTTGGAGCGTTATGTGGTCTGCATACCTGCACAGAGCTGTTTTTAACGTGTTAAGTGCCAGACGTTTCACTGTTTTATGTCTGCTAGTTATTATTCAGTGCTGTATTGAGTAAAACGTTGTATCTCACGGTTTGCGAATTTCAAAATGGCACAGTTACAGGAGCAACATGTCTGCATTAAATTTTGCGTGAATCTCAAGAAAACCTTTACAAATAAACACCAAATGATGCAGGAGGCCGACGGTGGTTAGTGCTTAGGCCGTATTCGGTGTTAGGGAAGGTTCATACGGCTTAAAAGTGGCCGCACGGAAGTTGGAGGATGACTGTCGTTCAGAACGACTTTCATGTCAGGAATGTTAAGGAAACAGTGCATGTCAATTGAAGACAGACTGTCCGAGAGTTTGCAGAAGAATGTAACATTTCAGTTGGATCTTGTCATGAAAGGCTGTCACAGCATCTCAGAACGCATAGTGTTGCCGACAAGTACGTCACACGGATAACGAGTCAAGACGACAAAGACCTCCACCCCGCAATCTGTGCAGAGCTTTTTCATCACACAAATGTGAACGAAATGGTCCTTAAGAGAAACATACCTGGTGGTGCGACGTGGGTCTACGGTTATGATGTTGAGACCAAGTTTCAATCTTCACAACGGGTAGGGAGATGTTCACCAAGACCAAAAAAAGAAAAAAAAAACGTTCGTCAGCGCAAGTCCAATGTCAAAGCCAAGCTGATAGTTTCCTTTGACTTTGAAGGATTAGTTCAACATGAATTCATGCCGTAAGGGCACACTGTAAATCGATGGCGGACCGGAGTGGCCGAGCGGTTCTAGGCGCTACAGTCTGGAACCGCGCGACCGCGACAGTCGCAGGTTCGAATCCTGCCTCGGGCATGGATGTGTGTGATGTCCTTAGGGTAGTTAGGTTCAAGTAGTTCTAAGTTCTAGGGGACTGATGGCCTCAGAAGTTAAGTCCCATAGTGCTCAGAGCCATTTGAACAATTTTTTTTGTAAGTCGATGGTACCATGGTGACGTGTTGCGACGCCTGCGAGAAAATGTGAGAAGCAAATGGCCTGAAATGTGGCGAGACAAATCATAGCTCTTACCTCACGGTAACGCACCCGCACATTCGTGCCTGTTGCTGCTTGACTATTACACAAAAATCGAAATCACTGTGCTGCCTCATCCTCTCTATTCTCCAGATCTGGCCCCTGTTAACTTTTCTTTATTTCCAAAGATGCAAAGCCCGTTGAAAGGACGAAAATTTGCAACGATAGACGAGATAAAAGAAAATTCATAGATGCCGCTTTGCGAGATCCAGCACGAATCGTACCAAGACTACTTCCGCAAGTGGAAACGGCGTCGAGAGATGTGCTTCAATTGTGGAGGAGAGAATTTCGAAGATCATGCACAACAAGCA